>NC_137463.1:237456977-239876909 GCF_964235325.1 Thermobia domestica | reverse complement strand
GAGATAGCTCTTAACTATTATACAGAAAAGAATTAAACTTTTAAACGTAACATTTATTTGGACGGAAGAATATTACATGTACAGAAATGTCCAGTTACCTTTGAGAGACTAGAAAGGAACCTCGGAACAGCACTCATTTAAGATAGCCGTGGAATTCGAACCCAAATCCTTCCGATTGAACATTTCCATAGTTCCAAGCCAAGATTCTGCGTATAATTTCAAAACTAGAGGTGGAAGTATGCCGAAAAGGTTACGGAAAATTTCATTGAAAGAATGCGAGTGCACCTGCAGAGTCGCGGAGGGCACTTGAGTGATACCACATTTCATGCATAATCACAGGTAGTATACACTGAAAAAAATAAGTAAATATGTAATATGTAAATTACCTAATTTCATCAATAAATTTGCATGTTATTATGACTCAATAGCTGCGTCCTTTATGAGACGTCCTTTACAAACAAAAGAATAATCGAAAAAGTTTGATTTTCGCCCTGCAGAAAACTACCATTAACTTTAGGAGTAGGAAGAAAACGTGAAAAAAGCTCAAGAATCATATAAAACTTAAAGTGTAAAATTGGTCTCAGTACATTGAATGATATCGTCTCTAAGTGAGTATAGTCCAGGACGAATAAAAGGTCACACAGACTGATCTCGCAAATAACTTTTTCGGGGTGTGTTTATATGTGTGTGTCCCATCAAACGTGTATGTACGTTGAAATCTGGAATTCTTTTTCTTCTCTCCTTTCGTTGCTCGAAAGTAAAAATACTTTCTTCTTTCACATGACTACTTAAACACTCTATAGCTGAAACTTATCATAATTCAACCGTATATATGCCTACTTTAAAACACGATGACGTATATAGAAATTTCATAGTCCAATAAAAAATAATTCTTATAAGCTGAAGGATTAAATTATTTAAAATTTTCTTAAATTGCACGTGCTTAATTATTTTCTTATATTAATGTCACATGAAATATTGGTCCTTAAAGACACAAAAATAATCAGAAGAAGTCCCGCCTCTATCGTTGACAACTATAACTCCTGTGTATTGCAGGATTTGCAGGTGCCCAGTACTGTTTTAAATAGGGATGGTATCGAGACGAGACTTTGTACAGTCTCGGTCTCGTCTCGGTTTAAAAATAGCTGTCTCGGTCTCTGTCTCGTCTCGAGTCAAAAATCGCCGTCTCGGTCTCGGTCTCGTCTCGGTCAACAAATGCTTGTCTCGATCTCGGTCTCGGTCTCGAGGGCCAAATCTCGGTCTCGTCTCGGTCTCGTCTCGAAAGTCTCGAAATAAATAGGTGAAATTAAAATTGTAAAAGTATTATTATTGTAAAGTCTGTCGTTTCTGCTTCTTATTTTTGGCCTTACTCTTGACTTAGAATTATAGTATGGTGTACTTCTTCAGAGCTAATTTGCTAGCGCTGATGCCTTCCATGCGTGTGTTCCAGTTTCAATCATCAGTGGGTATATCATATCTGGGATAAAATTCTAATAGTAACCCATATTTCACTTTCAGCAAAAGACTTTCTCATATGGCCTATACAATTAAACTCTATTTCAGTACTATACAGTAGTTTATTTCCTTCCTTAGAATAAGAATTGTTTAATACATTCTAACTTATAACGCAACACATAGCACCATGAATGTATTTAATCGTACCGAAATTGAAATTTTACAATTTCTCATTTATTATCCAATACATTCTGTTTTGACTGTCATTTTAAAAGCATAATATAACGTTCATTATCTGAACAAATAGGGTAAATTATTACTACAATATATTTTGTTTAAAATTGATCAAATGCTTTATTACCGTATCACATCTACGTGTTTAATTGACACCTTATAACACGAAATTCCTGAACTTTGTGATGGGAGCTACGGCACTCATCTTTGCTATGTGTGGCCTACGGTTGCATCACGAAACAAGTTAGATTCAAAGTCAGATGTTTCGCATAGTTCGCGTCTAAATTTAAGTACATTCTGTTTCTTATACAAGTTCCTAAAGTTGTAATGCATTACATACGCATACGTATATCCACTGCCGTAACATAGATTAAGCTTATTCCTGAGCTCTTAGCGGTGCATGTGATCTTTATTCGAGAAAAACAATTGTGCGTTCATTACGTTGAAATTTTATATTGATTGAAAATTACTTGCAAAACATGAACATACATATTATATAAGTATATAGGTAATTCGAGCTAGCTGTATCTATTTTCTCTCTCTCGCCAAAACAAGTGATTCTTAACTTTCTAGTTTTCTTTTGTATTCATTTTCGTAGTTTTGCAGCAACATGAAGTATTAAATAGTCAAAAATATATTTTTTCCCTGTATGACTTTCGTTTACTTTTGGATCCAATTTTATCCCACCTTACCTAGTAAATTTATACAGTATATATATATATATATATATATATATATAGTGAAACCTCCCTTAACGGACACCTCTCAATAACGGACACCTCTATAATACGGACAGATTTTTTTGTCCCAGGAAAAATATATGTTCTCTTACGGAATAAAACCCTCCCCTTTACGGACACTCTTAGATACGGACGCGGACAGTCCTTTTCTCCCCCAAACACTCCAATAACCTCTTCATAACGGACAGGAATTATTCTAGGTTCTGCTATATATTACAGTAGACAGGAATTTTTTCCCCACAAGTGTATATATCATGAGTCTAGACATGGTGAACCATCAAACAGAGCAGCTTCAAGCTGAACTTGAATTTTTTTTCTGCAAGCAATAAACTGGTCTCTGAAAATCCTAGAAAACCTTCAATAACACTCATGCAGGGACAGTTGGGTGGTCAAGAATTCTATGCGAAAGATCTTCCCTTTTCTAACAAATTTAGTTCTTTTTCCTCTGGTCCTTCCACCTTTTCCCGGTAATTTCATAGATAACAAGTAAATTAATGAATTTTTGCAGGGTGATGACATGTGCGTAAAGAAATTACCATACACACATTATCTTTTGCAGTATATGAATATATTAACACATCTCTGAGTAATAATGTTATTTAATAGAAATGAATTTCTCCTTTATCCCTCCCAGTATTTCAAATACGTATTAAATAGTATTTCCATATTGAATTTTACGTATTTACGCTCATACATATGTATTTACTGTATATTACTACATACAATTACCGTTATGAGAAATTAAATTTCTGTAACCTCTCTGTAACGGACACCTCTCAATAACGGACAAAAATTCATGTCCAATTGGTGTCCGTTATTCAGAGGTTTTACTATATATATATATATATATATATATATATATATATATATATATATATATATAGATATATATATATATTAGTGGTAGACTATGTTAAGTCAGTTTTTGGTCAAATTGAGTTAGAATACTTTTTTAATAGACTATGTTCTTTCTAGTGGTGTAATAATGTAAGTCTAAAGTCATCTTACTAATTTGTAACTACTTAGTATAGTTTGAAAAACAGTATTATAGGTCTTAGTTAAGGAACCGGTTTTTCGCTTCTCCTGTAAAATTACGAAATTATGACTTGGTTTAGTTTACCTCTCAGGTCTTGATATAAAATCATCACCATCATCATAATCAAGCATTATCAATCCCCTGCTGGATGAAGTCTTCCCAAGTTTTCTCTACAACTATCTATCTTGGGTAATTATTTCCATGTTACTCCCCAATGGTTCCTGATTTTGTCACAATTTCTTGTATGCGGACATTTCCTTGGCTGTTTTTGTCACGTGGTATACAATCTAAAATTGTTTTCGTCTATCGATCATAATTTCGTATTGCAATATGTCCATAACATTTTCCGATCTATTTTAAACATTATTTCATTAGTACCAGTCATTAGTTGCCAAATAATTCATTTCTATATATTTGGGCTACAAATAGTTCATATCCTCTACTTTTGGGAGCACAGACACGCTACTTTTTGATCTTCCTATCTGGCAACACTGACTCAATTATTTAAATCAACACAATGTAAGAATCCCCATTTGCTGTAATGGCTAGTACGCTTGATTTTGGTTCGAATGGTCCCGAGTTCGATTCCCGGTGGCGGTAATGTTCAACGACCGAAGTTTTTCGGATTCCACTATGATCAATAACTCCACGTCTCCTTTAGCCGCCCTAGCATAATCGTGAGACGTTAAACTAAAACAAAACAAACCAAAAATCAACACAATGTGTATTACTAACTGTAAGTCTTTGAATAATTGCATATAACTATATGATATGCATCGAGTTTGAGGTGGTCGGTGGTCAAGTATAACAAATAAAATGCAGTTAGGGTGTAATTAAAATTTTAATAAAGCAGTGTTTTAATCTAAAAAATACACCAGGCCTAAGGCTTAGGGAGAACAACTAGTGCTACTGAAAAGTTGTCAGTTACGCTTAATTTCAATTACAATTTGCTTTTACATGTATTGCTGGAACGAAAACTTTGACATTAACATTATAAGTAGCCCAAAGACTATGAAAAACATCGTGTTTTGAAAACATTTTTGCACCATAAAACAAATTACGAGTAATTTTAAAATATTTTGCACTTTAGCTACGTTATTTGCACTATATTTATAATAATATTTAGCAATTTATTTAAGTTCGCAACACTGCTTAAAATAATGTAACTGCGACTTGTTGTAATTAAAACTACTGAACATTAATGTTATAATGTTCCTGCCATTTGAGTTATTAGAGATCTCCAAAATGTTGATGTTAACAGGGGCGGACTGGCAACCATAGGGCCCACCCTGCTAAACTGAAATGAGGGCCCACTGTATAAAAGTGTAAAAAATGTACTTGGCATTCTTCATATGTATTACATATAAAAGTCCATCTTCGAACCCATAAATAGTATCCCATATATTCATACAAAAGCAAAACATTAATTACAAAAAATCTGAAGTAGGAACATTTTAATAGTAACTCATACAGTGTGTAATTGGCATTATCATTTTTTATTGTAAACACACACAATATCGGAATTGGTGCTTTTAGTTATTTATATAGTGCTATTGTTTTTATGTAATGAATTTAAACATTTTATATAAACAAATGAATGCCATATTTTAGAAAACAAAAAATATATATGTGTGCAATAAGTAAAAACTAATCTCAAGTCAACTTTGAAACACTAAATAATTAAAGCACTGACAGAAATAATGTAAGTTTCTTTCCTCATAAATCAGTTCTAATATCAAATTGGTTGAAATTTTCTACTGGTAACCTAATACATATAATATTAATATGAATGCCAGAAATGTATCCTAATATTAATATCTTCATTATGCTCCAGTTACACTCACAATTTCAAATATCTACCTAATTCTTGGGAGCTAGATACAAGATCGTCAATCACTTTGTCGTAATCAAACGTATATGATCTTTCTATGTATAAAAGAATAAAGTCTTCCAACAAATCTTGTCCAAGCGATGAACGCAACCGATTTTTGATCACTTTCATAATCGAGAAACGGCGCATAAGAAAGTTGACTCGAGCCGACCCGTGGCTAGAGCAGCCCTGACCCTAGCGTAAGTGACCTGATCCGACCCGTGTCTCAAGCAGGCTTGACTCGACCCCTGACCCATGAAAGCCTGATCTGACCCGTTTGAAAGCACTACGCGCCAGCAAACAGTTCAGTTAATTTCGTGTTCGCCTGTTAAAGTTATGTGATTTCAAGTAAAAATAGCCATAAAAGATAAGCTACAATTGACTGAAATCATCCAAAGACGTGGTGTATACATTATAATTTATAAACACCTTAGACAGAAAAAACAAACAAAAAAATACCTGGCAACTGTCCTGCAGTACTCGAATGAGTAACATCACGCTCATTTGCTTCACAGATTCAAATAGTCTACGTTGTTTTGGGTCAGATGCAGCTTTTTGTAAATCACATCTTCGTTTGTGTTCTCGCTTTCTAGGACCACGTAGGCCTATATATTTTTTCTTTACAGTAATCTTCCAATCACTCCTACCATCCATACTGACACAACTACATCTGTCTTCCACAACAAACGACACGTAACTGGTGTTCCAATAATTCAATTGCTGCTATCGAATTTGCTCTTCGATGTAATATACAAATAAAACACAAGCCGAGGGCAGCAATTTCAAAGTAATTGTTTGAGGTTTGTATAAAACAATCGTTGATAGTGGCGACTAATTTCTTTTCGCTTTATCCCACTGAAAAAACAGAAAAAAAACAACAACAACGAAGCCTGATCCGATTTCTTTCTTCCAAGCTTCGTCTGAGGACAATGCAGTTCAAAAGCGTTCCGGTTTCACCTCCACTTTCCACAATAAAAATATCTACCAAACTATTGTTTCTTTAAAACATACTCACCGGCTTGTAAAAGGACCGGAGTAGGCAATGGTATCCAAATCCAATAGCAGCCTGAAATCTACTGCGTTTCTTATATTTTAAAAAAGTAGTAGTTAACGTGCTCGTTTTTAACAGCTGCTGTATCACAAACCTCGCAATGTTTTAGGGCCTGATTGTCTCATAGACGGAACCTTTTCAAGTCGATAAACATGAAGAAGAATAAGGTCTGTTCATGAAAGTTTAACTTTACGTGTTTTTTATGCAAAACACAAGTTTGCGGGAGTTACCCTGCCATAATTTTTGATGCTGATAGGTTTAATTGAGCACATCTTTTTAAAATTGGTGGAGGGGGCCCACCTGTTTGGGGGCCCACCCTGCATTTGCAGGGTAGCAGGGTGGGCCAGTCCGCCCCTGGATGTTAGTGATATGTATTGTCCTTTGTTACACTGAATAAGATATGTGCTTTTGTGGTTTAATTTAATATCTAAATTAGAAATATGTAGAGCTCTTTCGTGGCTAAGCAGTTAGCCTATAGCGTGAGAGACCAGGCTTAGATTCCCGGCGGGAGCTCATGTGGTTTAGATTCAACATTAATCAATAGGTTCAGTCTCATACAACCTCGCTGCTGAAAGAGGCGTTAAACTCAATTTAAAAATGAAATACAATTTTTGAGTTTTACGTCCCACGATTATTCCGGTTAGGCTAAAGGAGACTGTGATGACGAGAGATGAATAAAATGGTGAAATGAAGAAAGTGGGAGGAAACGGGAGAACCCCGAAAAAACTCACGCACTAAACTAAATTAACTTAACAGAAATATGTAATATCAAACGTAGTGCAATTTGAGAAATTACAACTTTATGTTGCGTTGGCAACATTGCTTGTTTATCTAGTGGTATTGCAGAGTATCTGGAAGAATTTCCCCTTCCATATTTCACACAGCATGTTAAAAAAATTCAGCATTTTTAATATATATAACTAGATGAAATAACCATTTTTCGCATGGGACCAGTATTTGCAAGTCAAGGCCTGTGGGAGTATCACTATCTCAGCAACCGCGAAAACTACTGTGTGTATTTGACACTAATATCGGTCATTTTGTATTATTTTACATGTCTGGGTACCCCCTCCCCAGCAGGTGAACCCCTTCCCGCATGCGCTGGTAGCTGAATTTGAAAGTCGTCGCTAATGGAAGTATCATCATTGATCTCAGCGCCTGCAAAAACTATGTATTCGACATTAATATCGGTCACTTTCTACCCTCCTGATTAAAAAAAAAAAACGGTTCTTTTTCTGAGGCCTGGGACATGATACTTGTCACCCAAATTGCGTAACTCTTGGACTCTCGTGTGGTCCCCAGGCCGCACACAGGCAATCAGAAAGACAGACACGCAGACATACTCTTCCTTTTACTTATATTAGATATGATATACAGGCGAGGATCCAAGGGGAGTGTTAAAGGGGTTATACCTCCCCTTGACGCTCAGCTGTACACTGTATAAAATGGGCTTCAATCCTACTTCTTTCTTTACACTGGATAAAATGTCAAACTATGGTTTAGCCCCTCCCTCGATCGTATCCTGGATCCGCTAGTATTATATATATATATATATATATATATATATATATATATATATATATATATATATATATATATATATATATATATAAATGTGTGTGTGTGTGTGTGTGTTGAGAGAGGGAGAGAGAAACAGAGATGACTATACACATCAGCAGTGGATTTTGTTTCGGGAGAGGCTTGAGAACGAGTAAGAAATATTTGAGTTGTACGTGCAATGCGAAAAAATGATCACAAATCTATTTCGAGAGGGGCTTTAGTCCGATAGCCATCCCCTAAATACGCCACTGAAAATTAGTCAACCGTTCCCATATTACCTAATACAGCAACGAAAGAAATTTTGAGTAAAGGTCAATCTTAATAGTTGTCTATATCAATATTCGAGACGAGACCGAGACTTTCGAGACTGACCTAAGTCTCGTCTCGGTCTCGTCTCGATTTATAGAGGTCCGTCTCGGTCTCGGTCTCGTCTCGGTAGATAAAAGACCGTCTCGGTCTCGGTCTCGTCTCGGTATATAAAAGGCCGTCTCGGTCTCGTCTCGATAATTCGAGACGATACCGTCTCGGTATCATCCCTAGTTTTAAACAAGACTATTGTATATGTAACAAAATATCGTGTCAAGTAGCAGATTGCAGCATTTGTTGTTTGTCCTTCGTAACAGTGACAGATATTCTTCATTACGTACATTAATTTTACCACGTGCATAATTATAATGTATTTGCATTATTCAGAATCTCCTTCGAAAGGTCTTTTTGTATTGAAGATTAATTAGAATATTAAATAAATTGTAGAAGGTAGGATTGATAGTATGACGCCGTAGTCATAACATGAAGACACTTTTTTCTTTTGTAATTAATGGATCTAAATGGATCTACATAATAATAGAACATTACATTACAAATAGATTCTAGAAAGCTTTTGATGCCTTAGAAGTAACTATAATTAAATAATAAGCTAAAGCAAAACGTTAAGCACAAATTTAAAAAGAAGAAGCAAAACTTTTTCTTTGTGTTCTCCAAACTGTCTACTTTATTAAAATCATTATTGTTAAGTAGAAAAGAAATTATATTTTTTCGAACATAATTATTGACATACTAACCATCTGCACCTTGAAGGTAAAGCTAAACGTAGTCATAAATTCGTACCTTTATAGGAGAAACGATAATACTGCTTTTCAACTAGAAAGTAAGTATGTTTTTAAGTACACAAACTTTTAGGCATCGTTTCCTATTATGTTTGTCACATCAAATTCATTAATGACTTTTTAAATAACTTTTGTATACGTACCGTATAAGTGTCAAATTACTTAGAAAACTTTATCACAAAATTACACTTCTGTTATATATCACCAGGAAATTATTGTCCATATTAAAAAAGAACTTCAAGTAATACTATTAGCTAAATAATAACTTCACAGATTACGGAAAATTAAGTGTCATTTGAAGAGGGAGGATAGAAAGCAAGTATAACACAGTTTTTTATCATGAATTTTAATTCAAGTTATTTCAATAACATAACAAAATCTCTGTATTTTGAAAACAAATACAGGGTTCAGTTCATCACTTAAATAAGGAACTTCATCTGGTCTTACAGATTGTTTTGCATCTTCACTCAATCACACACACACACCAAAGAAAAATCATTGAGGTAAAATTCCCAACGAAAGGTTTTTTTTTTTTTTTTTTGCATCTTTGTTTCGCAGTTGGATTTGAACTACTTTTGATATAGATGCACGTTCACTGGTACGTTTCTTGAAAGAACACAAAAGAATTAAAAGATATAGCGCCTTAAAGAATTTAAAAATTTTTCAAGTGAGTATTGAGAGCGGTAAACTTTTTCCAATCCCAGGTTGTCATTGCAGAAAACTTCGGGTAATCCTTTCTTGCATGATCCGCATAAAGGAATGTTCGAACTTAGTATGTATCTCCTTTGTTGCAAGCTTGAACAAAAGTATTTGGAATTTGTGTAAGTATATTTAGCATTGCTTACGTCTAACTCAGATACAGACTTAGATTAGTTGAAAAGTTACCACTCTAAATATTGGTAAAGATATTACTTACATTATTACCCTGCTACAAAGAACATACTTGAATCTTTAAGAAAAATATTCCAACTCAATTTCGACCAAAAATTGACTTACTATATTCTACCTCTGAGATATTGATAAATTGATTATAGATTCTTCTATTGAGAGACTAATGTTACATAAAATGATTTAGTTTAAAGATTCACGTCTGTTTAGTCAATTTGTCCATTAAAACTCAAAAACACAATAAAGGTAAAGACAAGTAAATTGGTTAATTTTTAATTTTATATTGATTATTTCATCATTATTTGAATGTTAGTAAATATGATAAGTAGAGCATAATCTGGAATAATGTATATGGCATAATTTACAATGTTTTTAAAAAAGGTACTTAAATGAGTAATTGGTACGTTACAAAGTGTATACAAAGTGTTTTAACGTTGCATATGTTAGTTGTAGTCTCACAGATACCTCTACTGGAAATTACTTTGAATTAATTATGCTATTATTGATATTGAATAATCTTCTGTAATAATATTATTACATATATTCTATTGGTTTGTCAGCAAAGTCACGTATTAGTGAGCCACTGTTATTAACGTTTCTTGCTTATTTTACAGATTAACATCATCTAACACATTATTACAAATTCAGAAACTGGAAGTATGATGGTTAATACAAAATTAACACTGTGTGCTACACTAATACTAATTCAACATTTGTTATGTGTTCTAAATATAAGTTTAATAGAAAATTTCTATAGTGACAGGCCTGTATTATTGATCAAAACATTGAAGTACATATCCAAAATTTTCAATGAAAATTACTCTAAACTAACATTATTGTACATCGAAGAACATATACAAGACTCAACATTGCGCCGGTATTTACATATTGCATTCTACCAAGAACACCTATCACAACTTCTTATTTATACCTTCACAAACACTACGACCGAAAAATATTATAATAAGCATAGTTTTAAAGGCATGGAACCTCATTTTGTGATTTTAGTAGATTCTATTAGAACTACTAGGTATATGCTAAACTCAGGTATCTATTTAGGTCACTGGAGTCAAAAATCTGAAACAGTAGCTCTTATTGCTAGTTCAACATCTTACAAATTGCCTGGGAAGTCAATAGAAAATATATTTCATACTGCTTGGAAACTGAAAGTTCTTAATTTAGTTTTGATACACTTACATGTAAGTACAGTGAAGAAAGGATCTGTAACTATGTATTCATACAGCCCTTTTCCTACGAGATATAACGTTTCTAATGATAGGAAAATTGTCGTTGAAAGTCTACAAGGTTTTACAACAGACCCGACTAGATTTAATATACACATAAAAAATCTAAACCAATATCCATTAACTATATCATATTGTTATATGATCGTACTAAATATGTACAAGAAAATGAACGAAAGTATAACTGAATTTGAAGGAAACGGAGCGAAAACATTCGAAGTTTTAATGGAAAGGAAGAACTTCTCTGCAGTATATGCCTATGAACGTGGCAGAAGTCAACTTGGACACAGACTACCAAATGGTTCTTGGACATTTGTTACTGGAGATTTAGTGTACAATAAGCTGGATTTAAGCTTCAATATTCTTCCCATATTCTCAAGCACAGTTGATGTTATAGAGTTTAATTGTCCATTTTCTTTCAGTTCTTTGATAATTATGGTTCCAAAAGCCAAACCCTTACCATTATGGAAAACCTATTCTGATTTAAATTTCTCTGTTCTGAAGTATGTTTGATTATCAATAATACAAAATGAAACCTCCCACCTAGGGCTGCGGTTGTTCAGTAGTAGAGCATTCACCTATGGCGCCTGAGGTCCCGGGTTCGATAACAACTCGTGCCAAGTGGACAAAAACCGTCTGCGTAGATTTTCTCGGGATTCTCCCCTTTCCTCCCAGTTTATTCATTTTACTAGTGCATTCATTTCTGGTTATCATCACCGTCTCGTTTAGTCTAGTCGACATCAGCATTGGACTTAAAACTGAAATATTACATTTGATTTTTTAAACCTTCCATTTTTTGATCAGCTGTAACTATTAGTTTAGCGGAGAGATGCGTGGGAGTCACCGCTTACGCTAATCATTCTCCTGCTGTTTTCAATCGTTATTGTTATTTGGTCAGAAGCACGTCGCTCGTGAGCAGTCGAAATGTTTTGCCAAAACAGCAGTGATGTAGAAACAGAACCGGGTCGAGAATTTCCGAACAATGGATTTGGTGTTGAAGAAAAAATATCTGGCAGACCTAAAACTACTCGTACGCCTGAGAATGTTGAGGCTATGAGACAGTCTATTTTGCAGTCCCCAAACATTCAACAAGGGAAATGATAAAGTAATTGGGCTTTCTTGCGGGAGTGTAAGATGAGTTTTACAAGAAGAACTGCAGTTTCACCCAAAATTGTATTGTTTGCGGCGGGGTAGGCGGTGGCTCAGTGGTAGAGCGTTCACCTCCGGTGCTCGGGAGTAGTAGAAAATGGATCGATCTGGGCCAGATCTGGCTCAGTGTTTAACAACTCACAAGCCACTGGGAAAATGACCACCAAGCACCGTGAGCCCACAGTCTTTTACGACCTCCATTTTAGGGGTGAATTTGTTCCCTTTTATGACCACTTTTAAGGGGGTGTATTCGTTCTCTTTTACGAGCCCATTTTAGGGGGTGAACTCATTCCCTTTTATGAACACTTTATCAACCCTAGCAGAAATTACGAACACATAGAAGAGAAGATAACACATAACACTACGTAACACACAGCAGAACAGATAACAGATAAGAATATGAAACATAGAAGGGGTGTATTCGTTTTCCAACCCCTATGTTAATTACGAACAGATAGAAGAGCACATAAAACTACATGGGTGTATTCATTCTCCAACCCTTACGAACTCATAGCAGAACATAAGACTACGTAACATAACGAACATACAGAAGAGCAAATTGAACTCGTTCCCTTTTTCAACCCCTATTTTAACATAGCAGATAGCACAGCTAATAAAAGAGCATGGCGTATTTTCCAACCCCTATTTTAACATAGCAGAAATTACGAACACAGAGAAGAGAAGATAACACATAACATAGAAGGGATGTATTCGTTTTCCAACCCCTATTTTAACATAGCAGATAATAAACACAACATCCTCCATTTTAAAGGGTGAACTCGTTCCCTTTTATGAGCATATTTTCCAACCCTTATTTTAACATACAACATCCTCCATTTTAAAGGGTGAATTCATTCTCTTTTATGAGCATATTTTCCAACCCTTATTTTAACATAGCAGAGAATAGGGGTGGATTCCACCCTTATTTGAACATAGCAGAGAATGGGGGTGTATTCGTTTTGGATTCCACCCTTATTTGAACTTCGTTACCTCTTACGAGCATATTTTAGGGGTGTACTTGTTCCCTTTTCCAACCCTTATTTTAACATAACAGAGAATACACTGAGACTATGAACACACAGCACAATAGATAATACATAGCACAGCTAATAAAAGAACATGGCTTATTTTCCAGCAACATATAGCAGAGATAAGACTACAGAGGGAGGGTGTACTCGTTCTCATTTTTCAACCATTATTTGAACATAACAGATAATACATTCGAACCCTATAGCAAAGATTCTTTTAAGGAGTGAACTTGTTTTAACCTATATTTGAACATAGCAGAGATGATTATTTAAAGAATGCGAAACTTCCGTGTTTTGTTATCAGTTACATAATAACTTCCGCCATATGTAGATAATTCTCATTACGTCATTTATCCGGATTTGAAAAAACATTGACCTAGTTTTCTCTTTAACAGACAATAACTTGTCATTCAACGATAGGAATCCCTGAACGTAATGTAATCAATCACAAAGGTATAAAAAAAAGAGGGGAATTCCCGAGGATGACTCATACTATTGCGCAATATGACGTAATCCTGTCAGACAGGTATAAAAGAATGACCGACATGTTTTTTTGTAATCACTTCATGTTTACCGTGTGAAGCGTAAAGTTCAGATATTTTTTGTGTGTGTGCGTTTATATTATTAGTGTGGTTTATTAATAGTGTGGTTTTGTTTTCTTTTGTAAGTAAGACATTTTATAATAATACTATTAATATTATATTATAAAAACTCAGTTCAAAATTATTATAGTAACTTTGAAGAGTTAGTTTTTTAAAAAAATGGCAACAAAAAAGGTCAAATCAAATATTATCAATTTTGATACTCTATTTAATAATAATTTTAAAAAAAATTATTTTAAAATGTGATACTGATTTAAATGAGGATAGTGGATGTTTTTTAAAGAATAAAAGAAAAGACTGTTTAGATATATTACAACAAGAACAAACTAAGACATCGTTTAAAGTAAATTTTTCGTTGGCTACAACTTTTGTAAAACCAGTAGATTTAGAAACATGTCGATTCTTTGTAAATAGTGGTAACGAAATTATTTTGCCGAGTACAGATTTGAATTCTATAATTGAAAAACTATTTAATAAAATTTTAGTTGAACAAGAAAATAGGGCAATTAAGAAATCAGGGTGGTCTTTATGTTCTGAACCAAACCATCACTTAGAAATTAAAATCAGTAAATATGATCCGCTTTCCGCTTCTTCTTTTATAAAATTACCTCAATGGATTTTATCCAAAAAGAATTGTGTTTTAAATATTCAAAATAACGATAATTGATGTTTTATGTACTGCATTCCGCAAAAGATAATCCATATCGTGTGAATAATTACATACAATATAGTAATACTTTATTACCATTATTTGAAAAAACCAATATAAAGTTTCCCGTCGAAGTAGAACATATAAGCAAATTTAAACATATGTATAATTCTGTATTTACTAAGGAACAAATTTCCATTAATATATATAGCATTAACTATGATCATGAAACTATTTTCCCGTTACGTATAAGCGAAAACACATGTGTAGATAAATGTATAGATTTACTGTATTGTGAAGAAAATTGCAACAGTCATTATTGTCTAATAAGAAATATCAATGCGTTATTGAAGAGTCATAAAGAGAAAACTTATGTAAAATTGCCTCAATGGATTTTATCCACAAAATGTGTTTTAAATATTCAAAATAACGATAATAGAAGTTTTATGTATAGTATTCTAGCTGCGTTGCATCCCACAAAAGATAATCCATATCGTGTGAATAATTACATACAATATAGTAATACTTTATTACCATTATTTGAAAAAACCAATATAAAGTTTCCCGTCGAAGTAGAACACATAAGCAAATTTGAACATATGTATAATTCCGTATTTCCTAAGGAACAAATTTCCATTAATATATATGGCATTAACTATGATCATGAAACTATTTTCCCGTTACGTATAAGCGAAAACACAGCTGTAGGTAAACATATTGATTTATTATATTTAAACTCTCATTATTGTCTAATAAAAAATATCAATGCGTTATTGAAGAGTCATATAAAATTGCCTCAATGGATTGTATCCACAAAATGTGTTTTAAATATTCAAAATAACGATAATAGAAGTTTTATGTATAGTATTCTAGCTGCGTTGCATCCCGCAAAAGAACATCCACATCGTGTGAATAATTACATACAATATAGTAATACTTTATTACCGTTATTTGAAAAATTTCCAGTCGAAATAGCACACATAAGCAAATTTGAACATATGTATAATTCCGTATTTCCTAAGGAACAAATTTCCATTAATATATATGGCATTAACTATGATCATGAAACTATTTTCCCGTTACGTATAAGCGAAAACACAGCTGTAGGTAAACATATTGATTTATTATATTTAAACTCTCATTATTGTTTAATTACAAATTTAAATGGTTTAGTCAGACATCAGTTAGGTAGTCATCAAACATTTATTTGTAGACGATGTTTAATATCTTTTTATAACAAATCAAAATTAGATGAACATGACAAATTATGTAAAGAACACATTCCAACCAAAATTAACATGCCAAAACAAGGAGAAGTTTTAAAATTTCGAAAATTGAAATTGTTATTACAGAATGATGTGATAATAATTGCAGATATGGAAAGTTTATTAAAACCTATAAATGAACAAAGTGGATCTCATACAATACAAATTCACCAACATATACCATGCAGTTTTGGTTATATTGTATGTTGGAGTAACAACTATATGAAATCAGATTTAGTTATTTATCGGGGAGAAAATGTATCGATGAAGTTTATGTCTACTATGGAGAATGAATTAAGAAAAATCATAAACATATTAGATCAAGAAAAACCATTAATACCATTAAATAGTTCTCAGTTACAGGAGTTTAACCTATCCACTGAATGCTCAGTTTGTGATAGTAAATATACGAGTGACAATAGAAAAGTTAAACATCATAACCATTTAACTGGTCAATTTATTGCCACGGTATGCAACAAGTGTAATTTACAAATTAAGCGTCAAAGTAATTTTATCCCTGCCTTCTTCCATAATTTGTCTGGGTATGATGCACATTTATTTGTGAAAGAATTAGGTTGCACCCCTGGAAATATTTTTGTAATTGCTGAAAGCACTGAGAAATATATAACATTCTCAAAGCACTTTAATTTTAATGGTAGACCTATCGAGTTACGTTTTGTAGACTTATTTAAATTCCTACCGTATAGTCTCGAAAATTTGGTGTCAAAATTAAAACCTGAGCAATTTGTCTATACAAAGCAATATTTTTCTGATGAAAAGTTTCCTTTAATTCTCCGTAAGGGAATTTATTTTTATGAATACATAACAAATTTAGATACATTTAAAGAAACTGAATTTCCTGGAAGAGAAGCGTTTAGTAGCAAATTGAGTGGAACACAAATTTCCGAGACTGATTATCAATATGCAAAACTGATTTGGCGTGTGTTTAAATGTGAAAATTTAGGGGACTACCACGATCTATATTTAAAATGTGATGTACTTCTCACAGCAGATGTGTTGGAGAATTTTAGAAAGACATGTTTAAATGCTTTTTGTATTGATCCGATTAATTGTTTTACTGCACCTGGGTTGGCATGGCAAGCCATGTTATATAGAACAAAAATTGAACTTGAACTTTTATCAGATATCAATATGTATATGTTTGTAGAAAAATCGATTCGCGGAGGTATTACTCAAGCTGTGTTAAGATATGCCAAAGCTAATAATCCTTACGTACATGATTTTGATGCGGAAAAAGAAAAATCTTATTTACTGTATATTGACATGAACAATCTGTACGGACTATCAATGATTGACTATTTACCATATGGTGGTTTTCGGTGGGAGGATAAAATTGACAATTGGCAGGACAAACATAAAATTATCAATTGGCCCACGGATAGTGAATGGGGATTTTTTCTAGAAGTGGATTTAGAGTATCCAAATTATTTACACGAATACCATTCTGATTTTCCGTGTGCTCCAACTAATGAAGTTCCACCGAATGGTAAATATTCAAAATTACTATTGACACTTAAATCGAAATCGAATTATATCTTGCATTATAGAGTATTACAATTTTATCTAAAACAAGGTTTAATATTGGTAAAAGTACATAAAATATTATGGTTTCGTCAATCTAAATGGCTTGCATCTTATATTCAAGAAAATACTCAACGCCGTGCAAATGCTACAATTGAATTTGAAAAAGATTTATATAAGTTATTAAATAATTCTGTATACGGAAAGACAATGGAGAATGTACGAAAACGAATTGATATAAAATTAATTAACAATGAAAAAAGTGTAAAAAATTAGTAGCGCAAAATCAGTTTGAAAATTGGGTAAAATTGGCTGATAATTTGGCATTGTTTCATATGGTAAAAAAATCGGTAACCCTTAATAAACCAATTTACGTAGGAGCAACAGTTTTAGAATTATCAAAATTAGCAATGTATGAATTCCATTATAATATAATAAAACCGCGATATGGAGATAAAATTAGAATTGCATATATGGATACTGACTCTTTCATTTACCAAATTAAAACTAACAATATTTATAACGATATAAAAGATATGAATGAGTATTTTGACACCTCAAATTATCCTGAAAGTAATTCTTTATATAGCACAAAAAATAAACACGTTTTGGGTAAAATGAAAGACGAATTAGGTGGAGTTCCTATGATTGAATATGTTGGGTTACGAGCAAAAAATTATCCTATAAAAACTGGTGAAAATAAAGAATTGAAAAAATGTAAAGGGATCAAGAAAAATATAGTTAAAGAACAAATTACGTTTGACGATTATAAATCATGTATATTTAAAAACGAAACGATCTATAAAACACAATTTGAAATTAAAAGTAAATACCATAATTTAACAACAAATCAGGTGAGAAAATTAGCGTTAGATCCGTATGATGACAAAAGAAAAATTTTAAATTGTAATATACACACTGTTCCTTGGGGGTATTATAATAAAGATGTAAAATGTACGATTTGTATATTGTAAATACGATATAATTTTTTTTGGGATATATTAGTATTAAAAAAAATGTCACAATCAGTTCGAGAACAAATAGTTGCAGAATTACATAAAAGTGCAAGACGAATCTATCCTCGAATACCCGTTATAACGAAAGGGATTCATTATTTATGGCAAGCTGATTTAGTTGAAATGAATAGTGGAAAATTGAAAGGTCTAGCAAAAATTAATCGAAATTTCAAATATTTATTAACTGTGATAGATACATTCTCTAAATATGCTTGGGCTATTCCTGTGAAAAATAAAACTGGGAAAGAAATTACACAAGCATTTATAACAGTACTGAGAAAAGCAAACAAAAGCCCTAAATTTTTACAAACTGACAGGGGTCGAGAATTTTATAACTCAGAGTTTCAGAAGGCGATGAACCAAAATAACATTAAACATTATTCCACGTACAGTGATGTGAAAGCAAGTATTATTGAAAGATTTAATAGATCATTACGTAACTTAATGTGGAGACAATTTACACTGCAGGGAAATTATAAATGGATTGGCATTCTGCCGGAATTACTACATAAATATAATAATACTATTCATTCCACTATTAAAATGAAACCTATCGACGCTATTAAAAAAGAAAATGAAAAACATCTATTGACAAACATCTATTGCAAAAAGTTTTCTGTGATAAAAAGAAAAAGTAAATTTAAGATAGGTGAATATGTAAGAATTAGTAAACTTAAGCGTCCTGGTTTTGATAGAGGTTTTACACGCAATTGGAGTACAGAAATTTTTCGAATTGCTAAAGTTTTCTTCACTAATCCTCCGACATATCACTTAGTAGACTCAAATAATAAACCTATTGAGGGAAGATTTTACGGACACGAATTACAATTAACGAAATTTCCAAACACATATTTAATTGAAAAAGTGTTGCGAAAGAAAAATAATAAGGCCTATGTGAAATGGTTAGGTCTGCCAAAAAGTGAAAATTCTTGGATTGATTTAAAACATACTATATTGTAAAAAAAAGAGAAGTCAAGAATTTATAGGTGAAGCATGTCATCACAAGTTTTTCTTGTAGATTTTATAATTTCAAAAAGTGAATTTTATATTTTAAATTCTAGCAACACTGTAAATTTTCGTTGCTTAGTTAAATTGTCATCATCATCATCATCACGAGGTCTATCAGTATCACAAGTAAAAAGTATATTAAATCAAATTTGTTCTTCCACAAACGCTGTTTTTTTATGTAAAGGAGAAAAGAAAGCAAAATATTTAAAAACGCTATTTAAAATAAATGCAATATATCTGTAATAGAGATGGAATGGAAAATTCCTTTTACATGTATGGTAGCAGGTCCTACAGGTTGTGGAAAATCATATTTTGTTAAAACATTTCTTGACCATTATAGTAAGTTATTTAAAAATATTGTATGGTGTTATGGTGAATGGCAACCGTTGTATGATACTCTTTCAAACTGTACGTTTAAAGAAGGTTTACCTCAAAATAATGAATTTCAAGCACATGAGGGTCCACATCTTGTCATTATAGATGATTTAATGCGTGAGTGTGACCATCGGATTGTAGATATATTTACTAAGGGTAGCCATCATAGAAATATAAGTGTAATATTTATCACACAGAATATTTTTCATCAACAAAAAGGAACGCGGGATATTTCGTTAAATTGTCATTATATTGTTTGTTTTAAAAATCCTAGAGACCAAGCTCAAATTAATTATCTCGCACGACAATTGTATCCAGGTAATACAAAATTTATTCAAGAAGCATATCAAGATGCAACTCGAATTGCACATGGTTATTTACTCTTTGATTTAAAACAAAATACTCCTGATGAGCAGCGAGTTCGAACAAATATCTTTCCAACAGATTCTTTTAATTATGTTTATGTACCTGTAAAAAAATAATAATTGTAATATGGTTTATATTCTAGCAACTATTTATGCTTTAATAGCCGTAAAAAATGATTAGTAAGGAAAATGAACACATGTTAAAACTTTTAGCAAAGTCAAAACCGAAAGCACGTAAGGCAATTTTACAAAATGCAGATCCTGATTTAATTCGCTCTATTTGTGAATGTTCCTATAACGTATTACAGGGAAATGTTCCATTAAATAAAACAGAGATAAATAAGCTAAAAAAATATAAAAAGGAACTGAGATATTTGGTGAAAAAAGGTCCGTCATTAAAACAAAAGAAAAAACGAATAATTATACAAAAAGGTGGTTTTCTTACTGCTTTGCTTGCACCTATTATTGGAGGTATACTATCTAGTTTAATTAAATAATTATGCAAAACGCACAAAAACTTATTTTAATCTCACCAGAAAAATTACATCATTATCAAACGATATCTAATCTTGATGATGAAATGAAAGAAATTTTAAATAATAAAAGTTTAAATGTAGAAGAAAAATGGACAAAATATAGAGAAGTCTTACAAAAATATTTAAATATAATTCAAAAACCGGCAGCAGTTACAACAACAGCAACTACTACCACTACTACTACGGAGGAAGAAGAGGATGAGGATGATGATGAGGATGATGAAATAATATCTACTCTCCCTGAAATTTGTAAACGTAAAGCAAGACCTTTATTACGTAAATTGAAACAAAATCCAAATATTCAATGGGACGATAATGGAAATGTGAATATTAATAATAAATTAATTCCAGGTGCAAATATAGTGGATTTGATATCCGATTTTGTTAGATGTCGTAAGAAAAATATTTCAGTTGCCGGCTGGAAACCGTTTGCTACATTATTAGCAAAAGCCAATATACCTTTAGAGTACATTGGTAATCCTCAACGAATAGATTATATTAGAAAACTAACAGAAAACGAAGAGGATGGTCCTCCACCCCGTAAACGCAAATGGTGTACTTATAAGCAATAATAATTATAATATTCTATTGTAATCTATTGTTATTTTTAAGTATATAGAAAGAAAGATGAATGAGCCCTACCTTAATTATTACATATATCAAGCAGGAGGTAATTATAACGTGTATAGAGGTACAGCATATCAAGAAGGTTATGGCATTGGTAGTTTTCTAGGAGGTTTATTTCGTACTGTATTTCCTTTATTAAAACAAGGTGCAAAAACTGTTGGTAAAGAATTGATACGTACAGGAATTAATGCAGCAGGAGATGTACTAGATAATAATAGACCTATTGAAGAGTCTTTGCATGATCGATGGCAAGAAGCTAAAACAAATTTAAAAAATAAAGCTCAAAATAAATTAAATCAAGTGTTGGAAGGATCTGGAAGAAGAAGAAAAAGAAAGAAAGTTCATTTTAGTGGTGGTGCTTTTGTGAAACGGATAAAAAGATCCAAAGATATTTTTGATTGATTAATTATGGAGCAAAGTGATAGTTTTTATCTCACACTTCCTAGCAATAGTTCTATGGAATATTTTCCTCAAAATACCCTTGCTTGTTATACTACTAAATTATATCAACCTATTGTACTCGAGAAAGGAGTGTGGGAAACAGCTGTTGTTGAAGTGCATTATACAAGTTCATTTCAGAATGTTTCCAAATATACAAATAATATTTATTATCGTCTCATGAATACAAAAAACTGGAACATAACTCAAATCTTACCAGGCCACTATTATCATGTTGATGATATTCTATCTCAAATTAATCATAAAAGTGATATATTAAATTTACAATTAAAAGTCAAAGCATCAGTGAAACGAATTGAGGTTAATAGAGTAATAAAAGATCAAGAGAAGCATATAGAAGTACGCCTATCTCCTGAACTAGCCAGAATACTACGTTTTGATCATATTCAACAAGAAGATATTGCACTTGTTCATCATGCTCGTTATCCACCTGATTTACAAAAAGCGCTACCTACACTTATGTATATTTACAGTGATATTGTAGAACCACAAATGGTGGGTGACACCGTAGCTCCGTTGTTACGTATTATAAATACAAATATTACAGAGTATGGTATTAATAATGTACATATTTTTGATAATCCTCATTATGTCACTGTGCAACGTAAACAATTTGATCAAATTATTATTGATTTAAGAGATAGTACAGGTAATCCACTTCCTTTCCAATATGGCAGTGTATGTGTAAAATTACATTTTCGTAGACGTAATATGGTATTGTAAATTTTACCATGTGTGAATATTAATAGTAAGAAAAAGACAAAAATGCAGTGTGAGTGTATGAAATCAGAATTAGATTTATTTGCTGGTTTACCCACTCAAACCAGTATTATAGGTAATAAAATAGTTCCATATAAACCTGTGGCTTCAATAGCTGATAATGCACCAATAGAATTTGTAGTCCCCGGTCATGGGGATGACTATATTGACTTACCGCACACAATGTTATATGTTAAAGGTAAAATTACTAAATCAGATGGTTCTAATTTAACTTCTGCCGATAAGAAAATCGGCCTGTAAATGATTTTCTCAATGCAATGTTCAGTGAATTGCAATTATATTTAAATAATCAACTTATTTCCTACTCTTCACATACATATCCATATCGATCGTATATTGAAAAACTACTAAATTATAATACTGAAGCTAAAACAACGCATCTTCAAACATCAATGTGGTTTAAAGATACTGCAGGGCATATGGACAGCGTGGCCGATGCTAATGTAGGATTTAAACAACGTTTTCTTCTCACTGCTTTAAGTCAGTCATTTGAATTATTGGGCTATATTCATGCTGATATATTTAATCAGGAGAAATTTTTACTGAATGGTGTACAACTGCGCATTAAACTAATTCCAGCTAAACCTACATTTTGTCTAATGGGCGACGCAGATGCTGATGGAAAAGTTGTAATTACAGATGCAACATTGCTTGTGAAAAAGGTTGATGTATCACCAGCAGTTAAAATAGCACAAAATAAAGTATTACAAAATCCTAAATTTAGAGTAAAATATCCTATAACAAAAGTGCAAGTGAAGACTGAAACGCTGCCACAAGGAATTATGGATAGTACACTTCCAGATCTATTTTCAGGCCTAGTGCCTAAACGTATTATTATTGGTTTTGTTACTAATACTGCTTTTAATGGTAATTATCAAACAAATCCATTAAATTTTCAACATTTTAGTATGTCATTTTTTACATTGTATGTTGATGGAAATCCAATGCCCTTCAAACCTTTACAGCCAGATTTTGATAATAAGCTATATGTACAAGCATATTCTACGTTATTTACAGGTTCAGGTATTTATTATTCTAATCAAGGTAATGATATTTCACTCGCTGAATATCCTAATGGTTATACTCTACTGGTGTTTGATTTAACTCCTGATTCAAGCGCAAGTGCTGCATTTCATACTAGTCCGCAACGGCAAGGAAGTGTACGTTTAGAGGTTCATTTTAAAGAAGCACTGCCATCTCCTGTAACAACAATTATTTATGGTGAATTCTCTTCAGAATTAGAAATTGATTTCCAGAGAAAAATATATATTAATTAAAGAAAATGTTAAATACAATTGAGCTTTATGAAGCATTACAACAAAATTTGCCTAAAGATCATTTTATTGGTGTGTATGCTGCTGATGAGTTACCTCTGTTTATTCATACATTTCCAGCCGCCATAATTATAAACACTGATTCTAGTGATAAGCCTGGTGAACATTGGGTTGCTGTTTATATATCTAATATGTGTGTGGGAGAGTATTTCGATAGCTATGGTATACCTCCCTATATACAACATCATATAAGGTTTTTAAAACGAAACTGTCTGTATTATACATGGAATAATAGACGTATTCAAGGTGATTTATCTCAATTTTGTGGACATTACTGTTTCCTATATTTCGCATGTCGTGCATCTGGTTATTCACTGCACGATTTTGTAAACAAATTCTCACTCACTACTATTGATGCTAATGATATTATGCTTTATTCATTTATGAGAGTACGATGATGTTATTTTTTTAAACTCCGCCATTGCCGGTCCCAAGCCCTGGATGAGAAAGGAGGAGGGTTGGGGGTGTTCCTACCTCCGTAAAAGAAAATAATGTTTGGTTGGAAACGAGTACACTTCTATTCTCTGCTATGTTCAAATAAGGGTTGGAAAAGGGAACGAGTTCACCCTGCTATGTTACGTATTCTTATGTCATTTCTGTTATGTTAAAATAGGGTTGGAAACGAGTTCACCCCTAAAAATGGAGGCCTACTATATTAAAATAAGCCATGCTCTTTTATTAGCTGTGCTATCTGCTATGTTAAAATAGGGGTTGGAAAAGGGAACGAGTACACCCTTGAAATGTTACGTATTATCTGATCTTCTGTGTGTTCGTAAGGGTTGGAGAATGAATACACCCTTGCTATGTTAAGTATTATCTATTCATAGTCTCAGTGTACTTTCTGCTATGTTAAAATAAGGGTACACACTCCTTCTATGTTTCATATTCTTATCTGTTATCTGTTCTGCTGTGTGTTACGTAGTGTTATGGGGTTGAAAATGGAGGATGTTGTGTGTTACGTAGTCTCAGTGTAATTTCTGAAATAAACCATGTTCTTTTATTAGCTGTGCTATGTGCTATGTTAAAATAGGGGTTGAAAAAGGGAACGAGTACACCCCTTAAAATGTGCTAACGAGTTCAATTTGCTCTTCTGTATGTTCGTTATGTTACGTAGTCTGATGTTCTGCTGTTTGTTCATAGGGGTTGGAAAATATGCTCATAAAAGAGAATGAATACACCCCTAAAATGGAGGTGGTTGTGTTTGTTATCTGCTCTGCTGTCTCCATGTATTATATGCTATGTTAAAATAGGGGTTGAAAAATATGCTCATAAAAGAGAATGAATACACCCTTGTGTGTTACGTATTCTTATGTATTATCTGTTCTGCTGTGTGTTATCTTCTCTTCTATGTGTTCGTAATTTCTGCTAGGGTTGATAAAGTGTTCATAAAAGGGAATGAGTTCACCCCCTAAAATGGGCTCGTAAAAGAGAACGAATACACCCCCTTAAAAGTGGTCATAAAAGGGAACAAATTCACCCCTAAAATGGAGGTCGTAAAAGACCGTGGGCTCACGGTGCTTGGTGGTCATTTTCCCAGGGGCTTGTGAGTTGTTAAACACTGAGCCAGATCTGGCCCAGATCGATCCATTTTCTACTACTCTCGGGTCCCTGGCTCGATTTCAGATCGCGCCGTGTAGACTTTGTGGTGGACAAACACCATGCTCGTGGGATTTCTCGGAGTTCTCCCGTTTCCTCCTACTTTCTTCATTCCACCATTTCTCATTATCACCGTGTCCTTTAGCCTAACTGTCATAACAGTGGGACATTAAACTTCATTTCGTTTCCAAAACTGTATTAGAAACTTCTTTTATTCAAAAATATAAAATGGTATAGATCTACAATACGTTTAGTTTTATTAGGCTTTAAAATGTGGAGGTTTTCTTTGGGTCACCCTGTCAAAACAAAATTATTGAAATAACTAGTTGAGAGTTATATTTGTCCTTAAAATATTAAAATTGATCACAAACTCTTTGCGTGTTAACTGACATCACAACAGTTTCAATAGCTTTTCCTTTTTTGTTCCAATAATGTTTGTGATTTAAAGATCTCTCTCTGTACACTTGTCAAAAGTTGCATGTAGGATACGTTTTCAACCATCGTATCGCCATTATGTTAAAGAAAATAATAAAAAAGATAGTAAAGAATATTTTGTTATTGAACGCCATATGTTGATTCTTCTTGAGTATCCAGTAACACCAACATGGAAACTACTCTATTGGTATACCAGCACAAAAGGTACATGAACAATATTAGAATATTTCATCTCTGTAAGAGTTCTTTCTTCACGCAAAATTAGTATTATGTGTATCCTTTGTTTCTATGTTATATTCTCAAATCAAAGGGACATGGAGGCTCCAGTGGTAGAGAACGCACTTCTGGTCCGTGGGGTTCCTGATTCGATCCCTCCAGGTTTATGGTGGTCAAGTAGTGATGGTGGGTTTTCTCGGGATACTCCGGTTGCCTCCTACTTTCTCATTCCACCAATTTTTCCATCATCATTCACTTGCCTTTGTCATAATTTACCTTAGCATAAAGGGCATAATCGTGGAACGTTAAACTGAACTATTTCATTTCATTTTATTTATTCTTAAATTGCTGTAGTTCAAATAAAGGACATTTTCGTTATTAAACATTTGAAATGAAGCTACGAATCAATTTACTGACGCTTTTCGATGATAATTCTTAAATCACGTAAATTGTAATTATATTGGTGTAGTTATTATTCAAACATTTACTGGTATTAATAAAATATGAACAAAGTTATAATAAACGTTTTTCGAAAAGAGCTCATTTCTACGAGTGAGCTACTTTGAATGTTTAATAAGAAATGGCATGTCACATTGTTGTGTTGTTATTGAAACGTTTACCGTATTTATGCTATGTGAACAAGATAGCCTGACGAAATCACATAGTAAGTAGGCCTAAACTTAGTAGAGTTGCCGGAACTCTATTCGCAAAAGATAGGTCAAAAATATTTACATCAAGCAGTCATACAAGACAGTATATTGACACTGGCCCAAATCCCGGGGGAATGAGGAGAACATGTCCCCTCTAATATTTGAACTGGGGACTGCTCTCCCAATAATCCGATTTGAAATGTGTTTTTTAAGGTGAAATCTGATAATTTGTGTCCGATTGCCACAAAGGAAACTGATATGAAATTGATGCACTGTTAAAAATAATTTCTTAAATTTGAGAAATAATTTCTTATCTGTGCACCGCCATTTCTTATTCATAAGGAAAGTAACAGTATAATGTCTCATTCCACTTTATACAACCTCCCCTACGTTTCTTCATTTCTCATTAATGATAATCTCAAACTCTTGTTTCTAAGAAAAGATGTTCTAGGTGCACACATAAGAACGGTTTCTTACATTTAAGAAGATATTTTTAACAGTATGTCCCCTAGACTAATACTCAAGCCTGTCCACCTCCCAATGTTGAAGACAACTCTGCTCCCCTAATCCTCCACAGCAGCATTGCTTTTCAAATATTTTGAAAATCGCTTAAAAAGTTATGGGAAGGTTATACCCGCCCCCTTCCCAATGTTGAAGACAGATTTACACCGCTTTTCGTTGATTGCTAATTATGCCAAGTGTAAAACTGTCTGTACAATAATGCACAACACCATTCGATGTTACACTCAATTCAAAAATAGTGTTAATTTACCTCGAATACAGTGAACCAAATTTCTTAGTTTTTGAGGTCATTTTTGTGATTCAACTTGGTACTTCTGGTTGAAAGGTAATAAAAGTGCTTCAGGAAAGAGATAATTATAATACAATATTTACAATAGAAATTTTAATTTAAAAATACTAATTAGTGTTAACTACATCAATTACAGAAATTATACAGATTTCTGTAATTAGTATTAAAGTAACAATCAATGGTATTTGGTCTAGGAATTAATTCGTGCGGGTGGACAAGAGATGGCGCAACGAACGGAGCGTCCCACAGTTCCGTGTATCCACACATGTGTTGCAAACCCCTGTCACCGCGTATCGTTCGTAGTATAGGGCAGTGGATTAAAGCGTCAATAACACCAGTTTGTAGTTAAGTGAACATGGCGCAATTTGTGCCTGATAAAGTGTTTTTGCGGGGTGTCCTGCTGCATTACTTTAACATGCAGAAAAGTGCGACTGAAAGTCATCGTATTTTGGTGGAAGTGTATGGTGACCATGCTCTAGCTGAGCGAACGTGTCAGAAGTGGTTTGCACGGTTTAGAAGTGGTGATTTCGGCTTGGCAGACCAAGAGCGAGCTGGACAGCCAAAAAAATTTCAAGACGAAGAATTGACAGCATTGCTCGAGCAGGATTCGTGTCAAACGCAGAAACAACTTGCAGCAGCATTAGGCGTTGATCAAACAACAGTCTCCAAACGCTTGAAACCCATGGGAATGATTCAAAAGATGTCACATTGGGTTCCACATGAATTGAAAGACAGAGACGTTGAAAGACGAAAAACCATTTGCGAATTGCTGCTTCAACGACAGAGCAGAAAGGGGTTTCTGCATCGAATTATTACGGGTGATGAGAAGTGGATCCATTACGAGAACCCTAAACGAAAAAAGGCCTGGGTGAAACCAGGTGAACCAGGTCCATCACAACCAAAACGAGATATTCACTGTGCAAAGGTTATGCTGTGCATATGGTGGGATATGAAAGGTGTGGTGTACTATGAGCTGCTGCAACCGGGTGAAACTATGAATGGAGAACGTTATCGACGACAATTAATGCGTTTGAAGCAAGCTCTGGCCAGAACACGACCAGAATGGGAGAACAGACATGATAAACTTATTGTTCAACATGATAACGCTCGCCCACATGTCGCAAAACCGGTCAAAACCTATTTAGAAAATGTCGGATGGGAAGTTTTACCCCACCCGCCGTATTCACCAGACGTTGCTCCTTCGGACTACTACTTGTTCGATTGCATGAACAACGATTTGATTGGACAGCGGTTTACTTCTTCAAAAGATATCGAAACATGGGTCTCTGACTGGATCGCTTCCAAGGATGAGGACTTCTTTCGCCACGGAATCCGTACATTGCCTGACAGATGGGCGAAAGTGGTGGCTAGCGATGGACAATATTTTTCTTAAGGTATTTATGTATTTTGTGTTTGTACTACAGCTTCAATGTGTGCGTACCAACCGCACGAATTAATTCCTAGACCAAATAATTAATTTATAATTTGTCATTGTTTAGGGTAAAACTAATTATTAATTAACTTCACACTATTATAATGATAGAGCTATTAAGTACATTATGTTGCGAGTGCGATTGCTCGTTAATTTTGTTAAAGAAAACGTATTGCAGAACATATCATTATGAACAAAAACAGAGATTTGCGATTGGCTGTCATCATGCAAAGAGTGGAAAATGAGTATATGTAGGATTGGCTTTCTGTAAGTTTTTTGTATTTGAATAGAATATATTGTACTCTAACTATGAAACTTACGTAATAATTGTGCCCCTCGGTTAATATATTGGTATATAATTTTTGTTTTTAGGTACAAGAAATTTAGAATGAAAAAAGTCCAGATATTGACTGGAATATTAATCAGTAATGAAGGTTATTCATCTAAAAGGGATCAAACCCACGAAAATTCATGATAGAACAAAGAGTGTATATGGTGGAATATGTCGATGCTAAAGCTCCATTAACACACGGAAGAAGTAGTTGAAATGTGACGCATGATTCTCGAGGGCGAAACGAAAGGTGACTATTCCAGTTAAGCAATTGGCCATGGTATAATTAGGAGAAATGAACGCTTGGTTTGAACTTAAATAACTGTTCGTACTATATTAAATGAAATAAATATGTTTTACGACTCATATTAAAAATATTGCATGATCCTTTTCACTAATCCAAGGTCTCAATAAGATGGGTTTCTAGATTTCTCCTAAGTTTTCCAAAACAGCAACAGGTTAAACGTAATCCAAAGAATTGACTTCTGTGTACTCAATGAGAATAATTTTTCTTTTCTCTCATAACTACGAATAAATGTTTGGGATATGATTATGATACAGAGACTTCCTTCTATGTAAATAGCGAAAGAAATTCAACTCCCCATCACTCATAAACCAGTGTGCAGCTTTCTGTCAAGAAAGCCACGCTCTCAGTTATATGTGTTTACAAGGGTGCAATACTTGTATTCACTGATTAACTGAACCATGGACATATTACAGGATCTGCTACAAAACATTCATGGTTAATGTTCGAGTGGCGTGGCATACTCACCAAAGATGTCTGTTCCTTAGTCGACAACACTTTCACCCACAAAGATGAGAAAACACTGAATGTTCTACAAAGTTTGAGATAGAATATACTTCTCTATCTGCTGTATTAACCTGATCTCGCTGATGTCAGATTTTTTTCCCTAAAAATGAAGCAATCGCTGAAAGAAAGGACTTTATTCAATACTGGGAACCATTTTCATTCAGATTTTCCGGTGACAGGTTTTCTAACCAATATGATACTTTCTACATAGAAGAGTTCTCAAAATTAAATTACTTTTTGGAAAAATGTATTAATTTGTAGGTTTCCTTGTGGCAAAGGCAAAGAACGGTAAACATATATCAATTTCAAACTTCTCATCTTTTCGCATGCAGGGTTAAAATTTTATTGATTGATCTCAGTATTGACTGCCTCTGTTTGTTTATTTTAACAAATGTTTTACTTCATTTTTATTTTTAACTTATGGAGAAAGTTGGTCACTATTATCACAATGTTATTGTTATTGTATTACTGATTATTGTGATAATCTCCTGGTTTTGACTAAGAAATACATGTATTGCATATTTCGTTATTCGCAATGTCTTTCTTCTCTTTTATTTTACCCCTTACAGGCACCCTAATAAAATGATTTATTTTCAGTTTATGGTTCAAGGCGGTTATTTTTCTGTTCTAGGATACATAATATGTTGCTTTCTCCCCCCAAATTCATAACAGTTTCTAATCATAACTGCATTTCTTTTTGATGGGGAAGACTCGGGTTCGATTTTCAGAGCAAGCTCACGTGATTCGGATCCTACTTTAAGCTGTGGATCCATGTCTTAGGTAGATTTGCCGCTGAACAACTCAATCAAACTCTAATTAATCAACCAACCAACCATAACTGCCTTTTGAACATTTCCAATCATTAGCTATACCCATGTTTCTGCTTGGTACTTTGCAATTTTACATTTGAAACATCTCAAAAGTTCCTAGGTATTTCTTCTAAAACTTTGTTTACCAACCCAAGAAATTAGTGTTTCTTCTTTGTAAGACTTTCTTCTGTTCCTCCTGTTGTTAGCTTTATTCACAGTTCAAAAATATTGTTACATAGCAACGGAAAGTCACACTAGTCTCTTTTTCTTCTCTCTCTCTCTTTCTCTCTCTCTCTCTCTCTCTCTCTCTCTCTCTCTCTGTAATTTCTACAATTTACTCAGTTTACTACAGTTTATCCAATTGATTCTTTTTAAGTTTAAAATTTCTACGTAAAATACAGCACTGCTTAAAATTAGCGCAATGCAAAGATAAACAAAAATAGGTAACAAATGTTGAAGTGTTAATTTAAATTGCCTTTCAGTTCTGGTAATGATTATATTGTAATTCCTCTTTTTCGTAAAAGCCTCATTCCACTTCTCAGGGAATCCGCCTTCCACGAGATGGCTAATTAACTGGTTTATTCTTTGTGTGTAAGGGGAATTTCTTGATAACCCAAATCATCCATAATATGTCATTATTAGACTTCGGATCGATATGCACTAAAAAATGGCAAAATATGCAGGCAAATATGCGCTAAAAATCATGAAAATATGCACTGAAAATATGCAAATATGCACTAAAAAGGATAAATATGTACCAATCGAAAGCTAAAGTTAAATGAGTTTTTTTTTTAATCTTTAGGGAAAAAAAGTTTTATTACTTGAACTACATATACTTGGTGTACAACTATGATGCATTCATGCTACAATACACAGCTATGTAGTTTTCGGTGTTTTCTGGCAAAAACCTGCATTTATCAGTCAAAACATTATTGTACATTGAAAATGTTCCTTCCGTGTCACGGGTCGTTAAGGGACAGTATTTCAAAGAAGCAATGTTACTTGCCGATAAATCTGTAATTCGTGCGTCGTTGTTCCCAGGAACTTTATTCGCATTACACAAGAATTTTATACCAGGATTTTTCGCGTCTATTGACTGTGCTTTTCGAAAAACAAAATTGTGCGATTGGTCTTGGCGGAGCCTGTTTCGTTATTGAATCAAACAGCCAAAATACACTACAAAGTCCTAATCATCGCTCTTCTCATCTCGTTATGATCTCTGAAATTGAACTGAAATGAGTATTGATAAACGCAAATTCGCTTTTAATGTTTTCAGCTCCGCAAGTATCCACGGCTTCTTGAATACATTTGGTTTCTTCGGGTTCAAACAGCTCAGTATGTGAAATTAAAATACCTTTACCCCATATAGTTGCACGGTATCTAGGGCCTTATATGGCGGTGAAATAAAGGTTAAATGTGTAGGGTAAAAAGTAAACAAAGACCTTTACAGACAACGTAGTTCATATACCTAACCTCTCACAGAATGTCTAAAATTTTGTAAACGATGCATTCCGTAACTTGAAAATCTCTGTTAAAAGGTATATTTTAACATCCGTTGTTCGCAACACAGGTTCCGACTAATCAAGAGAATTTAACACCTTTTTTTACCGTTAAATTCATGGGACCGTGAAATATTTCCGTTTAATAAGGGTCCTGTTGAAGGCAGTTTTCACTGTATTAAAAGCCTGTATTCAAAACCTTATGTTCTTGTTTAAAATAAAATAAATCCACTTGAAATTAGTTTTTGCATTCAATTATGTGTTAATCCTAGAATATTTTCTTCTAGCGTAACATTGTCCGTTTCAAACAGCAATAATTTACAATATATAATATTGATACTTTAATTGGAATAAAGTGATTTGAGCGAAACATGGAGCATGAATGGGGAGAAGGTAAAGTTATCGAAAACATAACAGAAGACTTAGTACGAAAGTTACGTTTCCAGAGACTTAGGCGCATATCCAAGCAACACAAGCTTATATTTAAATCATCTCATAAACTCCTTAAAGGAAAACTTATCTCAGAAAGTAACTGCTGTGGCAAGTTTTAGATTTTGTAAACCAAATATTTTAATTAATTGTAGAGCTTATTTTCAAAATAATTGTTTATTTCTTCCCGAAATACTTTTTAAAAGGTTTCCTTAGGATGATCTCTGTCGAGTATTAAAAAAAGCCGCACCTGGGTTGTTTCGTACTTATAGAACTCCTTACCAGACTTCAAACTGCTATATAAGGCGGTCAAAAAATAGGGCGTTGCTGAAGTTTAAGCTTTTGCTGTCGAACAAAATGGAAATGTCCTCTTCTGATAACAAGCATACTTACTTTGAAAGTATTACTTCTTTAGCATACACTTTGCAAAATATACTTTCTCCTTGAATTGTTAAGGTCTCTCAACTTCAATCCATTGTTTCAGAAGGTCCATTAATTGTAGTGCTACACTTTCAAATTACGAATTTTTAACTAGCTCAGAATGTTGTCAATTTTGGTCCACCCAAGAAAAATGTTGTACCATTTAAATAAATGATGGAAAGACATTTCAAAATTTGGGCCACTTCGATCACCTGTCGTGCGACATCTCCAAATTCGAATTTTCATTAGCTCAAAATTTGGTACAATTATTGTCCTTTTTTCAATCCAAGAAAAAATTTGTACCATTCAAGTTAATAAAGGAGGTCCGTTTCAAACTTTGGCCATTTCGATCACCTTTAGTGCGACATCTTCAAATTCAAATTTTCATTAGCTCAGAATAGTTAAATATTTGTACATTTTTTACCACCAGGAAAAAATTCGTACCCTTCAAATAAACCAGGGACGGACATTTAAAAACCTGGCCACTTCGTTCACCTGTAGAGAGACATTTCAAATTTGAATTTTTAACTAGCTTGGTGGTACAAAACTCTATTAAAAATAGTGAAAATTCAAGCTAGTTAGAATTCGAATTTAAAGATGTTACACTACTGTTGAACGAAGTGGCCACAATTTTGAAATGACCCTGCTTTGTTAATTTGAGCGTTTAATTTTTTTCTTGGTGGTAAAAAAATGCACAAAAATTGACAAAATCCTGAGCTAATTAAACTTCGAATTTAAAAATATCACACTACAGGTGATCGCAGTAGCCAAATTTTCAAATGACCTTCCTCGTTTATTTGGATGGCACAAAATGTTTTGTTTGTGATACAAAGATTGAACAAAATTCTAAGCTTGTTAAAATGCGAATTTGAGCATGTCACACTGATCGATGTGACCAAAATTTCAAATGGCCCTCCGTCATTTATTTCAATGGTACATAATTTTTCTTGGTGGCACAAAAACGTACAAAGATCGGATAAAATTATGAGCTATTTAAAATTCAGATTTTGAACATGTTGCACTTCAGGTGATTGAAGTGGCCAAATCCTGAAGTGACTCTCCTTCATTTATTTGAATGGTACCAAATTTTTTCTTGGGTGAACAAAAATGGACGAAAATGGGACCAAACCATGAGCTAGTTAAATTTCGAATTTGAAGATCTCTCACTACAGGTGATCCAAGTGTCCAAATTTTGAAATGACCCTCCGTCTTTTACTTGAATTTTACAAAATTTTGTCTTGGGTGCACAAAAATGGTGAAAAATTGGACACAATTCTGAGGTAGTTAAATTTCAAATTTGAAGATGTCGCACTACAGGTGATCAAAGTGGCCCAAATTTTGAAATGTTCCCCCTTTGTTAATTTGAATAGTACAAAATTTGTTGCAGGTTGGACAAAAATTGTACAAACTTTTGAGCTAATTAAAATTCAATTTAAAGATGCACTACAACTAAATGGGCTCTGTTTCAGATCACTTCTAGAAGTTTTTTTTCTTTCGGTATTTTTATACTGCTATAGGACCACACAATTTCAAATCCACACACACACACGAATCCACACAACAGTAGCAACTTTAACGTGGAAATTTTGTTCTAGTTGATTTCACACCGTTATTTATATCTTCTATTTAAAAAAAAAGTGACAATCATGCATCATTGCCGGGAGGATGAATCACTCACCCCTTTCTTATTCTCCTTGCACATGACCTTGGTAGATATTCTAAACCAGCAACAATGAACCATTTAAAGATCTTCAGTCTATTTATATTAGAAACTTGGAATTTCATTTATGGGGAAAGTTATTGCACATTAAAATGACCAATATGGTCATTTCTTTAAATATGCATTTATATGCAATAACGACATAAACATGCACTAACCTCCGAAATATGCAAATATATGCACTATAAAACTCTACTATTTTACCCCAAAACAACTGAAACGAATTTCTGTTTAAAGGGCATATCAATATCACATCAGGAAAAAAACATGCAAATAGGCAAAAATCCGAAGTCTAGTCATTATACTCTCTTTTACTATATGGGTGAGACGGTCACAGTCAGAAAGAAGGACGCTATTAGAAATATAGCCTAAAACTGATTCGCTTCCGATGAAAGCAACATCTCGTCTGTATCCTACTCGATACAAAGTATCTGTTAGTTTGCTAGGCTCTGACAAAGGTTTGTAATTCTTCAGCAACATTTGAATAGAAGGATTCGTCGAGTCTCTTACAGCTGACTCATCAATGAAATTACTTCGAACAGGGAGATTTGACATGACAACATCTTCGATAGTGTTAAGTTCAGGTTCCGATTGTGGACACGTGATTAAAGTCACGATTCCACTAATGTACAAAGTAGTGACAACTAGACTTGCATAAGTAACTGTGATGAATAAAAATCTTTGTGAAGAAGTTTCTGGTTTATTGTGAACAGAACACTACAAAAGTATGCACCAATTATACAAAATGATGTTGTTATGATTACACACTGTACCATGAACTTTAGTACAAACTTTATTAATAAAAGTCAAAAAAAATGAAAACAACCAGAAGCTCAATGGAAACACTTAGCCATGTGAATGGTTGAAAAGACAAGAAATAGGTTTCCCATAATGGTAATGTTTTTGCTTTTGGAACCATAATTATCAAAGAACTGAAAGAAAATGGATAATTAAACTCTAGAACGTCAACTATGCTTGAGAATATGGGAAGAATATTGAAGCTTAAATCCACCTTATTTTACACTAAATCTCCAGTTACACCTGTTTAAGAACCATTTGGTAGTTTGTGTCCAAGTTGACTTCTGCCGTGTTCATAGGTATATACTGCAGAGAAGTTCATCCTTTCCATTAAGACTTCGAATGTTTTCGCTCCGTTTCCTTCAAATTCAGATATTCTTCCATTCATTTTCTTATACATATTTAGTACAATCATATAACAGTATGATATAGTTAATGGATATTGGTTTAGATTTTTTATGTTTATATTAAATCTAGTCGGGTCTGTTGTAAAACCTTGTTGATTTTCAACGACAATGTTCCTATCATTAGAAACGTTGTATTTCGTAGGAAAAAGGGTTGTATGAATACACACTTACAGATCCTTCCTTCACTGTAGTTACATGTAAGTGGATCAATACTAAATTAAGAACTTTCATTTTCCAAGCAATATGAAACATATTTTCTATTGACTTCCCAGGCAACTTGTTAGATGTTGAACTAGGAATAAGAGCTACTGTTTTAGATTTTGGACTCAAGTAACAAATAGATACCTGAGTTTAGGATATTTGTAATAGTTTCAATAGAATCTACTAAAATCACAAAATGAGGTTCCATGCCTTTAATACTTTGCTTATTATCATCTTTGGTCGTAGTGTTTGTGAAAGTATAAATAAGAAGTGGTGATAGGTGTTCTTGGTAGGATGGAACATGTAAATAGGGGTGAAATGTTGAGTCTTGTATATGTTCTTCAACGTACAATAATGTTGGATTAGAGTAATTTTCATTGAAAATTTTGGTAATGTACTTCAATGTTTTGATCAATAATACAGGCCTGTCACTATAGAGATTTTCTATTAAACTTATATTTAATTCACATAACGAATGTTGAATTAGTATTAGTGTAGCACATAATGTTAATTTTGTATTAACCATCATACTTCCAATGCTTTTTGAGTTTGTAATAATGTGTTAGATGATGTTAATCTGTAAAAGAAGCAAGAAAAGTTAATAACAGTTGTTCACTACCACGTGACTTTGCTGACAAACCAATAGAACATATGTAATACGGTGTAATATTACAGAAGATTATTCAATATCAATAATAGCATTATTAATTCAAAATAATTTTCAGTAGAGGTAACTGTGAGACTACAACTAAAATATGCCACGTTAAAACACTTTGTATACACTTCGTAACGTACCAATTACTCATTTAAGTACCTTTTTTTTAAAAAAAAATGTAAATTATGCCATACACATAATTCCAGGTTATGCTCTACTTATCATATTTACTAACATTCAAATGATGATGAAAAAATCAATATTAAATTAAAAATTAACCAATTTACTTATATTTACCTTTATTGTGTTTTTCAGTAGTAATGGACAAATTGACTAAACAGACAAGAATCTTAAAACCTAACCATTTTATGTAACATTAGTCTCTCAATAGAAGAAGCTATAATCAATTTATCAATATCTCAGAAGTAGACTATAGTAAGTCAGTCAATTGTTGGTCGAAATTGAGTTGGAATATTTTTCTTAAAGATTCAAGTATGTTCTTTGTACCAGTGTAATAATGTAAGTAATATCTTTACCAATACTTAGAGTGGTAACTTTTAAACTAATCTAAGTCTGCATCTGAGTTAGACGTAAACAATGCTAAATATACTTACACAAATTCCAAATACCTTTGTTCAAGCTTGCAACAAAGGAGATACATACTCAATTCGAACATCCCTTTATGCGGAGCATGCACGAAAAATTACCCGAAGTTTTCTACAATGACAACCTGGGATTGGGAAAAGTTTACCGCTCTCAATATTCACTTGAAAAATTTCAAAATCTTTAAGGCCTATTCTAAATCTTTTAATTCTTTTGTCTTCTTTCAAGAAACGTACCAGTGAACATGCATCTATATCAAAAGTAGTTCAAATCCAACTGCGAAACAAACAAACAAATGAACACAGAAAAAACTTTCCTTGGGAATTGGACTTCAATGAATTTTTTGTGTGTGTTTGAGTGAAGGTGCGCAACTATCTGTAAGACCAGATGAAGTTCCTTATTTAAGTGATGAACTGAACCCTGTTTGTTGTTTTCAAAATACAGAGATCTTGTTACGTTATTGAAATAACTTGAAAACGTTTGGCATGAGTATTACTACAATATACCAGAAGCAAATTTTCGTGAATTCGAATTCGTGAGAAAAAAAACTGTGTTATACTTGCTTTCTATTCTCTCTCTTTAAATGACACTTAATTTTCCGTGATCTGTGAAGTTATTATTTAGCTAATAGTATTACTTGAAGTTTTTTTTTTAAATATGAACAGTAATTTCCTGGTAATATTTAACAGAAGTTTAATTTTGTGATAAAGTTTTCTAAGTCATTTGACACTTATACGTATAAAAAAGTTATTCAAAAAGTCATGTATGAATTTGATGTGAGAAACATAATAGGAAACGATGCCTAAAAGTTTGTGTACCTAAAATCATACATTACTTTCTAATTGAAATACAGTATTATCGTTTCTCCTATAAAGGTACGAATTTATGACTAGGTTTGGCTTTACCTTCAATGTGCAGATGGTTAGTATGTCAATAATTATGTTCGAAAAAATATAATTTCTCTTCTACTTAACAATAATGATTTTAATAGAGTAGACACTTTAGCAAACACAGAAAAAAAGTTTTGCTTCTTCTTTTTAAATTTGTGCTTAACGTTTTGCTTTAATTTATTATTTACATACACTTACTTCTAAGACATTAAAAGCTTTCTAGAATCCATTTATAATATAATGTTCTATTATTATGTAGATCCATTTAGAGTCCATTAATTACAAAAGAATAAAGTGGTTTCATGTTATGACTACGGCGTCATGCTATCAATCCTACCTTCTAGAATTTATTTAATATTCTAATTAATCTTCAATACAAAAAGACCTTTCGAAGGAGATTCTGAATAATACAAATACATTATAATTATGCACGTGGTAAAATTAATGCACGTAATGAACAATATCTGTCACTGTTACGAAGGACAAACAACAAATGCTGCAATCTGCTACTTCACAGAAAATTTTGTTACATATACAATAGTCTTGTTCAAAACAATACTGGGCACCTGCAAATCCTGCAATACACAGGAGTTATAGTTGTCAATGATAGAGGCGGGATTTCTTCTGATTATTTTTGTGTCTTTAAGGACCAATATTTCATGAGACATTAATATAAGAAAATAATTAAGCACGTGCAAATTAAGAAAATTTTTAAAAAATTAATCCTTCAGCTTATAAGAATTATTTTTTATTGGACTATGAATATTCTATATTCGTCATCGTGTTTTAAAGTATGCATATATATGGTTAAATCATGATAAGTTTCAGCTATAGAGTGTTTAAGTAGTCATGTGAAAGAAGAAAGTATTTTTACTTTCGAGCAACGAAAGGAGAGAAGGAAAAAGGATTCCAGATTTCAACGCACTTACACGTTTGATGGGACACACACACATAAGCAAATACCCAGGAAAAGTGATTTGCGAGATCAGTCTGTGTGACCGTTCATTCGTCCTGGACTAAGAACATACCATTCAACGTACTGAGACCAATTTTAAACTTTAAGTTTTATGTGATTCTTGAGGGGTTTTTTTCACGTTTTTTTCCTACTCCTAAAGTTAATGGTAGTTTTCTGAAAGGCGAAAATCAAACTTAAGAAAATTAAGCTTTTGTTTTTAAAGGACGTCTCATAAAGGAGTCAATTGAGTCATAATAACGTGCTATTGAGTCATAATAACATACAAATTTATTGATGAAATTAGATGATTTACATATTTCATATTTACTTACTTTTTCAGTGTATACTACCTGTGATTATGCATGAAATGTGGTATCACTCAAGTGCCCTCCGCGACTCTGCAGGTGCACTCGCATTCTTTCAATGAAATTTTCCATAACCTTTCGGCATACTTCCACCTCTAGTTTTGAAATTATACCCAGAATATTGGCTTGGAATTATGGAAATGTTCAATCGGAAGGAGCTGGGTTTGAATTCCACGGCCATCTTAAATGAGTGCTGTTCCGAGGTTTCTTTCTAGTCTCTCAAAGCAAACTGGACATTTCTGTACATGTAATATTATTTCGTCTAAATAAATTTTACGTTTAAAAGTTTAATTATTTTGTGTATAATAGTTAAGAGCTATCTCCTTCCGTTAGTTAGTAGGTAAATGAAAGAGTAATACGACGTTAAAAAAGAAAGATACACAGTTCTTTTGAGAAAACTCATATAATCCGTTCAGTACAATATTAGTCGTAAACCAATGTAACACGAATGACTGGGAATTCCTCAATCTCAATCTGTGTGTCATTTCATACGTTGCTAACTATGGACGTAAAATAGTAAAGGAAACAAATTAAAATATAATAACAAACAAAGGATACAATTAAAATAGAAACATCTCAGCACGAGTAGCTGAAAGCCTCTTATTTACAGCTATACATTAAATTATCATTTACCGGTAGCTAAGGTTTAACGTATCATATTAATGTGTTACAAATATATGTCTCAATGTAAGAATCGAAATATAATTGCATTTCCATTACTTTAATGGACGTACATATTCCATTTAGATGTAAGATATTAGAAATAACGTGTTCGGCATTGGAAAATATATTTGACAAATCTGGATATTGTTTTAGTTAGTGCTAAAAGTAACCTAGTAGAGTGCGTTTCATGTATGACTGATCAGTTAAGTCTTTATCTTACTTGGTAAGATTTTGGAAATTTTTTCAAGTTTTGAATATTTGTAGGATTTTGATGTTCTTGAAACTTGCTTGATGATCTTTGGAGTATTTTTATATCACCGAGGCTGTATCAGATGAGCACTAAACTTTAAGATTGATTCCAAACCACTGTAAGAATTTCAAAGTTGCACTCAACCAGGAGTCAAACCTGAAATCCCGTGCATCAAAGGCGCACGTGCTAGCGACTAAACTATTGGCAAGGGCTATGCTAGAAATGTAAGGGACACAATTCAGCCGGCTGAAAACTTAAGACAAAACGAGACAATTTCAGGGAAATGATGTATAAATTTTTGCAAATATATATTTTAAATTTGAAAATGACTACGTTTGTGACTTCTAATCTCTTGAACTGCCTGACAGATCTCGATCAAATTTTCAACATTCATGTGGTTAGGGCCTAGGAGTACTTTTATCAATTTGCTTTCATGGTGTAACATTGGGCAGGGGGAGGAAGGGGGAGATATAAAACTTAATAACTCTTTAACCAAACGACCAATCTCGATCGAATTTTCAACATGGATAAGAATCATACCTGGGATGCTTTTTATCATTTCACTTTAACGGAGCAACCTAGGAGAGGAGGAAGGGGAGACAAACCCAAATACATAAATATAGAAATAACAGTTACTATGTTTGTGAGTTAATAACTCTTGAATCAACCGACCGATGTCGATCAAATTTTCAACCCAGATGAAATTCCAAGCTGAGATGTTTTTCGTCATATCGCTTTGACGTAAGGGACGGGGGAGGAGAAGAGATATTTAAAAATGATCGGAAACGCTTCTGATGACATTTAAATCCAAATACAGCCCCGCAACTTGGGGAGGGGAGGTGAAGATATATAAAAATAATTGAAATGACCAATATCAGTGTTGAATTCATAGTTTTCGGGGTCACTGAGGTGAAAAGTGACACTTGTGATGAAGTGCTCCGGAACGTGGGGAGAGAAGGGGGATATATAAAAGTCACTGAAAATGACCGATATCAAAGAGCGCTTGAGTAATAGTGAAAAGTGACTGAGTAACGGAACATATTACGATTTTTCTTAAGTTAACCCAGTGAAGCGGGTATTGATGGTAGTGAATAAGCCTGGATCTTTTTTTTTAAATCAGGAATACTACTTATCCTTTTGTTCGAGAAATATATTTTTGCATATTGAAAACTGAACCTCAACGTTTAAATAAAGAAATATTTGTTTAGAATAAATATAGTAAGTTATAATTTGAGACGTGCCTAAAACAATGATTCTGAATTCTTCTTAAATGATCGTAAAATAAGATATTTTATCAATAACAGTTTATTATAACTTCTGAAATGGATCAGACAAAAATTTTAACAAAACTCCATTTGAAATATATATTCTGGATTCTTCATACAACTAAAGCAGACAACAGAGTACATATATCAAGTTGCTTTTCGACACAGTCTCCATATTGGTTGAGATTCATGTAGTAGTGTGGGAAGAGTTTGAAGATTGAAGGCTCAGCCACGTTGTCACGAAGTGTTTCACCTCCTCGTATGAAGAGGAGTGACGGCCTCGTAAGTGCTCTATCAAAAGCGGGAACAGGCGGAAGTCGCTTGCAACGAGATGCGGGCTGTAAGAAGGATGGTCGATGATGTCAAACCCGCGTTCAAATCTGTTGATGCCGTGATGGGTCGGCCGCTGTGCTTCTCGTCAATGACTTTTTCTTTACCAACCGCAAACTTTCGACACCATTCTGCAATATGTTTCTCCCACAGATTTCGAATATTTGAGCCCACTTTTTCGCCAGAGCAGTTTTGCAAACGAGCAGTTTCCTGAGCAGTTTCACCATTTGTGTTCACACTCTGTACATATTCAATTTAGGAGGACTTTAGTGTGCACGCACGATAAGAACTATTCTAGAAAGACATTGACCAAATTGTGTTATGTTGCTATTATAAAGCTCGAATATTAACGTATCTAACACGGTCAGTGCAGGAATGCAGCAGGGGTCCCTAGGGTTATTGAAGAGGTGTCTGCAGAGAGCTGGCGCTTCAGCGACGATGGATACACATTTAAAAGCGGATAGTGCAAAACACTGTGCATGGTATAAAATACTTACCGTGTGTGGTCGATTATGTATTTGTACATTATTGAAACGATGATAGGTAATATCACGATATATTTTCATTTCTTGCATATTTGTATTCCAAAGAAATATAACACATGACTATCTTAACTCACATAATTCTCTAGATCACTTAACCCTGGGGTCTCTCTATACTTGATCGAGACTTATATGAAAATATTTCAAATTTGTTCTGTAAATTTTACAAATATGTAAATCCGAACAATAAATCTGTACCTAATATGTGTTTTATTAATTAGTTTATATCTGTAATGTAGTTTTTTAAATTGAAGAAGTTAGGTTTAGTGGGCCAACTAATACAAATGAATACAGTAATTTATTTTGTGTCACATTGCAAATCATCATCTTTATGAGATTCTATACTACTGCATGCCGCTATCTTCAGTTCAATTATATTTTATGGCGTACACGGATTTATTCTTTCATGTAACAGAGTTGTCAGCATTTTATGTATTTCAAATTTTGCTTTATTGGAGTTGAATATGCCCTTGTATATTAATTATACAGGTTAAGTCCAAAAATGAATAAGTTGGTGGAAATGTCCGGAGAAGTGTCCTAATTAACATACTGAAAGTCCCAAAGTATTCATTTTGGGGAAAACCCGCCATATTAAAAAACTTCATCATCTTGGATTTATCATTTTTGATAGGTATAGCTCTTATACAAAACATTACTTAAAAGTTATTTTTATCCCGATTTTCCTTTTCAGCTTGTACTTTTTTTAAAAAATTACAGATATATAAGGTGAGTATGAAAGTACAATCGCAAGAAAAGGGAGCAACACAGTTCTTTTAAATACATTTACCACAGTCGAAAACACAAAATAAAGAAATCAATTTCCAACGCTGCGAGCAGCGTCTTCTACTCAGGATCAGAAAACAGGTATATCCCTATACTGGCCTTGGTTTCTACTGATGTTGTACTGCTGTCTTTTTGGATAATTTAGTGAGTTTTTAAGCAAGACGGTAAAGGAGTAATGTTTTGCTGATTATCAAGCGATAGAACACAATATTATCATATAAGTACAATTTTTCTGGGTGTCGAGACGATGTTATTTCGGCTTGATAAGTATTGTAAACAGGTCCATCTAACCAGATCTCCTAGAAGACCTGAAGAAATATTCCGACTTCACTCAACAACTGAAGACATTACTCAATGATCTACCGGAAGGAAACCTTTGGCTGAAAAACGTTTGCACGACTGAATGTTTGATCGAAGCTTCCAGGCTGTTATACTTCAAACTGGAAGAAGTTTCCTAATCCAGTAGTACTTCCAAATTGAGGGTGCAGTACGCCCCATTGGTCAACATTATGCGTCTTTTTATTAGAGCAGAACGCTGTGGCGACTGGAAGCTCCACCTCTAGTCTGTAAAAAGTGTGACTTCTTTTTCGCTCGCCGCTGGCCACCTAAAGGATATCATGACAACCTAAGAATTCAAACAGTTCAATACTCAAAATTAGTTTACTATTAGAAGATCGGATAAATTTTGGTCAGAAGTTTGGGCAAACATGGTCATCAAGCAAGTACTTATGTGGACTATCAAAACTGGTGGAGGAATGAGTCTTAAGGAGTGATTGTTTGTTGGGTGTGTTGGGTGTTCAATACCAGTTCCGTTGAACATTATTGAGACGATTAAAGATTTTAGTGGCATCTATTCCGAAATTTCCGAGCCACATGTAGAACTTCGCGAATGTCGACGGGCCAGAAAAAAAAACGTCGAAAAGCTAGTTGGCTCATAGCTCATTCGAAGGACAATTAGATCTCCTTGTTTCATTATCTACTGGATTGGTTGCTGATGAAACCGCCAACTGCGATGATGCTCGTAAGTCCGGTATACGCACCATGAAGTCAATTGTAGGTTAGCGCTTCAGTGGTGTTCATCGTAAGGTAAGAGATAATGTATAGTCACTTTCAATTGTGGCCAGAACAATTAGGATAAAAGATACATCCATTGAAATAAATCCAAACCAGCTTTTGCATCGTCTTCTGTGCGTTGTACGCAATGAAGAAGAGCTAGCAGGTTACTTAAAGTACAAGCTGAATGCTAGACCACCTGCCCTCTTGGATGGTTTAGTAATGCGAAAAGGAAACAAGTCAGCATTCAAAGCCTTGTGAAGACTGTCTTCCTCCCAGTTCTGTTTTCACAATGGATGGAGGATTCCTACTGCATCGAGTGGTATGGGTGTGTCTATCAAACTTTGAACAAATATTCCTACAGTATGTGAAATAAACAATTAATCATTACGGTCGAAAAGTGGCGGTGCTGTTCGACGGCTACATCTCTCCAAACACAAACGACGAAGAACATGCCATCAGAAGTAGAAAATAAGCAGAGACAGAGGCATTTATCACAGACGCTCCACTATGAACTGTACCTCAGGACGTATTTCTGACAAACGCAAAGAATAAGACATGCTTCATTGTACTTTTGTCAGGGCATCTTTGAAAACTGGTATCAAAGTACTTAAAGCTTCAGGTGACGCAGATACGATGATGGTAGTGTTAAATTCTGTGGAAAGGTCAGAAAAAGGATTGAATTCTGTTATTGTAGGATAAAAGGCGATTGTAGGAGGCGATCTCTGTTCTATGGTTTCTGGTTCTGGTGACCAAACCATCCGAATGTTAATACCTTGGAAGAAAAACACAGACAAGATGTTCTGCAGTGACAAAATAAAGGCTGACCTTGGGAATCTCCTTCACGCACTGCTCTTCTTCCACATTACAACAGGTTGTGGCACAACTTCCGCGCTCTTCAGGAAAGGAAAAGTCAGATCTTTCAAATAGCTTGATGAGAACAAAGTTTTGACGAAAAGATGTTAATATTTGACCATCCAAAGGCCACTAATGAAGAAACTGCTGCGGCAGAAGAGGCTTTTCTGCTTGCTTTGTATTGATGTGACATTAATGGAACTTTGGACCAAGTAAGACATCAACTGTATATGCGTAAAGTAGCACAGTTATTTCTCAAATCAACTGTTGATTTGGCTATTCTTCCACCTACATCCTCTGCAGCAAAGCAGCATTTCTATCGAGTTTATCAGCAGGTGAGACTCAAATTCAAATTAGTTCACTTTTCTTTTCTATTTTTCTCGAAACAAACAAAACTTTTCACTCATTTTCTTTCTTTGGAACCTCATTTTTCCAGTTTGAACCAAACAAAAGTTACCTTGTCCCATTTTTGTGCCATTTATATTTGTGGTTGGGATGAGGTGGCCCGTAGTGACTCTGCAAGGTCCGGTGGATAGTTCTTCCAGTAAGAATCACAAATAAGAATAGCACTCTAAAAGTACATTAATGGAGATTATACTGCTCTATCAGTTCTTCTTCTTCTTCTTTTTTCGTTATTCAAATTAAATTCATATTTACACAATATTCTGCATTTAACTCCTTAATAGTTTTTCGTTTTTGTATCATACGGAGGGGTGTAGTTATGGGGGCTCATCGGGGCCAGGACCCCTATATGATTTCCTGGCCCCACCAATGATCAGCTTTTAAAACATCATCGTAAGATTACCTCGCTTCAGTCATTTAAAAATAACACAGTTTACATATAATTAATAATTTACGGTAAAATAGTGTGGAAAAATACCATTTTACCATACCGATTGAAAAATAGTATGGTATCTCTTCCTTATACCAATCGAAAAATAGTATAGTACACTTTTTTGTTACGGCAGATTACAGTATTTACTGTGATTTGTATTTGACAGTTTGAAGACAAAAGTTTTAACAAGGTACTATAAATATAAAGGTAACAAAGAAAATTCTGTCGCTTTTTCACCCACCATCTACGAACATCGATAGATCACCTAAGACGTACCTGGTGTCAAAATGTAATGTAATGTCAAAATAATAGATATAAAGTTATTACGCAATTGTAATAATATGTACAAGTTATATAAGAGAGAGATAGTATGAAAAAGAACTAATTCAGTAATTGATCTAATTAAGTTATAACACTAAACAATACAAAACTTAAGAATAATTCGACATTGCATGGAAACTGTTGTAGGAAGTAGTTGTAGATGCATTATTTTTTTCTCAGAGTGAGTCCTTGTCTGTTTGTTACCCATGATTCCCGACGTTAGAGCTTGACCGCGCTATATATGTCTATTAATGTTGGGTGTATGACGAACCCAGTTTTAACCCTTTCATGCATGAATTGTGTTCTCATTGACATGTGATGATTATTTGTTCATACAAATTATTCTTGATGTACTATGACATGTAAAACCGACAATTTTGAAATTTGATATTTTGTTAACAGAATTTAATTATTATCTTTATCTGTCCACTTGAATCGACTTCATGCATTTTGGGTAAGATAATCATTTCTGAAATGTGACACAAAGTTTGCAAAATTACACTAAAAGTAAATGCAATAAACATTATACTGTAGAAAACTTGCTAAAATGATTTTGGTACAAGTAATAAGAGTTAAAGATCAATACATTCAACAAAATTGTACATGTAACCACTACTCTGTGCTCTTACCGAAATGTTCACCCCCAAGCTTTCGATTTCGTGGGTCCATATTGGTTTATTTTACGTCTACCCTTGAATGGTATGATTTGCCCGTCAATGCATTCATACTCTTCATCATTCACAGCAAATTTGAATCTCTCCTTCAGTTTATTCAGTACATGTCGTAAATTATAAAGTCTGTCGTTCGCATCTCGAGTCTGTGAGTTATCATAGAAATGAAGATATCTCCATAAAAGGACAAACCGGTTTACTGACATTACGTCAGCTACAAATTTACAGTTTAAAACTTCATTTACAGCAAATTTGGATCTTAGTACGTCTGGTACGTAAAAATATACTGCACTTTTTGATTACAATATGCCACTTCCAGGGTTTCTAGATTATATTGAAAGCAAACTTTTCAGATAGGGAGCCACTTCAAAATCTGTGTAGAACACCAAAATGGCGCTTATTCAAGATGGCCGCCATCGACTTTTTAAAACTCACTATATCTCAGGTTCTATACTTCTGATTTAAATTTTCTTTTTTTTTATTTAAAAGCTTATAGAAAGTGGAAATTTTTTTGTAATTACACATTTTTTCGTAAACCTTAAGGTTTCCACACAATTTTGAAAAAACTTTAAAATTCGCTTTCTTCACAAAACATATTGTCTAATAACTATTTTATAACTCGGAATTTCACTTTTCGACCTCAGTAGACAAAGAATAACCATTGTATCAGCTTTCCATCGAAGGCATATAAGTTCCACTTCGTTGAAAAAGCTTCCTGGATAATCGTCGTTTAATAGGCATCTACTTACGTATAAGCCAGCGTTTCCCAACCTTTTTCAACTTGCGGCACACTACAGGTGTAACTTGAATTCTCGCGGCACACTCATATATATATATATATATATATATATATATATATATATATATATATATATATATATATATATATATATATATAATTACCGTGGTATTTTAATGTGATTACTAATTTCCTTCTTACAGAGAAGAAAGCTCGATCACTGATTTTCCCCCGTGCTAAATCATTATACTTATTTTTCATTCTAATTTTAAAATAGAAAACAATAGCAATGAAATATAGGACTCGGGTTTTTAAAAATCCACTTTCTCTTTCGAAAACTGTATCTAACCTCTAACTAAAAGGGAAGATCACTAAATAACGAACAAATAAACAAATCTCCTATACTTTTAAAACACAAATGTAGGTAATTTGTATGCATGCTTGCTTTGTTGAATTTATTGAATGATATGTTAAAATTTCAAGTTACGAAATAGTCTGCAACAATAAAGAAGTAATAATGGTCATGACAATGATAAATACGTTTTTCAACATTAAAAATGTACAGAAAAGTAACACAGTATGAAATTTAAAATCGTAGATTTATAGTAGAGGTTCATAGTAATGTGAAATATAAATATACATTTTCCCCTGTCTTGCAGTTTGGTTCGTATAGAATTAATAATTTGTTTCGATTTTCTCGCGGCACACCAGCGGCCCATTCGCGGCACACCGGTTGGGAAACGCTGGTATAAGCGATCGAGCTATTTTCTAGTGCAATTCGCGGATGTCTTATTTTAAAGATTTTTGTGAGTATTTTTATTGAACCCTTTTAAGTTCAATTAATGTTATTATTATTATTTGACACTATTAATATAACACTAATTAATTATACGTGAAAAACTTTATTATTGAAGCTTAGGTTTTTCTTGTAGCCCCACACATCCTCATCGTGTGACTGACTGCTGGATACAGCTGTTACTCTTTGATAAACAATTAAATGATTGTAATGAACGATCGTACGAATGTCAGTGAAATTCATAGCTCTTGTTGTAAGGGTTTCCACATTGTTGGCCCTCATTACAGTTTGCGCAAAGTAGTGTGCAAGGAACTTTGGCATTTAAACAAGAGCATCGAGCGCGACATGACACAGTACATCTGCACTTGACCAGTTCTGTACATGCTTCCCAAATAAAAGACAAAGATGACCAAATTGGTGTCAATTCTCCATCAACCATAGTCCATCCCCATCCTTCCGGTCCTGGAATGTTGGATCCGACTAAGCAGGCCCGACTCCAGACTTGTCCTGCCTGATATGCTGAACGAAGACAATGTTGTCTTAGTGCCTCTTTAGTTGGTGGTAAGCTTAGAAGATTTCGACCTTTTGAAGTAAAGAGGATTTTGCTCACACGGTTGACTGATAAGTCTTCGCCTTCTTTGTAATACAACAAAACAACGAACTTCTCCAGAAGTGATAAATTTTCTTCAGATATAGATTCTTCCGGAACAGAGATAGCATGAAAGGCTTTTGTAGCCTCTGGGAGTGATTTCCATACATTCCAGGATGCCTGTTTCCCTTTCATCTGATCCGGTAAATGCATGAAAACCTTGCAAGGCAACAGCTTTATCTTCACCAATACTTTCAAAGATAGCGTTAATACTGATGAATCTTTGAGACCTACCAACTCCAAAAAGAAGCCGTAACTCCTCAAGAGCAGCACTTTTCAGATTAATGAAAAATGAGATTGCCAAAACAACTACAGTACATCGGTATCTACTGTGTAAATTAATATTTTCTTTGCACCATACAGAACACTACCTTGAGTGTGCAGAAATATCCTTCCATCTGTTTCTTCCTGTTGTCTGCATTCGACTCCATCGAGTGATGTTTCTTCCAATCTAGATGAACGAATGATGCCATCAATCTCAGTGATTACGTGAGTCCAGCCAAACTTCAAAAGTGCTTGTTCTCCAAGTAACTTAATAATTCTGTCTTGTTCTGACTGCATGAGAGAAAGTCATTCCATTTTTTGGGTAGCATGTTTCCTGGTGCTACTTGGCGACGAATTCCAGCACCTCACTTCTGTCTAACAAACTTCTTTAGGCAAACTGTTGAGTAAGAATCCCATGATATATGTACTATTTTCGCTTGAAACTTTGCAACATCATTAAAAATTCTGTTTTTGAACTCCATACCACAGTATTCTCCGAAAGTGCGTGATACTTTGGGTGGAAGTATGTACTAGTGCTGAGCCATTGTAAATAATTGTGTCACAGAAACCTTCAGACTGTGGGGCCTCATTACTTTCTTCTAATATCTTGGTTAGCAGAGATTTCTGACATGCTTGCAAAACTCCATTTGAGGAAAGAGAGGGTGGAGCAGAAGTGTTCTCATATTCAAAAACCGTGTCCAAATCTAACTCTCTGTTTTGGCTTACAATGAAAGCTCTAGAGAAAAGTTTAACATCATTTCGCAGGTCAGAAATAATTGCAGAGGAGATATTTTTCTGAACTGTTTCCAATCTTGCGCAGTGGAGCATATATACTAACATTTGCCTCTGTAGACAAACGTTCTTTCACATAATTGTTATATAATTCTAAAGCAGTTTCCTCTGCATCAACTAGAGCTTTCACTCTCTCTGTATCCATCACAACCTTAGTGTCCCAAACTACAAGATCGGAAGCGTTTAATTTAAAAAGGTTTCAGAAATCAAGGAAGCTTTCTTTTAAGGCTTGTTTCTTGCACTGAAACTTTCTCTGGTAAGCAGCATATTGTTCATGTGGAGCCCTACGGTCGGTAATGCTAATTTTGTTCTGGGCCTCAAACTCATTTACGATTGTAACTAATTCTGGTCCAGCAAGCAACCACCTTGTTAACATTGCTGTGTCTTGCAATAGACCTATATCGCCTTTTATTACAGCATTAATTTGCTCATGAGCTTGGTCTATAGCGAGTGCAGAAAAGGGATTGTTTGTTTTGTGAATCACAAACTGACCATTACAAAAGTATTTGTGTATAATGGGTGCTGTGTCTTTCAGCTCTTCCAATTCTTTTATATGGACTTGCAACCAACGTGCATAGTGGTAATGGCCCATCAAGAAAAACCAAGGTGTTATTTTCTTTAGTGTTTGGATGAAAAGTTTATACTTTCCTTGCCTAATTTACCTAACGAAACACAAGAGGAGTATCTCCAAGTTTAGAACTAAGATCCAGAATCGGAACGTTGGCCACCTGGAACGTTTTTCTTCAATCCATTGTTCAAATGCGACCTCTGGGTTTTCGTTTGCATATGCATCCTTCAGTAGACTGTACAAAACAGCAGCTGTAATTTGATGAATTGTTCTTGCCTTTGTTACGTGAATAACTTGAGTTGCTTCTGATACTGCTTCTGTCTTGATTCCAGAGTTTACCCCCACATTAGTCCAGCCACTACCCTGCAGATTCTGTCCTAGCACTTTTAGAAATGCCTCTTCTACTATATGGAACGGTGCAAACATGACTACAAGCTTCGATTCACCATATGACTTCAAGCTTCGATTCACCGATTCTCTCTTATGAAGCGTGCAACAGAAGCAAATGCCATGCTTTCTCATACAGAGCTGACCGCAACTTCTCTTATTGTGCTTGGTGTTTGTAGACAGTTTGTCAGATTTGTATAGCACTTTCTGTGCTATTTCGCTACCTTAGCAACTAAATCACCACATTCAAGGAATACTTTTAGTTCCATGTTATTGGAGACTTCTGCAATTCTCTTCAATTTTTCGTCTGGAAGGGAAGCAACCTTAAAAAGAGGTCTACGAATTCCGCCCGTTTGCTTGCATATAAAACATTTCATCTTTCATTTGAATAGAAACACTAGTGAACGGCTAGACCGGGTTATGTCTTCATCAGCCTCAGAAGGAGTTCGTGGACTCTCTGATCATTTCCCTATTAAGTTTAGTTTTATTGAATTTAATAGCACAATTTTCATGCCATTTCGCTTTGTGTTTTCTTAATGTTTCTTCAATCCCATCCCTGTCATCTAACTTCTCTAAATCCAAATCAAGAGGCACCTCTCCTATCATCTGGAATTCGATTAAATTTGCTGCAAGTGTCTTGTAGCCAGCACCAATAAGTGGCTTTGTCTTTTGCAACGCTGGACAAACCAAGTCTTCATCTGTAGCATTCTGACAAATGCAACATTTAGTCCAGTCTATGGCTCCATGAGTTTGATGTTCTAAGATAATATAGTCGTCTCAAAGCCGTCTCAAATTAATTTAACCTGTTAAGAATCAAGAAAAAAGGATGTAAGTTGTATGAGTGGGTAAAATATTAAAGAAATAAAAATATGAGAATACATAGGAAGAAATATTCAAGAAATTATAAAATATAATCCACAAAAATGACTTCAGATTACTTTCATGAAAGGGAAATTCAAAATTAAGGAAAATTTAAAATAAAGAAAAGAATGTAGATTAACAGAGAATTTTCAAAGAATAATAAAATCATCAAAATCAGACTTCCGCGAATTTCACTAGAAAATGGCTCGATCGCTTATACGTAAGTATATGCCTATTAAACGACGATTATCCAGGAAGTTTGGCAACAAAGTGGAACTTGCATGCCTTCGATGGAAAGCTGATACAGTGGTTATTCTTTGTCTACTGAGGTCGAAAAGTGAAATTCCGAGTTATAAAAAAGTTATTAGACAATATGTTTTGTGAAGAAAGTTATTTTTTAAAGTTTTTTTCAAAATTGTGTGAAAACCTTAAGGTTTACGAAAAAATGTGTAATGACAAAAAGATTTCCACTTTCTATAAGCTTTTAAATAAAAAAAAAGAAAAGAAAATTGAAATCGGAAGTATACAACCTGAGATACAGTGAATTTTAAAAAGTCGATGGCGGCCATCTTGAATAGGCGCCATTTTGGTGTTCTACACAGATTTTGAAGTGGCTCCCTATCTGAAAAGCTTTATTTTAATATAACCTAGTAACCCTAGAAGTAGCATATTGTAATCAAAAAATGCAGCTTTTAGGCTGTATTTGGCACGTACCAGACGTACTATCTCTCCTTCAGTTTATGCAGTATATATCATAACTTATAAAGTATGTCGTTCGCATCTCGAGGATGTGAATTATCATAGAAATGAAGATATGTCCATATGAGGTAAAACCGGTTTACTGACATTACGTCAGCTACAACTTTACAACTTCAACATAAGACCAACACTGTCATGTTCCTTGCCGTTTTCATTCGCATACAGATATTCTGAAACAATGTCACTTACAACATCATCTATAAATAACTGCGAAAACAAAATAAACTAGTTCATTTTCTGTAATATTTACATTTCTATTTTTAAGAAATGAAGAAACATTCTGAGAAAACTTATTGCCATATTTTGACCACCTCACTATTGCCTGTTGTCGTGTTTGGTTGCTTCTATTCAGAGGAGGATCTTCAGTTTCTTTTTCTTCGTTTGCTTATGCTGATTCACTTCTATCATCCTCAATATACTGAGTAACATATGTTCAAGGCAGTTTGTGTGTACAGATCTACATGTTCCATGATTTCTGTTCGATTTAAGAAAATATGGTCTTTTTGCGAGGTGTTCTGAATATGCCAATGTTGTCTGCCATAACGTGTTGGAGTGAAGTGCAGTGACATCAACTGGAACTCGAACCCATATTTCACACATATATTAGTCAGAAGTCTTGAGGAGGTCCATTGGTTGCCATAGAGGTTCCAACTACATTTTTGGGAGTGGCAAGCACCACTTTTTGCGAAGCCAATCATATCTTCAAAAGATGTATTAAGTCCACTACATTTCAGCACTAAGTTTCAGCACAGCCTATAACTCCGAAAAGAAGTATTTGTGCACCCAGGTTGGTCTATACTTTTTGTCTTATCCTGATGTCAGAACACCTCTGAAACGTTGTCGATGTTGTTTTGAAACACCCTGTATATTTGTCTGTTCCTCTTTTAGCTGTTGAAATTATGGTCACCTCATATATGATTTACGTAATAATTCAAAGATGGCAATTGTGAAATAATTTATTCCAAGTTATGTGGAGGTTTAAGGTAAGAGATATCTGGAAAGATAATAAACATCCCAATTACTAAATTGACTAATATGAAGATGTATATTCACGATATGGCGGAGTACTCAAAAAATCCCCTTCCGGTACTAAGCAGTTAATATTTCTAATTACTTATTGGTTAAATCTTAAGCTAACAAAAAATTGGGACATGATTATATACCTAGTATTAGTGACCCTTTTGACCAATTCTCGTTAAAGAATGTGGTTCACAAACTTGTATCATTGTCTTTAGAAGGCTTACGAATGTGTCTTTGCTCATTTAACATTCTATGTGGGAATATTTTAGTGTATCTTGATTTTCATGAGTTTCGCCCATCTTGTCTTTCACTCCTAATGCTTTTCTACTCGTAGTTATTACCCTAAAGTGATAATTCAGACTCTAAAGATGAATATATCTTTGACCTAATCTGATCGGAACGAGAAAAGACAAAAACAAAAAAGATAGGAAGTTGTTTGAATTTACTTTATCTTCATATCCACTGAAATAACTCGACACACTCTATGGTTGAGAGATATATATATATAGACTCTATGGTTGAAATATATATTGGGGAAAGTGGTTGACCCAGTGAAAAGTTGGAACAGAAAATTTTCTGTTTCCCAACTTAAAAACTACACTAGATTGGCCCAGTGAAAAGTTGGAACAGGCAATTTTCTATTTCTCAACTTTTAAACTACACTAGCCCTAATTCTTGAAGTTGGTCACTAATAAGTATTATTCTGACACTAGTTCCTTGCACAAAAGATGTTTGATTCCAATAATGTGATTGGATCAATTTCACTCACGTATAAATAATGTGCCTTAATCCTGAAAGAATTTCAATATGCTAAAAACAGTGACATTTCTAAGGTATTTTAAAATATAAAATAAAATGACAACACCTTGAAAACCGGTCTAGAATCTATCCTGAATTGTTCACTCAACAATAACTCTTGGTTGCAGGCGTCCCTTCCTGTTAACCACGGAGGTCTCGGCATTCGTCGCGCCATGGATCTGGCTATTTCATCCTTCCTGTCTTCATTCTATGGCGCTAAGCCATTAATTGAGACCATTCTCCAACAAGATCTTAGCCTAGTATCGGATTCGGATGTCAACGATAGCATTGCTAAGTGGTCATCTATAGTGGGATCAGATCCACCTGACCTTGATAAGAGAGGACTACAATCCTCTTGGGACGATCCTCTTATAAGTCATCACTTTTCAGCTCTACTTCAGTCATCCGATAACCCAGAAGATAAGGCCAGACTTCTAGCTACATCATCTCCAGAAGCAGGCGCTTGGCTTCATGCTATCCCGTCTCCTTCTTTAGGATTACATCTTCCCAATGACAGTTTTCGAATTGCCAGTGCACTGCGTTTGGGAGCAGATGTTTGCGAGCAACACAGATGTCCTGCCTGTAGAAGTGTCGTAGACAAGAAGGGCCTTCATGGACTCTCCTGTGCCAATAGTGCGGGCAGATATTCACGCCACTCCAGCGTCAACGACATTATCATGAGGGCACTAATTTCAGCAGGCGTTCCTTCTATATGTGAACCGTTGGAATGCAGTCGTGCAGACGGCAAGAGGCCAGATGGTATGACCCTAATACCGTGGAAGAAAAGAAAAGCACTTCTATGGGATTTTACTTGTTCCGACACCTTCGCCCCTTCAAATTTACATTTTTCCTCAGCACAAGCTGGCAACGTGGCTGCTCGCCAAGAAACAGAAAAACGCAGGAAGTATAGCAATTTACTCGACAAATATAATTTTGTCGCTATAGCTATTGAATCGGGTGGTTCATGGGGTTTCGAAGGCCTTAACTTTATAAAAGAAGTTGGTCACCGCATTTCTTTATCGTCAGGAGATGCTAGAGCAACCTCTTTTCTACTGCAACGCATCAGCATGGCAGTACAAAGAGGGAACGTTGCATCAGTTTTGGGAACGCTACCCTCTGGTAAGGAACTGAGGAGATCTTTTGTCTGTAATCTCGGCGAAGTTTGAGGATGCTGTTGCGAGGCTTATGTTATCAAAATTATATTTGAATTTTAAGTACCTTTCCAATATGTATGTTTGTTTCTTTGTTAAAGTCTATTGTTCTTTTTAGCACCGAGGCTACATGTGACGAAAACCTATAGTAAAATATAGAATCCGAACCACTAAAATACAAATATAATGTTGGAAATGTGCAAAGCTTATTTATTATTGTTATATTTGGTCAAACTTCTATAACGTTCGCTATTTGTTCTTTATACATGTATATTCCAATCTAAATATTATATTTTATAAACCTTAGTGGCTATTATATTTTGCGAAAGTGGCTATTGTTCTTCAAGAACGGTCCATCGTGATAAATATATAAAAACACTAATTGACGGAAAATCGGGTGCTGTCTCAAATTCGATGCGTTTTAGAATTAACCGTCCCTCTGAGAATCTAAATCCGACGAAGGTACCTAATCGTTCAAAATTATTCCACATTGGAGGCCCTAGTAGAAGTCGAATCTGTTAAGGATTTCTAAATGAAATGAAATGAAATAGTTCAGTTTGACGTCCCACAATTATGCCTTTTAGACTAAGGAAGAGGGAATAAGGATTTCTGGATGAAGATGTTGCTGAAGAAGATACTACAAGAAATCTTGTGATGAGACAAGGAAAATACTTATTATGCCGACGATTGTAATTTGACTGGTCTATATGGAGACAGGAGACTCCGAAAGACTCAAAATTGTAATTTAACACGTCCAAATTGCGAAAAGGAGAAAACTAATAATTTGCAAACATCTGTCGAAATATAAATCGGCTTAATAATAATAATAATAATAATAATAATAATAATAATAATAATAATAAAAATAATAATAATAATAATAATAATAATAATAATAGTAATAATAATAATAATAATAATAATAATAGTAATAATAATAATAATAATAATAATAATACCGAGAAAAGGGTCTCACTCACTACTAATTACCTCTAATGTAGATTTTATCTGTTTTTCTTTTACTAAAAAAAATATCGGTTTTTACTGCATTGTAGTTTCAGATTATTATTTTTGTACTCGATAATTTCTTGGTACGGTAGACTTCCGTTAGTCCGGCATCCCACTGTCCGTAATTCCTTTGCATCCAGCACCTGCATGGTAAAGTTTTCATTCTTATTTATGACTACAGAAGTACATTAATTGTATATCAGTCTGTATCCTTTAAAATGTAGAATGAAGATTCGGTTGTATTTGAGTTGAAATTATTATTCTGATATTCCTGGTGAACAATTTACTGCCAAACATTATATTATAACTATATTCAATCTAACGTTTAGCGTTTAGTGATAATCACGCGAGGCTCATAATCTGAAATTTTCTGCTATCCAGGATTGGGAGAATCCTAAACAATCGTAGGATCTATCGTAGGTCTACTGTATTTTATGGCGTGTTACTAGCAATTGATTAGTACGAAATGTCGTATAAGTTCGTTTTGGTTATATTTTGTTATTATCTGTTTCCCATCCGTATTAGTTACGAAACAATATTTTTCAGGTTGTGTGTATACGGCAAGCGATACCATAAAGCAAGAACTCTGTAAGAGAAAAAAATAAATAAACAAGCGCACGCGAGTACCAAAGAAAGAAGCTTCAGTTCCTTCATGGAATCAATTAGAGCAAACGTACATTTTACCCGAATAACACGACTTTGTTGTGCTTAATTTTAGTTCAACATTCTTGAAATTTGGATATATATATATATATATATATATATATATATATATATATATATAGAGAGAGAGAGAGAGAGAGAGAGAGAGAGAGAGAGAAGGAGGAAGATCCAAAAATGGCTATAGTTCCCCCTTGACGCTCAGGTATACACTGGACAAAATAGGGTTCTATCTTATTTTACACTGGTACTGTTTAGCCAATCCCTTCATCTTGCTCTGGATCCGCCACTGTGTATATATATATATATATATATATATATATATATATATATATATATATATATATATATATATATATATATATATATATATATTTCTTGAGTTATGTCATAGCAATTATGTATGTATCGTGGCGGATATAAATCATTGATCAGGTAGTAGCGACTGCTTTGAAACAAATGCAGAGTATGAGAATTAAATCAGTCATATCTGTGGGTTTGTGTGGAGAAGAAACAAACTTGAGAACCAAAGGATTAAGAACAACATAAGTTATTAATAGAAACTTTGCCGAAGATTATTCACTTATATCATAAAAGAAAAAAAAAAGACGTTCTAAAACGAAGAAATATAACGTATATCTTTGCAAGCGGACGCAAAGAAACCTAAAGTAACGATACTAAAGACGAATAGTTTACCGAGTAGTGATCGTGATTCAGTGGTCAAGGCGATGGACCAGTAATCTGGAGTTTTGGGGTTCAAATCTACGTCGGGCATTTTTTACTTTAGGATTTTTGATGGCGATTGATTGACGATGACACACGTTTTATTATATTCAGATATTTCAATGCTTGGATGTTTCAAAACTTAAACTATCAAATCTTCATCAATAATAATACTAATAATAATAAACTAATAATTATTATTATTATCTCGTAGAAGATTATAAGCTAGGAGCTACTTGTCGCTCACGTCATACCATTACAAGCAGAAACGTGACATTTGGCAAAAATATTTTGGTTTTGTTTAATGTTGCCCAAGAGAAGAGGGATTTTTCATCTCGTTTCTAAAACAAACAAACAAAAAAATGAGAATTAACATTTTACATTCGAGACGGGAGAAGGCTAACTCAAATTATCGTCTCGCTTTGGAGATGAGAATCGAGACGAGACGAAAAGTATCGTAAACATTTCTCGTCTTGTTTCGATTCTCGAAATAATGTATGTCCATTCTTTAAGTAACATTTGCTCTTAGACTGAATCTTATAGCCTTTTTGTTGCTTTGTATTTCAGAGCTCATTGTATTGTGGTCTGTATAGGTATTTTTGTAGCAGAGCTTTTACAATTACCTCAGCATATCCTAAGAATTAGTTTATTATATGCCTACTGTTGAGTGATATTCAGTTATTTTTATTACAGTTATTTTCTTTAAAACATACAGTAGAATACTTTCTCCATGAATCGTTAGTGGAAAGCTTTTGTTTAAAATCTGGGTAGTTGCAGAGGTTTGTCTTGAAGGTACGGAACCCCTTGTAGAAAATCCTAAGTTTAAGTAAGTTTTCCACATTTTAGGGCAACTTTAAAACTGTTAATACCGTTATTATTATTATTATTATTATTATTATTATTATTATTATTATTATTATTATTATTATTATTATTATTATTATTATTATTATTATTATTACTGAAGTGCTGTTAATTTAATGGTTCAGCCTGTTCCACCCAGCTCCCGCCAAGTGGGCATTTTGCTGAACAAATACTCTGTTTGTAGGTTTTCTCTGGGTTCCGCTTGCTCCCACTTTCTTTAGCCCAATATTTCTTTCATTCTCATCATCGATGTCCTCTGTAGCTTACCCGGCATATCCATTACCTAAAAAAAATTCTTATGGCTCTTGTGACTTCTTTATCCCTACGTTCTACATGAAATTTGCCTAGAAACTTTCCGTTTTAACATTTAGCTAGCTCACGGGACGTATGTAGTGATGGGCAGTGGGAATATTCCCGGTGGGAAGGAATTTAAAAATGGGAATATTTCCGAGTTTTTTCCCTGGCCTATAAATTCCCGGGAAGGAATTCATTTCCATTTCTCTACTTTATCTTCCAAATTATAAGAATCATATGACTAATTACTTTATTTTAATATATTATGATTTACTTCTAGGTTCTAAAGAATTTGGAGGTTAAAAATTTAATATTATTTGACGGTACTTTATATAACTAATAATATGAGTTTTTAAGTTCCATTTCCATTTGAACTAAAAAGTAAGGTAATTGTTTACTATTGAGGAGCCAAAACTAGCGAAAAGTAGGATGATTTACGGAAGAAATGAGTTGATAGTGATGTTAAAGTAGTCAAGAAAGTATCGAGCACATTTTTTTAGGGCAGTAGGGGATTTATACAAAACGGAAAGGTAAGTGAAAATGATTTCTGTGAAAAAAGAAAGTGAATTGTTGGTAACGAAGATAAAAAACAACGTCCATGCGGGGCTCTAACACGCCTTCATTCGCTAACGCTCGCTCTGCAATGCTGTCTGAATTCAATTTTGGTAACGTAATTTAACGTATGAAACCATAAAACAACCGCATCGGAATAGAATATCGTAAAAAAAAGTAGGTGCAAAAGCTGACCCTCAATGCTAAAGAACAGCCAAAATTAGCAAAGTACTAATTTACAAATGATGAAGAGGAACCATTTTGTAAAGTAATTTAAAATTATGTAGAAATAGAGATGAAGCACTATTAATAAACCCTGAACCACCATTAGTAATAGACGTCGGTCTGTCTCCTCTCTCTGACTCCAATTTCTGAAGAGGCACTCGGACTTCTTTTACATGTGAATTAACGTCCGTATGCGCAAATGTTGATAAATTGGTGAGACATGTATCTTCTAGCATTTACCCATCTAATTGGTTTATAACATTTATAAATTTAATGTATTTATAATATCAGTAATAGAGTCAAGGTGAGCAAATCCACTTACATATAAATTTAAACTGTTTAGTGGTTTAAAAGTATTAGAGCTTACTATATAATTTTTCACACATATTTAATTGATAGAACATATTGTAAATAAATATACATTTATGCGTACTCTCTAAATATAATAAAGTGTTAATAAAGTAACATAGTACCGTTCAGAATATACTTTTTAAAGAGTCCTCTGTGGACAACAGTAATAAAATGCTGTGATATAAAAGTTAATTCAACTTTGAAATCATAATATAATAGAATGCAATTTTCTTTCTGATTAAACATAAATTCCCGGATAAATTCCCATTTTGGGAATCTTCCCGGGAATCTTCCCAGGGAATATTCCCGAAAAATATCTTCCCGGGAATTTACCCATCACTAGACGTATGGAGAGGGTATGTCCTGATGGTCCTGACACTTCTCTGTAATCCCGGATATTTTGTATCTTCTGCTTAACAGTAGGGGCGATTTTGCAAATTTTAATACAATGTTTCCTCATACCGAATTTGTCTTCTATATTATTATTATTATTATTATTATTATTATTATTATTATTATTATTATTATTATTATTATTATTATTATTATTATTATTATTATTATTATTATTACAAATTTATGGCTCATATTAGGCCTGACGGATGACCCATTTGTGTTCATAAATTGTTTGCGAAACACGTAAAGTTTTCAAACAGTAGGAATCGAGATTGTAGACTGTGAAGTCATGTTAATAATTTCTTCCCTCTCGAGGAAGTCTTTTCAACTCTAACTTGTAAGATTGAGAGAAATTGACTATTTTTCACATTACTATTATTCAGAAATATCTACATTCAAAATTATAAATTTTTCTGAGTATCCTCGGAGGGACTCGAACCGCGGATCCCTAACTCACAACACGAATGCTCAAGCTAGTACCCTAAGACCACTCTCTTAAGTAAGAGAAAAAAACACTCGTCTATGTAGCAAATTGCAAACGTTTACGATTCCAATACTTTACTAACGATGAAACACTGATTTCGGTCATGATAAAAAATACTATAGTCCAGAGAATTCAAGTTAAAATTTTAAAAAAGTCCGAAAGTATCTCCCTAACTTATCTCTATTATATTTGGTTATTCTCGTTTTACAGGTATTTCCAGTAACTTTGAACGACAAAGACACAAAGATACATCGAGGACATGTAATAATTCAAAGGCTCTCCCACCGGGAATCGAAACTGAGACCCCGACTACTGAACTATCTGATGGATGGGGTGCCTGGTTCGTTCCCAAGGCAAGTAAGCTTGAGACGGACAACATCGTGTTCGTGGGATTTTCGGGACACTCCCACTTTCTCATTCCACCATATCGTCCATCATAATTCACTTGTTGCAGTCATAGTCTTTCTCAACCTAACAGGCATAATCGTTGGACATTAAACATAAAGATTTCATTTTCAAGCTGTTAACCCAAACCAATCCGAATCGAAAAATAGTTGTATTTTCTTTTGCTCATTAACGTTTTTTCACCCAAAAAATATGTATAAAGGAAACATGGGGAATCGTAATTCCATTCAAAATTGAAACAGCAGACTCAATACTTTAGCCAAAAATGAAACAACTACACGTCGTTTGAAACTTTTCCAAAATATGTGCGAATATTCTCTAAAGTGCCAATCAGAGTTGGAGTGGGTTTGTGAGTCGGTGAGTCAAGTGGGTCGAGTTTTCTAAGTGTCAGTGGTTCGTGAGTCAACAGAATATGACCCACTGCGACCCTCCTCCCACCGTGACCTACTGCGACCCACAACGCACCGACCCACTCTGCTCTCCACATTGTAGGCAGCATCTTCTGAACAGCATGTTTCTTTTAACATTCGACCCTAGCCATAGAAACTAAAAATAGTTTCTTATTGGTTGCAGTTTGCAATTGTCCAAACCAGGCCCGGAACCGGAGGGGGACTAGGTGACCTGGCCCCCTAAACTTTTCGTTGTATCTCCAGACCTCAACACAGAAAACACAATTTAGATATGTATACGACAATTTATAATCAATTGTTTCCCCCTAACATATTCACGGCCCCTCTGAACCTCTGTGGCTGGTTCCAGGCCTAGTCCAAACCTGGTGTATGTATTGTGTTTTAATAGAAGGTAATTGCCACTTTGTTGGAGTTGAAGAAAAAAATTGAAGAAGCAGTTGAGGTTAAATTTAATTCATGGTAGTCAAGGTGGAACAAAACGAGCTCTGCCGGGCATCTAATCCGTTCCTACTACTACTACTACTACTGATTCTTCTTCTTCTTCTACAGTGGAATCGTATAGCAAAACTTCACACGTAACGTAAGTAAATCACTTTTTTGAGTATTATTTTTTTATAAAAATAGAAACAATCCTTGAACCTGGTTTGAACCCACGCCAAGAGCAATTATAATTACTAGTGCACTGCGCTAGTACGCACGGCCACGAAGACCGCCAATAACAGTTATTTGGTTTCTATTGTATTTATACATTCTACGTGGCGAGAAACTGATAACTGCAACTAACCACGTGCTATGAGTAGGGTCAAGCGTGATATAAAAATATGCTTCTGAACACTAATGAATTTGTCGACGTTTTACTTTCAAGGCCTCCATTTCTCTTTTTCATTTGTTTCTGTTTACTTTCCTGACATGATTATCTCTAGGTGAAAAAAAACTTGAGCCATTCTTGGATATTGATATTTGTAGTTGTAATAATAGCAATAGAACTTATACTACTACTTGGCTTTCGAGACCGTGAGTTTTTAGAGGAGCTAACTACAGGAAAAATATTTTTTGAATCACTGTAAGATTTAAATTATTATAAAAAAATGAAGTAACTATGTGTGCCTAATCATTACGCTCAAATTGCAGTCAAAGGCCTTAATTTAAAACTTCAATGCTATCATATTGCTTTCATTATAATAATATCCTAAGTTATAGTGGGGATCCGAAGTTTTCTGAAAAAGAAATTGAGTATCTTACAAGCCGTCCAACTTACGGAGCTCAAATTCAGTATATTACCTCTTTATTGAAAATGAACAGAACGTCTCCTATCATTTTTTAAACTTCTTCTTTATGTGGAGGGGCGGCACTTTCTATATATGGCAAATTGATAGTGGGTTAGTTTGTAAAAATAATCGAAAACAATCGATATTAGTTGAGACAAATAATACTGTGCTTCGCATCATATATCTATATATGCTTACAATCAGGGGCGGATTCAGGACACACTTCTGCGGGGGCGATGGGTTCTAATACTGCTACTTAGAGCTACTTTTAAGAGCTTCGAAGTCTGGGTTTTATTTATATACGAAGTAAGAAAGTTTCCTCTTCTGAGGGGCGATTCCCCCTTGATCCTACCCTGCTTACCATGTGTTTTCTACTATAATAATTGCTGAAGCTTGTCTATTATATGGAACGCTTAGAGCACAGGGCAATTAACCCACAAAATAGACATAAAATTTCTAATATAAACTTCTGTACGTTTGTCTACTGACTTTGAATTGGGACTTTAAAAAATCATCCATTTTTCCTTTGAAAAGTATCGACAATTCAACAAGGAAATAATTAGACAATGATAATTTAATTGAAATTCATCGTAATTTTACCCCATGACAAACACTTTACCATGTTATATCGTAAAGGTCAGATTCATCGTTATTGTAACAAAGCGGTGCTTGAGCGATTGACGGTATAAATTCAAACTCCGATTAGTTAGAATTACACAACCTGATTGTATTACTAGTGTAAACTCTTTAGTCGGTCAAGAGGCCATGGATCAAGTCAGAGTTGATGACTGTTTCTGGTGGGTCACTGGTTCATGGTGGATGGTGGGTCCGAGTGGGTCATAGTGGGTGGTGGGCCATACTGGGTCGCGGTGGTTGGTATGTCACGGTGGGTCATGGGTCAGACTTGCTCACGGAGGGTGGACGGTCGTGAGTTACGGTGGGTGCTGGGTCAGTGGGTTGGTGAAAGTTTAATTGACCCACGCCATCTCTGGGTTAACTGGTTCGGGTTCGGTTTAAACTTGAAACAGAATGAATCCATTTATTTCAGAAAACGAACAGTAATTTGCTTCAGTTTTGTTTGAAAATAAATACTATATTGCCACTTTTCTGAATAACAGTATATATATTTAAGAAAAGTTCCAAACGAAATGTAATGGTTTGGTTTTAGATTAAGGTGTTATGAGTCTGCTGTTTCACTTTTAAATGGAATTAAGATTCCCCATGTTTTATATATATATATATATATATATATATATATATATATATATATATATATATATATATATATATATATATATATATATATATATATTGTGAAAATATGTCAATGAGCTATAGAAGATACAAATGTTTTTCTGTTCGGAATGGTTTGGGTTTACAGCTTGAAAATGAAATCTATACCTTTAATGTCCAATGATTATGAGTGTTAGGTTGAGGGAAACTGATTAAAACAAGTAAATTATGATGGACGAAATGGTGGAATGAGAAAGGGGGAGTGTCCCGAGAAAACACACAAAACACGATGTGTCCGTCTGAAGCTTACTTGCCATGGGAACGAACCAGGCACCCCATCCATCAGATAGTTCAGTAGGGGGGTCTCAGTTTCGATTCATGGTGGGAGGACCTTCGAAATATTACATGTCCTCGATGAATCTGTGTTTGTGTCTTTGTCGTTCAAGGTTACTGGAAATACCTGTAAATCGAGAATAACCGAATATAATAGAGATAAATTACGGATATACTTTCGGTCATTTTTTTAAATTTTAAACTTGAATTCTCTGGACTATAGTATTTTATCATGACCAAAATCAGTGTTTCTCGTTAACAAAATATTCGAAGCGTAAACACCTGCAATTTGCTAAATAGACGAGTGTTTCTTTACTCTTACTTAAAAGAATGGTCTTAGGGTACTAGCTTGAGCATTCGTGTTGTGAGTTAGGGGTCCGCGGTTCTAGTCCCACCGAGGATATTCACAAAAATTTAATAATGTAGAATGTAGATATTTCTGATGTATAAAAATATGAAAAATAGTCAATTTCTCTCGTTCTTACAATTCATAATTGAAACGACTTCCTTCAAAAGGGAAAAACTAACAACATGACGTTACAGTCTACAATCATGATTTCTACTGTCTGAAAACTTTGCGTGTTTCGCAAACAAATCATGAATACAAACGGGTCATTTTTCAGATCTAGTATGAGCCATAAATTTGTCTGAAACGTCATTGTGAAATTGATATTAAGTTCTTATACTCTTATTAGAAATAATAATAATATTTTCATTCCCATTTTCAACACGTTCCATATATTCGTTCAACAAAAATTGGTAAATAGGAACTTTTCTTTTTTATATTTAATCGTATATTTTGTTAAAATATCAATATAACGCATACATAACCCAATGTCTTTTACACAAAGAAAGGGAGTTACTGTGTATCAAGATGAAGACAAATCCTACTTAGTTTCTGTTAAGGCATCCGAAGGTACGATTTTCATATTGTCCAGTAGCTGACAACTTCTTTCCCCCGTCTTCTTTTCAAAGTATCACCTATAAGGCAATTCATCCTTATAGAGGATCAAAAAATATCTCTTTAATCTTTCTTAACTTCAGTACGCTTATTTGCATTGGAATAGGACGTAATATTGAGGTCTCAAATGTACAATAATAATAATAATAATAATAATAATAATAATAATAATAATAATAATAATAATAATAATAATAATAATAATTGTTTCTTAAACACACACCTCTATAACTAAACACATTTTAAACAAAAGCTTTCCACTAATGTTTCATGTAGAAAGTATTCTACTATATGTTCTAAAGTAAAAAACTATTAAAAATAACTGAATACCACTGAACAATAAGGCAAATAATAAATTAATTTTCAGGATATGCAGAGGTAATTATAAAAGCTTTGCTACGAAAATACCTACACAGACCACAATTCAATGAGCTCTGAATTACAAAGCAACAAAAGGGTTATAAGATTCAGTCTACAGAGCAATTGTTACTTAAAGAATAGACATACACTATTTCGAGAATCGATACAAGACGAGAAATGTTTACGATACTTTTCGTCTCGTCTCGATTCTTATCTCCAAACTGAGACGATAATTTGAGTTAGCCTTCTCCCGTCTCGAATGTAAAATGTTAATTCTCATTTTTTGTTTGTTTGTTTTAGAAACGAGATGAAAAATTCCTCTTCTCTTGGGCAACATTAAACAAAACCAAAATATTTTTGCCAAATGCCAAAATATTTTTGCTAAACGTATATATTAGTCCCAATTATAAACTATTCTTTTTTATTTTAAAGTATATTTTTGAGCGCAAAGTAACACAGAAATATGTTTATCTAGTTGTTCAGTACTTTCCACAATAGGAAACATTACGTGGGTAAATGAATGAGTTACGTTTCACAGTTGTTTAAATACAGTAAACTTCCAAACTATGTCATTTCAATATTCAAACAGATGTGTAGCTTCCGCCTGGTATAGTTATGTAATGTGAAAGACCGAACTTGTTCATATAGCGATGGGTCAATTTTGTTAAAGAAAAAGTTCCTTGCAACGTATTAAAAATATTATAGTATAGGAATTAATACTGAAGACTAAAGTTCTACTATTTCTTACTACTTCCGATTTTTCTAAAAGAACAAAGCTGAAATGAAATCTGCTCTTCGGATACTGAATCTGTATATAAAATAGTCTCTCGCCTTCTGTTAACTTTTTCTTTCTAAAGGAATCAACGTTAAAGCTGTAATAGTGGATTTATGGTTGCAATAAAATAATAAAGCCGGAGATTGAAAATCTTTTTGTGTTACTCAATATATATCAAATACCTGCTTCTTGGTATTTAATCTGACTTTTGCTATATTATGATCAGTATTTAACAGAAGATCACAGATTTCCACATACCACTGATTCTTGCTTAAATATTGGACTCTAAATCCAAATCAGAAAGTCATAACTTTCTAAATTTTACAATTTTTGCTATAGGGTGATAAATGTTAAAACCGAAAGTGAAAGTAAATTTCAACTACTTCTATTCTTTGAAGAAAGACACGGAATATAATCTTTTCTTAAGACGTTGAATCAATTCCGAAAACGTTTGCCGCTATATATTACCATGATAACAATAAAAAGTAATACAGAAAATTTATTAAATCCGTGCAGGCACAGAGTTGGAAGTATGAATAAGGAAAACTATAGAAACTCGTCGTTGTGATCATAACACTGCAAATTATGAATACAATAAACTACAACATAGTACTTTCCACAAATATCTAGGATGAGTACTTTCAAATATCTATGATCAATATTAACAGACCAAAAACATATAATCCAAGAAGTTGAATGTAGAATGAAACAAGGGAATTCGTTTTTATATTCTGAACGAAACTATTCTGCCTTCGCGAATTTAAAGAATTCTAAGAATTTAAAGCTTAAATAATATATTCAACAAAACTATTCTTGTTTCGTTGTATGGTTGGTAATAACTCGCTTATTTTTGAGGGAAGAACTGAATCTAGAAGTTTCTAAGTCGAATATTCAGACCCAAGAAGGACGGGAATGTCTGAAACTTCAAAACGAAGAACTCAATAATGTGTATATTTTATCTTATAACCGCTACCATCTTATAGAAGTATTTTTTATGGACGCTCTGTATATTTCGTAAAGACAGTGACTATTTTTTCGATTTATACTTTATTCTGCGACGCATACAAGTTCTTTCTTCGGTGGGAATTGCTTCTTTCCCACACAACTGGACTAAGAAGTCTTTCATTGCTTTTTCATATACATATTTAAAACACTGCTTTTGGTGAGAAAATTTCAGTTAGTGACGAACCATTTCAGTGTTTCTCCCTTACTTATTATTATGCACAGTATATATTCTGCAGTTATTTGGAACTAAATTAAGTGCTTTTCTAATCGCTTATGGAAATATTGCAGTCGTTTAGAGAAATACTGGCTGACAAGATGTTCAAGTGACCAAAGTGGCACCAACTACGTTGCTTTTGCAACTCGTTATCTGTACTTTCTCACGCCAGAGTTATCGCAGTGTCTCGTGCATTGTGGGCAGTTTATTAAAATTAACATAAATTATTTTCCGTATTCTGTTTCCATGTGCATACAGGTGATCTAACTGAGTAGTTTTTGGAATAAACTGGCAACACTCTTTTTCTGAATATTAAAACTCTGATGTGTATTTTACTGAATATTAAAGTGTTTATATTTCAGTTACGTATAGAAACATTTTATAAGTACCTATGGTTGCAGGCTTTTTCTCGTTTCTAGTTTTGCCTCGCAGGTATCGGTGGCATTTATTGTGTGTAAATACGTGTTGTATTATACATTTTCCCAACCCATGGTTTTGGTCAATTCATGACGTAATGACCGTTTATTTTGAGGAATGTTTGGACTAGTGAGTCAACTTCCTTGATTCAGACCTTTGAGAAACTTGGATCAACACCGTATAGTTTTCAACGCTTTATTAATAACTTCTTTTGCAGATAATACCCACATGTTCTGGTAACCCTACAATGTTTTTCGTTTTTAAAAGTGAACAACAACCATTATTCCAGGCATACGCTAATAAAAACTTTGCTTCAGAATGAAACCATTTGTTGTATTTAGCATTACAGAATTAATCTCGATTTTCACATGGCGAGCAGGTGTCACTTTGATCTTGTGACGTGCCGAATTTTCTTCATACATGTCAACTGAATCACAGTCTTTTCTTTGACATCCAGAATCATTCTTGTTTGTTGGAATTACTATGAACGTCAATTTTGACACTTAAGTTTATTTTTTTTTTTTTTTTTGGAAAAACTATTTTTCGTTCTCTTTCGGTAAACAACACGAGGCACAGTTTAAAAAAGGGACATACAGGTGAAAATCTTCTTTTGTTTCTATATTGTTAGTTTATCATGTGTTTACATCTTCAATTAATTTACTTTTTAATGATTTTCATATTTTTTCGAATATATAACAGTAATATTGAAACTTTGACAATAATTTTCATATTTTAGTACATTTAACATGTTTGCTATTTGCATATTCATTCATATGCTAATATTTTAAATACAAATATAAATATATTTTAAAAGAAGTTATTTACTAACTTTTATTGCAATGTTTGATAATTCTTTAAGTCGATATTTTCATGAATAGTTATTCAGTATATATATATTTACTTCATATTATATCGAATAAAGTGATCGCAGCGGAACACTTAAACCATTTTACAAAAAGTATTTTTTTAAAAAATAACAATTTAAATAGCCCTATAAACACTTTCTGCGCCATTTCAGTGAAAAAAGTTATGGTACAGGTGTTTTAATAATACCTCGTTTCTCACACCAGTGTTAACAAATCTCCCCTTCTCTCCTCATCAACTCATCGTTGGAGAATCATGGAGGACATTCAACACAGGAAGACAGCATGGTTTCAACATGTCAAGAAACGGAAGATAAGGAAACCCAACTGCGTTAATCGTTCAAGAGGATCTTATTACTTCATGGAGCACTTGGATTGGATACTCCTCATGCAGGAACCTCATTATGTTGTATTGAGTGAACAAGTTGTTTGACTATTTTAAATAGCAATTTTTCAGGTGAAAAACCATTCAACGTTTATCACCTAAGTCTCACACCATACCACACTGTTGCCAACCAATTTTAAATTTTTGGTGAAAAACCTAATTTTATTTGGATATCATTATACGGCCAGAGGCTCTCAACCTGTCTACGTGTGCACATAAGAGGTAGTTCCACACGCCAGACGCCATATATAACCGCCACCAGGTTATACAAGTATTTTTATGGACGCTCTGTATATTTCGTAAAGACAGTGACTGTTTTTTCGATTTATACTTTATTCTGCGACGCATACAAGTTCTTTCTTCGGTGGGAATTGCTTCTTTCCCACACAACTGGACTAAGAAGTCTTTCATTGCTTTTTCATATACATATTTAAAACATTGCTTTTGGTGAGAAAATTTCAGTTAGTGACGAACCATTTCAGTGTTTCTTCTTTACTTATTATTATGCACAATATATATTCTGCAGTTATTTGGAACTAAATTAAGTGCTTTTCTAATCGCTTATGGAAATATTGCAGTCGTTTAGAGAAATACTGGCTGACAAGATGTTCAAGTGACCAAAGTGGCATCATCAACTACGTTGCTTTTGCAACTCGTTATCTGTACTTTCTCACGCCAGAGTTATCGCAGTGTCTCGTGCATTGTGGGCAGTTTATTAAAATTAACATAAATTATTTTCAGTATTCTGTTTTCATGTGCATACAGGTGATCTAACTGAGTAGTTTTTGGAATAAACTGCCAACACTCTTCAGTAAACCACTGCGGCTCGTACCTTTAGCTTGGGTGCTCAGGGAGTTTGACTCCGGTATTGTATGCAGCCACCACCCACGTTGCGTCGGGAATTGAGTATGATTTTGTGTTATGGAGCACAAGCTATTAGCCGGAGAAGGACGTTTTCTTACGGCTAGCCCTAATTAGTAAAGTCCCAGGTTCTTAAACCTAGTGCGCTAAAAAGTTATACACGCGCCCTCCAAAATCAGCATTCTACTTTAATTCTGTAATTTGCTGAAGACTCATCTTTACGCTTCAGGATTATTCGGCGCAGCAACTGGATTTCTCGTGGGATTATCCAGGCAACTTTTCCCCCGGTGCTAATCACCCCAAGTGCTTCAATGGTGTGAGAGAATCATTTCCAGTGAAATCTGAATTATAATCTTATATATATAAAGGGCTACAGGGCATTAGAAAGGCAAAGTGTGATTTTAGTGATGAAAATTATTATACATATTCTGTGTTCAGTTTTGTGTTCATTTCTCTTCGTTAGTTTTTTATACCATAGCATTCTAATAAATAAGTATAGTGTAATTTAATCCAGGGTGTTTACGTTGTTTGTGTGAATGATATTTGTGTGCGTTATGGTCTGGATGACCGTCTGATCGTCCGTGAGGTTTTCGGGACGAGACATCCGAACCTCTCGGCGCCTAATGCTCGTCTAATCATTGTGACCGACGAGCGATTTGGAAACAATTTGTAACCCTTCTTGGAGAGGTCCTTCATCGTCCTATCCAGGTAAGTTCAGGTATCAATAAAATACTTATTGGTAGAACCACGAACCACGAACACCGACCAGATTACATGGAGTGGTTACAAATAAATGACCGCCAGAGACCACGAAAACGCAGGTTGGTTACAATCTATCATTGTTAGTATCATTGAGTCTAGGAGCTCAACTGGACAGGCCATGTACATAGAATGGAAGAAAGTAAGAACAATTCCAAAACTTTTTTGGCAGGAAACCGAATCAGAAAAGACCACTAACAAGACCTAGAAAGAAATGTGAGGCTAAAATTAAGGTGAAACTCACAGAGATAGGAATACAAAGTATAAGCTGGATCTAGCTAGCTAAGGACAGAGTCAGTGGAGAGCTTTTGTAAATGAGACGTTGAACGTCCGGGTTCATAAGCCATTGAAATAGTTCTGTCGATCAACTTTAGAACGGGAATGGTTTATTTGTACCACCATTTGTTTAAATAGAGATTTACCAAAGGAAATGGAACACTCTATTGTTTGGTTGCGAACCAAAATACCTTCCACAGGAAATCAAACCAGAGTGTTCCGCGCGAAGAGAAAGGAGAGTACTCTGCAAGTAATCAGAAATATTCAAACAAGAAGAGATCATTCTTAACTAGCAAGTTTAATATTGAACTAATTAAGAAGTTGGTCAAGTTAGAGAAGAAATATTTAGAGAGTTTCGAAATGCGGTGTTGGAGGAAGATGAAGATAAAATGTACAGACAGAATAACAAACGAAGATGTTTCAAAAAGGACAGGAGAGAAGAGGGTGTTTTTAACCACCATCCTTAGTAGGGATGCCAATTGGATTGGACCCATCTTGACTGAAGGAAATTATTTTGTTCACACACCCATTGAAGGAAAGGTGAAGCAAGGAAGACGAAGAAGAAGAACGCGAGGAAAGTGGAAGAAACAATTTCTCAAACAACCCTAATAAAAACTATAAAAACGTAACTACTCCCAGGACCTGCCAAAATACTTAATAATATTAATAAGTATAATTTACAAGTATATACGCGTATTATGTAAAATAGGGTTTAGTTTGAATAAGCCTATGCATGAAATTTAGACATCAAATTTGGAGATTTGTAAAAGGTTTTGAAATCGATGTTTATTAGAAATGGAATAAGCAATAAGATGTCAACTCTATTGACTCTTCAGAAGAAACAATATAAAACTACGCAAGGTACGTAATATTATTTATATTTAAGATTACAACTAATGAACAACTCGGTTTATGAAATTAAATTAAGCCGTTCAGGTTTAAGCAAGAAGTAAGTGTCTAGCGGAGAGATCGTGTCGTTTACGAAGATAGTGATAACGAGATTGAATAAAATAGTTGAGTGAAGAAAGCAGCGTTGAGCACAATACAAGAATTTATTGTATAGTCTTTATCCTAATCTTAAGACGAAAACTACAATTGTAAATTCGAAACGATGAGGCAAAAATAACACTTTCTATCTCTGTTAGACATTTCTAGTCTCATAGGCAACTAGTTAACAAGGTCTTAGATCTCATGCTTTGTGTTTCTAGTGTAAAGTTTTTCGAATATGCATCGAGCTTAAGAGATACAGTAATGATGAGATGGGTGATATGGTGGGATGATGAAAGTAGGAGGAAATAGGAAACTTCCAGAAAATCCCCGCATACGTTTTTGTCCACCAGAAGTTTCACATGCCCGGAGAGGGAATCGAACGAGGGAAATCAAGTTCTAGAGTCTAGCGCTCTACTGCTGAGTCACCATATCCCCTACCTCAAAATGTTATATGTATCATGGTACGAGTATAAAATATATAAATTGTTAGTGATTGAACATAAAGAAGAATGTTTATCAAGTTTAACGATCCTCCAACAATGAATGTTGACCATCTGGTCTACTTTCTCAAATAATTATGTCTCTTCTTGATTTTTGTAACTCCCTTTACTCGTCTTCTCTCGAAAGTATACAGGGTGGTCGTGCATGAATGTCGGAAAATTCGGGAGATGAATCTACAGGTAAAAACAAGCAAAAAATGTCATATGAACATTGGGTGAATGCGGCTTCGTTTGGACGCTAGAGGCGTCTGAAATGTTACCTTCCGAGGCGGCAATTTGCAATATCTCAAGAACGGAGAGAAATACGAATGTCGGGTTAAAACATATCAAAGGAAACCTCATCCGAAGAATCCAATTATGCATAAGTAATGGCGAAACAGTGGCGGCGCTAGAGGGGGCACAAAGAAAGTGAATGAAGCATGGAGAAAAGTGAACAATTTACACTGAAAAATTGTAGAAGGAGATGTTACTTGGAACATGCAACAACAAATGTTAATGAACAAAGGCAACAACGCCTAGTCTGTAGGGACATTATGGGAAGCGGATTGTAGGAATACAGTATCTTTGTAATGGTGAGAAATAGGATGTAGGGTCAAAAGATATCAAAGGAAATCCCATCCGAAGAATCCAATTATGTATAAGTGATGGCGAAACAGTGGCGGCGCCAGGGGGAGCACAAAGAAAGTGAATGAAACGCGGAGAAAAGTTGAAATTTGGTGAAAACACAACTATTTGAAAGCAATCAGGAAACAAGGAATACAAATCTAGGTGCACTGTATGATACATGTCCGATGACAGAGGGCGCATAGCTACAGTAGATGGAACAAGGGGGCGCGCAGAGCGTCGCGTAGTAGAGTTAGTTATAAGAGTAGTGAAAGCGTGGGTAACGAGAGCGTGCTCATCGAAAGTGCAGAGGACAGCGCACAGTTCATTCGTACTGAATAGGGCAATGACAGTAACAGCACAATCGTTTTAGTGCTAAACTCTACAGGCAGGGCAGTGATCCATGTGTATGTGAATGTGGTTTACTTTGTCTCGTGTGAAACAGTGTTGATGTTGATAAGCTCGGGACGGACAAGTGCTACGTGTAATGCACCACAATGAATAGGGTAGTATACACTAACGCCGAAATGGCAGATATGCATTTGATGTACGGCTTAGCGGAAGGTAATGCAGAAGAAGCACGTAGGTTATATGCGGAACGCTACCCAGATCGACATATTCCAGCACCGGGATGTTTATTCGTATTCATCAGCGATTGCGGGACACTGGGTCATTCCTTCCCAACACAGACATTCCGAGACGGCGATGCGTTCGAACACCCCCACTGGAAGAGAGAGTACTCCGACATGTGATCCGGAACCCGAGTATTAGTACCCGACGAATAGCAAGGCAGGAACACGTTTCGCATCAAGTCGTGCTAAGCATCTTGCATAGTAATAATCTCAGACCATACCACGTACAACGAACGCATGAGTTATACGATGGTGACTATGAAACCCGACGACGTTTCTGTCGTTGGTTATACCGCCGCTGTCGTGTATCACCAGCCTTTCTAACACAGGTATTGTTCTCGGATGAGGCATTACTCACACGGGATGGCATCACAAATTTCCACAATGACCATCGATGGGCACTCAACAACCCGCATGCAATTGTAGAGACGAAGCATCAACAACATTTCCAATTGCATGTGTGGGCTGGTATTATTGGCGACAACGTTGTGGGACCACACTTCTTACCACAGCGATTGAACGCAATATCGTATCTCCAGTTTCTGACTCAGAACCTACCTATTCTGCTTGAAGATGTGCCACTGAGGACACGACAGTGTATGTGGTTTATGCATGATGGCGCCCCTGCCCACTCATGTCACACCATTCGTGCATATCTGAACAAAACATTTCCACGCAGGTGGATAGGTCGTGGTGGAAGACAAGCATGGCCCCCACGTTCACCCGACCTGTTCCCCTAGATTTTTTCTTGTGGGGTTACGTGAAGAGTCTCATGTATACACGGCCTCTACATGATGTTGAAGATCTTCGCCAGCGTGTGTGTGCTGCATTTGCCACATTACGACAAACTCCAGCGACATTGGCACCAGTCAGAGAATCCTTACGCCATCGTGTAACTGTCTGTCTCGAAGAACAAGGAGGACATATTGAACAGCTGCTATAGAATGGCACTATGTTGACCATGGTAAGTACAATACCTCTTGTTTTTACAGTACACTGGGTCTCATCTTCCATACGTGTTTTTTACGATCTGCACGTTTCATCACTAAGAGTGTTTAACAGTTTCTTTGTAGCTCCCATGCGCCGCCGCTGTTCCGCAGTACGTTTGCATAATTGGATTCTTCGGATGGGATTTCCTTTGATATCTTTTCATCCGACATTTCTATTTCTCTCCGCTAAAATGCTATTGTATTTCAACATTCCACCTCTCATAGTATCCCTACAGTGTATCCATTGTTGCATTTATTCATTAACATTTGTTGCTGCATGTTCCATATAACATCCGCTCCTACACTTTGTCAGTGTAAATTGTTCACCTTTGTCCGCATTTCATTCACTTCCTTTATGCTTCCCCTGGCGCCGCCACTGTTTCGCCATCACTTATACATAATTGGATTCTTCGGATGGGATTTCCTTTGATATCTTTTGACCCGACATTCCTATTTCTCACCATTACAAAGATACTGTATTCCCACAATATGCCTCCCATAATGTTCCTACAGACTAGCCGTTGTTCGCTTTGTTCATTAACATTTGTTGTTGCATGTTCCAAGTAACATCCCCTCCTACAATTTTTCAGTGTAAATTGTTCACTTTTCTCCATGCTTCATTCACTTTCTTTGTGCCCCCTCTAGCGCCGCCACTGTTTCGCCATTACTTATGCATAATTGGATTCTTCGGATAGGGTTTCCTTTGATATGTTTCGACCCGATATTCGTATTTCTCTCCGTTCTTGAGATATTGCAAATTGCCGCCTCGGAAGGTGACATTTCAGACGCCTTTAGCGTCCAAACGAAGCCGCATTCACCCAATGTTCATATGACATTTTTTGCTTGTTTTTAAATGTAGATTCATCTCCCGAATTTTCCGACATTCATGCACGACCACCCTGTATAGCCTGGCCACGTCTTATAAATGTACCTACAAAATTTGCCTTAATTTTCTTTTAATTAGATCTAGAAACTATAGAGAAATCCCCGAAGGATACGATGTAACAACTTTTAAACCATACTTATTATTAAGATCTTTTGGTAATAACTTTCGATTCTTTAAATGTTGATAAATGCTCTTCCTGTGTTTTTGTAGAATCACTTTATCACTGTATACTTGTGTTACTATGAATTATGCAACAGAATAACAGTGTTCAATATGTAAATATGTGAATAATATAGTGTTGCAAACGAGAATTGATAAATGTTTCGTCTTCCATCGGAAATGATATGTAAATTATCATATTTCTCATTTCGTACCTAATTTTAAAATGTACTTCTTCTCTCGTTTGTGATAGGAGAATCGAGATAAGTAATTTTGCGTCTCGAGGCAACACAAATAACTATGGTTTAAATGCTACATTACACTCTTAGAAGACTCTTAGGAAATTTGGAACAATTCTGTTAGGTTTCATATTTGTTTCAATTGATTTCAGTTTAGTATTGCTTTAAAGGATTATATTTGCGTTAAATTAATAGAAATTACTAATATTAATCACTGTTCAACACTGGTTTGGGTACAAAATCTAGCAGTAACAACCTCAAGAGCTACAAAACCTCGCAAGGCCAAAACCTCTCTGTCCAGAATTTTGCCTGGCCAGAGCCTCACCACGTTAAATCTCACTGAAGAAGTAAAATCTTTGAATATACATACGGTAAAAGATCGGACAAATCAATATCACAGACATACTTTTTGCCTGATAGTATACTATATATAATAATAATAATAATAATAATTATTATTATTATTATTATTATTATTATTATTATTATTATTATTATTATTATTATTATCATTATTATTATTATTACCGAACAGATTCCTTTATTTCATGGATAGTCTCATATACGGACACGGACCGTTTTCTTCCCCAACATTTTAGTAAATTCTTCATAATAGACAGGGATTGTTCTTAATTCAAACGTTTTTTTTTACCATAAAAAACTTACTGCAATTCGAAAATATATCTGAGCATTTAAGCAGGAAAGTCTTATCGAATGGTTCAACCGTCTTCCCGTGATGTTGAGATGGACAACGTCGTTTTGAATATGAAAGAAAAAAGAATAACCGTCGTTTTCCCATTTAAAGCAGAAGTCCCGGAAACGCTATCAAATATATTTGCTCATTTTTAATGAGAAGTTTATAAAGACAGGTTAATCTCCTTAATTGTGGGGACACATGAGGTAAACTAGATCGTTGGCATAAATTGTAAACCCCCGTTATGGTTTTCAGCTCACACTAAAAAAAAAAAAAAAAACGAAACTTCATTCTATCTGGAGTGTAATTTTGAGCTTCAGTTGGACAGTTGCTCCCTGAGTTTGGAATAACAATATTACAATAATAAAGTTTAGAAAAACGTGAAATGTTATTACATTGAAGAGTGTTGTCCATCGCCAAGAAAAACTAGAAATGATGCTGCTGAATTCAATAGATAAGAGCTTACGCTATTTGCGTTTATTTTACGACCGTGTATCAATTAATTTTTAACCTGACAATCAATTTATTTTAGCTTCAAAAGTCTAATGTAAGCATGAAGGGTAATGGTAAAAAAGAAGGAATGTCACAAAACTGTATTTTCGAGAAAGCGAAGTTTTAATATTAAAAACCGTGTAGAAAATGAACAGGGTTAGTCAAATCTTTTGCCCTTTTTTCTTGGACATTTCTACATCTACGCATGCATGGCATAGACAGTCAAATAGTACCAAGAGTTATCAACAGATAGGGCAAAGCATCCGTTAAAGCACAAATATGAACATTGCTTGTTTTTTCCCCTTACCCTTCACTTGGTCCCATGTTAATTAAGCATTTCTTTTCAATAGTATTATTTTGATTCCGGAAACTTACATATATTGATACGGCGAAGTCTTGTTCTGGCCAGATTTTTAACTGTGTGTTCTAGCACACCGAGATTTAGACAAGTTTGGAAAGCGAGGTTTCTGGCATGGGAGATTTCGTGGAGATGTTTTAGCCGCGAGAGACTTTTAACCAAAATATTGTGCGGCGATGACAAAGCCCGGGAGATTTTACATATATTTCGAACACTCCTATTACAGTTATCATAATTTGTGTTGGAATATAACTTTCCAATTAATTTAAACTGAAGTTCAACAAATACTGAATAGTCAGTTGAGTTCGCTTCTTCGGCTATTTACCATATTGACAAAAAAGGTATCAGATGTTTATAATCAACATTTGCTAAAAAAAAAAAAGTTTGTAGAAGTAGAAATGATTGTCTCATCTCCTAAACATTATCAGAATGACTTTAAAGCAATGAGATGAACACATGAACTAAACAAATATACGTTAATATATATTTATATTGCAGCTCATATTATATAATAATCGAATATGAAGCTTTTTATTAAGCTGTAAAATAAAAAATGGAAGGAATAAATTGTTATTACTAACACAAAACTGAAATAAACATTATAATCTAGACGTATCCAACACAGACAATACATTGGACAAATACAATAATAAGATATTTCTATAGGTATAACTTAAATTAAGGTGGTTATACACTAAAATTATAATATTGAAGTATATGTATATAATGATATACTGTAAAAGATATGAGTAGAACTAAGTTCACATAAATTAAACATGAAGGAAAAGTGAATAAACTATAACATAATTTCTGGCTTCATGCCCGTTAAATACTTCGTTGCAATCCTTAGCTTTTAAGAACAACGGCTGTGATTGGTCTGAAATCGAAAAATGCTTGGGAAGCAGCTTCAGATGTTGCAAATCGAAAGTCTACAACGTTATCCAAGACTGCATTTGTAGGAACTTGTTACGTAACGTATGAAAATGTCAGAAGCATTGAGAACATTTTAGACACCTATATATAATTAAATTACAAAGAACACTGTTGCAATACTCGAGTTACGCTAAATGAGAAATTTTCGTATTCTTGTCATACAACTCACATAAAAAATAATTTATGTTAATGTACATTTCTCATATAAAGATTTACACGAGTGTATAGTCATGTCTCGGATTATGTGATACTTTCTAATTTATAATACTACAATAGAAGAAAATAGAAAATAGACTGATACCACATTTTTCACTATAATAATTAATGACAATCACCATGTAATAGTTTTGATTGTTGTCCTTGGATTTTCCTTGGTTTGGATGGTTTGCACCATAATATCACTATGTTATATCTTTCATACTTTCACTAATACATTGTTTCTTTTTGCTGTTATATATGGTGTTCTAAATCAGAGTTCCCTGTTTCTTAATTCGTGTATCTACTTCATTTTCTTATGGTGAAAGTTCAACAACATTTTACACTCTCGAAGAATTTATTACGAACTACAAAAATTGCAGACATTAATCTGTTCATTACTTTGCTTCTTAAAAGAAGTCAAAATTATAATATACTGCCGTTACATATTTAGTAAAATGGGAACTTTAAAACGAATGCATCTTAAACACTTTCAACATTGTACAATTCTTGTTATTACAAATGTCGTTTAAGGTTGACCGGGACTTTTATTTCTTCAGAGGAAACAGATAGTACAAGAAGCACCAAATTATGTCAGCTTTTCAAAGTATTCTCCGTGTGCGTCGAGCCACCGTTGCTATCATTGTGGCAGCTCCCCGATTCCTTTGGCGTAGAAAGAACTTTGTTGTTGTCGTAGCCACTGGAGGACATCGTTTCGCAGTACTTATCTGTCGTGAATTTCTTCCCTCCCAGATGATCTTTAATGGATGCAAACAAATGATAATCACTATAATCACTGAGGGCTACATATAGACTGTAGGGGGGGATGGGGCAAAACTTCCAAGCGCATTTCTTCCCGAGCTGTTGTTGTCACATTGACCGTGTGAGGGCGGACATTGTCATAGAGAACAATAACCTTTCCAGACAACATCCCAGGTCTTTTCTTGCGAATGGACTTTAATACAGCACCACTCAACAATGTGAAGTAATGCTGGGCATTAATCATTTGCTCAACACGTGCGATATTAACTGGTGTGGCTGCAGTCGGGCGAATGGGTCCATGCGCTTCATTTCTCACCAGCTCCCGTCCTTTACGAAACTGTTCACACCATTCGTACACTCTTGTCACCATATTGTGCTTGCAATCTTCTGAAAATCTCAACTGGTTTAATTTTCTCCTTCAAAAGAAATTTGATTACACACCGCTCCTCCACAGCCACATACACACTGTATGCCGTCGTGTTCGCTACAACTGCTGCGCTCGCGCTAAATACGTCATGCCGGGCGCTAGTTACTAGAGAAGGAATGCATTACGTCACCCCGTAAGTTTCATCATGATCCGACTATTCGTCGATTATTTACGAACGAAAATCACGGTCAACCTTGAACGACCTTTGTATAAATATTTTAGTAACCTTTAGTAGCATGGAATGGTTCACACGAATGTAAATAATTACGGTCTGTACAAAATAAATTAGAATGTGTTACATATATAATAAAGGGTAAAAATGGATCTGAAAAGGTAGGGGGACGGTAGGTAGCCGCATGACGTCAAGTCGTCCCCTCCTGCCCATGTTTGCCCATTGCATGTTTTTAAATAAGCCGTACATAATTTTTGAGGTGGGGAACGGCGTCCCCTCGCGTTCCCCCGAACTTTTACCCCTGTGCATAATACGTATTTTATTAGATCGAAATATTATCCTAAACTTGAGATTTTCTTTCCATTGCATGTATTGTATTCAAAAGTTCAATCACTAAAACTATAAGTGATCCAGTTAATCCAATTGATAACAAAACAAAGGAGCCATCAATGTCATTCAGATCAAAAGCACGGATGGGTTCTGTTTTCTCGGTATAAGAATCAAAATGTATCGCTTCACCTAACTCACTGGCCCATTTTTGAATTATACCAGACTCCACAGTTCTTAAAACGAAAGGATTAAACACATGTACAAGTGGTGAAAATTTATGGAAAATAATCCCGTAGTTTAGAGCCCATACGCTGTCGTGCATTTTGTGCAATCCTTTTAGGACATTGATTTCTAAAAATTCAGCACCAGATATGAATCTATCAAAATAACACATAACTGGAATTGCAACTTGACCTTCCATTATAAATTTATTTAAGTCATCAGTGTTCTTCAGTGAGGCCTTACGTTTGATTATTTGTTGCACATAAGGATTCCAAGATTCCTCAAGTGTACCTGTCCAATACTTGTATGCACTGATCCACTTGAGATCAGATTCTGCAAGTTCTTGTAATGTATCGATTGGGGGTTTATAAATGGGCAAAGTGATAAATGACACAAGGTTAGAGTTGTAGGTTGTTATTAACAGAGTTGATGTCACAAACATCCAAACGATTATATGTTTCAAAACGTCATGTCCTTCATTTGAAATGGGTAACCCAATCATTACACTGATCGACTGATGAAGAGAATATATATATTGACGGTAAAGGTGTAATTTCCGAAGCTTCACAATCGAATAATGAAGTGAAGAAAATGCATTCAAGACCAGAGAATTGAAGATCACAAATGCAAAAGTAGCCAACCACAATTGAAAGGAAAATGGAGAAAATATTGACCACAAATCGTGTTTCAATTTTGGACCAGGAGTAAGGAATATGATATCTGATTGACCGTGTGAAATTGAAAAATCAAAATATTTATATCTATTGTAGGTAATGTAAGGTGAGGGAGAACCTATTTGGTACTTCGTAGATTTTAGGTTTCCGAAGAACGTTCCAGATGATTCATTATCCGATGACCCTCCAAATGTTTCAACAACTTCCACAATCGGAGTAATATTATAGTGACGGAAGAAATAAATAAGGATTCTATAATCAGTACCGTCGTACGTGTTGTCTGTCACTATTGTGTATGGGCTGATGGGGTGGATCAAAACTGTTAGAGATATGCCATTTAAGTTGATCATTTTATTTTCAACATTACTCAGAGATTTTAACATGGACTGATCTATTTCTTGTAATTCTGTTGGTATTAGATCATTTCCTAATGTGTGAGTTATCAACTGAAAGCCTGATATATCTCGAGCCCTAGAGTACTCAGGTATCATGAATATATAAGTAAAAGGAAAGAAACGAAAAACTTCACATGTTTTGTAATCTTCGAATAATGTTTCATTTCTTCTTGAAACTATTTGAAATAATCTTTGTTTTCTTTGAATTGTTTCTTTGGAAACTTCGTAAATAGAGGTGAAGGATTCACACACATTATTTGTTGTTATCAGGAACTTAGTACAATTTTGATTCATTGCGTCAGTTAGTAAGTGTTTGGTATTGTCTGTAGTTATCGAACTATTAGTAATTAAATAGACAGGTAACATTGCATTGCTTATATAAGCTAAAACTTCTTTATCTTCGAAAATGTCTCGTCCTGTCTGGAGTAAAACTATGCAGTTGGATATTACAAAGTGAGGAAATAATACTTGGTTTAGTAAATTATAAAAGTCGATACTCTTGCTTGGAGGTACATTCAATATTTCAGCATAGTCTTGGTAGATTTTCAAGCTCAAAGAAATTATAATTATCCAAACAAAATGCACCATAATCTGTTGAAGGAGTAAAGAAAGCATATTAAATTAAAAAAAGTGAATTTTACACTACTATGTTATTAAAATACAAATATTATATTTTAAATATAAGTTAACGATAGCAAATATATTCGAATTGTCAACTCTTAAATTTGTGGGGAACATTTGTAGCTTAATTGCTTTATTGGGGAAACAAGGAATGATTTACTTTAAGAGTTTGCAAATTCCGTCGCTTAAAGCCCGAAATATGCTGATATTCCCCAACACTTTGATTTCCCATCCAGTCACACCCCATCTTTACACTCTTCTCTCAAGCTATTTAAGCATAAGTTTGAAAATAAAGAATATTAAGTCTATCATTTGCCAACGTTAATTTGTTGTTTATTTTATAATTATATGAAAGTACAGTGTACATAAATTTTTCTGAACTTCCGATACGCGAGCTGCTGCTGAGTGGTAAGTACGATTTATGATATCACGCCGGTAGGAAAGTTAAGAACACCTGGTGAACATTATTTCATATTTCCAGCAATTCACTTATACACTATTACATTTATCTTGAAATGTGTACAATATTTTCAATATTAGATTTTCTTTTCTGTAATATACACTCACTGACAGAAAAGACGCACCCAGAAGAAATGGAAGAAATAAAATTAAACTTTACAAATCACAAAATTATACAATTTTATTGTAATAAATACAATATCAGAATAATCCAAAACGGCTTTGGTTTTACGAGAACAATTGTTGCAAATCAGTAAGTTGTAGCATCTCCTCGGGTATACATACATGTTTAGATGCGGCTTGAATGTAACTTACAGAATCATCTCGTTCCCTGAGGGAAGTCGATTTATAGCTGCTGCAAGGCGTACATGAGATCTTACATATCAGCAGTGGCGAGGCTTTGGAGGCCGAACTAGTTATAAACATGTTCAATTGCTGAGAGATCAGGTGACTTTGATGATCAGGAAAGTATTTCAACACGGTGTAAACAGTTCATAGACACAAATATTACGTGTGGCAGAGCATTGTTTTCTTGAAAGAATATGATTGCGTGCTCTCGCAGTAGGAGTAAAAATGAGAACACAGAAACTTACCCACGCATTGTTATACCAAAAATGACTACGAAAGGTAAAAGAAAAACAAACATGATGGTTTCCCATATCATGAGGAATGGTCAAACGCCAGTCTGTCCTTCCACAATATTCATTGGATGTGATCTTTTCCCCCGACACCACACAATACATACACGATGGCCATTTGCCGTAGTACAGAAGCGAGACTGATCACTGAACACGGTCCTTTCCCATTCATGAGGATTGCATGTTACTCGAGAGTGATACCATTCGACAAGCTGTAGTTTATGAGCTGGTAAGAGACACTGCACTCGCAAATCATCTGATTCTAGTCGCCGAGATGTAGTCAAGGATTACACATGATGTTGAGATAGTCGGCAATTTGAAGCCATAAAACAGGTGTTCATGTCACAGTGTTACATAATGCGAAAACTCATCCGTGTTGTGGTCTGACGTGGTCAAAAGGAACCATTAGGTTATGAGTTTGTGAATGTACGTTTCCACAACCCCTAATGTCGGGCCACACTGACTTCGGAATGTTCTACATTCTGGCAGTCGCAAGCAATGCCTAGTATGTCCCTTGGAACCACATGATGCAGCCCCTATCAAACGTCATCAAATACTAGTAACGCTGCATAATACGGCGATGAGGCGTTGTGTGTGTTACTAGGCCTTCTTTAATTGTGCTGACTCACTTATTCACACTTCAGAAACTATAATCGTTTCCACACCTTCCATAGCGTTACACATTTACCGAGTTGCAATTGAATTGGAGAATTCCTTCTAGGTGCTTCAATTTTATTTTTGCTAATGAACATATTTTCAATGTGTAATATAATGTAAAGCAAAGTTTATAAAATATAATTTAAACTAGGCGTTCACAGAATAGTTATAAGAACAAAATTTGACATAAAAAGTGTGTTTCAATGATATCGTTAGCAAGGAGCAAGTAATTTTACAACTCCGCAATATCCGGCTTTTTCTGTTATGAGGGTTGCGCTTCTGCCAAATTAGGCCGGATAGTTGGTAGTCTAGTGACATTCATTTACGGAAAATGAGAAGAGATAAGAAATTTTCTAGGGAAGAAGAGAAATTTTCAAAACGAGACGAGCCAAGCCTTCAGTAAAACAAACTACAAAACGAGACAAGAAATCTTGATGATTGTCTAGTCTCACATCGTGATTCATAATGAGAAATATTTGGTCCATTGATTCATGTTAAATGGTCGCCCTAGCAACTTCAAGTTTTAAATACATCATTATACAATACGAGGCAGAGGTACCTTGTATATTTGGAACGTCTGGAGGGAGTGAAACATCTTGGAGGGGAATACAAAGTTATAACTACCTTTACTACTACATAGTTTTATCACGACAGCTATCCTGACATCTGTCATCTTTGATTCATTTTCAAATATGTTAATAAGAACTGGTTATAAACATATCAGAGTAACTTTTAATCACAAAGACACATCTCACGATAATTCTAACTTATCTTTAAGAACTTTATACTTATTGGCTTCCAAATATATGTTTATTAACTTAAAATTACATTTTCAATGTTACAAAGTACTTTTGACTTATATTGCATACTGTAAATAAATTCAAAACTTGACGTTGCTTAAGGACCCCTTGAATATCATTGTTCTGCTTTTCCTCTTGGACTATATTGTTCTGAAATGAAACCATTTTAGGGATTGAAACACAAATAAACTGGAAAGTAAAAATAAAGACACCCCTCAAATATACGTGGGAGAAATGAAGCATATAAGTTTGCAAGACGTTGGTGATTTTCACTTTGCTTTGAATTGAAATCGTACGGTTAGCTTACTGTCGTTCTAATAATGTTACTAATTTTATATTAAATTCTGAACTAGAAGCTTCAAGAAGGATATCATGATCATACACTACAAAATTTGGATAAACTTTAACACCAAGAAAAACAGAGTTAGACTTCAGGAAACCTCTGAGTAACAAGAAGGCATAATGGGTCTTTTGTATACTTTATAAATGTGTTCAATTTTAATGAACATTAATAAAACATATTATTATGTAGTTAAAAGATAATAATTAAGATATTTTACCCTAATTCAGAGCTCTTCTGTAGGTGATTTTCTTACTGAAATAATTTCAGTACGTTGAGTTTTTGAAGCTGAATTCACAAGTTGTGCTCCTCACAAAAGGATCGAATCGGGTACAATTGAGTTTTGTTGACTTATATAATATGATTTAGAATCGTTTTAGTAGTGCAATCAGTATTCGCTATCTTTTAGATTTGTTTTATGCAAAACAAATAGCAACGATGATAAAAATCATGTTTTTTTCTAGATTTGTAAACTTTCAAAGATTAATGTCATTACCCGGCAATAACATTCTTTTGAAATAAAATATAAAATTAGAGAATGTAATATAACAAACTAACAAACACAAACGTAGTAATTGCATAAATAAAAAATGCATATAGACGTGTAACAAATGTCATATGCCAAAAATATCAACATAAGGCAAAATGGAAATAAAAGTATTACAAGGCTGAGGTAATACAACTAAATAACAAGATGGGCTGCGGTGGCTCAATGGTAGAGTTTTCACCTCTGCTCCATGGAGTTCTTGGGTCGATCCCAGCTCACTCCAAGTGAGATTTTTGATGAACAAACACTATATACGTAGGTTTTTCTCGGGTTATTCAATTCCTTCCACATTATAATTCCATCATTTCATTTATTTATCATCATCACTGTCTTCTTCAGCCTAGCTGGCATAATCATGGGACGTAAAACTTCAAGATTTCATTTCATTGTTAATAACAAAAACAAAAGTTTATATGTAGCAAGATACTACATTAAAATGTTAATAATAATAATAATAATAATAATAATAATAATAATAATAATAATAATAATAATAACTTTATTTTAAGTGCTATGAACAGCTCATAAGCAAAAATACAGCACTATGTTAAAATCATTATATAATCATTTTAAACAGAGCAGAAATTATATAATGTAAAATGACTATTAGAGCAGGTTAATGCCTTTGTCAGAAGATTAATATATTAAAATTATAAGGTTCAAACTGATATATAAAACAAAAAATAAAAGAAAGCTGTCAGTCTCAAAATATACGATTAAAAGAACTATGCAAATTAAAGTCTCATTTAACTACCATTTAAAATAATGAAACAACCTTACTTAAAATTTGACCTTGACATGCAAAAATCTCTTTCACTTATTGTCATATTTTAACGTAAAAGACTGGTTCTTTGAGTAAAAGATTATAACATAAAAATACATTGAATATACACAATAACAATAAAATAAAGATAAGCAGCTAGAACCCTTGTCATAAAGTTAAAACAGTTTAATTTTGTAAGAAATGCTCTGATATTTATCCTAACATTTGTTCATTTTAAATTGTAAGACATTGTCATCCTTCTTAGTATTTCACGTTTTAAGTTTAATGCAGCCAATGTCGATTGATTCCTAACACTATAAGTCGGCACTCTTATTCCTATATTTTCTAAGCAATAAGTAATAATAATAATAATAATAATAATAATAATAATAATAATAATAATAATAATAATAATAATAATAATAATAATAATAATAATAAGGAAAGAAACATATAAAAGATAGAAAGTCAACAGAGAACATTATCGCAAATTTTGACACGAATACTAGCAATAATGCGTTAAGTTCAAAACCTGAGTTATTTTTAAGCAGCCTTAAACGTTTATTTAGTTATCAATATTCCGGGATTCAAAAGCAATCTGTAGAAAACATCAGAAGAAGACGCGCTCTTCATATTACGAACAGATGACATTAAGGACTAAATAGAGGTGTGAGATATGCTATTGTTAGTTGTCCAAGTGCTCCAGGATCACCTAATCTCGAAAAATAATACATAAAAACTTATTCCAATTGCCCAAAATAGGATATATAAAAATTGGTTACTTTTGTTGGACAAATTTCCATCCTGTTGCTAGTAGGAGAGCAAAATAGATAAATAGATAAAACTGTCAGTGCACATAATAGAGTGCTGCAGTGTAATATTTGTTGATTCTTGTTCTTGTTTGTTGAATAGGTTGGCTTGTTTTGCAGAATGTTGATATGATTCGTTCAGATCTCAGTGGATTGAAATCCAATATCCAAAACGTTGTGGGAAATAGAGACGTAATGTTTGAATGCTTCGTTCAAATACATGAAAATTGGACACTACTTTTTACATTATATTAGTCACGATATGGATCTCTTAAGCACTGAAAATAATTGAGGGGGTCGGTGCAACAGTAGTGTAACCCACATTTAAAAAAAAATGGAGAAAAATCAACTTTAACACTTGTGTATTTTTTTTCTGAAACATACGAAGAGGAAGCACAAGTGGTTGAATGTGTCATGTGACATATGGAGAAACTTGACTACAAAGTGAGATTTGATATTATGGAGATATGAGAAGGATACTTTATATAATCTCATTTTCGTACTTTTTGGGGTTGGACCACTGTTGCACTAAACCCCTCAATTTCATTGTTATATATGAAATATGTATGAAGTTACCAAAAGTTCATTCGAATCCTTTGTGGAACGAATGCCCTATATGCCTCTTTAGGAAACATACAATGAAAACAAAGGCCTCTTTCTCCAGCTAATATAATTTTGCAATAATCTCTAGGAAGACAAAATGTTTACCGAAGGCATAAGGACATTTAGAAACATTCCAGGAGTAGTAGTTGAGTCGTTTTAAATAAGCATATACGGTTGAAGCGTATTGCCGAGCGAAGTCTTAAATGATGTTAGTACAGGAGTGAATATTGAATACGGGCCCCTTAAACTCAATTCTAAGCTGTCTTCATCGCAGTCGAAAGTAACATGAACAGAATTCGTATGTCGGGAACTATCTGTAAAACTTGTTTTAGTAGCGGGAATGACCTGGTTCTTTGAATGTTTTATATTTGAGTAAATATGTGCTCATTGGCGTATTTAATGGGGACTTCCGGGCTTAAGCACTCCCCAAAATTTTATTTACTATTTTAAAGTAAATGAAATATCATGCTGAATTTTCAAATTTCCAGGAATGAAGTTAGCAAAGCCCCCTCCGAAACAAAATCGTAAATACGCCACTGTGTGTGCTGTTTTATTTGTGACAAGTATCGAAAGCAGATCTTTCAGGACACAATAAGCACAGCAAAAGAGTATAAATATGAACGAAACGATCATATTCCAATGTATATACAATGGAATGACCATATGCCGTCTTTTGTGAGACTCCTGTAGGCATTAAGATACCGGAGATACGTAGTGTGATAACGTCTTGCACATCAGTTATATATCTATACTCGGCGCTAAAACTAAATGTTAAGTCGTACAGGGCAAATAAGCTACACAATTCTGCAAAGTTTTTAAATATGATTGGCTGATGACGTTCCTACACTTCAACGTAATAGAATGTAACAGGAATAGTCCTGTAGAAAACGATAGCTAGACGAATACCCAGGTTCAATTTACATCAGCGAAAGAGTAACAACTATATAAGGTGGCAAGACAAAGATATTCTAAGTTAGTTACCAGTAGATTTCATTTTAATCGTAACACAACAATACGATGAACAACCCAGTTGCGATGAAAAAACGAACAAAATTAATTTGTCCGGGCAAAGTTACGAATGTGAGCTGCGATCCAAATTTAAACAAAAATAACGAACAGTATCGACAAATGAGCGACGAGTGTTTCGCGCTAGATATATATATTAACAACACAAGTTCATTTTTTTCATTTTGTTGTCAACACAAGTGTAATATAGTGTTTCCACCACAGAACTAAACATGTATGTCATTCCACTACTAGTGAATGAAGATTTAATGTAAGTTGAAGCTGTCGAGTAGTACCGCAAAGGAATCTGCAATGACAGTAATTAACTAGATCTTCAGCATATCTGGGAGCTTGGACCTACTAACTAACTAAAACTAAATTAACTAACTCTATGGCCTATGGAACCCGGAGATTCAATGCCGCGTTCACAAAAGCTCTCCACTGACTGGCTAGAATCCTTAGCTAACTGCATCCAGTTTTTACTTTGTATTTCAATCTCTGAGATCTCCATCTTAATATTGTCCTACCATCTGCGCCTAGGTCTTCCTAATGGTCGTTTTCCGATTGGTTTTCCAGTCAAGACTTTGAAAGCGTTTCTACTTTCTTCCATTCTAGCTACATTGGGCCTACTACAGAACATTATTGACGTCGAAAGTAAGCGCAGTAAAATTTGCAATACGCCCTGCTGATATACTGTCTTTCTGTGGATGTAATTCTGGAAAGTTAAAATCTATACTAACTCTAAAATAACATCCAACCTGAAGGTGCTTTATCAACTGCACTGTGTGATTACGAATGTCTCAGTCATCAACCTGTGCACTAATCCAGTTTTTTTTTTTTTTTTTCAAATCGAAGAATTTAACAACAAATTACTGACAGTAGAAGAAAATCTCTGAATCAAAATAAACAAAGTTGTCTGAAGTCTACCTACAAAAATGAAATCCATATTGAATGCTGTTTACGAGTAGGAACCTAGTAGCACACAAAATAACTGTTCAGATTCCATATAAACAGTTTACAGATGCAACTGGTACATTAAATGCGTGTGTGGTTCGTGACATGCATTGATGCTTTCTCTTACACCAATACAATACATCAAAGCCTCATGCCATTTATGTGATAAACAGATTGATTATATAAAATGTGATTGAACAGAAGAAAAACGATTAGATTATTTCTAGATCGAGGAGTAGAAATGCAATTTGTTTTTCGGGACTTAAATGTACAATCGCAAATACAAGTCGGCAGGATAACTTCCCAAGTTTCGAAGATAGCCATAGAACTTGTCGTCGCAGATCATTGCATCATCATTTAGAAATCGAACAGCGTGCAGCGTTCTAATGTGCAGCGTTGATAAGAGTCTTTTCAAACATCACTACAACATCACCTACTTTGAAAGTATCAGGACGATGAAACACATTGGATACTCAAAATGATGACTAAATAATCAAGCTTCAAGCTGAATCGTAAGTGAAGAGACTCGTTAGTACTAGGATAAACTTTAGTGATCACTCGCAGAGAAATCCTGATGCACTAGTTTCAAGGTACAAACTGTTGAAACATTACACACGAAAAGGCCAATTCACGAGTAGCAATCAATGTTAGCACAAAGTGAGTAGCGAAACATTCACGGAAAGCTGTCATAATACTCTACTAAAGCATCAGTTAGTTGTTGCTTAGATGGCTCCACTCGGACAGGTAATTGTACACGTAAGGTGGCCATCTTCCTTGAGGAATGTTATGGTTGTCCTAAATGACGGCGTTCCTAATCACTTGTCTACTGGTCTCAGCATATACTCTTATGTTACAGCCAAAATGATAGCCTTTAAATAGGTAATAGAAAGGCTGGTGTTAAGCTACGAACCAAGAGGCTACTGGTTCGAATCCATAGAGAAATAGTTAAAGCACGTGTTCAAACTACATTTAATTGGACAGCAATACTAGCTCAAATATTAAGCTAATTTGGAGGCTAAACATCACTACATGCAAGTTCAGGAAACATTAATGAATTAAGAATAATTGTGCAAATTTGGAAATTAGCAAAAAGTAGTTTTCAAGAATGAAAATTAAATATTTATAAAAAAGCAAATATTGCAGCTAGATTCGTAAAGGTAAAGGGAAATTGCAAGTAAGTAAATAATCACTTAGTATCAACACATAATGAGTCTGAAGTTGACCCAAAATATAAGTTCAGAAAACTTGAACTGAACATAACGATGTAAACCCACACCCACCCTTGGTAATGTTGTTCATTAAGAGCCTGCCTTACTAAAAATAATACAAAATTTACCATTTTTTTTTTTTTGCTTGATTATTCATCAGTGAAAGGAGATAATGAAACGCAAGTCACCATAATAATAGATAATGCTATTCTACAACAGAAAATATGAGCCTGAAGAATGTTCAGTGTTGCCATCCATAGAAATCACAGTGTTGCCAGAAAAACAATTTCCCTAAAATCTAAGTTAAGGCAGCTTGTAGAGGAACAAACTCACCTGCATTTAGTTACCTATCATATTGTTTTGGTTTCCTGTGAACTACTTTTTAAATAATAGTTGTATTTAGTTTGTAATAAACAAAATAGTTTTAACATACAGTCATTAAAACTAAATAATCAAGTTATTTAAAAAGTAGTTCACAAGAAACCAAAACACATGATACGTAATCAAATGCAGTTGAGTTTATTCCTCTACTCGCTGTCTTAACTTAGATTTTAGGAAAATTGTTTTTCTGACAACACTGTAGTTTCTATGGATTGCAACATTGAACATTCTTCAGGTTCATATTTTCTGTTGTATAATAGCATTATCTATTATTGTGATAACTTGCATTTCATTATCTCCTTTCACTGATGAATAATCAAGCAAAAGAAAATAGTAAATTTCGTATTACTTTTAGTAAGACAGGCTCTTAACGTGCAGAGTACACCCAGAGTTTTGTGATCATTAATGACATTTATTTCAAACCATCTAGTTGCTTGTCAGAATCATTTACTGCATTATAATCTAAGTGCTAATAAGCAAATACTTCAAGACATCAATTAAATTCACCCTTCTAATGATTTTTCTATAGCGGATCCTATACATCTACTTGGACACAATAAGATATGTTGGCATTAACATCTCATTTATAGCGGCAACCAACTTGACACGCAATTTTCTTTGTGTACCAGCCATCACACCTTATCATTATTCCACTCGCAAGAGATTACTTTATACTTCCTTACATTGAGAGTTCTCCTCGTATTCAGGAAGATAGGTGCAAACTTCAGCCAATGAAACTTAGGAAACGGACATGTAATTTGTTTGTGATAATTGCACGTAAAATAATATTGAGATAATAAACTTTCACATCGCTATAGTTTGATCCGACATGGCTAAAAGTTATCGGAAAACCAGTTTTAAATTTTCATAGCGTCTTCTGCCATTCTAGATTTACGTTAAACTGTAGAATGACGTACTACTAGTATATGAAAATGACATTGGGTGGGAAAGGGTTTCTGATGGTAAAAATAATTCTTTTCTCCCAATTACGTATATGTTAGATATAAGTGAAAATAATGAATTAAAAAAAGAAGTAAAATCCACTTCGTTATCAAGACACTTACTAATGATTGAAACCCTTTGAAGTGTGACAAATGAAATAATAATGTACTACATTTAATGAGTTATAGGAAGAGAAACTTATCAAACTTAAAGGACATCAAAATAAAAATACTTATTTCTGCTCATCCTCTGTGAGTAATAATCAATGATAATGCATATCACAGGTTCAATTATCGAACAATGTAAGAATTTCATAAGAAGCACAATTTCACTTAGAAAATAAATATTGTCAAAATGTTGGCTCACTCTAATGATAACAACACAGAATAATGCTATTTTGAAAAGAAAGTAGTACAATTTGCTTCATTCAGAGCACAAGACAATCAAGTCCAATTGTCAACGTTGCGAGAAAAAGAAACAACAAGTTTATAATATACACTTAAGTATATGGGAATGTTAACACTGCACTGTTTACATCACCAGCTATTTAAAATATTTGGGCATGAATTTTTAACCTCTGAAACAAACGTTAGATGGAGATCTTAAAAATAGAGACTATACAAAACGAAGAAAAGTGCAATTTATTCTTTTTTGCACTGTACTCCTCATATATCAGATCAGTGTTCCGCACATACAAACGTATCAATTTATCACAAGTAAACGAACTATAGTAATTCAGGGCATGACTGACAGGTGGGGAATACCGACACTTCTAACATTAAAGCGCTGTCAATTCTACCTGGAAGTGAAGGAGTTAGCGTAATCAGTACTAAGTGAAACTGTGGGGTGTATGGAATATATATCTGTAAAAGTTTAAAAATGAGTAGAATAATTTGACGAGAAAGGTCTAATAATCTAATTAAGTTTATGAGGTAAGGTGTCAGAGATATGTGAGAAGGGAAGGGTCACTGTAAAATTTGAGTGTGTTTTGTTAAGTTCTTGTTTAGAAGTAAACGTTGTATTGTTCAGCACTCGTGGTGGACAACATACAAAGCCGAAAGTTGTGCAGTCACAGGTAGTTGGTTCATCAGTGTGTAGTGTTTCTAACTTACATAAAATATGATTAAGAGCAACATATACGTTCGGGGTACTTTCGACACTCAAATTTGGGGCACTTCCGACAGATGCTTTTCCCCCTCTACTTGTGATTTTTAATACTATATATCAAAAATACTACATTAGTATTAACATATAGAAAATAAAATATGTGAATCCTTTTTCCATTGCATGAGATTCTCCTGGAATTTGAACAAAATGTCAGTAGCCATAGAGGCTGTAAAGAATGCAATGCTACTTGCTACTGCTTCAAGAGCTTTCCAAGTCCCTCGGATATATTACGTGACTTGGGTTATTAGGTTATTGAAAGTTAACTGCAAGAAATATTTTGGTGAACATACAACATTTACTAAAGAAGATGAACACGCACTAGGAAAAAAGTTAATTATATTAGACGAGTATGGGTTCATTGAAGAAAATGAGATATGGTACTGTAAAGCGAAATATAATAGTGCCAAACTTTTAACATCTGTACAGAAAAATAGTAAGATAGATAGAAAGAATGTACAGATATAAAAATGTTGCAAGACACAGTAACAAAAATAAGAAAACAAAAAGAACATTACTGTGCTATCTGCCGACGTAAGTTTAAGGCAAATACAACTCTGCTGATTCAGTTCAATGTACAAAATATTTTTATCGGTTTAACGAGGACTGTGTTCTTCATCCAGACGATCCCTTCTTTGTGCGTGAACAATGTGAAATCTCTGACAAATATGAGTACAATATTAGCTCTTTCCTGTATATGAAGCTAACACTAATATTTTAATCTATAACCACAATTTTGATAACATATGATTAACATAAATTAACAAATACTTTTCCATCAAGTACAGAATTTTTCTGCTCTCTGCACTAGCTCACATTTAGTACATTATTTTTAAAAAGAAATTCTTGTTACATATATTTCTGGTAACAACAAATACTTGTGATTATAATCTCCCTCATTTGTAACCCAGTGACATTTTTTTAGTATTTCCGTACCTGTAAATAAAGGTATTCTAAATTCCTAAACTTATAGATTCCCGTGTTTGTTTAAAGCCCATGAACTACGTTGTGAACAGTAATGTGCATTGTGGAATTATTAGTGACACTATCATAATAAATAACGTCTTAATGTTGATGTCGGTATTACACGAATAACCTGTCGGTCTTCCCCATAGAATTGGGGAAGACCGACACTTCATCGTTCATTTCAATTGTGCCTCCACAGCCATACATTGCTTTTGTGGAACATGTATTGTATCTGTCAACTAGCTGAAATAATATACTTAATCATGGGCTATAATTCGTTTCTTTAATAAGTCATTACAATTGTAGTACCTTTAATGTTCTTAGGGTGTCGGTATTGCCCTAAATGACCATATCGGAAGTACGTTTGATTACCAGCCCTAAACAAAACTATAGACTATAGTTAGAAATTATCCATTTACTTATTATATATTAAAGTATTGAATTACATATGTACTAAACTTCCAGTATGTTCATATATGAATTAGTAATATTCAATAAAGTAATATCCTTCTTCTTACACTTGACTTCTATATAAATATTAGTCACGCACGTATCGTTTTTAATAATCTATGGTTTGCTGAACCAACTGTGCTTTCAAAATAATAAATATGAGTTTTCTAAACATAGCGAAAACTTAAAAAAGCATTTATCTCTGGTCATACCTTACAGTAGAGTTGTCAAAGAAAGAGTCTCTTTTTATAACTAAAATTACTATAAAATCAGTATGTTGCTTCTAATCTATAATGGAAGCACACGTATAAACATACATTTTAACTGGCCGTTATATAGACTACTACAGATTGCAGTGACCAGTGAGAAATCTAAAGTATTTACTTCGACTTCACAATAGCCTGAGTGCAATCAAACTTAGAGAAGTCTTTCTGCTTAATGTTTGCCAAAACAGAGGGAATACTATTACTGATATGAATATTAAGTGTTTCTATTAAGTTATATAAAACTTACATCTATACAACTTCCAATATATTAATAGGGGCCGCGGTGGCTCAGTGGTAGAGCGTTCACTTCTGGTGCTTGGGGTCCCGGGTTCGATCCCAGCCCACGTCAAGTGAACTTTGAGGTGGACAAGCACCGTGTGCGTTGGTTTTCTCGGGTTCTCCTGTTTCCTCCCACTTTCTTCATTCCACCATTTCATTCATTAGTCTTCATCACCGTCTCCTTTAGCCTAACCGGCATAACGTGGGACGTAAAACTCAAAGATTTCATTTCATTTTACCAATATATTTTAATAGGTAATATTCCATAAACTAAGTAAATCGTCTAATTACACGTATAACACAGTATAGACAAATTATATTTATTCAAATATATTCAAAAGTGTTTAGTATTTGTCTAACTAAAATACTAACTAATAAATGTTCTACGTAACAAGATATCCTTCTATTTGATATCTCTCACAAATATTCCATGATATTTTGTTTTTTCTGTGATAAGAATATGACTTTTAACAAATTGAACTCTACAGCATAAATATATTCAGCGTCTGTTCTGAGATTTTCCACCCTTTATGTGTCAAGTCGTTTTCGTCTTAAGTTGAAGTGACTATCGTACGTATATTGCGTAAAAATAAAACATGTATTTTCTTGTTGTTTTACTTAAACGGGTAAGTTTCTCAAATAATACATATCACCGCAACAATAAGAACAATATCCATTGGATTCGTCTTACAAGGTACATTCGCGAAGTGTCCCCTTCGGGATTGGGGTAAAATTGATTCAAATGCCAAGTTCTCCGCGGCCCAATGTATATTGTACTAATTTTAGCTGCCCATATTGGTAATTTGCATATTTATGGGCTTTCATTTATCTGGAATTCAATCACACTACTACAACGCTCGGACACAAATTTGCTCTCAATTTCTTTAGATATAACTGGACATGAATTTGGGCATATACAAAACAAATTGGACTGCTTCTCTGACACTTTACCTCCCCCTGGTCGCCATATTGGATTCAATTTTCTGTTTTCAAATGGGAATAGGTGCAAGTGATGCATCAAATTTATGTACATTTTTTCCGGAAATTTACTGGTATAGTGAATTTTAACTTAGCTTGAACCGTTTGGAAGGTATTAAATCCCTCCAGGGACTTCGCGAATGGACATCTCAGTAATATGAGTTACACTTACGTTTTTTATGTTGACAAATGAAAAACAATTTCTAACTGGAAAAATACTGTAGGTAGGCCTATAAACAAACTCTTTACAACATTGGCGTAATTATCTTATTACATTCTGTGAGCGTTGTTATTTCCACATTATACCATAACAAGGAAGTATTGTATTAGGTTAAAATGCCGAATGTAAATCCAGATACGACCAGATTTGGGTGAAGACCTACCATTTTCGTGTTGAAGTCTGTGTCTGCCTGTGTGTACCCGTCAGAGAATATTTTCTCAATCATAAGTGACGTAAAAGATTACGTATACACACGGAACGCTGCATAATTTCTATTTGGCTCAGTATTCAAGTGCCTGACATTTAATATGCAATACCTTGGAAACGGTACAAGCTACGGTAAAATTACTACACGAATGAGTTTTGCTATATATTGCTACGCCGTTATTATTGCTATAGTGCTATACCAGTGTAATGTGGGTTCCTGTCACCACCGCATGGCACGTCCTGAGGTTGCGGATCGAGAAGAAGGTCTCTAGATATAGAGGTTAGCTGCGAACATACTGAATAAACAGTCGCGGACATACGACAAGGAGTAGTCCTCCAGCTTGGGGGTTTGGGTAAGGCTAACAACCTCACCCTGTAAAGGAAAAAAAGGCACTTGTTCAGAAACATTCACAGAGGCCTCAGACAAGGATAACTGATAACTTGGCACGACCTCAGCAAAAGAAAATGGACATGAGAATATTAGAAGTTTTATAGAGCAGGCGCGTTAAAATCCGTAACGAATGATTTACAGAAATACAGAATGGATCTAGTAGGAGTTCAGAAAGTTAGGTGGGAAGGAAATTGATCTGTGAATTCCGGAAATTTTACGTTCTTTTACGGGGAAGGGAATAAAAATCACCAATTCGGAACAAAGTTTTTGGTTCACAAACGAATAATATCGGCAATTAAGCTGGTAGAATTTGTTACTGACAGACTTCCGTGAATTCCGGAAATGTTACGTCCTTTTACGGGTTAGGAAATAAAAATCACCAATTAGCAACAGGGTTTTTCGTTCACAAACCAATAATATGAGAATTAAGCGGGTTAAATTTGTTACTGAGAAACTTTCTTTTTTGTACTCTTAAGTGGCGTGATATTGTTGTTTTATTACTCGGTAGTGTGATTTTGTTTTAAATGTACTTGCGCCAACGGAAGATAAGGAAGACGGTATAAAACGCAGCTTTTACGAAGAAGTAGAACGGAAAATTGACCAACTCCCGCGATACCATATGAAAATTATATTTGGGGATTTCAATGCGAATGTAATACGGGAGGATATTTTCAAAACAATTATACGGAACGAAAGTCTGCACAAGGAAAGTAATGACAACGGTGTTAGATTCGTGAACTTTGCAACATCCAAAAACCTTATAGTAAAGGGTACAAAATTCCAACACCGCGACTTTTGTAAATACACATGAACCTCACCTGACGGAAAAACACATAATCAAATTGATCACGTTTTAGTAGATAGAAGAAGACAATCTAGCATAATTGATGTCAGGTCGTTTAGAGGGGCTGATTGTGACAGTGATCGTTATCTGATAGCAGCGGTAATAAGAGAGAGATTATCGTTGAATAAAGGAAACAGTGTCTACAAACGGCGAAATTTAATTTAAAGAAATTAAAAGAGGGTCAGGGAAGAAAGAAGTTGAAGTTTCGAATATATATTATCTTCGTTAGAAGATGCGGAGTGCACTAGTGTTGAAGATATTTGGCTTCCAATTAGAGATAGCTTTAAAATTTCAGCAAAAAAAATTGGCGGGAAACTTTTAGAACAAAGAAAGGCGTTTTTTTGAAAGCTAAAATTAAGGAACTTGAAGATAATAGTAAAAACAAAAGCATTCGGGGTGTGCATAAGGGAATCAATGAATTTTAAAAAGGCTATCAACCTCGTGCTTATATAGTTCTCGCTGATACAAATAGCATCTTAAATAGATGGAAAGATTTCTTTGACGGTTTGCTTAACACGCAGCCATAAACTAATACGCGTGGAGAAAGGGAAATACACACCGCACAACCGTATATTCCAGAAACTAACCGAACAAAAGTAGAAATTGCTATAAAGAAATTAAAGAAACACAAATCTTCGGGTGTAAACGAAATTCCGGTTGAGTTAATTTTAGCTGGAGGCGAAAAATTGTGAAACAAGATACACAAACTCATTCTTCTTGTCTGGAACAAGGACGGATTGTCACAAGAGTGGAAAGAATCAATCATTGTCCCACTGACTGTAATAATTATCGACGCATTTCTCTTCTGTCAACATCCTATAAAATCCTTTCAAACATTCTATTAGCAAGATTGACCCCATACTCAGATGAAATCATTAGAGATTATCAGTGCGGATTTAGACGAAATTGATCAACTATCGACAAGATATTTGCCATTCGCCAAATACTCGAAAAGTGGTGAGAAGACAATACCCCGGTACATCAAGTATTTATTGATTTTAAAAAGGCTTACGATTCCGTTAAAAGGGAAACATTATACAACGTTCTCACAGAATTTGGAATACCCTAAAACCTAATTAGATTAAATAAAGTGTTTAAATTAATCCAAAAGTAAAGTCCGGGCAGGAAAATATTTCCGCGGGCTTTCATGTCGAGAATGGCCTGAAACAAGGAGATGCGTTGTTGCCATTATTATTCAACTTTGTCTTGGAATACGCTATAAGTAAAATCAAAGGTAGTAACCAGGGCCTAGACTTGAACGGTGTTCACCACGTTATCGCATATGCTGATGATGCAAATGTAATAGGGGATGATAGGAGAACAATAGAAAGAAATGCAGAGGTCCTATTAAACGCTTGCAGGGACTTGGGTTTAAAAGTAAATGCAGAGAAAACTAAGTACATGGAAGTGCGTCGGGACCATAATACGGCAAATTATGAATGCGTTAAAATATTATATAATACTTTTGATGAAGTGGATAGTTACAAATATCTAGGATGAATATTACCAGATGAAAATCATATTCACGAAGAAATTAATTGTTGATTAAAAGCAGGGAATTCGTGTTATTATTCACTTCAAAATATCTTGTTGTCGCGAATTCTGTCGAGGCATTTGAAGCTTAAAATATATAAAACGATAATCATGCTTGTTGTTCCGGGTGCTGGCGAAACATGGAAGCTTACTCTGAGGAAAAAAAACATAGACTGAAAGTATTTGAGAACAAGATCCTGAGACGAATATTAGGACTCAAGAGGAACGGGAATGGGGAAGGACGGAAACTTCATAACGAGGACCTACATAATTTATACGGTTTACCAAACATTGTTAAGTCTAGTCAAGTGTAGGAGGCTTAGGTGGGCAGGTCATGTAGCTAGGATGGAAGAAAGTAGAAACGCTTTCAAGGTTTTGACTAGAAGACCAATCGGAATACGACCATTAGGAAAACCTAGGCGCAGGTCGTAGGACAATATTAAGACGGATCTCGCAGAAATAGAAATACAAAGTAGGAACTGGATCCATTTAGCTAAGGATAGAAGTAAGTGGAGAGCTTTTGTGAACGCGGCATTGAGCCTCCGGGTTCCATAAGCCATAGTGTTAGTTTAGTTAGGTAGTATTGCTAAAAAGACATGAAATAGAACGATATGTAGTTTTCAATCAGATTGACACTTTCCACAGCTTACTCCCACTTTCACGAGTGTCTTGTGCACTTTGCTGAACGAAGTGCCCAGTCGCTCAAATGAGTAACAGCTGTTGCGGTTTTACTACAAAATAAGATAAATAAACAATACTAAAATTAGCACCTCCAAGCGGCGTGTCAATATATTAACCGTAAGAAGTAAGGTTATACATATTATCATATAATTAGAGCGGTAAATCAACTGTTGATTGTAATAATTAAGAAATAACGGAAATGTACTTAAAGTTCCATCTCACATTATGAGTTTTATGTGTCAAACATTCAACTCGTAAAGTAAGTATTGATAACAATTAAATGGGAAGTTTTCATTTATAACTATAAAAATGAAGACTCTCAACTGCATGTACCAGTTTGTTTCTATTATAATTATATCCTTTGTTAATTCATTAAACTAATAACATATCCTTATTTATTTCCTTTTCTGTTTGAAGCGTACTGCCAAAACATTGTATGAAATAAGACAAGGGTTCTTGGTAACTTGTGGCAACCTTTCGTTTTATTATACTAAAATGTATTTATTAGTTCTTTGCAAAGAATAGAGATTCCTGCTATTCTAATCATTACTCATTTATTTAGTGTTACTCAGTGAATACAGATGTAACTGTAGTAAGTAATAGATTTAATCATGGAACATAAAGTTAATTATGTACCAAAGCTTATTAAAACAATGTTTAACGTAGTTTTGGCTCGCGAGACTGCAGAATTTTCTGGTAATAGAAATCAGGTTCTCATGGGAAGAAAGAAATCTAACCGTTAGCCCATCATTACAATATCTCTTTCTTGTATTTATGATTACCTTATTTCTCCTATAGGTTCTAACAACTCTTAATATCTTCCTTCCAAGAACAGATCATTATTGCGAAGAAAAATGAATAGAGCAGAGCTCTTACTGTATAACTCACAATTTCTTCTATATGTTCTCTCTCATGTTCTATTAGCAGCGAATATTGGAGATCGCTGGGAGTGTGGGAAGAGGTCCATAAACTGTAATATTCTTCCAACTAAATTAATTATGCTGAGCTTCATCTTCACCTGTTTGAATCTAGTAACCCTTTCTTGTTTTCCCTTGTGTAAATAACATTCTTTAAAAATGGATTAATATATTACCAAAGGGTGAGATCAATCATTTGAATTTATATTTCTTTCGTTAACATAAAGATTGTCGTCAGTTCATTTACTTTCTTTCATGTGTTACCAGGTTTGTCTTGATTGATTAATGCTTTCATTAATTAGAACGTCATCTCCGAGGTTATTTGTCACTCTCATGAAAAGGTCAGATATTGATGTATTCTACGTTAATTCAGAAATTCCAAATTAATAATCAAATAATGATCATTTGATAATGAAAAATAAAACTGCTAACAGAATACAAAGTATACGTGATAATGAAACAAAATAACTAACTCCAAAGTAATAATAATAACAAACGCTGCTCTGGTAAAAGTAAAGTAATAGACGAAAATGAATACATTATAAGAAAGATGAATAAAACCAGAACAACAACAAAAAACTACGGAAAATTTAAAGAGAAAGACTTTAGAGAACGTTACCTATTTCGATCTCATGCAACACTATCTTCAGAAAATAAAACAGATTATTCACTGAGAAAGTATCAAATATAATTAGATAGTCCAAAGCTTTTTCTACGATCTGATTATTGCGGTCATTATACAAAAATGTTGCGAATACTTAGCAAAACAATGCATCATACATCATGGACCTTGACCGAGATATACTTATTACAAATATATGAAATGACACTGTCCGATAGGCAAACGAAACAATATTGCTTCATGTCTGTGCTTAGTATATGAGGCATTGCAATTGCATTAATTAGAATTCAGTTATAGGAAGTTGTTTTTGTTATTTGGTCTAGGAATTAATTCGTGCGGGTGGACAAGAGATGGCGCAACGAACGGAGCGTCCCACAGTTCCGTGTATCCACACATGTGTTGCAAACCCCTGTCATCGCGTATCGTTCGTAGTATAGGGCAGTGGATTAAAGCGCCAACAACACCAGTTTGTAGTTAAGTGAACATGGAGCAATTTGTGCCTGATAAAGTGTTTTTGCGGGGTGTCCTGCTGCATTACTTTAACATGCAGAAAAGTGCGACTGAAAGTCATCGTATTTTGGTGGAAGTGTATGGTGGCCATGCTCTAGCTGAGCGAACGTGTCAGAAGTGGTTTGCACGGTTTAGAAGTGGTGATTTTGGCTTGGCAGACCAAGAGCGAGCTGGACAGCCAAAAAATTTCAAGACGAAGAATTGACAGCATTGCTCGAGCAGGATTCGTGTCAAACGCAGGAACAACTTGCAGCAGCATTAGGCGTTGATCAAACAACAGTCTCCAAACGCTTGAAAGCCATGGGAATGATTCAAAAGATGTCACATTGGGTTCCACATGAATTGAAAGACAGAGACGTTGAAAGACGAAAAACCATTTGCGAATTGCTGCTTCAACGACAGAGCAGAAAGGGGTTTCGGCATCGAATTATTACGGGTGATGAGAAGTGGATCCATTACGAGAACCCTAAACGAAAAAAAGGCCTGGGTGAAACCAGGTGAACCAGGTCCATCACAACCAAAACGAGATATTCACTGTGCAAAGGTTATGCTGTGCATATGGTGGGATATGAAAGGTGTGGTGTACTATGAGCTGCTGCAACCGGGTGAAACTATGAATGGAGAACGTTATCGACGACAATTAATGCGTTTGAAGCAAGCTCTGGCCAGAACACGACCAGAATGGGAGGACAGACATGATAAACTTATTGTTCAACATGATAACGCTCGCCCACATGTCGCAAAACCGGTCAAAACCTATTTAGAAAATGTCGGATGGGAAGTTTTACCCCACCAGACGTTGCTCCTTCGGACTACTACTTGTTCGATTGCATGAACAACGATTTGATTGGACAGCGGTTTACTTCTTCAGAAGATATCGAAACATGGGTCTCTGACTGGATCGCTTCCAAGGATGAGGACTTCTTTCGCCACGGAATCCGTACATTGCCTGACAGATGGGCGAAAGTGGTGGCTAGCGATGGACAATATTTTTCTTAAGGTATTTATGTATTTTGTGTTTGTACTACAGCTTCAATGTGTGCGTACCAACCGCACGAATTAATTCCTAGACCAAATAGTTATGTTCTAATCCAATCGCTAGCGAGAGTTCATCCGTTTAGAGGATGAACTCTCACATTCCTCTCACATTAATCCACCGTTTAGAGGATGAGAGAGTTCGTTCTCTAATGTGAGAGTTTAGAGGATGAACTCTCACATTCTATATTCATATCTCAGAGCAGAAAAAAGTGCCATAATGAACATCTACTAATGGTGCGTTCTCGGCTACTATGTCGCTAGCCATAATAACGCTCCTAACGCGAGATTGAACTAAACAAGGAAACATAAGGTTCAATACAAAATTTTGGTTTGGTGGAACTAAAATGAGGTACAAACGACAACCACCTTCAAAGGCCAAAAAATAAAAACAGAATCTAGTAAAGATACGGCTTTTTAGTTAAAATATATTCTGACTCCAATCACAGTGTTACCACCATTCAGTCGACGCTTAGATTTGATTTTGAAAGAAGTATTTTGTTTGTCATGCGAAAAAGTTCTCAAATTTTATGTTGCGTTGTCTTGTTATGAGGGATGTTCTTCCATGCCTAGAACTTATAAAGACGCCGAAACATGTGTTAGTGAGCAGGAGAGACTTCTGGAGGATACGATGGTGGGTCAGGACTTAATATTGTAAATCATAGAGAGTATGCTCTATCCTGGAAGCAATACGTGGGCGTAAATTGTTGTGCAACATGACAGTAATTTATCTTTTGACTATTTCTGCATTCTTCGATACTGATTAACAATGCATTTCGTAGAATCCATCACTGTAAATATCCATATTGATGGTTTGCCTCGGCACAGAAAAACATGATTGAATGCATTGCCAAAGATTATCATCTTACCAAAATCACCTACTTCGGGAATGCTTTCCTAGTTACATGGTTATCGAGACTATCTTGTCTTGGGACATAATTTTTATCGGATCACATGTAGAGATGAAAGTTTATATTTCACACATGCTTGTCGCTGAACGAAACTTTGAACTCCTACTCATGAAACCAACATCTCCTTCCTGTCGAGGAGTGGTTTACAAACAGTATTGGGTGTTATTAAAAATCCAACCATTGAGTGTTTGGATTGTGTGTCAAAGAATGTGGCTTTTCTGGAATAATTTCTTTAGGTTGTGTCATCATCAAGAAATTACACCGACAACAGCCCCTTACTCGTTCACGCATATCCCCTGCAATCCGTTGTTGCAATGTATTGTTGGTGAAGAGACGATTATAAAAATAATCGAAGCAATCAAAAGTGAAACTTATTACATTAATGTGGCATCGTTTCAGTTTTCGTCCTTAAACCTATCTTTGAGGCGTACAATGTCGTCTTAAAAGTCCTGAATGGTAGCAACTGCACCAGTTGCAATATTCCATGTGCAATGCACAACTCAGTTCCACGTGAAAGAATGGGGTGGTCGGGTATGGACTTTTGGGTTTCGGATAGAACAACGATGAATTTCGAAAAATTACTTATTGAGGCCTAACAACAATTGAAAATGCATTATTATGCAAAATTTGGTAGGTACCCCAATGGGGTTCGGGGTACCATGGGGTACCAAATTTATGAATTTCTAAATATTTTGAAACATATGTCTACGAAATCTTGCAAAGAACGTTACAAATACTACATAATCGAAAACCACATCTCGCTATACTTCTTGGTTACCGAAATATGGGGAAATAAACAGTGATACCATAGATGTGTGGGGTTTGCGTACTAGATGGAACAATTTCGAAAACTAATTACTCATTCCTAATAACAATTTCAAAAGACATTTAAATCCAAAACAAACACACACAGCTGTGGGATTTCGGGGGTACCATGGGGTCGCAAACCATACATTTCTAAACATTGACAAAATACGTCTTAACATACTTTTAAAGAACATTATAAAAATGTGCTTACCGAAAATCCCAAGTCAGTACACCTAACTGTTACCGAAATATGGGGAAATAAAAAACCGCCACCATAGGTTACTGGGGTTCACGTACTTAAAGATACAGTTTTGAAAAACTAATTATTGAGGCATAACAATAATACCACGAATATTCATAATCATTAAAAAAACCACATACAAATGGGGTTTAGGGGTACCATGGGGTTTATGAAACCCCACATCTACTTCAGTTTTAAATTTCTTTCAGCTAGCTTAACCACTACACTCAGCTGGGTCGAATACCGAAAACTGCATGTTAATATCTAAAAAAGTAAACGAGATTTTAAGAATAGTATTTTTGATGACGTCATAAATAGAGATTCTTATGGATATGGACTTTTGGGTTTCTACTATAAGGAGAAGAAATTTCATAAAACGAATATATGAGCATTAATATACAATCTAATAGACATTCTGAAGTAAAATATGATGGTACCCCTAAGGGTTAAGTGGGAACCCCACTATATTTTCTACAAATTAATTACTTTATTTATTAATTTCTTTCAAGCACCTTAAACAATGCCTTTAGCTGTGTCGAATGCTGAAAACTGCATTCCAATATATAAAAAAGTAACCGAGATATTAAGAATTGTATTTTTTGATGACGTCATAAATATAGATTCTTATGGATATGGACTTTTGGGTTTCTACTATAAGGAGGAGAAATTTCATAAAACGAATATATGTGCATTAATATACAATCTAATAGACATTCTGAAGTAAAATATGATGGTACTCCTATGGGTTAAGTGAGAACCCCACTATACTTTCTCCAAATTCATTACTTCATTTATTAATTTCTTTCGGGCACCTTAAACAATAAACTCAGCTGTGTCGAATACTGAAAACTGCATGTCAATATCTAAACAAGTGACAGAGATTTTAAGAATTGTATTTTTGATGACGTCATAAATAGAAGATTCTTATGGATATGGACTTTTGGGTTTCTACTATAAGGAGAAGAAATTTCACAAAACGAATATATGAGCATTAATATACAATCTAATAGACATTCTGAAGTAAAATATGATGGTACCCCTAAGGGTTAAGTGGGAACCCCACTATATTTTCTACAAATTAATTACTTTATTTATTAATTTCTTTCAAGCACCTTAAACAATGCCTTTAGCTGTGTCGAATGCTGAAAACTGCATTCCAATATATAAAAAAGTAACCGAGATATTAAGAATTGTATTTTTTGATGACGTCATAAATAGAGATTCTTATTGATATGGACTTTTGGGTTTCTACTATAAGGAGGAGAAATTTCAGAAAACGAATATATGTGCATTAATATACAATCTAATAGACTTTCTGAAGTAAAATATGATGGTACTCCTATGGGTTAGGTGAGAACCCCACTATATTTTCTACAAATTAATTACTTCATTTATTAATTCCTTTCAAGCACCTTAAACAATGCCTTTAGCTGTGTCGAATGCTGAAAACTGCATTTCAATATCTAAAAAAGTAACCGAGATATTAAGAATTGTATTTTTTGATGACGTCATAAATATAGATTCTTATGGATATGGACTTTTGGGTTTCTACTATAAGGAGGAGAAATTTCATAAAACGAATATATGTGCTTTAATATACAATCTAATAGACATTCTGTAGTAAAATATGGTGGTACCCCTAAGGGTTAAGTGAGAACCCCACTATATTTTCCACAAATTCATTACTTCATTTAATAATTTCTTTCGGACACCTTAAGCAGTGCACTTAGTTTGTCGAGTACTGGAAACCTAATGCCAATATCTAAGAAAGTAACTTAAAGTATATTTTTTATGACGTCACGATTATGAAGACGGTGATAAATGTTAAATTTTGACGTTTTTTTTAGAAGAATGAAATTTCCAGATAACTAAGAAATATACGAACCCTATCTGAATATACGAGTTAATGGGAGCTGTTTGGGTTAAAGGAGTGGGTTAAATGAATACAACAGTCCAATGTTTTCACGAAGTTCTTATGTTTTGAGTTTTACTTTAAGGTAATTTTCGGAATACATGGATTGGTGTACAAAGGGCGAAAAGTCCACATGAAGATCAAATAGAGCCACCAAGATATAAATTAATTAACTTTTTGATGTCATGTTCAGAATATAAACCCATATGAGTATGAAAATATTCTTGTAGTGAAAAGAAAGTCGAGAGAAGAACTAAATGCCTAATTCAGTTTTAGGGAAGTCCTATGTTCAAGGTTAGTACATAATTCTGATTAACGTTTGCCCAGAGCTTTCCAGCTTCTGTATAACTTTAGTTCGTTTAAAGACAATGAATATTCTTGTTCATATACGTATAATTGCATTGCAGTTTTGTAGTGGAAATCAAAATCTATACTCATTACAGTAGGCGTTTATTTTATATATCTTTTAGTGGCTCTGTCACACGATAGTAATATTTTGGTTATTTGTGCTTGTTATTGCCTTAAAAGTACTTTTGGATATGAATATCAAAGTACTTGTCGGCCTGTACTATTTTTTAAAAATGTTTCAGTTAGGAGGATCATTGGTATTACTGTAAAAAGTGAACAACTGTTAAGGGACAAGTTTCTGCGTAAGGAACCTGCCCGCCGGATTGGCCTAATGCTCCGCCACTGGATTGGAATCTATGGAAAATAAGTGGCTCAAAGGAGTTAAATATCGTCAATTTTGAAAGTTTGGACATGTATGTGTTATCTTTCGCAATTAAAAATGTATGTTTTCGAAGGGTAGTTTCTTTCCGCTTACTATGAGAATGAAATCAGTACGCGTATCTTTTTATCACTTCACGATTTAATCAAATCTTTTAAATCTTTTAACTCTAGATTATAAAGCATTCGTAATTTTTACGACGCGATTATATATACTTAATTGTTGTATATTTTTAAAATTTAAAAATTATGTAGGATTCAGTTATATGACTATATTACAAACATATATAATTTCTTTGTTTATCTTCAGAGCGGGGAAAATAAAACAATATTTTTGTGTGATGTGTATTTCTAGTTCTAGCGTTTTTGCAAATGGCGCGTCGTAAAATTTACGAAGGCTTTGTAATCTAGGATTTTAAAGGCCCAGTCCCTAAAAAAACGATTAATGTATTATTTTTCTCTTTACAATTTACCCAAGATACCAGGGATGTAAATGAGCGCGCTCATCTGAGCTAGCTCACATGAGTTTATCGTAAGTTTTATCATGAGCTAACTCCTTTTGAAAGATGCGAGCGTGAGTTCAGTTTAACTCGAAATATAGGTGAGTTTGATCGTAATATCCCGCTCAACGCCACATAGTTTGATTTTCACAAAATAATGTAATTATCCATTTTTAGGTTTGCTGTTATCCGATCTCTGGGAACAGACTTTAAATACTAATTTGTAATTATATAAATTATGTAGGTTACGGACTTTAGGACTAGAAATAGCTCGAGGCGACTGTAGTCTGGAAGTGCATCTATTTCTAGTGACAGTATTAGTTTAGTTGGCGGAATTTATCATATTTTTTTTTATGTTTCTCCAAAATTATAACCCGATAGTTATGTATGAACGAAAGACAGATAAAATATCTTGCCTTGTTTATAGTTGAACAGTTATTTTGTTTCTAATCAAATCAACGGAAATAGATATTGTTGTAACCTACAAATTTTGAGGAGAGAATCATCTTATTAAAAAGATCATCTCGGTATTTTTAAAAATCAGTTACTTCTTGAATTTCTCAATGCAATAACAAAACGTAGTAGTTTCAGATTTATGACATTTTAGGTTACGTTTGAGGCTTCCGGGCTTAACCCTCGCAAATTTTATTTACTATGTTAAAGTAAATGAAATATCTTGCAGAATTTTCACCTTTCCAGGACTAAAGTTAGCAAAGACACCCGAAACAAAATCGTAAATACACCACTGCTTATATAGCTAATTAATGTTATATGAGACCTGTAGCCTAAGTAAGTATCTTGTTATTCGCACTTCAAAACACCTCAGCTTAGCTTTGCTTAAAAAAAGTTTTTCACCAAATCAGTGCTTTGACTAGTTTAGTGGTTCTCAACCTAATTCCTATCACGACCTCATTTTATCACATCCTCTTGCCAGAGACCGCTTATAATTTCTGGTTTATAATAAGCTTGTGTGTAATTTTTCATTTACCTACTGCGGAGATTTCACGATATCCATCTATTTCTATAACAGTAAAATGTATTTCTTGTATATTGCATACAGTAACTTAACTAAAAGCGAACGGATTAAAACCAAATTTGGTCGGTTCATTCATATAACAAATATCGAATCCGTTCCATCATACTGTTGTTTCAAAATGAAGGCCGTCTGAAAATTTTAAAACTTTATAACTCTCTTAATTTTGCGTCATATGATAAAAAAATAAAGTGGTTTCTTATTTTGGTTTATAAAACTTGGACAGTTGTTTAAAACGTTATTGAGCATTTTAGTTTCCGAGATGCCGCTACTTTTAGTTACCTCATATTGTTGTGAATTTGGTTCATTGTTCTGTATGTGTTCAGTATCACAAAAAACTGTTAAAAGCAACCATGTATACATTTAAAATTTAGGAAACAAAATAAAATTCCACACTAGAATTATATCTTCATTCTGGCCAACTTTGTGGAAAAAAGACTATTCGCTCACACATATAGGCCTACGTATCTCATTAGCTTTCAATTTAATTGTATTTCAATATGCAGGATTTGTTGCATTTGTATTTTTCTTGTATTTCAATATGCAGTTCTCATTAGTTTGATACCGTATCTCTTTCTTTTAAATTGATTTTTAAACTACTCTGTACTGTTGAAATTCTTTAGTAGACCTATTTTTTTTTGTTCTTAACAGTATGTATAAAAATAAGTTATGGCTATATCAGAATAAAATTCAAAATAATATTTAAAAATATTTTCAGGTATTAGATTCTAATTATGCTTATCTCTTCCGCTTATCTTCGCGAACCCATGAAACCCTATCGCGACCCTATAGGCTTCCTGACCTTCCGGTTGAAAACCTTGGCATAGTTACACAGGACTTTTCGGGAATATGAGCTCTTGTGATAAGAATTCCTACCTAGAATTGTACTATAGGTTTTAGGTAGAGTTAAATATCGCCTCTTTTTGAAAAACAGGAAAATGGTCCGAACCATTGACCATTCTCTATTCCCAGTCTCTCAGTAACGAGACAAGAATTTTTGACCCTTTTCAAAATGCCAATCCCTAACATAGACTTGGAATCAACAAATAAGCAACAGGTCGTACGCTGACCACATCACACAAACTTAAGAAAGAACAAGAAATACTAACATCGACCTTCAGAGTAATGAAACTCAAATTCCGTTCAGTTCCTTTGAAAACATAAATAGTACCTAACATAAGTGAAAGAACCATTATTCTAACAACCTAATCCCTAGTGGGGGTATTATAAAGACATAAGTTACACGAGAGCACGTCTCAGGTCTCTTCGATATAACTATAATTATACATGAATAAAATTTATCTTGATTTTTGGCTCAACTAAGTCTTATCAAAATGACCACTAATAATTACTAAAAGCAAAATTATTTTAAATATTGAAGCTTCGAGCAATCTTTAAGATGTCTGAAAGAAAAGGTATCTCCACCCAATGCATTGCTGACTCCCTACTTTCTAGACTTGTGAGTACCATGATTGATATGAGTATGTACAGAACCGGTAGAACGGTCACAAATATGTTCACAAAGTGAGGTGTGTTCGAACAGGAGTTGAAAATCCGATCGACGGTCCCAACAGTGTTGTAGTCACTTCTCGGGGTCACCGTGCACCATTGGAGAGGCTTCCAGTGGAGATATTTGGATCTATCCTCATCTGACTCCGCTGCGTAATTCCATGCCGCAGACTACCCATGAATCCAGCCGGATCTTCACAAGAAGTGTCGAAATTCGGCCCAAAAACACGAATTGTTTACCTGAAGGGTTGCATACCTCTGGATACAGGACCCCTCAGACATTGTTGGTATAGAAACAATGAAATGACACGCTAGTTTCCCAATATGCAAACCCGGTGTCACATTTAAAGTTGTTCCAGTGAAAGAGCTCAAAGCGGCCGTTGTCTGCTATTTCGAATAATACAATTATAAAATACAATTCTTAAAATCTCGGTCACTTTTTTGGATATTGTCATGCAGTTTTCAGCATTCGACACAGCTGAATGCTGTGTTTAAGGTACCCGAAAGAAATTATTAAATAAAGTAATGAATTTGTAGAAAATATAGTGGGATTCTCACTTAACCCATACGGGTACCACCATATTTTACTTCAGAATGTCTATTAGATTGTATATTAATGCACATATATTCGTTTTATGAAATTTCTCCTCCTTATAGTAGAAACCCAAAAGTCCATATCAATAAGAATCTATATTTATGACGTCATCAAAAAATACAATTCTTAATATCTCGGTTACTTTTTTATATATTGGAATGCAGTTTTCAGCATTCGACGCAGCTAAAGGCATTGTTTAAGGTGCTTGAAAGGAATTAATAAATGAAGTAACTAATTTGTAGAAAATATAGTGGGGTTCTGACTTAACCCTTAGGGGTACCATCATATTTTACTTCAGAATGTCTATTAGATTGTATATTAATGCTCATATATTCGTTTTGTGAAATTTCTCCTCCTTATAGTAGAAACCCAAAAGTCCATATTCATAAGAATCTTCTATTTATGACGTCATCAAAAATACAATTCTTAAAATCTCTGTCACTTTTTTAGATATTGACATGCAGTTTTCAGTATTCGACACAGCTGAGTTTATTGTTTAAGGTGCCCGAAAGAAATTAATAAATGAAGTAATGAATTTGGAGAAAGTATAGTGGGGTTCTCACTTAACCCATAGGAGTACCATCATATTTTACTTCAGAATGTCTATTAGATTGTATATTAATGCACATATATTCGTTTTATGAAATTTCTCCTCCTTATAGTAGAAACCCAAAAGTCCATATCCATAAGAATCTATATTTATGACGTCATCAAAAAATACAATTCTTAATATCTCGGTCACTTTTTTAGATATTGACATGCAGTTTTCAGTATTCGACACAGCTGAGTTCATTGTTTAAGGTGCCCGAAAGAAATTAATAAATGAAGTAATGAATTTGGAGAAAGTATAGTGGGGTTCTCACTTAACCCATAGGGGTACCATCATATTTTACTTCAGAATGTCTATTACATTGTATATTAATGCACATATATTCGTTTTATGAAATTTCTCCTCCTTATAGTAGAAACCCAAAAGTCCATATCCATAAGAATCTATATTTATGACGTCATCAAAAAATACAATTCTTAATATCTCGGTTACTTTTTTAGATATTGACATGCAGTTTTCAGTATTCGACACAGCTAAAGGCATTGTTTAAAGTATCCGAAAGAAATTAATAAATGAAGTAATGAATTTGTAGAAAATACAGTGGGGTTCTCACTTAACCCATAGGGGTACCATCATATTTTACTTCAGAATGTCTATTAGATTGTATATTAAAGCACATATATTCGTTTTATGAAATTTCTCCTCCTTATAGTAGAAACCCAAAAGTCCATATCCATAAGAATCTCTATTTATGACGTCATCAAAAATACTATTCTTAAAATCTCGTTTACTTTTTTAGATATTAACATGCAGTTTTCGGTATTCGACCCAGCTGAGTGTAGTGGTTAAGCTAGCTGAAAGAAATTTAAAACTGAAGTAGATGTGGGGGTTTCATAAACCCCATGGTACCCCTAAACCCCATTTGTATGTGTTTTTTTAATGATTATGAATATTCGTGGTATTATTGTTATGCCTCAATAATTAGTTTTTCAAAACTGTACTTTTAAGCACGGGAACCCCAGTAACCTATGGTGGCGGTTTTTTTATTTCCCCATATTTCGGTAACGGTTAGGTGTACTGACTTGGGATTTTCGGTAAGCACATTTTTATAATGTTCTTTAAAAGTATGTTAAGACATATTTTGTCAGTGTTTAGAAATGTATGGTTTGCGACCCCATGGTACCCCCAAAATCCCACAGCTGTGTGTATTTGTTTTGGATTTAAATGTCTTTTGAAATTGTTATTAGGAATGAGTAATTAGTTTTCGAAATTGTTCCATCTACTACGCAAACCCCACACATCTATGGTATCACTGTTTATTTCCCCATATTTCGGTAACCAAGAGGTGTAGCGAGATGTGGTTTTCGGTTATCTAGTATTTGTAACGTTCTTTGCAAGATTTCGTAGACATATGTTTCAAAATATTTAGAAATTCATAAATTTGGTACCCCATGGTACCCCCGAACCCCATTGGGGTACCTACCAAATTTTGCATAATAATACATTTTCAATTGTTGTTAGGTCTTAATAAGTAATTTTTCGAAATTCATCGTTGTTCTACCCGAAACCCAAAAGCCCATACCCGACCAATGTCATTAAAACAGATCATAGATTTTCAATTGTGTTCATGTCTTGCGATTGGACGACCAAGTGAGATGTTAAACCTTGATGTAACAGTTACAGATGTGCTAGTAGGTGTATTTTTATTCAGGAATAAGGTACTGCCCGAGGAAAACATCTGAGTCATAGTAACCATACGATTCCTTAAAATGGCAACATAATCCCAGGCAGTGACACGATCTGAAACGTCAGTACAGCATTATTGAAAATCAGAATACCCAGTCCATTGCATTACAAAGCTACAATGATGATTCACAATTAGGAAGAGACACTACGGTTATTAGTTTCTTTTTCACCCACTACACACAGAAAAATGGATTCTGATTTCTAATGAGGTGCACATTGAATCTTCATAATATATCAAATTCTAAGTTTTCAGCGGTTCATATCTGAAATACCATTGGAGTCGTGATATCTCAGTCCGGTCCCTGTCACCGGTCTCATCCTTGTAATTAGACGTGCATGTCATATAGTTCGCAGTAAAATATTATTATAAACACAGCCTGTGGGAAATGCTACTTGATTGAATAAAGCATTTTTATTTCATAGATCTACATGACAAGGTGGTTATTGTCACTATACGTTCTTACTGCGAATTTTGTTAGTATAATTCCAGTTATAAAAAGTGGGTTAAGTTAGTTTTCAATGGTATGCTTGCATATAAAAGCTTCCAAATGTTAAATACTCCAGTGTTATATTATTTACACTGAATGTTTCCTTCTTACGAAACTAATTAAGCTTATTTAAAAAACGGAACTTAATTTTACCGTTTAGACTCATATAACTCTTTTAATTGATATTTTACTTGCTTTTTCGGTTTTTTTTCTCCCTTGAAAAGTATATTTCTAAATTTTTATCTTCCGAAAGGATATTTTCCTAGGAGATGTCATTTTATCATACTGTTTTGGATATTTTGAAATTGAATCACACATATAAGAAATCTATCGAATCTGTTCTGTTATAGAAAATTTAGTGAGTTAATATTAAGTACTATCGTCGCTCTATGGCTTCATCGACCATCTCACTAGAATTGTTTTACGTAAGTATTGTTTTAATATTAAATTAGCAGTTAGTTAGCTCTTAGCAGTTAGCAAAATTAGCAGTTCTGTTACTACATGAAATAACACGGCCGGAGCCGAAATGGTCTGTATCTATTTCCAGTGGTCATTTATGTTAAGATTTCTATCAGTAAATAATTGCTTAATCTCTAATATTCTCACTTTCTTGTTATGACATAAAATCACATATAAAGTAAAATCAGTTAAAAATTAGTTAATCCAAAATTTGCAATGAGTACAAATATTTTTAACGTATGTTGTTTCTAGGTTTGTTGTCACATCACAGTCTTCTGCGTGTCTTAGTCGAATCCATTTTTGTGATAACAATTGCATACCTCTCTGTTCGTTAACAAGAGCAGCGTTGAATTTTCCAGAGAGTAATTTTTACAAGTAAATATTAACAGTACATATTGTATACAAACTGGTTATTCTATGACACATAAAATGAACAAAACAGATGTTAACAACAAATATAAACAGAATTAAACAAACGTATACGGAATGGAACACACATATATTATACTGTAGTTTATTTCACTTCATTGAAGCATTACAAACGTCTATACTAATATGCCATCATACGATCTGTTAATGTGAGTTCAAGAACTTTTGGTTATTTGCAATTGTAAAATATGTACTATTTAGATAGCCTACAATTGTCTTTTAATTTTTTCCTTAAGAAATACACTAGTATTTCAATTAAAAATATTAAGAAAGACCAAATGGTACCAATTAAGAGTATTATAAATGTACCTTTCACATCGTCGAACCGCAAGGGACGGATTACTTCCAATCGCCTACTTCCGAAATCAGTATCAAATGATTTATGTAACTCTCTAACCCAGTGGTCAATAACACCTGACTCCAAAATCAGCATTAAATATTTGTCGAAGATCTGAACAAGGGGTGAATTTATATTAAATAGAAAAGAAACATAACTACTCATTGCACTTTCTCTCATTACATGCAAACTTTGAAAGTTACTTTTCTCTATAAACTCCGCTCCTGAAATAAACCAAGACATCGTTCTGTCCACTGGAATTGCTAGTTTCCCTTCACTTATTAAATAGTTTAACTGTTCTGAATCCCGTACCAATAACTGTCTTCCCAAAATTTGCTGAACAACATTATTATTTGATTCTCCAAATGTATCGTCCCATCCGTCTTCATCACTGCCCCATTTTAAACCTGATTCCAACAGCTGTTGTAGTGTGTTGATTGGTTTTTGATAAGAAGGAAAGGTAAGATGTGATGCAAGGTTACAATTATATGCCGTTATTAGAAGAGTTGAGGTTATGAACATCCACAATATTAGATGCTTTGTCCCTCCTTGACCCTCATTAGGAGTAGGAAATCCAAGAGTAATTGACATAGAATATAGAATGCAATAGATATACTTACGATATGGATCTCTTGTGGTTAACTTTAATTTAACAATTCGAAGAAATGAAAAAGTATGAATTATTATTGAATTAAACAAAATAAACCCTATTATCATCAGCCATACTTCAAGTGAAAACGGACGAAATATTGACCACAAGTAATACTTGTTAATAATAAGTGGAGTTAGAAACGTGGTATCACATTGACCAAGAGCCTTGGAGTATTGGAAATACTGATAACGATTGAAAGTTAAGTATACTGATGTAATCCCAACATGATACTTATAGCCTTTGAGTCTACCAAAAACACTTTCAGTTGTTGAATTATCTGTGTAATGTCCCCACGTTTCAATAACATCGACTATCCACGTAAAATTATATCTTCTCGAGAAATGGTACATTATTCTGTATTCTACTCCGTCATAGAAATTTTCATTCACTATTGCCCATGGTGGGTATGGATATAAGGATAAATTGATTGATATGCCACTTAAATTTAAATTTTCTTTTCGTTTAAAATTCACAAACTTAGAAGTGGATATATTTACTTCTTCTAATCTAAGAGGTTCCAAGTCATCAGTTAGAATATGACTTAGCAAACGAATGTTTGAGTAATTGTATGTACGTTGATTGTATGGGAATACTATCATGTGAGTATAAGGAAAGAAACGGATCGTTTTACAACTAATATAGCTGTTCAGTGATATTTCATTTTCTCGAATTAAAATTAGAAATCGTCTGCGGTTTCTTTGTATTGTCCTTTGGTTACTCTTGCTCAAATCGTAGAATGTTTCACATATATTTCCTGTTGAAATTATAAAGTTATTGCAATTCTGGTCCATTGAATCAACAAGTAACTTACGTTTTTCACTTCCACGGAGGAACATTGTGGTAATTATGTACGTTGGAGAAAGAACGTGCTTAAAGAATATGGTTATTATGGAAGCAATGTCTTCAATGGAGTTGTTTTTATCGTTATACAGTACTGTGCATTTATTGCCGATATACATTTCATTAATTAAGTTTTCCAATATCAATGTGTTATCGTAATCACTGTATTCGCAAAATTTCATCATCCAAATGGTTGGTGTAAAACATAGAAGTTGAATGTATATTACGACCCAATATGATGTGTGGTCCATTTCCTGTAATATAGAAGAATGTTGGTATTAATTTCCAGTGGTATACACATAAGCGCCGGGTAAAAAAATCACAAAAAATATTTCGAATGGTGTTTAGGAAATAAAGCTATAAATTTTAATACAAATAAAAATAAACCTCTTTCTATGATAACTTTAAAGAAATATAATACATTTGGCATGTGCCTTCACATAATTTTCTCTGTTACCAAATTTTCCTTCCTTGAGTTTCCAGTTGTATTCGTTTTGCAAATTTTCTAATAAAATACTACTGTCTTCTAACCTTTATAGGAATTGATTTTGTTTGTTTGATTGTTCAAAATAATCTCCTGACTTTCGATTGATTACCTGTAATATCATTCAGTTGTAGTTTCACATGAGAGAAAGTGATCATCGTCAACATTCATATCTTTGGTGATCATTCACTCTTGTTATCAGTCCTCTACATGAGCTCTTTCAGGTACGGAATCACAAACACACACTAACACATAATTTTTTCGAACATGATACTTTCGTTAACTAGGAATTAAGTCACAATACGTAAGGTTTGTGTATTGTTTACACTGGAAGATGAACACTGAATAGTAGTGTTTGCTGCTACTAAATACCGTAGGAAACCCTGTTGCACCATCATCTGTGGATCCGATGCTGTTTCATGTTGTGAATGTTCTGGATTGGTCTCACTGATATAATGTGTTGATACAATTAATATTTACGTTGTGGGTGCATATCATTTCGTCTTATATTTCTAAAATTCTTTAGCTATCGATTTCTAAAACTCTTTCTCTCCTTACGTCCTGCCTCTATTTGAGTTTTCTGCTAGAGAGATATCCAAATTGGATAGTAGTGCAAAGACCTAAGTCTCGTCATCATCATCATTATTATTAGCAGTAGCAGTAGTAGTTAATAGTAATAGTAGTAGTGGCCATACCGCCAGTATTATTAACACTATAAGAATGGTATTACAATCAGAATTATTATTTAATGTTTTCAAAGAGCCGATGCTACGAATGATGAAAATTAAACTTCTAGTTTAAACTCTCACAATCATACATTGTAGGCTTAAGGAGACGGTTAATAATTAAGGTGATGAACTAAGAATTATTTTCTATAATGAAATCGTGAGACAATATGATAAAACCCCGAGAAAACTCACTAATATGATGTTGTTGACCATAAACGTGAAATGAATCGAGACAGCTGGCACATTTAGCAAGGCATCTAAGTACTTAGTGTATGGTCCAGGTATTTTAAAATCAGTTTTTGGGTTCAACCAAGCAATCTAAAGTAGTTGTCTAGAAAAAATCTGGTGATACCACAGCACTCCTTTCTGAACCATTTCAATTTGAACCTCTTGGGTACTAAATTATATAACATAAAAGTGGATTTCTTTCTGAAGAGAACCATATATTTCTCATATTTCTGTTTTGATATCAGACTTTACAACGGTATGTTGTATAGTGTTGTACTGTTGTACTATTATTTACCTGTACCGGTATTAGAAAGACGATCAGAGGTGCGACAACGGAGCATATTTTGTAAAGAAGAAGAAAAAGGAAATTGAAAAGATTATCATTGCTCCTTAGTTACTGTAATTGGATATATAAATAAGAGAGGTTGTTAAGTGAAAGATTACGAAGTTCTCAGAAGAATTGATGTTTAAGAAATTAATGGTTTGTAAACGAAGGTATAAATAAATAATATTTACGATTCAATGTTCTGTTATAGATATTGTGGCTCAAGAAATATTTATTAAGAACCAGTGGTGTTACAACTTAAATAGAGATTGCGCAAAAAGAATGCATTACTGAAATCAAAAGATGAACTAAATTACATTATTGTCATCTGTGAGTTTATTTCTCCACAAACGAAATTAACATACACAGTACATGCATACATCCACACACTATTAGGATATTGATTTACCACAGTACGCGTAAAGTAAGTGTTTAAAATGTGCACCACCTCGCTGTAGACAGTGTTCATGTTGTTCATGCAGATTCTAAAAACATATCCTGAAACAAAAATTGCTGTAGGCTCCCGCAAAAGGGCATTATTTCCTCAAGTAATGCAGGCACAGTTCTTTGTGAATCTTCACAGTTGAACACACTTTCCTTTCACGTTTCCCACAACTAGGCATCAGGTGGTGTAAGATCGAGGGAATGAGACGGGTATGGAAAGTCAGTACCACGTGAAAGAATTCGTCCTGGAATGTTTTCCTGCAGCATAGCTAGTTCATACCACTGTCTATTCATCTGATTGTTCCTTGCACTACAGAATCTTCTCAAATTCTGAAGAAATGGCTCGATCATTAAATTTCTGTAGCGTTCTTGGGTGACGGTAAGAGCAATGCCTTTGTAATCTCCAACGAAATAGGGGCTTAATAAACCGCGCGATGAGATGGTACACCATATCGTCACACGTGCACTATGTAGCGGTTTCTGCACAATAACATCTGGCCGTTCAAAAATAAAGGAAGAAAGTTGGCTGACGATTGCTGTAGCCGTCCAAGTGAATGACTTTCGTCGGAGGCCATTCTTAAAGAAATCTGGATCCTGGTACACCATGGCCAAAAATGTTCCACAATACACAATCGGCTCGCACATCTGGCTCTGTCAAGTGTTGTCCAATCTGTATACGGTACGAAAATACACCTATGTCCCTACACAATCGGTGAACGAACATACCGATGACGTTCAGTTTCAAGATCGTTCGTGAGAAGTCTTCGTCGGGCGAATGCAGCACCTACTGGAGGACACGGGTGTGATTCTCATTTGTCGAAGCAGTTATTGGTCGACCAGACTTCCAATTTCGTTGACACAGTACTCTATAAGAACGGCGAAATTTCGTAACAATAGACAGCATAACTGGGTTACTTGGTGTTGTCTTATTATACTTCTCTCGGAGTTATTCTGCCACATTTCTCAAATTCGGTCCACCTTCACGACCGCTTCCGTATGAGCGGAAATAATACTGAACTATAAATACTTTTTCCTTCGTCAAGAGACCCATTTCCAACAACAACTGCAAAACTCAACCTCCTTTTCACTGCTCGAAACACGTGTAGCAAAAGCTATGCACCGTCGATAAACACAACTAGGTGTTCCAGATGCGCGAGTTCCAGTACTGTATATTTTGGCGCATACCGTTCTTAAGATGTTTATTTCCGAATTCTGATAGTGAATAACACTTTCTTCATACCATTTAGAAGAGATACCGAGGTTCAAAGATTTTTTACGGAAAATTTCAACGTCGGTATTATACCAATTGGCATTCAAACAGTCCACTAAAGAAGGTGCATAGTCCTATTTTTACATCTCCGTGTGCCACCTTGCACCTCCTATATTCGAAATAGAGTATTTTAACCCTGCAAGTCCGCAGTTAGTTAGTTTTGATACTCAAAGTACACAATGCAATCTGGCAAAATCCGTAGTATTTTGACGATTATATAAGCGACTGTGAAGGTTGTTAGGAAATTTGTGTGACTTAACCCCCTCTATATGCGTATATACAAAGAAGTTGCGACAAAGTCTATTTTAGCCCGGTAGCGACTATCCTTGATTATCATGATCACAAAATTAATGAACTACAAATAAACGAAATCCAGTTTCCGATAAAATGGTCAATAGTGCTTTGAATGATTTATTTGGACAGAATAAACAACGAAACAAGTTGTCGATTTCTACTACTTTATATTATAAGTAGTTTTAATCAATACAAAAATGTTGTTGAAATTGCTACTTAATACGGCGAACTTGTTGATACTATAATAATAATAAAAATAATACTGTTAGTTGTAAAACTGCAACCAACCGTGCTTATGATTGGTTAGAAAACTTAGATTAAGTAGTTGTTAGTCCCCAACAGCGTCTTATAGTAGTAGTAGTAGTAGTAGTAGTAATAGTATTACTACTACTACTACTACTAATAATAATAATAATAATAATAATAATAATAATATAGTAATGATAGCATGCATATCACTAGTATCGAAATGCTAAAGTTCCTACGGTTATAGAACTATAAACAAATCTGTATATGAAAGTATTAGCACTTAACTTTGGCACGAAAGCACTGATTTTGTTTTGATTTGACAGCCATTTTAAGTTATAGTTCCATATTTAATGTAATTTTGATACTTTTAAGTGACTCAAACCAAATTATAGTAATAATTGTTATGGTATATTCAATCCCAAACGTCTAATGTAAACACATGTGGTTATTGTTAGTATATAGATAGTACAAACCAAGGATCTCGAAAATTACATTACATTTTGATTTGATTAAAGATGCAGTATCTAGACTTCTGCAATTTCTGATTTACAGAATCCGCAAACAAAGGACTTAGTGGAATAAGCATGTGAAAACTGCTCCCAAGCATATCTGCACCAAATTTACAGTATCGATAACATTTATGAGAAACTCAGTTTCCAAAAGTTCCAGGCCCCCAAGCGCTTTTGGAGAGGTGTTAGGGGAGGGGAAAGAAAATTGAAATTATTTTTTCTCCTGAATGGCTCAAATGATTTGCATGAAAAAAACGTTAGGTATTCTCAACAAGAGACAAGTCGGAAAATATTTTTTGAAATTTTTGGGGGTTGAAAATTGAAGTCAAAAAAATTTCGAACTTTTCAAAAAAATAGTGAAAGACTGACTGGGACACCCACAATTTTTTGCCGTTTTGTCTTGAGAGAGTCCCAAACAACATATATTGTTTTCATTTTGTTTGCAAGTGTACCTTATAGTTAAAAAAAGGCAAATATACATAGGTCAGCATCTATGTGGTATACGTATCCTACACACTGTACACCACTAGGATAACCAATACCTTGAAATGGGGGGATGAAGTTCTTATAACATTGGAAACTTATGATAACAAGTATTTTTTGTCTTAATGGTAATTCATCTCTGAGGATGAAGGGGTTCTCGACCCTGTTCACACCTCCCTTGGCTACACCATTGCTGTATATCAACTAAAATTATACATTCCCGCATTTTGCGTTAATTTTGCACATAATCAATGTTGTGTGATATATATAGGTCTTTTTTTTAGTAATTATTCTTGTATTGTAACAGTTGGTTAATAATATCCCTGTCGTTAGTAGGTATTTATGTATTTAGTTTGTTTCTATGGTTTTACTGTATATGTGTGTTTTATATGATCAAATAAAGAATGAATTGAAAGAAATTAATCCTCATTACTGTTTTCGTCCACTACTGGAACAATTTTGATTTTCGTGATCATTTTACTGAGTATTTCAGTTGGTCGAATGATTTTCGACAAGCATCTCGCATATGATAAATAATACACAATAGCAGCAATGTGAGAACAGCAACCAACAGTTATGTACACGAAAACCGAAATTGTTTCAGTATGGACGAAAACAGTGATGAGCATTAATTTCTTTTAATTCATTCTTTATTTGATCATATTAAACATACATATACAGTAATACCATCAAAAGAAACTAAACACATAAATACCTACTAACAACAGGCATAAAATTAACCAACTGTTACAAAACAAGAACAATCCGCTAGGCCCTTTGTCGGTAAAGATTGTCTAAACGTAAAAACCTTGATATTTCAAGCATAATTCTTTTCTCTCCATTACAATATTTCACATACACTGACATAATTTCACTTTTCTAAGTGATCATAAATCATTGTTGTAGTATATGTATTTAATAAAACACTTTTAATTTTTGCACATCACATGTTACATACATACCACGGCTAGAATTAATCAACCAAGTAATGGAGAACACAGGCTGCCAAAACTATCTGACCATCACAGGAGTAGCAGAAGAACACGAGACCTGGAGAACTGCTACAAACCAATCTTTTCGTCGACAACTCAGGAACAGGAGAAGAAACATATTTCTAAAAACTACACATTATATAGGATTGTCAAGAATAACAGAACAAATTAGGAAATATAAATAAAATATTCAGAGTTCTTCATTGATTCGTTGACGTCTCTTCTTAGAACACTGGAGGTTATATGTCTATATATCTATTTACAGGTCTGTGATAACTTTGAGTGAATAAAATGTTTCTTTTATTTCGAATAATAAAATATAAAGAAAGATTTTTAGAGTAAATATACATGTTCGTACAAAATAGCTTTTTTCCGAAGAAAGAAGCTAACAAAGCTTATATGAACATTAATGTGTTTTTCGTAGCAGTGTTAATGCATCTTTCATGTTATGGAATAAAACGAAAATAGCATTAATGGCCGCAGTTTCCGACTGAAAATATTAACTTTATTCTATACTATACACACACAAACTATTTTTCTGAATAATTTTTAGCAGATATCTTTATCATTAACTGTTATTATTTGAATACTTCATTGTAATGCCGAATTGCATCTAATGGAACCCATTTTAGTTCAGTGCTAACATTAGAGTAAACAATGTTTTTTCCATTTTCAGCATTACATAAAATACAGAACTAAAGATAATAATCGGTATTGCTCCATTCTTGACTAGCTTTATTGTTGCCCAATGTCACGCTCCTTTCCATGAATTCAATTATCCCATATAGTATATCCAGTACTTTTTGTTTTTTACATTTCTTACACACAACTCAGAAATTAATGGATAATATAAAGTATAATAATTCCTCGCTTCCTCGTATTTTCAAATTATTAAAAAAAAATAAATGCAAGTAAGGATTAAGTATCATACTCTGAATTTGGTTTATATGTCTTAGTAAGTTACAATAGGTTGTTATTCCTGTTAGTGGTGTGTGCAGGAATAATGACATATACCAGGAAAATTTCAAAAATTATTATTTTCATTGTTTAGCAATCAAGTGTTCGTTTTCATGGTGCAGACACACATCTTAATATGGGGACCATACTGTTTGAGTTCTGATCATGAGTCAAATTCCGTTAACTGACATAGAGAGCTTCAACAGTAACAATTTAAACACAAATGTAATGTCCTCGTTATACAACATCGATAACCTTCTGTATTAATCTATTGAAAATTGTATTTCCCCAACTTATTGTATTGAATTGTATTGTATTCTTACTTTGCATTCGTATCTCTGGTAATACAGTACTTCTCATGACCGGTAATTTATGATAAATAGATTCCTTAAAACTAACAGTTATGTATCAGACTGGTTTGGACAGTTGCCCTTTAATTGGTCTCGTATCTCTGCTAATACAGCACTTCTATTGAGTGGTAATTTGTGATATAGAGTACCTTAAAACCAACAGTCATGTGTCATCCTGATTAGGAAAGCTACCCAACAATTAAGATACTATATTCCACTTATAATTTCAAACATGACAGTCTCTTCTCAAATACGATGAATTTCTATTCTTTCGATGATGTACTTTTTCTTCTCTTTCATATTCTTTGTACCCACATTCACAAAAAAAAAAAAAAAAAATTGCGCGTATACTGTAACTCACGATTTCTCACATTTATTCCATTTTCCCTACGTTTATGAGTAAAATTCAGTTATTAGTATGTCGAGATGATAGAAAGCTATCCATTTAAGGAGATATTTCCAAACAATATAATAAAATAATAAAATTGTAAGCAAAAAACAAAATTACGCTTGGTTTTGTGTATACTGGCAATCATGCTTTCAAGGGAGTTTTAGTACCAGAGCACGATTGCGAAGGGAAATTGACAATAGGCAGTGAACGAGGGGCGATACGCGAAGGAAGAAACTGGAAAGTGGAGTAAAATATTGAATTTATTAATTTATACCTAGTGTCTAGATGGTTTGCCCAATATAACTTAGCTTCTGTAACTAAGATGTCGTACGAAAATATAGATTTAAATTGAAAAAACTCTTAAGGTTTGAAGCGATACGCACCATGGTTATGAGCACTATTTGTTACGAAAAGAGAGCAAACGAAACGTAGTCTCCGTGGTTAGGTGGATAGAGTGACGGACTAGCAGTTATTTTATTATTTGACACGTATGACTCGAGATCGAACCCCATCCCGTCCCATATCTATATATTTTACAAAACATTTATAGGAAATGTATAATTTTGATGTTAATAAGAAACGAAACAATATAATAACGAAATAACTTATTGATAGTATCCTTTAATCGACGTATTTATTCAGTATTAGAATACGTGTAGGCCTACTATTGGAAACAGCGATTGCTTTCAGTTTATGGTCTTGTATGTTAACACCTCCACTGCCCGTTCAGGAACACCAGACAACTCACTTCGGATTTGTGTGCCAGGAACAGGAAAAGAACATACGTGACCTTGACAGTCTTCCCAGTCTTACCCCTTGTTACATAGACCTGCTGTCAAATTATCGTTTATGTATGTGTGTGTTTGTGTTTTCTGCTTTTTAGAGTATTGACTTTCTCTCTTTTTTTATATCCACAAGTGCAAGAATGCTTTCGTTGAACGTAACAAAATTATACAGATCTATGTATGCGGAACACGAATATTTCCGAAAGATAGCATGATTATGAACGGTAATCATGCCATACTTCTACATTGTATACTAGCGTGAAAAACTGATATTAAAATGATATAACAAACAGGCATAAGCTTTTTTCTAGCATGGCAACACATTAAACGTAAATCATTAAATTTTGGGGATTACAAATTATCACCTTACGTGTGGTTGTATTCCTATTTGTTCTCACGTTCGAGCGACGAAGGAAAAAATTGTAGTGATAGTGATAAAAATTGAATTCGAGATTTCAATGAATTCAAGTTTCACGCCCACACATATCGAAAAAGTGATTTTGATGTCTGACCATCTTTTCGTCTCTCGGTTCGTCACGCTTTTACATGCATTCAAATAGAGGCCATATTGTTCGACGTATCTGGATCGAATTCTAGATATCAAGTTTTTATAAAACTTTATCGTTTCGAATTCTATATCCTCCGACACCTAAAAATAAGGGTAGTTTACTGAAGGATGAAAATTTAAAATAATTAAATTGTCTCAAAAACAGCTGTAAAGATTTTGCTTATTTTTTACAAATATATTTTTTATTAATAACCCTTCACCGTAGTATGAATCATTGCTCTGAAAAAATACACAAGGTGTAATTTACTGTATGGGATGCATTTTCTCGAACAATTTTCTCAATCACATTTCATAAATAAATGTAGCATTAACTAACAATATGACACAACTCGTTCGTCCTGTAAACATTCAGAATGGATAGTTTACTCTTAGTTTACTCTTCTCCGACGATTTTCTCATTAACGCCTAACGCAATTTTGTTCATATTACATAAATATTACATAAATAACTTAACGATATGGTAAAATTCCATCATCCTAAAAAGCTAGCAGTGGTATATGACTTTTCGGAGTAAGTTTTACCCTACGATTTTGTCGAGAACGACTCAAGCATTTTATTCGTATTTCATAAATTGTATAACTCGTTTGCTCTGAAAAGATAAAAGGGATATTTTATCCTTGGGGATGACTTTTTTCACGATTTTCTCAGAAAGTACTCAGACGCTTTGGCTCATAGTTTATATACAATTATTTCCTTAATAATTCTAATATATGACATCCCCATCAGGACGTCGCGGTCGGAAAGATGGATTGCCGCCGTCGACGGTGGCGGGCCGCCGGATGCAGCCGGCACCCGTCCGCGGCGGCACGACGATCTACTTGTTCAAAGTTGCCGACCTTTTGCCGAGGCGGCAAGCGGTCGAAAATCGTCAAGTAAAATTCCCTTTGCCGACTCTTTGCCGACTGTTGCCGACCGTCAGAGCCGGCAAAACAATCGGAAAGGCCTCTTTCCGACCCTCTGCCGACTCCTTATGCCGGCCTCTTTTCGACGGCGGCGCCGGCGCATTTACTGCGCCTTTACGGTTGTTTGCCGACTGCTCGGCAAGACAACTTTCCGACGGCGGTGCCGGCGCATTTAATGCTCATTTCCGGCTGTTTGCCGACCGCTCGCCAAGGCAACTATTCGTCGCGGTCGAAAATCGCGCTGAAAGATGCCGGCGTCCGGCGCCGGCAATCCGACCGCGGCATCTGGTCGGCATGGACAAATTGTCCGACTATAGGCGGCAGAATCCTGATGGGGATAGGTTATTTCTAATAGAAATATGACTAATGGGTACTTTACTTTTGCACCTAAGTTGCTTCCAACAAAGTTTTCCAAAACATTATTTTATTCGCATTCCCCAAATAAATGTTTCAGTAATAGCTGCAACCTAACACTAGTTAGTTTATGAAATTCGTGCGAGAAAATTCAGTGCGTTTCATCCGTACCCATTCTTAAATATATTTTTAAATCCCAATTTTCCTAACAAAATCGAAACTTGTTTTCAAATGTGCCTCGTCGTGGCCAAATGGTTCAAGTGCGTTGGTTCTGGATTTGGTTCCCGGTGAGAAGTACTGTATTTTAATCAGGGCCGGTCTGGGATACTAATGAGGGCTGTGGACAAGTCTACTATATATTATTCAGCGTAACCTCTAAACTCCGATAAACAAAATATTTGCATCCTTCCGCTTGTCACAAATACGATTGGCTAGTGATGTATCACTCCCACTCCCCACGGGGAGGAGCAATTATACACGTGCAGTTTGACAATACTGTCTCGTGTTGTCCAGATACTTACAGCAGCAGCAGAAAAGAAAGAAAAGAAACTCGAAAGATTAAAAAAAAAGTATTTGAATTTCGCTCGTAAACATCTGTTGCTTAGTGAGTAAAGGTTTGCTTTGTTGGTGTTTCACCACAACACTCGCGGAACCGGGATTCATGCCAGTCATCTTTCAGACTAGCAGAACACCCGTCTACAGTTGAGTTGGCGCCATAATTACTGCGCATGCTTAGTGTTTATTTCTATTGTTTCATTGGCCACACTTGATTGCAGTATTATTAGATAATCCGTATTATATTTTTGTCATTTATAATAATATAGCAGTTTTATATGAAGCTTCTTAGTAAAACTAATAATGCAATCACATGAACTATTTTGCGGAGGAGTACAAGCGTCGGTAGGACAACAGCAAATCAGCGAGGTCTAGTTTCACGTGGCTTTGTTTATCGCAATTTAGAGCTTACGCCGAATAATGTGTAAAAGGGCGCCCATACAAACGTGAATATATATGACTTTGAAAGAAAGTATGGGTACCATTTTATATGAAAATCACCACGAAATTTATTTTAGTATTAACGTAAATAGCTAATTTGTGGAAACTTGAATCGAAATCCTCTTTACTATAGAAAAACTTTTTAGTTCCTCTAATAACATTTCTGTCAAATAAAAAGAAGCAAAATGTATCAACAATTTAATGTAGCTCTATGTCCTATGGACGCAGGAGGTTCAGTGCCGCGTTTACAAAAGCTCTCCATTGATTTCTGTCCTTAACCAACTGGACCCAGTTTCTACTTTATATTCCAATCTCTGCTAGAACCATTTTAATATTGTTCTCTCATCTGCGCCTCGATCTTCCTAATTTTCGTTTTCCACTTTGGATTTCCAGTTAGAACTTTGAAAGCGCTTCTAATTTCTTCCATTCTGGATATATAACCTGCCCATTTGAGCCTCTTAGACTTGATGACTGTAACAATGTTTTTTGTAAACGGTATTTCTTCGTTATGAAATTTCCGCCATTCCCCATTCCCGTTCCTCTTGCAGTTCGAATATTGATTTAAGAATCTTGTTTTCAAATACTTTCAGTCTGCGATTTTCCCTCAGACTGAGTTACCATGTTTCGCAACCATATAGCACAACAGGCATGATTATCGTTTTATATTTTAAGCTACAAATTCCTCAACAGAATTCGCGACAACAAAAGATTTTTAACTGAATAATAATACGAAATCCCTGTTTCAGTTGACATTGAATTTTTTAGTTTAGTGATTATGGTTTTGATCTGTTAATAATGATTCTAGATATTTAAAAGTATCCACTTTGTTGAAAGTAAATATTATTTGGTATTTTAACACATCCATAAAATGCAGTATTCGCGTGTATTTATTTTTCGTGTATTTATTTTTCTCTGCATTTATTTTAAGCCCATATCCCTGTCAGCGTTAATTAAGATTTCTGCTTCCTTTGTATTGTTCTATCATTCCCTATTAAATTTACATCATCAGCATACGCCATAACCTGGTAAATACAATTCAGCTCTAGGACGTGATTCCTGTCTTTGATTTCCCTTATAGTGTTCTCCAGAACAAAGTTAAATAATAATGGCGACAACGCATCTCCTTCTTTCAGGCCATTCTCAACGTGAAAGTTTGTGAAGAAGAATTTCTCTACTCGAACCTTACTTTGGGATTCATTTAAACACATCTTAATTAATCTACCATTTTCGGTATTGCAAATTCTGTAAACATTTTGTACAATGTTTCCCTCCTACTCAAGTCTAAAGTCAATAATTGATGTGCCAGAATATTATATTCCCATTTCTTTTCCAAGTATTAGTCGAATGGTAAATATCTGGTCGATAGTTGATCGATTTTTACCTACATCAGCTCTGATAATCTCCAATAGTTTCTTCTGCGTATAGAGTAAATCTTGTTAATAGAATGTTTAAGAGAATTTATTGGATGTTGATAGAAGAGAAATGCCTCAATAAGTATTAGATCAGTTTTGTTGCTTTTCTTCTGAACTGGAACAATGATTGATTCTTTTCACTCTTGTGGTAATTCCTCCTTGTTCCAGATAAGGAGAATGAGTTTGTATATCTTGCTCTACAATTTTTCCACATCCGGAGATGTGTGTTTCTTCAACTTTTTAAAGCGATTTCTATTTCTGTTAGGGTCTAGAATATACGGTTATGCTGTATCCATTTCTCGTTCTCCACGCACATTAGTTTTTGGCTATGTGTTAAGCAAATCGTCAAAGAAATCTTTCAATTTATTTAAGATGCTATCCTGATCAGTGAGAACTGTTCCTTTAGCTTTATTTAATATATAAGCTCGAAATTGATAGCCTATCTTAAGGCCGTGTCTAACGTTTTCAGCTAAGATCATGAATCCCTATACAAAAACATGGTGAACTTCTTTCCAAAATATCATGAAAACTATTTGTCTTATGCATTTTTTCCAGCTGTTAACCTACCCCAATACTACATGTTCACTTTTTTATTTTTAAATTAGCTCTTATAGTTCATTAATATTACATTTTAAAAATAAATGTGACAACGCTGGAAATAATATGAAAATAAACACAAATTCAGGTATTGGAGAATCACCAGGGTTTCTTTTCCTGCTTGTGAAGTTGCAGATACAATCTCTACTGATTCATTCACACCATTGTTTCTCACTGATTTTCAAAAAGTTGGTAGGGGAGGATAACAAGTTATGAAATGAGAAAAGATTGTTCATCTAATAATGTGGAGAGTGTATATCTTCGAAGTTATGTTAGTTAATCTGATTATATGTTTCGGAAGAAGAAAGGGTTGCGGAAGGCAAGACTGGCTCCTGTCAGAAATGAGACAACCTTACCTGCCTACACATCTTTTTACTTGTATTTTATAACAAACCTTGTCAAACAGGATGCACTTTCTCTATTTTCATTTTTCGACCATTTTTAAGCCTAAGGCTTAATTTTTGCGCAATGAAAAAGATGAGACACAACAGAGGAAACGCAAAACTAAAAGCATTATTCTCAATATTTTGATTTCCAAAATAAGGAATGTAACTTTAAAAACTAAAACGTATAACTTTAAAAGAAATATTTGGGAAGGTGAAAGAACAAATAATGGAATTTCAGGCGTGTTCCTAACAGTAATATACAAAATAAATAAATAAATAAATATTACAAAATTTCTGAGGATCTAGATCATTTGGACACGACATTGGCATTCCAAGGATTAGCAAGTGAAATATTTTTTCACTTGATTTTGACTGAAAACCTAATGTACAGAATTGATTGAAAAGTTCAGGGGAAAACAACGATAACACTAATTTTAAAACCGCATGAGTTGGCTACAGTGTTACATAAAACAATAATAACATTCATCTGAGCTGAATTGTGGAAACAATTCAAGATTTTTTTAAAGCATACTGAATATGCTGTTGTTTCAAACTTGAACTCTTTCGACACTTAAGCTCACATGAGTGTTATCATTGTTTTCCCTCAAACTCTTCAATTATATATATATGCCTCATCAATTATATTATATATATGGTGATTCAATAAGAACGTACCAGGCCTATATCGCAGCCAATACTGCACGTAGAGCCTTCAAACAAAAAATTGCATTACCAAATCGTATGTGTAGAATGTAATAAAAATAGTAGCGAGACCAGTGGGGTCTCGTGAAGACCTCCAACGGGAGGCAACTTCAAAATTTGAAACGGAAAGTGGTATAACTGTTGGAATCGTTCAAAAGGACATTAAATGTCATGCAACATTTAGAGGACAAACTTTGTCATATCCTTTCCCAGTTAGCCCATAAAATATTCACTATACACTTGGGAAATAATAATATTTATAATAAATAAATGACAAGGCGGAACATAATAAGTGATTTTATTAATTTGTGAAAGACGAAAGGAAATATATTTAAGCAGTTAGTTCCCGGCTTATTAATATAACACTTACGTCGAAGAGAGATCTTCACAGTTCGCTCATATAATTTAATTAGATAAAAGTGCAGAACAAGAATGGAATGCCACTTCTTTTTTCTTTCTTTCTTTCTTTCGGTTTTTTTTTTTTTTTTTTTTTTTTTTTTGAAAATTTACGTGTAAAATATGTTAATTCAGAAACGAAGAATTTATTTATGTAGGCGAATAACGTGTAACTAATGTAACTGAGATACAGCGCTAAAAAGTTTGCCCCATCACCATGATATTGTTCTATGTGAACAATACAATGAACATAAGTATTTAGTAATATTATGAAGGTTAATTTACATTTATGCACTAATAATAATAACAAATATATTCTGATCAGTTTCATATTTAGGGGGCTATCGAACTCGAAGCCCCCCCCCCCCGAAATAATTTCATTATTATTTTTCGCATTATACGCACAACACAAATGCATCTTACTGATCTCAAGCCCCCCCCCTCCCCGAAACAAAATCCTAAATTTGCCACCGGTTTTGATAATATTTGAATTGGTATTATAAGCAGTAATACTATAATTATAGGAAGTTCAAACCTAAATTATCACAGAAATAAGAACACGTAAGATCTTAATAACTGTAGTCGTATTGTCGAACGAAGTTTCAAATTGACCTCTTGAATGAAAATGTCATAGATACTTGTTAATTTGCATTTGAAACTAACATCTCTACAAGTGCATTGGCAGTGTATACTGGAAAATATTTCACTGTGGCGCAAGAAAACAAAAACTGGATATTGTATCTTTTTACTTTTTTAAATTCGAGACTAGGCAAGAAACACAACAATTATCGTCTCGTTTTCGAGACGAGAAATTCGTCGAATCCTGTCGGCAACACTAATTCACCCAAGTCTTGGATCTCAAACACTATTTTAGTGTCACATGATTCATATGTAAAAAACTACAAATTGATAAAATGATGGTACGAAAACAATGAAGGGCATTTATCTACGTTTAAAATATAAAAGTCATTACACAATTTACTCCAATAATAAGTATGGTTTAAATGTTGTTATATCACGCTATTCGTGGACCAATCGTAACGCAGAACGGTTGTAATAACTTCCAGTTGAAATTAAGAAAAACAATTAGGGCATGATTTTTTTTTACATAAATTAACAAAACGGAAGAATAAAATTTCGAGACAAGAGTGAAAGAAGCCTTCGAGGATAGAGACAAGACAAGACATATTAAATTTAGTAGACGAGACGAATAAAATCCTCTTTGATTTCTATGTAAACTTTTGTCAATTGATGCGACAAATAAGCGAGTTTGCTATTTAGTTCACTATACAGTTCAAAACTATTTTTTATATGATTAACACTTCCCTCACTTGAAAGCAACACAGAGAGCTTTTCTGAAACTTTCGTACGTCGTTAGTTCCAATATGCCTTTACAGGTAACGATTCGCCAAGATGTTTACGCAGAATCAGTGAAATCTTTATGATCTGTGAAGAGAAAGAAAACTGACTTTGCTCCTATTTGCTGTCAATCTGCATTCCATTGGTATCTTCGTCTGCGGAGACAACCCAAAGTTCATGCACGTGACCTAGCGGGAGCAGAGAGTGAAAGAAACTACCTGCTTAGCCTCCAATCTGCTGTTCTGCGTTGTTGCAACATAAAGACCATAAATTAAACAGCTTTTAAATTGAAGAAAATTAATTTTTAATTAGCGCACTTTAATATTACCCTGGGAAGAAAAAGTAAAAGTGAACATGCAATATTAATGCTAACAAACATTTGGACGAATTTTGAACTGTATAGAATAAATAGTTTTCATAATATTTTGGAAAGAAATATGCCATGTTATTGTATAGGGAAATACAATCGCATTCCAAGTGACACAGCCTTAAGTCCGTTATTGCATTTACACATGTTCCGAATGTTTCTTTTTACTATTATCTTTAAATTAATTAATTTTTGCTTTCAAAAATCGCGTTTCTTTGTTCTAAAAGTTTTGGAAGTTTCCCGCCTGATATCTGCGAAATTTTATGTTTTTTTTTCGGATTTTGTAGCCAACACTGTTTCTTCTGTTTTCTCTTCTCTGCTACTTTAGTGCATTCCTGGTTGAACAATGGTTTGTTCCTACGTATTTCTGCAAGTCCCAATATTTCTTTTGGTGAAATCTTAATGCTATCTCTAATTTCAATCAAGTATCCTGAACACTAGCGCACTCCGAACCTTCTAAAACCGAGAATTTATTCGACACTTCAATCTGGCTCCCCTCTCGTCTAATTTCTTTAAATTAAACCGCTCCGTTTTCAGATATTGAATATTTCCTTTATTCAACGACAATCTCTCCCTTATTATCATAATCAATTCCTCTGAACGAACGAACATCAGTTGTACTAGACTGTTTTCTTCTATCTACTAAAACGTGATCGATTTGATTGAGTTTTTCCGTCGGTGAGGTTCAAGTATATTTATGAACGTCGCGATGAGGGAATTTTGTAATCATCACGATAAGGTTTCTGGATTTGCAAAGTTCACGAGTCTAACGCCGTTGTCACAACCTTCCTTATGAAGACATTTATTCCCTATAATCGGTTTTAAAATACCCTCTCGTCCTACTTTCCAATTGAAACCGCCTAACATAATTTTCACATGATATTACAGGAGATGATCAAATACCCGTTCTATTCTTTCGTAAAAACTATTTTTATTGTCATCCTTATTTTCTGTTGGGGTATGTACATTTAAAAGAATAATATTACACCACCGACTCTTAACAAAAGTAAAAGAAAATATATAATTAAGAAATTCAACCCATGTAATTGGTGATATCACGTATTCGTTTGTGAACGAAAAGCTCTTATCCTAATTGATAATTTTTAATTCGCTCCGCGTAAAAGAACGTAAAATTTCCCGACTTGACTCCTCCATTTCCTTCTCATCTAACTTCCTGATACCCACTAGGTCCATCTTCTATTTCTAAACTCATTCGTTACAAATTTTAACGCGCCTCCATATAGAGACTTTTTATCTTCCATGTACCAATTCTCATGTCGATTTTACTTTGCTGAGTTCGTGCCAAGTTATCAATTCTGATCCGAGGATTCTGCGAATATAACTGAACAAGCCTTTTTTTACAAGATGACCACACACACCACACCACCAAATCCCCAAGCCCCACACCAAATCCCCAAGCTAGAGGATCACCCCTTGTCTGTCCGCGACTGCTTATTCAGTATATTCGGAGCTAACCTCTATATCCGAGAGGCCTTCCCCTCGATCCACAACCAGAGGACGTGCCGTGCCGTGGTGACAGGAAGACCACAATTTACGGAAATTGATATAGCTGTATTTTAGAATTACAATAGATACTGATTGTCCGAACACTTATTTAAAACACACAGGAACAATCAATATGCTCAGATATATGAATGCATATTAAGACTGTGAAAGCTTCGATGCCGTAAAAATCGTAAATTAGAGACTACTATCCATTTCATAAAGATAGGCCCCTGACTTCGCGGTGCTGCCGTGACGTCCAGCCAAAACTTATACTGCATTGTCGTACCTCGTTGTAATTGTTGGAATGTTGTCTTTTCAATACTTAAGACATACAAATTTTCTTTGTACTGTATAGTGAGAAAAAATAGAAATTAGTGAAAAAGTGCGTATTTTTTCGTACTTTTTTGGTAAATCAATGTTTATAGGACTATATCTCGGAAAGGAGATAACATGAAATAATTTCCTGTACATGATATGTAGGTGCATCTATTACCTGTAAGTTCTGAAAATTTCATTACCCAACACGTTGTAGTTTTCTTGTTATTCAGTAAAAAGTGAGACATCATTATCTCTGAATTGCTGCGGTGTATTAACAATCTGAAAAAACTTTTAGAAAGATCTTAAAGTACCTTTTTCAATCAAACTGTTTTGACTTGTTTTAAAAGATAAACAATCACAAATATGACATTATGATTTTCTCTGCTTTGCGCCCTTCGCTATCGCAGTTTATACGGAGTGCTCGTTGCCACATTTTCCTGGCGCGTATACACTCTCAGCCGAACGGGTATTTAAACTTGTCACGCACGCTGTCCGGCACTTTTTAGAGATATTTTTAAAATGTAATGTTTCCACAGATTTTAAACCAATTTCTTAGAAATTAACAGGATATACAGTAAATGTACCAAGTGTTCAAAATTAGAAAAGCGAACTCTTATCTTGTTTGGATTTGCATGTGATGGTCCTCGAAAATTTGTTGCTTTTTGTCAGTTTTTCACTTATTGCACGCAGTACAAAATACACTTGCACAGAAACAAAAACACGCACAAAGTTTATTATATGATATAACCTTAGTTGATATGTAATATTGAATTTACACTTCACAGAAAATCTGTTTTCAGATCTAAGAGCTCCAAGCTACATTAGAATCTGCCTTTGAATAGGAATGACGCGTTTTTTTTTTTCGGCGCAGCCTCACGTTTACTTGAAACAGAGTTACTATCTTGTTCACTCCCGGATACGCCACTGAGCACAGAATAATCAATGTCCTTACTATTAATTACTAACTCATAACTGTCTGAGTCGGAGTCATTCATCAGTTCTGCAATTTCATTATCGCTAAACATTTTGCCCCTTCTTTTTGTAATACCGCCGCTCGTGAAGGAATATCCATTTTTTTTTCAATCAAAAAGCACAAGATATACTCACAAAAATATAAATGTCCGTTCGTCCGTCTCATTGCAATGAACCCATATGATGTGAGTATGTGTGTAAGTTTTTGACGCCTACGAACCGAAGGGAAGTGTTGAAGGCTTAATCAGTGCGACATGATTAGACGCAAATACAGCCCTCGTCACCTACTCATTGCGTTGTTTGCTTTCGTTGAAAGAAAACAAAGGACTCATTCTGTGTTACATTCGGCAGGGGAATTGATCGCAGAACTTGGGTGGACACATGATTGCCAAGGCTATAGTACATTTATTTTTAACCTTTAACATGTTCGTAAGCTGGAGAGTGTGTATACTGATGGTAGAAATGGAGCCATTGTTTATAAATATTAGGGAAGATAGCAGGAGCAGCGATGAGCCAACAAAGCCATGACGAAAGTGAATGAAGTAAATAGATTAAGAGATAAGTTTTTGGATGTGTTACTTCAACGTTTTATTTCGATTACATTGAGATGTGTACACTCATGTCCAAAATTATTGTCGCAATATCTATAACTGTCTTCTTGTAAGAATATAATTTGATAATGATTTTGCAGGGCACTTTTAATACTGATACTATATGTAGAGTCGGGAAATGTATATTTGTAATAAATTTCATAGGAAAAGAATACGAAAATTAGCATGAGTAGAACAAACTGTTGCTAAATGGATAAGAAAATTTTAGTTTCGTTTTATTGTTCTTATTTACTGCTCTTTTGACATGAAATTTGCCACATAGCCTATTGCCGATTATACACATACTAACATTATAAGAAATACCAGGCGAATTCGTTATCAAATTATATTCCTACAATAACATATTTATAGACATGCGACAATAATTTTGGTCATGAGTGTACATGCATTAATATTTTTATGATGTTGTGAAAGGTTATAATAAATACTTTTTCCTATTACATTCTTATGAAGTAGGCTTCGCGCTACAAGCTTCCTGAACGCGACAACACTGCCCGGCAGCGTTGCCGCATTTCCATTTACTATATGTCGTTTCTTCATATAAGCGCGGGTAATTTAAAGATTGGGCTGCAACATGGCTCACCGCTTAACGCAGAGAATATGTTGAAGTAAACATTTAAAAAAAAAACTCTACCAACTAAACCCTTTTTTGTTAATAGTTCCAAATATTTGGAACACTAGACTTCCAAATTTTCGAACAGTGTTTTGTACGTTTCTCTACCTACCATGGTAAAGGAGATCAGAGCGTCGTACATTTGTTTTAATTACACAAAAAATATCAAGTGATGAAAATTGAACTTTTCACAACTTACAGTTAATGGATGCATCTACATATTGTACACAGGAAATTATTTTACGTGATCTCTTTTCTGAGATATAGCTCTATAAACATTGATCTACCAAAAAAGTATGAAAAAATACGCACTTTTTCATTATTTTTTTAATCTCACTACATAGTGCAAAGAAAATTTTTATTTTTTAAGTATTGAAAAGACAACATTCCAGCAATTCCAACGAGGTACGACAGTGAAATATAAGTTTTGACTGGACGTCACAGCAGCACCGCGAAGTCAGGGGCCTATCTTTATGAAATGGATAATAGTGTCAGTGTAGTATTTCATGAATGCATCGTACGTTTGACTATCCGAACTATTCTTGATGTACTACATTCTTTCGTTTTATAGCTACATAACTTTATATTTTTGAAAGTGATTATACTCTTTACCTATTCTGCCAATAGCAACTGTATGAATTTATAATACAAAAGTGAAATACAGAAGAATATATATATATAATGTGTGTGCGTGTGTTTTAAATATGATATTTCGCAGGGCGCCTTGTATTCTTCACAGCTTCTTTATTAACAATCACTATTCGAATTTATTATACAAAGCTGGCACACAGGATATCTAAAACCACTTATCTATGATGTGATGTTTCGTAGGGCGCCTTATGTGGAAGGCGCACTGTACCTTTTACGGATTCTTTACCAATGGTAACTGTATGTATTTAGCGTACGGAACTGTGGTATACAGAAGAGTAAATAAAATCGTTCAACTTTGATGTGGACTCGCAAGGGCGCCTAATGTAAATGGCGCACTGCACCTTTCACGGGTTCTTTACCAATAAAACTGTAAGAATTTATTACTAAATCTTGTACCTTTATTTATACTGTGATGTTTCGGAGGGCGCACCGGGACACGTCCCGGTGTCCCGGTGGGCCAGCACGGGCCTGATTTTTATCCAACGTTAAGGTATAGTAATAAGCAGGTGCAAAGAGAAAATTGTTTAAACAAGCCTAACCAAGCTAATCAATAATACAAAGAAATAATACAATATTACGAAGTTATAAAAGAAACGATGTTAATATTAGATATTTGCGTGTGAAATATCCAACCGATGACTGTCAACTCCAAAGGTAAGAAAGTGAAACATCCAATATCAGGTTAATCATTGGTCTCTAGGTAAAGCTATCCTACTAGGAAGTGATTGAGATACCAAAAAATGTTTTAATCGCTTGGAGGCATGTTAGGAGAATACAGCGGTTGGGAGAGTTTAATGCTGCAACTCATGAATAGTCGGCACCATTGAATATTGAAGTGCGTAGGCTTATGTAGGTTTGCATTGAAATGAGCATTAATACACAATATCTGTTGAACATTACGGGGGGCTTGCAGACAGGTTTGCAGCGCATTTCACAAGGTTCGATATTGTAACGATCCTAGCGAACTCCTGGGCCTTCCTCACTGTACACTATAAGTTAAATTCGTGCTTAATTAAAATTCTATTTGTTTAAATTTAACACTGTTAACCGTTATCACCTGTACAATATGAGCAACAATCCGCCAGTAATTCTTTATTTTTGCCCTCTGTTTTAGCGTCATAAATGTCTTTGTTCATAAATTTCTTTGTCTATGGTTTTGCATACATTAAATTTTGACTTCTACGCCATATTCATCTAATTACAAACACACCTATAACACGAACACAACAAACTTGTAATATATAGTTTGTGTAGACCCTATGGAAAATCATACACGAAGCGCTGCACGGGAGAACCGTGTGCATACATATGACAGTCAACTTCCCAAAATAATAATAATAATAATAAACAGAAAACGAAACCGTTATTTACATAATTTATTTATTTAATCATGGAAGTGCAATGGACGTAAGTTATTTCTCTCTCTCTCTCTCTCTTTGAAGGCAACAACCCTTAGGGTGCCAAGACGTAGAAAAGGACTTGTGGTGGTGTGTAGTTGGCACATCGGATTCCTTTGCTGTTAGTTCCAGCTTCCTAGAAAGGATGCAGTTATTCCCGGTAGAAAATACAAGAAAATATACTTTTCTAATACTATTAAAGTAAATAATTACACTCATTCCCACAATGTGATACTTGTTTGTTTAACTGTATGCATACAGCTGATCCCTGGAAGAATCGTTGATAATAATAAATAAAATATACTCGAGAAATATTCTTGTAAATAATAGCTAAAAGTTTGCGTCACACTGTTCATTTTGCTGGACACGCCAGTGTGCCGTGTTATCCAGTTGTGGCACACTGGAATATAGGGTATGGCTTTCTAATTTTTTCCAATTATTTTAACTGCTTCAATTGAAATGAATCTATAATAATAAGAGACTGAATTTAGTCTTCTTAGCCTTCGAGTTAGAAATAAGGTCCCCTACAATTGTATATATAAAAATAATGATACTCAGAATCTTATAGAGTAGTTTGTTTTATTCGAAATGACATACTTCCTGCAACTGTTTGGGTTGGAATTATTTGAAATCAAATCTTTAAGTTTTACGACCCACGGTTATACCGGCTAGGCTAAAGGAGACGGTGATGATGAGAAATGAATGAAATGGTGGAATGAAGAAAGTGGGAGAAAACGGGAGTACTCCGAGAAAACCCATGCACATGGTGTTTGTCCATCACAAAATTCACTCGGTGCGAGCGGAGATCGAACCAAGGACCCCATGCACCAAAGGTGAACACTTTATCATTAAGCAGACGCGGCCCCTCTGAAATTATTTATAGGAGAGAGTGACTACTTTATGAAAACCTGATATCGAACACATTTGCTTAAAAATACCAGCTTTTTGTGAAATGTTGCTTAATATTCAGGAGAACTTAAGTCAATAAAATAATAATAGTAATAATAATAATAATAATAATCTTAAATTAAAAACAATTAAAAAGAATTTGTTTACTTCTCATGTAAATGTAAAAGGACTTAATCCCTGTTGCTTTCAATATACGAAGAAAGTGTCCAACTGTCAAATGATATGCTACATAAAATGCCCTATGCAACATGATGTAGTATAGAGTCATCATTTCTAGGTTGTCTAAAGAACACTTTTGTTTTAGCAAGAAAGGAAGAAATAGAAACTGCTCAGTTTTAAGTCACAAACGCTCCTTGTGCCACCAGTGACCTACTTTATTTTTCACTACGTTACATGGGCTATATCATTCAGTTAGCCAAACCCCCGTTGTTCCACTTCAGGCACACTACCCGTAATCTTGTTGTAGGAATTTCGTTCAGTTTTCTTCTCAGGTTTTCGATGTAACACGGTATTGTTCAGGCAGTTGCTAACGAATAAAACTGGTCTTGGGCGTTTGTGGGTTAACCTAGTAGAAAGTTTCCACATTTAAGGGAAAATGCACAGAGTTGTTGAATATTAAATGTAGTTCGGATTAATGGAGTAAGACACCGTAGTTTATTGTTTGAAATATATTGGGAGTGACCAAGCCATTACCTATGGAAACATCGAAAGAGATACGTTAATGGTGTTAGTAGCAAACTGTTGCAGAAATGAAAAAAATAAGGAACTCTCTAAAACTCTGAAATCACAGATCCAAATTGACGACTGTTAAATAAAACTGCTAAATCTGACTAAAGCAAAAAATGTATTAATGATCTGTATTACAATTTCAGACATATCATTCTCATATCAAAACTACGATAGAAGTAAATTATGAATACAGGTGAATTTACAGTTCTGGAATACCAACAATGATTTTGCTAGATGTAAATTTTGGGAAATCTTTTTTATAAGGCTTTAGATTTATTTATTGATTTGTTTGTTTATTAGCTTTCCCATTTAAACGTCGCCAACACCTAGTGGGCCACTTGCCGGTAAATGGCGATAGTCGATATAGCGACGCGTCGAAGGATTGTCGCTATTGTGCCACTAGTGGCAGGGATTCGTCGAGTCGAAGCAGATATCTAGAATCAGGGGATATTGAAGTTACCACCGCGTAACAGCGAGTACTTCGCGCCTTTGATTTGTCACGGAGAATCGCAAAGGGACCAACACGAACTATCGCCAGCCATGTGCATGTGGTTATTATTATAAATTATTTTTCCCTGACGAATTTTTATTATAAAGACAATACTTGAGCTCCGGGGGTCAAGAGTAACTCCTGCCTTTACATTATGAAGTGAAAAATCTTGAGATGGGTGCGTATAATTGTTTGATTTTAGATGGCAACTGTCGCCGATCACTATCAAGTGAATATGGGAATACTATTTAAAAAAGTAAATAGACGTTTGCCATTTTGTTAAAGAATTACATTGCAAGAGCATTTGATCTGATTCCAAACAGTTATCGTCAAATATACACGGTTAAAGGAGCACTCTGATTAGAAATATTAAAAAGACATCAACGATTTATCAGTCTACAAGCTGTATCCTCTTAATTGCCTCCGTGGCGAATTTGGAAGTACATGCAACTAGTAACCCTAAGGTTGGGGTTCGCGCCCAGCTCAGGGCACTTTTTTTACTTTTTTAAAAATGTTTTTAGACTCACCTTAATGAAGACAAATTACGCATATAGGCTATTTAACGTATTTTAGGGGAATAATTTTGTGGATCGTTGGCATTCCGTCGCTTCTCTGCCGCTGGTGATATAATTTTCAAAACGGAAGTGGGACCACCGCCGATCGTTGCTGCGGGAACGCCTATTTTTGGAGACGTGTCGCTAGTTGCCTAATGGTGGTCCACCGACGCTTACGGCACGGGGTTGTCCCCCTCACAAGTGAGGCAGATTGTAATCGACCAAGAGTCTTTTGGAAAAATGGGGAAAATCTTCCGACTCCGACCTCTGAATAATCCGTTTAGGATCAAGTCGAATTAAGACTGCCCCACGGGAAGGTAGAACAAGTGAGGCAATCGTTCCAAGCACTACGCTCGACACCCTCCGTCTCATTCAAAACTTAGACTCTTCAGGAAAAAATATTAAGTTTATAACTTGTAATTTATTCTTTGAGTCAAAGTATTTTGCAATAAACCATCGTAGTATTTTGTAAGATATTTTTACGATCGTATACTATTACTTTCGAAAATTGTATTAATAATATAATTTCCCATCATGGATTTGAAAAGATCAAAGTTCGAACAAAGAAAGATCTCCGATCCACATGTCTCTTCATGTTTGATACGGAAGTCTCATCTTCATTATTGACCCTTAATTTATTTTAGTCCTAGGCAACGCGACTCGATGGGATGGCTCTAAGTGAAAACATTCATTTAGATGGTTAAGTAATCAGGAAATTCCTGCTGTTATTTCACGAAACACAACAGCCCTTGAGGGAAGAAAACAATTTTGCTTACCAGGGGGAGGGAATAAATCATCTGCTTACGTTTGCTTAACTAGGAAGAAGGCAAGGGCGCCGATCCTGAGGGGCCGGGGGCGGGCCCAACAAGGCTCATGTGGACCTCCTTTGTATTTATGAATATAAAATATTTGGCATAATTTGAGTGCAATTTGTCTTAAAATCCTCATAGATATATCTTGTGCATTTGAGTGCTCCCCCCTTCCCAAAAAAATTACTGAGAAATCGGCACCCTTGGAAGAAAGTCTAGTGAACTAATAAAAATATGAAAACGTAATACTTGAACAACTCTATCTAATGGAGGAAAGTAAATTAGTAATCAACACTTCTTTCAATTTTAAGCATTTCAAAGATTCTCGTAATTTAGTAGCATCTCGGATTTGCATTTTATGAAATATGGGAACTCTATCTATACCTTAACGTGGGAATCGGTTTCGGACCATGCAATTAAGCCACTTTGCCACAAAACACATAGGAGATTTTCTTTCGATTTCCTTAGTAATATTGCGAATGGTATGACTTTTAAAACTATGTTTAAAAAGGGAATATACATCGACACAATAAGATGATAATCTGATACCTAGGAAATATATTGAATTGTTTTTAATTTGTTCTCACGCTACCAAAACAGTACTTATGCTTTTTTTATTCCAGCCTTTTAATATAAGCATTTCATAATATTGTCTGTTCTAGGACGATACAATTCTAGTTCATGTATATGCTAGTTTTGGATATACAGTAGAGTTTCGCTTATCCGACATAAACAGGCAGGCAGGACGCCGGATAATATGAATGTGTTAAGAAAAGAGCTATTGAAAGTAAAACTTATGATATAATTTACATAGTACGCATCTAATAATCATGTTTTATAACAAATAAATGCACTGCACTGAATCAGGGACGGTCCAGCTTGAGGGCCTGAGGGCTGTTCCCTTCCGAAACTCAAGCACTTTCTAATAAACTTGCTTTTACCCTTTTGAGGTTCTTTTATATCAGTTTACTAATAGTCAGTGTCCAAACTTTGGGCAATGTGCTGTTGTCTTGTTATAATTCTAAGAACATACCATAATGTCATTATACCAGGTGGAATTAAAGAACAGTCTTCAATAGGATTAACATTTCGTTTCCGTTCTGCTTTTAACTTTAATATATTAGAACGATACACTCAATTTCTTCTTGCTATTTTTGTTATGTGATAGACGTAGCAGACAGTTTTCTTTAGTTACATTTCTGTCGAAAATATGTTTCATTTTGTTTGTGCTATAATGCAGTTTCCAAAGTAAATCGGTTTATAAATGAAAAGTAGGAAAAAGTTTAATAGAAATACAGAAATGTTGCATTATTATTATTATTATTATTATTATTATTGATATATTTTAAAACATTAGAATTACATGCTTACGAGGGTTCGTGTTGGGCCCTCCGAATAGAAAACCTGGATACGTGTCTGCACTGAATGATAGACATATGAGTCAAGGTGTAGACGGACGCGTTAGGCGATAGACTCCACAGCATGAAAAATAGATTAGGACCACAACTTGCAGTTCTTCTTGGTGCTATCTCCAATGATATGTCGGATCATATGGTATGTGAAACAAAGGAAGATCAGATAAGCGAGAGCATGGTGTATTGGTGTTTCATGCACCTAAATCTGTAAAATGTTTGTATAAACAATTATCTTTCACTCTCTAGCTTAATTTGTGGGTATGATCACACACCTTGCCTTATAAACTATAGTCTTATAAAGAAAAAATATATTTAGCTGAAAGCTAAAGAGAAGCCAACTTCAATAATTTACTTAGTTTTTTTTTTTTAAATAATGGCAAATTAGTCCATTTCATCACGATAAAATACGTTTAGTACTAAGATGACTTTTTCTTTCCGTATATATCCATCACACTTTGTTGGAGACAAAATTGTTCTTTTCCCAAGGAAACAGGGTAAGAGAAGCTATACAACAGCATGAAGTGAAAACAATAGCTATTACCAATAGTACTCTAATAGTGGATAAATACGTCATTACAGCAAAATATCAATAAGTTGTGTCCTTATTATATTGCTTCGGTTTTTATTAACATGAAAATTATAATTTGTTAAAACGAAAGGATGGGATTGGATTCGATCTAGTGTCAAAATACTGTAAGAACTACTAATCCACCACGCTACCCACCTAACCACGGAAACTACTCTTTGCTTGTCTCTTTTTCTTAACAAATAAATGCTAATATCCATACCGCATGTCACTTTCAACTTCAAGACAGGAGATTTCCTCTTTGTTTTTATATTTCCGTACGACATCTTGGTTACAGAAGCTAATTTATATTTGGCAGACAATCTACACATTAGGTTTTAACCAATAAATGAAACATTTTACTCCACTATCCAGTTCCTTGATCCAACTCCTCGACTTCCCTACTGAATTCCCTGCGCAATTCTGCTCTGCTACTGAAAACATCTGTAGAAATCATGGTTGTCAGTATACACAAAACCGAGCATAATTTGTTTTTTGCTTATATTTTTATTATTTTATTATATATTTTGGAAATATCTGCTTAGATGGATTGCTTTCTATTATCTTTACATACTAATAACTGAATTTTACCTATAAACATAAGAAAAATGGAATAAATGCGAAAAATCGTGAGCTACAGTATACGCGCAATTTTTATTGCGCATGGTAGTACGTACATTAATCTTTCTCACTTAGCATTTCTCTGTAAAGCAAATTAATACTATTTTTCATCTATCTATCAACACCAAAAGTATTGTGAGATTATTAAATATCCAGAAATTTGGAGAAGAGTACACTCCTAAATTGAGGAATATTATTTTCCTTAAAGAGGCAAGGAGTAAAGGAAATCTTTCTGAAACTAGTAAAATGAAATTCGAGATTTTTATATCAATATAGCTCCAAAGAAAGTGAGAATATTTAATGGAAGTTTCAGTATACGTACATCCTAGACGAAGAAATTAGAAATTAAAATTAACCCTTAGAACCCCGGGAAATAATACCTACGTTAAATACCGCTGGGTTAAATTGTACCCCAGGACTGAAAATTCATGATTTAAGCGCACTTTTCTTCTGTGTAAATGAGAAATGAAATACTGAACTATCTTTAGGTTTTATTATCATCATAGTATAACCGTAGTATAGGTATCAGTACTTGCAATGATTCTATATTTAAAACACGTAATTATATATGTTGGATAAGACAAGAACACTTTTTATTGTTTGGAACTATTTTTGTTGTTCGGCATACTTAAAATACAATATTTGAATTTGGATTGTTAAAATATTTGTTTTCATTTTACCACTTTCTAATTCTCTCTTCATTTTATTCCTAATTTTCTGTCTATAAATGCATGTATTTTTGCAAAAAATAACAACTGCTTTCAACGTAATACCTACTATATTATTGTCCATAAAAATAAAATTTTACTCTTTTATAACTTAGAATGCACAATTGTAAAACGTAACGTTCATTACAAAGAGCTTAATCACCTGTCACACACAACTTTCGACTGTTCACTGCAAAGATAGTTTTTGCACCTAGTGCAGGCAGATTTGTTTTTCTATCCTATTCATGGTCACGTATGAGGCAACGACTTTTCTTTCGAGCTAGTGCTAGTTCATCCTTGGTTGTATTCGCAGAAGTAGTATACACTAACTGCAATTTTATTATATATATATATATATATATATATATATATATATATATATATATATATATATATATATATATATATATATATATATATATCAACCTTATAAGTAAATAAATATTTACTTGTGGAGAAGAACCAATGACTTCAATAACACAGATATTTAGGAAAGTTGGACTATAGCTTTAAAAACAAATATTTTCCGACGTTCGTCAATTACAAAATACTGAAAAATCAGGAAACACTACAAAATAATTTGGCTTCTCCAAAACTAATCTTCAACTCTTAACGTTGAGTTAATCCTTGGTTATAAATTGATCCAAATTAAATATTTTGTTCCTGAAGTTAAATTAAGAATTGAAACAGTTAATTTTAAAACTTAATTTTTGTACCTGCTTCTATTTATCATATACGAAAAAACAAAACAATTCTTCCTCTGATGTTGCAGAGAAAACAAGTATTTCTGTCTTTCTGCTACAATTAAGAAACTGTACACCAAAAGAACTCCAGTAGCCAAAGTAAAATGACGTCTGTGGAACTGCAGACGTTATTACAGTATATTGATTCTATTTACACTACAATGTCAGTTTCTATTCATTACTTTTATAATTGTGTACGAAAGTGCAATTAAGTATCTTTATCCGTTTTCACACTATTCATGGATTTAAAGTGGAAAATGGTGAAATATTAATTCGTTACCCTTAAGACTTGAATAGAAGAAACGTAAGAAAAATATTTTTATAATATGTATTATTTCTGAGCGTTATTTTGTGGCATTTTGTAATCGTAGCAATTGAATCAACTTACATTTCAACACTGAAACAATCAGAATTTCCCTTTGTGTTTTCTAGAGGATCCGTGCAAAACGTTGAATTGTTCCGAAGTCTATTTGTAAATAAACATAAACTATTAGTAGAATTTTTAGTTAAACTTACAGTGCACGCATTAAAGATTTTTAAATATCACTCAAGTGAACAAGGTGAAACGAGATTTGTGTAAAAACAGCTTTATCATCTTAATTTGTTCATAAGATCTGCAGACTTAATGTGATTTCTTGTCCCCAACGAAATAAAATTGAAAACAGGTTCAATTAAGCTCGATTAACAATAATTGAAGAGTTTGACGTAATAAGGGCGCAAGCGAGGCTACGTCTTTTTGTATCAAGCGCATTTGTGGCTTTTGCCATGCTTGTTTAGCCTCCTGGTAACATTTCAATGCCCTTATTGCACCAAACCTCTCAATTAAGCACAGGCAAAAAGTGTCTCACTTAGTCAATACATTCGTTTATTACTTTCATTCTTTCTTCCACCTCCTTGCGTTTTTCATTGCTCTATAGCACACAACTATAAAACTTTTACTTACTAAGACATTAAATACTCACCTACACAACACTACTTTTCTCTTTCCTTATTTGAAGGGAACTTAATTTCATACAATTTGATATTAACTTTAATGTTCAATGCTAATTTTTATGATGAATTTACGAAACTAATAATTTGAAATGAACAAATCTTCCAAATCCTAGAGACGTAAAATATTTTTTTGGCGATGTAGTCTTAATACCTGTGAGTAACAATTCCATTCCTTGCTCAACCCCCCTAGCTTTTTACAGGAACAAATTTTAACAGATCCCCTGATCTTGCTCACTCTATCAAGGCACACCTAGCCCATATTTTCTGGCATGTAATGCAGCAATGACTTTGATTCTTAAACTTTTCGAACAAAAACTTAAATTAACAACTTTTAGAAAATAATAACCGTTGTAAAAGTCTACGCTGTCTGCTTCAAGAACTCAAAAGTGTAACTTCCTTGAAAAAGAGACGGATTAGCACATTTTATGAGGTAAAAAACAGAAACCGTCTTTTATCACATCTTTCTTAAAATACTCATAAAGAGCAAAGACAAATTTCTTAAAAACTCTTTAATATATTCAGCAAACTTACAGATCGAACGCTAATCAAAAATGCAAACGTACTGCATTTATGGTTATCGTTAACCGAAAAAGTGTGTAATTTATATAAGGCTTTTAAACGTAGATCTTTCAATGTTAGTTAAATAAGAAGATGAACTTCTTTTCTCTGGCTTTTTTCACCTCGATTTTATTTGATACACTAAGAAATTGTTCTATTAAATGCAACAATTCGTGTACACCTTATCGTTTCTCGCACCTTAAATATTAATATTTTGCGGCCTCTTTTTCATTGACATTGTAATTAAATGTTGTTAATCGGTTCTTTTGCACTGGTTGTGTTCAAAGTAAGAACATAACATTCATTATTTCGAAGCTCACTTTTGGTATTAATTTTTCTCTTGGAGCCAAACCAGTTTCTTGGATACTAACTTCGACAGAGATTCTGGAGAAAGAGTTCTCAAATTGGCCAAATATGTTTTTCCTCGCCTAATATAATACTTCACAGTAATTTACACATTTTCTATTATTACGAAGTCAGGTATTACGTCCGCATAATTTACAGGCAGCAAATTAAATTTAAATCTAGATAAAAGTAAAGTATATTTTTCGTGCTTCTCTTGTTTATAACACCTGTTAACTTAGACGTGTTCAAATTTCCCCAACAAGCAATTTGTTCTATATTGTTCCCCCACTTCAGATAACGCGAGCTTCAACTGCGAGCACAACGATTTGGTGCTTCTTTCATTCTCATTGATCAAGACGGTTCTTTGATGTTATAACGACTTGTCTATTGGTTAAGGGAGCAGCGTTAGTTGTTTTCTTTCTTAGCGTTCTGTTCAAGTGTTACAGCGATCACACTCACCTTTACAATGTTTAATATATACGCATTATATGATTAAAATTTCTTTTATCCTCCTATAAGAATTTTAAACTTGACGAAAGTGACCGTTTCAGTTGGCTGTAGGTAATATGGTAAACGCAAATATCGTGATAGCTGTAGTTCTATATCTTGCCATTATTAACAATCGGATTAGAACACATTGATAATATGTTCCACTTTCCTTTGGGTAAGTCATCACGTACACTGTCAGGCAGGTTAAAGCCAACAGGAAACTTAGAAATTATACTAATAGTGGAAACGATTGATGAAACACCAAGTTAGAAGGCACAGATAATCAAGATTGGATAATACTGAACATCTTCGTGTTTCACCAGACCTTCATTGCATACAGATCAACCGCGGAGCAATATTGTGTTGGGTTCTCCCAAATGTGATCAAAGAACAAATTATATCAGAATTTGCTTAACAATATGTCGTAGAATTAGCTTCAGTGGAAAGTGAGAGGTCATGTGATCTGATTTCCATTATTTTCAGCCTCCTTACGCTTACGTTTCGTGGAGACTATGTACTATTAACTAAAATTGAGTCACATCATACCCATTCTTATTAGGATATTTAATTGTCAGCACCTTGAGAACATTAACACTTCCTGACGTCGTACTCAGAGATCAAATAAGACAGTGATCGTCAATCGCTATCTACAGCGGTCAAGATAAATGCGATAATCAGTAATATTATCTTGATCTAGATATTGTCCTTCTTCGAATGACAGAAACTTATATGAAATAGCATTTCTGTATTAAATGTTTCGAAAACTAAACCGAAATGTCGTATGAATAACTGAATTTCAACCTCTTTTTCTATTACGTTTGTATTCGTAACCGTACTATTAGGAAAACTGTCCCAACACAGATAACCATATAAACTGTTACTGACATGTCCGCTAAGTGATGTTATGGTAATACCAGTTCATCAATCGCAATGTACTACAGGATGAACACAGATAACCATATAAACTGTTACTGACATGTCTACTCAGTGATGTTATGGTAATACCAGCTCATCATTCGCAATGTACTGCAGGATGAACTCAGATAACCATGTAAACCTTTACTAACATGTCCGCTCAGAGATGTTATGGTAATACCAGCTCATCAATCGCAATGCACTGCAGGATGAACGCAGATAATCATATAAACTGTTACTGGTATGTCCACTCAGTGATGTTATGGTAATACTAGCTCATCAATCGCAATTTACTTCAGGATGAACACAGATAACCATATAAACTGTTACTAACATGTCCGCTCAGTGTTGTTACGGCAATACCAGCTCACCAATTGCAATGTACTGCAGGATGAAACTAAGTGAACACATACAACCCAATCTACAATTTGGTACTTTTCACAGAAATGTCCATCAGGTTACAAGTTATCTTTGATTTTACCGAAATCTCATATAGTAAAGAGCGAACTGATAGAGAAAGAGAGAGGATGGTAATTGCCTAATGGACTTAAATGCTGTTATTTTTTCAATACGGCTTCTCTTCAATCAGCAAGGATAACTTCAGGATTCGTTATGAATAAAAAAAAAGAATTTGTTTCTGACCACTTTCCGGTGTTTTATTCTTAGAGTAACCACATTTTCAATATATTACGTCTACTTTTATCACAGTAGACAGTCTGCAAGAGTTATAAGCCATACCATTGTTGATGTAGCCATTTATATAAGGTAACTCGATTTATCTACATATTTTATCAGGAATTGCTAATATGAAACTTTTAGATTTTAGTTTTCTTCTTTCTTCTGATCACTATGTACTGTATGTGTCGTATATTCCTCGATCTGAAGCCGTACTAGTAACGGATATAATTCTGTTATATAATCAAGTTTAGTCAGCCATGTAGAATATCAGATATCAAAATGCATAATGCCGCCTATAGCGCTCTCTTTAGATTTGATTCTTCCGAACATCAAAAACTAAATTATCTTGATGAGAATAGGGTGCGATTTGTAATTGATAGTAGTACTACTCACTGTTTTAATGGAACTAATATCTTTCGTGTATTAACCTATCTTTGTGTGAGGGGATGTATATGAAAATCTACCAGCGACACCCGACTACATGAAACGTAGTATTACTGTGTATGTTGTAGCTACTAAATTCCTATAACACATCAATGAATTTTTTATATGCTGGATTGGACGTTTCCCGCGTAGCCAATGTAAATAATATTAAACTGTGTCTGTTGAGTTGGAAACATTCAAATATTATCTTATGATGCTCTAAATGGGACATTAGGACCCATGCTTGCCTTCTTCGACTATTTTTCTTAAAGTGTTTGGACCATATGTGTGAAATAAACACCGGTTAGATTCTCACCATCGGCACTTTCCTCTGCATGACATTCCAGGACATTCGTCCATTGAAATTATATATGCGTCTGTCCAGAAGAGCTCGCAAAGGAGCATGCGTCACGTTCTGTAAGTAGATTTTTTCAAACAAGAAGTAGCACCGGTACAAGTTAGAATTATTGCATCATCTGACTGAAGATGACTTGTTGAAACGGACTCCAACAGTGCTACTGGTTTAGTTTCGCCTGTAGCCGTTTTAGGTCTACCCGTCAGAGGCTTGACTTCAACGGTGTGAAAGGGAGGAATTTTGATTAAAACTCTTTGTAAATTAACGTAAGACAGAAGAGGCAAGAACAGAACATTCACAACGTGAAACTGTACAATTTATAGAATAATCTATCATTGTGAGGTTCATTCTGTCTATGAGGCTTATGTGAACAGATTATGTAGACAAAGTGGAATCAAGTAGAAACGCATTCAAATTTTAACAGGGAAATAATTCGAAAAAAAATAATCCATCTAACACCTAGGAGCAGAAAACAATAATATTAAGATGGATTTCCCAGTAATAGGAGTACAAAGTAGAGATTGGAACCAATTGAATAAGAGCAGAAGTCAATCGAGGGCCTTTTAATGCGGCTTAAACCTTCATAGAGTTAACTAGGCGTAATTATGTCCACATGATAAAGATTATAATGAGCTTTTTAAACTTTACAATGAACAGTGCTGTCATTTTCTATGAAATAGGCCACAAACTGACTGCATTGTCGTGAAAGAAACTCAACAAGATCAGTTTAATGATTGATACTGAAATAGGGAACAACAATGGGTTAGAATGGTCTAAGTCCCATCCAAGACTGTTGAGTTCTTCTTGTATAAATGCGAATGGACAGGAAGGCAAGTCGCCCTACAACATTGTTGGCCACACTAGAATTTCGTTAAACTCGTTGAAACTCTCTTTAAAATCTCAAAAGTTAGGGGTCCGTGTTCCAACCTTATAAAGTACGGAATGCTTGTGTAATCAGTTGAAGTGGCCTTGAAAGGTATATTAATGGTAGAAAACCTGATTCTTTCGTATTGCTTTTGAAATTGTAGCACGTTTCTTCTGACTTCGTGGTATAATGATGGTACTGAAATTAGTATTTAAGATTTAGAGAAAAGCCCCATACACCTGTCACGCAAAAATGTTAACAGTTTGCTACATGATTTATTTCTGCACGCCAAGCCATACGAATAACGAATTCGCAGTGATGTGTGTTCTTTGTAGACGATTTATCAAATTCCTGTTATATGTAATGTAGCATCTTTGTCGTCCTCATGACTTTCTTTATCGCCAACACTGTAGCCAAAATACAGTCCATAAGCCTTTTTAAGTACAGGTGTAAGACTATAATTGTGATTACTAAATGTAATTTCACCAGTAAATAACAATATAGATTACAAGTAGTTTGCATGTACAAATATTGTACTCCACTGCATTTTAGGTGACTGTTTTCTTCAACAATTCCTAAAACTACATATACAGAGTTCACACTAATACAAAACACCACAAAGAAAACAATGTTTACATTTAAAGGACATGTTTATTGGTGTACAGTGTTACCACTTCATCAAATCAGTTATTGAATTCCATATCTCTCATATTTTCTTATCTCGTTTGCTACATTTGCACTTTATTACAATTATGTAATACCTCTATTATGTACTCCTTTGAGAGAAGAAGCTTTTATAAAAACAATATTAACGGAGTTTCAGAAATGTACTGTAAAGCAGCAGAAAATAAATGTCCTAAAACAAAATTACTTGTTACAATAAATTACTTAAGCATTTTGTATTACACATTACATTGTTTGGTGTGACGTTAATTTGAAAAATATATATGTCATAGTAATGATTTATTTTTATTTTACTTTTTATTTTTTTATTTTTATTTTTATTTTTTTTTTTTTGCTTCTGAGCCTTTCTCTATTATTATGTTATACTTCTTAGCATTTTCAATATTTTCATGCTTGAATATATATATATATATATATATATATATATATATATATATATATATATATATATATATATATATATATATATATATATTAAATCGGACTGCGAGTAACGGAACGATACGTGAGTATACTAGGTAATGAGAAGCTTCATGATCTAGGTTGGAAGACTATCATTAGATCATAATCAAATTTATATTAAATGACCATGACAGAATACACTTTCAAACAAAAGATAAGTCAACAAAGTTAGTACAGCTATGTAGAAATTGTATGTGAACATATCCACTATATACATGTACGTGGGCAATTGAAAGTCTCTGTACTTGGGAGAAAAGCTTTTTTTCAGTTCAAACATATCTACGTAGTCCCCTCTTAGTCAATGTCATTTTTTCAATATTTCCCAATTAGTAGATCGAAATTCCTGAAGTACGGTCGCGGAAAGTCTGCAAAGTACTTATCTAAGGCACTCACTACCTCTTCATTAACTCAAAATCTTTTGCAGCCAAAATTGATTATAAATGTGGGAATAGACGGAAAAGAAACATGTAAAATCTGGTGAACGAGAAGAATATTCCAGTAATTCAAATACCAAATATAATCTTGTTTTTCATTGCCATTGTCCTGTCCTGGTGAAGTATTTCGGCTTACAAACACTGTATATAATTTTGTTGTTTAATTCAATTTGTCTAGAAGGGTTGTGAGACATTTACCAGTTATTATTCTACTTCCTGTTGGCTAATCAATAAAAGAACCTACTTTACATTGCAGAAATCATTGGCTGAGTTTTCGGCAGATGAAGTGGATTTTTACTTTTTTGGTGCAGATACACTGGGATCCACCCACGTTTTTATTGCTCTTCCACTTCTAACGTGTAATAGAGAACTCACCTTTCTTCCACAGTAACAACTCTCTGCATAAAATCAGTTGAAATGTTTTGAAATAGTACACAATTAGCTGAGAAATCCTTTCAATAATCAGCGTTCAAAACTGATACACCCATCTTGCACAAAACGTTCTCATATTTATTATTCATGTAAAATATACAACACTTTTTCCTCTAATATACTTATCGCCCAGCTGTAATAGATACCTCTAATTACCGTTCATCTAACACCAAATTGAGTACTTCTTTGATGTTTTGATCTGTAATTGCAGTTTCGGGATGTTCTTCATGCGGATCATCTCCAAAAAGAGTACGGATGCGTTTTAAAACAGACATCCATTTGTGAACTATTGAAAATGAAGATTTCTTACAAACCCTAACCAAGTTTGAATGAATATGGGTTATCTATCAACTATTCAAAGCAAAGATTTGTATTACAGCACGGTATTCCAGTTCATCAATTTAAACAAAATATAAACTACAAGTCTATTTTCAAAGGTCATATAAACAAAACTTTTTCGGTGGATCTAGATACCATATCACTTATATTATTAAGAGAATTATAAAAACCTTACAAAAACAAGAGTCTATTAATATTGAAACCATCCCCGTGCAAGGCGGTACTCTTCACATTAATCAAGTTATGAATATAAACGGGAAAAATTAAGAATATCCTCTTTTTCTGAAGTCAGGTAAAAATAGATGAAACTGAAATCAGTTCCTTAATGATTGAGTAATTAATGAATTACCTATATTAAGGATACAAATCTTACAGTAATGCTTCTATTTCTCCGCATACAAAATTCTACTACAGGATAATATTCAAAAAATTTGATGTGAAATTCGGTTCAAATAATATGGAAATGTGCATAAAATATATATGAATGAAATTACTCATTATACTGGTATAAAATATTAATATTATTTTGAAAAACTAACATTTTAACAGCACTGTTGTAGAGATTGATTAGCTGTAGAAACGTCATCTTTCTATTCGTACTCAAAATGAAATATAATTTGTTTTAATTCCACTTTGCCATATAGTGAATTTTATTATTATTTACTACATTCAGGTTAACTTTGATCTATAATCCTGTGTCTAGGATGAAATATAATTTATGTTCAGTAAGAAATGTCAAAGAACACATACATGTGTAGAGTAAAGCACAGTTTAAAATTGCACATTTTACAGTGTTACACAATAATATGTTGTTCTCTTTTTAATTGTGCCAACATTGTGCAGAATGATTTATTATGCAGAGTAAATTTCGTATTATAATTTGTACCTATTTGTAAAGCAAAATGCTTTTACGTGCAATATATTTAAGGCATTTATTGAAGTAAGTAATCTTTTTTTATTTTTCACTACCACTATAAAATTAAGGTAAACTCAAATTATATTTCATACTATAATTTTTCACGAAACTCTATAATTATTTCTGATCGTGATATTTTCTTCTAATTGCAGAAGCTTTATACTATAACAGTAATGTGTAACAACTTTAATTCCAAAAGTGATTATTAATGGTGGTTACCAATATCTTTGTGTCTTAAATTCTATTTTATAGTATTCTAAATTGAAGCTTAATATTTCTTGATTCACATTGCTAATCAATTTCCTTACAATATTTTTCATCCACCAAGCACTAATCTCAACATCATGAGCAGAGGCAGGTATGCAATTCATATGGTTACTTAAAAGCAGAAAATGCTATTAGAATATACTCTCTTTGTAGGTCTAAGTTTAGTAATTATGAAAATGTTGCAAATGTTTCGGATTTCAAACTTACAAATCGGGAAAAAAATTATGTTAGTTAAAAATATCCAAATATCTTCTTGTAGCATAGAAGTATTTATAGTTACTAGAACTCTGTACTTTATTTAATATACCTTAAGTTGATAGAAAACGCAATGTCAATGTAGTGATACGTAAACACGTTCTCCCTACATTCGTAACTCTCTAAGGGTTAAAAACATTACAATCAAATGTTCTGTGATAAAAGCCACAAGTGATGCAGTTAACCCAATTGATAACAATACAAAGGAACCACCAATGTCTTTCAAGGCAAACGGGCGGACTGTTTCACTTTTCTCGACATAAGAATGAGAAGATATTGAGTTACCTAATTCCCAGGTCCACTTATAAATTATACCGGACTCTGTAATTCGTATAATGATTGGATTAAAAACTTCTACAAGAGGTGACACTTTGTGAAATATTGTTGCCAAACTAACTGCTACTATATTGTCATGCATTAAGTGCAATCCTCTCGCGATAGTATTTTCTAAAAACTCAGCGCCAAAAACAAATTTATCAAAATAAAAACATTCTACTGGAATTGCAATTTGACATTTGGTTATTGCATTGCCTAAGTCCGCAGTGTCTTTCACTAAAAGTCGTCGTGCAGCTATTCGTTGCACATAAGGATTCGTAGATTCTCCAAGTATACCTGGCCAGTAATTATAGTCACTTCCCCACTTGAGACCACTTTCAGCAAGTTCTTGCAAACTATCGATTGGAGGTTCATAAATTGGTAACGTCAGAAATGACACAAGGTTACAGTTGTAGGCTGTTACCAGGAGAGTTGATGTCACAAACATCCAAATGATTATATGTCTTATGACGGCATATTTTACATTTGAAAGAGGAAATCCAATCGTCATACTTATCGATTGCAGAAGAGAGTAAATATACTCAAGATAAGGATCCGCTATCGGACCTTTTACAATTAAATAATGAAGAGCAGAAAATGAATTCAATACAAATGAATTCAACAGTACAACTCCAACTATAGTCAACCATAATTTAACTGAGAATGGACAGAATATTGACCAAACATTCTGTTTTAATTTTAGTCCAGGAGTGAGAAATCTGAGGACTATTTGACCATGTGCGTAGGAAAAAGATAAATATTTGGATTTTTCATAAGTAACATAAGCTGCAGGAGATCCTAAATGATACTTCATAGATTTTAAGCTTCCCAAATACGTTCCAGATGATTCATTATCTGAGAATTTCCCAAATCTTTCAACTATTTTTGTGGTCGGCGTAATGTTATACAGACGGAAAACATAACTGACTATTCTATAATCAATCCCGTCGTTAGTGCTACCAGTGACGATGGTCCATGGGCGGAGAGGATAAAATAATAGTGTTAGCGATATACCACTCAAATTCAAAAGTTTCTGTTGAAAATAATTTTTTGTTTCCAATAAGGATGAATCTACTTCATGAAACTGTCTTGGCATTAAATCATCTCCAAGTGTATGAGTTATCAAACAGGAGTAACAAATGCCCAATGTCTGACCTTCATCAGGAATAATGTAAACGTAAGTAAAAGGAAAGAAACGCATATATTCGCAATTTGTGTAGTTTTCAAATGATATCTCATTTCTTGTTGAAACAATTATGAACGTTCTCAATTTCCTTTGAGTTGTTTCCTTTGAAGATTCATAAATATCAGTGAAAGAATCGCACAAATCGTTTGCTGTTATTATAATCGTTCTACAATTTTGATTCATTGATTTAACTAATAAATATTTGGCTTTATCTGCTGAGAGAGAGTTATAAATGATTAAATACATAGGCAACGTCAAATTCTTAAGGTAATTTGTAACTCCATTGTCTTCGTAAGAGTTGTTCCTTCTGTTGAAGAATACTATACAATCTTGCATTGTAAACTCAGAGATAATTAACTGTTTTAATGCATCGTAATGTCTAGCATTCTCTGATGAAGTAACGCTCAAAATTTCAGCACTTCTTAGGTATATCTTCCAACTCAAACAGACCAAGATTTTCCAAAACAGAAGCTTCATTTCCTGTTGAAAAAAGTAAATAAAATTAAAATATACATTGAGATAAGTATTATAAAGTCATTACTATTAAAAGAATTGGTGCGGTTTTATATAAAAATATATATATAAATTTTCATTGAGTAGTTTGAGTATGCTCACGGAAGCTGGACTTCAGAATTTGGGATAAAATTTTTGCTATTGCTATTAACATTATAGCTCTACATAAGAAGATATGACCCTTATAACTCCCATTTTTAAGTTCCTCATGTTCATCTCAAAAGTTGTTTATTTAAAGCTAGCTGTGTCATGTGATGTATTATTTGAAACTAGAACATGCACGAAAAGGATAATCAGATATCGTCTTTTTATTCAACATTGTTGCTGTAACAGTGATTCAAATACTAAATATGGGAGAACAGCATACATATTAAGTGCTTATTACTCTAGTGATGAACTCTATTGTTTCATTTCGTAAGGCATTTTTTACAGGTTTTTTTTCAGTACTTCAGATTACACAAGTTTCCAAGTTGTCATGTTGTCGAATGGTGCACTACAATGTCGCTGTTATTTTATCCTTTATACACTGGATTTTAATGATCTTATACATAAAAGATCAGGAGCTTGAAGATGATGACGCTGGTCACTACTGGTCTGCATTCTCCCGTAAATTTTAAAGGATCTATTTATCCAAGCACAGTCGAATCTGAACCGCTTATTGCAGAATCGACCTTTATGTCGAAAAAACGTTTGTAGCGAGCTTTCCAGATTCAGAAGTGAAGGAAATATAGCATCAGTTATTATTCACTATACTTCTAAGAAGCGTGGGGCCCACAGTGCGTGCGCGCCCATTCCACATGACACCATAAACTGTCCACCAACACATGTAGCTGCAGCACTCCAGTGTGAGTTCTTGCCTGACCAGTGTAACAATGTTCTGAATACATACCTTGCATTGTAGGAAGAATATACTTGATCTAGCTTCCTCAGTCCCAAGAATAAATTTTTCTTGGTAGTCTTCGGTTCTCTTCTATTTATCAGTAGTTTAGGGGTAAGGATGCACATTGTTTTAAAATAAAATGTCTACCCGCTAACTCCCCGAAATATCATGTCCAGCCAGCTGGACTTCGGGGCTTTATCCTACTTTTCTTCCATATGTTATCATACAAGGGACCTTCAAGTTATAAGCGGTATTTCTTTTTTTTCTGTTACATAATAGCACAACATACTATTCAAATACCGTTATTTTCCAAAGTACTCCCCATGTTCATACACACAGACTTGGCCCATTGCTGTGGGAGTACCGGTACCCGTATCCCTGCTCATATAATTCTTTGGGACGATCTTTGAACTATTTCAGAACACACGATTTAACTTCGTAGTTGATGTTAATTACTTTACTCCTAAGTGTTCCTTACGGACCAAAATGATGGAAGTCGCAAGATAACAGATTGGAGTTATACGGAGGATAGTCTAGGAGTGCCCAAGCAAGTTTGGTGATAGCTGTGACCGCTGTCGTGACCATATAAGGATGCGCTTTTTAGGATTCAGTGATTGCGTTTTCCTTTCATATTTTGGCGAAGATTAGCTTTGCTCTCGCGCGGAATCACCTGTTTGCCATGGACAAATTTTCTGAGAATGGAAATTGCATACACTTATTTGTAAATGCGTGTAAATTTGTTGTACTTTCTACAGTTTATTTCATTAAATTTCTTCGTCAGTTACAGTTAAATTATCAAGATGAATATAATTACGGATTCGGAATAATCTATCGTTTGGCATTTGTGTTACAGTAGGAACGTTCAGAAATTTCCAGTAAAACATCTTCAAGCAAGTTGATCTTAGGCATCCTGTTATTATATGCGCGTGATTTAGTTTCCTGTACTTCTCAGAAGTTGTACTAAGTGGTGCCAACATCTTAGGATCCTGTAATATTCTCCTATTACTTTTTGGTCGGCAACGATCTCCTAAAATTGTTCAAATTACTTCAATGTTCTGTTGTGTCCAAGTTTAATTCAGCGTCTTCAATTTCAGTGAAATAGTTTTCAAATGACACTTTCCATCTGAGTTCTCTTTTGTGCTTTTTCCTTATTTTCTTCCTCCATGTTAACCTGAATCGTCTTCCTGAAACAAGATAAAGTAAATTATTAGAGCGATAACGCTAATTTAAATCAAGAACTACTAATCACATTAAAACGCATAGCTGGATTTCCAGTTATGTAATTGTGCTCATCTTTAGAACTACAAAATTCAATAGTATTATTTTCTCATATGTTAGACTTTTATCGATACTTTAAAATACGTTCCCTACATTTTGTAGCAGCAAATGATTTAATAAAGTTTAATACATTCTTTCATTATGTGTAATATTCTCATAGTACATAATGTTAAGAAATAATTTAATAAAATAATGGAGGTCTAGAAACAATGAAGAACAAAGGTGAAAATAATTATTCAAAACAAACTTCCTAGTGTAGTTACCTGGAAATTATTATACAAAATTTAGTTACAAAATTATTTATTATTTGACATTCGATTGTGTTCATTTATTAATTGCTTGTAGTTTAACATCATCTCTTCTCTGTACAGACAAGAAGCCCAGCAGAAACTGTTGCATAAAATAGAATGTGAACAACTACTCGTTTTTAAATACGATGCAAATAAGTGTTCTTGGAACCGAACTAGTGATAAAATTCACAGAAAACACCCTCTTAATGTTAGACTTGCATTAGTGAATTTATAGTACAAAATTAATTTTAGCTTCTAAAGGGTATTATGTCAATAAAAAAGAATCAGGTTTACTGTAGTTATCTGGTAAGAAAGATAATACGTTGAAGTATTTAAACTTTGTCCAGAATCTTTCGAATCTGAATTTGCGTCAGAATAGTCGGAAATCCCAGGATCAACGTCAAATTCTTGCAATATCTCTTAATTCGATAAATGTAACCTCCCTAAGATAAAGAATATAATAGTCGATCATTAATACGTTACATAGGTTCACGTAAATACATGAAATACATATTTCACCTAGTAATAGGTTAATGTGATAAGTATTTTTAGTGCTCTGGTTTCGAAACAAGCTAATTCAACTACATTTAATTGCATGTTTCTTGTAATGAAACATGAACAAATTATTGCAAGAATGAACACAAATAATATTAGAGAAAATTTGGGCAATTTTACATTAACAATACTAAAATATGGTGTTTGGTCAGGATAAAGCCCTGATGTGCAGTCGGCTGGACTTGAAAATGTAACCTACAAAAAAGTATTGAAATGAAATTAGTTCATACTTTTTATAGTTTCATTATGTTCTCTGGTTTATAAACAAAGAGTAAGCAAAGATTTACAAGCGAAAAATAATAAATAGTGATACATTACCTCTTTTTCCATGCGGAGGATGTTGATTAGAACCACCTTCGTCATCCATGGCTACTCTTTCAGTAGTAACATGTTTCGATGGAAACAAATGAAATCAACAATTCGTACGTAGATGACGCAGATATCCAGTAAGCTGCACACGTGGATTCAACACATTTCCAACAATAGTTTAGCGTCAACTACTGAACAAAAAAGGTCCAGCGGGAGGGACGCAAAGACCGAGGAGGCTAGACATTTAGCAATATTTTTTGCAGAACTTAAAAATCACCATCGTATTGCTTCACTGTCAATTGGTAAAACCCTAAATACGTGTCGAATTTGCCCTTGGTTAGATATTCCCATATTGCAGCTTATAAGAATGGCACTGGTTAGAAAATATTATTCATATGAACGAACTTCCTCCAAGTACTGGACGCGAATTACGGAGAAGAAAGTAAACTAGCAGGATGCAATTATAAATATCCCTCGTGATGTATATAATCTTTATGCTTACAAATGCCAAGCGTAACTCAGAGGTGGTTGGAGGAGATTCAGAAAGCATTTAATTAGCGGAGTTCTCGTCCTGAGGTGTCTTCTGTTAAGAGGGACTTTCATACATACCGAGTTGCTGATACGATGGAAATAATTCCTTCATTATTTTACGTGCGAAGAAGAACCAGAAACAAGGAAAAATGTAAAACTGTAAAGATGCCCACAATTTTAACTACAGTACTTATATTGGGTCTCGAACATTTTGCCTAAAATTCGCTTTTTATCTAACTTTTCACCTTACCATCCTCCTTAAAAATTGGTGCCTTGAGCGACTTCCAGTTTTGAGTATATTTACAATACAATGTAAGACTAAGGTGAGTTGTAAGCTGAAACCGATTGGAGGAAGTAATGTCATGTCTTAGCTCGGGACAGTGGAGATAGATATTCATCTATTCTTGTATAGTATCATCATGGTTATCACCTTGGATTAAAGTCTATCCTTTAATAGGAAGGGGCCATGTGCCTAATAGTTCTAGGGTGCCACATCATACAATTTCACCTTAAACACACATTTTACGTTATCTATAACTTATATCATCTAATATTTATTATTTGCATAAGGTACTTACAATTACCTTTCAAACTTACAAGAGATCTTTACTTAATATTGTGTACTATAAATACATTAAGTTTTTAAGGTCACTTAGGCACTATAATAATATTCAATTGATCTTATTTTTCTCTCTTATTACTTTGGTCTAAGATGGAATCTTTGTAGGTGTGGGATTAAAAAGTTTTATAGGTGAAAAACTACGAAAGTACATATATATACTCTGTGTGGGGGGGGGGTAAGTTTAATTGTCTTGGGACAGGCAAATACAACAATAAGTACTCTCAAATATGAATTAAATATTCCTGCACATGTTACAGGCGGGGGAGTAATTATTAAGAATTTCTATTGAGAAAAGGTGTGTACATAATATAGCATTATAATTTAGTCAGGAACACATATCTATGTTTAATTTTCGTTTGCTTTAATGGTTTTCGATTTTTTAAATGGTCTTTTCGTTATTTTTACTTTTCAGATTTAGTAATTGAAGATGGCCCTGAAGACGACTTATTGCACAAAAATAGTCCTGATGTAGAGTGAATGAAGCGTGTGCCATTCCAGTTGATTTCAAGTATTGGCATTCTCAACGGTATTTTACCGCATCCTAAGTACTTACTACCTTCGTATCCAAATTCAGGAAGACATTTCCTGTATTTCGTTCCTGTATACACTGAAACTGAAGGAAGGATGTAACTACAGGAAATTTTAGAGTAATCTGTTCATGTAATAATCTACTTCTACACTTAAGGTATATAAAATGTTAGTATTAATATACTTCTCAAACAACTATATAATATATTTAAATTCTACAACAGATTATTGTACAAAATTGTCCAAAGATGATAAATCTAGTTCAATCTAAGAACCTGACAAGCGGGAGGATAAAACCTTATGTGTTCTTTTCGAGAAACTCTGCAAAAATAAATATTTATGGTGCTTAAAACATGTTATTAGTGGCCAACAGTAGCAGGCTCAGTAATATTACACCCAATAAAGCAAAATTGATTTAAGAAAACAACTTTACAAAGCATTTCAGTATAACACCAGCAAGAAGGCAGTACATTCTTTAGTTAAAAATACAATAACTTAAAATCATCACTAACTTTAATTTTAATACAACATATCAAAATTCCAGGATTGTAACTGTAATAATCTATCCCCTTGAACTAGGATTATATGAGTCTTTCTGCCTCGGACAAGGCGCTGATAACAACTATAGCAAATACTGCATGTGAAAGATGTGTGTGAATTGCCATCTTACAACTTTCTACTTTTGATTCTTAACCGAAGCCATACTTGCAGGCTCCTATTATATAAGTGCTATTCTGTGCTCGAGCGCAAGGCGGTGGAATTTAATGAGCTGCAAAATTTTGGATTTTTTTTACGATTCGCAAAAAGGTAATATTTAAAAGTAGCAACCCACAGAGTCCAGTGCAAGCGCGAGAAAATATCTTAATGTGTTTAATTCGCTCTAATTACAGTAGTTACTAATTAGCTAATTTATTTGATTATTTCTAACATACGCGATCCCTTCAAAGAATATTATTCTATTCAGTAGCGTAAGCAAGGAGAGAGATTTCGGGGTTTGAAATCCTATTTGAGCAAAATATTATGTAAAAGAAGTAAAATATATACGTGTATATAAACACTTGAAATTATATGAACTTGGGAGTCTGAATCACCCTTGACGAACTTCTGCGTAAGCTACTGATTCTATTCCTCTTATCTTTTTTTTTTTTTTTTTTTTACTGCTTTCTCCTTTGAATGAAATTTGCAAGTACAGGCAAGCGTGAAGATGATCACCAGCTTTATTATCAAAATATATTTAATGCTTTTCGATTTTCTTCAAAACAATCAATAACGAAAGAAAATAAACGACTGTGTTTGGTTTTGAATCGAAATTTGAAATTTTAAAGACTAGTGTGAAGTTGGCTCACCCAATATTATTTTATAAACGACTCAATATTTTTCGAAACAAATTATTTTCTTTTCAAACCAATCAGTAAGAAACGGAAAACAAATTACTGGCATGAGTCGAATTCAAATTTAAAAGTAGAATTAGTGGTATGAATTTGACCATCAAATGTATCTTGTAAATATTTGTTTACGTTTTTCGATTTTTTTATCCTCAAACAATCACGAACAAACGAAAAATAAGCCACGTTCATTAACGTAAATATATCCCTATGTTTACCGAAACAAAGTATTTTTCTTCAATATGATCAACAAAAAACCGATATAAAGAAAATTGATTTTGGTTTTGAATCAAATTTTCTAAGTGAAGTAACTATGGTAAATTTGGCAACATTCCAGCTTTATTTTAATATATCTTTATGATTTTGGAAACAAACATCTCTTTCTTTTAAAATCCTTTAATAACTTCAGGTTTGGATCTAAATTGAAAAGTAGGGGAGGGCAGTGAAAGTGTAAATATGACTTAATAATTTTCGAAAGAAACTACTTTTTTCAATAGAATCAGTAACAACTCAAAAACAAACGATTTGCTTCGGTTTCGAATCACAATTTAAAGTGAGGAGTCAGTATGAAGTAAGTTCCATCTTTGTTTCTAAATATATCTTAAAGTTTTTAGAAACAAACGATTTTTTAATACAAAACAATCAATAAAAATGAAAAGAAAACTATTGATTTTGGTTTCGAGTCGAATTTTGAAAATAACGGACAATGTAAAGAAGCCCCAAACTTTATTTTGCAAATGTCTGCTGATGATTTTCGAAACATATTTCCCTTCAAAACAATCAAAAACTAAAGATTGATTTTGGTTTGGAATCGAAATTTGAAAGTGAGAGGGGGCTTTGTGAATTTGTCCACAACTTTGTTTTGTATATATCTCTTTACGTTTATCGAAACAAACGATTGTCTCTTCCAACAGTCAACAACATACAAAAAACAAACGATTGATTTTAGTTTCAAGTCGAAATTTTAAAGTGCGAGGGGGAGGCAACTTTCTAGATGTATGTGAAAGTGGTCTCAAAAATATTAAGTGTAACTCACAAATATCAAGTGTAACTCACTGATCAGATAAGAAAACTTAGTCTCTGCCTGTGTAATTCTCCGCATCTCCTCCCTAATGCTGGTAAATAATTTTTGCTTTTCTAGCAATATAATTGTATTTTTCCACATTTAAACGATTGAAATCTAGTTTTAATTTCGTAAAAGAATTGTGTGGCACGTTTAATTCATGTTCGACATTAGAAAATTTTATCTATTATGTATCTTTGTGTATCTATTATGTATGTATCTATTATGTATATTGTAGTTTATCTACTGTGCAAGGTTGAAAGCCTTACTCCGCATTTAGATCACAAAAACACAATGTTGCAAACTAAGTAGCACGTAATAAAACATTAATTGGGCAAGAACATTAATCTTGTGACGATTAAAAGGAACCGTATGGTGCATTTTCTCATGTCAATTAGGAATTCGTGTTCATAAATTGAATGTCACCATTAACTTACAATCGGTTTCAAGTATTTGATTTAAAACATCGGTCAAATGACAATGAAGTATTCAGATAGGAGATGGTGAAACTGAATTCTACAAATAGACCACAAACAGCTTCAATTATTGTATGTGGATTATTAAGTATTTTAATGAAAATATTGAAGTAAAAATTGTCATGTACAACCTCACCCTAAAGGGAAATGTATTTCAAACCTTATTTTCCTTAAACGTTTACGGAGAATTAGATTATTCCGGTTTTTGGCGAAAACTGGTTCTTTTTTCAGCATATAGACCACTTTTTTGGCTTATAATACATATTTTTATATTAAACACTCAGTTAGGATGGATACCCTATCTTAATAGCCAATAACACCACATTAAACAATTATAAATACTCACAACACTTAATATCAGAAATTTTAAAAATTCAACATTTTTCACTTTTTCCTCTGATAACCGAACATCATTCTTGACTAACACATTGACTCTTTTGTCCCAAAATTGCAAACTTTTTTATTTGAAAGTTGATAATACAGTTGATAAATATTAAATTGTTCCTTTCAGCTGTTTAATGCCTATCAAAGATCAATATTTTAAAAATAAAACACTTTTCTTTGTGATTTTCATAGTCGGCAAATAGACCACTTTGGGATATGTTTCTCTCAGTTGATAATACAATCTTTTAATGAAACACTAGTCGGCTTTTACTTTTCTGGTTAATTCTACGCAATTCACTGCACCTACTACAATTTAGTATGCCGTCTTACTCTTTTTAGACCTATATATTACGAGTCCGCAAATAAGCCACTTTCAAGCAGCTATAGATAGATAGATAGATAGATAGATAGATTTCCAGACTGTAGTAATGAAATATGCTCCTGCTCTGCTAAAAACGTATGCTTGCCTGCACTTATTGATATTATTATGGCGTCTTTTATGTCCTTTTGTCATTATATATTTATTTGTTCGATTGCGTGGCTGTTGTTATACTTATCTTAGATCAGAGCGATACTGAAAAATATTGTTTCGTAAAATAATGATGTCTAAAAAATAAGAAAACAAAACATATCGAGTAGTACGTACTAATCGATTGGTTACAACACATAAGAAATATCATATAAAATACAGAGTAAACAATCAGAATCGAAAAGTTCAAACTAAATAATTCAAAAACAATTACCAAACTTGACAAGGTAATAAGAGCAGAAAAATATATTTACTGAAAAATAGGAGCAATACTCGTTTGGGAACAGTAGTATGAATAGACATACCTACTTCCATTCTAATTAGTCTATATTGATCTATCACTACCTATACGTTAATGAGTGTTTTGATTTTGCAATCTAACATGTCAAGTTCAAACCTCGGGTCTGCTTATCAAGGTGCTCCAGAGTTTGATAATTTTCATATCTAACCCATGAATATTTTTATTCAGAAATTGCTTCTTACTTTTCATCATTACATATAAAATGATTCAACATGTAAATCTTGATCTTATACCAATCAAATTATTATTGACGGTGGACCCGTATTTCTTTGATAATATATCTACATATTTTATGCCTTTGTGAAATTAAAAATACATACTCTAGAAAAGTTGATTGCGTTATAGAAGTATCATCACAGGATTCTCTTCCTGTCAGATCAACCCAGCTACGATTGATTGTACTTATTTTCCATTCATTGTGAATTGCATTACACTTTCAGAGCCTAAGCGGCTACTCAAAAGTATTTTTCCTCGTGATCTTCTCCACTAGGATCGTGTCAAAGCAGTTTATCTCTCACTCGAGGAACTTGTTATTCAAATATTAGACTCCTCTGCCATATTGTGGATTAATACGTGCATTGTATGTAGCATTCTTACTCTTCCTTTCGATCGTTCTTGGCTTATATTTACAACAAATATTTCTCTCAAATTGGTTTCTCATTTTATGTTATCAGGTTGGGAATCAACTTTTACATCCGTACAATGCAACAAGTATTCGTTTCTTCTCTTCAATGTAATCAACACGGGTTACTTATGATGTTCAGCTTAACACCAGAACTTGCATTAAGACACTGCGAAATGCTAACTCATTTAATTATATTAACCAATTACGTTGTTTACATCAGTTATTGGCATAATGGGTAATATTCAATCACCTAATTTCAATACAACATTTGTCTGACATACCAAACAAACAAAATTACTAAATAACTACAATTTTATGAAAAGAGATCATTATCTAATATGTTCATTATCTCTCAATTCAAAGTGAGAATGCTTTTTTAATAGAATGAAAAATCAAGAAGCAAACAACACTCTGTAGGACGCAAAGTTGATGCAACACATCCAACTGTGTTTACCCACGTTTCGTCGTCCTAGTTTCAGCCATGCATGACATCATTAATATGGTTTCATTGCGTCATTCTCCATTACGTTCGTTAGCAGAAAAAAGATCAACAATATGTCTGTATTTATGTTGTATGCAACTTCTCAGGAACAAAACTGCTGATGGATTAACCCTTTCGTGCATAACATCCACTGGAGTGGACACTGCTGATTGGTTACGATTGTGTTCTGTCAGAACTTTCCACCCACGAAACACGTGTTTTCTTTTTCAATAGAATTTACCTGGGTGGCGTGACGATCTGAATTTTTCCGCCACCTAGCATAGAACTCTGAAAGCAGGGGTGTGACGTAGTCGGCGCATACTTGAAACAGGCAAGAAAGAGGCGTGGCGAGTTCTTTTGAAATATCTGCTGACATCTTCTATGGAGGGTGTGCCAAGTAAGTGATATATATTTTTCTTTTCTTTGTTACAATGTCTTAAACAAGTTGACATCATGATATTATCTGGTTTTGTTCTTGTACCTACAGAAATCATTCAAACACACATGTCCCATGTAGTGGACAGCATGCACTTGAAGCACATTTGTCTGCAACAATCTGTTCACTGTAGCGGACTTAATGCATTTATTGAAGAAGATTGGCTTTGCAAAAAGTAGTAAAATGTAATTGGAACCTATATGGCAACAAATGAGCCTCTTCAAGACTTCTGACTAGTATATGTGTGAAATATAGGTTCGAGTTCCAGTTGATGTCACTGCACTTGACTCCAACACGTTATGGCAGACAAAATTGGTATGTTCAGAACAAACCCAAAAAGACCATCTTTTCTTACATCAAACTGAAATCACGGAACATGTAGATCTAGATCTGTACACACAAACTGCCTTGAACATGTGTTACTCAGTATATTGAGGATGACACAAGTGAATCAGCATAAGCGAATGAAGAAAAAAACTGAAGACCTTTCCCTGAATAGAAGCAACCAAAGACGACAACAAGCAAAAGTGAGGTGGTCACAATATGGCAATAAGTTTTCTCAGAATGTTTCTCCATTTCTTAAAAATAGCAATGTAAATATTACAGGAAATGAACAAGTTGATTTGTTTTCGCAACTATTTATAAATGACGTTGTAAATGATGTTGTTTCAGAACACTGTATGCGAATCAAAATGGCAACGAACACGAGAGTGTTGATCTTATGATGAAGTTGTAAAATTGTAGCTGACGTAATGTTAGTAAACCGGTTTTACCTCATATGGACATATCTTCATTTCTATGATAATTCACAGCCTCGAGATCCGAACGATAGACTTTATAAGTTACGATATTGACAACCCGCTCCATTCGTGCCTGAATTTGGGGATGCAAAATTTGAATTGAGCAGATCATCTTCCACTCACCATCTAGAATGAGTGGGCAAGTATCTGTTTTATAAGCGAGAGGTTTCGAATTAAGTACATTTCTATTGGGGTTAAGTAGTAATGATAACACATAAATTCAATTATTAAACAACAATTGTATTTCTTATTAAAAGAGTGTAGCTAGTGTAAAATGTCGTGGATTATGACGGATATTTAGAATCTTTGCCAGACGAGTAGTGTATATCGAGCATTGAGCATTTGTACCCTGAATTTGAAGTAACACATACCTGTTACGGTTGTCTTCAGGTGACGTTCTCTGTTGATGATCTCCGGGGTTGCTACGTTGATTCCGATATCGCCAGGTTGATACCGTTACGGACAGGCGTCGCTGGTCAAGAGATGATTTGAATTGGATATGGCCTCTCGACCCAATGCTCCCGATTAACTAACGTTGACTGGTAGTCGTTCGAAAATCGGATTACCGATGTTGCAATTGACTTCGTACTGTGAATCGCATTAGAAACTTTATAGCGATGAACTCAAAACTCCTTCGACGAAAGACGTAGAACTTCTCCCTCGAAACCGTAAGACTTCTCTTCTGAAACCATAAGACTTCTCTCTCAAGGACCTCCTGTCCCTTGGTTTTGTTTGGATCTCGACTCCCGGAATTCTGCGGCGTCGTCTGCTGTCAGGCACGTGTGACCTCCTTTCGGAAAGCAAATTCTTTCTTTGTTTCAAGAACAGAAACTGCAACACTCGACATGCTCTGATTTCCCGATTCTAGGCAATTTCTACAGATCCGTGAATGTGTCTGATGTTCACAAACATGTTACAACTGCAACTCGTAATTTTTACAGAATGTTATAAATATTATAGCTAACGCATTTCATAAATTTCCTTCTTGCATTCGCAGACTACCGATTATGTGTTTTGTTTATTTTATCTGCTGACGGCAAAATAATACATTTTTACCAACTTGCATTAACCTCAATTGTAACAGTTGTTTTCCTTCACCAAACAATTTTAATATTTTACAAAACCCAATATCCTCAAAAATAAAGTTAATCATTAAATTAAAATTCTGATAAATAAAATACGGGCTCTGCCACATGGCCCTCCTTAAAAAATTGGTAGCTACGCTATCCAAACTAGATCTCATTGGAGATCGTGAACTAACAAAACACCCTGTAGATATATATATAACAACATATGTAAAATAAATGAAACTGAAACATAAAACTTGAAAATAAATAAGCATATATATCCACATAAATAAATATCTATAAATCGATAAATCGTTTCCGACACCCCAACATTTACTTAATATATATATTTAATAATCATTTAATCATTTCATTAAATTGCAATGTAACATAGAAAATATACGTTCAAAAGTGTACACTCACTCCATCTCGTGAGTGGTACTAAAACTATAACAAGAGCATAATCACTCTGTATTGTTTATTAATTGTGACTTTTAGTCTCGCAATTCAGCTTAGTATCTTGTTACCATGTGAGATACTGGAAATTTCCGTTGCTTCATTGTCCATACTTGCCAACTTGGACACTTGTTGACAGTATTAGCAAAGGTTACTTTTTGTCCTTTCCAGTCGTATTTATTCTTCATTTCTAAAGAAAATATGAAACTTTTCACTAATAATTATAGCATATTCACATATTGTGATACTTTAGTAATTGAAATATATCACACCATATCATCACTTTTTATTTAAAAAAAACTAAACACTGAATTTTCACTATAGAAGAAGAAAATTCTTCTGTAGTTCGTTTGCAACACTGTAGATGACTTTGAGCGGGATCCGCAAATTCAGCAGTTTTTAACCAAGGTTAATCTGCATACACGTTGGCACTCCCATTTTGCGCGTCACCTTGGTTCAATGTTAACGCGTTGTCGAAAACGCACTGAAAAGTTTCACTAAATTCACTAAAATTCTGTGTTTTTACAATATTACGACATCACAGGGGTAGAAATATTCCCTGTTGATGTCTGTCGGGCATTCAGTTTTTCCGTGTTTTCCAGAATTTATCACGAAAACGTTGGATTCCGTGGTTTTAACATGTCCCTTCTGCGTTTTGTGGTGGCATCTTCTTCTTCAGTGGTGTGGTTTATTTGTGTAACCTTCAATTCATTATTAGTGCTAGTGCTATGATATGCTTTACTACAATGTGGCAAATTACGAAATATTGTGTTATCAGTGCTTTGTGTTGTGTTATTAAGTTGTGTTTTATTCTTATTTAATATTGTGGCATAGAGGGGAGAAACTTGTGAATAAACGTAAATTTCAGACTTGTCTCTACCACTTATATCTCACTCTATATTCGATTTTACAATATCTTTACTATCTCTATTTACGTATTTTCTCTCTAGCTTACGTAATCTTACTTCAATATAACATGTAATAATCACTACTATAACTAATATACTCCCTCAAACTATCGTAGATGTTAATAATAAAATTGTTTCGATGTCCATTTTCCTTGTTTTGGATTTTATCTGAAATAGACGAGAAATAGATAAAGTCGGGATAGGCCTTCTTAAAATTTGTAGAAAATTTTATTTACTATAATTATTTGAATAATTATTATTCCTAGCTTGTGTCTGCTTACACTTTTTGCGACTATATTTCGCGTATTATTGAAGCAGGCTTATAATGTTCTCTACTTTGTCTAACACACTTGCTACTTTCGAAGTAATATTCGTGAAAGACTATTAAAACTATAACTGTGTGTAAAAACTCAGCTGCTTCTGAGCTCTAGACTCTGTTTTACACTTAAAATCTTGTGTTTTCCGTCGTTTTCTTCATTAAACGTAGTACAAAATATATTCCTTATATTTCCATATGTTTACCCTTATATGTCTTTTAACGTACGTTTTTCTATTGTTTAAACCTTATTTTAATAATCTATATACTTAAATATCGTTAATTCCATTTAATACCTTTATTTTCCGTAATTTAAAATAATATATTTGATTTTACGCTCGGCCAGACTTGCTCGTTTGGCTGGAAAGCGGCTATCATGGCTGGATAATTTCCGTAATCATTCGTGCTTGCTCGGAACTGTTCGTTTTTCCGTCTGCAGTCTTCGCTGGCTCTTGGAGTGGAGAGTAAATCTAGCCTCTCACCGGGTCTTTAGTCAATTTTTTACCTCTTGGCGTGCGGAACTCACTGAAGGTCTTGACGCAAATGATTACAGACTCCCATATGATTATTGCCTGTAGCGCTTGCAATGTAAATACAACGATGAAATAAATTATTCCAATCATTATTTTTACTCAATATCGATTGATTATTACCAATTATATCAGTAATATATTATATTATTTTCTTTTCTTTTCTTTTTTAAAATAATTTTCTACATAAACATTAAAACATATTAAATAAACATTAAATAAACGAAAATAAACATTAAATATATTAAACTTATTTTAATTAATCGTTCTTCTGTACTGTTCGTGAACTATTTCTCGTTGTATCTATGCATATTCATATTAACCCGTCAGTTCTCAATGTAAATATTATACAAATTTAATTATTCTGTATTTTCTATAAATAATCGTAGTACTTATCTATACTTTAACTATTAATACAGTAATACTAATCTATTTCTATATTATCTATTTTTTATCTATTATTGACTATTTTTATTATTATTATTAATTTTCTATTATTTTCTACTATTATTTTTCTTATCCTTCTTGGACATTCTTGACTTTATCTATCCTCCTTTTGGTGTTACTATCCTAGATTTATCTAGGTTATCTATTCTCATCTATTTCTATCCTTATTTTTTTTTATTTACACCTCGAACCTAAATGGGACATCGTTCGGTTCGTTATTACAATACGACCTATTATTACATTCGGTCGGGTACTATGAATTATTATGATCTATAGACTTTATTTACTACTATTCATTCTTACATTTGGTGATGCTCTTTGCTGTTGGTGATGGCTGTTCGGTGAGTACCTAATGCATGATTCTTATGGAACGTTGATACCTCCTACTCATTTGTTTACATTTGTTTCTTTTTTCAACGATTTACCAATCCATGACTTCACTGTTTACAAAACTTTTTGTGAGTTTTCGTGCACTAGAACATGAATAAATTTTCTATTGTGTATTACTAAATGATATTATTATTGTTGTTATTATTATTATGCTTCATTACTTTCCAATTTATATTTCCTCAGCGATTTATACAATTTACAATACAATATTATTAATGCAACAACAGAAAATACTAGAACAAGTATAATGGCTGCAACTACATACATTATATAGTTTGTTTTCATTATTAATAGTGGTACAGGGGTATCCACTTTTAATTTTAACAAATTTTCGGCTAGACTATTCAGTTCTTCGTTATGTAAACTAAAATTTAATTGTTTCTGCGTCCAATTTCCTATTAAATTTAGATGTTTATTGTTGACATTTATTACTTCTTTCGTCGGAATTGCTAATTCTCCAAATATTAAATTATCAAATTGGCTGTACTTAATAAAATAGAAACAATTGTTTCCAAAGTTTACTTTTGTTGATGTAATTTCGTGATGGTTGCCTACTTTGGTTATGTAACCCTTTGATAGTGACGAATACAATACTCCAGCATGAGTATATCTATATACTATATTACCTAGGTATTTTTCTGTTCGTTGTTGACAACCATTTAGTAAACCATTAAAAACAATATTATTAAGACATTTTGCTTCGTCATCCAATGTTATTTGTTCGCAGAAATACAGAAAGCTCTTAAATTCACATTTGGAACGATCCAAAGTGTGATACATACCATTAGTTAAGTATACAACTTCAGGTAATTTATAATAACTGCGGAAATTCCTCGTTAAGTATCCCATAGAGATCACATTAAACATTCTTGACACTGTGTTTTCATAAACGATAGGCGTTTTCAATAATAAATCAATATTATTTTCATTATAATGGTATTTCATCAAATAAATTGACGAAACTCGGTAGAACATTCCTATGTCAAATCGATAAATTGAATGTTTTAAAATGTCATGTGTACTTATGAATTTGTTTACATCTAAATTAGATTAAATATGATAGGATAATTGGTTATTTAATACATCGTTAAATATTTTATTCACTCTTTCTCTAGCCATGTGTGAAAATAAATCTACTTTTACCCTATTGTTATTTATTTATTTATTTATATTTCAAGATTACTTTAAAGATTTATTAATTTGTATGTACTTAACATTTCACTTTAGGTTCAAGGCACCAACTCGATGTATCTTTAATGGTACTTGCATATTGCATATATTTATTTAAAATTCTAGTAACTATAATCCAAAAAGTGTCTATCGATTCGGGAATTTTCCGATGGAGATTAGCATTTCTTCCAATCTCGGGTTGAGGGTTTGGTTGAGAAAAGTGCCCCCTGTATGACACTTCATCGGTAGATCCAATTTGTACCATAGTTACAGTAAACCCTAACTTAAATGTTTTCCAAATTTTTTTTAAATTTACTCTTCGCCATCTGACATTTGATCAATATCACCAAACTTCTCGTCTTTACTACCAACGAATAATTTCAACCGTCTTATGTCTATAGTATCAATTTTAGTTTCACCCTTCTTAGTTTCATACTGAACTTTGTATGAATTGTTATTGACTTTATCAATAATTACACCTTTAGTGTTATAACGATTACCGAAACATGCCGGCAGTCCTGCTCTTGGCATTTCTCTGATCAAGACTATTTGACCAATATCAAAACTTGGTTGATCAAATTTCTTTTCGATTTGTTTTTTCTGGGATCTGAATTTCCTTTGCAAATTCTTATACGCAAGTTGACGTGCCTCCTTTATGCCTTGAAGTCTCACCTCGTTGTCCACAAACTCGCAAGGGATATCTAAATCTTGCCCGAGAAATGTTCTCTCTTCGACTCCATGCAACAAATAGTACGGTGAAAAACCAGTACCATCATGCACTTGTGTATTTATCGTAAATATTAAACTAGGTAATATTTCGTTCCAGTTTGCAAAATCTTTATCTATATAGTGTTTCATTACTTGTTGTAATGATCCTATGGCCCTCTCTGCGCTTCCAATAGAATAATGGGCACTCGTATTGGCAAAATGTAAGTCCATGCCAAATTTTTCCGACATCTCCTCTAATATCTTGCTTCGGTGGGATGATAACCTATCCAGATGAAGCTGGGATGAGACTCCGTGTTTAGTAATGAGATCCTCAAAGATCACTTGAGCTACGATCTCTACTGTTATCGCCGGTACTGCTCTAGCAATGATGAATCTTGTAGCATTATCCACAAACACCAAAATGTACTTATTTCGATTATTACGTGAGATCTTAAATGGTCCTACCTCATCCATTACAACTGATTGAAATGGTGCATATGACGGATAAGTTTGAGCATGAAACGGGACTCTACCTGTTTTCCTTTTCTGCATTTGACAACTTATACACTGGGCTACTTTATCCGTGAAAAACTTCTTCATATTAGGAAAGTAAATTATTTTCAATGCTCGTCCGTAACACTTTGTATACGAAAAGTGTCCACCACCATATATTGAACAATGTAAATTCCTAAATACTTGCTCTCTCAAGGTATATGGAATACACAATAATAATTTCGTTCCGCCAGCCATACGCTGTGTTCTATATAACCTATTATCTTTAACTGTGTACCATCTAGCTTGTTTCTCTGCTTTAACATCTGCCTGTGCTGGATTTTCAATTGCTTTCATTATGGGGCCAAAAATGGATCCTGACGTTGTAGTTCCCCTACGTCGATATCTTTATCAAAAGTTACATTCACTTGCAAATCCTCGGTGTTTACCTTCAATGTTTCCAATTCTACATCGTCAGTTGTCGGTTGTATGTCAGTGTTCCTGGACAAAATATTACTCGGATTCTTTCCTCCAGGACAATGCACTGGTGTATACTTGTATTGAGCTAAGTCAAGACTCCACGTTACAAGTTTTGGTGCTAACTTCGGCGATGTTTGAAAATATTTCAGCGCTTTACAATCGGTATACAATTCAAACTCCTTATTAAACAAATAGTAGTTGAACTAATCGAACTCGTAAAGAACTAATCACAGCTAAAAGTTCCAATTCTACTATGTGCCTAGTTTTTTCCTGTGGTCTTAGTACACGTCTGTAATACGCCACTGGTGTCCATTCACCATTCGCTTGTTTTTGCATAAGAACTCCGCCAATTGAACTTGTTGATGCATCCGTGTACACCCTCGTGTGTAACTCCTCCCTAAACGGGGCTAAAAATGGTGCATTCATCAATGCCAATTTTAACTTTTCAAATGCCTGTTGGTATGACTCATTCCACTCAAATTTAAGTCCTTTTTTCAAAATGGGTTGGAAAATTCAAGTTATCTTAGCGTAATCTTTACAAAACTTCCTAACATAATTTGTTAGTCCAAAAAATGACTTAAGCAGTTTCACATTGTTTGGGGCTTTGCACGCTTTAATGGCCTGTATATTTTTTGGCTCACTTCATAATCTGAATCGCTTACTATGTGACCAAGGGCTAGAATTTTCCTTTCAACGAACTGACACTTCTCTACGGACAACTTGAGACCATAATGTCTCAACCTTTTAAACACATACTGCAATATGTCTACCATTTTCCCTTGTTTATCGGTGTAAAGGAACACATTATCCATATAATAGGATACGGACTCTGGATTTACATTGGCCAACGTCATTGCCATTATTTTAGTATATATAGCAGGCGCCTGTAAGTACCCCATAGGCAGAACACGATATGAATAGGCTCCTACGCCTGGTATGTTAAAAGCAGTGTGATCACTAGACTCTTTTGAGATGGGAACTTGGTGATAAGCGGATTTTACATCTAAAATGCTAAAATATTTATGTCCTCCCATGCATGTTAATATCTGATGGATGGGTGGCAACGCAATGCTATGTAACTTGACACATTTATTGAGGAACCTACAGTCCAAAACTGCACGAATTCCCCCTGATGGTTTCTGTATAAAAAGCATCGGAGAATTATAAGCACTTGAACTTTCCTCGATAATGCCCTGTTTCAGCAAAATATTGATTTGCTCTTTGACCTTGTCCTTAAGTGCGATTGGGATGGGATATTGATGTCTCCTGAACGGTACTTTAGTCTCTAATTCGATGTGATGTTGGAAATGTTTAACTTGACCTAACTCGTCCTCTTGCCATGCAAAGACGTCTGCGTACTTGAAACATAAATTCTCAATTTGTTCTTTAATTTCAGGTCTTGTTTCTTCTCCAAATTTTAATCTAGACTAGTCAAAGTTTTTCCTTGACTTTAAAACACCTTCTATTTCCTCATCCGACAATCCTTCCTGTTTTAATTCTTCCTCATCTATACATTCTTCCGCTTGTCCTAGTGTTACATTCGCTTTTAACATAACAAATTTGTTAGATGGATTCACTATCTCAATTTTGTTATTCTGTTCCGATAAAAGTACACGCGGGATTAAGACATTATATTGGCGTTCTATATTCCTATCTGGCTCTAACAAGTACTCCTTGTTATTCCATGAATTGATTAAATTGACCTCTACTGTGGTTTTCGTTCTAGGTAACAATCGTACCTTGTGACCTAAAACCCATTTCGGTCTAATGCTGTATCTTAAGCCAATCGATGCATTTTCTGATACTGTAACAGATTCCTGTTCTTCCCTCTTTCTAAACCGTGGTTTCCCAAATCTCTGTAGCGTTAGCTTATTTTGTTCATAATTTATCTGACAATTTTGACTTTGCAGAAAATCATTTCCGATCAAAACCTGATACGGAAAATCTTTCACTACACGAAACTCCAAATGAAATGTTTGACCAGCCATCTTAAACTTTAAAATTGCTACCTTGTTTACCACTAACACATTCTGTGTTATACCACGTATTCGTGTTGATTTAGAAAGAACCTTAGCACTCGGTGGAATTAATTTTTCATTGATGATTGATATCTGAGACCCTGTATCAATTAATGCCTTGTGTTTTCGCCCATCGACTTCTATTGGTACATATAACATTATTCTCATTTACTGTAGAGGCTACAATTTCTCTAATTTTCGTCTTACTTCCTGTAAATGCGCCTCCGTCATTTACAGTATTACTTAGTTTAAATTCGGTGTATTTTGAACCTGGTAATAAGTTGTTCCGTTCACCTGATTCGGTACAACCGGTACGTACTGCACTTGATTATTCATCTGCCCTTTATTTTGACACCACGACTGACCATTACTTCGATTTCCACAACAATTTCCACGTTGTTGCCAATAATTTGTCCTACGTGCACCACGATTACCACGCCAATTGTTATTATTTCTGTATCCTCTCCTATTATTATAATCACCATTTCCTCTATTCCTCTTAAAATTACCATTGTCTCTGTTCCAACTTCTATTTCCATTATTACGATAAAAGTTACGTCCTCTACTTCTAAAATTCTTATTGCCTCTAAAATTGTTTCCATTCTTTTGTTGTTTGGACACACTATCTCGTCTATCTTCTCTATCATCACGGTCTTGAAATTTCGCGGCTAAAATCAATTGTAGCTTTTCAATCTTCTTCTCTAATTCGCCTAATTGGGTGATACTCTGGGGCTCTTGTTTAATTTTAACTTCGTCTCTATTCCTAATTTCTTTCTTTAATAATAACTTGTCTACTTCTAAGTCACTGTCATCTTCTTCTACCTGCTCACGCATTTTCTTTAGTAGATCCTTCACCGTAACCTTTCCATTTTCTCTCTTTACACGTTTGTCTACCTTGCATTTATTTTTCTCTATTTTCTGGAGATCTTCGACAAACTTATCTATTGTAGAATACGAAATCGTCCCAACTTTCTCCATAAAATATGGCTGAAGGCCTCCTACTATAATTCCAATCTTTTTCTTCTCATCCATACTTGGATCTAATCTTTCACACAACACCAACATGTCATAAACTTAGTTAATAATAGGTTCATCCTCGAGATGCAACCTTTCCCTAATCCTTTCTTCTATGTCCATGGTAACGTTAGTCCTAGTAAACTCTTCAATAATGTTCTTTTGTAGCTCCTTATAACCTATATCATTTATATTCCTCCGTTTTAAAAACACCTTTATCCATTGTCTTTCGTTTCCCTTGAATACACTTGGCAAAAGCTCTTTCCTTTTATCTTCGCTCACACCTGCCATTTGACACGCGTCGTCAAATTCGTCGAAAAATCCTACTATGTCACTATTCATTTTTAAATCAAATTTACGTAGCTTATTAATATCAGAATAGAACATCACGTTAGTCTTCATTTTGCTTTCTTGCGAACTATTGTTTTCACTACTAGACTGTCTATTGTTTATAATACTACTGTCAAACGGAAAAATAGAATCGAAATCCTCAGAATATGATTTCGCTACCGGACTAGATGGGAAATTCTCTACTGGACCTAGTTTTAAATTTGGTTTAGCACCTTCTTGTTCAGTTACTTTTACTTGCTTCTTTCTACTCGAAGTTGCAATATTAAATATACTTCCAACTTGTACACCTCTACATGCTTTTTGTGCTCTAGTACGAGCTGTGTCTTCACTCATTTATCTACTATTTTAATTTAATACTTATTATTCTTATATCACGTATATTTCGAGCATCTAAATATCGGATAGGGTGGGTGGGCGGGAGTTATTCTTATTACTAAAACCGAATACTTAATCTATAACCATATTTCGTGAAATTTTACTTATAACTACAAAACCTTACTACTAAACATACCTTACTGTTTTCGAGAAAATACTAGAGACATTCTTAAAGTATACTTCACCATGAGAGGGTGGGTTGTGAGGGCTTAATATTTACTGAGATCGCTAAAAACTGGCATAATAAACTGGGATTATTACCAAAAATAGCAATCGCCACCATGACAAGGTGGTTATTTAATGAATAACTCGGCCTGGACTCGAACCCAAAGTAGTCTCCACCATGACACAACCTATGTATTGTACTAGGATCGCTACAAAATGGCGTAAGCCTCACAGCATCTCCACTATGACAACCCGCTCAATTCGTGCCTGAATTTGGGGATGCAAAAGTTGAATTGAGCAGATCACCTTCCACTCACCATCTAGAATGAGTGGGCAAGTATCTGTTTTATAAGCGAGAGGTTTCGAATTAAGTACATTTCTATTGGGGTTAAGTAGTAATGATAACACATAAATTCAATTATTAAACAACAATTGTATTTCTTATTAAAAGAGTGTAGCTAGTGTAAAATGTCGTGGATTATGACGGATATTTAGAATCTTTGCCAGACGAGTAGTGTATATCGAGCATTGAGCATTTGTACCCTGAATTTGAAGTAACACATACCTGTTACGGTTGTCTTCAGGTGACGTTCTCTGTTGATGATCTCCGGGGTTGCTACGTTGATTCCGATATCGCCAGGTTGATACCGTTATGGACAGGCGTCGCTGGTCAAGAGATGATTTGCATTGAATATGGCCTCTCGACCCAATGCTCCCGATTAACTAACGTTGACTGGTAGTCGTTCGAAAATCGGATTACCGATGTTGCGATTGACTTCGTACTGTGAATCGCATTAGAAACTTTATAGCGATGAACTCAAAACTCCTTCGACGAAAGATGTAGAACTTCTCCCTCGAAACCGTAAGACTTCTCTTCTGAAACCATAAGACTTCTCTCTCAAGGACCTCCTGTCCCTTGGTTTTGTTTGGATCTCGACTCCCGGAATTCTGCGGCGTCGTCTGCTGTCAGGCACGTGTGACCTCCTTCTTTCGGAAAGCAAATTCTTTCCTTGTTTCAAGAACAAAAACTGCAACACTCGACATGCTCTGATTTCCCGATTCTAGGCAATTTCTACAGATCCGTGAATGTGTCTGATGTTCACAAACATGTTACAACTGCAACTCGTAATTTTTACAGAATGTTATAAATATTATAGCTAACGCATTTCATAAATTTCCTTCTTGCATTCGCAGACTACCGATTATGTGTTTTGTTTATTTTATCTGCTGACGGCAAAATAATACATTTTTACCAACTTGCATTAACCTCAATTGTAACAGTTGTTTTCCCTCACCAAACAATTTTAGTATTTTACAAAACCCATTATTCTCAAAAGTAAAGTCAATCATTAAATTAAAATTCTGACAAATAAAATGCGGGCTCTGCCACAATATATACTGAATAAACTGAAGGGGAGATTCAAATTTTATGTGAGTGATGAAGAGTATGAGTGCATTGACGAGCAACTCACACCATTCAAGGGTAGATGTAATATAAACCAATATATTCCCACGAAGCCGGAAGCTTGGGGGTGAAAATTTTCCGTAAGAGCACTGAGTAGTGGTTACATGTACGATTTTGTTGAATGTGTTGATTTTTAACTCTTATATCTTGTACCAAAATCACTTTCGCAAGTTTTCTATAGCATAATGTTTATTCCAATTATTTTTAGTGTAATTTTGCAAACTTTATGTCTCCCAAGTCAGAAATGATTATGTTACCCTAAATGCATGAAGGCCATTCAAGTGGACAGATAAAGATAACAATTAAATTCTGCTAAGGAAATGTCAAATTTCAAAATTTTCGGTTTTACATTTCATAGTACATCAAGAACAATTTTTATGAAAAAATAATCATCACATGTCAATGAGAACACAATTCATGCATGGAAGGCTTAAAACTGCGTTCGTCACACACCCAACATCAACAGACATATATAGCGCGGTCAAGCTCTAACGTCGGGAATCATGAGTAAAAAACAGACAAGGTCTCACTCTGGGAAAAAACCCTTAATGCATCTACAACTACTTCCTGCAACAGTTTCCATGCAATGTCGAATTATTCTTAAGTTTTGTATTGTTTCGTGTTATAACTTAATTAGATCAATTACTGAATTAGTTCTTTTCATACTATCTCTCTCTTATATAACATTTACATATTATTACAAGTGCGTCATAACTTTATATGTATTATTTTGACATTACATTTAAAAAATAAGCACGGTGTAAGAAAACAAAAAGTATTACCAATAAAGTACTTAATGCAGAATGTATCATTACTGGTCTCTGTAATTTTTAAGTACGTTCCAAGTCAAACAAATGAATGTCTCATAAAATTAGCATGCAAACTTATTTTGTATTAGACACTAAATTGTTTGTCTTAGTGTAGGCTTCAAGAAAATGCAGGTAATAAATATAAATTAGTATCTGTTTTTAAGCTCTTTTGCATTGTTTTAAATCTTGTATTATTTTCTACTTATTAGCACTTTATACTGAAGTCGATTTACGTATATTATTTTCTGTTGCGATTTATAATATTAGTTCTATCTTGTTTTTTGATTTTTATGCGTTTATTGAAAACAGTAATTCTTCTTTCTTATTTTGCTTAATTTTTCCTCAGTTTATAAGCCCAGTAGTTTAGTTAGATATCCAAACTAAAGATAAGACACAAACTTCCTATAAAGTAAGTTGATCTAAGAAAAAGTGAAGAAATTTATCTTTTTAAATCTGTCTACACGTTCTGACTCATACGTGATCTAGCTCAAATGATTGTCATCACATCCTGATAAAACTTATATAGTAGCTGCGACAATGTATATTCTTGAAACAAAAATTAATAGTGAAAATCGATATATTTATGTTGAAATTATGCGTAAATATTCATACAATGAAGTTGGATAGTTATGGTCATAGCATTCTCAGTCGGAGATGAGTTCTAATATCTAGATTCTAAGAATATGATCCGATCCTTATCATATTTATATTAAATAGCCATAGCAGAATTTCTTTAAAAGAAATAAATCAACTAAATTGATGTATGTTGTAGAAAGTGTGAAAAAACATTTGTGTAATATATATACGTGGTTACGTGTAAAGTTCTCAGCCTGACAGTGAAAGATTGCGTTTTCACGGCAAATATGCTCTTACTTTTTTTATATAGTCCTCTCGTAAGTTGATGCACTTTGTTCAGTGCATAGAGACGCTTAAGTCTCCAATGTGTGATTCTGGAAGGTCTCTAACATACCCATCTATGCCAGCGATAACCTCTTCATTCACTTAAAACATTTTCCAGCCGAAAGAATGTTTTACATGTGGTAAAAGACCGAATTCAGAGTGTGCAATATCTGGCGATAGGGTGATATTCCAATAATTCCTACTTCAAATAGTATACATTGTTAATTTATTTTTAAAGCACCTTGTTCTGTTATTATGATGATAATGTCTTTCCGGTTTTGGTATCTGGGCTTCTTCTAACATATTTTATTCACTCAGTTGGTCCAGAAGACTTGCATAATATCTGCCAGGGATTATTTTATCTTCTGCTATGTAACTCATAAGAAAAATCCCTTTCTCATCCCTTTAGAACAATGACTCACATTCTGCAGATGAACTCGACTCCCCCGTTTATTATTGCAGAACTATCGGCTTCCACCCACTGCTTTGATTTCTATTTCGTTTCCAACATGTAATAATGGGCTACATCTGATCTATAGTAAAAAATGACACAAAATTATTTGCGTTCTACTACTTCTGATCGCTCGGTCTCCATAACATTCTTACTCGAAGTGGCTTCACTTTAGGCTGTTCTGCTATCTTTGGAACCTATTGTATCTAGTATAGTCAGGGGCGTATTTAGGATTTTGTTTCGGGGGAAGCTATACACTACACGTGAATATGCATCTATATTTTTCCTCAGAAATTGGAAAAAGGATTATTTTTGTACGTGGAGGGCTTGAGCCCGATAGCCACCCCCTAAATACACCACTGAGTAAAGTACTTTACCTCCAGGTATAATTTCACCCACGGATGTAAGGAAATTATAAATTAACAAACATGTTGTTAGCCAGAAAATCTTGAGAGTTCCTTAATTTCAACATAAATATTAGTTTAAAATATTATCTTTTCCTGTGGTCGAGCTCAACTTCCAAGCCAAGTAAGCAGAAATATAATACTGTAATAACTTGAAGAGTTAATTATGAAAAAGTTTATTGGTTTCCTATTATTGTACCGTGCGTTCGCAAAGCACGAAGGAAAATATGATTTTGCATTCTTCTATTCCATGACACGAAACATAAAATTTTCTCGCTTCGTCTCTCAAATATTGTAGATGTGTGTAGTAGCAGATTTATCATTAGACACACTAGGCATGTGCCTAGGGGCGCAGCCTTTGAGGTACGGCGGCGGGACATTTTTCTTTCTTATTGGTAAATTATAGGAACATTGATACTTACAGTTGGTCAATGTGACCCTCAATTTAATTTCATTGGGAGGGTTTAGTTTTTTTTTAAATTTCATTAATGGAATATTCCGTGCCAGTCTTTAATACAATAGGCTATAGCATAGCCTTCTATATAGTTCTTAGCCACAAAGTGAATAAGGTAACGTCGCATTTTGTGACGTAGGTAGTATGATGCTCTTACTGCCTAGTAGTTGCAGTCTGAGTCTGCAGAAAGCACAATAAAGCTGTAATATTTATCAGTCTTACTGCACAAGTTTTGATGTTTGTGATTATTTTACGATTTTATTTCTTTGAAACACATATTTTTGGAAAATAATAGGAGGAGTGAAGTGCAGGAAAATTAAAATAGACAAATTTCTTAATTATAAGCGTACGGCCAAGTATGGCCTTTGTATAGTAGAGTAGGACCAGAATTTTAAAGTTCAAAAACGTTGAGGTAAAGTTAGTTTCTCTCCTTTTTTAATCTCAAAACGTATTAATAAAGGTTCAAAACAATTTATTACATTATGCCTTTCTTGAACAAGGACATGAATAAAACCATGCCAATGACGGAAAATTGGAAATAGCCTATTACGTTGAGACGTTTCCTGTATCTGCGACCGACTGTATCCTGTATCCTGTAGGGGCGGCACCATAGGTAAGTCCGCCACTGGGTGTGTGTAGATGTGTACTGGTTTCCTTTCAATTCCTTAATGATTCTCTCTTGTCTACTCTCTTAAATGTATGTCGTCTTTAAAATTATTACGTTTGAAATTGGCATAACCGTGCTTACTAACAGATCAAAAGCTTTTAGTCTACTTTAAGATGTGGTAGATATACATACAAGTTTACGTTGTTTCAGATGTATCTACTCCTTGTTGTAACAACTGAATGTAAATTCGTAGATTTACGTTCCATAGTTTATCTCTGTGGGCTAAAGGCGACGTATAATTAGGGCAAATGAAGGATTATAAAATAATTAACCAAATTAATTACTCTTCTCACGGATATAAAATGTTTATGGAAAATATGTACCCCCATGGAATATGCATTTAAATGAAAGTATAAAAAGAACCGCATAAGATACCCCATGTTGACGTGGACGTTGAACTATCAATAAGCCAGTTAATCTATGGGGCATCATAAAATTCCTTGAGGTAGTTACTACGGTTCATAATTCATGTCAAACGGATAAGGATATTCACATAAACCGTTACCCACTGGCATCCACCAACAAAATTTCTTCGATGAATTTTTAAAAAATACACAAGCACATAGGCATCTAAAATTACGTCGGCCGTCAACAGTGACTAACACTAACGTTTAATATCGTGTAGGAAAAGAAGTGTTCAGGAATGGGCGAATATGTGCAAAGAAGGAAGGGTATTAATGTGCCCGGATTGGCAATGACTACACAAAGTATGATGAAGTTGGATGTTTATAGATATTCGACTCAGGTAAGTTGAATAATAAATTTATACTGAAAAAATATTATTTTCTTTATCTTAACTGAACTAACTTATCACGAAATAGCAATTCTTCCGTGAGTTTAGTCATAACATACACACAAAACACAAACTCACATTATACATACATACATACATACATATATATATATATATATATACCTATATATATATATATATATATATATATATGTATAATGTGAGTATGTATATATTCGAATACCTCCAATGGGTCGCGATGCGAAAGTGAATTGAAATGCTCAATATTACAAGAATAATACAATCAAGTGGAATTCTGCCTGTCCAAAAAATTTACACTAATATAAAGAATGAAACTAATCAGCATTTGAGGTTATTGGGTTGTCCGTGTTGCCAACTTAGCCTTTATACGAAATGGACAGCATTGTTACCCAATAACATTATTTTGTGGCTTCACACGTAAGTTATTCTCATATTCATTCATTTGTAACGACACAATAACACTTTCATGTAGGACTTGTGATCTATGAACCGTTTTATTTCGTCGATTTCACACTTGAACGCCTTGTCTTTCGAAAACGAAGCAGAACCTACCCCATGTGTAGGAACGTTTTTGTATCAGCAACAATATGCTTATGGACGTCTAATGCTGTTTGAAAACAACACTTTATACCAGGTTGGGAACACTGAAACCCAATAATCTCAAAAATTGAATAGTTTCATTCTCTATGTTAGTGTAACTTTATTTGCATAGGCATAGTTCCACTTGATTGTATTATTCCTGTAGTACTGAACATTTGCATTCACTTTCCCATAGTAAGCAATTATAAAGACTCGACATTTGAACATCCTGTATCTAGGAAACGAACAGATCTTTATAGGAACATTTTTACTTATGTCGATGTCTCAGGAATCACTCCTCTGTTTTTGTACAACGAAATTAGCGCGATACTGTATATATAGGATGTAACATAAATGCATGGCCCTATCCAAAAATTCGTGTTTCAGAATCCTGAGGTGCTTCCACAACTATTTTTAAAGAGGGAGTTTGACTACGGGCCTATGATATAAAGCACTCTCCAACTACCTCCATAAAAATTGTTGCGTGAGTACTTTAGGATTCTAAAACATGTATTTTTGAATAGAGCACATACTAGTTCCTAAGTGAAGTCTTGACCCGACTATAGTAGGTCCCATATTTTTGGAGCTATGGACCTTTAGAATTCATTTTTTCATGTTCTCGGCAGCCTATCTTAAGCAAAAAGAATGTACGTTAGAGGTTACAATGTGAAGGGAAGGTTCCTTATTCTACTATACCCTATTAAGTCAGAATTAATGTAATATTTACCGAATTACTTGCATTTGTTACACCTGCTTTTAAGGTTTTCTCATCTGGATGGTTCTTCTCGTTCAAATGATTCCGTTCAAGCACCAAAATGCTAAGATTTAGTTTGTCTAGTAATTGCATGCAACCTAATAAATTTGTTTCTAGTGTAGTATAAGATTCGTTTGAAAGTAAATAATTTTATGTGGGTCTCTAATCCTACTAATAAGATTTATTTGTTATGCAAGAATAAGATTTTGTGAAATGCAGTGTAGAATAGGGTTGAACATATATGTACTAATGTTACGCTACAGGATGGTCCTCAGTGACCTAATTTGACTATACTTGCGTAAATGTTAATCTCGCACTTATGCTCAGTTGCACCAATCGAAGATTAAAATCAGATATAGTCCAGGAAATTTAGACTATAACCCGGACATATTGGTAAACAAGCTGAAAATTGGTGGAGATCTTCAAAATGTTATTCTAATTACTTCACTCAAAGTTCCAAAAAATACAGCTTGGGGAAACCGAGATATGACGTCATCAATTTGTCCACCGACCGAATTCATCCTTAAAACTTTAAAACGTTATATCTACTCTACATTTTAAGATAAGCACTTCGGTTTTGCTTCATTTTGCAGACACACATTAGATATTGTTATTTTTTGTTATTTGTCGCTTCAAGAGCTTTCCAACAAGCCTAGGTACTTGTTTTATTTCTAAAACTAACGGAGATATTCAATTATATGGGCAGCTAGCCTTAATGTCTTATTAAATTTATTGTGACGCTGTAAGGGTTAAAGACCAGCCTATAGGGGTAAAAGTTAGTGAAACCTACACAAAATTAGTGCATTTTCGTGACTTGCTGGACAAAACCCTAACCAAACACCCTCCAAAAGTTCTGGCGGCTCCAACGTTTGCATCCTCCAATATGGCGGCCATTTCTATTATGACTGCTACATATAAGAGTTTATAAATTAGGCTTTGATCAGGACATTTCGAAAAACACACTGAAAATTGGTGCACATGTCCGCGGAAGTGTTCTAATCAATATACTGAAAGTTCCAAACCATCCATTTTTGGGAAAAGACGCCATTTTGAAAAATTAACGCTATCTTGGGTATTAGCATTTTGTGTATGGCTTTGAAAGTAGCCGTCCGTTAAAGCTATTTTGCCGGCCAGATTTATATTTTTAAGGCAGATAACATATCTAAAATGTTAACTTCAAATACAAACCATAATTTAGTGCTTCTTGGCCACTGTAATTGAATCGTGTGCTAGGATAGTGGGATAAAAGAAACAAAATTAAAAGTTTTAGTGATCATCTTTCGAGTAGAATAATTAGGAGTAAATATGTAGTTTGGAAATACTGACCAAAACGGTGTTTACTGAAATTATATAACAATGAAGTCACACCATGAGAGCCGAAAACACTGATTGTACGTAGGTTTTTGTTATAGAAGTCTGAGCATTCACAATTATTGTTATTCTATAACATTGTTAAGAATATTTTGTTACATTTCAGCGTCTACGGTTTCATTCTGCTCAGCAGCGTCAGCATGTACTCGGTTCTGGCATCCAAGGCCGTCGCAGTATCCATACTAGTGCTTCATTAGACTACTTCTCAGGCACTTGTAATATCTTTTGCACCCAAATTTACAATCGCATGAGATGATATGTAAGACATTGTCCTGTGCTGCGTCTAGGTCTCCTGGAGCGGGTTTGTTACAGCCGCTCTTCAGCATCCAAACCCATTTTGTAAGAGATAACTGCACACCCTTCCACTCTTGAATCTAGCATATAAATAAACAAACAAAAAAGCAACTATAAATATTTACGTATGATACAAAAACGAAAAACTATAAAGGAGCTAAATGCAGAACATTGTGTGAATATGAATTTAATTTGAGTAAAGAAAAAAGAAGAAGAAGAACTGATAGAGCAGTATAATTTCTATTAATGTACTTTATTCTTACTTGTGATTCTTACGTCAAGAAGATTATAAGATTATATTAAGATTACGTCAAGATTATAAGATCAACGTAACGCAATTTGGTCAATGTCTTTTTAGAATAGTTCTTATCGTGCGTGTACACTAAAGTCCTCCCAAATTGAATATGTGCAAGAAATGCAAATTCACCCCAAACTGATCATTTAAGATAGAAACAGTTGATTTTTGGGAAAGAAGCAAGCATATATATATATATATATAATGAATTTATGTATGAATATGTACAATAAATCTGCATCAGTATTAAAATGAGCTAGTGTAAATTTATCGTTTCATTGTAGTTAATGATATTTTATTAGTACAAATATCATTCTCTCTTGCTTTACGGATGATTGAAGTAACCAGATAACTACTAACTTACAGCCGTGTATTCTTATAAAACGCTATTCATGGATTGATGGCCCAAATTTTATATTTATCTTTATCTGATAATTTTAAAAATAATCTTCAAACCAGTGTTGGTGCAACAGATTTTCCTCACTTCGTTGATCGACTTTAGTTTCATCCATATCCACAGATTAATCTTCTGTTGGTACATTCGAGCATTAATGATTCAGAAAAGCAACGATTTTACAAGTTGATAACGGAATACAAGGACGTTTTCAGAATTTTTCTCAGCCACTAGGGTCGCAAGGCTGATATTTCTGGAGCTTCGTCTGTTATAGAGGAAACAGGAGTGTGCGGTAATTTAAATAGATGAAGTTGGGAACTGTGCAACGTTTCAGCCACCTGCACCTAAGACACTTGTCGTTTGTGAACACAAATGGTGACTCGTTTGGAAAACTAGTCTCGCGAAAAAGTGCGCTCAAGTATTCGAAATCTGTGGGAAAAACATGTAACGCAGCTGAAATTCAGCTTCCACTGGTACAGGATTACAGAGAAACTGCAATGTCTCATCAGCATATTACAGAATGGTGCCGAAAGTTTGTGGTTGGTAAAGAAAACATCACTGACGAGAAGCACAGCTATCGACCCATCATGGCATCAACAGATTTGAACCCCGCTTTGACATCATCGACCACCCTTCTTACAGCCCGCATTTCGTTGCAAGCGACTTTCGCCTGTTCCCGATTTGGTAGAGCACTTACGAGGCAGTCACTCCTCTTTATACGAGGAAGTGAAACGCTTCGTGACAACGTGATGAGCACTCAATCTTCAAACTCTTCCCACACTGCAGTCTGGAAGACTTTAAATAACTTAATCCTCCAGCTTATAAGAATTATCTTTTACTGGATTCTAGAATTTCTTTATACGTTATCGTGTTTTACAGTATGTATATATACGGTTAAATGATGATAAGTTTCAGCTATAGAGTGTTTAAGTAGTCATGTGAAAGAAGAAAGTATTTCTACTTTCAAGCAGCGAAAGGAGAGTAGAAAAAAAGAATTCGAGATTTCAACGCATTTACACGTTTGATGGGACACACACACATATAAACTCACCCTGAAAAAGTAATTTGCGAGATCAGTCCATGTGACCGTTTATTCGTCCTCGACTACACTCACCTAGAGACCATAGCATTCAACGTACTGAGACCAATTTTAAACTTAAAGTTTTATGTGATTCTTGAGTTTTTTTCACGTTTTCTTCCTACCCCTAAAGTTAATGGTAAGTAGTAGAAAATGGATCGATCTGGGCCAACCTAGGCCAACCTAGCTCATACTAGAACAACTCAGGAGAACCTGGGAAAATGACCATCGTACACCGTGAGCCCACGGTCTTTTACGACCTCAAATTTAGGGGTGAATTTATTCCCTTTTATGAGCACTTTTTACGGGGGTATATTCGTTCTCTTTTACGAGCACATTTTAGGGGTGATCTCGTTCCCTTTTATGAGCACTTTTCCAACCCCTACGTAACATCAGACTACGTAACATAACGAACACACAGCAGAACAGATAACACATAAGAGTACATAACATAACAAGGGTGTACTCGTTCTCTTTTATGAGCATATTTTTCAACCCCTATTTTAACATAGCAGAAATTACACTGACACTACGTAACACACAACAGAACAGATAACACATAAGAGTACGTAACATAACAAGGGTGAACTCGTTCCCTTTTATGAGCATATTTTTCAACCCTTATTTTAACATAGCAGAAATTACACTGAGACTATGAACACACAGCAGAGCATAAGAGTACGTAACATAACAAGGGTGTATTCGTTTTCCAACCCCTATTTTAACATAGCATAGAATACATGGAGACTATGAACATACAGCAGAGCAGATAACAAACACAACCACCTCCATTTTAGGGGTGTATTCATTCCCTTTTATGAGCATATTTTCCAACCCCTATTTTAAAATAGCAGAAATTACACTGAGACTATGAACACACAGCAGAACAGATAATACATAGCACAGCTAATAAAAGAACATGGCTTATTTTCCAACCTCTATTTTAAGATAGCAGAAATTACACTGAGACTATGAACACACAGCAGAGCATAAGAGTACGTAACACACAAGGGTGTATTCATTCTCTTTTATGAGCATATTTTCCAACCCCTATTTCAACATGACAGAGACTACGAAACATGGTGGACATAGCACAGGGGGTGTATTCATTTTCTCCACCCCTAATTGAACATAGCAGAAATTACACTGAGAGATCACTCGTAAACTGCGCCACATATTGAGGTGATGTTTCCACATTTAGCAATTGGTCATCAACTACTACAAGTTCCAAAATAATGAATATCGAGGTCAAAGGTCAAAATACTTAAAACCTAATAACACGAAAACTGAGCCACATATTGAGGTGCTGTTTCCAAATCTAGTAACTGGTCATCAACTACTACAAGTTCCAAAATTAGTCGCCATCGAGGTCAAAGGTCAAAATACTTAAAACCTAATAACACGAAAACTGAGCCACATACTCAGGTGCTGTTTCCACATTGAGTAATAGGTCATCAGGTACCACAAGTTCCAAAATAATGACCATCGAGGTCAAAGGTCAACATACTTAAAACCAAATAACTCTTAAATGGATCCACATATTGAGGTGCTGTTTCCAAATCTAGTAACTGGTCATCAACTACTACAAGTTCCAAAATAATGATCATCGAGGTCAAAGGTTAACATACTTAAAACCTAATAACACGAAAACTGAGCCACATATTGAGGTGCTGTTTCCAAATCTAGTAACTGGTCATCAACTACTACAAGGTCCAAAATAATGATCATCGAGGTCAAAGGTCAAAATACTTAAAACCTAATAACACGAAAACTGAGCCACATATTGAGGTGCTGTTTCCACATTTAGTAATCGGTCACCAACTACTACAAGTTCCAAAATACTGATCATCGAGGTCAAAGGTCAAACTCGAAAACTGAGCCAAATATTGAGGTGCTGTTTCCAAATCTAGTAACTGGTCATCAACTACTACAAGTTCCAAAATACTGATCATCGAGGTCAAAAGTCAACATACTTAAAACCTAATAACACGAAAACTGAGCCACATATTGAGGTGCTGTTTCCACATTTAGTAATAGTTCATCAATCACTGCAAGTTCCAAAATAATGACCATCGAGAGCTTGTAAACGGAGCAACGGATAAATTTTGTACAAAGCAGAAAAAGGGAAGGAGGAATAAATTTGAGTGGCCTATTCAATTTTGTACCAACGAGAAATGCCATTTTAACTAGCTGAGAATTATATGTCTTCTTGTACTAATTAAATAAACGAAGGAATATTGTACCAATGAGAAATGTCATTTTTTCTAGACCATGTTCTAATATTTAAACAAACGAAGGCGTGAATTTGAGTGACCTATTCAATTTTGCACCAACGAGAAATAATTGCGTATTTTAAACAAACGATCGGATAAATTTAACCAGCTCAGAAGTTTAATACTAATTTGTACTCTTGAGTAAGCTTTCCAATTTTATAGCAAGAATTACCATTTTTTAAACTAACTCAGAATTTCATTTCATTTTGTAATACTCAAATTTGGATGAAGTGTTTAGTTTTGTACGAACCAGAAACATTTGATTGGATTATTTCCTTATTTACCAACTGGAAAAAGTGAAGGCCCATTACTCAAATAAACGAAGGAATACCAACTAGAAAAAAAGAAGTGAAGTATGAATAAAATTTAGGTGGACTATTTTCTTTTGTACCAACTGGAAAAGAGAAGAAGAGCTACTTTAACTAGCTCATTATGTACTGTTTAAAGATACGAAAATTGACTATTTAACTAGCTCAGAATTTATGTAAGAATAATTTCGATGTTCTACTTTTTATACCAACGAGAAAAAAATGAACTAGCTGAATATTTAAATATACGAAAGAATAAATTTAAGTGACCTATTCAATTTTGTACCAATGAGAAATGGCATTTTTAACTGGTTCAGAATTTTACTACTCAAATAAACAATGGAATATTTAGTTTTGTACCACCGAGAAAAAACAAAGAATATTGTACCATTTTGGAGTATTCAAATAAACAAAGGAATTATAACTTGTGTCAACTCTAAAATCAATTAAATGAAGTAATGCATTTGAGTGAGCTATTTAATTTGAAAAACCGAAGTTGAGTATTTTATACCATTTTGTATTATTTCAACAAACAAAGGAATAAGCAAAAAAGGATCATTTTATATCATTTTAAACTAATCTAATAAACGAAGGCATAAATATGAGTGAGCTATTTAATTTTGTAGCTGAGTATTTTAACGAAAGAACAAAATTGTACTAACCAGAAAAAACCGAAGAAGACCCACTTTAACTAACTGAGAATTTCTGTACCTTTTTGTACTATTTAAACAAACGATGGAATAAATTTGAGTGGCCTGTTTTTTGTACTAACCAGAAAAATCGAAGAAGGTACCTTTGTACTAGCCCAATGAACGAAAGAACAAATTTGGGTGTTCTACTTTTGATACCAAACAAAGAAGAACCATTTTGTACTACTCAAAGAAACGAAAGAAAAAACGAAAAAAAGACCAATTTAACTAGCTCAGAATTTCTATAACGCAAAAATTAATTTGGATGGAGTAACAAGAAAGAAAGCAAAGATATGCCATATTAACTATTTAAATAAACGAAAGAATAAATTTGAGTGATCTATTCCATTTTGTACTAAGGAGAAATGCCATTTTTATCTAGCTTAGAATTTTTAAACAAAACGAAGGGCTAAATTTGAGAAAGCGAACATGAACCATTTTACTCAAATTTGGATGGAGTATTTAGCTTTGTATGAACCAGAAAAAAAGTGAAGAAGAACCATTTTAAATAACTCAGATCTTTATACCATTTTGTACTACTTTTTGTACCAATCAGAAGAAAATCAAAGAAGGGTCATTTTAACTAGCCAAGCAGAAAAAAAGGAAAGAATTAACACCTTGTACTAACCAGAAAAGGAGAAGAATGATCAACATTCTATACTTTTTGTGCCATTTATTGGGGTGTTCTTTTTTTTTTTTTACCAACGAGAACCATTTTTAACTGACTTAGAATTTTATACCTTTTTGAAAAATTTGTATCAAATCGAAAAAAGCAAGGAAATACCATTTTAAATAGCTCAGCATGTTATAGCTTTTTGTGTTTTTGGTCTACCCAATTTCTTGACCATGTTGTACTATTTAAACAAACAAAGGAATAAATTTGTATGACCTATTCACATTTATAGCAAGCAGAAAAAGGAAAGAATAAATTTGAGTGGCTTAAGCAAAGAAGGTCAACGGTAACTAACCTTTTTGTGCTATTAAATTTGAGTGACCTATTGAAGAATGAATAAATTTTGTTTGCAATTAAAAAAAACGGAGAAGGTCTATTTTATGTACATTTTGTACTACTCAAATAAACAAAGAAATACCATTTTATATTTCAAATGGTATTAACATACATTTTTCGTTTAATGGACTAACAAAGGATACAATTAAAACAGAAACATCGCAGCACGAGTAGCTTAAAGCCTCTTATTTACAGATACACACTAAAATGTAATTTAACTGAAGCAAATGTTTATCGTATTGCATTTCCATTCGTAATGCGTCGATAATTGCATTCGTAATGCATCGATAATTGCATTTCCATTACTTTAATGGACGCACATATTCCATTTAGATGTAGGAGATTGGAAATAACGTGTTCGGCATTGGAAAATGTATTTGACAAATCTGGATATCGTTTTAATTAGTGCTGAAAGTAACCTAGTTGAGTGCGTTTCATGTATGACTGTTCCGTTGTCTTTATCTTACTTGGTAAGATTTTGGAAATTTTTTGAAGTTTTGAATATTTGTAGGATTTTGATGTGCTAGAAACTTGCTTGATGATCTTTGGAGTATTTTTACATCACCAAGGCTGTATCGGATGAGAACTAAACTTTAAGATTGATTCCAAACCACTGTAATAGTTTCAAAGTTGCACTCAACCAGGAGTCAAACCTGGAATCCCGTGCATCAAAGGCTCACGTGCTAGCGACTAAACTATTGGCAAGGGCTATGCTAGAAATGTAAGGGACACAATTCAGCCGGCTGAAAACTTCAGACAAAACTTAACGAGAAAATTTCAGATTCTGCCACCTCCAAAAATGATGAAAAATGTTTTGCAAATCTATATTTTAAATTAAAAGGTATCTATGATTGTGACTCCCAATCTCTTGAACCGCACGACAGATCTCGATGAAATTTTCAACATTTATGTGGTTTAGGCCTGGGAGTGCTTTTATCTATTTGCTTTCATGTTGTAACTTTGGCCAGGGGGAGGAAGGGGAAGATATAAAACTATATATAAAACTTAATAATTCTTCAACCAAACGACCAATCTCGATCAAATTTTCAACAAGAATAAGGATCGTAGCTTGGATGCTTTTTGTCATTTCACTTTAACGGAGCAACGTAGGACAGGAGGAGGGGGAAACAAACCCAAATCCATAAATATAGAAATTACTGTGACCATGTACGTGAGTTAATAACCCTTGAATCACCCGACCGATGTCGATCAAATTTTCAACCCAGATGAAATTCCAACCTGAGATGTTTTTCGTTATATCACTTTGACGTAAGGGATAAAGAAGGAGAAGAGACATTTGAAAATGATCAGAAATGACCGATATTAGTGTCGCATCTATAGTTTTGGGGGGTCACAGATGAATAATGACACATCTGATGCTGTTTAAATCCAAATACAGTCCCGCAACTTGGGGTGGCGGAGGAAAGATATATAAAAATAATTGAAGTGATCAATATTAGTGTTGCATTCAAAGTTTTCGGGGTCACTGAGGTGAAAAGTGACACTTGTGATGAAGTGCTCCACAACATGGAGAGAGAAAGGGAATATATAAAAGTCACTGAAAGTGACCGGTATCAGAGAGCGCTTTAGTAATAGTGAAAAGTGACTGACTAACGGAACATATTACTATTTTTCTAAAGTTAACCCAGCGAAGCGGGTATTGATGCTAGAGAATAAGCCTGGATCTTTTTTTTTAATCAGGAATACTACTTATCCTTTCGTTCGAGGAAGATATTTTCGCATATTGAAAACTGAACCTCAACGTTTATATAAAGAAATATTTGTTTAAAATAAATATTGTAAATTAAAATTTCAGACGTGCCTAAAACAATGGTACTGCATCCTTTTAAATTATCATAAAATAAGATATTTTATCAATAACGGTTTATAATAACTTCTGAAATGGAACAGACAAAAATTTTAACAAAACTTCATTTGAAATATATATTCTGGATTTTTCATACAACTAAAGCAGACAACAGAGTACATATATCAGGTTGCTTTTTGACACAGTCTCCATATTGGTTGAGGCTCATGTAGCAGTGTGGGAAGAGTTTGAAGATTGAGTGCTCATCACGTTGTCACGAAGCGTTTCACTTCCTCGTATGAAGAGGAGTGACGGCCTCGTAAGTGCTCTACCAAATCGGGAACAGGCGAAAGTCGCTTGCAACGAAATGCGGGCTGTAAGAAGGGTGGTCGATGATGTCAAAGCGGGGTTCAAATCTGTTGATGCCATGATGGGTCGATAGCTGTGCTTCTCGTCAGTGATGTTTTCTTTACCAACCACAAACTTTCGGCACCATTCTGTAATATGCTGATGAGACATTGCAGTTTCTCTGTAATCCTGTACCAGTGGAAGCTGAATTTCAGCTGCGTTACATGTTTTTCCCACAGATTTCGAATACTTGAGCGCACTTTTTCGCGAGACTAGTTTTCCAAACGAGTCACCATTTGTGTTCACAAACGACAAGTGTCTTAGGTGCAGGTGGCTGAAACGTTGCACAGTTCCCAACTCCATCTATTTAAATTACCGCACACTCCTGTTTCCTCTATAACAGACGAAGCTCCAGAAATATCAGCCTTGCGACCCTAGTGGCTGAGAAAAATTCTGAAAACGTCCTTGTATTCCGTTATCAACTTGTAAAATCGTTGCTTTTCTGAATCATTAATGCTCGAATGTACCAACAGAAGATTAATCTGTGGATATGGATGAAACTAAAGTCGATCAACGAAGTGAGGAAAATCTGTTGCACCAACACTGGTTTGAAGATTATTTTTAAAATTATCAGATAAAGATAAATATAAAATTTGGGCCATCAATCCATGAATAGCGTTTTATAAGAATACACGGCTGTAAGTTAGTAGTTATCTGGTTACTTCAATCATCCGTAAAGCAAGAGAGAATGATATTTGTACTAATAAAATATCATTAACTACAATGAAACGATAAATTTACACTAGCTCATTTTAATACTGATGCAGATTTATTGTACATATTCATACATAAATTCATTATATATATATATATGCTTGCTTCTTTCCCAAAAAATCAACTGTTTCTATCTTAAATGATCAGTTTGGGGTGAATTTGCATTTCTTGCACATATTCAATTTGGGAGGACTTTAGTGTACACGCACGATAAGAACTATTCTAAAAAGACATTGACCAAATTGCGTTACGTTGATCTTATAAAGCTCGAATATTAACGTATCTAACACGGTCAGAGCAGGAGTGCAGCAGGGCTCCCTAGGGTTATCGGAGAGGTGTCTGCAGAGATCTGGTGCTTCAGCGACGATAGATACACATTTAAAAGCGGATAGTGCAAAACACTGTTCATTTCATAAAATACTTACCGTGTGTGTTTGATTATGTATTTGTACATTACTGAAGAGGTGATAGGTAATATCACGACATATTTTCATTTCTTGCATATTTGTATTCCAAAGAAATATAACACATTACTATCTTAACTTACATAATTCTCTAGATCACTTAACCCTCGGGTTCCTCTATACTTGATCGACACTTATATGAAAATATTTGAAATTTGCTCTGTAAATTTTACAAATATGTATATCCGAACAATAAATCTGCACATAATATGTGTTTTATTAATTAGTTTATATCTTTAATGTAGTTTATTAAATTGAAGAAATTAGGTTTAGTGGGCCAACTAATACAGATGAATACAGTAGTTTATTTTGTGTCACATTGGAAATCATCATCTTTATGAGATTCTATACTACTGCATTCCACTATCTTCGGTTCAATTATATTTTATGGCATAAACGGCTTTATTCGTTCATATAACAGAGTTGTCAGCATTTTATGTATTTCAAATTTTGCTTTATTGGAGTTGAATATGCCGTTGTATATTAATTATACAGGTTAAGCGCAAAAAGGAATAAGTTGGTGGAAATGTCCGGAGAAGTGTTCTAATTAACATACTGAAAGTCCCAAAGTATTCATTTCGGGGAAAACCCGACATATTGACAACCTTCGTCATCTTGGATTTATCATTTTTGATAGGTATAGCTCTTATACAAAATATTACTTAAAGGTTATTTTTTATCACGATTTTCCTTTTCAGTTTGTATTTTTTTTTTTTAATTTACAGATATGTAAGAGGAGTATGAAAGTACAATCGCAAGAATAGGGAGCAACACAGTTCTTTTAAACACATTTACCACAGTCGAAAATACAAAATAAAGAAAGCAATTTCCAATGCTGCGAGCAGCGTCTTCTACTGAGGATTAGAAAACAGCTACATCCCTATACTGGCCTTAGTTTCTACTGTTGTTGTTCTGCTGTCTTTTTGGGTAATTTAGTGAGTTTTTGAAGCAAGACGGTAAAGGAGTAATGTTTTGCTGATTATGAAGCGATAGAACACAATATTATCATATAAGTACAATTTATGTGGGTGTCGAGACGATGTTATTTCAGCTTGATAAGTATTGTAAACAGGTCCAACTAACAAGATTTCCTGAAGATCTGAAGAAATATTCCGACTTCATTCAACAACTGAAGACATTACTCAATGATCTACTGGAAGGAAAACTTTCGCTGAAAACCGTTTGCACGACTGAATGTTTGATCGAAGTTTCTAGGCTGTTATACTTCAAACTGGAAGAAGTTTCCTAATCTAGTAGTACTTCCAAATTGAGGGTGCAGTACTCCCCATTGGTCAACATTATGAGTCTTTTTATTAGAGCAGAACACTGTGGCGACTGGTAACTCCACCTCTAATCTGTATAAAGTATGAATTCTTATTCGCACGCCGCTGGCCACCTAGAAGAAATCATGACAACCTAAGAATTCAAACGGTTCAATACTCAAAGTTAGTTTACTATTAGAAGATCGGATAAATTTTGGTCAGAAGTTTGGGCAGACATGGTCATCAAGCAAGTACTTATGTGGACTATGAAAAGTGTTGGAGGAATGACACACGGATGAGGGCTGTCTGAAGGAGTGATTGCTTGTTGGGTGTGTTGGGTGTTCAATGCCAGTTCCGTTGAACGTTATTGAGACGATTGAAGATTTTAGTCGTATCTATTCCGAAATTTCCGAGTCACATGTAGAACTTAGCGAATGTCGAGATGCCAAAAAAAAAAAAAACATCGAAAAGCTAGTTGGCTCATAGCTCATTCGAAGGACAATTAGATCCCCTTGTTTCATTATCTACTGGATTGGTTGCTGATGAAACCGCCAACTGTGATGATGCTCATAAGTCCGTTATACGCACCATGAAGTAAATTGTAGGTTAGCGCTTCAGTGGCGTTCATCGTAAGGTAAGAAATAAGGTATAGTCACTTGCAAGTGTAGCCAGAACGATTAGGATAAAAGATACATTCATTGAAGTAAATCCAAACTAGCTTTTGCATCGTTTTCTGTGCGTGGTACGCAATGAAGAAGAGTTAGCAGGTTACTTCAAGTACAAGCTGAATGCTAGACTACCTGCACTTCTCGATGGTTTAGTAATGCGGAAAGGAAACAAGTCAGCATTCAAAGCCTTGTGAATTCGGTCTTCCTTCCAGTTCTGTTTTCACAATGGATGGAGGATTTCTACTTCATCGAGTGGTATGGGTGTGTCCATCAAACTTTGAACAGATATGATTACAGTATGGGAAATACATAATTAATCATTACGGTCGAAAAGTGACGGTGCTGTTCAACGGCTACATCTCCCCAAGCACAAACGACGAAGTACATGCCATCAGAAGTAGAAAACAAGCAGAGACAGAGGCAGTTATCACAGACGCTCCACTATGAACTGTACCACAGGACGTATTTCTGACAAACGTAAAGAATAAGACATGCTTCATTGCACTTTTGTCAGTGCATCTTTGAAAAAGCTGGTATAAAGTATTTAAAGCTCCAGGTGACGCAGATACGATGATGGTAGTGTTAAATTCTGTGGAAGTGTCAGAAAAAGGGTTGAATTCTGTGATTGTAGGAGACGACACGGACCTCTTTGTTCTATGGTTTGTGGTTCTGGTGACCAAACCATCTGAATGTTAATACCTGGGAAGAAAAACACAGACAAGATGTTCTGCAGTGACAAAATAAAGGCTGACCTTGGGAATCTCCTTCCCGCACTGCTCTTCTTCCATATTACAACAGATTGTGGCACAACTTCCGCGCCCTTCAGAAAAGAAAAAGTCAGATCTTTCAAGTAGCTTAATGAGAACGAAGTTTTGAGGGAAAAGATGTTAATATTTGACCATCCAAAGGCCACTAATGAAGAAATTGCTGCGGCAGAAGAGGCTTTTCTGCTTGCTTTGTATTGACGTGACATTAATGGTACTTTGGACCAAGTAAGACATCAACTGTATATGCGTAAAGTAGCAAAGTTATTTCTGAAATCAGCTGTTGATTTGGCGATTCTTCCACCTACAACCTTTGCAGCAAGCAGCATTTCTATCGAGTTTATCAGCAGGTGAGACTCAAATTCAAATTAGTTCTCTTTTCTTCTCTTTTTTCTTGAAACAAACAATACTTTTAACTCATTTTCTTTCTTTGGAACGGCATGTTTCCAGTTCGAACTAAATGAAAGTTGCTTTGTCCCAATTTTGTGCCTTTTATATTTATGGTTGGGATGAGGTGAGCTATCGTGACTCTGCAAGGTCCGATGGGTAGTTCTTACAGTAAGAATCACAAGTAAGAATAAAGTACATTAATAGAAATTATACTGCTCTATCAGTTCTTCTTCTTCTTTTTTCTTTACTCAAATTAAATTCATATTCACACAATGTTCTGCATTTAGCTCCTTTATAGTTTTTCGTTTTTATATCATACGTAAATATTTATAGTTGCTTTTTTGTTTGTTTATTTATATGCTAGATTCAAGAGTGGAAGGGTGTGCAGTTATCTCTTACAAAATGGGTTTGGATGCTGAAGAGCGGCTGTAACAAACCCGCTCCAGGAGACCTAGACGCAGCACAGGACAATGTCTTACATATCATCTCATGCGATTGTAAATTTGGGTGCAAAAGATATTACAAGTGCCTGAGAAGTAGTCTAATGAAGCACTAGTATGGATAATGCGACGGCCTTGGATGCCAGAACCGAGTACATGCTGACGCTGCTGAGCAGAATGAAACCGTAGACGCTGAAATGTAACAAAATATTCTTAACAATGTTATAGAATAACAATAATTGTGAATGCTCAGACTTCTATAACAAAAACCTACGTACAATCAGTGTTTTCGGCTCTCATGGTGTGACTTCATTGTTATATAATTTCAGTAAACACCGTTTTGGTCAGTATTTCCAAACTACATATTTACTCCTAATTATTCTACTCGAAAGATGATCACTAAAACTTTTAATTTTGTTTCTTTTATCCCACTATCCTAGCACACGATTCAATTACAGTGGCCAAGAAGCACTAAATTATGGTTTGTATTTGAAGTTAACATTTTAGATATGTTATCTGCCTTAAAAATATAAATCTGGCCGGCAAAATAGCTTTAACGGACGGCTACTTTCAAAGCCATACACAAAATGCTAATACCCAAGATAGCGTTAATTTTTCAAAATGGCGTCTTTTCCCAAAAATGGATGGTTTGGAACTTTCAGTATATTGATTAGAACACTTCCGCGGAAATGTGCACCAATTTTCAGTGTGTTTTTCGAAATGTCCTGATCAAAGCCTAATTTATAAACTCTTATATGTAGCAGTCATAATAGAAATGGCCGCCATATTGGAGGATGCAAACGTTGGAGCCGCCAGAACTTTTGGAGGGTGTTTGGTTAGGGTTTTGTCCAGCAAGTCACGAAAATGCACTAATTTTGTGTAGGTTTCACTAACTTTTACCCCTATAGGCTGGTCTTTAACCCTTACAGCGTCACAATAAATTTAATAAGACATTAAGGCTAGCTGCCCATATAATTGAATATCTCCGTTAGTTTTAGAAATAAAACAAGTACCTAGGCTTGTTGGAAAGCTCTTGAAGCGACAAATAACAAAAAATAACAATATCTAATGTGTGTCTGCAAAATGAAGCAAAACCGAAGTGCTTATCTTAAAATGTAGAGTAGATATAACGTTTTAAAGTTTTAAGGATGAATTCGGTCGGTGGACAAATTGATGACGTCATATCTCGGTTTCCCCAAGCTGTATTTTTTGGAACTTTGAGTGAAGTAATTAGAATAACATTTTGAAGATCTCCACCAATTTTCAGCTTGTTTACCAATATGTCCGGGTTATAGTCTAAATTTCCTGAACTATATCTGATTTTAATCTTCGATTGGTGCAACTGAGCATAAGTGCGAGATTAACATTTACGCAAGTATAGTCAAATTAGGTCACTGAGGACCATCCTGTAGCGTAACATTAGTACATATATGTTCAACCCTATTCTACACTACATTTCACAAAATCTTATTCTTGCATAACAAATAAATCTTATTAGTAGGATTAGAGACCCACATAAAATTATTTACTTTCAAACGAATCTTATACTACACTAGAAACAAATTTATTAGGTTGCATGCAATTACTAGACAAACTAAATCTTAGCATTTTGGTGCTTGAACGGAATCATTTGAACGAGAAGAACCATCCAGATGAGAAAACCTTAAAAGCAGGTGTAACAAAAGCAAGTAATTCGGTAAATATTACATTAATTCTGACTTAATAGGGTATAGTAGAATAAGGAACCTTCACTTCACATTGTAACCTCTAACGTACATTCTTTTTGCTTAAGATCCGCTTCGTAGGCTACCAACATTCTTGTCCTAGAAGAGGAGGGTTGGGAAAATTCGGTTTCACTATATAAAGATGATAAAAGACTTCCGACCCCAGCCAGAATAGAATCAAATCGATTCTATTCACAAGTAGAGCTTTACCAGTAACAATTTTCAAGAAACTTGATGTAAACACTATTTTTGACTTACGTGGAGCCATGTGGAAGAGACACAACACCTCTGCAACTCACTACCCTAAAGAAAAGTACATGCCTTACAATTTAAAACAATCAAAAACGTTCCCATAGACATAGGGCGTTTACGTGTTATAGGCTGCCGAGAACATGAAAAAATGAATTCTAAAGGTCCATAGCTCCAAAAATATGGGACCTACTATAGTCGGGTCAAGACTTCACTTAGGAACTAGTATGTGCTCTATTCAAAAATACATGTTTTAGAATCCTAAGTACTCACGCAACAATTTTTATGGAGGTAGTTGGAGAGTGCTTTATATCATAGGCCCGTAGTCAAACTCCCTCTTTAAAAATAGTTGTGGAAGCACCTCAGGATTCTGAAACACGAATTTTTGGATAGGGCCATGCATTTATGTTACATCCTATATATACAGTATCGCGCTAATTTCGTTGTACAAAAACAGAGGAGTGATTCCTGAGACATCGACATAAGTAAAAATGTTCCTATAAAGATCTGTTCGTTTCCGAGATACAGGATGTTCAAATGTCGAGTCTTTATAATTGCTTACTATGGGAAAGTGAATGCAAATGTTCAATACTACAGGAATAATACAATCAAGTGGAACTATGCCTATGCGAATAAATTTACACTAACATAGAGAATGAAACTATTCAATATTTGAGATTATTGGGTTTCAGTGTTCCCAACCTGGTATAAAGTGTTGTTTTCAAACAGCATTAGACGTCCATAAGCATATGGTTGCTGATATAAAAACGTTCCTACACATGGGGTAGGTTCTGCTTCGTTTTCGAAAGACAAGGCGTTCAAGTGTGAAATCGACGAAATAAAACGGTTCATAGATCACAAGTCCTACATGAAAGTGTTATTGTGTCGTTACAAATGAAAGAATATGAGAATAACTTACGTGTGAAGCCAGAAAATAATGTTATTGGGTAACAATGCTGTCCATTTCGTATAAAGGCTAAGTTGGCAACACGGACAACCCAATAACCTCAAATGCTGATTAGTTTCATTCTTTATATTAGTGTAAATTTTTTGGACAGGCAGAGTTCCACTTGATTGTATTATTCTTGTAATATTGAGCATTTCAATTCACTTTCGCATCGCGACCCATTGGAGGTATTCGAATATATACATACTCACATTATACACAAACTCACATTATACATACATACATACATATATATATATTGTGGCAGGATTCGTTTTTCAAGTCAAAAATTATGTATAATTTTAATTTTATTTTTAATCAATGTTTATGTTGCAAAGATCGCGTTTTATAAAATATTAAGGTTAAGGTGATTAAGTGTTACAAATTAAGTATAATGCAAGCTGCGGAATATTATTATTCAATAGTCAGCGAAATGATGTAAACAAAATGTAAATAAAATGTGTCGTTGAGAGTCTGGCAATGCAGGAAGGTAATGCAGACAATGTGTCAATTCTTGCATATGCCAAATACTGTACATTATGAAAAGAGAGACTGTAAGCTTTTGTGAACATTTCACACATTCACGGATATGAGGAAATTGCTTAGAATCGAGAAATCAGAGTGTGTCGAGAGTTGCAGTTTTTGAGTCTTGACACATGGAAAGAATTTGTTTTTCCAAGTGAAAGGGGGTCGCACGTGCCATCCAGCAGACGACAGGAGTAGGACCAGGTTGAACAAAACTGGGAGACGAGAGGTCTTCAAGAGAGTCAGTTTGGGACAGTGGAGTGACTTCGACACAGTCTTCGAGAGTCTTGGAACAGTCTTTAGAATCAGCGAGAATTAGTCCTTAGTAGTCTACATGAACAGTCTTTGAGAGTTTAGTCAAAGACAGCAGGACAGTCAACGGACAGTCATCATAGAGTACATTATTCTATCCACGGAGAACATCGAGTCATCGTTAGCATTTGGGAGTATACTTAACTCCCATTGTCATGTACATCAGAATCTAGAAGACAAAACTTTTTAACACATTATTAAAACATATACACTGATATTATTATCGTAGCACTTAAAAAAATTGAAAATATAATTGTTTTATTTTCTTCATAAAAACTGAACACTGAAATTTTAATGTTGGGGAAATAAAATTTTGCTGTAGGGCGTTTGCTACGCTGCGATAGTTCCTGGCTAGCAACTGCTGTTTCAGCACTATTCAATCAAGGTTAAGATTATTTCCGCTCCAACAAATCTGTTTGCGCGTCGGTTTGGATCGGTGAACACTGGCTGTTAATACGCACTACGAAATTTTAGTAATTTTGCCAAAAATATTGTGTTTTTACAACACAATGACATCACATGGGAAGAAAAACTCTCAGTTGATGTCCTTCGGGCACTCGGTTTTTCCGTGTTTGTCGAAATTTTCAACAAAAACGTCGGTTTTCGTTGTTTCACTGTGTCCCATTAATGTATTAGTGTGTGCATCTTCTTCTTTAGTGATGTGGTTCATGTGTGTATTTTCCCATTCAGTTTCAGTGCTCTTACTACAATCTGCTTTACTACGATCTGGCAAATTATTACAAATAGTGATATCAGTGCTTTGTGGTATAGTTTTAAGTGTTGGTTTATTCTTATTTAATATTGTGGCATAGAGTGGTGAAACTTGTGAAAGTACGTAAGTTTCAGACTCATCTCGACCACTTACTTCTAAATCTATATTCGATCTTACATTATTTTTACTATTTCTTACACTATTTTCGTATTTTCTCTCTATCCTATTTAATCTTACCAAAATATACCACGTAATAATTACTATTACAACTAATACACTTCCTAAAACTAACGTTGATGTTAATAATAATATTGTATCGATGTCCATTCCCTTCGTTTTGGATATTATCTGAAATAGTCGGGATAGGCCTACTAAAAATCCGTAGAAAATTACATTTATTATAATTATTTAAATAATTAATATTCCTAACTTGTGTCTGCTTACACTTTTTGCGATCCAAAATTCGGCTATCTTTGAAGCAGTCTCATTTTGTTCTTTCTGTGTATGGCACACTTGCTACTTTCTCAGTAATTCTCGTGCAAGACCGTTAAAACTCTAACTATGTGTGAAATCTATCTAACCATAAATTGTAGACTTTGTTCCACACTTAAAACTCGTGTTTTCAGTCATTCTTTACCATAAATATCGTACTAAGTTATATCTGCTATATCTCCATATATTTAGACTTATATTTCTTCTGACGTACGTATTTATATAATTTGCACCTTATTTTAATCATCTACGTGATTAAATATCATTAATTATATTTTATATTAATTTTTCTGTAATTTTAACAGTATATTTCATTGCTTGACGCTCGGGATTAGCTGTACGTAGAGGATGGAAAATTCAATGATTGGCTTGAGAGCCCAAGACATCGGTCGGAATCGTTCGAGTTCACTCGGAACTATTCGTTTTCGACTGCAGTATTCTGTGAGGCCTGGAGTGGAGAGTAATTCTAGCCTCTCGCGAGGTGTCTGTTCATGTTTTTACCTCTTGGCGTTCAGAACTCCCAGAAGGTCTTTGACGCAAATGAATACTGAGTTCCTATGAGCATTGCTCGTAGCGCTTGCAAAGTAAATTCGACAATGAAATAAACAATTCCAATCATTATTTTCAATCAATATCGATTGATTATTACTAATTATAGTGAAATATATTTATTTCTTTTCTTTTCTTTTCTAAAACTTATAAAATTTTTTGGACTTTTAAAATAATTATGAAATATATTATTACTACGTAAACTAAACATTCTTCAATACTCGTTGTGAACTATTTCTTGCTTTATCTATGCTTATTCATAGATTTTAACCCTTTAATTCACAATGTAAATACTAAATAAAATTCATTATTCATTATTTTCTAGAAACAATCGTAGTATTTATGCATATATATTATCTATTACTACCATAATAGTAATCTGTTACTATTTGGTCTATTCTTATCTATTATTAACTATTTCTATTATTATTATTATTACTGATGTTATTGCTTTCTACGCTTATTTTCCTTATCCCTTCTTGAATATTTCTGACTTTATCTATCCTTGTTTGATGTTACTATCCTAGATTTGTCTAGGTTATCTATTCTCATCTATTTCTATCCTTATTTTCACTTTTTTTTATTTATTTATTTACACCTAAAACGGAAATGGGACATCGTTCGGTACCGTATTACAATTCACTCTATTCGGTTTGGGTAGTATGACCTATTATGGACTATTATAGACTATAAACTTTCTTTACTTAACTTCACTCCTACATTTGGTGATGGTGTTTACTATTGGTGATGGCTGTTTGGTGAGTATGGAATGCATGATTTGTATACACTTTTGACACTTCCTACGTGTTTGTTTACATTCAACTTCATCATTTTTTTTCACAATTACCAATCCTTAACTCTATTGTTTACAACGTTGTTTACAAACTTTTCGTGAATTTTTCCGTGCAATAGAACTTGAATATTTTTATACAGTATAACATTAAATGATATTATTGTTGTTATTGTTATTATTATTATGGATCATTGTTTTCCAATTTATACTTTCTTATTGATTTATACAATCTACAATACAACGCTATTAAAGCAACAAATGAAACAACTAAAACTAATATGATGGCTGCTATTACATACATCATGTAATTTGTTTTGATTATTAACAGTGGTACAGTAGTATCCACTTTTAGTTTTAATAAATTTTCCGCTAGACTATTGAGTTCTTCGTGGTGTATACTGAAATTTAATTGCTTAAGCGTCCAATTTCCTATTAAACTTAGATGTTTATTATTTACGCTTATTACTTTTTTCGTTAGAATCGCCAATTCTCCAAAAATTAAGTTATCAAATGAACTGTATTCAATGAAATGAGAACAATTATTTCCAAAATTTACCTTCGTCGATGTAACTTCGTGATGTTTTCCTAGTTTAGTTACATATCCTTCTATCAATAACGAATATAATACTCCAGCATGAGTATATTTATATACTACCTTGCCTAGGGATTTCTCCGTTTGTTGTTGGCAACCACTTAGTGATCCGTTGAAAACAATGTTGTTCAAGCACTTAGCTTCGTCATCTAATGTTATCTGTTCACAGAAATACAAAAAGCTCTTGAATTCGCATTTCGATCGATCTAACGTATGATACATCCCATTTGCTAAGTATACCACTTCCGGTAACTTGTAATATGTTCGAAAATTGTTCGTTAGGAAACCCATTGAAATCACATTAAACATCTTCGATACTGTATTTTCATAAACAATAGGCGTTTTTAGTAATAAGTCGATATTGTTTTCATTATAGTTGTATTTCATCAAGTAGATTGATGACACTCGATAAAACATTCCTATGTAGAAACGATAAATAGAATGCTTCAAGATATCATGACTAGTTATAAATTTATTTACATCTAAATTTGATAAAATATGATAAGATAATTGGTTGCTTAGTATGTCATTAAATATTTTATTAACTCTCTCTCTAGCCATGTGTGAAAACAGATTGGTTAAAATTTTTCTCTGGGCTTGCTGCAAGTAACAATACATCTCTTGCAGTTTGCTCCTTACATTTTGGAGTACATGATGCACCTTTCCTACAACACCATGCATTATAGATATTTCTTCGTTATGCGATATTTTTACCTTATGAATTTCTTGCGCTAACACGTTTTCATGTTCAGAGAGTTTCTGCACCGATGTTAACAATTGCTGCGTGTGTATTAGGTTATAGGCTGACAATCCTATAGACCCAAATCCTAATAACATAGACCAAATTGAACGTTTACTTCTTGTTGACTCTATACATTTAGAACTGCCGTTTATAAACACAAATTGGCATGGAATGGAATTAATTATATTATTTCTAAATTGTCTTTCTCTCTCTGCGTAATCTTCTAAAATATCGTACGACTCACTATATATTGTGTGCATAGGCACAGCTTCGTGAAAGTTTATGTGCAATCTGATTGTCGTATAAACCATATTTGACGCATGAACTGCCAAAGCATCTTGCGTTAGAGCTATTCCTACGTCCTTCATTGTTAATTGATGATGTTCGTCTGCGATTCCATAATGAACCATAGCTACCAAATTTATAATGATGACCAATATTGTTGACTCCATTTTATACTGATTTCCTTTCAGTCTCGAATAAGAAGTCTGTAATTAGTAAAACCTAATATTAATTCTTTTCTCTTGTTGCTATTTATTTATTTATTTATTTATGTTTTAACCTACTTTTGACAATTTATTTATTTATATGTATCTTATGTTTCATTTTATGTTCTAGGCACCAACTGATTTTAATTTTAATTTAATTGCACATTCCATACATTTATTTATTTACTCAAAACTCTAGTAACTATAATCCCAAAAAGTGTCTATCGATTCGGGAAATTTCCTGATGGAGATTAGCATTTCCTCCAATCTCGGGGTGAGGGTTTGGTTGAGAAAGTGCCCCCTTTCTGACACTTCATCGGTAGACCCAATTTGTACCATAGTTACAGTAAACCCTAACTTAAATGTTTACAAAAAAATTTTTTTTTACCAAATTTAAATTTATTCTTCGCCATCCGATGTTTGATCTATATCACCAAACTTTTCACCATTTTTACTAGCTACAAACAACTTTAATCGTCTTATGTCTATAGTGTCACTCTTCTTTTCACCCTTTTTGGTTTCATACTGCACTTTGTATGAGTTATTATTAATTTTGTCCACAATAACCCCTTTTGTATTGTACCGGTTTCCGAAGCATGCCGGCAAACCTGCTCGTGCCATTTCTCTAATCAAAACTTTTTGACCGATTTCAAAACTTGGTTGGTCAAATTTTTTCTCAATTTGCTTCTTCTGAGATCTGAATTTTCTCTGCAAATTTTTATACGCCAATTGTCGTGCCTCTTTTTATGCTCTGAAGTCTCACCTCATTGTCAACAAACTCGCAAGGAATGTCTAGATCCTGCTCGAGAAATGTTCTTGGTTCAACTCCATGCAATAAATAGTACGAAGAAAAAACCAGTACCATCATGCACTTGCGTATTAATTGTAAATATCAAACTCGGTAGTATCTCATCCCAGTTTGAAAAATCTTTGTCAATATAATGCTTCATTACTTGTTGTAATGAGCCTATGGCCCTCTCTGCGCTTCCTATCGAATCATGGGCACTTGTATTTGCGAAATGCAATTCCATCCCAAATTTTTCAGACATTTCCTCCAAGATTTTGCTACGGTGAGATGACAATCTATCCAGATGGAGTTGAGAAGGGACTCCATGTTTCGTAATAAGATCTTCGAAAATTACCTGAGCAACGATCTCTGCCGTTACTGCTAGTACCGCTCTAGCGATAACAAATCTTGTAGCATTGTCTACAAATACTAGAATTTACTTATTTCTGTTATTACGAGATAACTTAAATGGACCGACCTCATCCATTACGACTGACTGAAATGGAGCATAAGATGGATACGTCTGAGCGTGAAACGGAACTCTCCCTGTTTTCCTTTTCTGTATTTGACAGCTTATACATTCGCCTATTTTCTCCATGAAGAATTTCTTCATATTAGGAAAATATATTATCTTTAGTGCACGTCTGTAACACTTCGTGTATGAGAAGTGTCCACCACCATACACTGAACAATGTAAGTTCCTAAATACCTGCTCTCTTAATGTATAAGGGATACATAACAATGACGTCGTACCACCTGCCATTCGCTGTGTTCTGTATAGCCTATTGTCTTTCACCGTGTACCACCGAGCTTGTTTTTCAGCTTTTACGTCAGCATCTTCTGCATGTTCAATTGCGTGCATTATGGGACCGAAAAATGAATCTTTTCGCTGTAACTCCCCTACATCAATATCCTTGTCAAAGGTCAAATTGACTTGTAAATCCTCAGAATTTACTCTCAACGTTTCCAACTCAATATCATCCACTGTTGGTTCAATGTCGGTGTTCCTGTACAAAATATCACTTGGATTCTTTTCTCCAGGACAATGCACCGGCGTATACTTATACTGGGCTAAATCTAAACTCCACCTCACAAGTTTTGGAGCTAACTTCGGCGATGTTTGTAAATACTTTAACGCTTTACAGTCGGTACATAGTTCGAATTCCTTATTAAACAAGTAATAATTGAATGCTCTTAGAGAACTTATTACTGCCAAAATTTCTAATTCCACTATATGTCTTGTTTTTTCTTGTGGACGTAACACGCGACTGTAATACGCTACCGGTGTCCATTCACCATTAGCCTGTTTCTGCATCAAGACGCCACCAATCGAACTAGTCGATGCGTCCGTGTACACCCTCGTTTCCAAATCTTCCCGAAACGGGGCTAATAATGGTGCATTCATTAACGCCGATTTCAATTGTTCAAAAGCCTGCTGATACGACTCGTTCCATTCAAACTTGTGACCCTTTTTCAAAATTGGTTGGAACATTGAAGTAATCTTGGCATAATCTTTACAAAATTTCCTAACGTAATTCGTCAGTCCCAGGAATGACTTCAGTTGCTTAACGTTACATCGCGTTTTATAAAATATTAAGGTTAAGGTGATTAAGTGTTACAAATTAAGTATAATGCAAGCTGCGGAATATTATTATTCAATAGTCAGCGAAATGATGTAAACAAAATGTAAATAAAATGTGTCGTTGAGAGTCTGGCAATGCAGGAAGGTAATGCAGACAATGTGTCAATTCTTGCATATGCCAAATACTGTACATTATGAAAAGAGAGACTGTAAGCTTTTGTGAACATTTCACACATTCACGGATATGAGGAAATTGCTTAGAATCGAGAAATCAGAGTGTGTCGAGAGTTGCAGTTTTTGAGTCTTGACACATGGAAAGAATTTGTTTTTCCAAGTGAAAGGGGGTCGCACGTGCCATCCAGCAGACGACAGGAGTAGGACCAGGTTGAACAAAACTGGGAGACGAGAGGTCTTCAAGAGAGTCAGTTTGGGACAGTGGAGTGACTTCGACACAGTCTTCGAGAGTCTTGGAACAGTCTTTAGAATCAGCGAGAATTAGTCCTTAGTAGTCTACATGAACAGTCTTTGAGAGTTTAGTCAAAGACAGCAGGACAGTCAACGGACAGTCATCATAGAGTACATTATTCTATCCACGGAGAACATCGAGTCATCGTTAGCATTTGGGAGTATACCTAACTCAATGCTCATCTACCTCAATCACTAATTGGGAGAATCAACTTGGAGGAACTACATTCATTACCTAGGTCATCATTGGAGCATCATCGGAAACCATCAGGTATGTGTTACTTCTATTCAGGGCTCAAAGGCTCAATACTCGATCAGAGCGATACTCGTCTGGCAAATATTCCGATTATCCGTAATTAATACATCACAACACTTATAGTCCTAAATTTTATCTATGAGAAATATAATTGTTGCTACTCCAATGAAGTTACTGTTTTCTTATTTGTATTAATCCCCAGTTGATATATGAAATTTAAGTAAACCTCTCGCACATGAATATAAGATCATTCCCACTCATTCTAGATGGTGAGTGGAAGGCGCTCAGTATCACTCTAATTGCATCCCCAAATTAGGCACTGAGTGACTGGGTTGTCAATATATATATATATATATATATGTATGTATAATGTGAGTTTGTGTTTTGTGTGTATGTTATGACTAAATTCACGGAAGAATTGCTATTTCGTGATAAGTTAGTTCAGTTAAGATAAAGAAAATATTTTTTCAGTATAAATTTATTATTCAACTTACCTGAGTCGAATATCTATAAACATCCAACTTCATCATACTTTGTGTAGTCATTGCCAATCCGGGCACATTAATACCCTTCCTTCTTTGCACGTATTCGCCCATTCCTGAACACTTCTTTTCCTACACGATATTAAACGTTAGTGTTAGTCACTGTTGACGGCCGACGTAATTTTAGATGCCTATGTGCTTGTGTATTTATTAAAAATTCATCGAAGAAATTTTGTTGGTGGATGCCAGTGGGTAACGGTTTATGTGAATATCCTTATCCGTTTGACATGAATTATGAACCGTAGTAACTACCTCAAGGAATTTTATGATGCCCCATAGATTAACTGGCTTATTGATAGTTCAACGTCCACGTCAACATGGGGTATCTTATGCGGTTCTTTTTATACTTTCATTTAAATGCATATTCCATGGGGGTACATATTTTCCATAAACATTTTATATCCGTGAGAAGAGTAATTAATTTGGTTAATTATTTTATAATCCTTCATTTGCCCTAATTATACGTCGCCTTTAGCCCACAGAGATAAACTATGGAACGTAAATCTACGAATTTACATTCAGTTGTTACAACAAGGAGTAGATACATCTGAAACAACGTAAACTTGTATGTATATCTACCACATCTTAAAGTAGACTAAAAGCTTTTGATCTGTTAGTAAGCACGGTTATGTCAATTTCAAACGTAATAATTTTAAAGACGACATACATTTAAGAGAGTAGACAAGAGAGAATCATTAAGGAATTGAAAGGAAACCAGTACACATCTACACACACCCAGTGGCGGACTTACCTATGGTGCCGCCCCTACAGGATACAGGATACAGTCGGTCGCGGATACAGGAAACGTCTCAACGTAATAGGCTATTTCCAATTTTCCGTCATTGGCATGGTTTTATTCATGTCCTTGTTCAAGAAAGGCATAATGTAATAAATTGTTTTGAAACTTTATTAATACGTTTTGAGATTAAAAAAAAGGAGAGAAACTAACTTTACCTCAACGTTTTTGAACTTTAAAATTCTGGTCCTACTCTACTATACAAAGGCCATACTTGGCCGTACGCTTATAATTAAGAAATTTGTCTATTTTAATTTTCCTGCACTTCACTCCTCCTATTATTTTCGAAAAATATGTGTTTCAAAGAAATAACTTTGTTCTATTTCTTTGTTGTTGTTTCTTTGCTGTTTCTTTCTTTGTTGTTATAACTTTGTTCATATTTCACTAATACCAGTAAATGTTTCAATAATAACTAAACCAATATAATTACGATTTACGTGATTTAAGAACTATCATCAAAAAACTTCAATAGAGTGATCCGTAGCTTTTATTTTTGATTGAAATGTTTTCATTTCAAATGATTACTAACACAAATGTCCTTTATTTGAACTACAGTAGAATAGAAAAAATGAATAGAAAAAAAGAAATGAAATCTTTCAGTTTAACGTTCCACGTTTATGCCCTTGAAGCTAAGGGAAACTATGACAAAGGCAAGTGAATTATGATGGAAAAATTGGTGGAATGAGAAAGTAGGAGGTAACGGGAGTATCCGGAGAAAACCCACGAACACTATTTGTACACTACAAACCTGGAGGGATCGAATCAGGAACCCCACGGACCAGAAGTGCGTTTTCTACCACTGAGCCTCCGTATCCCTTAGCTTTGAGAATAGGACATAGAAACAAAGAATACACATAATACAAAACTTTCCGTGAAGAAAGAACTCTTACAGAGATGAAATATTCTAATATTGTTAATATATATTTTGTGCTGTTATATCAATAGATTAGTTTCCATGTTGGTGTTACTGGATACTCAAGCAGAATCAATATACCCCGCTCAAAGTTATCATTAACAAAGTAATCATCATTTATTTTATTATTATTTTCTTTAACATAATGGTGATACGATGGTTCAATAGCTATCCTACAAGCAACTAGTGACAAGTGTACAGAGAGAGACGTTCAAATCACAAACATTATTGGAACCAAAAAAAAGTGATTGAAACTGTTATGATGTCAGAAAACACGCAAAGAGTTTGTGATCGATTTTCGTATTTTAAGAACAAATATAACTCTCGACTAGTAACCTTAATGATTTTGTATTTACAGGGTGGCCCAAAGAAATCCTCCACATTTTAAAACCTAATAAAACTAAACGCATTGTAGATAGAAACTTTTTCTATTCAAAAATATAAAATGGTATTGAATACAGTTTTGGGTGAAACTGAAGGTCTTCTTGTAAAACTCATCTTACATTCTCGCTAGAAAGCCCAATAGCTTTATCATTTCCCTTGTTGAATGTTCGGGGACTGTAAAATAGACTGTCTCATAGCCTCAACATTCTCAGGCGTACGAGTAGTTTTAGGTCGGCCAGATATTTTTTCTTCAACACCAAATCTCTCAACCAGGTTCTGCTTCTACATCACTGCTGTTTTAGCAAAACGTTAGCGCGAGGTGCTCCTGACCAGGTCATAATGACGATTGAAAACAGCAGGAAAATGATGAGATAATCGATGACTCCCACTCAAATCTCCGCTAAACTAATTCCCGATCAAAAAATGGGAAGTTTGAAAAATCAAATGAAATATTTCACTTTTACGTCCGACGCTTATGTCGACTAGACTAAAAGAGACGGTGATGAACAAAATGTGTTGCTGCTAGTGTTTTTGAGGCCTGAAAGAAAGGAAACTTTTGGTTTCCTTCTGGAAAACTAAAACCACTACTTTAGCTTATTATTATTATTATTATTATTATTATTATTATTATTATTATTATTATTATTATTATTATTATTATCCTTAAATTATATTCAAGATAGTTTTTATCATGCTTAATCAAGAACTACTGCCCAGGACCAAACGCTATACTTTTGTGCATAACTATAAAGGTAACCAAGAAAGTTCTGTCCCTTTTCGTGGAGGTCTATTGGACCTCACACCGTGAGTTTAATGCGAGTGGAGATAAGGCGAACGTCAGTTGTTGATGTGGGTATATCCAACATACTACCTGGTTGTGGCAATTCAGACACACCGTGAACTTGCGTAAAGACAGAGGGAACATGGGACATCCACAGAGCGTCATAAGAGCATGTTTGCTGAACGAGTTCAAATGGAGATCAAACGCCGCTGTAGCGGGACAGAAGATATGCCTGGCCTTTGGTGAGGGTGTCGTGATGAAGCAGACATTGCAACGATGATTCAACAAGTTTAAGGACCATGACAAAACACCCGAAAACACCACGTGCCAGAAGACCAACACATGTACAAAGAGGAACTGGGACTACAATTCAGTGTGTGAAGAAACCATTCGGCATCACATCCATCAACTTGTGAAGCACTACAAGTTGGGTCGATGGATCTCTCATATTTTGACTCTGGGCCAGAAGGCAACGCGGCAGTCGCCTGTGTTTATTACTGTTTCGGAGCCATTTCTGGACAGGGCGTTGACATGTGATAAAAAGTGTATCCTATATGAAGCTCCACGGCGCTGTCATCATTGGTTAGCATCCCATGAACCGATTTCAAAACAGCCAAAACCAGCACTGTACAAGAAGAAGGTCCTTCTGTGTGTTTGGTGCAACGTGCATCGGGAAATGCTACCAACTGGTCAGAGTATCAATGCAACTGGGTAGTGTCAGCAGTTGAGATGTGCTCAACAAAAACTCAGAACTCTGGAACCATCACTTCTGAATTGCAAATGGGTCCTCGTTTACGGGACAACGCTAAGTCCCACGTGGCTAGGATGACTCAGGACGCCATTTTTCGCCTTGGATGGGAAACAATATTGCAACCACTATATTCCCCGGGTATTGCATCGTCCGATTATCACCTGTTCCATTCTTTGGACAATCACATTAAAGGACGTCAGTTCAAATCCCTAGTAAAACTCCAAAATGCATCTGATACTTTCTTCGTTTCACGGCCCACCACGTTCTACCGCGATGGATTCCATGGCCTTCCAAAACGCTTTCAGAAGGTCGTAGATGCTGATGGGGACTATTTTTGATCTTCCAGGTTAGGTGACATATCGATGTTCGAAGGTGGTGGGTGAAAAAGCAACAAAACTTTTTTGGTTACCTTTATATTTAAATTTAAGACCTTGTATACAGAACCTTATTCTGTTAGCAAGATTGACCCCATACGCAGATGAAATTATTGGAGATTATCAGTGCGGATTTAGACGAAATCGATCAACTATCGACCAAATATTCACCATTCGCCAAATACTCGAAAAGAAGTGGGAATACAATACCCCGGTACATCAACTATTTATTGATTTTAGAAAGGCTTACGACTCGGTTAGGAGAGAAACATTATACAACGTTCTCACAGAACTTGGAATACCGAGAAAGCTAATTAGATTAATTAAGATATGTTTAAGTGAATCCCAAAGTAAAGTCCGGGTAGGAAAATTTTTGTCCACGAGCTTCCACGTCGAAAATGGCCTGAAACAAGGAGATGCGTTGTCGCCATTATTATTTAACTTTGTGCTGGAATACGCCATAAGGAAAATCAAAGATAGCAACCAGGGCCTAGAGTTGAACGGCATTCACCAGGTTATGGCATATGCTGATGATGTAAATTTAATAGGGGATGATAGGAGAACAGTAGAAATAAATGCAGAGATCTTATTAAACGCTTGCAGGGACATGGGTTTAGAAGTAAATGCAGAGAAAACTAAATACATAGAAGTGCGTCGGGACCGTAATACGGCAAATTGTGGAGGCGTTAAAATATTAAATAATGCTTTTGATAAAGTGGATACTTTCAAATATTTAGGATCAATATTAACAGACGAAAATCATATTCACGAAGAAATTAAATGTCGACTAAAAGCAGGGAATTCGTGTTACTATTCGGTACAAAATCTCTTGTCGTCGCGAATTCTGTCGAGGAATTTGAAGCTTAGAATATATAAAACGATAATCATGCCTGTTGTTCTGAATGGTTGTGAAACATGGTCGCTTACTCTGAGGGAAGAACATAGACTGAAAGTATTTGAGAACAGGATCCTGAGAAGAATATTCGGACCCAAGAGGAACGAGAATGGGGAATGGCGGAAGCTTCATAACGAGGAACTACATAGTTTATACGGTTTACCCAACATTGTTAGGGTCGTCAAGTCTAGGAGGCTTAGGTGGGCAGGTCATGTAGCTAGAATGGAAGAAAGTAGAAACGCTTTCAAAGTCTTGACTGGTAGACCCATAGGAAAACGACCATTAGGAAGACCTAGGCGCAGATGGGAGGACAATATTAAGATGGATCTCGCAGAGATAGGAATACAAAGTAGAAACTGGATGCAATTAGCTAAGGATAGAAGTCATTGGAGAGCTTTTGTGAACGCGGCACTGAACCTCCGGGTTCCATAGGCCATAGAGTTAGTTAGTTTAGTATACAGAACCTATCTACACAAGATTGATTTTCTTTGAAATTTCACTTAATTTCTTTAAGGTTTCCTGACAAATATAATTATTTATTATTTGTGACTAAAAAATCATAATTATTTTATTACACTGAGTAGAAATAAAAGAGAGAGCGAATGAAATCCAAATTGAATAAAAGCATTGTTTCTCACCATATTTTCCATCCTCTATGTCTTTTAAAACACTTGTTAAAGCATATAAAAATATACTGTACTTACAAGTCAGTTTAGTACTTTGTTTTATGGCTGTATTTGTAGTACCTTGTTAAAACGTTTGTCTTCAAACTGTCAAATATAAATCGCAGTAAATTGTGTAAACTGCTGTCACAAAAAAGTATCCTTATATCGTATTTTTCGATCGGTATAAGGAAGAAGTAGTAATGGGGCCACCCTATCGAACTATTTATTATCCAATTTGGAGTCCACATGGGACCATAGCGAATGAATCAGGGATGCTTTGGCTCGGGATTGCGTCACCTATTGAAATTTTGCTTATGCTTATTCAGGGGCCATGCACGCATCAACGAATTCCAGTGTGTTAAACATGCAGTGGAAGTGTGCACCAATACAAGTATATTCCTGAGGAAGTACTATTTTGAGAAATGTGTCATCCATACTGTACAACATGTATCTAGATGATGTGATGGGTGTCAACATCGTTCGTGGGTGCATACCTGTATTGATAAACAGTTTATTTGTGATCAAATGGACATTGAGTTTCCACCAATTGATATTGCAATAGACCTTAAAAGACTTCAACTCGAATTAAAATTATACGCTAAAGACAAACTAGTGCAAGAAGTTCAAAATACATTGTATCGACAATATCCAAATCCTTTATCTGGTATGGATGTATATGCAGTGTAATAAAATGATCCATTTCAATGATTTCTGTTTTTTCCATTTCAAGTACAACCCCATGTTCTGATGTGTACTATTGCACCATGATAAACAATGTGGCCAAACGTTTTTGTTCTAAACAGTTCCGGTTCTTTACTAATGAGTGCAGAAACTTTAAAAAATGTCAAACCAAACTTTGAAACCAAAATTTTTCAAACAAAAATTTCGAAACAAAAATTTTCAAACCAAATTTTCTCCTAAGCAGTTCCGCCTCTTCACTAATGAGTGCACACCCTTAAAAATTTGAAACCAAAATTTTCCAAACAAAAATTTCGAAACAAAAATGTTTAAACTAAAAAACCAAACGGAAAAATGTCAAACAAAGTTTCAAACAAAAAAATTTGACAAAAAATTCAAACAAAAATTTCGAAACAAAAATTTTCAAACTAAAAATTTCAAACGAAAAAATTTCAAACCAAAGTTTCAAACAAAAAATTTTGAAACAAAAATTTCAAAAGGAATTCAAACAAAAATTTTAAAACAAAAATGTTTAAACTAAAAAACCAAACGGAAAAATGTCAAGCAAAGTTTCAAACAAAAAATTTTCAAACAAAAATTTCAAAAACTTTTTAAATGTTAAACAAAACAAAACAATGCAGCAAAGATTTGAAAATCATCAACCAATCAGATTGCACGAAAGATAGTGATCAGCCAATCAGATTGCACGAAAGATGGTGATCAACCAATCAAATTGCATCAGCAATAACTTTGCCAGTGTCAGATTACATCACCTTGTGACTAAATTTCAGTGTTGTAGCATGTATTCCCTTGAGACTATGAGTCATAAGATTCAATAAGGTTAGCTATCAGATTTTTAAAGCTCAAAGTCAAATCAATCACCACAAATGATCTTAGACTAGAGCTATGACTAAAGTTCAAAGTATTGTTTCAAATTTCGCGCCTTATGTTAAAATTCTGTTTATCACAATTCCCAAATTTAAAGAATACTTCTCTCGATATACCTAAGTCTTAGAATTAATCATATCATTATATGTTCAATAAGGTCAATAACGTCCGTCAATTGTTTACCTGAGTAGAACCAACTGTTTTCTGCAAGTGTGTACTCAAACTTAAGAAGTACCACAACAAAGGAAATGAATCCCTGTACACTACCTCATCAAGATCAATCAGGTGGTACATCGTATTGCTTACGTTTATATTTGGTCCATAGGCTGGAATAATCAAAACCAATGACGGAATTTCATTTGACAATTCTCAAATTATCCTTCAAAGTTTCAATGTACCAATATCCTGGACTCCTAATCCCATCATAGGTCAATAACTGATTACGTGATCATACTAATATTTGACAATGATTTACCCAATGAATGAGATACTATCCAATTTTAAGAACAATTACCAATTATTGATTTAACAATAAGAAATGTACCCCTCCCAAAATTTAAGATTGGTACACAAATACACATGTGTCTTATGAAAAAGTAATAAATCCTGTACTCATTCAATAATAAAGCCGTATCAAAAAATAGGTCAATAACCTTTAAATTTTGAATATTTGGCCATAAGAGGAACACCAACATCTAGAATGGGTCCTAGAAAACGTTTACCGAATTTTGTTATTTGATAATTCCCAAATTTAAAAGGGAGCATAAACATATGAAGGTAATAAACTTCTGTACATACTCATATAACGTGTTAAATCCTTATCAAACTGGGTCAATAACCTCCGAAATTTGATTTTTGGTAGTTCTTTACCCATGAAAGGGAACGAGCTGAACCATCCAAATTTATAGTGATACATATTGAAGTCCTGTACTATGACACCAAACGCTTGTATTAAACAATTTCTAAAACTGAGTGGATGAGCCAAGATACCTCCTCCCAATTTTTAAAGGGTGCATAATTGTACCCACGTCTTATGATAGGAAATGAACCTATATACATGACCATATAACCATATACTGTAATAAGACCGTGCCAAAGGGAATAAATTGGGCCAAAAACCAAACACGTGGTACAACATATTGCTCTTGTTTATATTTTGGCAGCTTTTTACCCATGAAACTGAACAAGGTGGACCACCCCAATTTATCATGATACATGTCGAGGTCATGTACTATGATAGCAAATGCTTAAATTGGAAAATTTCTAAAATTTAAGGGGTTGGCCATGGTACCCCTCCCAAAAATGTAAAGGGGTGCATCAATGTGCCTATGGTTTATGATATGGAATGGAACTCTATACATGATCATAGAACCATATAAGGTAATTTGACCTTCCAAGGGGATAAATTGGGCCAAAACCAAACACGTGGTTGTACTAAAATTTGGCAATTTCGTACCCATGAAAGGGAACGAGGTAAACCACCCAAATTTATAGTAATCTATATTAGGATCCTATACTATAATACCAAATATATAAAAGGGGCAATTTCCAAAATTAAAGGGTTGGGCCAAGTTACCCCTCCCAAAGATTTAAAGGGGTGCACAAATACACCTACGTCTTATGATAGGAAATGGACCCCTATACATGACCATATAACCATATAAGGTAATACGACCTCATCCAAGGTAATAAATTAGGTCAAAAACGAAACACGTGGTTGTACTAAAATTTGGCAATTTCGTACCCGTGAAAGGGAACGAGGTGGACCACCCAAATTTATAGTAATATATACTAGGGTCCTATACTATTATACCAAATGTGTAAAATGGGCAATTTCTAAAATTTAAGGGTTGGGCCAAGGTACCCCTTCCAAATTTTTAAAGGGGTGCACAAATGTCTACGTCTTATGATAGGGAATAGACCCCTATACATAACCATATAACTATATAAGGTAATAGGACCTCATCCAAGAGAATAAATTATGCCAAAAGACCAAACACGTGGTACAACGTATTGCTTACGTTTATATTTTGGCAATTTTGTACCCCTAAAAGGGGACGAGGTGGACCACCCAAATATATCATAATACATGTTAGGTCCAGTACTATAGTACCAAATGTTTAAATTGGGCAATTTCCAAAATTTAAGGTGTGGGCCAAGGTACCCCTCCCAAATTTTTAAAGGGGTGCACAAATATACCCATATCTTATGAAAGGGAAGCACCCCTGTATACGCCCATATAACTACATAGGATAATAACACCTCATCAAAGGGGATGAATTAGGTCAAAAAAAACGAAATTTGAATTTTTGGCAATTTTTACCCATGAAAGGGAGCGACATAGACCCCCAATACTGATAGAGGTACATACTATGGTCCTAGGCTACAATACCAAATTTTTAGATTTGGCAATTTCCAAAATTTAAGAGGGTGGTCCCAGGTACCCCTGCCAAAATTTAGAGGGTGGGCCATGGCACCCCTGCCAAAATTTAGAGGGGGTGGTTCTATGTACCCCTAGGTCATTGACCCCGGGCCAAGGTCATTGGCCTTTGACCTATGACGTCATAAATGTCGTGGTCAAAGTCCTAAACGCGATCAAGTGGGGCCCATACTACTGAAGAGATACTATACTATTTTTCGATCGGTATGGAAAAACAATATTTCTCCATACTATTTTACCATAAATTATTAATTGTTAATAAACTTTGTTACTTTTAAATAAATGAAGCGAAATAATTTTACTATGATGTTTTAAAAGGTAGTCATTTGGGAAGGGCCAGGAAACCACTTGGGGGGGCTTGGCCCCGATGGGCCCCCCTTGGTTACACCCCTGCCCTCCCCCAAATATTCTAATGTGTGCAACCAATGCCCTAAGATCGACTTATCAGCAATTCTGGTTCTCTACCACCAAAGTTTGAGACGGGGACCTTGTGTACCAAAGACACTCACCAGAAACAAAGGCTTCTAAAGTGTCTAGTGCTTGAGATTACAAAAGATTATGGCCAGCTTTTAATTGGATTGTGTGTAATTTCCACGTCGGCTGCAATATTCATTATTTATACCTTTAAACTGAAGTGTCCTACTTCTTAGTTCAACTAGCTGACTATTTATATCATGGTATTTTGCAAATATAAATACACACAAGTGGAAAGATACCTCGGACCAGGGTCCGCACTAACTTGTAAGTACTCTGAGTGGGCCCTGGACCTCAAACCTGTGTTATTAGGAAAAAAAGCTATTGCAATCACGAGAACACTCAATAAACGAAGACTCAAGGGACTATCAAGGGGAATGCTGTATGGATTACAGTAGACTAGTGTGATTTAGTGAATTTGGCTTAAGGGTCAAGTTAGTGTTCTTAGTGTCTTTAGTGTGTGAAATGAGCAAAATATACAGGGAAAAACCAGTGTATAAATAGTGAAAGAATTAAGTATAATCACAGCCGAGAAACCTGAAATAGCAGGTGAAAACCAAGCTCATACAGGGAAAACCTGAAGACCAGCAAAATAAATAAAATAATATAGTAAGAAATAAATAATAATAATAAACATTGAATCTAAAAATAAATAAAAAAGAAACAGAAAAAATAAATGAAGCATAAGAAAATTAAAAAAATAAAACATTAATCATAGTCAATAAATATGGACTCAAGCAAGCTAAATAAAGAAACAAAGTAATTATATAAATAACTTCAATAATAATAATAATAATAATAATAATAATAATAATAATAATAATAATAATAATAATAATAATAATAATAATAATATAGTATAGACATAAATATACCAAAAAATAGAAGTTGCTAGATAGAAGAAACTCACTATATAGAATCAGAATTAAATAAATAAAAATGTGCAAACTGAGGTAGTAAATGATAGGGAAGATCAGAAAGAATTTAGATTATTTTGATTTGATTAGCAAAGAATTTAGTATCAGAATTTGTTAGTGTCAAGATCAATAATGAAATACTTTGGAAATCGTATTAGTAGATAGTTGAGTTTTGCATAGTTCAGTATTAGAATGTGTTAGGGTCAACCTCAACGGTTATAGTGCTTTGGAAATTATAATAGTCAATAGTTGAGTTTTGCATAGTTATTCTTTGTTTGGTTTTATTTCGTTTCTGTCTTTTTGTTTCTTGCTTGTGGTTTCCTTTTCCTTCCATCATCCAAATCCCCTTTTACCTACTCCAAAATGCAAAACAAAACCAAAAGAAAATAAAGAAATAAAAGGCAATGATGATAACCCGTGCCCTTTTTAATTTTGAGATATCGGTTCTGGAAGACGGTAATTATCAGATACCGGTTCTTTAAGACGGGCCTGAGTTTTTTTTTTTAAAAAAAGTACTTCCATTTTAAAAATAGGGAGACAGGTGACGTGAAGTGAGTAGAGTTTCGCTGTTTGACCAACCATTGCAAAGTTTTAACCTTTTTTCTTTAGTTACAGGTGGCGTAACACGTAATGGCGCTAACAAGTGATGAGCGGATAGATTTCGTGTTGATCTCAGAAGAGCCCAGCAGCACACAGATTGCAGATGATTTCAACGTTCGTCACTCATAACGGGAGCTCATTCCCCATAGTCCAGAGTGGAAAATTATAGTGAAATTTAAGGAAACCGGGTAGGTGGAAAACAAACCAGAATCAAGCCAGTCTTGCACAGCGACTTATGAACCTACATCCACTGCTGTGTTGGCTTTATTCGCGAAAAGTCCCACCCGCAGTACCCATCGCCTAGCCCAAGAATGTGGTGTACCCCGTACGCCCATCCTGCGAATCGTATCTGTGCTTAAGTGGTACCTATACAAGATACAGCTGTTCCAGCATCTAATAGAAGATTATCCAGACCACTGAGTCGAATTCTGTGAATGGACTGCGAAACAAATCAGACAGAATTCTCGAGTCCCATATGATGTACTGTTCTGGGAATAGACCAATTTCTTTTTTGTCGGGCGAGGTAAAGAAACAAAATCACCGATGTTGGTATGACAACAATCCACACCGGAACAACGATTCTCGGGTCGTTGGCTCTGACAAAGCGATGGTTGGTGCGCTGTGTGAAGTACCCACGTAATGGGTCCAATCTTCATCGAGGGCAATTTAAATGCAATTACCTACCGTAACATGATTGAGGAAAAGAACCTGCCGTCCGTCGCATTAGAGGATGGCTCTTTCATTTTTTTCTCTTCACATGACGGTGCATCTCCTTATTTCAGATTATGTGCTCGTGAGTACCTCTATGAGCAAATCCTACAGAAATGAATAGGACAGCGTAAACCTTTAGAATGGCTACCGCGTTTCCCAAACCTCACTTCGTTAGATTTTTTCTGTGGGGCTACGTGAAATCCGTTGTGTATGCTATCAAGATCAGGGACATTAACCACCTTCAACGCAGGATTATTGACAGATTTGCCAGCTTTCCTGAGGACATGCTGGGCAGGATAATGGATGACTGGCAGCAGCGGATACATTTAACGATTGCTCCGGAGGGACGGCACATTGAACAATTGCTGTAACTTTGGTTAGTGTGCCTCACGTTGCCCGCAGTGTTATCCCCTGGTAAGCCTGCAGAAAATTGTTCAAAACTTTGCAACGGTTGGTTGTACAACCGAAAACATTTGACCACTGAATTCTTGGAAAACTTTCAACCCTATTTGATGTATCAGACGATAGGGTTCCCATTTAAAAGAATTTTCACCATTTCAAGATGGCAGATTCCAAGATGGCAGCCGATGGTGCAGAATGTCTCAAAAGATTTTTCCCTCTCGTCTGTTATCCCAATACAATACAATCTCTACAATACAATATATATCTCTACAATATAATTAGCGATAACGAAAAAAAATGTTTCCTTCAAAGATTAGATTTATACCAATCGTTAGATCTTATGGAGCTGAACAAATGAATTTGACTGAGTACAAAAGCTCATGGGAAACGGTTGAAGAATAGAAAACAATTTGTAAACCTAAAAGCCGATGCTGTACGAGATTCATGTCTAAGGCCCGGAAGTTGAGGAAAAATCCTGTTTTACGAGTGCCCGAAGACAAGGCTTAACATAGTATATGTTCATTTTGGGTCATTGTAGGCCAGAAAATTGTGGATTTTATTTGTCCTTTTTTGTCTTTTTCGGTGTTTTTTTTTTATTGGTCTATTTTAAAGCTTTTCATAGGTCTTAACGTTCGTTTTTTGCACTTCATCTTTTGACAATAGATTTACTGCCCATTAACTCGAATCACCAGCACCTCTTAAACATCTTTTCTTTAGTAAAGAAAATTCAAAAGATAAGACATTCTTCAACGACTGGACTGGTAAGACCAGATCTGCAACAATCACAAGTCAGGTAAGGAGGCGTAACAAGTCCTCCAGGAACGGGGGTGAGGGTGGGGAAGTTATTCTTATTTTAGTTTGTGTTTCAGTTTGTCAATGAACAGACCATTAACCTACCAGAAGCTTATATTTCTTGAGCATTATACATATTCATTAACTATGTAGTTCTAATTAAAATGGGCTTTATTTTCACATCCTTTTTTTCCTGTTTTTAGGTAATTTTTAAGATATTTTTAGGTCTTTTATACGTCTTTTAAGGCAATTTTTAGGTCTTCAAATTCCAAGCCCTAATCATGTCAATTATTGGGGTGAAACTGAGATTGGAAAATTCACTCATTATGCTGTTCATTCTAATACTTGAAAGACGGCAGAACATAGTATGGTTAATGAAATATAGCATAATATATTCATTAGCTATTGAATTTTAATTTATGTTAATAAAATACTGTCTAGAGGGCACGGTGGCTCAGCGGTAGTGCACTTATTCCGGTGCGTGGAGTCCTTCATTCGATCCCCGACCAAGTAGGTTTGTGGTGGACAACATCGTATCAGTGGATTGTCTCGGGTTATTCCAGTTTACTCTCACCTTATCATCCCACCTATTCAACCATGATAATTCACTTGCCTTTAATCATGGGTCTCCTTAGCCTAAAGTGACCAGACGTACCTCGCAGATATTCGCAGTAAAGTATTGTTTTTCACAGTAAAGAGTTGCCCTGCGTATTGCGAAGACACTGAGAAAATCAATAAATGTCATTTTTAAAGTATCCTAAGTGTTTATATTTTAACTTGTAACGAGTATATTGAGCAGTGGTGTACAAAATTCGCAGACCTTAACATTTTGAACCTGGATGAGGCTTAACTCAGTTATTGAACGGGAATGTCCAAAGTTGCTTGAAATACATTAATAAATTGTCAGGAAAAGAAACGAACGATTCCTATCTATTTGATGAGTTTACAAATGTAAAGAAATGTAAGAAATGATACTTCTAAAAAATTAAAGAATGAAACGCTGTTCAAACGAGGATAGATTTAAGATGGAGTAAATTATTCAAGTATTTTGAAGAAAATTCATTCCCTATTCCCAAGTAGGTGATATTGTGGGGTGCACATGGTATTTTCCCTGCGACAAATGCTCTGACTGATATGGTATTTTTTTAAATGAATAATTTGTGGACTGATGAGAAATCTCAGTTGAAAACTGAAACTGTTAAACACTTCATAATAACCAAATGTAAGTATAATTTTATGCATACACGACTCCAAAAGTGCATTATAACAAGCAAAATTATTCTTTTCCTGCAATAGTAGGCAACCCAAGAACTCGGTCGTAGCGTTGGTTGAGAATTAGAAAGGCGTTGGACCAAACTTCAATTTTCATACAAATATATCAGTGTGGCAAATTGCAAATAAGAGAAGAAAATAAATTGTTAAGAATGACGGTTTTATTATTATGAGGGAAATGGATTACACAAAAAGTTATAAAATGATCTTACTTAAGCAGTTGAAATAAGATGAATTTTAAGAAATGCATATAAGAGGAAAATAGTTTCTTTCCTTTTTCAAAACACTCGTAAAGGTTTAATATAAAGGTTTAATGAAAAGGTTAAACATAAATGCCTAACAATACAACAAATATCCACAGTAAACGAAAAGAGAATTGAGTTGATTTTAGTTTAGCGTCCCGTTGAGCAGCGACGCTATATGAGACGTGGACCTACTGATTAACGTGGAATCCAAACAACATGAGCTCACGCCAAACGCGCGTACCCTAAAGGCTTAGCCTCGAGAGAGCTCCTAAACGGAAAAAATGAAATGAAATCTTTAGCTTTACATCCCACGGTTATGCCGGATAGGCTAAAGGACACGGTGATGATGAGAAATGAAGAAAGTGGGAGGAAACGGGAGAACCCCGAGAAAAGCCACGAGCACGATGTTTGTCCACCACAAAGTCCACACGGCGCGAGCTGGAATCGAACCATGGACCCCAAGCATTGGCGGTAAACGCTCTACCACTGAGGCACCGCTCCCCAGCCCCTAAACGGAAAGAGAGACAAACACAGAGTAAGGAACACCATTAGCGTAGCAGACTTGCGGGCCTCTCATGCAAGATAAAGAGACGGGACCCCACATGTAAACCCATTATTATTATTATTATTATTATTATTATTATTATTATTATTATTATTATTATTATTATTATTATTATTATTATTATTATTATTATTGAAAATTCGTTTACTTTTAAAATATCTGATTCTGCCTAAGAGCATGTCTGCATATAGCGGTCATCTATGCAGTTTTTGTCAATGAGCGGTCTCAAAGGCCAAATGGAATGGCCTAGCAACAAGGTGTTAGCTGTCGCTTTTTTATGCGGAATGTATAAGTTCAATAATTTACCATGAATAGTAAATCAGAAGTGTTTTTGTAACGAAGAAATAACAACATGGAATGTGAAATCTCTTTTAACAAATTGTCGAGATTTGAGAGTCGATTAACTTACACTTTCCGGTATCGATTACTTCGAAACTCTGGTAGCCACAATTAGCCCGGGATAGGGACTTATATATTATAAATGATAATTTCAACGAAGTGCAGACATTTTTTTGTGTGAAAGAAAAAAGTAATTAAATTTCTCATTTCTACTTCTATTAGTCTTGTAGTTCTGAGTCTGTGTCAAAGTTACTGACAGAAATAAGGACAATGAATTACGATTATTTTCTAGAACATTCCACTTTATTATCACAAGAATTTCATCTTTCGATTTGCTTAGTTGTGAAAAATTATAGAGTATATTACTATACTATGTAAAGTATGTGTACTGTCGCTGATTTCTCATGACGACAGAAACAAACGTAAAAAATAAATTACAGTAATAGTTTCCTATTAAGGGGGAAGTATAACTACTTTAGTTTTAAAATTTTTTTGGTTTAAAATGTTCGTTCGGGTTCACTCGATTTCCCCTCAACCTTAGGTACGGAAATGAAAGAACACATTTAGATTTTGATTGTGGGTTCAAGTATATTCCATATCCTAAATTTTCAATATCCATCATCGGAGGAGGAAGAGCGAGGTGTTACGGGACCCTAAGACTTTAGATAGAAGAAGTGATGAAACTTAATTTTTAGAATAATGTCTTCTAATGACACTCTTTTATTACTACAAAATTGTAATGTAAATAAATCCACTTGCAAATTTCAATATTATAAACTGTAATTTCTTAGGGGCCAAACTTTTCTTTTCCCGAAAAATAAAAACAAGAAATCACCTGTCAAAAGCAAGTGCTTCAAACTTTGACCTAGAATTTATTATAAGAAACCCTTTTATTCCTCTCTCAGAGATTTCCATCAGATTTTGGCCTTTGAGACCGTTCATTGACAGAAACTGCACAGATGACCGCTATATGCAGACATGTTCTTAGGCAGAGTCAGAGATTTGAAAAGGAAAGTAGTTTTCAATAATAATAATAATAATAATAATAATAATAATAATAATAATAATAATAATAATAGTTATTACTATTATTATTACAATTATGTTTACAAGTAGGGTCGAATGTCTTTATCTTGCAAGGAGGCCCGCAAGTCTGCTACGCCGATAGTGTCCCTTAGTCTAAGTTTATCTCTCCGTTTCTTCTGGATGTTTGTTGTTGTGCTGTTAGGTTTTATATTAAACCATTACATTATGTAACCTTTTTCTTTTTTTCTTACCTTTTCGTTTTTTAAGGAAAGAAACTGCTTTTCTCTAATATCTATTTCTTACCATTCATCTTGTTTCAACTGCTTAAGTAAAATCATTTTTTTAAATTTTTATGTTATCCAAATAACATTCTTAACAATTTATTTTATTCTCTTATTTTCAGTTTGCCACACTGATATATTTGTAACCAAATTGAGGTTTGGTTCAACGCCTTTGTAATTCTCAACCAACCCAACGACTCATTTTTGGGGTTGCCTACTATTGCAGGAAAAGGATAATTGCATGTAGTAATCCACTTTTGGAGTCCTCCATACATGTAATGAATCCCATGACATGATTTTGCAAAACAGCAAGTTACTGCACGCTCTACATTCAAACGAAAACTGTCATCAAGCAATGTACTGGTGTTTAGTTGATAAACAGATATCACATGTTAATGAAAATAATTTGTTAACCTTTTTGGAAAAGTTTCGCAAAATAATGGATAAATAACCGTAAAGATGAATCGAATCTTTATGTGTTATTAAAATTTTATGCTTCAACATATTTAAATTTCATTTTTCATTAAAGTGACTCGTTTATCTTACTCCATAAATTGTTTTGTTTCATCAATCTCGTATTTGTCATTGATGAACTTATTTGGAATTCAGTTGATTTACTTCAATACTTCTGTTGAGTAACTTTTTTTAAATAACAAAAATGAATGATTAACTTAGGGTTAACATTAAATACGATAAGAACATGCGCATTGCCAACGTAGTAAACTATCATATACTATTATATTTGTGTCCTACTTTTCGACCAGGTCTCCGTACCTTAGCTTAAAGAGTATAAACGTGGGACGTTAAGCTTAAAATATTTCATTTCATTTCATGAAATGTTATCTAAGCATAGAACATATATTAGTCTATAGATCACATTGTCCTAAATAAGATAACATACTTGAGGATAAAGTCACATGAGTAGTTTTAGAGAAAATTTTTAAAAACTATTTTCTGAGTTGCTAAAAGTTATATTGTTCGTTGCCAATACTATTTCATATTTTTATTTTCCTACAAGATTTTCTGATTTATTTGTGTAATGTATACGTAGCAAAATACAGTGATAATTAGCAGATTGTTATTTATCCCCTAGTAACTGTGATACACACAGTCTTTCTTTACGCACCATGCTACCTAGGTATTTTTGAAAATAGTAGATATAATGTTCTGTAGACCGCGAATATAAATCCAGTAATCTATTGCCATCTATGGCCAAGTTTAGTAAATAATTCACTTCAACCCACAGTGATGTTGTGCCATCTACTGTATTCGTGTGATACTACGTCAATGTTAAAACTTATAAGGATGACATACACTGTGCTATAATTGTGTTATATAATTACACTGTTAAAGAATCTATGAAGTATAAAAGAGAACACGAGACGATATAGCTAGCAACAGAGTAAGTAAGGCGGTTTGTGGGTTTTAACTCCACCTTGAGCAATATATTATTCAAAAATAAACATTTACTATATTAATATATGTACAGAAACAGGAGAAATTATGTAAACTTGATAGCTGAACCTTCAACCTCTTCACGAAATTTTGCGTACTCAACTCACAGCTAGTATGGACCAAGGGCTTCCATTGAACATAAACTATAAACCATAAATATTTTCATCGCAGGTCTCGAGTCTACGCAGCTTTTTGCAACAAATGGCACAATAGTTTCATGTAAACGATAAAAAACTTACAACTTTACTGATGAAAGATTCATAAGTTTGTTAAAGTTATAATTTATTATTATATTAATTGAAAATGTGACAAGGAAATCGATAATTAACAACAAATCTCTTCTTTAATGGGTCATGAAGTCTCCATCGATAAAGCTGGATTACTGTATTGATATACAGTAACATACTTGTTCCTACAATGTGAATATACTAGGGTATTTGCTCTGTAATCGCCAAAACATGAACTTTGTGTACTACCTTTGCTTGAGTTTGTTGTAAGGAAACATCACAAGCTCCAATATATGAAAACCACGAACCTAATGTAATAAACAAACTCTAAAGGTAGTGAAAAGAACAAAAAGCTATTTTTTCGTGCAACACACTTGTTCGTACACCAACTGTGCTTTCAAAAGGGTGGCACTTTTTCTTGGTGTCTCTTAGTTTATTACGTAGTCGCCCTCTAGAGACATGGTGCATTACAGAAGACGAGAGTACATGGTAGTTTACGCTCTGAATCTGCTTTGAAGAAAATGGGGCGTCGAAAGGAGTTAAGTAGTGATTTGGGGTCAATTTATTCCATGTGATCGAGCATGTGCCCCTCGCCCATCTCGAAAAAAATCCAATTTTTTCATGGATGTTACTATATAAGAGTACTTCAAATCCACAATTAATTTCTTTTCAACATCACATGGCGACGCAGCAGCTGCCGCCATTTTGCGTTTTCTCGATTTTAAGCGTTTACTTTGTTTTGAATATCTCAGCATGTATTTGTTCTACCAAATTGAAAATTGTTGGACGTCTACAACTTGTGCACAGCTAAACTTTTGATCTCTTAACATTTTTGCCTAAAATCACTTGAAAAGGGTGAAATCAAGGCCTATAGTAGCAACATTTTTGGACATTGAAGATATGTTTGGGAAGAGGAAGCAACTGACGTAAAATCTGAATTGATGTGTGCATTTAGTCCGGGGTCATTACTCAAAAATTTGCAGTTCTGAATTTAAGGTTACTTATTATAAATTAAAATATTAAAAATACACCAACACACATATACACACATATGTGTATATGTTTTGTATGTATGTAGATAGATAAAAATATCACACAACTACATACATATGCACAAAAAATTTCCTGGAGATACAAGCAGTTGTTGCAGAAATGATCCCAATAAATTCATTCAGATTGGAAGCATTTCATATACAAACGGAATTTAAAAATCCGAGTGACCAGTCTTTCGTTAAGTTGTGAGCAGTAGCGTAGACAGAAAACTATTTCGGGGGGTTCAAACTCAATATCAGGGTATCTCAGAACAAAATTCCTAAAATTACCCCCAAAAATTAGGCTAAATGCACACAAAAGTCGAAATTTCAGGGGGATTGCACCCCAGGACCCACCCCTGGGTACGTTCCTGATTGTGACCCCATAAGCCACTCTTCTACAGCTGCTTCAAGTTCGAAAATGTTATCATTCCCCTTGTTTACATTCAATTCTAACATTCCCGCGCAAATAGAAACTTACGTATATCTCTTCACTCCTCGCATTTTCATATTTTCATTCTCACCGTCGTGATTAATCCGATAGGGCAGAGAAGTGTGATTAACTAAGTAAAATCATCACCGTGAAGGCGCCGAACATGTATTTCAGACTTTGACCGTTTCTGATTTTGAAAATGCTCCTGCGTATAATATAAAAATTACTCGGCACCTTGTATATCACATCGTTATTAACCGATCATATATAATTACTTTCTTTAAATAAAAAGGAAAAACTTATTGTGACTCTTATCGTTTGAATTTCGAACAAAACGAGCAGGAAAATTTTTAATAATTCTATTTCTTTGAAAACCGACAACAGTATTGATTTAATAGGGCGCCAATATCTTTCTGGAGCGACGCGTCGTTTACTCATTTCCAACACTTTTTTCTTCTTGCTCGTTCGGCGCCTTCTTGGTATTAGCGCCCGGACTAACCACCCAGCTCGAGTCTCCTAGCTACGGCTTTGCAAAGACTGCTCAACGATGGATACAGCGACACTGCGAAACTGGAGAATCGGCTAGAGTTCAGATAACGAGACATAGCATACAAATGTAACCCATTTGACCATGTGCGTTTCATATGAAGTCCAATTTTAAGAGAGTGAAAAATAAAAACAATAAACAGGATTGTGTTGTCCCATGCGAATAATAGTAATGACAAGCGTTATTATTATTATTATTATTATTATTATCTTATTAACTGTGATTTCAGCAAAAGTAACGACGAATAACTCAGAAAACTCTGAAAGTAGCGATGCACAATGCGTTTCCAAAAATATCCCATAACAAGATTTGAACTAACGATCTTTGCATTTAGAATCCCGTACATTACCGATTGTACGGAGATATGTCACACTGGTACTCTTATAATGTGTTATCTTGTATTACTTCCTTTAAAGTCCGGAATAGATCTAAGATAGGAAACCAGACTTTGGTAAATGAACTTCCAGGAAAATTCGAAACTCGTATTCCCTAATTTTATGTCTACAATATCTGTGCACAATTTAATTCACTTCGGCTCACTTCTTCTTGCCTTTCGGGCGTCAACTTTCAAAATTTTGGGTGGGAGCTTTTGCTCCCTATAACCGTTTTTCCGCAGAAAATAAAAAATCTGTATTCGTTTATTTTTTGCCTATTGCCCACACACAAAATTTCCTTCCAATTCCTTATGTCCTTTACACACATCTCACATACTCTTACTAGCACTTTTCATATTTCGTGATGGAATGTTTTGAGGGGACCGTGCCCCACCCAGTTCTTTTTTCCACGAAAATACGAAAACCGTATTCCCTGACTCTATGTCTACAATATATGTGCACAATTTCAGTCACTTCGGTTCACTTTTTGCCTTTCGTGCGTCAACTTTCAAAATTTTGGGTGTCGGCTTTTGCCCCTAAAACCTTTTCTCCGCAGAAAAAAAGACCCGTATATTTTTTGCGTATTCTCTATACACAAAGTTTCGTAGCAATTTTTCATGTTCTTTACACACACCTGAAATACTGTTACTATCATTTTTGATATTTCGTGATCAAACATTTGGATGTGTCCGTGTCATACCCAACCCAATTTTTCAAAGAAAATATGAATCCCGTATTTTTTATTTTACATCCGCAATATCTGTGCACAATTTCATTCACTTCTTCTAGCCTTTCGGGCGTCAACTATTAAAAAATTTGGGTGGGGCTTTTGCCCCTTAAACCGTTTCTCCGCAGAAAATAAAAAATACGTTTTCGTTTTCTTTTGCATATTGCCCATACACAAAGTTTCGCTGCAACTCTTCATATCCTTTACACACATCTGACATACAGTTACTAGCACTTTTCATATTTCGTGATCGAAGGTTTGGAAGGGACAGTGCCCCACCCAGTCCTTTTTCCCACTAAAATACGAAACCCTTATTCCCTCAGTGTGCACAATTTCAACATTTCGGTTCACTTCTTTTTGCCTTACGGACGTCAAATTTCAAAATTTTGGTTGAAGGGCTTTTGTCTCCTAAAAGCGTTTTTTCGGAGAAAATAAAAAATACCGTATTCGTTTATTTTTGAACATTGTCCATACAGAAACTTTCGTTACAATTCTTCATGTCCTTTACACACATCTGACATACTGTTACTAGCAATTTTCATATTTCGTGATCAAAGGTTTGGAGGGGTCCATGCTCCACCCAACGTTGTTTCCAGGAAAATACGAAACCTATAGTCCCTTATTTTACTTCTGCAATATCTTTGAACACTTTCCTTCACTTCTGTTCACTTCTTTTTACCTTTCGGGCGTCAAATTTCAAAACTTTGGGTGGGAGCTGAGCTTTGGCCCGTTTTTCCGCATAAAATAAAAATCCGTATTCTTTTATCATTTGCGTATTCTCTATAGCACTTTCGATATTTCGTGATCAAAGGTTTGAAGGGGTCCGTGCTCTACCCAATCGCGTTTTCCTGAAAAATACGAAACCCGTCAGAAAAATCTGTGCACAATTTCATTCACTTCGATTCACTTGCTATTGCTATTAGGATGTCAACTTTCAAAATTTTGGGTTGGGCTTTTGCCCCTAAGACCTTTTTTCCGCAGAAAATAAAAAATACATATTCAGTTATTTTGTGTGTAGTTTCTACCTGCCAAATATCATCAAAATCGGAGTGTTACACTTCGGATGTGTTACTTGTAAGTTCCTTCTCTTATGAAAACCCCCAAAAAATACATAACAAAAACAAACTTATTGCGGTAAAATGTAAGTTACAATAAGTTACTGTACTTCAATTGGAGAGTCTTTTTCGAATCGAGTCAAGTTTCAAATAAAACTTGCTCCACTTTGCATCTGCCCATCCCTAGAAAGCAGGATCAGCATCGTCAGGAGCAGACACCAACTAAATGTCTTCAAAGTAAGCTACATAAGAGCAGGGGCGGATCCAGGTGGCGATCAGTGTGATTGCTCCCCAGAAGGGGAATCTTTCTTGTTTTATATATAAATAAAACCCATTCCAGAGTTTGGAGCTCGTAAAACTAGCTCTAAGTAGCAGTATTACAAACCACCGAGCTTCCAGAAGTCCATCGTAGATCCGCCTCTGGACAAGAGTATGCCTGAATAAACACTTATTATTCACATTCAGTTTGCACATCTCAACAAATAAACAGATGACAATTCATTCATTTCCATCTACTACTACATTCTACTGAACTGTAACGACATTTTATGTTTAAAAATAATTATTCATTTTTCAATAATTGTAAATGTTTAAGTTCACTAATTCACGATGAATAGAGTCAACTAGAAGCGTTTTCGTAACGAAGAAATAACAATATGAACTCTGAAATATCTTTTCACAAACTGTCGAGGGTTGAGAGTCGGCAAACTTTACTCTTTCGTTTACCGATTACCTCGAAACCGCGGTAGCCAGAATTAGCCCAGGATAGGGGACTTATATTACGAAAATGAAAATCTCAAGAAAATGCAGAAGTCTTTTAGTCTGAGAGAAAAAAGGAATGACATCTCTAATTTCTAGTGCTGTTAGTCTTGTAGCTCTTAGTCCGTACCAAAGTACTGATAGAAATATGGCCAATGAATTATCACTATTTTTTAGAACATTCCACTTTAAAATTACAGGAAATTCATCTTCCGGCTTGCTTGGTTGTGAAAAGTTACAGAGTGTATTGGTATACTATGTAAATTATGTGTACTGTCGCTGATTTGTGATGGCAATCAGAAACAGAAGTAAAAGGTAAATTACAGTAATGGTTTTCTGTTAATAGTTTTGTATTCAAGGGGAAACAGAAAACCTACTTTTATCTTAACATGTTTTTCTTAATACTTCTATTCGGGTTCAAAACCTTCCCCCTCAACATTGGATACAGAAATGGAGAACTTATTTAGAATTTGACTGTTGATTCCAGTATATTTAAAGCATCATTTCTCGAGCCTGGGCCTGTGATATGTTGATATATCGCTATCGTTGATATGTATATTATCATATATCAACATTCGATATTGCAAATATATGGACATTAATATATCGTTCTAAATTTTCGGTATCGATATTCGGGGGGCGGCGAGGTATAAGGGGCCACTAAGACTTGCGATGGATGAAGAAATTAAACTTACTTTTTACAATATTGTTTCCTAATCATAATATCTTTATTACCACAAATTGCAATGTAAATACATCCACTTGCAAATTTGCAATATTATATTGTATAATTTCTTAGGTGCCAGAACTTTTCTGTTCCCTGAAAAAAAAGATAAAAAAAATCACGTGCAAAAGCAAGTGCTTCGAACTTTGAACTAGAATTTACCATAAGAAAGTTTTTTGTTTCTCTCTCTTGGAGATTTCCACCCATTTTGGCCTTTGGGACCGCTCATTGACAAAACGTGCACACGTGATCGCTATATGCGTTCATGCTCTTAGGCAGAGTCAGAAATTTTGAAAAAGAAACGACTTTTGAATAATAATAATAATAATAATAATTATTATTATTATTATTATTATTATTATTATTATTATTATAACAATGGGGGTTTACAACTAGGGTCCCATCTCTTTATTTTGCATAGGAGGGCCGCAAGTCTGATACGCCACTGGTGTCACCTATTCTGTGTTTGACTCTTTCGTTTCGTGTAGCTATTTGTTTTTGTGCTGTTAGGCTTTTATATGAAACCTTTATATTATATAACTTTTTCTTTTTATGAGTTTCTGTTTTGGGTAGGGTGCGGGGAAAGAGAGAAGTCCTTTCTTCTTATATCTGTTTCTTACCATTCATCTTGTTTGAACTGCTTAAGTAAGTCATTTTGTAACACTGATATATTTATTACAAAAATTAGATTTGGTGAAACGCCTTTCGAATTCGCAACCAACCCAACCGCAGAGTTTTTTGGGTTGCCTGCTATTGCAGGAAAAGGAGAATTGCAGGTGGTAATGCACTTTTGGAGTCATGTATACATAACAAACTACGATCAAATATGTATAAGGAAAAGTGTACTTTTATATGTTTTAAATCCTACTTATTAAGATTCACTTCACTATAAGAAAAATATCACTCAACACCAACCATAAGTTTTTCAATCAGAAAAATCACACAAATATAATTAACACCAATATAAAATAACTCATATTTCCGTTTCGTCGTACTTCTCATATTTTTTTCGTATCAGCACACTAGCACTGCTCTTCAACATACAATATTTACAACACTGGTTCACTTTTGGACTATACGACAATTGGTTAGCGCTGCTTTCTTCCTGTGTTAGATTTCTGGGTCACATATCACTTTTATAAATATTGTATTTCTATTTCAAGACTAATTACAGTGTGTCAACATACTTGTGACGTAAAAACTTATCTTGTCTAATGAAGAATGTATGAGATCATAAATGACGCATCAAGGTTTTTTAACGTTCAGCTTTTTCGAAAAAATGATTATGTGCCTCACGAAAGAACTTCGAGTCTTCATCACTTAATTACGGGCCTTTTATATTACTTAGAGCATCGAAAAGACAGTGTTCATAGTTTGAGGAAAATTACCCCAACCTGGGGAAATTTCATATGTAAATTTGGCAAAAACGTAAAAGGGATTTTTTTAATAAAGTGTGAAAATCCAGGGAATTTCTCGTGCTGACTAAGCGACTAATGTACACTTAATCATCGTCTTCCTTATTATAAAGGACGTTAAACTTAAGGATTTCAATTAATTTCATTTCAAATACACCCTGACCAGGCCCGTATCCAGGGAGGTGTAGGGGGCCGCCCCACTAAATTTTTGCTGGCCCCCATACATTTTCACTCTATGCTTGCAAATGAACTATAATATGCATGGATCGCTCCCACCCCCTACATTTTTGGACTGGCAATTCACCTAACCCAGACATCAATGGGTGCAAAGAACGGACACACAAAGAACACACGCAATAACTATTGCTATTCTATTGGTTCATGTTTTATTAAGAACAAAGAGAAATTTAAAGCAAGTAAATGATGATGGAAGAATCGGTGGAATGACAGAGTGGGAGATAACGAGAGTACTCGAGAAAACCCATCACCACGATGTTATCTACTACACTTACTTGGTTGAGGATCAAACTAGGAACTCCATGCATAAGAGCTAAGCGCTCTACCACTGCTGGGTGCACTTGTGTGTAAAAAAGAAAGGAAATATGCCAAGAATATACAGAGAAAAATCCGTTCTCCGGACAGCGGTATATTATACAAATACGGTATCCTCTTGCTTCCTATAGAAATCAGTACGGAGCATACGTTATCCGTATGCTACACAGGCACTGCCCTTAGGTGTTACATCATGCCGTTGCAGAATGTCTGACATCTAACAGTTTGCCGTATATCACATGCATATACTTGTTACCTTCGTCAGCTATATGTTATATACGTCTATTTGTATGTAAGATCCTGACTGCCTACATTGTTTCATATTGCTTCAGACGGAAAGTAAGTATAAATGGAACACTTATACGGAAAGTATTATAAAACGTGCTATTTCAGTTATACGTCTCCTATACGTTAAATCCAAAAACTACAGGAATTACGCAAGTAACCTACCTTTTTAAGTACGCCGCCTACAAGTTTTTTCTCAGTGTATGTATGATGTAAATGTATTTTTATTAGGATCACCCTAATGGGCCTTAGTACCTCTTCCACGTAACTCAGTTCACAGGATAACCCTTGAACGACAGCGAATTTTTGAACTATCTTTTATTATTATTCGATATCTAGAACGATTATCTCGGCCAAGTATGTTAATGCAGTCAATCTGTTAACATCTTCACGGATAACGGTGGTCAATAAGAAGCTTGAATGATTATCTCCTCATCGTTCGTTAATGGAGTCAACCCGTTAACATCACGGATAACGGTGGACAATAAATACCTTGAATGATTATCTCCTCATCGTTCGTTAATGCAGTCAATCCGTTTAACATCACGGGTAACGGTGGGCAATAAGTAGCTTTAATGATTATCTCCCCATTGTTCGTTAATGGAGTCAATCCGTTTAACATCACGGGTAACGGTGGGCAATAAGTAGCCTGAGTGATTACCTCCTCACCGTTCGTTAATGGAGTCAATCCGTTTAACATCACGGGTAACGGTGAGCAATAAATAGCTTGAATGATTATCTCTTCGTCGTTTGTTAATGGAGTGAAACCGTTTAACATTACGGGTAACGGTGGGTAATAAATAGCTAGAGTGATTATCTCGGCCGATCTTCATTAATCCAGACAATCTGTTAACAAACTCATGGAAAACGGTGGATTTAACCATGGCTATTCATATCCCACATCTTCGTTAAGAGTGTATATTTCGCGTAACTATAATGCGCAACTCTCAAAATATTAAAGGTTACGGGTTGCATAAACATCTAGGCGAAAATACTAAGATATTCTCAGTCCTTATCAACACAGGAACAATCATTCATAAATATGTGTTTGCGTTATCCTCTTTACTGTCTTCAGCAGAGTTTATTTTTAAGTTTTTACGGGAAAAGAGGCAGCAAACGTTTTTTCCTTTTCTCGCTAGACGTGGCCAAACATTAAATCTGCCCCTGCTTTTAAGCATTATTCAGCAAAACGTCACACGCTAAAACACAATTACGAGGATAAACACTGAGCGTTTTACATATTATACTGAAAACCATTGAAACAATATGCTCATAATGTGCTGTGCACAGAATATTTAGTAACATCACGGCAGATATGGTAATATTGCAGTTTCTCGTCTTCTCTGAGTGAAAATAATAATTCTCTTCACCAGAGTTTCCAAACAAAACATAATGGCAGCAACAAGCAAACCACACACAAGTAAAATAAAGCTTCCAGAAACGTCATCTAACATCAGCGGACGAAGAGACTCCTCAGTTTTTACGTGTAACTCTAGAGAAAATTGAGTTAAGTATTTCTCTAATAAATGACAATATATGCCTGACTCTACGAGTGGTTCACTAAATTTACTAAACATCTCCGCTAGCGGTGAATTTATGTGAGTAGGATTAGCATATCGATTAGCAAATGCAGTTTGTTGAACCAAGTGGAAGTTTCTTATCATTTGTTTGTCTAGAAAGTTAGCCCCAGAGGCGTGTCCTGAATGGAAACATTCAAGTGGGACATTTATTTTCCCTTGCGATGCTAAGTTACGTAACAGATTGGAATCTTGGGATAATACACGTCTATTGCGTATCACATGAATGATAGGATTAGCTGATTCTCCCAGCGAAGCTAACCAAAACAAGTGTTCACTTCCCCATTTAAGACCTGACTCCATGATTTCTTCCAACGTGTTGATTGGTTTCTCATATATGGATAAAGTGAGGTACGTTACAAGGTTGCAGTCGTATGCTGTTACAAGAAGTGTTGACAACATGGAACTCCAAAGTATTAAGTATCTTAAGCCTGCTCTGCCATAATTTTCAACAGAAGACCCAATATTTATACTTATTGCATTTATAAGCGAATACGTGTATTCAAGATATGGATCTCGTTGATGTGGCTTTTTTACTAAATACTGAATAACAGAGAATACGTATATCACCAACGAGTGCATAATAACATAAACAATGTAAACCAACCAAACCTCAGTTGAAAATGGAAAAAATATTGACCATAAATGAGGTTTCCTGCTTGGGATAGGCGTCAGAAACCTGACAGCCATTTCACCTAAGGGATAACAAAATTGCATCTGTTGGTATCGATGAAACGTGAGAAAGGAGCTTGGTGTTCCCATGTGATATTTTACATTTTTAAGTGTTCCTAAGAAGGTATTCGCAGATGCGTTATCTGAATATTCTCCCCAGTTTTTAACAACATCAACGTCCCACGTAAAATTATATTTTGAGGCAAAGTACATAAGCATTTTGTAATCAAATCCATCATAAGAATTCTCTATAATCTCTGTCCATCCAGTGTACAGATAGAACGACAATCCCACGGTGATCCCGTTGAAATTTAAAAGCTTCCTTTTCATTGCTTTGTGAGTTGATAAAGACAACTGTTCAATGCTTCGGGGCATTAAATTATTTGTCATGCTATGAGTGAACAACTGAGGTTCAACGAATTCACTGCTGTTGCTCTGTTTGTTAGGAATTACCACTAAATATATAAAAGGAAATAAACGAATCCAATTGCAGTTGATGTAATCATCAAAAGATGTTTCATTTTCTCTTGATACAATCACATAAGTTCTCGTCTTTCTTTGAATTGCTTTCTTAGAAGCTTTATAAATACTTAAGAACGTGTCGCATATGTTCGTTGAAGAAACAATAAATGTGGCACAATTCTGGTCCATTGCATCAACAAGTAACAGCTTTCCATTGTGTTCCTGACTAGAAATATTGTTAAATAGATAAACAGGAGGTATTGTCATAGTTCCATTCTCCCAATATGTGTTAAAGTCTTCGTAAAAATTCTTTGATCCATTGATGAATGCAATGCAATCTGGTTGTCGAAATTCAGATATCAGGAGTTCCTTTAGGTATTGATTCGTCTTAAGATTAGACATTGTGTTGTCTTTGAACATCCAGACAGAATCCAGAATACACATCAATTGAAAATAATATATATTCCTGAATAACGATACCATTTTCTGTGGAAGAGAAGAAACATATCAAACTTAAATTCAGTTAAACTATTATACTTGGTGGAATAAAAGTTGTTTTCCTCAAAAATCGTTTCATTTTCGAATATAATGAGAAAAAGTAGAAATATGAAAGTAAGAGAAACAGGAAAGGTATAGGGTTTAGAACATAGTTTGTTTTCCAGTGTTGGGTTTTCTAGTATGTCCTGTACAATGAGGTACGTTACAATACTATATAGCAGCGTTTCCCAACCTTTTTCAACTTGCGGCACACTATAGGTGTAACTTGAATTCTCCCGGCACACCCATATTTATATATATAATTATTATTATTATTATTTGTAAATATAAAATACCATGGTATTTTTATGTGATTACTGATCTCCTTACAGAGAAGAAAGCTCGATCACTGATTTCCCCTTGTGGTAAATCATTATGCTTATTTTTCATTTTAATTTTAAAACAGAAAACAATTGCAGTGAAATATAGGACTCGGGTTTTTAAAAATACATTTTCTCTTTCGAAAACTGTATCTAACCTTTAACTAAAAGGGAAGATCACTAAATAACGAATAAATAAACAATCTCCTATACTTTTAAAACACAAATGTAGGTAATTTGTATGCATATTTGCTTTGTTGAATTTATTGAATGATATGTTAAAATTTCAAGTTACGAAATAGTCTGCAACAATAAAGAAGCAATAATGGTCATGACAATGATAAATACGTTTTCCAACATAAAAATGTACAGAAAAGTAACACAGTATGAAAATTGTAGATTTATAGTAGAGGTTCATAGTAATGTGAAATACAAATATACGTTTTCCCCTATGTCTTGCAATTTGATTTCCTCACGGCACACCAGAGGCCCATTCGCGGCACACCGGTTGGGAAACGCTGCTATATAGCTTTGTGCAGTGTACAGAATTGTTTCTTTACAATGAAAAATAAATTAGTCAGAGAGTAACGAGCTTTTGTGTTAAAGCTGGCGGGAACAGAGAGGCATACCCAGTCCGATTTGACTCTTCTCTGGAGCCACCACTACACAAACTACCATAATTCTACAACTTTTAGAATCAAGTAGTAGGATGAAAAATAATAAGGGGTAACGATACATTGTTAATTCTACATTATTTATTACCTTCCAATTTATTCCTAGATCGAGACTTGCCCTTTGAGACCTAGGGATGAAGTCGAGAAATAATCTGTGATGGAGGTGAGATCGAAACCTCAGGCCTCAATGTCCTCAGTTTGTCTTGTGTTCCTCACAGGTATATGGTTACCCACCTTCTGCATAGCAGGCTCGGGTTCGATTCTCGGTGAAATCTCATGTAGTTTGGATCCGAGATTAAGCTTTATGTCTACGTCTCACATACTCTCCGTGCTGAAAGGGGCGATGGGCACGAAACCGAGCAACCAGAAGGATGGTCAGTTCTTAGGAATATGTGTCAAACATAATTAGCTCTAAGACATTATAATACTTAATATTGTAAAATTCTGCTTGTGCAGTAGTAGGTAGAGCATAAGTAGTGCAAATTATAGTCCGAAATCGTTTCCCACTACCGGTTTTATTATAAAATCCTCTATCCGTATTTTACAGAAATACTACAATAATGTAAATTTTCTAGTATGAAATACGAATAGGGGTCCCTTGGATCTAACGGTCTCGGGAAGAATTCCTCAGTAGCGAACTGCGTGAGACGGTGTGAGACACTCGCTGCTTCACTGCAAGCAAAGAGGAGTTAGAGATCCCGACAAAGCTCCACTGCAAGCTAAACCGAGTTGTGATTAGGAATCTCCCGCTGCTCCACTGAAAGCAGAAAGTTAGGTAAATTTCGCACAATGCTCCACTACAAGCCAGGAGGGAAAGGAACCTTTAGCTCCACTGCAAGCTAAGGCTTTGCGTTTGGGTGAGGTAGTTCCTAGCCTTCATTAAAAGCCAAGAAAGGGGATTTGACCAGTCGAAACTAATGGGTGCCCATATAGTCTGGTCCCTTAACAACAAAAAAAAAACTCGGATCGTGACAGACCGGACACAAGTATGAAACTTGGCAGACTGAAAGTACTTCGGTATTCAATTTGCTTTAGGGTCGGGTGCCAAAATTTTCTGGCCGCCATTTTGAAATATGCCGCCATATATGATTTTATGTAATGTTCTCTTAAAAGATCATTATCTTAGTAACTAATGGTCTGATTTTAATTATTCTTTCTCTAAATTATAAGTTAAGCCAGAATGTAATCGATTATTACAGTAATGAAGACAAGGAAATATGATAAAAACGAGAAAATTAGAAATGTTTAAGATTTTATGAAACATATTTACATATAAATGAATATTTTTCCAAAATGGTTCATTTTATTAAAGGATGTATCTTATAACATTCGAAGGAGCATATAAACAGCTTCAATTTTATGTATAATACGTTAAAAAGCTATGAAAAATAACCGAAATATAGTTAAATTAAGAAATCAGTACAGTAGAATACAAGGAGTGTGCACAGAGTAAACTAGACGAAACTTGGTGTTGTGTGATAACAAGCATGCTCGGAACCTGGCAAATTAATATTTGTTCTCCACTTTTGTGAATTGTTATTCAAGTCAATTTTATTTACATTATTGCTATTGTTATTAAATGAACATTTTACTGTTTATATAAATTTTATTATGTCAGACACTAGAAAGCCACATCATAAATACCTCTTTGCATATATGTCAATTTTTAAACTTAACTTTTTCAAACATAATAAATAGCTACTGAAAAATTGAATATTCCAAATCAAAATGCTAACAAAGTGACAAAAATTGGTAACATCCAATCATCTAATCCACAAAAAAAAAAAAAAAAAAAAAAACTTCTTAGTCACATTACTGTTCATCACAGAAGCTCCCGCAGCAGCAAAGATCTGAACACCGTTTGTTGAACATACGCACTGTTTTGAGCAAAAAAGAAAAGGTTTGCGGCCACATTATAGCAATATCCTTGAACTTTTAGAAACTTCTGGTTTGATCATCCATAAGAGCTTCCATGATCCACCTTCTTTCACCTAGCCGAAGTTTCCTAGACTTGAAAATATTCAGTAGTTCAGATTTGTTTGACAACAGTAAAAGTTGCTCGTGATCAATGATGATAGCCAACTACGATTTTCATGAGAAAAAAGTCTTGCAGATCACCCTCAGGTTGTTTGCATGACACATACTGCCCACTGAACAAACTGTAATCATTTCTTAATTCATCTATCTTCTGTTCAGATGATCTTCTACCCTTCTTTAAGAGTTTCTTAAGAAAACGAAAAACTATTACTTTTTATAGGAGACTAAATTGACTTGCTTCGTTTTATAAACACCGAGTCAACAAAATCTTCATATTGGTTTTTACCAATCACTTTTATTTCTGCAACAGATTTTGAATCATCCTGTAAGGTATAGTATGTCATGATAGATTCATTACTTGTTAGGTACCTAAAATAGGATTTCCTGCAGTAGAAATTGTGTCATGCAATGTTTGACAAAGATTGTTAAAACTTACATCACTTCTAACATAAATTTCGTTAATTATTTCCTCAATGTGTGCAGCATCTTCAAATTCTTTTGTGGGTCTGCATAACTCAGGAGCATTGAGCATCCACCGTTGAAAAGCACGTGGATTTTTTTGTTAAGTTAATGGCTGCACTGGAGTCTCTAACACTTCTGTTATTTTGGTCGAACGGCATGAAACAAAACTTTTGGTTAGTCTTTGAAAACACTCAGTTCTTCTTAAATTCTGCCTTCCCTTCATTTAAACTCTTCATGTCACTGAGATGCACAGATAGAGGTAGAAGACATTCCAACACAGTTACATATAATAGGAAGTTACTTTGTCGGTGAGCTCTAACAAATATCAAAATTAGAAGTTCCAATTCCAGTACAAAATCCCAATATGAAAACATAGACCTTTTCTATATCATTCCTTCCCGTCACTGTTGGAATTCTTGTTTACAGTTTCTGGACTCTTGTTCTGTATGAAACCCTGCCATTTGAAGAAAGCCTGTACAGCTGGTTTTGGTGTACTCTTCTGGTTCTCGTTAGGTGTGAGCAGTCCAGGAACGAATCAGCTGACTCTGAACCTGCTACTCCGGCCTCGGCTAAGGACGATGTCCATCCAATACCATTTAGTATGTAACCTAACACTCTTCAAATGGCCATTTCTATGTGTAGTCCACCAAATATAACGATAGAACTTCTCCATAGTATGGATCGGACCATCTCCACTTTATTTGTTTTGGTATTGCAAAGAGAGATTGGTCAAGGAAAATAACCTGTATTTGATTAGGATTACATCGATCAGTAATTTCCTTTATGATAGATATACCATGCTTCACCATTGAAAGAGACGCCACTTTTCAGTAAAAATTGGCAACATGACGTTGGTACCTTTAGTAGAACATACACTTTCTGATTGAGTCAAATTATACTCTGCCCACATGCATTTATTTTCACCTAGCGGAGAATTTCTTTCAATCCACTGTCTCTCTGTCTAAAGTGCTTCTTCGAGCTTTGACCGTATTTGTTCTTGAAAAGTAATAGGAACTTGAAGTTTGTCTAAATCACATGATGATACTGATGCCACAATAGCATAGATATCTGGTAATAAGAAATCTTCTACTGATGAAGAAACTTCAATTTGCATTGGGGGTAAACAGGGTTGGAATCGGAAGGCAATTGGAATACGCTAATACTTGTTCCATGGAAAGTGTGTTGTGTCTAAATTGTCCAATGCTCCGATGGTGTACATATCAGTCCTTAATGGAAAGGGGCACACAAGACCCTCTAATTTGTAACGTCTGCCTGTCGCTGCTGCTATCTGATCTTCAATTTGGATCACACGATTATATGTTACAAAAATGTCTAAGTTATGTAAATTACTGATAATCTTTTTCTAGCGAGTAAGAATGTGTACCTGTAAACCTACGTACAGTGGGAGCGGCGGTTCATAAGATATGTTGTGCCTTTTTTTCATGGTGCTAATCTTCTGTTCTTAAAATTAAAATATATTAATTGACTTATTGTTAGGTCACCTTGAAAATATGTTATAGAAATTTCTCCTATGTTAGATCCATACAGCAGCAAATGAACTAAATTCTTTAGACTTTTTGTAACACTTTAATTTTTACAATTTTCTGTAAAGTGTTTGGCACTCACAGTTTATCATATTTCTTCTTAAAGACTTTGAACACATTGAGAAGGCAAAAATCTCCTCTTCATTTGATCGTTTAGACATGAAATCCTTGAGTAATTTCTAGTGTCCTTTCTTTAAATACCAATAACATATTTTGCCATCACTCTGTTCAGTACAATCAGAAATAAAATGAACGAGAATTTCGTTCTTTAGTCTTGTTTTATTCACTGCTTTTTATAAACCTACCGCTCTCAACTTGTTTTCATATAGACTGCGCAGCTCTGACAAATTCAAAATGAAATGAGCATCTTCTATTTTAGATCCCAAGTAATCTATGAGTTCAGTATATACACGGAATTGTAAAACATCATCATCTTGACTTTCGGTTTCATTTAAAGATCTGTTTTCCCTTTCCCAACTTCTGTACCTATTTTTATACGTGCATAAGCACTGTATGTGGTATGTAGCCTCCATTGCTACCAAGTCTCCTTCGGAAATTCTAGAAAGCAGAAATATATCCTGTAATTAAGACATTTCCTTAAGATTGTTGTCAACTGTAAGTGACAGTTTCTTCTAACCCCTTTTTCAGAATTACAAAAAATATAAACCGGTGGAATTACGTTTCCTCTACTTTAATTTCTCCTCCTACTCTTTGGTTCATTATTTTCTGTTGATTCTGTTTACTCTTTGTTTTTTATTCTTATGCGATTTCTCTTTTTAGTTTTGAGGCAACAAACTTAAGTCTGCACTGTTTATATCACTTCGCTTCATTGTCAATTAGTGTGTTTTCTAATTCTTCTTTTCCAGTGACAAGTTTCAGAGATATCTACTAAGTTATCAAAATCTTTATAGAACCTCCGGAACTCTAAACACGAATCGCCTAGAAAGCACTTAATAAACATATTATTTCAAATACTACAAGGAATGATAGTTTTCAACTTACAAGGTACAATACACTTTTAATGTGTTCACAGTTACATTATAATAAACAATATTATGAAAAGAAACTAGCTGTTCATGCTTATATAGAATTGCTGTTATGAAAACTGTCATATCGATACTAAGTAATGAAAAAAAAACGTAGTAATTATGTAATTATTAAGTATTAAGTAATTATGACAAGAATAATAACTAGATAATTTAACGATAAAAAAGATTTCTGCCAGACACCGCTAAATTTCACAAAGTTGACCGCTGTTAGGTAAAAACAATAAATTTTCAATATGTTTTTAAAACGACTAAAGAATATACGACGAGGACCCTATACGGCCTAAAAGTTTCTTCAAGTATGTAAAAACAATGTTAAAAGATATAAACTATATTTATATGATACCTTTTGGTCGCGCATCGCTGTCAAAAATTTGCAAAATTTGCGAATTTAGCAAAATTTGAGAGTTTAACATTTTGTGTGTGTGTGTTTTCTTAAAACAAGTAAGATAAGGGCACTACTCATCACGAGGGGGTGACTGCACTTGGAATTCCACTACCCAACCAGCCATCCAATGATTAGGGTGTATTATTTACTACTGTATTAATAAGTTTATAATTTGACATAGTTAGTCCTCTACAAATTTCCATTTTCATCCTTATTTTTGTCCATTACTAATGACTTCAAACTGATTTATGCGGGGTAGCGGTGGCACAGTGATAGAGCATTAAACTCTTGCGCATAGGGTTCTTGGAAAGATCCTAGCTCGCGGGAAGTGAGTTTGTGGTGGACAAACATCGTTTGTGGGTTTTCTTGGGATTCTCAGGATATATATATATACATCAGGGATCCAAGGGTAGGGATATAGCCCCCTTTGACGCTGAGGTATACACTGGATAAAATGGGCTTCAATCCTACTTTCTTTACACTGGATAAAGCGGCAAACTAGCAAACTATGGCTTAGCCCCTCCCTTGATAATATCCTGGATCCGCGGCTGTATATATATTAGAAATAGAGAGCAGTAAAATTTGGAATAAATTGAGAAATGCACAATAAAGAGGAAAATCCAATTTGTGTAACAGCTTACCATCGAACAAACTATGACTTTTCATTTAAAAATCGATCGTTTTTCATCATATGTAATGTCCTGTATTCTAGGAAGACGATGGATGATTAAGAAAAGTAAATTATTATGAAAGACTTGGTGGAATGAGAATGTAGGAAGAAAGTGACGTAAACTCACGGATACGATGTTTTCACCACAGAGTCGCATTAGTTTGGATCAAAACAGATACATCAACAAAGATGACCTACGTTCCAGTAATCCATCTTGTCCCCAAACTCTTCGAATATTTTAGGTAAGCGCTCCGGAATCGAGTATCAAGACTGCGATAGATCATTGACATATACGTAATCTTGGTGTATTCGAAATAAAATGCTCTAAACTTTCAGTCTCTGAAACTTGTATAAAAATATCTTCATTCCCTATTAGAATAGGAATGCAAATAATAATTATGAGCACAAATTCCTATAGATTTATCACTTATAAGGTATTCAAATATGTCCAGGAACTTTACCCATCAAACTAATTGACGGACAAATGTAGCCTGAAAATAAAATCCATGCTAGGTGCCGAAAATGGGAAAGTTATGATTAATGTCAAAATGTGGGCGCTATGTTCCTAATACTGCACAGTTAAAATAAGGCAATGTAATATTCACTATGAAAATAGTTCAACTAATCGCCAGAAGAATGTGCGGGGGCCTATGGGCCACCAGTTGTGAAGTAAAATATGGGCTTTTTACTCAACATTCTCATTTTGGCACTTAGCAAGGATTTTAGAGTCAGTCTACAAAAATTCCAAGAAACAAAATAGCAAGGTTTATTTTGTGCAATTCATGTTAAACACCCACAGATAATTAGACTAGTTTTGCCGTGCACTGTAGAACACAGAAATATTTCTAAGGTGTTCGATTTTCAACCTTTTCTCTTGATCGATTCAATACCAACTGATGGAATTACAAAAGAATCCAAGGCAGTTCGGTGAGAATACTACCTTGGCCAATCATTGGTTTTAATGACAAGCAACAGACTCAATTAAGAAACCTTATAAAAAAAAGCATTCAAATAATACATGAAAATCAAATAATTATTAGGAAAGTTGGGCACTTTAAAATTGGTGTAAATGTACTTCTTCCCCACCTTTGATTGCAACTCTAAATATCAATATAAGTGATTTCTAATTGTTAATACAAATGTCAATTTCATAAAAGGCAGAAATAAATTATGAACTATGTTTCGAAAGTCAATGAAGTTCAATTAATCCTCTCTACTTTCAACCTCAAACATCAGGGATACTAGGAAAGCCACAAATCAAATGCATGTTGTATTGCATCAGAATCGAGCAATGTTCGCTAAAGCTATCCTGTAAAACTGTTTTCTTATAATATTCTATACATGTGGAAACTTCAAAGTAAGACTTGAATGAGAATTACCTCATTGAACTCTTTTATCCCACACATCTTTGTTCTATTTTACCCATCACCAATAGAAATGATTATGAAGTGTTAAAACTTGTATACGCTGTATTGCATCAAAATCAAATAATTTTGCACTCACATAAAACTATTCTGAAAATCATGTTATTTATATGTGTTACGCGAACTTTTAGCTTAGAGTTAGTTACCTCTCCTTATTTTAAAGTACTTGAATTCCAATAGGTTTATCCTGAAACAAAGTACAGTCCAGATATTCAGTAAGTTGATATTGGATAAATTTTACAAAAGTTATACAGAGATAGATACATGTGAATGTTCAATTGAATTGCACAAGTTTGTTTAGTAACTTCCTTACCATAGACCCTGCACTCAATATTGTGTTCACAAATAACCTCCAATTAATGCTTGCTCACTCCCCTTTGGCTCTATTATAATTTATGGTAAACACAATTTCATTCGTTCATTACATAGCTGTTTATGGGTTCTAATTGTTCATGTTCCAGGTATCTTTTCTGTTCCTTTATAATGAGTTAATCAGTTCTTTCGTTTCGAATTAACACACATTTTGTAACGTGATTAGACTCTCCTTACCATACTTTTGATTTGTCCAATAAAATTTCGTTGCTAGTCCCTATAAGTGCTCTAAAATAATTGATCTAGATAACAACACAAAAATATTTACCTGCAAATTTCATTGGCAGTCTTCAAGTAATTCTATGTCAAATTTGTGAAATGAAGAAGTATTAAGTCGACTTATTCATGTAATTTTACGGCGTCCTCAGGTTTTGTTTTCAGTAATTTGCAAGAAGCATGATTCTTTTAGGAAAGGGATAATTAACTACAAAGAAAGAACTTCTCACAAAAAAAAATTAAGATGCGATGAAATCATTAATATAAGTAAGAGGTTTTGTTGACATACTTAATTGAGAATCTAAAAAGAATATCTTGTTGAAGATTAGTTCCTGACACGTTATTCATTTTGTTAGTAGGAATCAATTTCTAAGGAAAAATTTATGAAGGACAATAGTGACTGCAAAAGTAATTGTATTAATGTTCTAAATGATTTTGTTATGATTACACATCGTGATTTCTGTTTACATTCGTAGAGTTCAGTGTGATATTCACAACAACCAATTACAGGTTCTTTCTTGATAGTAAAGGAATTCTTTATATATTTCTTCATTGTTTGTTAATTTGCTTTTTATTACGGTCTACTTTGTCTGGGATATTTTTAAAATTACAGAATGAAGGTAGATAAATTAGATAAAGTTAAACTAAATTAGAGTTAAGAAGAGATTTCTACTTCAGGGTGGCATGTTCAAAAGCAGACGCCATTATTGTATTGTGCTCTTTCGTTTCACTATTCCAATTACTGTAATTTATTTAGGTCATACTTAACGCGTTCAAATTACTTGTAATCGGAGCAGTAAATCAGAATATTGAACCAATTTTCGCATAAACTGTATTTGCCATGACAAATTGTTTAATTAGATCAATAAAGAATCACATTCAAAATATTGTTTTTGAAGGTATATGTATCTTAATAAATGAAATATTACACTTTTTGATACCAGAAATTTACTCATATTGAGGAATATTAACATTTGTAAAATTTTGTATCGAATGAGGAAGATGTAAACATATTTGGGTCAATCCATCTGAAGTGGTCCAAATATGGGGAAAATGGTTGCTCGACCATCTCCGAAAATTATAGAAATTGGAGTGTGATGAACCTTGTGCATGAGAAAGTCAATAACGTCATTCACATTGTCGTATGTACAAGTATTCCTGAATGGCGGCTGAATGTTGTCCGTGGAGTACCATTTTTTGCATTTGCAAGTGTTTACGAAAACTACAGTTGTTCAGGACGTAGGTATCAGAAACAACTCCAAACAAAAACAGATGTTTAGAGGAGGGACTGAGATACACGGACAATATATATACTCTTGTTTCTAAATAAACATGCAGGGTTGCAAACCAATACATGAAATCATTATAAAAAGTACAGAAAATTACACTTTTAAAGGGGCTTATTTTGGAATGTAATAAAGTGGGGGGGGGGTCATAAGTTTTGTGCTGAATACTATTACATGTAAAGAGTCTGTAGAAATATCCACAGCTATGATACTATTGGCAGCATAGATTTACGGGGGTCCGAAAGTTGAAATTTGTGATTGTGATTCTATGTTTGGGGGGTAATATCTCAGGAGGGTACAGTACTGAAAATGGCTGCTTAGGCCACAAAGTAATTCTGTATGAATGTGTTGTGCAGAGGGGACATCATTTGACAGGAGTCATATTCAAAAAGTAATCCACGCAATGGACAGTGACTTACACATTAGTAAATGGCATATTTTTAACTATTAATTGACATAAGAGGTAATAAATAAATTACAGTTACTGCCTGATGATGTGTTTTTAATATACTACTATGAACGCTGCCGCATCCTGTATAATTGAAGAAACTCGTATTCATCGTTACTCTTTTTTTCTTATACAATAATCAACTCTTGTTACACTATCCTGCACGCCTGGGGCCGCGGTGGCTCAGTGGTAGTTTTTACTTGTGGTGCATGGGGTCCCTGGTTCGATCCCAGCTCGTGCCAAGTAAACTTGGTGGTAAACAAATACCGCGTGCGGGGTTTCCTACGATATCTCCCGTTTCCTCCCACTTTCTTCATTCCACCATTTCTTTCATTTCTCATTATCACCGTCTAATTTAGCCTAATTGGCATAACTGTGGGACGTAAAACTCAGATTTCATTTCATTTTATATTTTGCACGTCATAACCGTCTCTCTCTTGCAACTTAATTATTGCAAATGATTATTCCTATGAATGGAGACCGATAATATTTCTAAGACAATAAAAAGTCATTTTCTCTCTTCTGCAAGAGATGCTCAGCAAACATAATTATTATTGGAACACTATTATCAGTGTATATATTTTTCTTCTTGTTCTTTTTAATGTAAGAATAACTGTTAATAAGAGAGGAATTGAAAAGTGTTTTGTTCAGCATTTCAGGTTCTATTGTTATCATCTTAACGCTGTGATAATTTACCCATACATATTGTACTTGGTTTCCGATTTTACACCGTGTGCGTGGGTTTCCTCTGGTTTTCCCGTTTCCTTCCACTTTCTTCATTATATCTTTTCATTCACTCCTCATCATCACCGTCTCCTTTAGCCTAGCCGGCATAATCGTGGGACGTAAAACTTATAAAGATTTCATTTTCGGTTTTATATTATGAAATAATTATATTAATAAGTAAACACCCATTCAATTACCAGCCCTGCCATCCCTTGCTATTCCAATATTATGTCTCAAGTCCGACTGCCAAAAAGAAGGAAATTAAACAATACAACTGTTGATTAAAGTTTCCATTATAATAACACGTGTTACTTACCTCACTAATACAAGCAAATGTAATTAAGTGTTTCAAAATACGTAGTGTTATTATTTAACCTGAAATATATTATTTAGACATATTTAGATATACTCTATACTTCCGCGTGCGGAGGCTGATGGTAGAAGACGGAACGCCAACATTCATTCACCTGTACTTGAGCGTGGTGGTGGGGGGAAACTTTCTCCTTTTCCTATCGACTTACGTGAAACAGATTATACTTCATATTTGTTTTCGAATCTATTATCTTGCAAGAGTAAACACTAGAAGGAAGAACTAACAATAAAAGTAATAGTGCATTTAAACTAATTATAGTACGTCAGATTAACATCAACATGTTTTGTGAAATAAGTGGTCGAATATATATATATATATATTTGGCAAATCTAAACCTTAAATAACGAAGGCATGTTTAGGAAACGCGTGCCAAAAATTAATTTTCCGTTTGTTCACCTAAATAAATAGTGTCTACCAATTTGGAAAATTCCTCTTTTCTTATTATCATAATTAGTTATTTAATTACCTGTAAAATAAGAGGTTTAGTTGTTGGTATTACAATTTTCACTGAAATTACCATGCGGTTTATATGAAAATAAATATGATGAACCCTTTCATTAAAGCAAACGATGCCAATCCTAAACTCGACCAATGAAAACATGAATCGAAAGAAGTGTCACGCTTACAATATTAGTTTTGTAATTAGACCTGAGTTGAACGTCTCTTTCAGCAGCGAGGCTATACGAAGTGTGGATCTACTGCTTAAAGTGGAATGCGAACCACGTAACCTACTGCTTAAAGTGGGAATCGAACCCGGGTCTCCCACGCTAAAAGCGCGTGCGCTAACTGCTTAGCCACGAGGGAGTTGAACTAATGTAATGATTAGACTTCGGATTTTTGCATATTTGCATGTTTTTTTCCTGACGTGATATTGATATGCTCTTTAAACAGAAATTCATTTCAGCTGTTTTGGGGTAAAATAGAGTTTTATAGTGCATATATTTGCATATTTCGGAGGTTAGTGCATGTTTATGTCGTTATTGCATATAAATGCATATTTGAAAAACGACCAAATTGATAATTTTTAATGTGCAATAACATTCGTCATAAATGGAATTCAAGACCTTGAAATGGTTCATTGTTGTCGGCTTTGAATATCTTCCAAGATCATGTAAAAGGAAAATAAGAAAGAGGTGAGTTATTTAGCCTGCCGGCAATGATGCACGATTGACACTTTTTTTTATATAGAATATATAAATAACGGTGTTAAATCACCTACAACAAAATTTCCACTTACAACAAGCTAAAGTTGCTACCGTTGTGTATCTGTGGGTTTGAAATTGTGTGGTTCTGTGGCAGGACAAAAATACCGAAAGAAAAATCTTCTAGAAATTATCTCCTGAAACAGGGTCCATTTAGTTGTAGTGCAACATCTTCATACTGAAATTAACTAGCTCAGAATTTTGTCCAACCTAGAACAAATTTTGTACGATTCAAATTAATAAAGGGAGAACATTTCAAAATTTGTGCCACTTTGATCACGTGTAGTGCGATATCTTCAAATCTGAAATTTAACTGTTTCAGAATTTTCTTCATTTTTGTCCACCCAAGATTTTTTTGGTAAAATTCAAGTAAACTACGGAGGGTCATTTAAAAATTGGGCCACTTTGATAACCTGTAGTGTGAGATCTTTAAATTCGAAATTTAACTAGCTCAGAATTATGTCCAATTTTCGTTCATTTTTGTCCATCCAAGAAAAATTTTGAAAATTCAAATAATCGAGGCACGGCCATTTAAAAATTTGGCCACTTTGATGACCTGTAGTGCATCTTCAAATCTAAAATTCAACTACCTCAGAATTTTATCCATTTTTGTCCACCTAAGAAAAAGATTTGTAAAATTCAAGTAAAAGAGGGAGGGTCATTTCAAAATTAGCCACTTCGATCACCTGTAGAGAGAGAGCTTTAAATTTGAAATTTAACTATCTCTCAATTTTGTCCAATTTTCGTCTATTTTTGTTCACCCAAGAAATATTTTTGTACCATTCAAATAAACGAGGGAGGACTACTTCAAGATTTGGCCACTTCAATCACCTGTAGTGCGACATGTTCAAAATCTGAATTTTAAATAGGTCATAATTTTGTCCGATTTTAGTACATTTTTATACCACCAAGAAAAATTATGTAAAATTGAAATGAACGAGGGAGGCTCATTTGAAATTTTGGCCACATCGATCAGAGTGACATACTCAAATTCACGTTTTAACAATTTTGTCCCATCCTTGTACCACAAACAAAACATTTTATACCATCCAAATAATCGAGGAAGATCATTTTGAAATGACCTTCCGTCGTTTATTTAAATGGTACAAAATATTTCTTGGATGGACAAAAATGGACAAAATTCTGAGAGCTAGCTTGAGAAATTTGAAGGTGTAGCACTACAATTAATGGACCCTCTGAAACAATGGATTGAGGTCGAAAGGCGTTAACAATTCAAGGAGAAAATACGTTTTGCAAAGTGTATGCTAAACAAGTAATATTTTCAAACTAAGTATGCTTGTTTTCAGAAGAGGACATTTCCATATTGTTGGACAGCAAAAGCTTACACTTCAGCAGCGCCCTATTTTTTGGGCTTCTTATATAGTAGTTTCAAGTCTGGTAAGTAGTTCTACAAGTATGAACCAATCCAGTTCTGGCTTTTTTTTTTTTTTTTTTTTTTTTTTTTTTTTTGCATACTCGACAGAGATCATCCCAAAGAAATCCTTTTAAAAAGTTTTTCGGGAAGAAACGAAGAACCCTTTTGAAAATATGCTCTACAATTAATTAAAATATTTGCTTTACAAAATCTAAAACTTGTCGCAGCAGTTACTTTTTCAGATAAGTTACCGAGATCTCCTTTAAGGAGTTTATGAGATTATTTAAATATAATCTTGTGTTGCTTTGATGTGCATCTCACTCTCTCGAAACATAAAGTTTACTAGTAAGTCTTCTGTTATGTTTTCGATAACTTTACCTTCTTTCTTCGTATTCATGCTCCATGTCTTGCTCAAATCAGTTTATTCAATTTAACGTATCAATATTATACATTGTAAAGTCCTACTGTTTTTAACGGACAATGTTGCGCTAGAAGAAAATATTCTAGGATTAACAGATAATTGGATACAAAAGTAATTTGAAGTGGATTTATTTTCTTTTAAACAAGAACATAACGTCTTGAATGCAGGCTTTTAATACAGTACAAAGACCCCTTACTATACGGAAATATTTCACGTTCCCATTAATTTAAAGGTAAAAAAGTGTTAAATTTTCTTGATTAGTCGGAACCTGTGTTGTGAACAACGGATGTTGAAATATACTTTTTAACGGAAATTTTCAAGTTTAGAAAAATTTTAGACATTCTGTGAGAGGTTAGGAGTCTGAACTACGTTGTCTGTAAAAGTCTTCGTTTACTTGTTACCCGATACATTTAACCTATAGGCTACCGCCATATAAGGACCTAGATACCTTGCAACTTTTTGAACGGTGCAATTTAGATAGCAATTTCCAAACCAATAACTATTTCTCTAGCTGACCTAGAGACATGGAACAAGTAGCATAATATACACAATAGATCAAAGGGAGCCAAAAGTACAGGGAGGAGCGCTGAAAAGGACATAGCATCTACTTTTTGAGTTAAATGGACTACTACTACTTGAAAAATGTATGTAGGCTTTTTTTTTTTTTTTTTTTTTTGTTCACTGTAAGTTTTATGTGTATGAATTTGTAGCATAACTAAATACTGTAATTTAATAGGGTATGTATAATATTTTATCTCCCTATGTTCATTATTTATTTTATTTTATTTTATTTTATTTTATTTTTTTATTTTTTATTTTATTTATTTTTTTTTTTTTTTTTTTGCATAGTTCTATCTCCGTTAACTTTAAAATCTTTAAGGGAAATTTTTACTAGTCCTGTTCAATCTCTCTAATCAGGTTTTATCATATGTTTATGCCAGAAATGTTTATTTACTTCTCTGAGTATATTTATTCTTTATCCACAAATACTTGGCGCATTCTATTTTTATTAGTATATATATATATATATATATATATATATATATATATATATATATATATATATATATATATATATATATATATATATATATATATGGGGTAGATTTATTTTAATTTCACATACTGAGGTGTTTGAACCCGAAGAAACCAAATGTATTCAAGAAGCCGTGGATACTGAAAACATTAAAAGCGAACTTGCGTTTATCAATAACGAGAGTTCAATTTCAAAGATCATAACGAGATGAGAAGAGATTAGGACTTTGTAGTTCATTTGAGCTGTTTGATTGAATAACGAAACAGACTCCTCCAAGACCAATCGGACAAACACTTTTTCGAAAAGCACAGTCAATAGACGCGAAAAAACCTGGAATAGAATTCTTGTCTAATGCAAATAAAGTGTTCCTGGGAGCAACGACTCACGAATTACATATTTATCGGCAAGTAACATTGCTTTTTTTGAAATAATCTCTTAACGACCCGTGACACGGAAGGAACATTTTCGATGTACAGTAATGTTTTGACTGACAAATGCAGGCTTTTGCCAAAAAATACCGAAAACTATATAGTTGTCTATTGTAGCATGAATGCATCATAGTTATACACCAAGTATATGTAGTTCAGGTAATACAACTTTATTTCTCTAAACATAATAAAACTTCTCATTAACTTTAGCTTTTATTGGTGCATATTTATCCTTTTCAGTGCATATTTGTATATTTTCAGTGCATGTTTTCATGATTTTTAACGCATATTTGCATGCATATTTTGTCGTGTTTTAGTGCATATCGATCCGAAGTCTAGTAATGATAAATGATGAATGGAAAAGGTTCCCAACTGTCATAGAAAGCAATTAATTCGCTATATACAACTAATCATACGATTTACGAAGACACCTATTGCAATAATGTAATTAAACAATGTGGATTTCTAGTAGCCAAAATAAATGAGTGCTCTCCAAGGGTATCTGGAATTTAGACTATATTTTCAATGATTTTCAAAATGTTTCTCCATACAGTTCTTAAGCGTGCTATAATTATATTATTTCAGACAGATTGACTTATTACATTTCATGCCCGTTTATACCCGTTTTCAGTTTCCAGTTGCAATTTCATACCCGCTTTCAGCACCGAAATTGTAAGACGATGCTTAATAACAAAAAAATGATCTCAACAATACATGTATTTTTAAATACAGTTATTCTTGGGAAATCAGCTAAGTGAATTCTGCGTCGTGCAACGTTTCAAGAACTGACAACATAACTTTCGTCTTCAGGATAAAGTATCAGTATTACGTCACATCCCACGATTATGCCCTGTAAGCTAAAAAAAAAAAAAAAAAAAAAAAAAAAAGTGACGTTGAGATTGAATGAAATGGTGGAATGAAGTAAGTGGAAGGAAACTAAAGAACCACGAGAAAGTCTACACACACGGTGTTTCTGTGCCACAAAGTCCACTTGGCACCAGCTGCGATCGAATCAGAGTCCTCACACTCCAAGGATGAAAGCTGTGCCACTGAGTCACAGCGGCCCCGGGGCAAGGTCGAGTCCATGTTACATTCATAGTTTCTTAGTACATAAATGTTACGATTATGAAATAGATTTTCCTTAATGAGCTGCATAAAAACAAAAGCCTTCGAAATGCATTAAACAATTAGCGCGATTTGATTGTGAACTTATATGAATAGTTTCTGTAAATTTAAAACTGATTACAAAGCAAACCCGTAATTTTATTAGGTAAATATAAAATATACTCCCAGCACAAAACAAAAATTATCTGGAATTGTCATGAAAAGAAAGAAAGAAAAAAGGAAATAGCGTTGCAATATCATTAGTAAGTAAGTGAAATACTTTTCAAACGTAAATTTTCGGAAAATAAAAATTACTAACCCCATCCATCCTTGACTCGATATCTAGTGAATGAACACCTCCATGATAACAGAGGGAAATTGGTGTTAAAAAGTTATAACAGTGTGTAAATACGGATACGCACAAAGGCTTTAAAACGTAATACACTATTACTCCTATATAGTCAGCGTGTATCAAGCAATCGTTCAGCTTTCATTTGAGAGGATGGAAATCCCAGGTTCCTGAACAACTATGTTACTAGTGTAAAGTGAGAAGTATATTTATCTTACAGTGAACTGCTTTGATGCCAAGTGACCTAACTCCAAAATTGAAATTTTCCAGGAGTGAAAGTTGAAGTTCAATATCTTATGAACAATCCATATTTATTTTATGTTGGGAACCAAAATCATAACTACTGTATGTAGTTTCTTGTTTTATATTTTAGTGTTTACAAAAATCCTTTCAAAAATACCTATCTACAGAAATGAAAAATACCTATCTGTACTAGTTCTTGGCATCCAAGCAGTTCATTTATTGTAATATACTATGTAAAATAGTCCCGTATCATAATATGTGATGTACAACAAATGTTACATTATATATTATTCGTAACTCGTGATATGCTGTAACATATTAAAGCCTCAAAATAGTTGGGGAAGCGAATAATCCAGAAGTAATGTAGCCCTGTTGCTTTCATGGGAACGAAAACACAATAATTATAACTATGCTAAATTGCTATAGACTGCCAATTGCTCATTCAGAGAATTTATGAAGTTCACTTTATCGCAATAGTTTTATACAAACTATATATAGGCTACGGATAATAGTTTTATACAAACTATATAGTCAAATATTATTATTATTATTATATTTGAAGTACAATCACGACATTAATTATTAGTTTTAATTAACTGAATTGAGCTGAAAATTAAATCTTGATCTCGAAAGATGAACTATTAATATTAAGTTTATGTGTTCTTTACCTTTCTAAAGTAACAAATGCTGGAATTGGTTTCAAGGCTGTTCCTGAATGAATACTTTCTTCAAAATAATATTAAAACTTATAGAAAGATTTTCAAGACATTCGAGTCGAGTCGAGATTTTTACGAGCATAGTGTTTTTGATATAAAGGAAGTGCGTATCATAAAAAGCGTTTCACTAACATACTTATATTATATGATACTATAATATTTGAATATGTATTGAATTTTTTAAAACAGTAGGTCTAAGTAATCTTAACTTGTATTTTAAGGATATATTTTATTGAAAAGATTACAAAATTAGCGTACCTAAATAAACGTAGCGAAGACTTTGCTTCAAACGGGTTATCAAATAACAAACCACTGAATCTATGCTACTGTTTATACTGTCAGTGTTTTTACCCTTCCATGACTGAAAACAATTTCGCTCTGAAATCCAGAGCAAAAATTTTCAAATATATCAAAGTAAAAACTAACAAAAACTTGATGAAAAGGAACCTTTATATTTAAGTCTGCAATCGGAACATAGAGCCCGGTTCCTTCATTTACACGTTGCATTCTTTTCCTTTGCTCACTAGAGCTTGGTTTCTCCTTTATACCACAGTTTGTGTGCAAAGATTTATATATACATATATATGTGTGTGATATGTATAAAATCAGAGGGGGCTTTAGTTTTCCCCTGTATATCGTCATTTTTTCTTTCTCCTGGGGCAATGCACACCACGCATTGATCAAGATCAGAAATTAAAAATCGAAACTGTACTTCTCACGAGGGAACCTATCCAAGTGTAACTCTGACTTCGAGTCGAGACTATGGCCGTTGGATACCTTGTCCCAAAAGAATATAACACAAAAAGTGATACATCATCGATCACAACCGTTGCGGAGATATAAGCGTGAAAAGTTAGAAATTGAGATTCATACTATACACTACAAAGTCAGATTCCGGGACAGATTTTTCGGAAACGATGTAGTAAGAAAACTCAGCGAATACATATCAAATTAGTTTAGGGGGCACAGACGTGTTTTTCTGTTTTGTTATTGTCGAAACTTAACGGATTTAGAAGCGTGACCATAGATTTTCTGATGTAGGTTGTATTGACATTTTGACTAGTTGCACAGGGTTATCGTAGAGAGTTGAAATTTGTTCTATTTTCTTTTATTTAACAATAGCTTTCATACAATATCGTACTTGACCCCGGTTCCATTTGTAAATTTTGAGTTGGGCCCCACTTGGGACCCTGTGAGTACCCCGGGGACACAAATTTTTCATTCAAAAGGTGCTGTGCTCCCCACACTTATTTGATAGTATTCGCTTAGTTTCCTTACCCAATAGTTTCCGAAAAATCTGACCCGGAATCTGACTTTGTAATGTACAGTATGGAGCTCAATTTCTAACGTTTCACGCTTATATCTTCGCAACGGTTGCGCTCGAGGATGTATCACTTTTCGTGTTATGTTCTTTTGGGACAAGGTATCCAACGGCCATGGTCTCGACTCGAAGTCAGAGTTACACTTGGATAGGTTCCCTCGTCAGTACAAAAGCACAATCTCAACACAAAAAAAAAAAATCCTATACCTCGTAAAAGATCTGTGTGAAAACGTACTTTTTAATACGAACCATCCAAGACTGTGAAACTCCAGAATCTCCCCCCCCCCCCATAAAAGAATAGCTTTTAACACAATGGAGATGCCAAAGGCTGGAGGAAGTGAACCAAGGCCAAACAAGAAAAGAAGAAAAGAGTAAAGGAGCAATACTCCGGATCCCCTTGGCCTAACTAAAGGTTGAGCAGGGGAAGGAAAGAGAACCTTAAAAACACTATGCAAGCTAGTCTACTACGATAACATGCGCAACACCACGAAGCCAATCAAAAAATAGGGGGTCCAACTTGGAAAACCCGGAATACGGCTTATAAAACCAGATGTGAACTGGGTTGAATACGCCAAAGTACCAACCAAGTTCGAAACCAAACACACAAAATATACTAAAGAAACTGAAATTGATATAAACAAACGAGTCATTGAACACCACAGACAACTAGAACCAACAATTTAAAAAAGGAGGCAATTTACCCTAGAGGAACGCAAATCTCGTTTTAGCCCACATGATACAAAAAGAGGCAGTCCAGAAAAAAAAAAACAAGTAGCTCTGGACTTTCCAAAATAAATTATTCGAACCACAACAACAACAAAAGCGAACAACAGCCGAAAAGAACCAAACCACAGAAAGACGGAAACAAAAACACCCCACAAAGAAAACCAATAAGGGAATCGATAGAATACCTTACGAGTTTCTGAAGAACTTCCCAAAAATAAAACAAAAACAGCTTACACCAAAGGAACAAGGGTCTCTCCCAGGACCACCAAAACTTCGAAACAGAGCTAAAATTTTACATACCCTACCCAAGCAATACTGAAAAACCACCACCAACAAACCCAACGAAATAACGACGAAAAGAAAAAGGAAAAGAAGGGAAAGGAAAAATAAGCAGAACCAGAAAACAAACAAAAAATTAAAACAATCATTAACACGCAATCTCTCAAACAAAATTCCAACCTGTAACCAACTGAAAGTACTGGGAGAAGACTTTCCACTTCTTAACACACGAAACAATTCAGATTGTTCTGAAAAGGAACCCGAGAAACTCACACAGAAACTGAAACATAATTCTACCAAATAGCAATAAAAGACATAACAAACACTCCTCAAAGAATACTGACAGCTCGGAAAAGGAATCCCACAGACCTCCTATATACCACAGACACCAAAATTCTACAACCAAGCATGAAAAGCAAAAAGGAATAGCACTCGCAACAAACCATCACACCTCGAGACATGCTCGGCAAAAAAAAAAAAAAAAAAAAAAATGCGACGGAGAAATTCTGTAACCACCAACCTCATCACTAGACAGGAGAAGGCTGGATAGTCTTATATATATTATTACATTAGACTTGGTGGCAAAACATTTCTCCTGCGCAAACATACAACCACAGCGGGACCGGTTGTCGGTGTTAACTCAGACAGAAACGGGCCCTAAGAAACCTCTATACGAAAACAGAAATGAAGCCCATTGTGAAAATAATCCTAGGCACAAAACAAAGACTTGAAACAGAGAAACCTGTCAAAAATCATAGGTGTGTGGGGACTCAATATGGAAACAAACCAAACCCGATCAAACTACCGGGAATTAGCAAGATAAAAAACAATGCTGTCTCCTACAGACAAAAATACACTACAAGCCCACAAACAAACGAGAAACTCTGGAAGAGGACTCAGAAAAAAGGAAAAAGAAAAAACGGTAAAAATAAAAAAGGAAAAATAATAAAGAAAAGAAGGAGATCAGGGGAAGTAAATAGAAAAAGGAAAAATACCAAACGAAGGCTAAAAAGAAAACCATCCAACCAAGGAAACTGGAAACACAGAATGAATAAAAAATTGAAGCTAGAACCCATGAGGAAATCAAAAAACACAACCAAAACAGTCAAACATCCCAACCAGAAACCACAAAAGACAGATCGAAATCAAACCACACACACAAAAAAAGGCTTTAATGCAGACCGAAAGATCGAACCAAAAGATCAAACAAACAAGAATAAAAAGCAAGTGAAACAACAATTATACCAGAAGAAACATAAGACGAAACATAATAAAGAAAACGGAAAGAACAACAAAATAACGAAAGAACAGAAACAATAACCACATTTATAATGAAACAACCACACGTGTCCCGCCTGCACACTTCAATATAATGATTTTACAAAAAAGTTAAAGTTTTTTGGAAACGAATGATTGTTACTATAGAAACGGATAAGGTATTACTATTGAGCGTTTCAGAGAATTAACCCCACATATTTCACTGTCCAATATCTCCAATGGGCCTGGATTTAAAAATCTGAAATTTTGGGAATAGTTACTCCTTTAGTATACCATAACACACAACAAAGCGCATACTATGGTGAAGGTATGTTTTTGAGCGGAAGGGGGTTAAGATATTAAGGAATGATGTCATACTCTTGGAGGTGTTTTGTTCACAAATTCAATTCTGAATTCGTTGTTGGAACGTAAAATAAAGTAGGATGAATGGTTAGTCCAGTCACGGTTCTCAAGCTCGCTTCTTTCCTCTAGTTGTGACTCACTGTCTTATCACATCCACAGTAGTACTAGTGAACAATGCCGCTATCAGCAAAAGGCGAGAAAAGTCAAAACGTACACTTGACAAAAAGTCCGTAATTACTCATTGCTCTTTCTGCTTGCTGTATCAATGATATTTAATCATGTTTATTCTTGTTTTAACTGTCAAGTCATGCAAGAGACTGTTGTCCCTTCGTTTAATCTACATTTCGGCGAATGAGTGATCACTAACAGGGAAATGTAGATCAAACGAAAGGAGAACAGTCCCATCTACTTACTTCTTCCGAAAATGTCCAACAGCTTCTCACGAAACGGAAGTTATCAATGGAGGGAACTGGTAATGCCTGCTCGAAGACGAAAAGCATCAAGAAGCAAATATAAATAGGTCTGGGCCTTCAAGTGTTACCTATGCTACACGTGACGATCATAATGATTAAAATGGATCCGAGAAAAATGCTTATTATGTAAGGTGAAATATTACTCTAAAGAATCAGTGAGCAAAGAAGAATGGATACGCTGCTAACATTGTATACAGTGGTACCATGTGATATGTGTTGGACCTTATGGGATAAACACAGTTTGTATGTAACAAGTGCCTCTAGGTTACACGTTTCTTGATGACCTTTATTGTCTCGTACTTCAAAAGTTCAAGAAATTAGTGATAGGTTGTATAAAAAATAATTTTCATGCACTTTGCTTTCTCCAGCACAAGTTTTGATTTTTATCTTACTATACATTTAATTTTGATTGACAAGACTACTCTTTAATTTGATTTTGAACATAAATCTTATCGTGAGTTCATTTTTTTATTTTAAAAGTTAAATTTGAACTATAGTTTTCATTGAGGGTGCGGTGGCTCAGTGGTAGAGCGTTCACCTCCGGTGCTTGGGGTCCCTGGTTCAATCCCAGCTGGTGCCGTGTGGACTTTGTGGTGGACAAACACCGTGCTCCTGAGTTTTCTCGGGGTTCTCCCGTTTCCTCCCACTTTCTTCATTCCACCATTTCACTCATCTCTCATCATCACCGTCTCCTTTAGCCTAACCTGCATAACTGTGGGACGTAAAACTTAAAGATTTCATTTCACTTTTTATAGTTTTCATTATTGTTTATTCTTTTTATTTACTGAAAATTAATGTAGAAAATGTAAAACTATCTGAAGTTTCTTGTTGTTATTCTGTTATGAGTTCTCTTTTTTCTCGTTTGCTTTTACAAATGTTTATTTCAAAGAGAATAAGTCAAATAAACCATTCTAAGATGAATCTATACGTGTAAGGTATTATGTAACCAGTCTTCGACTGGGGGTATAGGGACCCAACAGGAGCCTCACAAAGTTTACTCGTGATAATGGGGCCCCAAGGTGGCTACCTGTTCTCTTTGTTTATGATACTACAATAACTTGTCAAATGACTAAACGAGGGTCCCAGCAGAACTTTATGGAAGTCAGTCTCATTTCGGCATAAATGGGATCTTAATACACATTTAGATAATATGATGCTGTGTCCCCATCCTTCATATTGTTGAAATATATTCTTACTAGGCCACAAACAAAGAACCCTAAACAGGACTTTATAATACTGTTAGTTTCATTCAAATAATGGGATCCCAAGGCTATATTCAACCCTAGGAGCTACCGAACTCTGGGAACGGAACAAACTATAATGAGTAACTATGCTTCAACACAGCAGACATTACTTTCTATGTTATACAATGGGCCCCGGCAGGGACAGCAGACATTGCTTTCTATATTATACAATGGGCCCCGGCAGAGACAGCAGACATTACTTTCTATGTTATACAATGGGCCCCGGCCGGGATTCCTGCCCCCCTGCCCTGACCAGTCCAAGCTGTATGTAACATATAAGAAAATTAATAGTCTTGTATTATTACAACGCTGAAGGAGTTTTAGCTTATCCTGAACACTCTTTATTAAAGAAATGTTTCACTTATTTTCTTTTACTATAATTTTTCTTTTTACAAATTATATAGAAGAGTGTATAATTTAAGAATATAAATTAACACTAATGTAATTAATGTAAACAATGTTGGTACAGCAAAATACCCAAAATAGCCCAGTGATTTTTGCTAGTCTCGAATTCTGCCATTTTTATTTGAAATTCGTTTCCTGAATTTCCATGATTTAACAGGTTCTTTATTCTTTAATATGTTGTACTATAATAATGTACATAGATTATGGCCTAATTATTTAAAGTTTGAAGTGCGTCGCTTTTTGGAAATTTTGAGTTTTCCCTTACTAAATTCAAGTAGCCCCGGTCTCCTCTAAAGTGTTAAAACAACACAAAATGACTACCATTTTAGCGTGTTACTTGTGTGTCAGTTCAACATCAAGCACATCGCCCTCCGAGCATATTAGAAATACCTCGTTACTGGCTGTCAGTATTTGCATTGTTTTTTAATGTTTGGCATGAGCAATTCTCTGCGCAATATATTTTACATTTATGGCAAGTAACTAATAACATTCTATGTTTCTTGTACCATTACAATAATAGTGTTGTAAACCTGTGGATCGTCTAACAATAGTTACAAGGATAGCATGCTTCCATCTGTTTTCTTTATCTATTACTCTTGTGGAAATGAAATGAAATCTTTTAAGTTGTACGTTCCACGTTATGCCGGCTAGGCTAAAGGAACAGCGATTATGAGAAATGAAATGGTGATATGAAGAAAGTGGAAGGAAACGGGGGAACTCCGAGAAAACCCACGACAAAGGTGTTTGTCCACCATAAAATTCGCTTGGCGAGAGCTGGGATCGAACCCGGGAATCCACGCACCAGGGGCGAACGCTCTACCACTGAGTCACCGCGACCCCTAATATGTTATTCTTGTTTCTTAGCACGTAAGAACAGAAAATGGCAGAACTGTTACCCATGTAACTGTTAAAAAACGATTCACATATTTCCTGAGTTTCCTGTGTGAGTATTTTCCTGAATGTGAGTGAAGTAAGTTCAATTACATTTTCATGTGAACACAATTTTATTTTTCCATTTGGGCCTATTACGAAGCATTATATTTAGATAGTATTCTCTTCTTTTTCAAATTTTGGCGCCCATTAGACTTGGCACCCCGGGCGGTGGCACGGCTCGATCCCCCTCACGCCGGCCCTGATTATTACTGAATTATAACTGCTATACCAGTTTTCGCCAGCGAAATCCTTTATTTTGCGTTGCGTTGACGTAAATCATGGTTCGGATTCTACCTTAAACTATAGCCTCATACAACCTCAATGCACACTACTCTTCAACATACAGACAATCATATAGCCTCAGTGCCAAAAAGGGACGCTAAACTTCGATAAACAAACTAACGTTTTAAAGAGCACATATTTTGTACTTCAGCTATTGCAGCAGGAATCAAAATGGCGCATTAGTAACTAGTAACATGTAGGTGCCCCTCACTCACTGATCAACACCAGCGGTACAAGACTGTTTGTCTGTGACCTAAGCTGTTTTCTGTCAATAATTCTCAATTCTCTTGAGGTGTCTAGTTGCTTTATGAAATAATTTATTAATTTAATCAGTAGCTGCATTAGCAAAAGTGATGCTTTAAAATGTGCTTTAGTTTTTGAGGTACCTATTTTCTAATACGTTGTCCGAATTCGTCTGAAATTTATATTACACAAAGGAAAGTGCAGAAATTCGGCTGCAGTTAAGCATAGCAGTAACTACTTCACTCTTTGTATAATGTTCTGTTTGTGATATAATTTGTATATGTTGGTCTCTAATTATGGTAGAAGATTAATACGCAATGATTAAGTGGTACATTTATAGAAAATAGTGGAATTAGGAAAACATTTGCGCTGGCTTTTTAGGTACAAAGTGCAAGGAATTCGTGAAGTACAAGAGCATATTTGTAATAGCCATATATTTGTTATTATTGATATAAAGAAATTGTTAAAACTATTTTTAATGAATATATTGTGTTTACTAATTACATAAAAACAGAGAGCTACCCGTAAATTGGTCGTAGTAAATTATGTATGTATTAAACCGGCACCGAGAACCAATATCAGATTTCAGTTTGATAAACATTTCTTATGTAAATTAAGAATCTTGATGTTATTATTTGGAAGAACGGTGATAAAATTGTTAATTCACAAAGGATAAAGGAACTTGCGTATGCAGGGATCATTGTAAGAGTAATATCTTTGATTACCGTGTAATCATCCTCAAGAGAACATTTGCGCACAGCATAAATATTTAACAGCTTTCATCCTCGTACTAATGTATGCTAAATCAACTCGAGTTTAAATATTGCCCATCCACAGACACTAACCCACTTTTCATACCTTCCATTCCCTGTTCTGGCTTCTACACTCCAGTGTTATACTGAGCAGTAGCACCTTTATAAGAGCTTTAGTAGTAATGTAGCGACACATCGAAAACATTTAGTCATTGTATGGTGGCATGCCGATTCTTAATGTATAGGATTGGTCTCTTTGAACAGGAAGTTCGTAGAGTTTGTTGATTTAATTTCGTAAATCTCACTGCAATTGTTACCCTCACATAAGCACGAACAATAGCACTGTTTTTTAAACCATGCGAATGTGCAAGGTATTACTCCTGTGTCGCCGGACCACACGAAAAAAAAATATTTAGTTTCTCCCTCAAAATACTAGATTGTGACCCTGGCTCACTTGATACTGATTATTGTTCGAAATATAGTTTGGACGTATGGCATAAAAACGAGCATAAAACACGAACCAACTCGTGCTAGGTAACCACTAAAAAGCACGAATGCTATCTATCTGAGTCAGGGCAGGAGCACAGCAGGAAGACCCGCAGCGAGGGGGTTCGTCCGTAGGGAGCAGACGCGTCAGCGACGGTGGATATACGCATAAAGGAGGATAGTGAAAAACACTTTATATGTCATAAAATGCATGGCTTATGTGTTGCGCAACCTTGGGATATATACGAAATGCCGTTCAAAAAAAGTATCAAAATGTACTAGATTAGGTTTGATTAGATGTTTATCTTTTCCACACTTACGGCAAGCTGTTCGCCTGTTTAGTAGACCATGCCTTTCACACAGTTTCAACAACTGACACTCCTTATTCTTGTATAACTCGATAAAACTCAAACAAGATACGTCATGATCTTGTCATTTACGCACTATTTCTACACTGCCTTTTCCATAAATTATAAGTGTACCTCTCCGCCAAATAGTCCCTTCCCCCTCCACATATAGTGCCGCTTACAGCATCAAAAACAACTAACAGCAGCAAGTATTTTCTTCAGCTATTCCCCTCATTTGACTTCCACTCACTCTTCCTCACAAACCAAAATAAATTCTCCAGTTCATCTGGTAATTTTTTTTAAAATTGGTCTGGCGATACAACAGGCAACCGATAAACAATCTTAGCATATCTTTAACAAATGTTCCTTTACGCACGTACCCACCTGGCTAACGTGCCTTTTCCATAGGACTCAGACCCCTGTCCTGGCCCTCCTTTACTCTTCGCTGATACAGATTAGATGCAATACCAGCTTGTAGTCTCCATGTAACATTCTCCATAGGTGTTTTTCGCTCAGTTGCACTGAGTATACCTCTATAAAGGTACATTGATGTCGCAAAAAAATTCTAAATAAGTCTTAATTCCCGTGTCTTCGCAAGGATACCAACTGGAGCGTGTAATGTAAAGTTACCCGATTTGTTGTGGTTACAGGTATGCTTGCAGAACAATTGAGCGTATTTTAACTTAACAGGGAATAAATAAATAAATAACGAAGAAAGCAAAGCATCACATAAAAATTAAAATTTTACAGGAGACACTAAATTTGCGTAATCTTTCGTACATGGTATCCACTTTAATTAACGTAGTCTACATGCACAAACTCAATCTACTCTGTTCTTCGTGCTGAACATTCCGCGTATGTTACAGTTTAAGCAAAAGGATCGTTTAAGTAGTATTGCGAACTGCGTACCACCTTTTTTTTAACAGCAGTTGTTTTAAATAAACACTTCTGACCAGAGTATATACACTTTATATTAAATACTAAATTACAGTGTAACGGTCTCGACATGAGTTAGTGTCTGATGAAGACAACGTTAAGTTGTCGAAACCAGTACATTGTAATTTAGTTTTTAATAATAAGTGTATATACTCTGGTCAGAAATGTTTATTTCTTTAGTGAGTTCCAGAGTCGTGATGGATAGAGTTGCAAGCAATTTTTTTCTATGTAATAGGGTGTGATACGTAGATATTTTCCGAAATACATATTTAAACCAAATTCAAATATTTACATTGTTACAGCATTTATTCTAATATTCTGATCCAGTCACCTGAATCGTCAGCAAATCTAATACTATATTTATATGTGCGTTTCCTTATTCATCTTATGTACCCTACGTCACTATGGTCGTAAAAGTACCTACATCAGATCAGTTTTTTATTATTATTATTATTATTATTATTATTATTATTTTGGGATACAGTAATGGCCTTATTTTGCAAATGGACACATGGACTGACAGGTGTAGTTTTATGTATATTTAGAAAAAAAAAAAAGTGTCGTTTTGTAGTTTTAAAGTATGTTAAGCTGACTTGAAAAAAATTAAAATGTGATATTGTGTTCGCAACACTGATTACCAGGTGTTGTTTAAAAATAAATTACGCTTTGCTTTTCCACATATGTACTTAGTGCACACTTTTACTACGCTTTTTTGGATCGCGGTGGCTTAGTGGTAGAGTACTCACCTCTGGTTCGTGGGGTCCTTGATGCCAAGTGGGCTTTGTGGTGGACAAACACCGTGTGCATGGGTTTTCTCAGGGTTATCCAGTTTCCTCCCACTTTATTTATTCCACCAGTTCATTCGTTTCTCATCATCATCATCTCCTTTAGCCTAGCCGGCATAATCGTTGGACGTAAAACAAGATGATTTCATTTACTACGCTTTTCCTGTTGCCACCTTAGTTTTATAAGACATGAACTAGATATCTGGACAGATGTTAATAATTACTTAAGAAAAAGAACATTTTTTTTTTCAACACTCACGTCCATGTTCCCTGAGGACAGATATTTGTAAGTAATCATGCTTTATTTCAAAGACTAATCGTTTCTCTTGTTCTGGCAACAACAAATTGCTAATTTTACATGTTTGTACCCTCTTTACATTTTTAATTAGTTAGCAATCCTTAAACACGGATACCTCCTGTTAAACTTACAGAAATACTTATAAACTTGAAAGAAAATTGATGTATAGAAATCAATAAAGTAGACTTACAGGTTCAACTTGCTATTTTATAAACTCAAGTTTTTATGTTTGCTTGCACTTCAATATATAACGGTGGTTCATGCTGTGGAAGACTATTATTTATTGGGGTGCAGCTAAAAATAATAATTTGTGTCTATGAACTAGCTAGTCGGACACATCGAAACCGTAAGTCTATTCTGTAGATTTCTTCGTGTTAATTTTCTTTCAAGTTTTTTCTTTCTTTTTTTTCTAAGTTTTTTTCTAATGAAAAACACATGTTTAAGGATTTTCAGTGAATTAAAAATTTAAGGTTTATTGCTATTATTATTATTATTAAATATTCTGCTTTTCGGCAGGTCCTGGGACTTTTTATTATTATTATTATTATTTGGGCCTTGAAATGTTCTGCCACGTTTCTCGATCTTCAGCTTCCTCTTTTAACTCCCAATATTTTCGTCTATTTTTCAAATCATCGATCAGTTGTGTTCTTCTTACCATTCCTCACTTTCCTTCCATCTTTCCCTCTATGGCAGTATGAAGGAGACAATTTCTTTGCAAGATGTGTCCAATCCAATTGGCCTTTCTACGAAGGATGCTGACCAGAAGTCTCCTCTTCTCTCCTGTCCGTTTTATCTTCTCCATTTTCCTCCAGTACCACATTTCGAAGCTCTCTAAAAGTTAATTTCGCATTTGTTTGCTACTAGATGAAGAAGATTGTTACCAATTAATCTTTGAAATATATAAGATTACCATTTACAAATTCCTGTTTTCAGAAAACGTGTAGTTGTTAAAAATATGAAAACTTTATAAATATATATTTGCTGATAGGTGGTATAGAATATACACATCAAATGAAGAAACAATAACGTACCTCTGTATCCGATTCCATTCTTATTATTCGTATATTATACTGGCATGCTCTGAGACCTTTCTCAACACCACGAACACTGCCTGCAAAAACCGAATATTGTATGGGGGCACGTTGGCTCAGTGATAAAGTGCTTAGCTCTGATGCTTGGGGTCCCTAGTTCGCTTCCCGGCGAAGTAAGTTTGTGATGAACAACATCGTGTTTGTATGTTTTCTCGGGGTACTCCCACATTCTCATTCCACCAATGCATCCAACACTTGCAGAGCTCCTTCGTGGCTAAGCGGTTAGCGTACGCGCCTTTGGCGTGGGAGACCCGGGTTCGATTCCCGGCGGGAGCTCATGTGGTTCGGATTCCACGTTAATCAGTAGGTCCACGTCTCATATAGCCTCGCTGCTGAACGGGACGCTAAACTAAAATCAAGTCAACTCAACGCATCCAACACTTGCTTTAGTCATCCAATCCCTTAGCTTAAAGGGCATAAACGTGGGACGTTAAACTCAAAGATTTCTCTAATATTTTACATAATCATTGTTGAAAGTTGTGGCCCTGGAAAACTGGAAAAGGAAAGTTCAACATTCCAATGCAATGGCACAAACCAAACAATCTTCTATTGTCATCTCTAGTACATTTTCGAACTTAAACTACCTACAGACGTGTTCAAATTATTAGACTCAACATTCAGTTTCTGAATATTTTACTGTTCTTACAGTATTACGTCAGAAAATACGTTCGAACTTTGTCTAAATTACTACTTTGTAACTCTGTCCTAATTTCTAGTGGGTGTGACCTGTGCTTTTCAATATCAATAAAACAAATGCGTGCGTGAGATTCAAATATAATTACTATAAAGTGTGTATACCCAAATTGGAAACAAAAAATGAAATGGAATATATACTAGAAAATTATCTCTCACACAAAGATTAGTGTTTCGTATAATATCCGTTATTCTTTATTAAGTCTTTTATTCTTTGTGGCGTGCTATGCACGAGTTTAGCACATTTTGCCTTCAATTCAGCATCACAATACCACAAATTGTTGAACTCGATCAGTTGATGTTTGGTTGTAATGTGCTTCTTTTCTAGCTTTTCCTTCATGAAGCTCCAAAGGTTTTCAATCAGTTCATACCAGGACTAGTGCCCGGCCACGGAAGAACACTAATTTCGTTGCCCTCGAAGAATTTTGTGACAGCTTTGGCTCTGTGGCATGGGCCTCCATCATGCATAAAGATGAATTGTACGTCATCAAACCAGCGTGCAGTCTGGGAAAGCAGTTCTTCTTGAAGAACTTGTAGTTATTGGTTGTGTTTCATTGTCCTCTCTACTATATACAGTCTTCCAGGCCCAAAGACAGAGATCACACCTCAGACCATGACTGAAGTAGGTTGCTTTACGGTTTATTAAAAACATTCCGACTTGAATTCCTCCCAGGTCGACGTCGCACATTTTGTGAACATTCATCAGACACGAAGACACATGATTCATCATTGAAACACACCATTCTCCACTCTCCAGCAGTTCAATATTCCAGGCCTCGTACCCATTCGAGGCGCATCTTTGCCATGATTGGAGTGGACTCTAATTTTAGTTTTCTTTCTTGACCGCGTGCTTTTATTCCCTCGGCATAAAGAATCCTTCGAACACTTTCAGGCCAAATGTTTGCGCCATACTCAGCCATTTTTATGCTTAAGTTTATTGGAAGTTGCACTTCTGTTTCCCAGAGCCAATTTTTTGATTTTGTGATACCTCTTAGCGATAGCTTTGGTGTTCGTCCACACTTCCAAACCCTATTTTGGCTCTTGTTCATTTCAACAGAAATTCTACTCAGATTTTTGTTCTGTTCCAATTCCACTAGCAATGTGTCGCTGTGTATACCTTATTTCTGCCAGAAGTTTTGTTAACTTCCAATTTACGCGGAGAAAGGTCAGAAAGGTCTTTTGCTTTTCCCATTATGCTGCAATTACAAGACTTCATAGAACAGAAGATTGATACACGAAGCACGTCACGATCATTTTAAACTGGCCCATTTGAACTGTTGAACGCATTGAATGTCGTTAACTTCTTACGACTGCAACCACAACACTTCAGGCTGTATCTTGTTGATAGGAACCACAATAGCTATATAGAACTGAAACACTACCTTCAGAATTCCCCCCCCCCCCTCACTAATGCCATCTGCTGTTCAATGGTGATATCACCACTTCAGCTGTACAGTAAACAAATGAAGGATCTCATATTGGTGGTTTAACCATTAAATTAAATGTTCTAGAACTTTGACATTAGGACTCCTACGTCAACTTTGCATTTTTCGAGCGTGAGTCTAATAATTTGAACACGTCTGTAAGTACTCTTCTGCGGTCCAACCCTAATCTATCCCACGTAAATAACTCAATTTTGTCGGAAATGGTGCTTACCATCATCTTCCTCGAGCCTTTTAATTTTAAGAAACGGAGAATCATCTTTTTAAAAAGACTAATGGTGGATCACTTGTCACTGGCACCTCTTCACTCTGAAAAATTTACATTTAATTTATTTTTCTTCCTTTCTTTTGAAATCGTCCTGTCCGAATCAAGGAAAACATTGCTGTCTCTAGATAACGAATTTCTATCAGTTGGTTTCCTGAGATATAAATACAGAAGTTTAATTTTCGACCAACGATGGGAGAGAAGAAAGTATGGTGTTCGTGAATACGCAAAGTTAGTGTGTCTGGCCTTCCGGAACAAACGATCATTTTTCTCGAAAGCACAAAAAAAAAAAAAAATATTTCATAGTCTCTTCGAATATACCGTCAGCTTTAATTATTTAAAAAAAAAAAAAAAAAGCGAAGGGAATTGTTCTTCCAAATAGTGTAATGCACATTACGTAAAATAAGAAATTTACCTAAAAATAAATAACTATTTTGAAGTGCATGGGTGCATTTTTTACCCTTAATGTACAATAATCTTGATGATATATTAGTTCTACGGACTTTTATGAATTTCAGCCAGAAAATTCAAAGTGATACATTGTTTACATACTGAAATATGATTTTTTTTTAATGTATTACGCTCTACGCAACATCAGATGACCCCGAGAACAACCGGAATACCTCAAATTCTGAAGCTTAGATCTCGTGTTTTTCACAAACTATTCGAACTACATAAAAATTTTGCATATCTTCATATCTCAGGAGTGTTAACATGGACACGAAGTTTCATTAAAATCTGACTCAGTGGGTGATATTTCGAAATTTTTAGGTAATTTGACGTGAAATGAGCATTATGCGCTATGCGTGTAACCGTGTTCGTGTTGCAACTTGCTCAAAGTTAGCAAGTTGCAATAGTTAGTTAATAAATTATTGAATATTTAATACGGACGTCAGTAGCGGGGGGGGGGGGGATTTGTCTGCGTCACGAAAGTTGCAATAAAAACACATACGGTAGTTAAGTGTATATAGCAAATAATTTATTTTGAGTTGTTATGTGTACTAAACGTGAATTCGTGAAGTGGAGCAAGTGTTTTCATGTGTTAAAAAAATAATAAATAAAAAAAACAATGAGTATAAGCTAAGAAACATATAAGTTCGAAATAGATAGCCACGTTTTTCCTGTTTTCGATATGGGAACTTCAAAAGAAAACCCTAGTGATAATTTTCTCAAGGCGAAAGAAAACTTGAATACTGATTTTCTCAAGTTGAAGAAACGCGGCAGTAAAAAGTCATATATACCTAGGTAGGTATATATATATATATATATATATATATATATATATATATATATATATATATATATATATATATATATATATATATGAGACGATTCTGAGCTTCTTTTTATAATTTTCAGGGTTCAACTATTAACAGTGATGATGTAAAATATTCGAGTTTTGCGGCCAGTGTTCGTGTTCAGGAAGGTCTCAGAGTAGGCCGATATGATACACGATTGATCTGGAAATTCGTTAAACCGAATACAGGGATAGATTCATTAAACCAAATAAAAACAACAGGTTGTACTTGCGCCTTGCTTTGAAAACTCCGTGCAGTTTCAAGAAGTTCTGTTCTCTTCTTCGAAGCCTTTTAAATTCTTGCAAATCTACATCATATCCCATGACAAAACAGTGTCATCTTATACTATTTCCGGTGCCGCTCAGGAGAAAAATATAGGTTACTTCACGATTGCGAACTATCCTCTCTAACTTCCTATTGTACGGTGACTTCGTTTTCTAAATCTGTTTCACACTATTTCATAAAAGTGTAAAAATTACTGACTCATGAACGCCCGAGCCATTCTATTATAGCTAGAAAAGTGAAATTTGGAAAGAGTACTACTCCCGTCACAAAAGTAAACGATAAGAAAAGAGCTTTCAAAGTAAATATCCTGAGGGAGATTTTGGGGAGTTCAACTATTTCGCCAGTAATAGAATATCTCATGAGTCCCTGAAGTTAGGGAGTAGAAACTTCGCATACAAACTCATTAAAATTTACTGAGCACGTGTTTCGGGATTTTCGAAAATTCCTCTTTTAAGGCGGAAACGGTGGCATTTCCTATAGTATTCAGTTCCGGTTTTATGTTTATTAAACCTTATTCTTTCGTGCGAAAAACGAACACTTCTGTTATTGTTAACGTGTGTCAGTTTATTTCAAAAATTAAGTATATATACCCAGTACATATATGGTTGGAATAAAGAAATCCCGAAGTAGAGATGGAAAATGAATTACAAGAAGATAAAAGAAAAGAATCAAACACACACACACACTCAGAGAGTACATTATAAGCGCTTTCGCTAGACACTTCATCAGAATGGAAGGGGAATACGTAGGGAGAAAACGAAAGGCAGAAATGTAGGGTCATAGGGATCTGTCCGAACTCTTACACCAACTTTCCAACCTCATTCGTTATAGATATATGTAGGACCCCACTTGCGATTTCCTCACTAAGATTAAAGTTTGCCTAGTCAAGCATGTTCCATTCGATTGTTTATTCCATGTCATCGTCCTCAACTTTACTTCAAAGAATTCCCAACATCTGTAATCTCTTATCGTCTCCCTAAAATACACGGCCATAACTGACTTGTTGCTTCCAGTTTTCGTAGCCGCACCGAAAGTATCTCTGCTTTCTTTGACTCACCTCCAAGCTCATGTCCATGATATTTCAAAAAAAAAAAAAAAAAAAAAAAAAAAAAAAAAAAAAAAGAGTAAAAGCGTAATACAAATAACGCCTACCACATATTTGTTAATAAGAATAGCTCACTCGCCTCATCATATAACTGAGATTTTTAGTATATTTCAGCACCCCATCATTGTGTGGGTTTTTTTCTTTCTTTTCTTTTTCAAGTTCCGTTGCAAACAAAAAAAAAAAAAATTAAATACATAAAATTAAAAACGAAACTACCAAGAAGTTAAAACAGTAGCTTTGGTTTTTAGCATGGACTAAATTAAATTTCAATTGACTTTTAGGAGTGATGTTTCTTCGCTGTTTTTGGATTTGACTGGGAATAGTAGTAAATGGTTTGCTGAAATTAGCCCCAGATTAAGCATCATTACCCCATGCGAAGGCGAACTGTTCATAAAAGAATTACTTTTTAATCATTATTCCAGCCATTTTCAAACCATGTGTCAAAGAAAGTTAATGCTTTGTAAGAAAAATTCATTATTTAGATGTTTCAGGATGATATCAGTAACTATTTTTCGGTATTTGATAGTCAGTTCCAGTTCTATAGGTAATGATCAAAAGTACAGACTAACTCGGCTTACCTATAAAAAAGAAAGAAAGTCCACCTAGGATTTTAAGTAACACAGTTACTGTACCATTAACTGAAAACTAACGAACTCTGTGGCCTTTGGAATCCGAAGGTTCAGTGCTGTGTTCACAAAAGGTCTCTACTGACTTCTATCCTTAGCCAACTGGATCCAGTTTCTACTTTGTATTCTTATTTCTGCGAGATTCATCTTAATATTGTCCTTTAATCTGCGCCTAGGTCTTCTTAATGGCCGTTTTCCGCTTGGATTTCCAGTTAAAACTTTGAAAGCGTTCCTAATTTCTTCCATCCTAGCTACATGACCTGCCCATCTGAGCGTCCTAGATTTGATGTCCCTAACAATGTTTGGTAAATTGTGTAAATTATGTATTTCCTAGGTATGAAGTTTCCGCCATTTCCCATTCCCGTTCCTCTTGGGTCCGAATATTCGTCTCAGGATCTTGTTCGTAAATACTTAACTGAAAATTATTTTTAAAAGACTGCATTATACGCCCATGCCCACTTACCTACGGTCTCAGCGCTCGTAAACATGAACATTCATTATAAAATTGAAGTACACGATTCCTATGTGTCCAGTTTGCCCTAATCATGAGCAATATTACATTTAAAAATAATTACTCTAAGATACCGCTGAGAACTCCTTCGTGGCTAAGCGATTAGCGTACGCGCCTTCGGCGTGCGAGATCCGGGTTCGATTCCCGGTGGGAGCTTACGTGGTTCAGATTCCACGTCAATCAGTATTTCGATGTCTCATATAGCCTCGCTGCTGAACGGAATGTTAAACTCAAAATCAACTCAACTCTACGATACTGTTATGAGTACCCACATGAATGCTCATACTTGGAAAGCTTACTTAAAAATATACCTAACGTTAAAATTAGATATCAAAATAATAGATTAAATTAAATTAATTAATTAGATTAAATTAAAAATTAGTCAGAGAAAACAACGGGTAAAATTAAAATTAACCATTTTCATTACCGTGCAACCAGAATTATTATGGAGTTGTGAAAGTTAATGTAAAATTAAATCGATAAAATTAGGATATGGGAAAATTAATTGATTATTATCGCTCCTCTGCTTCGATTCATTGACTGCATTCCTTATACGACCTACGGTCAACCAGTGCTAGAACTATTTCTACAATCCCTACACAACTTCCCAGTCAAATTCACCCAGTCGTTCTCCAACTATGTAGTCAATTTTCATGATGTGGACATCTCGAGACTTACACCCATCAAATTTACGAGCAGTATTTTTTCGTCCTATTGAAATACTGTAGGTAGTTAGATGTACGAAATGACCGAATGTCTCGTAGAAATGATTATGATCTTTATGATTCTAAGGCCAAAACTGTTGGAGAAATGGCGTCTAGAAGTAGGGAAATTCGAACTGTCAGAGGTGGAATATCGAAAAGTCATAGTTCCTACATGTGAAGGAGATTGAAGCTAAGGAGATCTATGAAGAGATAAGAACTCTATATAATGATATGTGCCCATCCATAAGCACTATTAAAACATGAAAGAGAGAAGTGAAATGTAGATGCTTGAGTTCAGAGGACGAACTGAAAGATGACAGATCTTATTCAGCGATTTCTGGGGCTGCAAGAGCGTTATTCTTACGTAGTACCTAATCTATGGGCATAATGTGGCTGTACATATTACAGAGATCTGCTCGAATAACTTTGTGCTACCCTAAAGGTAAAGCGACGTGACATGCTTCTTAGTGGATAATGTTTCCGCACACAAAGCCCAGTAAATAACGAATCTTGTGCAAAGCATCGGCTTTCAATTACTGTCGGATCCGCCGTATTTTTCTAACCCCGCATTTCTTATTTCCCAAAATGAGCAATCGCTGACAGAAAGATCTTGAGACGCGGAGGTCCTTTCTGAAGTGGAAAACTGGTTTTCTAGCCAATCTAATACGTTCTAAAAAGAAAGAAAGGTTGTGGAAGCTGAGAGATCAGTAGTAGAAGTGTTGTACTTCGCACGGTAATTATGTGGAAAAGAACTAATAATGTGTATGAATTTCACCCTTTACCTCAGTGAGACAGTAAAAGCGAAAATTTATTAATCAACCTCGTGTATCACCTTCAAAAGTTCTCACTCTCAGTATAACAATCGTTGCTTACCTTTTGCCTTGACCACTTGGGGAACTCGTGTCTGTGTTTTCCACTATATTGTTCGTCAACAACAATCTCAAAATCTTCTAATTATAGAGAAGCTATCAGGAGATGTTCCCTGAAGTTTCTTACCATGTGCGGAGGGAAAATGCAATCTCTACTTTCGTGCCAGTGTTACTAATCACGGTCACTCTGTTTTACACTATTAAGAAAACTGCCATTGTAGGTGTACCGAGAGAGCCTTGACACGTACGTAGTGGCAACACCACTGTGAGCTGCCAGAGACCGCTTGCTAGCTCGTCTATAACATTCTATAACCGGGGATACCCCAATTTTATCAGCAAGTAATTTAGTTGTGCATAGGACCCAACCGAGGACAAAACGTCCTCTACTATGAACTTCCATATCCGATACTTCATTCCCTATAGGAATAATGAATTTACTACACCCACTACATCACTTGAAAACGAAGATACTTTTTCGAGCCACCCTAAAATCATTTACTGAAGCCACTCTCCACACCTTTACTATGAGATACTTGTAACGTCTCAGACCCTGCAACTCCACCAAAGAAATGCCAGAAACTTAGCTAAATTCAATACTAGGTGACTTACCCGTTCTTTGCACGGAAAGAATACGTTAATGACATAGTTCCTTGCAAAAAGTGTATCACTTCCTCCTCCACCCCACCCCCTTCAATCAAAGTAAGATGATAAAAACTTATGTCAACCCAAATGCTAACTGTACTTGAAAGTTCATTTCAAATGATTCATTCGCTTTCCCGTGATAAAGATTCAGACATCCTGGAAGTCATTGTTATATATTGAGGAACAATTAGAAATTGTTCTCATTCCCTTCTCCCGTTAAAATTGAAATTTCTGGAAACGCTGTGACATATCTCCGTTGTATTGAATAAGGAGCTTAAATACAAATTTCATCTCCTTAACATATTTCTTTACTTTAAGAGATTTCAAGATATGGCCATCTTCTCACAACAATTGCAACTCCCACGCCTTTTTCCTTTCTTATAAAGGAAATATTAAACAAACGCTGAAACAGATCTTTAATTATTTTAAATGAGAAGTACAAAAACAGAATTTCATGTTTCTAACATTAGCCGAGATATAGACATTTTAATATGATATTCTCTTATTTCCTCCCCTTTCAATAAGCCCTTCCCTATGGTACCTTTCATCACAGATCGTATGTACTGTCCGAATTGAAAGTTTCTAGCGGTTTGCCCTGGGTATTTATCAGTCACTCAGGGCTTTCTGTCTTATATATAGAGACTATTGTAGCTTTTCAAAACCTAAATCTCGCCGTGAAAATAATACATACTTTCCACCGTCCCGGTAGTTTCGATCCCTTTAAATTCACGCACTTTCTGTCTTTCTTTGCCAGTGACACTTTCTTGTGATTAGGGATGCAGATGCTAGGAGGAGGGGAGAATGCTTCGGTTTATTTTTTTATTTTTATTTTTTAAGAAAACAAGAAAAAAGTTTTTTTCTGCCGTGGAAATTTTGAATTTCTTTAGAGAAATAACAACGTTCTACCTTCATTTTTCCATTATAAGAAGAAAACATTTAATTACTGCGTTCTGAAAAAAAATCGTGAAAACAATTCGGTCAATCAATAGGACAGAAAAAGTACAAATCAGTGGATGCACTCTAGTTCCAACGAATTCTTGATAGAGCTATTATATTGACTTCCAATAAAAGAAAGTTTTACTAAAAAGTTTAGCAATGTTAGTGAGTACTGTCGTTGTGAAAATGTGGTAAATTTTGTGAAACAATACTATCATTTAAAATTTATAAATAAATTAAAACTTCATATAACTATAAAAGGATTTAATGACGCTGTTTATTTCGAGGGAAAGAAAGCTTGAAACACTATCCACAAATTTGTTATTTCAAAAATTTTAACATCATATAAGAGTAAAGAACGAAGAAATTCTGTGAATAATGATGTTAAACTAAACCATTATCCAAAATTGCCGTTTATTGCTTTAATTTTGTAAAGTAAACTCTCTGAAGCTTGGGATAAATTGTTTTCCAAACAAAGAAGGAGATGTGAGCAAGATTTTATACAAAAAAGATGATATATCTGTTTGTAGTTTTTTGTCTGCCATATTGTATTTAGGCAATTAGTAAAACGTATAATGCAAGATGTGTAATATCCAGGTACTTGATAAAATGGTTAGGCAGCCTAAACGATATTTGGGATATGGTGGTTGCATAACGTACCTTGCTGGCAAAACTGCAGTGTCAATTTAAAAACCAATCAAGATAGCCCCAGACTTCAACATAGGACTCACAAGTACTGAATGTTGTAAACAGACTATCTTAATTGTAGTATTCATTACAGAAAATCAAAAACAAGGAAATCGGTTTTCTATGAACAAAAAAAAAAAAAAACCTATGTCCCAAAAATAACCGGGTTTTTTGTTTCTCTACTTCTGTGTGCCGGCATGTGATTTTACACCATCATTAACTGCTCAGTTCACTACACACTGCCGTTCTATTGCTGCTCACGTAGTATAAAGTTTGTCCTAACACATCCCCGAACTTGGCACTGTGATCGCCACCTCACCGTTGCTAACTCTGATATCTGACGTGTTTTAAACTCTAATGTTCCTATTGTTTTGATGACCATCTGTATAAGGGTAGGGTAAAAGTTGCTTTCAAAACACGAGAAAGACGAAATGAAGTACCTTACCTTACGTTGTGCGAATTTATTTATTAGCATTTGTTCAAAATGAAGATTTTTTTTTTCTGGATACATAATGCACGTAGTTGAATCCCAGATTTACCTGAATCTGAACAAAAACATCTTACACGATACCTCAAAGCGAAAAATCACATGGTGTTGGGTCAAAAATTCTGACCCAATAGATTTATCACATGGAAACTAAAGTAAGCGGGTGCTTTATCCTGTTGTTATATGAAATTCATACCAACAAAACGAATACTGTTTTCGAGTTCTGAAAGAAGCAGCTTTTGTAACATCTAAAGATATGTATTGTTGATTACGGTTTCTCCAGAATAGAATAGTCTTATGATACCTTTACTCCAAATGTTACTTGGGGCCGCGGTGGCTCAGTGGTAGAGCGTTCACCTCTGGTGCTTGGGGTCCCGGGTTCGATCCCAGCCTCCGCCAAGTGAACTTTGTGGTGGACAAACACCGTGTGCGTGGGTTTTCTCGGGGTTCTCCCGTTTCCTCCCACTTTCTTCATTCCACCATTCATTCATTTCTCATTATCACCGTCTCCTTTAGCCTAACCGCCATATCCGTGGGACGTAAAACTCAAAGATTTCATTTCATTTTTCCAAATGTTACTCCACCCATCCATACCAGGAGTGTATAATTCTTGTGTTTTATTCGTACGGATCCTAATTATAACAGTAAACATAATTGTCCCGGTTTATCTGGCCGGTGAACATAAATAATGCTTCAAAAGTCCATAGAATTGCTTTTCTAAAGTAAGAATTCATAGAATTCTAAACAACGGTCCGCGTTATCATCTTGTATAAAACATATAAAATCTAAGGTTCATATGGTCTTAATTTCAACTTTTGTAAAGGGTTCTTAACAGGAAGCAATTAATCTCCAGTTCGAGAGATTATCTTCTAATAGAGTAGAATGATACCAAGGTTTGTGGTTTACCAATTTGATTGATACCAAGGTTTGTGGTTTACCAATTTGATTTTTCAAAACTGTTAGAGATAGGTTGGCGGAAAGTATCATGAATTTTGCATTGTTTCGATAAGGACGTTGACGCAGTGTTGGCTTTAGATAGTGCTATTATGCGTTCACGTTACAATAAATCGTGTCCGGCATAATAAAACATTCAAATAGTTATTTTAACAAATTAGTCTATATTTATCAAGAAAAACAAGGATTCTTTCCAGTGTATCGAATCTTCTAGTTCCGATTATTTGAATAATTGTGAGTTGCCTTACGGTTCTCCAATATAATGTTCCTTTTAACCAAATTAGCCAAATCACTTTTATTCATTAAGAAGTTATTGCAAAGAAATTAAATCTTTCAGTTTTACATACCACGGTTATACCGTGTAGGCTAAAGAATACTGTAGTGACAAGATCAATACACAAGTAGGTAAGCTTTCTCCCCTTATATTGTGGCGAACACCTAAGGCAATAAAGCTTCATACAGCTACCTAAAGCTGCATACAAAAATTACTATTAGGCAAGCTTTGTTCATTAGCTTGTGGTGAAGCTTCTACAGCTCCCTGAAGCTGTATACGAGAATTAGTATATTAGTTAAGCTTTCATCCCTTGGATTGTGGTGTAGGCCTAAGGGAAGAGAAAGCTTCATACAGCTTTCTAAAGCTGTATACAAGAAATACTACATTAGGTAAGCTTTCTCCTCTTATATTGTGCCCAACACCTAAGTCAATAAAGCTTTATACAGCTTTCTAAAGCTGCGTACAAAAATTAGTATATTAGGTTTGCTCTCTTACCTTAGCTTGTGGTGAAGACGTAAGGGAGGAAAACTCCATATAGCTTCCGAAAGCTGAAAAGAGAATTAGTATATTAGATAAGCTTTCTTCCCTTAGCTTGTGGCGAAGACCTAAGGGATGAAAACTCCTTCAGCTTCCTAAAGCTGTATACAAGAATTATTACATTAGGTAAGCTTCCTTCCCTTAGCCTGTAGTGAAGACCTAAGGGAAGAAAACTTTCTACAGCTTCCTAAAGCTGAACACAAGAATTAGTATAGTAGGTAAGCTTTCTTCCCTTAGCTTGTGGTGAAGACCTAAGGGAAGAAAGCTCGTACATCTTCCTAAAGCTGTATAGAAGAAATAGTACATTATGTAAGCTTTCTTCCCTTAGTTTGTGGCGAACACTTAAAGCAATAAATCTTCATCAAGCTTCCTAAAGTTTCATACTAGATTATTATATTAGATAAGCTTTCTTCTCTTAGCTTGTGGCGAACACCTGAGGCAATAAAGCTTCCTAAAGCTGTATACAAAAATTAGTATATCAGGTAAGCTCTCTTCCCTTATCTTGTGGTTAAGACCTAAGGGAAGAAAGCTCAATATAACTTCCGAAAGCTGTAAAGAAGAATTAGTATATTAGATAAGCTTTCTTCCTTTAGCTTATGGCGAAGACCTAGAAAGCTTCATGCAGCTTCCGATATCTGTATATAAGAATTAGTATATTAAGTTAGTTAGTATATTACCGTTGTGACTTCCCTCAAGAGCCACCAGTGCCAAGTTAAAACTGAGTGTTATACGTGTTTCAACTTGAATATGAAACTTACCTTCTTTTGCGTTGTGGAACTGTAGAGCTCTGGGGTGGACTTCAGATATGGAAATTAATAATAAAAGGGTGCCCTCTGTACAGTTTGTGTGTGAATGTGTGCTAGTATTTAGATAAAGTTGAAGTAAAGATAGTCTCTAATAGGCTAGCTTGGCACTTTTATTTAGTTGACCAGTTTCCAGCTATATTTCGCTTCGCTTTGGCGTCTTAGCTATTAAAAAAAAAAAATGCTTTTAGAGTACATTTACATGTTAATAACTATAGGGTATCACCTCACAATAACTCATAAAACAGTCAGTAAAACCTTTTACCCTAATGGACACTTTTTATTCATAATGGACACTTTTTATTCATTTAACGGCATATTTCCGTGTTCAATTATCATTTGCATTAATGTTTCCCTCTTTTGTGCACTTTATGAGTTTCTTTCATATATACACCATTAAGAAAAAAAAAAGCTTATATAAGTAACATAATTTAACTACACAATAAAAACTGTCTAACGATACGATAATTTTGAAACATTCTGTTAAATCAGTAATGACAGAAAATAAAGAAATATCCATCACTTTTGCAAACGATGTTGAAATTAAACTTGCTAAAACACTATTTAACATTTTCTTAATCATGTTCATGGTCTTAATTACTTGTGTATTGATCTTTAGGATCTTTTGCCTATTTGATTCACCCCGCGGTGCTTCTTTTAATACAATACAATACAATACAAAAAATACAAAAGACTCGTCTTCGCTCAATCAAAATTTGCCAGTGTAGTTTATATTACTTGAAATCGTTAACTGAAAACACAACTTCGTATTTATATTAAATATTTAATGATAGTTACACTAACGAATGAATTAAATTGAACCTTATTATTAGGTCATTAAATAATTACCACAACAAGAGAATCCTCCTTTAGGTATGAGGATGTGATTTTTTTTTTTTTTAATGTGCCTTTTTTTTTAATTTGAAGACACTTTAGAGTCTTTGTACCTTTATCTCGAATAATGTAGCTTTAACACAAATCGTATAACAGTATTTTAAAACTGAACAAAATTTGGTGTGCAATCTTCACAGAGGGTGTAATTTTAATAATAGGTTGCTGTTATTAGATACGTAGTTTCGAAATGTAAGTTTTGAATTATTCAGCCAAACAAAAACTTTTTCAAGGTAATTTTTATCAAAGACTGGTTCGTTTTTGTTTGTAGTTGTTTCCTTTTCACTAAATTTATAACATAAGAATTTACTGAAGGGCTCCAGAAGCTTGGCCAAGCTAGGAATTCACTAAACACTTTTGAAAGAGGTTACAGAGTTTTAACAATTTCGTTCACTAAAGAGGGGTAGATAGAGTTACTTAAGCCTGCTGACGATTAAATGTTATACATGCTTTAGGTTACAGTACTATACATTTTCAATAATGTCAGTAACAACTTCAGACCCACAATTCACTCATCTTAATGAATGGCTGAACTTCCAACGAGAGTGACAGCGACAGAGGCAAAGCCTGAGCTGGCTATCCGAAGAAAACTTGAAACACCGTAAATTCCCGAGCGGGCAAACCTGTCTATTAAAGGTGCTACACGTCTCAGTTTCTCTATATGCACTCTCCAGACTTTTTCAGACATTTGACCCATGGCTGAACAAAATAATTATTTTATAGTGGTTTTCAAAGCTAAACCAAGTTTTCTTATCAGCAGTAAAACCTGTCATGTGGTTGTTAGCGGCCACGTGCGGTTTGTCAACCAGTTGGATGTTGCCGGTATTACAAAAGCTTAGCCGCTCTCCCTGTCACCAGGGTAAACAATGAAGTCTCGAACTATTCTTTCTGAGTGTTGCAAACCAATAAGCAGATACATAAAACCAGAATAACCATTTAAAATAGGGATAAAATACGTAGAAGACATTCAACAAGTAATTTTCTCTCCTATTAATATAATAATAATAATTTATTATTTATTTATTGATGATAATAAAGACCACAGCCGAGGCCAAAATGGTCATATATACAGTAAAATATTACGAGAAAAATAGAAACAAAACAAAAGAAATTAAAAATATATCAAGTCATCACGACCAAATACAAAAAAAAAAAAAAAAAAAAAGAAGTAAAAGTTTAACACATAAGTTTGATACAAACTAAATTATAAAATAAAATTACAACATAACCTCAATTCAGTATCTATTAAATTAAACAAGATGTATTATTAAGAACTTAAATATATTGAACGTAATAAAAATAAACAAATTAGAAAAGGATTTAATAATAATAATAATAACAATAATAATATGATAGTTTTTACGTCCGAGCCGTTTTGGGATACTGTGCATTTTCGGTAATGCTCGGAAAATAGAATAGATGCTGGACCGCACGTTGGACAGATATTGTATTCCGTATGAATCGGGTTTGCCCGATTGAATCGTATGAAGAGGGATGACCTGATAATCCCGTTTTTATGAAAACAAGCTTAGTCTGTCATTATTATAAATGATGTGTTGTTTCACTTTATCATCATAACAAATTGTTCTAATTATCATGTACGAACTCATAACGAGTCTATCGGGTCAAACGGTCCAAACAGACCAAACACGGGTCAAACGGGTTTATCAGGTCTAAGGATCGAGTAAACCAAACGCAATGAGTATCGGGTGGGTACAATTCACCCGAAAAGTTGAAGCACTAATTATAGGTTAAAGTCAATACTTACGAGCTCTTATTGTTTTCATTCACTTTTTTGTAAGTTAGCCGACCAACGAACTTGCGGATATATAAATATAAATGCTCAAATCTAAATTATTGCATTATATTATTGCAATGAGCATCAACGTGACTTACTATTAGGAGTTAGCGTGATGCACTAATGTTAGTCTTTTATAAATGTTGTTGTTATTATTATTATTATTATTATTATTATTATTATTATTATTATTATTATTATTATTTGTTTATGTCCTTCATGCAACTTAGAATCAATCTCACATAAAGCACTATATCAGACCTGATTGAACATTATTTTGAAAATTCTCACATAAATAGATAAAATAAACAATTGGAACTTAACATTCCAAGAGTTCAAAACATGTCCTCGTTTTCGTTTTCCTCACTTTCTGAGGACGATTGATCTATCTCGATGACAACGTGATCTTTGTCTCTATCAAAAATATTTTGCAAGACACGATAACTTTGTTCATTGTCCTGGGAAAACATTATTATTATTATTATTATTATTATTATTATTATTATTATTATTAATATTAATATTAATATTATTCGACAGGCCATCTGTATAATGACAATTTAAAACTTTTTTCTTTTTTTTTAAAAAAAATGATAAAAAAGCATTCTATTAAGTACCTAAATCCTCATATGCATTAATGTATGCAGGTTAATGTCTGAGTAATAAAGCTATCATTATTAATTTCCTGTGTATAGTATCCTAATTTGTAGTTTGTCCAGTTTTTATACAGATGACGAATCACATTAGAAAGAAACTGATGAATTATATATTGACCTGTATAACTATATCTTAAAGTTAGAAATAATATACTTACAAGCAGGGTGGATTGATTTAAATCAGTCTGATTTAAATCACGATTTTAATCAAGATTTAAATCACTTGATTTTTTTTAATAAAAATCGTTGATTTAAATCAAATTCCGAAATGAATTAATTTAAAGTGAAAGTAAGTAAAATCCCGTTTCTCTTCTGTTATTTCGATTACAGAAGATAATAATCATAATACAATGAGACTCAAATGTATGTAAGCACAGTATGAAAACTAGTAACATGTAGGGAACGATCAGGGAAAATCCCGTTTGAACGGGTTACGGGTGAACCCTGCTTTCTTCTCTTTGTAACACAAGGTTTTAAAATTTCTATTCCAACGGGGAAATCACCATGGACATTTAAGATGAAAACTCTTTTGTGTACACGTCTATTTGTTTGTTTCCAGATAATAGGGGCGTATTTAGAGGGGTCCGATCCCCTCTCCGAAACAAGAAAAAAAATTAGATTTTAAAATTTTGGGCGAAATTTATGTACTAAACACAAAGAAGTTCCTCGGGATCGTAATACGACAAATTTTGGATGCGTTAAAATATCGAATAATACTTTTGATAAAGTGGATACTTGACCCCATTGCAGAACATGCCGCGATCTGCGATGTGATCGCAAAAAATTTGCCGTGCCTGTGCAGGAAAAATTGTCAGAGGAAATAAAATAGCCAACAGTATAAAAACGTGCCTGCTATGTATAGATGTCTTAAATGCACGGACAACTCGCATTTGAACTGTTTTTCACGTCACATAAAGCATATTTTTAACAATCATAAGTGTTTCTTCTTCTGGAACTGATCATCTTGATTTTTTTATTTTGGAATTCCTACAGGGAATTCGTGTTATGATTCAGTTCAAAATCTCTTATCGTCGCGAATTGTGTCGAGGAATTTGAAGCTTTAAAATATATAAAACAATAATTATGCCTGTTGTGCTGTATGGTTGTGAAACATGGTCGCTTACGCTGAGGGAAGAACGCAGACAAAGTAATTGAGAATAAAATCCTGAAACGAATATTCGGAACCAAAAGGAACGGAAATGAGGAATGGCGAAAACTTCATGATGAGGAACTGCATAATTTATACCATTTACCAAACATTGTTAGGGTCATCAAATCTTGGAGGCCCAGGTGGGCAGGACATGTAGCGAGAATGGAAGAAAGTAGGAACGCTTTCAAAGTTTTAACTGGAAGTCCAATCCGAAAACGACCATTAGGAAGCCTAGGCGCAGATGGGAGGACAATATTAAGTTGCATCTCGCAGAAATAGGAATACAAAGTAAAAACTGGATCCAGTTGACCAAGGATAGAAGTCAGTGGAGAGCTTTTGTGAACATGGCACTGAACCTCCGGGTTCCATAGGTCATAGAGTGAGTTAGTTAATTTTATGCGAAATTTATGTACTTTATATGGATTTCGTGCCGCTAGCTAGTTCCAATTGTTTAAAAATATGCCCCTGCCAAATATCAGTAACTTTCGTGAAAAGAAAAGTGTCATGTTGATATACATTGCTGTACTTTTTCCTTAATGCTTAAGAAACATTGTTTGGGATTGAAATAGGTTAATGATTGGGAATTAATTCAAAATTTAAACCCAATACTTTCACGTAAATGACATAATTAACATTTAATACTAATTACTAATGTTTTTTCTTCAGTTCGCGACTTGTATTATACGAAGAAAAAGATTTGATTTAAATCAAAAAAATCGATTTAAATCAAAAAAATCAACAAAAATGATTTTTTTTAAAAAAATCATGATTTTTTTCCACCCTGCTTACAAGCAGAGCAGATAAACAGGCAGAATCTTTATTAAACCTATTGCTAATATTACATATTATTATTAGCAATAATAATAATGATAACTAAATTCCTGGCGCAACAGCCTTTAGAAGCCTGGACTTATGGCACTCATTTCTGTGGGGTAATGTGTTTAGAGGTCTGCACGGGCTCGGGTTACTGTGATAACCGTAATGAGGTTAGCCATACTGAGAGCATTATACAGTTCTACCTGAGTTGGAGCGGCAACGCCGGAATCTAGTTACAATGAAGGATTTATGGTAGGGACAAGTAAACCCTTAGATCTTGACCTTCGAGGAAAAAATTGGTTATGTTTTGTCGCGTACTATACTATTCTCCATTAACGCCCAAACACAATAATAGCTGCAAAATCTCCCAAAGTTACTGCCTCCAAAAGGGGAAAGTACTCATGCCATTCACTTTGGGATACTATTGGCAGCTGATACTTAATAAATTGTTTCGACAACATAAGATCCTATCCGGTTTGTCATAAGACCCAGACTGTGTCACGTGATCAGGTCAGAAAGTCAGGTTGCTTGCTAAATCAAGTCTAGAGATTCCAGATGTGAGATATTTCAAGCACATAACCTCCACGTGGGGCGCCCTGGGTAATTCGAAGCAGATGAGTATACTTTATTATTGATTTTACTCAAAGAACTTTACTTTTGACAATGTTCTATCCATATTTACCTTACATCGTTTTTGAGCTCGTCATTATGTCTGCAATAAGCTTTCAATGAGCCATCTCCTTATTATACTTTTTGAGATATGTGGACGAATTCATTTTTTTCATAGATTTTCCATTGACTTGAATGTTCATGTTTTGTGATTATTTTTTAACTATGTTTCATTAATTTTAGAACAATTTGCTTTTGGAATATAGAATCTACATATTTTCTTCTACCTAGATATATTTAAGCTGAATTTCAGCCATCTCCCTCTTTTGCTTTTTGAGATAAGTGGATGAATTTATTTTTTTTTTTTTTTTATTGATTTTCCATTGACATTAATGTTAAAGTTTCGTGCTCTTTTTTTATTGTTATTTTATTATTATTTTTTAAACTATGTTCCATCCATTTTAAGACAATTTGCTTTTCAAATATAGAATCTACATAGTCTCTTTTACATTTGAGTTGAGTTTCAGCGATCTCCCCTAAAGTCTGTTCACATCATTGCAACAGGATTGGCCCTTTCTACTGTCAGTAGAAATGAGGTCACAATAAACGAGCTAAATGCCCCCCCCCCTCCTCCAACCCCTTCAAAAAAAATCATATAAAATCATATTTTATGTCAAAAGTTAAAGTAAAAGTATAATTTTTCTACTTTCCAGTTCCTTGAACGTTATTACAAATTTCAAGCGAATAAGCAACTTTCTAACTAGAAGGGCCAACTCCGAAACAGAACCATAAAACAATAGCAACCAAAACAACTACCGGTATATAGACTCAAGTAGACTGTGAAAAGCATGTAGAAAAAAAATGAACTTGCATCTTAATTATTGTGAAGAAGTGCTCAAACGTAAACATCTTTATACTTTATATTAACGATGTTGATATGACAGCGGGAGGGGGGGTTCCTTGGGACTTAACAATCCATAGGTCTGATTAGAGAGACGAAATTAACGCACCATGTTGTAAATAAACAACATTTAGAATTAAAGCATATAACACTCAATACAAAATATCATACTTACATACTATGGTGCAGCAGGCTGGACCAATTTAACCTAAATATTTTCCTTTCTTCTACAATTTCAAGGGATTTTGAAGGGTTACGAATTGCCAATTAGTCTAATGAAGAAACTGAGTTCTAGAAAGATAACAGGTAATCATTCTACTTGAGTTCACGAATCTACTACTGCTCCACGAAACTTTTAGTTATTTCCCGCCACCTCAGCAATAATCACATGCCGTTGCTTCATATCACCAACTATATCCCCATGTGAAATTCAACAACATCTGGAATAGAAAAGGAAATTTTTGATTACTAGTCCACATCTCGGCCATCTAAGCCTCTAATCCTGACAAAAACGTCGTTACCAACATCCCCTTTAAACCTGATTGGTTGGAAGCCAATCGACGGAATTTAAGTCCCTTCTCCGTAAGAGGCAGCACTGTCGCAGACAGCGAATACTATAAACAAATATTCCAGAATTCTTTAAATCGAACGCAAGAAAGGCGCCATGTTGTGTCTTCAAATTTCCTATCAAATTGTCGTAGACCATTTATACTTGAGCAGAAAAGGACTGTCTCAAAACTTTATCCCCTTGTGGATTCTTTCAAGATATGTGGGTTATGCCATATTATAAGGTTATTAATGAAACATTTACTTACGAAATATGAAGAAAATCGCGTGGGTCGCTCCTGAAAAGATCGTTTTAAGAAAAACATCCTCAAAAGTAAACTCCTCTTGAAGATATTTTCTACAAAATCGACCTATGCCATATTATAGGGTTATTAATGAAACATTGATTTATGAAATATGAATAAAATCGTTAGAACTGTTTTCAAGAAAACCGCAATTTTTTTTATTTTCACTTTTCAGTAAACTGTTACTTTTTTAGGTAGGAAGAAAATTCGGAAAACTCACCTAGAGATTTTTTTTTTTTTTTTTTCGATACGTTCAACAGTATGGCCTCTAGGTGACTGAATCTTTACATCGGAACGAATGGGAGAACAGCTTTTTGGCCTGTAAGGGGCATGAAACGTGTAAATCTGCTGAAATATCGATTTTTTCCAGGATCATACTTTCTTCTTTCCTATTGTAAAAACAAAATAATAATAATATTAGCAAAAAAGAAAATTACTAGAGATCTGAACACTACACTTCAATAATTATACACACAAAAACGAAAAAGAGTTGCATTTTTTAAAAAAATGGAAAACTCCCGTATTTTCATTCCGTATCTGGTGGAGTATGTGACGTATGATACAGGTATCTGTGTTACAAAGGTTCTCTAATCGTGAAATCTATTGTAAGAAAACGTTTAACAATTGGAAGTGAGATTAAAGAAGTAAAAAAGTTTCCAACTTTTCAACATTTTATAAAGAAAATGTCACTTTAATAATTCTTTTTATTTCTCTCTCTCTCTCTCTCTCTCTCTATCTATCTATCTATCTATCTATCTCTCTCTCGCTCGCTCGCTCGCGCTCCTGATTCTGAGATACTATCCCAAGGCCTGACGGGTTTTGAGAAAAACTAAAGGAATTTCCAGTCCCAGAGATTTAAATTTTGAATTTTTTATGTAATAACAGAGCTGTTGTATATTATATAGAATTACACCCCTCTTTATTACTCTAAATAATTGTTTACTTCCTTATTTCTAAGAATCGAAATCTAAGGAATTGTCAGTGAAGCAAAGTGCGTCCCACGAAACTCGGATGGAGCTTCACGGATTCCTTTTGGTGACAAGGAGATTTCATAGTTCCATGTGTACAATAAAACATGAATGTTAAAATGGTATTTAAGTAGGAATACTGCTTTACATTTAAGTATAAAATTTAATAAAACTTTTTTTTTTTTTTCTCAATAAAACCCAATCTCATCCAATAAAACCCATTGAGCTGAGTTTTAAAAGGATAAACTCTGGATTTTTCACAACCCTAATTGGAAGATAGCTTACTACTTTCTAGAAGAAAATGTCATACCAAGTAAGCATCTTCTCTTCATTCTCCAACTTACAATCACAGTCTTCCGCCAATAATTTATGGCAGTAATGTGGTTTTCAAGAACGAAAATTCAACTCTTCCTTCAAAAAGACTCGAATTGGGTTTTGGGTTAAACCACTTTCGTGATCTTGTGATTTGTGATGGTTTTGCGTGAATATTTTCTGAATCCCTTGTATATTTCCCTGCGTCTTGGTTCTGGCAACCGCGTCTCCTAATATTTGCTACAGAACCTGTGTCCTTTTAATTTTGGCATCTACTGAGGCACGAGATCCTTTCACACTCTCATCTCTATACTTTCTCCACGGACTGCTATATTTCGCCGATGCACGTTAAATATTGCGTCACGCTTCGCCACTGATGTCTACAATGACATTAATGCTATATCATATAATAAATACTACCATTGCATGGAGGAAGAAATTTTTCTTTCTTTAAAATTGATAAAAGATTTAAAGAGTTATAAAGTTTTCAATAGGGTGTTAAGTTGATTCCCGCCCACCCTGTATATATGGAATCCTGTCACCGACTCCTTTCATTTGATACCTTACACAAAATGTTTCACCACATTGAATACTTGCGTTCGCCAAATTGCATATTACTTCCTGGTATATGTCTTGTGTCACTTCAGAGATCATAACAAATCCATCTATACCGTTAATTTATTTTTATGAAGTTTTTTAAATTTACGTTGGAATTTGAGTTTTAAGTAAAGTAGCGTTCACCATGCGTCATTTTTGTGACGTCATATATAAATCTAGTGGTCTTCTGAGATTCGAATGAATCTATTGACACTTCACTCATGAAACAGTATCACGCCGTTCAATTTCCTACGTAGGAAAAGAAACATACAAACATCACGTGTACATAAAATATTTTTCCGTTTCTTTAACTTCGCCGCTATCAGGGAGAAGAAACTGTTAAAGGGAGTAACACGTACGTAAAGAAAAGGGAAAGAAAGAAACATAATATTCACAAACTTAGGAATTTGCGACAAGTGACCTGTCACAACTGCGGAATACTTTTGATGTTACTGAAATAGTTGGTTACATTTTTCTTTCTTTCTTCACTTATGGCAATGAATTTATTCATATCTCAGTGTTTCTTCCTTCATCCTTTTGCAGCCGGGTCGCGGTGGCTCAGTGGTAGAGCGTTCACCTCTGGTGTTTGGGGTCCCGGATTCAATCTCAGCCCACTCCAAGTGAACTTTATGGTGGACAAACAGCGTGTGCGTGGGTTTTCTCGGGGTTCTCCCGTTTCTTCCAACTATCTTCATTCCACCATTTCACTCATCTCTCATCACCGTCTCCTTTAGCCTAAACGGCATAATCGTGGGACGTAAAACTCAAAGATTTCAATTCATTTTTCCTTTTGCAACCTGTATATCTGTAGAATTATGTAAGATATATATATATATATATATATATATATACTGTACTTACATCTAAACATCTGGATTAGCCTATTTTAAGTCCTCACTTTAATATAAATGCCTTTTTTTTCGCTGGAGGCCGAAAGTGCGACACATAAGCATCTCAACAAATGATATGATTGTTAGCTACCACTCCAGTTTACAGTGGATGACTCAAGTAATGTCGTCACTTCCGCTGCCAATCCAAGCATAGCGTTCCAACAGTCACATTTCTGATTCCAAACAATTCTTCTGCTAAATGAATAAGTATAAGCTGATTGTATGTTTCACTTTATTTTCATGTTGATACATTTCCTTCTGTCTGACACGCTTATCCTTCAGAGGTCCTTCGGAAATTTAAACGAAAACTGCAGTTTTTTCCTTCATTTTAATATGTATATGTCAGTACAAAATGTGACAGTTGTAAGTTCCTTTCTTTGGACCCTGTCTTGTACAAATGATCCCGAAAGTATTGGCGCAAATACATCATATTTAACCCTTCTCCTCCTCCAATTGTGATATGAGTATTACATAACTTCAAATATAATTTCAATGTAGTCATACAGTCACCCACGTAAGTACCTAATCCCCAAGTAATGGAATTTTAACAGTCAGGAATCCAGGTACATATGTGGGTGATTGTAGGTATACTGTTAAGTAACAATAGAATGGAATAAATGTTAAACAAATGTTAATTTTTATTAATTCATTAATTTAATTTTCGTTAAGATATTATATATTCAGCTCTAATGTTATTTTTACCGCCGTAACCGGGTTGCTTTCTCTGCACATGCTGATAATATGCCGCGTTCTCGACCTCGAGCGAATTAAACCTCACACTGTATAACATATGACTATATAATCGTATTTTTTTTCTTTGTAGGTAAGAATATAAATGCAATGTTACACTATCTCAAGAGACCAATCATTGGGGACCCGCTAGGAATCTAGAATAGAATTTTTCGTGTTTAACGATTCTTTTTCAAAAATAAAATACAATGGATTGTATAGTTGAGAAGACGCCATCATCATTTGCCGAAGAAAATGATAACAGTTCAAACATGCAGTTTGTTTCAGTGAGAATCAAAGAGGAGCCACTGAGCGAAGTGGAAGACACAGAACCGAACTGCAGGAGGTTAGCTCCGAATAATCCAAGGTTACCAGTGAATAATTCATCAGATTCCATATCGAAAGCTAAACTTCCAGAAGGGTGTGAAATGGCGTCGATAAAAATTGAAGTAGTGAGTGACGCATCCGATGACGAATCCGAGAACAATAGCAGCGAAATCACTGAAGAGAAGGTGACAGCGGAACCAGAATTCATTGCTTATAATGAACCGGAATTCATATCATGTGAACCGAATGAACCAAACAATAAATCAGTAAGGAACAAGAAAAAAGTTTCACCTGTGCGTAATAGTTCAACATTAAAACAAAATAATGACACTGGTTCTGCACTGAGTTCTCAAAATGCTGAGGATTCAAACTTAAATGATTCAAAACCGGAGCTTAGTGATATTGATGAAATCGAAGAGAAAGAGCATAATTCAGTTTCAAACTCGGAGAGTGTTGACAGCTCGAAGTTAAATGATTCCAAACCGAATCTCAGTGACGTTGATGAACTCGAGATTAAAGACAGTAATTCGGTTTCAAACCCAAACAGTGTTGACGACTCAAAGTTCAGTGCAGACAGCGACGATGAATCAAAGTATAATGCAGATCCTGAAAATGATTCAGACGTTCCGAAATCGGGTAATATAACTACGTCAACAAGTGGCAATATGAAAACTGTTAGTGATCCTCTGAATGTGGGTGTGAACAGTACGATCATTACCGACGATAGAAATAATGTTTTTATAAAACAGGAGAAGGCCGATTATCAAGAGTATAATGAATCTGAAGAAATGGAGTACGGCGATAACCTTGCATTCAAGTTTGAAGTAAACTTTCAGGAGGGTAATGAGAAGAACCAAAGTGCTATTGATGCATCCATAAATATCTTGAGGTAAGTTGTTTTTAAATATATATACTATTTTTATTTTACTTTCGTGTGTTTGTAAATACAGAAGATGTTTTCAGAGTTCTGGTGACTAATACTTCCGTGTATAAACAAGTCGTGACATAGTTACTTGTAGAATGTAACACATAGGACGTTTTGAGTACATTATATTCTGATTTACTAATTTACTAACCTGCTTCATCTTTCTTTATTCACTTTAAATTCTGGTATCTATATTTAAAGGACTTTCCCTTCCATTATTTGCGTGTTTATCTCTGAGATTAATATATATATATATATATATATATATATATACAGGGTGTTTCAAAACAACACCGATGACGTTTGGGAGATGATTCCTAACATCAAGATAAGACAAAAAGTATAGACGAACCTGGGTGCACAAGTACTTACTTTCGGAGTTACAGGATGCCGAAAACATGAAAAAAATGAACTTGAAAGGTCCACAGCTCCAATACTATCGTACGTACCGTAGTCGGGTCAACTTTTCACTTAAGAACTAGTATGTGCCCTATTCAAATATTCATGTTTCAGAATCCTGCGGTACTTCCGCAGCAACAATTTTTATAGAGGTAGTTGCTGAGTGCTCCAAATTATGTGCCCGTAGCTAAGCTCCCTGTATAAAAATTGTCGTGTGAGTACCTTAGGATTCTGAAACATGTATTTTTGGATAGCACACATATTAGTGCCTAACTAAAGTCTTGACCCGACTTTGATAGGTCCCATAGTTTTGGAGCTATAGACCTTTAATTTTTATTTTTTTTTTAATTATATTTATTAATGTTTTCGGCAGCTTATATCTCCGAAATGACAAATTTCTGGACCCATGTTGATCTATACTTTTTGTCTTATCTTGGTGTCAGGAATCACCTCCCAAACGTTGTTGGTGTTGTTTTCAAACACCTTACATATATATATATATATATATATATATATATATAAACAGGTTGCCTTAAATAACCCATAAACACGAAGGAATTTTAGCCAATCTAAAAATTATTTTGTGAATGAAAACTTTTTAAATAGTGTTTACCAAACATTACAAGTATTATTTATAAATAAAATTAAAGATTCACTAATAAGTATATTCTATAATGAGCATTTAATTCTCTTTCATTTTACATTAATCAGTTTTTTTTACAAAAATTAATTACGCAAAAGTTACTATTTTTTTTTAACATGAAAATCTAAAATTGAATGTGGCAACATTGTATCTCCTAAACTGTTCCAAGATGTCGCTTAGTTGAATACGAAGGACTGTGTGCTTAGTTTGTGGGAAAAGCTTTTAAGAATTTACATACTGAAGAAGTTCAACCTGGAACAATAGACATAAAATTTATTAATGTATGTATTATTCTTTTAATGTTTAGGTGTACATTATGTAATTAAAATATGCTTTTTGTGTGATCTTCGCTTAGCATTCCAAACTTTTTTTTTTTTACTACTGTAACGTGTTGATATCTAATTTTTAAAACTCATTTTGATCCGCGTAAGTGTAATTTGTTTAATATTTCATCTGAAAATCTGCAGCCGTAATCACGAAGATAAATAAGATTGTTTGAAAAGTTTTGAAGACTGTTTCACTGTTTTTACATCTTTAGTACATTTGAGGAATTCATGGGTACATTTTTCGTAAACCCTTTCCCCCCCATGTACGCATCCGTTCCAACCTCGAGGAAAAAGATATATATCATGAAATGTATACATACAGAGGCACACAGAAGAAATTGTCAGAACTTTAATTAGATTAATTTAACAACAAGGGTACAGGGTTATTTACCAAGCTCTATAAATAACATTGTTCTTTAATTCCTGTGACTATAATGCAACTTGTTATTATTCTTTTCTCATTGATCTTTATTTAAATTTATATACTTATTCTGTGTATGTAATATTAGTAAAAGTTTCGTTCACTGACTCTTTGTAGGTTAGCAAATATGCCACAGTTATTTAACAGAGATAGTGAAGCAGGATCGTACATCATAGGGGACAAAGGCACTCCATTAGAATTAAATAAACTTGATCCATCATCGGATGAGCCATTCCCGTCATCATTGTCGGCAAGAGGTTGTTTGGAATGTAAGAAACTGCGTGAGGAAGGCGAAATCCTTCCTTGCCAGAAGTGTAGAACACGTGTATTGTGTAAATTTTGCGCCAAGAGTTTCTCCAAGAAATGTGATCTGGACGTGCATATGCGTATTCATACAGGAGTTCGGCCATATGCATGTACAATTTGTGAGAAGACATTTGCAGACAAAAGCTCTTTTAAGAAACACCAGCGGGTGCACAGTGGCGAGAAGCCGTACAAGTGTAAATATTGTCAGAAAGCGTTCTCTCAATCTGGTCATTTGGTGGTCCACATTAGAATCCATACAGGAGAGAGACCTTTTGCGTGCCAAGAATGTGGTTTGGCGTTCTACCATAAGAGTTCGTTAACGAAGCACATGAGAACGCACGTAGGAGAAAGGCAGTTTTCATGCAATCATTGCGGTAAGTCGTTTATGCACAAGGACTACCTATCCAAACATATCATGACACATACCGATGCGTGTCAGTTTGTATGCCCAGCTTGTGGTAAAGCCTTTGTTCAAAAGCACGACATGACACGGCATTTTGCTGTACATACTGGTATCAAACCGTACCAGTGTCAGTTGTGTGAAAAAGCATTTTACTCAAAGAGTAAACTTAATCGTCATACTTTTGTTCATACGAAGGAGAAGGCGTTCCAGTGCCAACAGTGCGGGAAAGCGTTCTTTATGGCTAGTCAGCTGAAGAAGCATGTGATGGTACACTTGAATGGAAAGCCAGTGGCGTGCTCACAGTGTGAGAAGACTTTCTTGTACGAATACGAACTAAGAACTCATATGCGCTCCCATTTAGGCATTAAACCGTTTGTGTGTAAATGGTGCCAAAAAACATTTACTCGTAAAGAGTGTCTGAGGCAACATATTCGAATCCACTCTGGCATTAAAGAGTACAAATGTCAGTGGTGTGAGATGTCTTTCTACACAAAGCATGCAATGTTATCTCATGCCAGAGTACATACTGGAGAGAAGCCGTATCTTTGTGATTTATGTTCCCGGACATTTTCCCATAGTTCCACCCTCAAGTTACATATGCAGACGCACAGTGATGCTAGACCATTCTTGTGCAGCTTATGTGAGAAAAATTTCTCCACTAAGCGAAATCTGGTTGCTCATATGAGAACGCATTCCACAGAGAAAAATTACGCATGTAATGTTTGTCCCAAAAAATTTTCACATCAAAATTCCCTCACTAAGCATATTCGCACCCACACGAATGAGAGGCCGTATGTTTGTCCGTTTTGTGAAAAGGGGTTCGGAAGTAGTAGCCATCTTGCAGCTCATAAGCGACTTCACACAGGCGAGAAACCTTACGCATGTACGTTCTGTGAGAAGAAGTTCAGTCAGAATACTTCGTTGAAAATGCATATTTTAACTCATACGGGCGAAAAACCGTTCATTTGTCCGGAATGTTCAAGAGCGTTCTCGCGTAAATATCGTCTCGAGAAGCACATTAAAATAGTCCACAAGAGAACCGACTTCAACATAGACGAACTCCTCAAAAATGCTGCTGCCCGCAATCCTTCTGTTCTTGGTAGCCAATTACAGTCAACTGCTTCTGCTTCGTCTATTGCTAGCAGCAACTTAAATTCTGATAACTCAAGTGCAGATATTTCGAATCCGTCTTCATCTTTTGAATGCTCGAAACCTTCAGAGGTTGACAGTTCCAAGGACCTGCCGTCGTTTGGTAATCCGAATATGCCGTTTATCAAAGAAGAAGATGCTGTGTATTTCGAAATAGTAAGAGAAGATTTTGATGGGCCACAAGATTATGTCCAGGAGGAACACCCAATAGATTTAACTCAGAATAATAATTAAAAAGCCGTTTAAGTTCGCATTTTTGTCGATCTAAGAAAACAAGGTGGTTCGGCTTAAAATGTAAGAAAATAAACAATCAAAATTTTCTTGAGATTTAAGTGTAAGGATTTTGTTTTACTTCTAGTAACAGCTGAATAATTCATACTCAGCTGTCGAATTTACTTGGAAGATGCAACCTCCATAGTACTACTCAAAAGAATGGCATATTGTAGATTCGACAGTAAGAACAGTATTGGTGTATATACACAGATATATATGTTACATATGAACAGAAAATAAGTGTTTTGATTTTACAGTCTTACGATGTGTATTAAAGTTCAGAAGTATAACTGCCAAAAAAGAAACAAAAAATCTGAACACTAAATGAATGATATTTCTAAGACAGGTAGTTTTACATATGTTGATTGCAGTGTTAAATCCTTACTATTGATGGTATAACTTATCTGTGTTGTCACAGCATAAAAGGGTTGCCCAGTTATATGAATGTACAAAAAAGAAAAGGAAAAAAAACTGTTATATATACCCCATATTTGCCATTTTTCACGTTTTAAGCGAGAACTCTTTGGAACCTGTAAATTTGTTCGTACAAGTTGGTTTTGTAGCATTACCGTATATATTACATCCACCATACATTTCATATCGTATAAGGAAATCGCGACGCATGTCCTGTGAGAAACGGGAGCATAATGTGTCACAAAAAATGTAAGAAGTGCAGAAAATGGAACTAAAGTGATCTCAAATCATGTTTTATGTATTGAGGACCGTAAGTAGCGGGCATTGTACATTGGATTACTAGAAGATGGTTAGAAAATGTTAGCAAATGAATTTTTAGGTGCTATGATACCAGTATTAGAGAGAAAGATATCTGACAAAAGCACGGAAAATGTTTCTACTATTTTAATATTTGTACGTAAAGAGAGAGAGAATGAAAAAGTAAGTTCGAAAGGTATAAACTGGTGTTTTGTTTTATGATTATTTCTTTCTTTTTTTGGTGTGAATATAAATAATTTTGAAACGAACGAAATCAAAGATATTACAAAACTCGAATGTTATATATATATGATCTTAGTCTAAAGCGAAGATATGTAAATAGTTTTCGAAAAGAAATCGTATAAATATCGTAAAAACAATAATAGTAATAATATTGATATGATTTGTTCCTAATAGGATGTTTCATACAGCTTAAGGATGATCATTTTCAACAGAATTACACGTAGTGCAATAGATTCACAGATTGACTGATTAAGGAGTAAGTTGAATATTCACCAATTACCAAAACGTACATCTCTTGCCAATGTAGTCATTATAAATGACTATAATAGTGGTGATATTATATTACTCATTATGCATTCGTTAATTACACATGATGATGTGTATATTACCTATGTCGTGTACATTGATGGCAGTAATTTTGAAAATATATACATATTGAAAAAAAAAATTGTGTACTCTGTGAAAAATACGTCTTTCGTGTTGTTGTAAGTATGGTTCAATGTACGATTTTGATGACTATTTTTAAGACTATGAAAGAGAATGTGGAATTTATATTCAGAATTCTATAATAAATGTGAATAAATAAAAATACTAATTCTTTGCAGAATTGAAATGTTAATGAAGATGTTTTATAAATATGAGTTTCATGTTTCCTAATAAGGGAAGCGTCTGAATCACGAGTAATTCTATAAAGAATGGTCAGATGAGTGCTTATATACAAAGTATGTACAATAGTTTAAAGAAAATTTTATTATATACTTAAATATATTATATTGAATAAATTATATATTAAAATCTGTGAATATAGATATATATATATATATATATATACATTGCCTATGTAGAAATGCTCGTAGCATGTCTGATAATTTAGTGCTGTATAGTGTAAATATTAATCAATTATTAGCTTTAATCTTATGATAGCTTTACTTCATACAAATTGTGTTTCAAAGTTTCAAGAGATTTTTTTTTAAACTTGAAATTCTGAAACTAATGTATGTGTATAACATAATTTGCTAGTCACAAACTGAATTAGCTGTTATATGTAAACACTGATTGGTGGTTCGTAATCCATTCTTAATCATGTAATAGTAGTAGCATATGGACATAGTGTACAATTTCCGTGTAATAGTTTTTGTCTGTGCAACATATAACAAACTAATAGTTTGGTGCAAATTCTTTCTACAGCTGATTCATATTTTGAAACGCATATTAAAACATTCATCATGTTTTACGGTAACCTTGCAAGTCATTGACGACAAAATGAGGTGGTAAACTTAGAATATTATTTAAATTAACTTTGTGACTTTCGAAAAAAAAAAAAAAATCATCTGTTGTCTAGGTGAATGAATACTATGTGTATGATTTTCGTAACCTATTTGCTGATTAATTAGACATGCCCATTATCTATAAATAGTAAACTACAATCTATTAGGAATTTATTGTCACTTTTGTAAATTTAGTAGCTAAACTCGTAACCCCAATAGTTGCAAGATGTCTGCTTGTACCATTCAATCTTTCAGAGTTTCTCAATAACTTTTCCAAGTATCCAACATGTGATTTTGATATCATTCTTGGATATTGGTTAATTGAAATTTTGATTGATTACTAGGAAATCTTAAAAAACATAAGCTGATTATAATCAAGTTAAGTCGAATCTCTGTAAAGCATCGTGTTAGCTTTTTACGTATTATAAATGATTTGTTTACGTAGATCATTTAAATAGAATTTATACCTTTTAAATACATTAATAATCAAATTGTAAGATTTTTATATCACAATATTGGAAACTGGTCGTTAAACTTGCGGCAGTCAAGGAGGAAATCAAGAAAAATGTACAACCTAGTGCAGACCATGTACAGTACACAATCAGTGTTAAATGTATAAAATAATATTAAGAAGTTCTTTCTAGAGGCAACGCAGATGTTTCTTAGGCTAAATGTAGAATATCTGTAAACGTTGAAACAAATTTTCAGTTTTGCTTACGTCCACCCGAAAGATGATTTACTGACTGTAAGATAAATACGCCATTGTAAAAATACTAAGTTCGGTATGAAATATGATTAAAATAATTTGAGAACCGTTTCTGTGCACCGGTGATTGAAATAGTAATAGTAAAAATAATGAGAGAGAAAAATCTATTCCTAATGCTTCTTGTAACGCCTCTTTAACACTGAACAGTTAAACTAGGTACAGTCGCGGACAAAAAAATGTATTCTCGTCCCGTAAGTTTCTTTCGTGTGAGAAACTCCAGAATGAATTAACTAACTTGAGTTTTCTTCTTTTTCTTTTACTTACGGACATAATTATTTGTGTATAAATTATGTAACCAAAATTTGCATCAAGTTGAGCTATTTGTACAAAAGGTATTGATAGAAAAGCATTTTTCGTATGTGATCCCTATATAGAACCTGTTTTTCTCTTTTCTTGATGACCGTATAATGTGGAGTTGATTTACACTTTAGTTGTTTTGTGTACAACGTTACTCCTTAATTATGTGTATTAACGATGTGAATTCAAAATCAAAAGATAACAGACAGAAACCTGAAATGAATCCTGTTGTATTTCTTAATTTACAAATATGAATTTGTAATCTTTCATAGACTTTACAAGGAAGAAAAACTGACAAGCGTAAATAGTGCATAGTACTTCTATTACATAATTTGTTGAACATATATCCATATAGTAAAACCTACTTAAGTTGACCACCTTTATTTTCATAAAGGAAATCCTACTTCCATGTACAACGAACTTGTAAAGTAATAGTAACACATGGCTATGTCAGCGTCGTTACACAGATGTATATATGGTAGAGACCTGCACGGGCCGGAGTTGGGTACGCCAGCTCCGCTATTGCTTTGGGCTGGCCGACATTGCTTTGTCTTCAGGTCGTGCCGATTAATTGCAGTTCTTTAATTATTATTGATTTTCGTTAAACGATAATTAGAGTAAGGCCGAACGTTGAAGTCTGTGTGTATGCGGGTGGAGTCAAAGGTATTACAAATAATGCAATATTTGCAGTTCGTGTTGCTTCGCGACAGCTTGCTTATCGGGCCGGGCCGGGCCGGGCCGGGCCGGGCTGGGCTGGGCTGGGCTGGACTGGACTGGACTGGACCTAGGTATGTTCGGGCTGAATTGGACTTTGACCCGTGCAAGTCTCTTATGTATGGCCAAGTTAAGTGGTGGCTAATATAGCAGATTTAACTTAACAGATGATTATATCAGTGAAGTTTTACAGATGTGTGGCCAATTTAGCAGATTTTTCTGAACAAATGACAATATCAGTATGGTTTTAGAGATGTGCGGTCAGTTTAGCATATTCTATTTAATACATGGCTATATCATTGTGATTCCATAGATGTATGACCAAGTTAAGCGGTGGTTAATTTAGCAGATTTTACTATATAACAATAATATATTAGGTAATAATACAAATGCTAGTAATAATGAAATTTGTATTTAAAAAAACTATATAATACAATGAGAAACAATATTTTGTGTTGTTTTAAATTATTTTTATTTTGTTTATAGTTACATGTAAAGCATGACCAAGATGCCAGCTTGGACTTACAAGTGCAGATAACGGTTGTTATAGTTATCTTTAACATTATTATCTGAGTGAAAACTTATTCATAGGTAGGGAGTACACAACTTTTTGGACATCACTCGATTTTTTTTTTTTTTTTTTTTTTTTTTTTTTTTTTTTTTTAAATGGCGAAAGATACCCTTTTTACACATCATGGCGGAAGGTGAGGAACAATCTTGGAGGGTAAGAATTCAAGGAGATATAAACTAATACAATTAGAGAATAATCTCAGTAACACCTGTTTTTCTACAGCTTTCTTGCTACTAAATATTTCATTTTCGCTTTTACTAGCCCAATTTCCAATAGGAATATATGTGACAGGTATCCTATATTAAAACTGTAGCTCCACGTCCCGCATAGTATGAGCTAAAATGGATATTTATAAACAACATAGCAAGCAATTGATCGTCTTCTTCTTCTTCTAAGCCTTTTTCCCAGTTGGCTGGGATCGAGATCGCTGTCCTCTACCTGTTCCTATCTTGTGTTATATTTGCTGTGACACCACATTGCATCATATCGTTCTTAACACATTCTTTCGTTTCGTCTATGGCCGGCCTCGAATACGTTTCCCACTCACTTCTATAGCATCTACATGGTAAGCTATGTACTTCAAAGGTCTTCTTACATGGCCAAACCATCTCAGTCTACTAGTCTACTTTCTTCCAGTTTTTCTACTACTAGTCTCACCTTTACTGTCCTCCGAATCACTTAATTTTGTCCTTCCACGTCACTCCACACATCTGCGCAACATGCAACTTCTGTTCTTTCTTCTTCGTCGTTCAACATTCCGTTCCGTATAATAAGACACGTCTCACTATATTGTTTTGTAAACTGTTCCTTTAAGGCGTATTGGTACCCTACGGTCACACAACACTCCTGCCGCTTCTTTTCGTACAGTATTAAAAAAAAAAAAAAAAAAAAAAATCAAATAGGTTTCTATGGCCCCCATAACTATTAACAGTGTACATAGCATCAGGATGGTTCAGAAATTCAGAATATACATTGCACGTTATTGTGGATGTAGCCACTTAGTAAGTGATCTTTGATCATCCGCAAGTGTTGATGGTGTCGCGCTACCCACCATAGCGTTTTATCATGGCCTTCTCTATGTAAACTTATTCCTTGATCGATCTGAATCACTTAAGTAGATCATCAATTATTTATCTGTTTTGATCCTAGAAATAAAAAAGTTCACAAACGAATGGGCAATATGGAAAAAAGGCTATGTGTGATTATCTTTCCCATGGGAGCGGAATTTTATTCTGCATACCATTTCACCTTTTTGTTGACAGAGAAAAACGCTGGAAAAATAAGTATAATAGTTAACTTGAAGTTTCGAGGAATCTGTAATGTAGTGGGCATGTATAATCCATGTAGCGTTTGCGAAGATAAGAACCATGAGTTCGTTCGTAGTTTTTCGTCCGCGTTTTTACAGTACTAACGTTTCCAAAGCTTTAACTCAGAGATGTGTTTAGTTAATGAAGGTTATAAAATTGTGTATATTTGTATTTGTAAAAATAAGTTGTTCACTCACTCTACAACTCCAAAATACATTCAAAACTTCTACATCGTTTCAGTAGAATTGTATAATAAGCTGTTTAGGTATGTATTACATAAATGTAAATATCCTCGTATTGAATAATTCATGGTCAGTTAAAGAAATGTGTAATCATCTAAGTTTAATTTACAAAACTAGGTTTGAGATTATGCAACAGGTGGAGGACAGCAACCTGAAAAGCCGACCCCAGCTAACTGGGGAAAAGGCTTAGAAGAAGGATTGAAAGCATTCCAGTGGTGCCCCCCCCCCCTTGTGTCCATGACGCACCCCCTCAATTGTCTATCCATAGGTGTTCTTCCATGAAAAAAAAATCTTTCCGATTAATTTTTACACCCCTTCAAACATATTTATATAGATTTTTAACCCCCCCCCAAAAAAAAATATTTCAGTGACGGAGTTTGCGTCATAGACCCCCTTGTGGGCACCCCTGCAGTAACTATACAAGATCTTTGCTAGAAATTAGCACAATATCTACAAACTTTTTTATAAAAAAAATAAAGTTTAGTGCAGTTTTTTTTAGGAGTAACAAGACTTTTCGGGAGTAAAATTTTCAAGTGCAAAGAGTTTATATTATCAAGTTTTTTGACCAGCCTTTTTTTTTCTTTTCAACTATGCTCACGAAAGAATGAAGATAATCTGAGAAATGAAAAGAGTTACAGGTTAGTATTTACTTTATTTGGAGTTTAATGTGCTATTAAATGCACTAAACTGTTACAGTAATCTCTTGTTACTTTTCTCAGCAGATTGCTCAGATCTGCTGAGAAAAGTAACAGAGATTACCGTGACAGTTTAATGCATTTAATAGCACATTACACGCCAAATAAAGTAAATACATGGGTAAGTGAACAACTTATTTTTAGAGATTATTGCTAGAAATGTTGCCATCAATCCTGGATTGTGTTTCTAGCATCAGTCTCTAACAACGGTGCTGACAAGCACTCGATCACAAGTTATTTTCTTCTGTTTTGTTATGATTTCGTGTGAGCTTTGAAAAGGGAAACAGATAGAGCTTTGAAAACGTTGCTATTAAAAAGGAAAGCTCGAGCGAAAAGTAAAGATTGAACTCATCAGTGTATAGATTTAAAAAAAAAAAAAAAAAAGTATAGTATTCCTTTTTAGAACTGAGGCTATTTAAGACGCGGACTTGCACCTTAAGTGGGATCTAAACCACATGAGCTTCTATCGGAAATCGAATCCAAGTTTTCTATACTAAAAGGGAGAAAAGGCTAGTTGCAGTATACATGTAAACGATCGGTCAGTATTGTAATGTACAGACTCTTTGGACCAGAATATGATGTTGCTGATAATAAACATGGTAGAAATTTGTTATTTTGTTGTTAAATGGCTGTGAAGTAACAGAACGATAAAACCACTGTAATAAAACTGAGAATGCCTTATATGTCGAAGAATTTATTATACTGTATGATATTCTACAGCATTGGGCTCTAAATGTTCTCTATTTGCATGAGAGAAAAACTTGAATGAATTTGTCAGAAACCGAACAAAAAGGCTGCATGATATTGAAGACAGTATAAAGCAGAGATGTACGAACTTGGAAGGTCAGCTCTGAGGCTGAATCGAACTCATGTTTCGATAAGTTCGTGGCGAGATACAGCCCAAGTCCTAGTGAGCTCGAGCCTCAGTATGATTAGTAAGTGCAACTACAAGCACCGTTGACGATATGAAAGCTGAACCTTTAGTGAAGGCTAGCCCAGTGAGTTATCCTGAGCCTGAGTACCAATTGCAAAATGCCCATCTGTAATGTAAAGTAGTGTGATGGTGTTTGCTTCCCTTCAGATTGAGTGTGCAGTACTACCCAGGGAAAGAGGAGATAGTGGTTTCAGTAGTAGAATATCCACCACTGATTCTACTAGTGAATCAGTTCGAGTTCTAGCTCACGGAGAACTTTTTATTGTCGGTGTTGTTCTATTTCTTCCTATTTTACCAGTCACTTACATTTGTCATCCGTCTCTGACCTGAGCGTGTGAGGGGATGATAAAAGACTTCATTTCAATGTGTGTATGTTTCTGAAAAATGCTTTATTTTTCATTATTTATTTCCTTATCCTTCATTTTCTTCAGAGTACACTTTTGTAACTTCATGGCTAAAGCGCCCGTTTTCCGGGAGTGTGGTCACAGGTTCAAATTGTGCTAGAAGTTCTACCCTTTTGATACAAATCGTGGTAGTAGATATTCTACTTTAATAATAGATTTTGTCCTTCGTAACTGTAGTCACTAACAATCACATTTCCCACACAGTTTCCTAGCAGCAAAATGAACAATGTATCATTGAATTGTCTTTTGAGAATTCTGTGTACACTCAGAAATGATATAGAATAATAGCTTACACAGGATAATGTAGGTGTTTTTATATAGGGAATAAGATCTGCTCGTTGATTTATTGTTTAGGTCGCGCGTCTCTGAAGCACGGGGTTCCAAGTTCCATTTCCAATGGTACTGCATATTGAACGCATCACGCTGGTCCAGACTCATTAAACTGTAGGTCCACGTCTCATATAGCCTCGCTGTTGGAAAGGAACACTAAACTTCAGTCAACAATAACAAATATACGGGACTGGAAGATAGCAAGAAAGTGTTGTAGATAGTGTCCGGAATGAATAGGCTGTTTTATACTCTCTGTGTATATATATATATATATATATATATATATATGTACTTGGTGTTAATGAACTATACCGACAAACTGTAAGAGGTGATTCGTCACATCAAAATAAGAAAAAAGGTTCATATTGACGTGTTGGGAAAAGTGCATAGTTTCAGAGCAAGGGCTGTCCAAAATTGCTAAAAAGCCAAATTTCAACAGGTCCTATTTTGAATTTGAGAAACTGAATGGTGGTTCTCCTTTCTCGAAACTATGCACTTTTTGCCGTAGGTCCATATGAACTTTTTCTCTGATTTTGATGTGAGGAATCACCTCTTACAGTTTGTCTGTATAGTTCATTAGCACTATATATATATATATATATATATATATATATATATATAAAATATCTTTTAAAAAGATACGTAAAGGTTTATGTGTATATCTTCATTGTATACTTACTGCTTTAGATAAGAAAATGGAAATAGTAAGACTATTCATGGCTTTGGATTAATTGTTTTAACAAAAGAGACACTGACCAAAGCTTAAAACTTTACTTTATTTTAAATTATAATTTGTAACTGTTTCGGATATCTAGCATATCCTTCTTCAGACACGATCGAAATTAGTGAAAATACAGACATATATATAAATGTTGTTATAACTAAGGTTAAAGAATTTAAACTCTGTTATAACAACATTTATATATATGTCTGTATTTTCACTAATTTCGATCGTGTCTGAAGAAGGATATGCTAGATATCCGAAACAGTTACAAATTATAATTTAAAATAAAGTAAAGTTTTAAGCTTTGGTCAGTGTCTCTTTTGTTAAAAGAAAATGGAAGCTTAAATATAAGAAATATTGCGTGGTATTTCATGTATCCAGTTTTATAGTAGTTGATTACCATAACTATCTGCATGAACTCCAGCATTCTGAGCGTGACAAGCTTGGTCGTGTTGCATTCTTTCCCATACATAAAAAATAAAGAGTTAATTATAGTACTTTATTTCTTAATTATCAAGAAATATATTTATTTTATATAAAATTTACTAATACCATAATACATTATTTATTTATTGTATGCTTTTTTAAAAAGAAAAATATGTAACTAAGGCAAATTAGTCAGCGATACTTGGGCCAGTTATTCAGTATTACATGCAAACCATACATGAATAACTAAGAAAAAGGTGCATAATTGTATTGCAGTAATGAACTGAATATATAATGGAATTATTTAGTTTGTACATTATGTGTCAAATCAGTTATATTTTTGGTTCTTGCTGTTGTGATTTTAATATTTTATATTAAATCCGAAATAAGAATTTCTTCCAACAAACTTGTATAATTTACGTATAATACGTAATGCTTACCAATGAACTCGATTCTGAATTATCAAGAAGGAATATTCAGTGTGTATTTATCTTCAAGGACACAATAATTCAACATATTACTTAAGAAAATACCGTAGATCTGATCAGTTGTGATCATATTGTTCACTTAAGACAGTCTCTCAAGTTTATGTTGGTGTCTCAAGATACTTGTACTGAAAGTACGAATAGCCAAATATTTTAGCATTTGATGACTTTAAATTCAAGATATTATTAATTATCAAGAAGTTCCCAGAATGGAATTAATAAATTAAAAACAAATGCCTCGTCGCATGATTGTCCTTAACGTGATTTTCAGTCACAAATAACATGATTGTTCCAACATAGGAACCGGCAATAGAACAGAAAAAGGGGTCCATGTTTTAACATGCGGTTCAACTATGTTTTATTAACAATAATAAGAAGTTTGATTAGAGAATTACATATTCAATATATCTGTGACATAGATTAATTCATCTATTGAGCTCCGTCGTAGCTTAGCTATATGCATAGCGTACACGCCTTTGGCACAGGAGACCCAGGTTCTATTCCCGGCGGGAGCTCATGTTCCGATCCCACGTTTAAGTTGTGGGCCATGTCTTACATAGCCTTGCTGCTGAGAGGGACGCTAAACTCAAGTCAAACCAGAATAACTCATCTACTGATATACATTCGTTTTCTTTAATGCTATAGCTGGAGCCGGTGGTGTGACCCTCTGTTCAATTTCTCTCCTGGAGGCGAGATCGCGTGATGGGGAACGTCAGGGTTGATCTTGCATGACGTTCTCTGCACCGGATTTTATCGTTACCGGTCGTGGTTCGTAGTTCACTTTAGTAGTAGAACTCGTGTTTTATAACCTTTTGGTGTTGCGTAAGGAGGCAAAATAAAAATATTATTTTCTTTAAATGTTATAAACTCTTTGAATAAATTCATGTAAAACTTTCTTCTAAAATTAGGTTGAAAAAATTGAACTTACATCTGTTAATTATATCATTAAATGATAAAAGCCATGTTGAACATATATGTAACTGATGAAACCTTTTTAAGGAAAATTACTTTCGTTTCTATTGTCAGTGAAAACTAGTTGAACCCTGTTAAAAGTGGACTTTTCTTTTTTTTTTTAACTATCTTTATTAGCTCTGTCCAAAGCAGAATTGCCGAAAGTTCTGTAACAGTCGCAAAATGCGGAAGATACAGTTTCAAATTTCTGAATAGCCAGAAGAGCTTGTAAACAATCCTCCAAGCAAATTTTGTTCTGGAATAGGTCAATAGATGTTAATTAGAATCAAACGGAAGGTACGGACTTTTTTTTTTTTTTTTAATGGCTTCGCTGAACAGTAATATGTTAGACATGTACATAAAGTGCTTATAGTGAGCTGTTAAGGAAAACTAGTACTCGATACGTATTGAACGAAGTTGTTTAGAATCCACTTTAAACTATAAATTCCATCCGCACAACTTAGCTGCTGAGTAGGAGACAAAACTAATACAAACAATTGCCTATCTTCGTTATCATATTTTCTTGTTATGGATGGTCTTTCGGGAACTTTTTGGTAGTATGTCGTTCAACTGGTGTTTAACTAACTGGAGACTGTAGTTAAACATCCACAAGAAATAAGATATAGCCAGTGATGTGAGAAATCGGACATGTTTTGTGATGTAAATATCGCTGTACATAATACATTAAATGTAAACCCTGACGTGCTTTGCGATTGCTACTGATTCTCCACCATATACTCTGACATATATTTGTGATTTTAATGTATCTGCGCTTCAGCAAACTGTATTTAAAGAAGAACAACAATGTTCAGCACATATTTTGTAGTATCTTTTTCTTTGTTTGGTAAAGTGCATTAATTGTGGTACAACATAAGTTTCTTACCTTCACTATTTATGTTGATTGAAACGGAAGTAACTTTCTGAATTATTTATGACAAATACCTTGAGTTTTCGTAATAATAATTTGTTATTGTCATTCCTAAACCATACTAAGCGTTGTTTTAGAAACAAAGCATAATATATATATATATTGAAAATAGTTTTATTTTCTTTGTGTATATGCCGTGCACTATAGCTCAGAATAAAAGTTCAAAACTTTTAATTAATGACGTAATATTATTTGTTTGCTTTTTTTTCTTCCTTTTTAATTAGGAGAAAGACATAATGAGAAAGTAATGCCTGGATGTTTGTAATATCGTATTAATTAGAATGATCGGAAAGGTTTATATGATGCTATACAAGTATTCTTACCTTATTAATGAATTATTTTTCAGAATGAGCAATTAAAATCAAGGATGTAAAGCTGAAACAAACTATCATTGAATTTGTGACGAAAGATGAATACGTATGTTAAAAAAAAAAAATCATACTTTTACCTTAAATAGGAATGCTGTAATAGATATGAGCAATGCCCATCGTTGCGTTGGAGGTGTTTCAAGGAGCAGAAAGTGAAATTTCACATAAGCCGAGGAATGAGGGTCATCTGTCACATTCAGTCACCGATGAGAACTGTCAAAATCCTGATGATTTGATTTGAGAAGTCAGATACATCACAATTCAGGTTTGGTAGTGCATTGGAATGTTTCAGTGGTTCTGAACAGTTTTTTTTTTTAATGAAATACCACAAAAGTGCTAAGTGAGCCCTGAGCAGTAACTGTTGGGAATTTGGAGAGGTAGGTGATTATGTGTCAAAAGCTTAAATGTATTTGAAGCTGAAAAACAGTTGCTACCTACCGTCTCCCTTGGTTACTGGCTCCTGGAATAGTCCCTAAAAAACAGTTGATAACAACTTGGTCTGTGAATGTATCAATTTCGTATTTAAAAAGTTTCTAAACATTGATAATTATTTATATGGAAGGTATACACAAAATAGTTCTAGTAGCCAAATCTTGAGTTTGTAACTCCACCCAAGAAAAAATAAACTGTCTGCTTCTCCGAGGTGCTCTGCTAGTTAAATAAACATTTAGTTCAATAAAGAGTGATTTCTTCCTACGACAATCATAATAGACGCCGACAAAAAGTCTAGAGCACACCTGTGTGCAAAAGAAGAAAAGTGTATTTTTATGTTGCTATAAAGCGTCCAGAACGAAGAAAGAAAATGGTTTTTCACTTGAATAAAATATTAAATCTTGAATGATAATTCAAAGTCGGTGAAAATATACAGTTTGTTTAATAAATGAGTTGTGTGGCCGATCTGACGGTCAGACAATGTAATGTAATCATTGAGTAGCCAGCGTTTTGAGGCACATTGGATCGGCAGTGAGACATACGTTACTATATGGAAGAAATAAGGTTAGCAGGAAGAAATTACAGAAAGACGTTCATATTATACGGATTCATCACGACCTCACACATCATTCTTTGCCACACAGACGATTCCTAAAATGGGATACTGATCCGCCTAGCAAACAATAAGAACGACCAGTATAATTTGGGCTCTTCCGATTTCTGTGTGTTTTGCCCTGTGATCAGTCTATGTGGTTCCAGGCTCAACAGTGTGGAAAGAGTTAACCAGCTTGTAGTCAATGGATACAAAAGCAGCCTCCTGAATTATTGCTAATGGACGCTAATTAAAATAAGCACTAACCTTGTATTCCAACAGGATGTTTCTTCCTTTATTTATACAATTCACATAATTTCGACCCTTTCTGAAGTCTTCATTAGCAACCTCTCTGTTGCTACTGTTCGTTTTCTGGAATGTTCATCCACGACGGAAACATTCTGACCAAACTACGTATCTGACGAAAAACCAATCAATTTTTGCAGTTTGTAGAACCTCACGTCATTTTTGGGCTTCAGTTCTTGAAAATTAAATCGTAAGCATGTAAATAACACAAATATAGATGTAGAAGTGAGAGAGATTAAAATTAGATTAGATTTACTGCGTTCACATGAGCATTGCATAGTATATAAAAATATGCAAATAGTATTCAACACGTCAGTCTTGTCTTGAATACATGAAAACACTGAAGTACACAATCATAACATTTCGATTATACATAAATTTTGGTAAATTACATTGAGTCCTTATTGACGTCTTATAAGTACTCTTCAGTTGAGCAGTACATCTGCTCAGTTAATATCTTTACAATTCACATGAAAACGAAACTTTATCCTGTATGTTTTTTACTTTATTTGGTAGTCTATTATACAACATTATTCCTGTATACATTTTCAAACATAGTCGTATTGGAAAGTGCGGCGGATTTCGATTTTCGTAATTATGTATATCAGAGTGTAAACTATGATCTTAAATTTTTTTCATGATATATATATATACAGGATGGCGGCAAACCTAGAAAACTAGGAAAAGTAAGGGAATTTCGAAGAAATTACGACCAATTTTTTGCTGTAATTTAATTTTTACCTCAAGTGCACAAGACAATTTAGTAAATACTAGCATCAATTAGCCGCTTCGCTGTGTTAATTGTAATATATTCCGTCAGTCAGTTACTTTTTACTATTAATAAAGCTCTTTGATATCGGTCATTTTTAATCATTTTTATATTTCCTCCCATATTACGTGGCTGATTTGGATCTAAGTGTCATCGAAAATGTCATTGTTCATCTCCGCGACCCCGAAAACTATAGATTTTACACTAATGTTGGTCAATTTTTTTAAAATCAATTTTATGTATCTCCCTGTCCTCGGAATTGCTGGGCTGAATTTGGATGAAAACGGGATCGGAAATGTCACTGTTCATCTCAGCGACCCCTAGAAATATGGATTCGACTCAAATATTGGTCATTTTCGATCATTTTTATATATCTCCCGCTCCACCAAGTTGCGGGGCTGAATTTGGATTTTGTCACTGTTCATCTCAGCGACCCCGAAAACTATGAATTCGACACTAATATCGGCAATTTTTCCATCATTTTTAAATGTGTCTCCCTCTCCCCTACGTTGCTCCGTCAAAGTGAAATGAAGAAACCATCCCAGGCCCAAACCTCATCTATGTTGAAAATTTGATCGGGATCGATCGGGTGATTCAAGAGATTAAGAGTCACAAACATAGTCACTTTGAATTCATAGATTTATTCTTTAAGAAAATTTATCTTGCTACAAGAGACAAAAATATAAGAATATTAAAAAGAGAACATTTCTTTTTACGAAGTGCACAATTTCTCGTCAGAAACGGTACAGGTGTTTCTCCAACTTGCTAGCCGAACTGGTTAGAAAACAACAACGCTTTTGACAGTGTGAAGCGTGTGAGAAAGCCGAACAACCAACCACTTCATTTAGAATTGCCAAACTTTTTTCTCTTTCTTTCGTCTACCAACATACGGACCTACAATATTTTTTTTTAAATTGCTAACTTCAAACTTAGAAACTTATCTGTCTCCCCCCACTAACAATATACATATAACAAAATTATGTTCTTTAGTTGTGCATATTATCTTTTGCTTTCTCTTGTGGAATGGAATATTATATTGGTGAATCATCCACAAAATGTTGGATCAACGATTCTATGATAAATTCATTTTCGATGCACTCATAATTCCAATTTTTTCTCATTTTCATTTTTGCTAGTTTCGATTTTATCGGAGTTTTCCGTCCTGCATTAAGTGAAGGTAACTAATCACACAAAAGAAAGGATTTTGGAATACGGCTACTTATATTTTAGCTCCTGTGTTTTCATTGTTGTGTATATTCATTCGCAGAAATGTTTACTTCTGAAATACTTATGAGTTTACGAAAACTACTGGCAAAGTTGTAGGCCTATATCAGTGTGTGTATTAGGTCAATACTCAGGGAATAGCAGGACTAATTTAATTGGACTTATCGTCTTTGAATATAGATATGAAAGGGTACGTATTTAATCATGTTCCATCAATAATTATACATTTGTAATAAATATTGTTTATTCTCTTAAAATTATTCTGACATTAAAAATGATGCAGCAATTTGCGAACAATATTTATTGTACACTGATGTCCGAAATTATTGTAGCATGTCTATTAATATGTTGTTCTAGGAATATAATTTGATACCCAATTCGCCCGTATTTCTTGTAATGTTAGTATGTGTATAATCGACAAAGACATGTATGTGGCAAATTTCATGTCAAAAGAGCCGTAAATAAGAACAATAAAACTAAAATAAAACTTTTTCTGTCCATTTAGCGACTTTTTGATTTACTAATTCTAATTTTCGTATTTATGATTCTTTTCCTATGAAATTTACCATAAATATACATTTCCCGATTATACACATAGTCAGTGGCGGCTCGTGCTACTTAGGAGGGCTGCATAAAATAAAACACCTTATTTAAAAATTAATTCCATACGACGGTCCTACCTTGTTGTAAACTTTTCGATAACTATCATTGAAGTTAGGATCTTTTCAACCATTTCCTTTTCTATTGATAACATGGCATGTGCCATTAACCATTCTTCTTCCATTGTATTTCTTAGAAAAGTTTTCACTCTTTCAAGGGTGGTAGAGCATAATTCAGGTTCACTACTTCACTTGTAGTTAAAGGCAGCATTATGAATATTTTCAAAAGTTTTAGCACTTCAGAAAAAGTGAAAGCAAGACTATTCCTTATAACATACTAGAGGAAATGCACAGGACCACCAAGTTTCCTGATCTCTTCTCTTGCACAAACTACACTAAGTTCAGTATGAAGTTAATCTATATCAAAAACAGGAAAGAGCTCTGTACATTTATTGAAGTTTTTTTCGGGAAAGGAACCACTAAATTAATCAAAATTAGATTTCTGCAGAAATGAAGATATAGATAAGTGGTCTGTAAAATGGAAGCGCATATTTACTTGGTTTAAAATAACGTCACACTTCTTTGGCTGCGTCTGCATTTGACTGTGTATTTGAAACAATTCTCTTTTTGTTTTGATTTTACGTTTCAGTTTCAATTAGTCCTACTGATTCCCTGATTTTATTAATTTCTGATAAATATGACTGAACTTTTGCTGCATCTGCATGATGACTATGTAGTTGGTTATATAGAATATCTAGGTGTTGCGTAACTAAGTCAAACAAATTACCCAGAAACAAAATTCTTCATTCAATAAGCATTAGGGTATATCTCTCTCACCACAAGGCAGACACTTCATTTATTGTTGTAGTGCTTGAGACCTCGGATTCTGACAAAATTTGGAAGCATTCTCTTAGTTCGTCCTGCTTTTCGTACACCACATTAACAGTCCTAGATTTAAAAATTCATCTGGTTGGTCCACCACCACTGGGTATGCACTTTGCAAAACAGGAATCTAAAACTGCTATTCTGTTATGAGAGCGAGAAAAATACCGGCACAGCAGAAAGATTAGAAAATAATATTCTGGCTTTAGTGTTTTGTTTGATGGCCCTTTCCATTACAAAATTTAATTGATGAGCAAAACGGTGCACAAAATAATCATTAGGATACACCTCTCTCACTTTGTCTTCGACTCCATTTATAGCCTTACTCAGTACAGGTGCGCCATCATACCTTTGGCCAATAAGATGGCCACTCAGAAGAACGAAACAGACCACTCTAAAAGAACAGTAAAGAAAAATCTAATTGTATAATTTCATATTTCAAAGATTTTTTTCACTTGTCTTTTGGGAGCACTGACACAGAAGATAAAAATCACAAGTAGCACCAGACCACTCGCACGACACTACGCAAATACTGAAAGAATTAAATATAATCGCATTTTGAAAGAATTAAATATAATCGAATATTGCACAGAATGAATCAGTTGCCTACTAGAACTGATTCATTCTAGTAGGCAGCCAGCAGACAAACAAACAAACCCCAAGCATCAGTATACTCAGCGTTGCTAATCAAAGAAAGAAGGATTATGCAACTCGAAGCTAAAATCAGAAACTAAAGTTTTGTATAGGATTGGCCAGGGGATATTTCCCTGTAGTTGGCAAGCCTGAATACACGTACTCATCGCTGATCAAAGCAGACGAACACAAAACGAGAGGAGCGCGCTTGCGCAAATTGTCAAGCATCCGAAAGGACTGCATGTAAAGCAGTCCACACGTTACCAGTAAAGACATGCTAAAAAGAGAAGGAAGTGGAATCACAGCATCGTAAGAAAGGCCAGGCGAGATTGTACTGACAGTCCCAGGGGGTGAAGTGGAAGGACAAATTTGCTTCAAGGAGGTGAAAAATTGAACAAAAAAATGGGCGTAAAAAGAGCATAAATACAAAGATTGATTATTGTCTCGAATCGGAAATTTGCAACTACGTTGGGGGGGCTGCAGTCCTGCAGCCTTCCCCCATGGGCCGCCGCTGCACATAGTATCAGTATTAAAAGTACCCTGCAAAACCATTATCAAATTATATTCTTACAAGTAGACAGTTAAAGATATGCGATAATAATTTTGGACATGAGTGTACATGAGTTCAAATAAAATTTCATTTCCTATTTCTTTAGTTATTCTTTGAGTCAGATTGTTGTTTGCTTTCTCAGTGCCAATATGTAATGTTCAAAGTAATGTAAAACAAGATTCTTTCAGACAAGACATGTAAAAATATTTTGTAACTGGGATGCAACTTTAGAGAGAGAACACGAAAACTGTTCTGGATGTTGGAGGGTGTGTCATGGAGACTTCCCTCTCCGGAAATATGTAACAAAAACTGGATTTCTTTATTTAGCAATTCGCAGTGAAATGAAAGAAAAAAGTAAGATTAGAATTTGCGATTCAAATTATCATAAAGTAATATTCATTTGTTTCCACCATACTGTGGAAGTAACGAAGTTTCATGATGTGCAATTCCTGTTTAAATGTTGGCACTGTATATATATATATATATATATATATATATATATATATATATATATATATATATATATATATATATATATATATATATAAAACACCTTTTATCATGTTCATATGTTGCTGTTCTATATCTTTCTTCCCGCTAATATCTTTCGGTTTTGAAACTGGGGAAGCAAACATCCTTTCTTTCTGGCAGTTCATTATCACGTGTCACATTGTCATTATATGCTTAAAATTCAAATGACTCTACTCAAAGCAACTATCAACGAAATATTTTACTACATATCTAACACTAATTACATTTATACTGTGCATACATTTTTATTAATTACATTATGAAAAGGAGTAGAATGACTATATGCCTGAAATTAAAATGATGTTACAAAAAGGTTTTTTTTTTTTCAACGAAATACCTTACTATTGTCAAACAACATTTATACTCGTTGTACACATTTACATTAATTAAATTATAAAAAGGAATAGAATGATTATATGCCTGAAGTTAAATTGATCCAAAGAGCAATTATCAATAAAATATCGTAATATTGTACACTAATTACATGTACAGTACACCAAGGTCGCCGATTTCTCTGTAAATTTGGGGGGCCCATTCAGATGCAGAAAGTATTCATATGAGGATTTTGAGACAAATTGTAATCAAATTACGCCAATTATTGTATATTCATAAATACAATAGGGGGTCCACATGAGCTTTCCCGCCCCCCCCCCTCCCACAGTATCGGCGAAGTACATTTTGTATATTTCTATTAATTTCTGAAAATTGAATAAAAATAGTTCTTTCAACATTTCTGAAGCCGAGCAGCTTGGGGAGGCGAGAGTGCCAAATTCTTTTCCTCTTCGATTCCATTAGTTTATCATAGTTCTTACAACACAGATATTACAGCACAACGACAGCAGAATTTCTGCTAAACATGCAGTTCGTTCCAAGATTATTCAAGGGTCAGAAAATCACCCTCACCTCTTTCCTTTTGCAAAGGAGTCTTTCGGGTTAAAAAAAAAAAAAAAAAAAAAAAAAGTGAAAAATGGAAAATAACTGGATACTAAAAATATTTCCCTTTCTCCTTCACAAGGCTCTTGTTTATATGGTCATTTCGTCTTGTCTGACAAGGTGAATTTCCGAACACAAAATTGCAACGCTCCAGAGGAAAGGGATTCCATCCCCAAATTGTCATGCGGCTCGTATGTCGGTCTTCGAGTTCCTTCAAAGAATGTCATCTGCTGTGAGGTATGGAAATGATTTCCATTATATAACTGCTATTCCTATACAGACAGCCAACAAAACTAAGGGCAAAACAGCCCAAAACAAGTTTTTGAAAAAAATTAAGAAAGAAAATTAGAATGAAAGGAACAGAGACAACATTGCTTTTTAGCCAGGAGAGGACATAAATCTCTACCACGTGTCGCGAAGAGTAGTAGAGGAAGATTCAGAGGACTCTCAATTCCTGGAAAAAGATATTTTTCTCTCGATTTCCTGTACCTTGCCAAATGTAAAGGGAAGTATACGTTATGATTGATCTAAATTGATCTGAGCCATTAAAACAAAAATATAGACTTTGTGCCTTATGCAGAGTCGTTTTGAAGTATGATTAGAGTCATACTAAAGGCCTGACTATTGCAGGCAACACATGTTAGTTGAACGCTTTAGTGTTGCACTAATCAAGCTTCAGAACGACTTTGCATAAGGCCCTCTGAATTTTTGGGTTATTACTGTTAGAAAATAACATAGAAAATTTTGAGTCAGTAACTATTATATCTTGTGAGATTTCCATGTAGAAATTTCTAAGTACTATTTTATAAGGATTCTGAAACATTTGCAAGTGGGTAGAGATCCCCTTAATCATGTTTATTTTTATTGTTCAGCAATTGTTTTGTCTTCCTTATTAAGTTTTCGTGCAGCGTGCGCCCCCCACGTCCGAGCCTGGTGGGAAATCAGGCCCTGCCTCCAAGAAATTTAAAAAACTCCGCACCGGTGCTTAATGATTCCACTCTTGACAAAATGGTGGTGACCGCGATCGCTTTTCATTGTATTGTGCTTATTGTGTTCAATAAATCAAATACATGTGCAAATTGCACCTTGAAATAGAAATTCTCCGGGAACAACCTGATTAGTGTATATAAGGTCAATCTAAAGAGTACCCGACCATAGCGCGATGAAAGATTGAGGTTACTAACTTGATGTGTTTTAATTCCTATTCACCTTCGAAGTAACTTTCAGCAGTTTCTACACTAGCGTTCCTCTTGTTGGACGCAGATCTGGAACGCCTTTTTTTTTTTTTTTTTTTTTTTTTTGGATTTGCTGTCAGTTTAGCCGTCGCGTTACGTATGATGTCCTCTCTAGTGTCGAAGTGGGTTCGACTGTCGAAGAAAAAAAAGTAAGGGGCCTTATGCAGAGTCGTTTTGACGTATGATTAGTGTCGTACTAAAGGTCTTAATACTGCTAGAAACATACGTTAGTCGAAGTCTTTAGTATAGCACTAATAACGCGTCAGAACGACTTTGCATAAAGCCGAAGGAGTTGCAAGAAGTCGTGTCCGGAAAATGGGGAAATTGGGCGCATATGGTGAACACAGAAATTTGGAGCCTCATTCAGAGGCATAACTACATTTTATGCAATCCCACAAGAGAATATTAACGCACCCAGCAGATTGAATGCTAGATAACAAAACTTCGCTATATCTGTGAACAATGTGTTAAATAAATAAATACAATCATTAAACATTCACAAATAGAAATCACTTTGTTATAAATCGTAGTCAATGGCGTCAGTCTTCATGAGGAATGCCAGAAATTTATTGAGTGGTTTCCGCGTAGGGAAGGGTTCCGGCAATGTACTTTGACGTTTGTAATTTTTTTCTCGGAAAAAACAGCAATTACCTTTCATATACTCTGCATCAAAGCAAAATATGTCACTAAACAGTTCGTAGACAAGATATGTTTGCCTATGTATGCTTTATTCTTTAACCCAGCTTTTCATATACTGTATTTCAAAACAAAAAATCCCATTAAACAGCTGGTCTTCAGGCTGTTGCCGCAAATGATGTCTAAATTCTATTAAAATGTTTGCGTTTTTGGGAGGTGAGAATCGACCGAGAATCCCTTCTATAATGGAAAACAGCACTGAACCTGCAGTGTTTTTTCCTCAAGATGTCACATGCGCTGTTCCTACCTTCTGAAAGCTGACCTCTGCTATTATATTAAAATAAAGCGAAGCTGTTTCTAAAGATCAATGAGAGATAGAGTTGAGTGGCGAGGAGTAGGGCCTACATTCATGCGGTGACATTGAAGTTGTTCTGTTTTGACACAGCAATGACTTCAGTTCCTACACCCTCTTTGATCCAAATTCAAAGTCTGCTGATTAGATACAATTTGAGCGAGGCAATATGGGATCGACCCAGTTCCTTTCTAATCGCGATAGTTCCAAAAAATGTGGTCTTTATTTTAGTTCAATTGATAATAAGAAGTTAATGAATGTATTTGCGCCAAGGAATCGTTGACATCCACAAAAATAACAAAACACGTGATCTATCATTGTTTCGGTTTTGTTCAGATAAAGAATATTTGAAGAAAATTTCTTAACAGGAGGGGTAGAAAATATAAGTCAGGAAAGACTTGTAGCGCATGAGCATGTCACACAATTTTTGATCAGCTTAGTACCGCCATCATTTCGAAAATATTTGCTTAGTAGTCTTTAAATTTCTTTGTCGGTTGACGAATAAAGAGTTGCTTCGCAATTTGCAAGATGTCCAAGGTGTTAGAAAATTGGTTAAAAAGGAAAGGAGACAATAGCTGTGTAAATTCCGTTGACGAAAACATAGAAGCAAAACATCGAGAACTAGCGAAGAAAAATCCAAAATTAATGTTAATTTGCCAGCTACTACTTCAGAGAAGACATAAGTATATTTATTTATTTATTTATTTATTTATTTATTTATTTATTTATTTATTTATTTATTTCACATTATATAAAGGTTGTTATGGCACCTCCAGATTGATGACAAAGATGCAGGGATAACGTCTTTCGTTAAAAGCATTGGAAAGGAGACTACTTGGGGCCTATAAGTTAGGTACCATTCCGACATTTGCCTGGTGCGAATGAAGAAACCCCTCTCTGGAGATAGCTGATTTGCAAAGACATTTTTACACTTTCTTGACCGATTTATTATTATTATTATTATTATTATTATTATTATTATTATTATTATTATTATTATTATTATTATTATTATTATTATTATTATTATTATTATTATTATTATTGAGATTTATATCTTATATCTGTGTGAACGGCCTCAGGCATAAATTTCGTTGGAAGCAGCTGTTCGAGTAATTATACTTTTAAAAAATCAATAACCAACCATCCTCACTGGCCTTTGTAAGCTTTTTTTGACAGATTAAGTTAATCCTGGAATAGTACACCAACTTATAAGTCCAGATAGCATCCTTTTCAAGTACTTTTGTTTGACAGTGTGCTCAAGATTTAATAATTTAATAAACAGTCATGAAACACATTTCAATATCTGAGAAAATGTCTGATCACGGAAATGATAATCTACCTAGAAGAGCTAGATTTGCGGGTTTTCTTACTTGCTTCCTCGCTTTTAAGAAAAAATAAAAATGCAAATTTAAATTAAAAATGTGCAAAAGATATCATTTTTTTCTTTTTAGTTTACAACTTTTATTTCTTTTACGAAAAATTTTAAGGGGGGAAGACGTTATTTTTGGCTTCGTCTTTGTTTATTTTTCCTTTTTTTTCCAGGGTGTGTATTTATTTTATTTTATTTTATTTTATTTAACAATCACCAGATACAGCTCACAGGCCATTTTATACCAGGGGCGGATCCAGGACGGACTTCTGGGGGCCGGTAGGTTGTAATACTGCTACTTACAGCTACTTTTAAGAGCTCCAAACACTGGGATGGGTTATATTTATATATATAAAATTAAAAAATTCTCTTCTGGGGAGGTAGATCGGCCCCCTGGATCCAATGTTTCTAACTGATATCTAACAATAACAATGGAAAGGATTTGGGAAGGCATTGGCCAGGGCCTGTCTAGTAGGTACTTTCCCGGCATTTGCCTGGTAGGCCTGAGGTAAATCCTGGAAGAAACCTGGTCAGGATGGTCGACAGCAGGAATCGAACCTACGTACTTCCGAATGCGATACCAACGGTCTACCACTTGATTCACTTCGCTCGGTGAGATTGCCGTTTCTGAATTTTCTTTTTGAATCGCTCCCGACGGGAAACCTAAGCCTCGAAACATCTTGAATGTAGCATTTTTCGAAAATAACTATGGTTTCCTCTAAAATTCACGATACCACTTCTTCTAACACTTTTAGTCTTTCCGCTATTAATGCTCAAAGTTCAATTTTCTGCAATTTTACGCGCTTATAACTTGGAAGGAACACTGCTTTCGACTTCGGTGCAATAAATTATTTTGCTTGTTTTCGCATCTACTTTCAACCCCCAAGTTCTGTAATAGGAATATATAAAAAGATAACCAAGGAAGTTCTGTCGCCTTTTCACCCACAACCTTCGAACATCGATGTCACCTAAGACTACCTGAAAGATCAAAAATAATCCCCACCAGCATCGCCGATCTGCTGCCAACGTTCTGGAAGTCGATGCATTCCATCGCGGAAGAACCTGGTAGGCCGTGAAGCGAAAAAGGTATCAAGTCCATTTTGTACCTCTACTAGAGATTTGAACTGGCGTCCTCTAAGGCTAGTGTTTAAGGAATGGAACCGGTGATAATCGGACGGTGCAATGTCCGAAGAGTATGGTGATGCAATAGTGTTTCCCATCCAAGGCGTAGAATGGCGTCCCGGGTCATCCTAGCCACGTGGGGCTTAGCGTTGTCCTGTAACAGGAGGATCCCTTTGCAATTCAGAAGTGGTGGCTTCAAAGTTTTGAGTTTTTCTTTTGAATACGGCTCAACTGCTGACAGTACACACTTTCGTTGATGCTCTGACCAGCTGGTAGCAGTTCCCGATGCTCGATGCCGCGAGCAGTGCACCAAACACACAAGAGGTCCTTCTTCTGGTGCAGTGCTGGTTTCGGTTGATTTGGAACCGCTTCACCAATGATGACGGTGACGGGAGATTCGTACAAGATCCACTTCTTATTATGTCAACATCCTGTCCAGAAATGGCTCCTTCCTCAAACGAGAAAACAAAGATACAAACATGTCTGCACGCGTTGCTTTCTGTTTCGGAGTCAAGTCATGTGGGATCCATCAACCCAACTTGTAGTGCTTCTCAAGTTGATGGAGGTGTTGCCGAATGGTTTCTCCATTCACATTGAATAACAGTCCCAGTTCCTCATATGTCTGTGCACTGTTCGCCTCAATTGCTGTCTGAAGATGTTCATATTGAACATGTGTTGGTCTTTCGGCACGTGGTGCGTCCTCGAGTGTTTCGTCACTGTCCTTAAACTTGTTGAACCACCGCTGCATTTTCTGCGTAGTCACGACACCCTCACCAAAGGCCTAGCATATCTTCCTCCCCGCTGCAGCGGCGCTTGACTCAAGTTTGAACTCGTACAGCATACACGCCCTTATGACGCTCTGCGGAGGTCTCATGTTCAGTCTGTCTTTACGCAAGTTCACGGTGTAACTGTACTGCTAGAACCGGGTAGTATGTTGGATATACTCACACCAACAACTGACTTTCGCCTTATCTCCATTCGCATTCAACTCACGGTCATGGTGGAAAGACTACAAGGTGGTTGCATGCGCATGTCGCCTGGAGCGCTGTCGTGGCTGTGACGTCATCTGGTTTGCAAGAGACAACGGGAAACAGTGCGGCTTTAAGTGACAAGTGGAAATTCTTTGTTACTTTGTTCTTTTAAATTATATCGAGAATGCCTAACTGTGCAGTGTACGGCTGTAGTAATTATTACAGAAAAACTAAGGGAACTAATATAAAATACTTTAATTTCCTAAAAAAGTGGGGGAATGTCTCCAGAAATGGATTTTAGCTTGCAGGCGACAGGACAAAATAAACCTAAAATATGGTAAGTTTTACATAAAAGTAATAAATAAATGCAATGTTAAATGAAATTATAAAAAAGCGATTTCATTATATAGTTTCTTTTTAGTATTAATAGTATCTAATAATAGTATATAGGGCTACAGTAGCTTGTGTTGATTCTGCATACAAAAATCCAATAGTACGATTTAAAAAGACGAACTTTGAAGCAAGACCCGGATTCGAAATCATGAGGGAGGGGAACCGACAGAGGTTATCATTTCTATCATTATTTCCTTCTACATAAGATATTGAGACAAAATTTTCCCCACAGAGGCAGGCATGTAACTCGAGAAGGGAGGCACGATGATCTAGGAGGCTTACCTCCCTCGAGTTACGCAAATGGAGAGCATTGAACGCGTTAAAGTAGTTCAGGTCCCATTTCATTCTGGAGGTCTGCATTCCCTGTAGCCTCGGTGCTAAAACGGGACATTGTACTTCAAATTAACTAACGAATGGAAGGTTCGTAATAACGATTAACGGTTACAAAGATATATAACAATGTATTAGATCAAGAGAATAAAGTATCCACCTACCACGTCAGGGCGACATTGTCGGGACATTTTTACACTCAGACTTTGAAATTTTTGTTCATTTTAATCATAACTTTGGATAATTACAAATACCTATTTAGGGGCCTCCTCCAGAATTACAAAATTAAGAATGACTGCAGTAAATTTTAAAATATGGTAGATTCTCAACCAATCAAGGAAGCACGGTGGCTCAGTGGCAGAAGGCTCACCTCTGGTGCAAGGGAAACTGGTCCGCTTCTCGGTCAAGTGAGTTTGTGGTGGACAACATCGTGTCCGTGAGTTTCTCGGGGTACTCCCGTATTCTCATTCCACCAAATTCCACATAATCATTCACTTCCATTTATCTTTTGTCTTCTTCAGTCTACAGAATGAAGAAAATTAAGAAAGTTATGTAATTTTATGGTTTATATGTTTTCTAGTCTAGCTGTAACACCCCTACATCGTCTTCACCTACGCCTAGTACTTTGTTTCTTGTTTGAAATAGTCAAGTTGCAATATTCTTTGTTTGAGTTGCTTTGTGTATATATATATTTATTTCTATATATTTTTAGAACACAATAATATACAGGGTTTGTGCGGAAAGTAATAGGACTGAGTCGATTTTTTAAAAAAAAAATATTGAGCCAATCGTTACAATTCTTTAAAAACTTTCAAAATAGGCTCCTTCTGCGTCGATGCAGCGCTGCCAGTGCGATTTCCAAGCATTGAAGGCGTCACGGAAGTCATTCTCCGGAATAACCTTGAGAGCCGCGGTGCAAGCTGCTTGGATCCCCTCTGTCGTCTCAAAATGCTTGCCTTTCATCGAGCGTTTCAGGTGAGGAAACAAAAAGAAGTCCGGGGGGCCACATCTGGGCTGTAGGGCGGTTGCGGAAGCGTTGGGATGCCGGCCTTGGTCAGGTAGCTGTTCACAAGAAAGGCGGTGTGAGCCGGGGCGTTGTCGTGGTGCAGCTTCCAGTCGGCTCCGAAGTCTGGTCGGACCCGATTGACCCTTCGTTTGAGTCTCTTGAGCACTTCCACGTAAAACTTGGCGTTGACGGTTTGTCCAGGAGAAACAAATTCATGGTGGACGATGCCTTTGATGTCAAAAAAGACAATGAGCATCGTTTTCACTTTGGATTTGCTCATTCTTCCCTTTTTTGGGCGAGGAGACGCCGGCATGTGCCACTCGGAAGATTGCCTCTTTGTCTCGGGATCATACTCAAAGATCCATGATTCGTCACCTGTGATTACGTTATTCAAAAATTGGGGGTCACTTTCACACATGTTCAAATTTTCTTGGCACAATTCCACCCGCCGCAATTTCTGGTCGTCAGTGAGCACTTTTGGGACAATCTTCGCGCACACCTTGAGCATGTTCAAATGCTCCGTCACAATTTCATGAACCACAGTTTTTGGTAAATTTAACATCTGGGCAATTAAACGAATACTTAGTCGACGGTCGACGACGGTTCAAAACTTCGCGCACACGAGTCACATTGTCGGTGTTTGTCGAAGTCGAAGGTCTTCCAGCACGGTCTTCATCGGCGACCTCCTCCGAAAAGGCCTTGTGCCACCGAAACACACCACTTCTTGCTAAAGCATCATCTGGGTAAGCCTGCTTGATCAAATCAAACGTCTCTGTCGCAGATTTACCGAGTTTAACACATAATTTAATCGCGTACCTCTGCTGTAACGAACGCTGCATTTTCGGCTTGCACCACGCACAGAAACACGTCGCGCGAAAAAGCCTATCCTGACTCTCCGTGTGCTCGGAGACAAGTAACCAGCCGCTCGTTTGTTAGCTAAGAACGCCCTCTACCGGATCCAGTCGGTGCGTGCACGCTCCGAAGTACAGTCATGGCGGAATAAAATCAGTCCTATTACTTCCCGGACAAACCCTGTATGTAACGTTTTATTTCGTACAAATGTTTAATAATACAGTTTGTTATGGCGTAAATTTTGACACTAATATTCAGAGAACTGTCAGTTTCACCAAACCTTTTGTTTAAATACAAATTCTATAAATAAGCGATCAGCGACTTCAAATAAGATGATTTTCTTATAAATCAAAAATAAAAACGATGTTCAAAATATTAAATACGTGCGTTCCTGCTCAATAAAGTTTTTAACCTCCTCTGAGATTCTGATGAAACTTACGTGGGAGCAACCTCTTTTAAAAAACTGTCCAAGCATAACGAAAATATACGTACGTGCATTTCTGTTTACGAAAACCATGAATTCTCCCTTAAGATATTCTCAAAATGTATATGGGGTCATTAGTAAAGAATTCTCTTTCAAGCAAAATAATAATATTAGTAAATCTAAACCGATCAATGTGTTACGAAAATATACTTGAGCATACATAAATATATAATAATGAAATGCATTAACGGCACACTGTGTTATAGATTATTCAGGCCTATACATACTCGATTGTAGTATTACTTGAGATGTTTAAAAAAGAAAAAGCAAAAAATGTAGTGAGTAATATTGGCTTGTTCAAGCTTCAAAGTTGTTTAATAAATTTATGAACTGATATTGCTGCTTCTTTTGCTATTGCAAATATCTTCCTTTGCATTACGTTTATATAATTATTGTTTGTACTAAAATTTTTACTTCGTTGAAGATCACTATAAATAGAAGAGAAGTTTGCGTGTAAGATACCAGCAAGCAAGCGCTTGTTAAAAGTTCACCTGACTCTCGCTGGCCACGTCTGCGACCAAAGTGACGTCATGCGCCAGAGCGACAAGAATGTAGCACTGCATTGCATCCACCTTGTAGTCTTTCCACCATGCTCACGGTGTGAGGGCCAATTGAACTCAGACCTCCACAAAAAGCGACAGAACTTTCTTGGTTACCTTTATATATATATATATATATATATATATATATATATATATATATATATATATATATATATATATATATATATATATATATATATATATATGGCCGGATCCAGGATTGTCTGAGGGAGGTGCACCAATAATTCCCAAAATAACCAATCACACTGAAACTCTTCGAAGTGACATGTAATAATATTCTTTATCCCTGACAACGCTGATGCATTGAACGGCGGGGAGTGTTTTAAAGAGGGTCGCAAGCAGTGGCGGCTAATGTTAGCGTTGCAGCGTTGCGCAACGATCAAAGTGTTTCACGAGAAAATATTATTATCAATAGTAGTACGAGTAAAGAACAGAAAAAATACCTTTTAATACTCGCATATATACACTTTAAATAACATTGTTTTTACTTCTGTAACTGTCCGTTCCGTTAATCCGTTTTAAAAAGCGAAAAATAATCTGTCACACAGTCTCTAATTTATATTGTGTTGCAGCGAGCATACAACGACCAGATTCCTTCAGCGCGACAATTGAAGCAAATGTTAAGTCTCCTTTCCCCTATCTCAGAAGTTAAAGGGACTGGTCGTTGCAGTGCTTTTGCAACACAGCACGGTTTCCAGTGAACGAGAAGGTTTTTCGCGCTAAATAAGATTTCTGAATTTTCTTTCACTAGCAATTAACAAATGGAATTTGTTTTTATGCATTTATATTTTTAAATTACGGGACCATACGGAAGCAAATCAATATAATGACAAAAAAGTTATTGCAGAATTACAAAATAAGAAAGAAAATATCTAGTAGAGGAGAAAACAAATGAAAGTAGATCCGCATTTACAAGTTAATTCTTAGCTTATATTGACAATGAAGGCTTCTTCTACAGAAATTTGTGAATCAAATATTAATGTCAGTATGTAGAATCGCCCCCCCCCCTCTGTGGATAGTATTTTAGCATAAACATATTTCTTTAATAATATAAGTACATTTTATACTCTTGATAATTTCCACATAAAACTGTATGATGGGAACGCCACATTGAATTTGGGACTAGTTAGCAAATGCTCACGGGCGTATCCACGAGGGGGATCCACCGGGTCCGGACCTCCCAAAAATTTCGAAACTTGACTAACATTTGTAGACTTTCTTAACGAACTATACTTGTTTAGCAGAGAAACGATTGATGTAGGCTAAATATTTTCTTTTACGCCTCATCATGTACTCTTTCTTTTCTTACAGAAATAATCGTTCTATCTCATTTTTTCTAAAAATATAGGTGACAATAAGTAAGAATTACTTATCGTCTTTTCGGGTGCAGAATAAGACAGGTTCCATATTATGTAGACGTATTGGACTTCCCTCAAATACTTTAGACCCCTCCCAGTTAACATTTTTGGGTGTAGAACTGGCAGTGCTGTTTGTTTGATGTTCTTTTATTTTTGGCTCCTGTTACATGCTGATCCTTCATCTGGCGGGTTTCGAGGTTTCCTTTCCAGAACATATCACATTGGTAAGCGTTATTTCGCCTCATGTGGAAGTAATTGTGTTCATCGTGCATTGCGTAACAACCAAGACGGATGATTTGGAATGTAGTTTTTTTTTTCTTTTATGCACATGTGTGTGTGTTAATGTATGCATATGTGACATTCAAATTCATATACCAGTACCTCTTTTGTATCAGCTGTTTTAGTGTTTAATTATTAGGTTTAATTTTTTGTATCTGCTTTAATTCTGTAAATAACCTACAAATTCTGAATGACCACTCTACAAATTCTGAATGAACCTACAAATAACTTACAGAAAACATTAACCAGCTTTCAACTGAGGAAAAATTTTGCAATTAAGGCTTAGACAAAACAAGCAAAGGGCAATTCAGGAGTGTGTTCGAAAAAAAAAATCCAGTTTAAATTTACAGGTTATCTTATGGCAGTAGTGTTGTTTACACCAGATACATTTCCTCAATTTATTTTAAATTTTCCTTGATAAACTGTGAATAAAGTGTGTTCAATGTACATTTTTTATAACACTAATCTCTGCTACGAACTCTCTTCAGTCAACGCTGAAGAGGAATTCGGATCACTGTCAGGGACTGGGTTTGCTAGAATGAATCGTTCGCAATAACCTAGAAAAAATATTTAGTGAATCTACAAAGCTTCTGAAATTAATATTAACTGTACCTATGGCGTCAGCAAGACGAAAAGTTTTTTTGTTTTTTCACATGAGAAAAAATTGACACTTACAAGAAATTGAATGTCCCAAGAAAGGTTATTACCATTGGTTATGCTTTCCATCGAAAAAGGCCTGACAATAAGAATACCAGAGTTCAACCAGCATGTATTAGACAAATTTGCTCCAATCAAAGAGAGGATAATGAACTTACTAATTAATTAAGGTAATTAATCGGATAAAATGTTTTGCATTTCTTATTTTTTAAAAACAGAATTTTATTTAATTTAACATGTCACATAGCATTTGCATCAAGTTATGCTGATTAGTCAATGAATCAACTTTATATCTTCTGTCTCTTATCGTTCGTATTGCAACACCCGAAACCACAATCCACCGGCCGCCACTGGTCGCAAGTGTTATGCAGGAAAAAATATTCTCTTCTCCTGGCTTTTTTTACACTTGCCGAATGTTATATTATCTGGCTTGGTGAATTCATTTCCTTCAACCTTTAGAAAATCGACTTAAACTGTTGCTTTTGCAAAGCTCTGCTTTCTTTTAAGCCCCACGGAAAAATTATGGCAGAAAGTTTTGAAAAGTGTTGCAATTTATACATATATATATATATATATATATATATATATATATATATATATATATATATATATATATATATATATATATATATATATATAGATAGATAGATAGATAGATAGATAGATAGATAGATAGATAGATATAGATAGATAGATAGATAGATAGATAGATAGATAGATAGATAGATAGATAGATAGATAGATAGATAGATAGATATTAGGAAAGGTGCCGAATGTCGGATACTGTTTGAAAAATAGCAATAAAATCTTTACCAACAAATATTTAATTGATATATCCTCTTCTAAATGTTTTGTTATCTTTGTAGATTATAATTTGAAAGTTTCGAAGCAATAACGAAATATTAAAAGAAATATATATATATATATATATACACTTTGGTACAAATTCGCATTTTTCTGAGTTTTGAAAAAGGTTGCCCAATGTCGGATAGTAAGGGGTCTTAATATCGGATGGAAATTAAATGAGAAGGATTTAAGGAAAACCACAACTGGAGAAGACTGTGCACTATTTTAATTATATTTCATGGTGTAAATGTATACAAAACGTAAAGTTGCAAATCATGTAGATGTAACTAAACGTTGTTCTATAAAATAAACTACTTTCTAAATATGTGCATATGTAAATTTATCTTAACTAAACATTGTTCTACAAAATTGTAGACGTTTTCAACATGTAGATTTACTTTGAATTAAACATTGTTCAACAAAAGAAGCTACTTTCTAATGATATAGATTCATTTGTAACTAAACAATGTTCTACTCATCTGTAGTAGGATCTACCAAGAAGTTAAATTACTGGCAATAATCACAAACAAAGGATTTCCACGTTTTTGGATCAGTGCCTGCATATATCTCGTGTGTCCATTTAAGACAACGCATACATCGTATCCATAGTTCACCACCTTTGTCAAATTTATACGGCTGTGAACAAAACATTGAAGATTTTGGATGCCTTGAGGAACCCCATTTCCTTTCCCTTGACGGCAGCAACAGTCTGAAACATAGCCTCAGAATCCCACTTCTTCCTCCGAGCGATTTCTGTCAACTGTAATAACCGAAGAATGACATCAGCATACCTTTCCCTAATATCTAATATCCGATATTTGAAACCTCTGTACTATCCGATATTTTGCAACTTAGGTTGTGTGGCAACTTTCAACTATATACATTACGTAAACAGAAACGAACTACCAAAACATCTTATAATTTAAGACTACTCTTCTTAGCCTATATTATAAGTGTAGCATGAATATGATTAGGTTATCTTTATGGACGACATAATGCAATCAACTGTAGTACTGGAAATATTTCATAAGGTCAAAATCACAAAACACTTCACCACACAAATAAACATGTTGCGAGAGATATCATAACTTAAGTGTGTAATGGCCCACCATTGTTGTGCAGTTACAATAACGGCCGCTAGGCTGCAGCACCTCACACGGAATATTTCTCGGTATCCGATATTGGGAAACCATCCGATATTCGGCACCTTGACCGTATATATATATATATATATATATATATATATATATATATATATATATATATATATATATATGTGTGTGTGTGTGTGTGTGTGTGTGTGTGTGTGTGTGTGTGTGTGTGTGTGTGTGTGTGTGTGTGTGTGTGTGTAACAAAAGATGAGCGTATACCCACCTAAAAATTCAGCATTGCATCACTGCGCATAACCATCAAACAAACAATTGAAATTTTTAGTAGGCATCTTAGCATACACTCGAGATAGAATGCCAGAAAAGACTGAATTGTAATATCACTCGTTTAAAAGATATATCCCAAAACACCTCATGGTAGTACACAAGGGTTAAAAATGTTTGCATTTTTGGGTCTATGGAAATCGAGTTTTTTTTTTTTTTTTTTTTTTTTTAGGAATCCCTGTTATTCAAAGGGAAGAAAGGAAAGAGAGTGTTAGCCTATATGCATATGATGACCTTGAAATTGTTGTTCTACTGTTTGACAGTAATTACCACATTTTCATGTATCATCTTTGACTCAAACCCTTTGCAGACTGAGCCAAGCAATACTGAAAAGAATCAGTTCCTTTCAGATCATAAAAAGAGGTTCCGAAAAAAAAATACTTTACCTTAGTTAAAGGGTTATGAGGGAATGGAGACATTTGATCTCAAGAAGTCATTGTCCTCGACAAAATAACAAAACACGTGACCTGTCATCGGCTATTTTGAATCATTAACCGACGTTGCCAGTAAGATTAACTACAACAGGAAACCTCCCGCAATTGGCATCACAAAGAAAGCGGCGATCAATGGATTTCGATAAATGCTCAGCAGTTAGCAGGGGCGGATCCAGGACCGACTTCTGGGGGAGGCGGTGGGTTGTCATACTGATACTTTTAAGGGCTCCAGACTTTGGGATGGGTTTTATTTATATATATAAAATAAGAAAGTTATATCGCGAACCTGTTGGTGTTATCACATCACCTACATCTGGCACAAAGTAAACACCAGATGCTGTCGGCCCTCATAACCGACTGAGTTAGTGCAACATGCTAGTAAGAAAAATCGTTGTTGGCGTGGGTTCAAACTAGAGACCTACACGGGCCGGGCATTTCTTTGGGCCAGCCGGGCTTGGGCGGGACGACACTGATTTCTCTTCAGGTCGGGCCGGGCTGGGGCCGATTAACTGCAATTCTTTAATAATTATTGACTTTCGTTAAACGATAATTGGAATAAAGCCAAACGCTGAAGAAGTGTGCCCGTGAAAAATGTTACAAAGAATGCAATAACTATTTACAGTTTGTGTTGCTTAGCGCCTTCACTTTCACTATAGAGGATTGCTGGCATTATGCGGTAAATTGAGCTCTGACGTTGACCTTCACTGAACCCAAAACATGACAAGAAGGGGTGGGAAAGTTTTGCCTGCCGCTAAATAATATTGCCATCTTCACTTTATGTTAAAAATCAATCAAGTTAGTTTTTGTTACAGGAAATGGAGTTTTTGTTCTCTTGATGACAGGCAAAGTTCTAGGAGGCAATGGTACCATTCAGGAGGCAAGCGTCAGGTTGTGAACCAGAGTTTAGAAAATGTTTCCGAGGATTAGGTCAAGTTTAATACTAAATTTTGAGAATGATTGGGGCTGGAGCTAATTTTTAAAAAAAAATATCGGGAAGGGGTCGGGCCAAAAACTTTTAAAATTTATCGGGCCCGGGCCGGGCTTGGGCCAAGAATTTTAAAAACGTATCGGGCCGGGCCGAGCTCAGGCCGAAAATCTTCAAAACTTTTCGGGCCCGGGCCGGGCCGGGTCTAGGTACATTCGGACTGGATTGGTCTCGGGCCGAAAAATTCGGCCCGTGCATGTCTCTAGTTCAAACCCTGCCTAAGGAAAGTTTTTTATTACTTGTAAAAATTTTTATAACACTTCTTTCGTTAAAATAAGATTAAAGATAATATTCAAAAAGTGATTCAACGATTATTTTTTAAAATTTTCATTAAAATAAGTTTGCCTTTGTAGTATACAGATCCATAATAATAATAATAATAATAATAATAATAATAATAATAATAATAATAATAATAATAATAATAGTAGTAGTAGCAGTAGTAATAGTAGTAGTAGGAACGGGTTAGAATGCAATTCAGCATTCATTTGTTTCTGTGCGATCTTGCCAAACGTAACCCGCTTACAATGCTTTCTGGCTAAGGCTGATTGTATTTCGAAAATATGCATGTGGGAGATGTGGATACATCTTTCACCTTATGTAATTTTACTACTTTACTGTCTGAGATGAACAAATTACTCTGACACAGGGGTTACGCTCAACCTGTGGTGCGCAACTTCATTGGTTACTTAGCAAAATCGCTAGTAACTAATAGAACTAAAGGACATAAAAATGCTCCATTAAAAGGCAGCAGAAATTTGTGGAATATGCTGGGTTAGTTCAATTTGAGTTTAGTGTCCTTTGTAACAATGAGACTAAGACGAATTTCTGCAGTGCATCGTGGATCCGAACAATATGAGTTACTCTTCGTGCATGTGCTTTCACGTAGCAAAAAACGAGATATAAGAAAACGCCCTTGTGTAACAATTAACGGCAAAACGTTGAATTACGTCTCGGATATCAAATTTCTTGGTCTTTGGGTGTCAGATACATTAGATTGGAAAATTCACATTCAAAAATTATCTAGTAAATTGGCTCAAACCTGTAACATGTTAAAGCTTTTACGAAATAGTGTCAGTCAACATGTTCTGCTCACGGCTTATTTTGGACTTTTTCATTCTAAATTGAAATATGGTATTATATTCTGGGGATCTACTGCACTGCTAAATTCCATATTCGTTTTACAAAAGAGAGCTTTAAGGTTTATGACCGGAAGTAAACCTCGAACTTCTTGTAAACCTCTATTTAAATTTCTTGAAATCTTACCTCTTCCATGTTTATAAATATATGAACTTCTAAAATTTGTAAGAAAAGATATACAGATAGATACAAGCAGCTTCCGGTTGAACTCAGATATTCATAGGCATAATACAAGACAAGCGTCTGACCTTCATGTAGAGTCCTCACGTTTAAAAGTACATAAGAATAGTACATTTCCTATGGCAGTGAATATTTATAACAAGCTTCCTTCCACTTTGAAAAACAAAACATCTGGTTTCAATAAAGCAGTCAAGTCCTACCTACTCGAGCACTGTTTCTATTCTGTAGAAGAATATCTCACCTGTAGTAAATAATGTTTAAAGTATATATATTTTGTATATCTATAATGTAAGGTTTTATTAACTGTTATGTTGTTTTATATCGATGTATGTAAATTAGAATAATGAAAAATTGTACGTTTTTTTTTTACATAAATTCACAGTATTTTAATATTGCATGTAGATTTAAATCTATACATATGTACACATTCAGTGTTCTTATGACGTGTCCAACTCATACGTTCACGTTGTGAACAATTTGTATGAAAAAGGATGAAAATAAATACAATACAATACAATGCACTTGGAATTGTAATATTTTTTCTGGGTAGGGCCTACTGAATAAAAATAGCCCGTCATAAAAATAGCAACTTTATGGTTAAAACGAGTGATAAATGTTAGAAAACAATTTCTAGGCATTACCAGTGATTTTCGCGATAAAATATTTGCGCAAAATAGGATAGCAGGTACCGGTACTAGAATAGCCATGGGCATCCAAAAGTGGGACTTCCCCCCTGGCTCACGAAAATGTATTAAATTTCTTAAGATTTTCTTAATACGAATAAAAAAAAATACCAAACGTAATATAGCAACCAGGGAGATCGTCCCCCTGGAAAATTTTCTTCGGGAGCCCATGAGAATAGCACCTAATCATTTCCAGAGTAGATCAGTTTTGCATGCATATTATCAATTTGCACGCAAATAATTATTTAAACATGAGCCAGGTTAATGACAGTCCATAACATCTTACAGAATATCTAAAGCAAGAAAAGTGAAAGAAAATCGCTTTATATTATTATTATTATTATTATTATTATTATTATTTGACGAACTATTCTTACTTTGCACACTTTTTGTCCGTGTTGCAATTATTTTTAGTGAAATTGGCCTAGTCCTCTTTATACATATAATATATAGTACAATACAGAAAAATAAATAAACATTTATGGAAATTCATTTTATTGACGCTTTTACTTATCACTTATTCTCCATAAGAACTCTAGTTTCGCATGATGATAGTCAACTAACAACTGAAATGTGAAATCCGCTTTTGTCCTTATAGGGAGGAGAGAGGTATATTTGCAAACAAATAGTGTAAGTTGCTTGTGTTTTCGCAGTATATTATTATACTTTGTTCCTGTTAGGGTATATTTCTATAAGTAAATACTCTATTGATAGTAAATATTCATATTTAGTCACTACGGAATGTAGAATATAATGGACCTCATGTATTGAAATACATGGCCTTCAAATTGTTTGTTTATTAACATGAAAGCCGTGTTTTTTTGAAAATAGGTTAATTTCTTCTTAATTATTTACTCTTCGGGTGACAGATATGCACATACCGGTAGTAATCTTATTTAAAAATGAGACGAATAGAGTATGTGTATAAACGATAAAAAATCAAATTAGAAATGTCAATGCAGTTCTAATAACGGGAAAATTGGAATCTATTAAGTTTGAGAATTAATTTTGTATCTTTATTTTAAACTGTTAACCTGGCGATGAGCTAGTTTCGTGTTCCTCTCTATCTTAGAACTAAATAAAAACAGGACTCCCTCGTGGCTCAGTGGTTAGTATACGCGCCTTTGGCGTGGAAGGTTCGGTTTTGATTCCCGGCTGGAGCTCATGTAGTTCGGATCCCACGTTAAGCTGTAAGTCCACGTCTCATATAGCCTCGCTGCTGAAAGGGACGCTGAACTCAAAATCAAATCAACTTGTAACAATCAGAAATCCCGTTAATAGGAGTGCGAGGAAGACCCGGCAGAAGTTTGGTTCTTGTATTCATCGTTTTTTGGTTTCACTCAGGCAGACGGTTCTATCAAATAGAAAACTTGTGGATAAAATACGATGTGAAACATTGTTCGTGAAGGAATGAGATATTGAATATCAGTAATTACTGTCAGTACACAGCATATTGAAATAAATTTTGAGAGATAGTGAAAGTAGTGTACATGTGTAAGTATGGCCTTCCACTATCCACGTGTATGTTTATACTCCTCCCCCCCTTCCCGTCGCTGACGCGCTTGCTACCTACGGACGCACTTCTCTACCTCTCAGGTCTCCTGCCCTGGCTCGGTTAGATAGCATTCGTGCTTTTTAGTGGGCACCTAGCACAAGTTGGTTCGTGTTTTATAAGCTGTAGTTTTATGCCATACTGTGCGTCCACACTGTATATATACTAAACCATCCTGAAGTCAGTCTTCAAGTAGTAGTGCAGCTCCTCATTTAGTGCATGCTCTGCTAAAAGAAATACGAAGCTTTAAGCTAACCTGAAAACGTAAGAAATGTATCAAGAGTTTGGTAGAGCCGTCTGCTTAAGTAATGCTTATATATATATATATATATATATATATATATATATATATATATATATATATATATATATAATTGATCGTGAGGTAATTTTACGAAACCAGCTTCACTTGGAATCTTGACGCAAAGATGAATAATAGAACTATTTTTAGCTGTGAGAGGGAAAAAAAACAGTTTTAGTGTTAGGAAGTGTTAAAATGAAGAAATCTCTATGTCCATATTTAGCTCTGCTCAGACGTAGAATAGATCGAATACTAGCCTGTAATGACACCTAACACAAGTTAGTGGATACAGCTGCATCGTGCATACCTTACCTGTAAAGATATCACAACGCCAGCTTTCGTAATACATTTCTACATCAGTTCTTCTTTCCGTATCTGCGTAAAGCTACAATTGAGAGTGTACAATGTAAAGTTATAAAAGAATGTGTAGTAGGGGCTAAAATGCCGTAGTTGGCGGCCCCGGATAAGAACCATATGAACCTGTTTTGAACGTTGTATTACTACTTCTCTGTTCTTACTGTATTATACCTCACATACACACCTGTTTCATTTTAGACCTTCCGTAGTCACTGTAAATCACAAATAATATTTCTTATTTTTATGCTTATTTTGCTCTTTCCTACATCCGTATGCATCTATATAGTACCGTATTACTGCGCAAAATTAGTGCCTTCGAAATATGAAGTATTGCAAAATACACACTACTCAAAGATTACTACATCCTTACCTTCTCACTGCGATAGAGAATATAATGTCGAAACTGCTACTAAAAAATTCGTGAATAATATCATCCTTATTGCGTGTTTGAATAAATATTCCTGCCAAATATCCATTGAAGTGTTCCATCTTCTTGCCCTGTGTGGGGTTATAATTTCGAAATGTTCTCCACATTGACTGAATCGACTGGGCATGTACTTTTTCAGGTGCGTTTGGGTTTGCAGTCCCCTATCGAAGACATGTTGCTAGAATATTAAAAGTTACAAAACGCATAAGAAAATATTTATTTCGTGCGTGCTAATGGGAGAATACTTACATTCGTGAAAAATGAAATTTTTCATCATTATATGTACTCTTACTGCCTTGAAAAGTGTTTCTTAGAAAGACCTTTTTTTAATAGGTGCAGATTGACTTCACAAGGGTTGAGTGTGTAGATGTATGGCATAAGAACTACAGTACATTAAGCACAAACCAACGTGTGTTAAGTACCACTTAAAAGCACGAGTGCTATATAATCGAAAAAAATGAAATGAAATCTTTGAGTTTTACGTCCCGCGGTTATGCCGTTAGGCTAAAGGGGACGGTGATGATGAGTAATGAATGAAATGGAATGAAGGAGGTGGGAGGAAACGGGAGAACCCCGAGAAAAACCACGCAAACGGTGTTTGTCCACCACAAAGTTCACTTGGCGAAGGCTGGGATCGAACCCGGGACCCCAAGCACCAGCTCTACCACTGAGCCACCGCGGCCCCGCTGTCTAATCGAGTCAAGGCAGGAGCGCATCAGGGGAGCCCGAGTAGTAGCGAGGGAGTGCGTCCGTAGGAAACAGGCGCGTCATCGACGGTGAGTAAACTCATAAATGACCATTTTGAAAAACACTTGGTATGACATAAAAGAAATAGAAAGCTTTGCGATACTTTCATTATCAGTTTGCACACTGCTTTGACATAGCACTTCCTTCCAGATTTTAACTTCGGTTTTCTCGCTTATTAATCAACCTCCACTGGTGATAATTCACTCTTTTCTTACTCTCATGCTGACATTTCGTCTGATTGTGTTATTCTTCCGTAAATTTTGTACTTTAGGACTGGCATCTGCGGCAGTTAACCCGGAAATAGATAATAGATAAGGGTTCTGTCCTGCCTTCCTATTTGCAATTTGTATTATAGTACAGAAAAAGATCATAACAATAGCCAATAATTAAATATATCGAACAGGATTAAAATTTCCGCTCTCCAATACTCAAGTCAAAATTAATATTCATGTCCTCGAGCTACACGCTTGTAGCCTCGTCGTAACCGAATTTAAAGTTTTTTTTTTTTTTTTTTTTTCCTCACTTAGGCTTCATCTTTGTCATCATACACTAAATAGCACACACAAGTGCCCAGGACACCGACAAAAATTTGAAGCGTTGTTAGAATAGTACTCTGATTTCAATGTTTTGCACACACACACACACACACACACATAAGAAGTTTGTTGGTTGTATCTTTGTTACGGTCGAGAACAGATCAGAATCTAGTCTGCGTTGCGTCTGTTCAGCATTGTGAGATGTCATCAGCTGGACCAACAGGACTGTGTCGTAGTTTTGTGTTAGGTGCCGGTACTTGTCGGGATGCAGGATAACGAGTATGCTGACACAGAAGCCAAGAACACTGCATTAGAGCACATTATCCCGTGCTCCGATCTCAGTAGCTACATCCTCCAATGAATAGCTAAATCTGATTGACAAGAGGATTGGAAGTAGCTCAACGAAGATAAATTCGCTCAGTAATATCTGTTTTTTGTAATTAGCAAACGTCGTCACGCACTGAACTCCGAGATGGATTGTGGTGCGTTTTCGTATTGGTCACTTTCATCTCAAGCATTCCTTTTTAGTGTGTGACGTCAACATTCCGTATTATGAAGACTATCGCGCCATGAATATTCCTCCTTGTACAAAACTCGGAATACTGACATTTGAGAGAATGTTTAGACTGACTTGTATTAGTTGGATTTTAGGGAATACTCTGTTTCCAGTGACAGTAGGTATGCTTTCGTTCTGACGACTGAAATAGTTAACTTTCCCTGAGACTGGTGGGAGCTCATGTATTTCGGATTCCACGTTAATCAGTAGGTCCTGTCATATAACCTCGCTGTTAAAAGGGACGTTAAACTCAAAATCAACTCAACTCAACTTCTCTTGTTATGTACCTTATACTGTTTACGAAACCACAGTTGAAAACTCATAAAGGGTTCGGCAGGGAATCGAGTCATTTCGTCACGCTGAATATCTTCAGTTCTTGAATATTAAGCATGATCAGAATGCTACTATCCTTCTGACAGACACTTACGAGTCAGTTTTGATGAAACGTGGAATGGTGTGTGTGTAACATTCGCTATAATAGCTTCTTATCTGGCAGCACAGTGTGCATTTGAGTGTTATTTTATATACCAGTTCCGCAACATGCTGCAGTACGTTTTACTGTTGTAGTTCAGGGTGTCTCGTCCTCTACATGGGTGTAACGCAACTTTTGGATCACGCTGAACAGTAAAAAAAGATTTGTTTTTTAATACATACATCAGAAAATTTTGCCTCAGGGAACTGTTTAAAATTTCTCACAGATATGACTGTCTAATTTCTTTTTCTCAATCATTTTAGGTCAAAAGAAGACCAACATTGGCCAAGCCAATGATTTCCAGGAATGAAATATGGCTTGGAGTATAAAGACTATTACTATTCCAATTTTAATTGGAGTATCGCTGTCAGGAGTCAGTGCGGCTTTATTGTATCTTTTGTTGCGAAAGGTAAGCCATTCAGGATATATAGACCTAAATATTATCCATAGTTAAAGTTAAAAGTTTTTAGTTATTTGAAAAATGTATGGAATAGTTATTTCAGTGTTTCATGCTCACTTTTATTCTCCTCAAAGACAAATATAACAGGTAAAGCTGTGCAATATTTCAGAAACTACTTCATTTTTCTTCTTCTGTTAATAAAGTTGCTTTTTTTTTTTTTTTTTTTTTTTAATACATGTTTCTATTTCTTACATATTTTTTGCTTAAGATTTGTTAGACGATATGTCTGTCAAATGTGCTCAAACTTTAAAACTCGGAAGCTAATTGAGAACTGAATCTACAAAATTCATAGTTTTTTTTAAATCTTTACCTTAAGTGCGACAGGAATATGAAAAGGTAGCCACTAACGAAATGGAACCAAGCTTAGTAGGAATATATTTGAGATCATGCAAAAATGGTAGACGCGTAAGCACCTGACTCATTGTCCAACTTTAATGTTTGCTGATGACGTATCAGTTGTGCAGCAAATCATGGCACTGACATTTCTAGAACTGACCTTATTAGTAAAACTACTGTACGTTGAACAACAACGTATAGTACAATTTGAAGTTCCTCGAACTGTGCTGTACATTCCCCCGACTTAAATCCCTTTTGAAAGACGAGCGGAATGGTGTGGGAAGGCATTTTGCAGCACGACCAGATGCACCGATGACTATTCAGCAGTTATCCACAGCGCTGGTGATGAAAAGACTCATTACCAACCTTGTGAGCAGCATGGGGCATTTTACAGAACATGCAGCTCTATCCGTGATCACATACCCTTTTAAGAAGCATTGCACTCGTGTAATTGTCAAGGGAGCGATCGTGAGTCATAGTGGTTTCAGTTTAAGTTATTGTTTCTGTATAAAAGTGCCATTTTTGTTGTAATCACGTTTTTTCTTTCTGTTGTTTTCTATATCATACTGTCATACTGTATCAAGTTTCACCGATGTATACCACGTAGGAGTAACACAGGATACGAAACTTACTTCCGTCCGTAAGTTTTGCACACCAGTGTATAACAGAGTTGTGAATATTAATTAATATACTATTATATTTTAGGTTTTAATGTTTTCGCCTGCAAATATTTTATGACTGATGTTGTTACTATTAATTAAAAAGGAAGTCGACGAAATTAAGACCTCGAATAAAAGATTGGAGAATGAGTTCACACTTCCTTAAACACCATTCGTGAAAAACTTGATGAGAATTATAACCTCATCAAACGAAGGAATTAAACAAATGCATGAATACTATTGAGGAATTACAGAATAAAAATTTCTCGTTAAAAATGATAAGTTAAAAGTTCAAGTAGATGATTTGAACCACTATAGTAGGCGGAATACAGTTGAAATACAAAATATTCCTGTTTTATAAGGTAAAGATGTTAGTAATGTAATTAGGGGGTAGGCAGAGCATTGGACATAAGTGTTACTAATAATATGACAGACAGGATGAAAAATCTCCCAGTCAACCACAACAAGGTTAAATTTGAGTTGGGTTGATTTTGTGTTTAACGGTCTGTTCAGCAGCGAGGCTATACGAGGCGGGACCTACTGATCAACGTGGAATCCGAACCTCATGAGCTCCCCCCCCCCCCCCCGCAGTTTAAATTTGTTAGAGGATCAAAAGATAAAGTTGTTACAAAAATAAAATGTGTTGATCTGGGTCTTGTGAGTGGGTGGAACTATTCATGTTAATCAGAGTTTAACATTATACCTAGAATAGTCTTTAGTGAGGCCAGGGAAATTAAGAGAGAAAAAAATTGCTTTCTTCTGAATTGACTGTGCAAGCAATAACAAACTGAGAAAAAAGGCTAATGATTCTTTTGTAGAATATATATACAGTGAAACCTCTGAATAACGGACACCAATGGGACATGAATTTTTTGTCCGTTATTGAGAGGTGTCCGTTACAGAGAGGTTACAGAAATTTAATTTCTCACAACGGTAATTATATGCTGTAATATACAGTAAATGTATTCTGTGTGTGAATGTATGTACGTAAATTTCAATATGAAAATACTCTACTTAGTACATTGGGAAGGATGAAGGAGAAACTCATTTCTGTTAAATAATATTATTGCTGGGGAAGTACATATCATCACCATGTAAGCGTTTTTCATTTATTTCAAATTCTCAAAAGATGCGTTAGAAACCAATTAATCGGTTAGACTTTTTTGTTTAGCGAAAAAGGCATACTTTTTCCTCTACAAGGTTTATAAAACTCATTAACAAGTGTCCTCTGAGAATCCTCAGTACAGTTGAGAAAGAAACACGTGTGTGTGTGTGTGCGTTTGTGTTGTGGCGCGGTATCTTCGTTGGCGGAATGAATGAAAAGGCATATGGGAGTGCATATGTTTACTGGCCGAGCCCCAATCACAAAGAATATCTTCTTTGAGAAAATGAAAAAGCAAGCCGGGAAAACTCCAACCTAGATTTGTTCCGGTATCATAAATAAAAGAAAAATGTTTCCTTCCCCCCCGCAAAAAAAAAAAAAAAAAAAATTAAATAAAATAAGAGAGGAAACATTGCCCGTTGAAAATATGATTGCAAAACAAACAATGTTTGTTTTGTTATCTTTGAAATTGTCGGAAAAGATGCAAGGCAAAAGGACTAAATTTGTTAGGGAAGGGAAGATAGTTCGCATAGAATTCTTGGCCATGAAATAAAAAAATAAATTTCAAGTTCAGCTTGAAGCTGTTCTGTTTGATGGTTCACCAGGTCTAGACTCATGACATACGCTTGTGAGGAATAATATATTGCAGAACCGAGAATAATTCCTGTCCGTTATGAAGAGATTATTTAAATGTCCGGGGGGGGAGGACTGTCCGCGTTCGTATTTGAGTGTCCGTAAAAGGGAGAGTTTTGTTCCATATGGGAACATATATTTTTGCCGGGACAAAAAAATATGTCCGTATTATAGAGATGTCCGTTAAGGGAGGTTTCACTGTACTCTCACTCTGTTGATTAGGTCAGAAGTTTAACGTAAGATTAATAGAAATGATCAGTCGTTATTTTAAAACTATCAAAATGTCAGAGGTATTCGAACTAAATTACAGAAACTGTAATTTATTGATGATGAAAGGAATAACGTATTTAAACAAGGTAGAATTCATGAGGATGGAGGAGGTGCACTTAAATCGATTTTAAAGGACTATATTGTAACTGAAATCCCATTAACCATAAATTGTATTGAAGCATTAAGTATAAAACTTAAAATAGCAACTAAATATCTTTATGTCATCGTTATGTACTTTCCGCGGAATACCAAAGTGGAAAAATATCTTGAATTCTTTTTTTAAAAAATTGAAGAAATAGGCGATATACAATTTCTTTATATCATTATGGTTGGTGATTTTAGTATTCCTTCTATTTTAGAGTTCTTGTTTGATTTGTTATTTGGTGACGTTATCTGTAAGTCCTTTGCAGACTTACTTAATTTCATAATTTAAGATCTCCGAATTTAATAATAATAATAAAAAAAAAAAATGCGTATGACTTAGTTCTCTCTAGTGTGAAGTTGGAAGTTAGCGTTATCTAGGAATATGTGTCCTTTAATAAAAGATAAACATCATTCGTCATTAAATTATCAGTTAATCGTAATAACAGTATTTCTTGTATTAAGCATACTACTGGTATTGTATATAATTTTGGTAAAGCTAATTTCCTAAAGTTCTTCAGGCTACAGAATTTGATAGTTACCTGCAATAAAAAACGTTAATCTAGCAGTGAATTACTCTTATAATATTTTAAATGTCATTATCGATAGCAATGTGCCTAACAGGAAAATATTCAAAAAGCGTCGTCACCCCTGCTGGTTTACGTCGGAAATTGTTAGTATACTAAAAGGAAAAGATTTCTATAGAAAACATTTGCATCTTTCAGTTTATTATATGAATAAATTTTAAAAAGTTACGAAAACGAGCTAAAACTCTTAAGATAGGTCTTACAAACTATATATAAGGAAATCAGTAAATGATCCTAAATACTTTTAGAATTATTTTAACGGGGTGTCTATCGGTCACGAATGTCACGAAATCAGAAAACGATCATGAAAATCACGAAAAAGTCACGAAATTTAGCTTTTGGATCACGATTTTTTTAACTGTGCAAATGTAAGTACAGATTGGAAAATTTTGTTCTATAAAACGTCAAAATTCACCTTCAAAAATGTCTATGGCCGGCTTTAGACATTACCAAATCTTAAGCAAAGTACGTTTCTATAACATGGATGAAAATTCGACCTAATTCACACCCAAATTCGCTCTTGAAAATGTTAGGAAATCTTATGATTTGGTAAAGAAAAGGTCACGAAATTTCATTTTGGAATTTTAGTAGACACCCTGTTTAAGAATAAAAAAAATAATAATTTAGAAGTTAATCATATGATATATAACAATCAAATACTTACTTCTGATTCTGCTATTGTCAATAATTTTGCTGAATATTTTAAGTGTCTACCTTTATGTCGTCCAAGTTATAATGGATATTATTCCCCCATCTTAAATGTGGCAAACTCTCTAGCTGCCAATTCCATTTCTGAACAAGATTATATAAATGCCTGTGAAATAATCTAAATTCCCTAGCCCTGATTTAATTTCTACGTACATTGTTAAGAGATGTGGAGAGGTTTTGAATATACCTCTATGTCGTGTGTACAATCTCATATTAAAAACTTCTTTCCAGGTATGTGGAAAATTAGCAAGGTTCATCCTATATTTAAGACGGAAAATCGTACAGCAATCGAAAATTATAGACCAATCTTATTAAATTCTAAAATAGCTAAAGTTTTTGAACATATCCTTTATAGTAAAATTTTCAGTCAAGTTAAATCTTATATATCAATATATCAACATGTTTCTATCCCAGGAGATCAACAGTTATTACTAATTTTGTTAATTTTGTTCGATTTCCCCAATAACAATCAGTCAGTTCATACAATATATACAGATTTTTCAAAAGCTTTCGACAGATTGGACCATGATACATTAGTTATGTAATTATCTAGTTTCGGGTTTTCAGAACAACTACTTCTATTGATTCCATCTCACCTAAAAGACATAAAATAATATGTAATGGTCAATAATGAAAGATTTGCTTTATTTGATGTTTACTCAGGGGTGCCGCAAGGATCTAACCTAGGACCTTTATTTTTATTTATTTATTTGTATTATCAATTATTTGCCGTCTATTCTCATATATTCAAACTCTATTGTATATAGACGATATAAAACTCTATAGATGTTAAGAGAGGCTAATGTTTGAAAGCTAAAGATTATTTAAATATTTATTACCATTGGAGACTTCAAAATAAAGTAAATTTCCTTGTCAATAAATGTGTCGCCATCACATTTTCAAGAAAAAAATAATCCCACTTATTTTAATTATAAGATTAATAACTTGAGTATCAGAAGATGCCAAGAGGTAAATGATTTGGAAATTCTCATCAATAACAAGTTATCTTTTAATGTACGTGTAGAAAAGTGTGTAATGAAGTTTTTAGGATTCGTAATAAGGAACACTAGAGATTTACACAATTTTCAGCTTTTAATAAGTGTATTTAACACCCTTGTCAGAAGTAAACTTGATTATGCCTCTTTGGTCTGGGCTCCTTATTACAGACACTATATTAAGATTGAGCATATCCAAAATAAATTTTAGAGATACCTGTATTATAAGGTTTTCAGAATGTGTAAGGCTGTTGAATTTGAATATAAAATTTTTTAAAAAAATAAGAAATTGATTACTTCTTATTTTTCAACAGATCTTTTCTTGTAATAGGTGACAAATAAATAAATAAATATTACTATTTATTCTTTTATGTTTTTAGACTTGAGAACCATACATTTTGATTTGACTTCTCTTGTTTTACACAAAGGAATATCTCAGTTTATCGGAACTTCTTGCAACTATTTGTATATTTTTCCTTACAAATATTATGAGTTCATAACATAAGATAAGAAGCAGATAAGATTTCGAATTTAACTTAATTTTCGGGGTTAAATTTCGATAGAGTAAAAAGTGACTTTAACTGCCACCTTTGCATTCATATGCTAAGGAAAAGTAAGGAGCAGGTAACCAGAGCTTACCTCCAATGTATTCAAATGCAGGCAAGGTAAGGCTTAATTTTACTACGTTGCTTTTATATCGAAATTAGCTACAATATTCATTCCACACTATCACAAAGTTGACTGAACTCCCTTTGCCTCCAAACTGGACGTGTGATGTAGGGATTTTTTCTTATTATATATGTCCTGTATTTTGGCCTATGACTAGCTTGCGTGTCCTCTATGCGCGGACCGTCGAATTTCATTCCCATTGGAATCTCGAAAGATTTTTAGGGGATTGATCCAATTCCGTGAGGAGATACAGTGAGCTAGTGAAAGAAAGAAATAGTGGTTGTGTATTGACGAATCCATAAATTACTTTGGGTGGGATACGGAGTAGAGCAAGCTGATACAGTGAGCGCGAGTGAGTTGGCTATATTCTTATTGTGATTAAAGTTATTATTATTATTTTTTACAGGAAGATGAGTTGGAAGACATTAAAACTTCTCGACACACGACTGTCGAAGTAAAAGTGCCTAAGGAAAGTGTTGGAATGCTTATCGGAAGGGGAGGAAGTAATATCAAAGATATACAAGAAAAATCAGAAACCAGAATTAACTTCAAAGACGAACGTACGTATTGTTTATTAAAATATTTGAGCATTTTTGGGTTTCTTTGTGTAGTGCTGTGTTGTCTGAGGAAGGACCCGGGGGTAAGGTTCTAAGAAAATATAGTGAAACATCTAAATAACGGACAGATGGGACGTGGTTATTTGTTTATAGATGAGAGGTGTCCGTTCAGAGAAGTTACACAAACTTGACATTATTCAGAGTTTATGCGATAATTGTATGTATGTATGTATGTATGTATGTATGCAGATTAGTTATAAGTGTAAATATAGAAACCCTAAGTGCTGGAGCTATTGGATTTTCGAACATGGAGTCTTCTTTTCCCCGAGAAGTGTGAAAGGGAAAATATTCCTCATTGAAATTTCATCATAGAATAGGAGACTTTTGTTCTTTTATCTTTGAAGGTGCAGCCCCGAAGGAAAAGATGGGTGAATTTATTGTAAGTAAATAGAAATTCCACATAGGATTGGCGGGAATATATGTTTTTACACATTGAAGGTTTTTCTAACAAGTAAACCTTGCGAGGTCGAAATCGACTTTGTTGACCAAACTTGACTGCAAAGTGGGAATATCAAGAAACGAGCGTAAGTAAAATTTAAAGTTCTTCCATCCATAAGTACGGGCGCAGTGGTCAAAAACTTAATTGATAAGAATAAGCCAGAACAGTGTGTTTCTAGAATAAAAGTTTCAGTGTATTTGTAAAACGAATAAGAATGGAAAACAAAAGCACTTTAATAGACATCGGGAGGAAGTAGACATCTATTCGAGCGTAGGCTTGTCATGGCGGCCATCTTGTATCTCGCTCAGTTATTTTAAATAGGAACGGGAGGAGCATGTAATGTATCAGATTGGGGTAGAATTTTAAGAGAAATAGAATGGTGAAGTCTGTGTTGCCGTAAGTTTATATTTGTAAGACATAATGAAATGGCACGTTGATATGAGTTCATTGTTTCCGAAATTTATTAACAGCCGTATCTGTTTTAAACAATCCAAGTCAGGAAAAGCTAATGTACGCTAGTGAGAACGTAGTGGGAAACTACTTATGAAGGTAAAATTAGCTTGAAATCGGTTAACTTGTATCGTGCAAAATATTGTAAATGGGAATGTGGTGAATTGATAAAATATTTTGGCCTAACATTTGATGAGAAACAAACGCAGTTATTTTTGATACAACTTTGCTGAACGTTAACTGCAGCATTCGTTAGACTTGTATTAGAGTACACGCGAATATAATGATGAATATATTTTGTTTGATTTGGGGAACTAAGTGCATCTGTGTGTGTGTGTGTTTGTGTATATCTGTGCGCAATTTATACCATTAGATGGTATCTCCCTTCCAGATACCAGTACATGACTCCCTTCCTATTTAAAATAATCGAGCGAGATACTATATGGCCGCTATGATAATCCTGCCCTCTAATAGATGTTTACTTCCTCCCGGTGTCTATTAATGTTTTTTTTTTGTTTGTTTGTTTGTTTGTTTGTTTGTGTGTTTCCATCATTTACCCGTTTCACAAATACATGAAATTTTCACACTTGAAACACGTCCTGGCGTATCTGATTAATCAGGTTTTTGATCACTGCGTCCGTCTTTATGGACAGAAGCACTTTAAATTTTGCTTACGCTCGTTTCTTGATATTCCCCACTTCGCCACGAAGTTTGGTCAACAAAGTCGATTTCGACTTCGTAAGGTTTACTTGTAAGACTTCATCAGCAATCAATGTGTTGTGAACCGAGAAAAAAAGAATTTTAAGTTCATCTTGCAACTATTCTGTGATGAGAGCTTTGTGATGAATAAACACCGTGTACATGGCTTTTCTCAGGATTCTTCCGTTTCCTTCCACTTTCTTCATTCCACAATTTCATGTATCACCATCTTCGTTAGCCTTGAAAAAATTGCATTGTGGTGACCAGCTCATTCATTCATGACAAAGATATTTTGAGGGGAAGGAATTTGCTGTGTCAAATACGTATGAACTAACAATTATACCTATCCGTTATGAGGAGGTTTCATAAAACGTTGGGAGAAAAGACTATCTGCGTCCGTATCCGAAAAGCATGGCCGTAATAATGCATATATTTTGGCGGGAATAGGAAAACCTGTGCGTATTATGGAGGTGTCCGCCAACAGAGCTTTCACTGTGTTGTATATTCTATACAAAAGAGATACCTCTCTGGAGCTCTTGTCAAGAGGGTTTGCATATGATGTCTTCTATCTTGTTATGACCGAAAATAGTGTAAAAACTAAGATCAAAAATTATACGTAGGATACCAATGATATTGAAGTTTCAAATTCTGCCTTTGAAAAGATTTGTATAAAATCATCATCATCATCATAGGAATTCTGCCTTTATTGGCAGGTCACTTGCCGCAGCTGAGAAGCTTCCATGCTCCACGGTCCTCCGCTAACCTTTTCGTCTTCGCATATGATCTTTCTGTTTTAGTATCATCCATTAATTGTAGTCTCCTTCGCCCCCTCCCTCTCTTTCCCGCCACCATACCCTCTAGGACGTCCCTCATGATACAATCTCTTCTTAGGCAATGTCCCAACCAGTTTCTCTTCCTCTTCCTAATAATATCTAGAAGTGTTCTTTTCTCACCCACCATTTCTAACACTCTCTCATTCGTTTTCCGCTCGACCCAACTAATTCTATCCATTCTTCTCCACACCCACATTTCGAAGGCTTCCATTCGATTTTCGACACCTTTACGTAATGTCCACGTTTCCGCCCCATACAGTACAACACTCCACACGAAGCATTTTATGAGTCTTTTTCTCAACTCTTTATTCAAGGTCCCACAAAACAGACTTTTCTTCCTCCTAAAGGCTTCTTTCGCCATTCCTATCCTTGCTTTTATTTCACCTTCGCACTTCATGTCATTACTAAGAATACTACCCATATCGAAAACTATTCACTTGTTCTATTTTCTCCCCTCCTACTTTTACATTTGACACTTTTTATATTTGTATAAAAAATAATTTACAATTCCAGATGTCCAAATTTCTGCGTAATTCAGAATCATAAACATCAAGGATTCTTAATTAATCATATCACACCCACAGACACAAAATAATAATAATAATAATAATAATAAATAAGCACAAAGATATTCTAAACAGATCTTGGGAAAAGATTATAGACAATTTTGCTAATAGACTCCAGTAATATACACATTTTTCAGTTAAAAAATATTTATTAGTCAAAATTATAAATATTTTTACTAAATTGTAGTTGGTTTTGTTTTGAACCCATCTATTGATATAAAGTTAGAAAACACTTATCTTTGTAACCTTCATTCAAAAAATATCTAGAGGTTGTGTTGTGAAATTTAAGGAATCACTTTCATGAATTTTAATTTGTGCCGTACATTCCAAAATTGTGGAATTTTAATATAAAATTAATCCCCATTAATATATATATATATATATATATATATAATGCAAAATCAAAGCGAACAGTTCCGATCCTTTTTGGTTATTTACATCTCTACAACTGGCAAGTCAGCAGAGGTTTTCAGTCGCTTGTGTATTTTCATCAGTTAATTGTGAACGTGAGGAGTGAGCGTTTCTTTCTGAGAGAAAACTTTCTCCCCATCTTCATAGCCCACTCTCGGAAACAGCCAAGCATATTGAAAACTTCAGCCGACTTAAAAAAGTATCTACAGAGAGCTGAATAAATGAGAATGTAAATATGGTATTCCGTTGTATGAGTTAGATTACATGATGTTAGTGTTATGTTTGATCGATTAAAGCTGCATTCATATTTCTCGACTGGGCAAAATATGAAATTATCTGTTTCATTTGGTTTCATGGTGATGACATCTAACTGAGCAGTGAGAAGACGATGGCTTAATGGTAGCCATTTTCAGTTCGTATCTCATAGTGATGTTCTATAAACTAAAGGAGATGGATGCTAGACGCAAGTAAGAGTTTGTGAAATGAGAGTGTGGGAGTAAATGGGTGAGAAACAAGAAAGAAAGAAAATTGTCAACAGAAGTGTGTCCTTTAATTTCTTTAAAAGTTTTCTCCCCTTGAAATAACTGTTTTCTCATTAACAAAAAATTGCTTACGTACAGTCCGCAGCAAAAAACCTGCAACATGAGCATGTAAGTTTATTGTGAAACTACGCCTAACAGCACAGGGAATCAACATAACGTCTAAGTGGCACGAATCACGCTAGGAGAAACCTCGGCGTCTTCCTCTGCACACTTATTTTGGAGCAAAAGACTTCGTCGTTTCACAATAAACTTACATGCGCATGTTGCAGGTTTTCTGCTGCAGACTTAGACGTATCGGAACAACCTAGTTTTAATACGTCTGGAGAATATTTAGTTTTCCTACGGGAGAATATATTGGTAAGTAAACAATTTTTTTGTTAATTTGAATCATTCTCTCATGCGACTACGTAATTTTAACTACTTTCTTAGTTTTAGTTTCACTTTTATAGCATTTTTGTAGCCGTCCCTAAAATCAGTGTGTAGTATATTGATATAGTTCGTTCTAAGATTTCTTTATATTGTCTAATCAGTAGTTTTAACTTCTAATCAAAAACTTAACCTTGCAAAGCGTCTTTCCTCAAATTAGCCTCGTGTTTCAACGGATAACTTCCATCTTTTTCAACAGTTCCCTTCCTACAAAAGGAACGATAATGTGATGAATCTCTTTTTTCCATAATTGTAATTGGTATAAGCTGTAATGGACACCAGTACTAATTATTTAAAAATAATAATGTTCTTAGACAAATTATATTGTTAATTCTTTATAGAAGTGCATTGGAAGTTTCTTGAAAAAATATTGACGCTTTCAAGCTAAGTCTTTGATTAGAATTCATTTGTGCGTCTATTGTTCTGTTTGAGTAATTTTAGTTTCTATTCACAGGAGAAGACGAAGAGTATCGAATATGCGTAATCCGTGGACCAGTAGAGGCTACTCATACTGCTCAACGACTGATTCAAGAATTTATCGACAAACAGCCGGTTATTGAAACATACGAAATGTGGGTTCCTCAGGTAAGCATTCTTTATTTGTTAAATGTTCTAAGTTATTAGTGTTCCATTGTAGCCTTACGAAATGAAACCAAGATTTCATTCTTTTAACGTATTGTGGACTTAGTCAAAGATGGAAATCAATATTTTAATTTTATCGAAATTTTTATGTTTATTTTATGTACGTGGATTTTTTGTTTTTGTTTTTTCTATCCGCTTATTACATTCAAGCCGGAAAAGAATAACGTTACATCTACCCATGTGAATTATGTTATTTGTCTCCTTTGTATAACTTCCGTGTCATGTAAAACTGTGCATGCAACAAATTGTAACGAACTGTATAAACTTCCTGGTTACTTACACTGATGAACATGTCTCTCTCAAACTTATATTTTTCTGTACACGTCGAGATTTTGAATTTGAGACACCACAGATAGTATTTTTTCACGTTTCAGTACTATCTCTTCCGGGATACATATAAACTGAGGACTTCGTAGATTCATTGAATTCGAGCTCTGGTACACCAACTAGCAGACCAACACCTTAACCTTTCAGAGATAAACAACCGAGTCCGCAACGCTAACACTGAACTCAGGCTACCGTATGAGAATTAACACTCTCAATTACCAACTGTCCTAATTCTCCGTTGCACTGGATAAGTAGTAAATCCAATGGACTTCGTATCAAGTCTCATTCATCAATCTACAAGAAGAACCGTTTGCAGGTTCACAGAGGGGGGGTCATTTACATCAACATCAGATTAGTGAGAGAGAAATATGTTACATTCATACACAAATTCACTGCACAACATTAACCACACTACACTTCCCAAATGTTTAATGAAAGACTATTAAACTCAGTATAAAATATACTTCTTTGTCAAGCGATTCATTTCTATGAAAAGGTTAAGATTGCCAATACTAGATTGGTAAAGTACATATGGCTTTATGGCACTGGATATTGTAATATTGAAGCTGTACCTTTATCCCTGTAACAGTGCTGTTAAGACATATCCTTAATATTAATTGGTTTGAATAAACTAACGTACATAAATTGCTAGTGTTCCATTGTGTTCTTCTGAAAAGAAACTAGAATTTCAGTGCTCAACATCTGTCAGCTTCCCTAACCTTTGTTGGAACGCTATTTAGAAATAAATAAATATAAAGTACTTTTGTACTTCTCATTCCTGAGGGACGAGAAAATGAGTTTGACAGGATTGAGTTGTAGTGAATAAGAATGCACACTACTAAATTCTAGTTTTAAAATGTTTGTTACTGCATATCCTTGCGTGTAGTGCGGATGCATGTAGAAAGTTAATCAATCTTAAATGATTCATTACTACCTTTTTTTAGTTATAACGTTGAAGTTGTTTCTGTCGGCGATGGATTAACTTTTATTTAATGCGTCCCTTTTGCTCTATATGTCCTTTCATAGCCAAATGACAAACGCATTTTTACTGTGCACGTGATTCCGACTTCAATCCTCGGGAAGATATTTCGCTTGGATGCTTTACAGGTTTGGATCTCACTAAATCACGGTATCTTAACCCATGGTATGCGAGCCGGTGCTAGGTGGTATTCATGATTTCTGTAAAGTTGTGCGAAAATATTATCCTTCTATAGATGATAAGGGTAAAGTGCTCTGTGGTCTGTAATGTTTCTTGTTGCGTGGTCGCTAACGCTCTTGTCTTTGGTACGAGCCGTCCCCGGTTCGATTCCCTGTACTGACACTCGGTCGGAAAGGGTAAGAGCTTTTTCAGGCCAGCCATCCTGAATGAGGTTTTCCTGGGTTTTCCTCACTCACATCAGGTGATACCTAAAGGCGCAGGTCCCAGACCGCTTCCTTCCGTCCCTTTTCCTGGATAATATGATTGCCGAGGGACAACATCCGTAATACGTGACAAGCTAACATGGTCACATATGCCAAAAGCTCAGATTCTAATTTCTAATTCCCTTGTAATATTTCTTAGAATCCTGTTGCTTACTTGTAGAAAAACACAAATGGCGACTCGTTTGGAAAACTGGTCTCGCGAAGAAGTCTGCTCAGCTATTCGATTTCTGTGGACGAAACATGTAACCGCGGCTGAAATTCACCGGCATCTGATAAAGAAAACGATCAGGACTTCTCACCGAAGCCGTCATCTTCCTTTACAACAACGCACTCCCGCATACAACCCAGAAGACCACCACACTGTTGAAGCAGTTTCACTGGGACATCATCGACTACCCTCCCTACAGCACAGACCTCGCTCCAAGCGACTTTCACCTTTCCCACACTTAAAGGAGCACCTAGGAGGCCGTCGCTTCGCTTCATAGGAGGAGATGAAACACTTCATGACACCGTGGCTGAACACGCAAAGACAGGATTTTTACCAGGAGGGACTCTTCAAACTCATCCCACGATGCGATAGCTGCCTCAGTCGGTATGGAGATTATATCGAAAAATAACCTTATGTATGTAGCAGTACTATCTGTTTGCTGTATTGGTTGTATGAAATAATATATGCACGTTTCACTGTAGGCTTTGTAACCTTACTTTGCGATCACCTCTCACAAATATGGTGGTACGTTAGTGAGAAAGGTTGAAAGATCTAAACAGTAGGCGTCGTCTCATATAGCCTTGGTGATGAAGAGAGTCGGTAAAGCTCCAATCAGTTATTCGGAAGGCCATAGAACTTATTCAGTTCTATTCATCTTTGGAACTGAAAAGAACAAGAAAATCACAAATGATTAATTTACACAGCCACACATCTATCAGTGCAAAGCCATATGGTAGCATACTTTTTTATTGTAGTTAAAGTTTTTTTTTCTTATGTGTTTGATAGTGCCTTGTACAGGGTGACCCAATACGACCTCCCACAATTTAAAGCCTAATTAAAACAAAAGATATATTGTAAGTAGAAATTCGTTTATACAGGGTGGGGCAAATAAAAGTGACCCGTACGAGTGGATACGATTGGACGTGAAGGTACGCAAGGAACCACACCACGTGTACACACACCACCGGTTCAGATCTTAGTGCAGGCTTAGTGTAGGCGTAGTGTCAGTGTGAGTTGAGCAGTGTACAGGTGAAGATGGTACTCACAGTGCAGTAGAGGGTGTTCCTTGTGGAAAGTTACGTAAAAACAAATTCGTGGAAAGAGTGTGCTCAGTTGTTAGCTCATGAATTTCATGGTGTCAAAGTGCCAGTCAAGAGTGCAATGCAACGATTAGTCAGAAAATAGCATCAGACAGGATCTGTTTTGAACAAGGCGAAAAACATTCCGAAACGTGTCCGAACAACTGAAGTTGTGGTCATTTTCATTCATGTGGTCATTCAAGAGATGAATCTGATCATTTTCAATATCTGCTATAAGCAGGTTAGAAAACTATTTCCTTTCCCTTACTGTGTTTCTTTGTACCCTAAAACTCTGTTTTCCGGGTCACTTTTATTTGCCCCACCCTGTATAAAAGACTATTGAAAACAGTTTGTAATCACTTGGCTCTGATTTGAAATTAAACAACTGACAATACAATTTGAAGACGATTTATGAAGGATACAGTTTATAATTGCTCAATATTTTCAAACATACGAGCACTTTTAGGTCGGCTAGAGCTCCTTGGTGCTTGAGCGGTTAGAGTACGCGTCTCTGGCGTGAGAGACCCGGGTTCGATTCCCGGCGTTAGCTCATGTGGTTCGGATTCCACGTTAATCAGTAAGCCCGCATCTCCTGTAGCCTCGCTGCTGAAAGGGACCTTAAACTCAAAATCAACTCAACATTTATGTCGGCTGGATTGTTTTTTGTTTCATCCATTGTTCGGAAATTCTCGATCCCCTGCAAGTTCGTCTTACGTGGAATAGCAAATGTTAACCCTATAATGCATGAGTTTTTGTATTTTCTGTAAAATAGTAGTTTTGCGAATGGAAACAAAAAATGAGTAACGAAAGTACCGGTAAGCTTAATAGTACCATCTATGCGGTAACTTTGGAATTACAACTAGCTTCGAACGTTCCCAATCTCTTTCAACATGCATTAGCAACTACATACCATTATGTAGGAAAACACAGATTATTTACCACTATGACCCATATCTGTCCCACTATGCATTGTAGGGTTAAACGAGAAGGTTTTGGCATAGTATTCACAGATCTGTTGCTTTTCGACTGTATATGTGCGATGAGCTTCAGACCAAACCATAGACGACTGAAAACAGCAGAAGAGTGTTGAGCGGAAGGGATGACCACTCATTTCGCCCTTCTACTGACAGCGTTGCAACAGATAAAGAAGTGCAGGGGGGGAGGGGTATTATAGAGAATAACTGTATTGTCAATTGATGTGCCATTTCAACATACAGGAGAACAGGGTAACTCAAATCAGAATAAAGTAAATACAGACTGTTATCAATACCATTTTATATTTTCGAACAAAACAAGTTTCTATCTGCAATAATTTTTGTTTCATTAGCCTTTAAAATATGGGAGGTTTTATCACTCTGTACTATGCACCAATCCTTTGGAACTTTTAGTTTACCATTTAGTCCTTAGCAATTCTACGCAGCGAAAAATTTGGAACTTATTGAGTATTATACTGGAAAATGGACGATATAGTATTTAAGAGATAATTACTGCAATTTCGATTTATGATTTTTAATTTAATTTTATTTTATTTTTTCACAGAAAGCATGTGGAAGGATAATTGGTAGAAATGGCGAAAATATTCGATCGATCTCTAGAGCATCGAGTGCAAAAGTTGTTATTGACCAAGTAGGAAGTACCAGAGACCCAAGTAAGTTCATTTATGTGCACAATAATAGATTTCTGTAATAGTAATAATAAAATAATAATAATAATTAAAAAAAACTACAATTACAAATCCCTTTCTTGAAAAGAAAAAGAAAGAAAAAAACTTTAAATATTATAGATCCCAAAGTTAAAATTAAAAGTAAACTCATCTTCATAGCTAAATAATTAAAATTTTCGCCTTTAGTATGAAAGACTTGTTTGTGTGTTTTTGAAAAAATTGTGTAGTTTCAATACCATAATATCGTGTAAGTCCACGTTTCATATAGTCCCGCAACTGAAAACTCCAGTCTTACAAACACACCAATCAGACACAAAAAGTCAGGAAAAAGGAAACATAGATTTTAATGACAAAGTGTCTATCGGTCACGGAAGTCACGATAGTCATCAAAAAGTCACCAAAAGTCTTTTTTTTTTTTTTTTTTTTTTTTAATGTGTACAAATATCATTACAGATTGCAAAATTTTGTTCTATAAAACGTCAAAATTTACCACCAAAAATGTCTGATGTCTGTGGTCGGCTTTAGACGCTACCAAATCACAAAAAAAGCACGCTTCTGTTGTATGAATGAAAATTCGGTCTAATTCGAACCCAAATTCACTTTTGAGAATGTTACGAAATTTTATGGTTTGGTAAAGAAAAGGTAACGAAAAGTCACGAAATTTCATTTTTGAATTTTAGTAGACACCCTGATATGAGTTAATTCCCGTTGAATGATTGACGTACAAACACCCAACAGTAGTTTGACACTTACGGCAGTTTGAGTTTATGAACCTAAGAAATAGAGTAAAAATATTAAGATATATATATATAATCTTATACTAGCTGAAGTGCCCGTTCTTCGCAAAAAGGTAGGTTTATGGACATTATTTGAACCACTTTTTCTCTGAGGGGTACACATGTGGAATGAATTTGAACTCGAACGGCATTCGAAGTGTCACTGTTCATCTCAGCAACCCTGAAAATTGTGGATTTCACACTAGTATCTGTCGTTTTTGATTATTTTAACATGTCTATAAAGTTCTATGTCTCTGTTCTATAAAGTAAGAAATAACGTTAGTAAAAGACGTTTACAGTCCACCCATCACTTTAAGGGGTCCGCGGTAGCTCAATGGTAGAGCGTTCACCTCTGGTGCGTGGGATCCCTGGTTCGATCCCCGCTCAAGCTAAGTGATCTTTGTGGTGGACAAACACCGTATGCGTGGGTTTTCTCGGGGTTCTCCCGTTTCGTCCCACTTTCTTCATTTCACTCATTTCTTATCATCACCGTCCCCTTTAGCCTAACCAAGACAACTGTGGGACGTAAAACTTGAAGATTTCATTTCATGTTCATCATCCTGAAAAAATAAGTTGATAACAATAGGCTTTCTTCGGCTTTGTAATTCCAGGGAGCTTTGTTTAGCTTAGTACTTATGTTAAGTTTAAAATTGTAGAAATAATATAGATGCGCGTAAATCATTAGGGACTGTACAGTATATAATGAACAAAACTTAATACTTACTAGAGAAATCAGGGGACAGTCTAGAAATAGAAAGTTCCTTGCTCACGAATTACTTAGCAGAAGACATAGAAAGGAGGAAACGGTTGTGTGAGACGAAATTTCACCAACCCTTCAAGTAATTTCAGTTATGTCTTCCTGTTGCCGAAGTTTGTAGTGGCTTTTCCAAAGGACTGAACATTTAACATTATGTCAATCCACAAATCAATGTCAATATTCACTACTCATAATGTACAAGCAATCATCGAAACACCTACAAATATATTAATAATGCGAGTGCTTAAGCGGAGTTCAAGGCTATTATTTCTTTAGGAAACAATCAACTTTTGCGAGTAATTCTTTTATTTCTTCCACTGCAGTTGAAATTACATTGAATTTCAGAGTGAGTCGTGAAGCAACCTCGAAGCTCCAGCTTAACCACTATCAACCATGCAGACCACTGATACACATTCATTCCTGATAGCAATCATGCATGAATTAAATCACGTTGGCTGATCCATAACTGACATCTATTGTTCTTTAATACAGATGCAATCTAACACTTTTTTTTTTTTTTTTTTTTTTTTTTTTTTTTTTTTTTTTAATGTTAGCCAACACTCATCTCACTGTATGCATGTAAACAATTTTACAAAAATATGGTCTTAAGGTGACCTTCAAAGCAGCAAGAGGTATTGAATTTTTAACATAGTAATTAAGTTATTACATAGAGGGAAAGTAAACCTCATTTATGAAGTGTGTGTACCTGTGACCAAACCTACAGAAGTACGACGAAGAGATACATTGAAATTAGAATAAAGGAAGAGATCAGAGACTCTAAGGATAATAATCAAACGGTTTCAGAAATATGAAAATATCTAAGTGAATTTAACCATTCCATAACATAAACCAACGTTTTTAACAAAACTTCTTTGCTTATAGTAAGACAAGTATACGAATCTTCCTTCATCAGGACCAAGGACTGGAAATCAAGTCTTGAAGAAGGAACCCAAGACAAGCAATGGGACTACGTCATAAATTACAGCAAACAATAAAATCGTATACGTACAGAGTGATCCAAAAGGCCCCGTTATGTACTTACGATTTTACGATGAGGTAAAGTTACGAATCAGAAAAACATACAATGTGATAGGAGAGAAATTAGTAATATAATCCAGAGTATCTATATGGACATCATTTTTGTAATAAATATCTGTTCACCTCTAGGTACGTTCTGAAATTCTACTGCATTGCGTCAGTGATTGTGGAAAATATATACCGAACAACTTCTTTCAGTTCGTTAGTCGTGTGCGAAGCGTACTGGTAGCATGCTGTTTGATGTAACCTCACAATTTATAATCATACAATGAAAGTGCGGGACTTCAGGGAGACCAGTCTAGAGGAGCTGGTAACTGTGGAACTCACGTTCAATGTATGCGTTAGAAAACGCTTCATTCAGATATTCTCGCACGGCAACCGAGTAATAAACTTGTGCTCCCTCTTGTTAAAATTAAACCCTGTCGATAAGCCCTTCTGCTTGCAGTTAAGAGGCGAACTAGCCTCGCAACATGGTGCGGTAAATTTCACTGTTTAGTAGAGGGTATCTCGGCCTGTACATTGTTGTAACGGGTGTACTATTACTGCTCTGAAATTTCCACAGCATTCGAGTCAGTGCACTTACAAAACACTCATTTAGTAGAATATTAATGGATATAGAAATACTGTTATTCCAAAATAGGAAAATGGCGGACTTCTTGTGACCATCATAAGCTGTTCAGTGTTCAATTATCAATTCTAAGAAGAATCGACTAAATTTCGACCGTAAATGTTGAAGTTATCCTTTCTCCGGTACGCAAGATAGAAAACATCAATTAAAAAACAATTCAAAAAGTAATCTGGGGACTATATGAGTAAGCAAACAGTGAGGTTCGCAAAATATTGTTGAAGAATAATACTCCCAAGACGCATTACACAGGTATCAATATTTGCTCTCTTTTTATAACACTCACCTATTATGTGTCCTGAAAATTCGAGCCGGATAACTGTATTCCTGGTATGATTTCAACAACTAATTCTGTTACCTTCGCCAGCTGGCCATTAGTGAAGAGATTGAGATTAGCAAATCTTTCCACGTTTTATTCAGCTTTGTCGTTTTTCCCCCAAACCAGCAATCTAGCTATTAAAATGCTACAAAAGCTATAAAAACGCCTAACTCCAACCTCTAACTTTGGCTATCAAACCTTTGATTTACGGTTATTTGTGATTTCACGTTTATAACAAAGACAAATATTTTTAAAAAGGTGTACTTTAAATAAATTACTAAAAGAGATCTTTTTTACAAAGTTTATCCTTTTAAATTATTGTTCAAAGCCTTTGCATTTTAATAAGCCTTCTCCGAAATAAATGCAAATGAATTGTGCTGCCATCTCTGGAGTTTTTTAAACTATACATTTGTGGACGTTTATATGTTTGTGGCAAATCCTTTCGACAGTGAGATCTCGGAAACTACAGGCTCTAGAAAGATGACGTTTTCACTGATCGATTGCAAATTTTGCGTAGATTGTCCAGTTCTAACTCAATATTAAAAAAAAAAAAAAACATGGCCATTATTTATTTATTACATTTTTACGGATACACGGGAAGTGTTGAAATTTTAAAAAAACTAAAGCATCATATCGTACCTATTATACATTCCAACACCATATAATTGTATATAGGGGTTGAGTATCTCTCAGGTGTTTGTTTCATGGCCAAATTATAATGAAAAACGAAGGATAACCATTTCTCCAGTCTAAGTTAAATCTTTATTGTTTGAAGTGTTCTGCCCAATGAACACCATATATCACTGAGATTATAATTGATTGTGTGTGTAATATATTAGCTTATTTTAAAATGTATAAAACGATAGTCATGCCTGTTGTTCTGTGTGTTTGCGAAATATGGTCTCGTACTCGGAACAGACGAATATTCGGACCCAAGAGAAACGGGAATAGGGAATAGCGGAATCTTCATAACGAGGAACTACATAATTTATACGGTTTATCCAACATTGTTAGGGTCATCAAATCTAGGAGGCTCAGGTGAGCAGGTCATGTATCCAGGATAGAAAAAAGAACAAACGCTTTCAAAATCTTAACTGAAAGACCAGCCGGAAAACGACCATTAGGAAGACGTAGGCGCAGATGGGAGGACAATATTAAGATGGATCTCGCAGAAATAGAATATAAAGTAGAAACTGGATCCAATTGGCTAAGGATAGAAGTCAGTGGAGAGCTTTCGTGAACGCGGCATTGAACCTCCGGGTTCCATAGGCCATAGAGTTACTTACTTTATGTATTTACTTATTACATATTACATGCAAGAAGTAATGTACTTGGACAATGTACTTGGACAAACCACTCACTACTTTTTCTTTCTTGAATGAATATGTACAGTTGAACTTATTTACATATTTGTGAAATGCTGAAAAATTAACCTATTTTAAATACAGACTGTTCGGACTGTTGAACCCAGGCTTTCTACTTACTATGCAACTACCTTCCTCCAGATCAGCTACACGCTTGTTTACGTAATCCAAGATGACCATTGAGAGTGAAAGTATGTTGCAGTCTGGAGGTCACTGAGTAATGCGTAAGTAACGCGTCGACATGATAAGCCATAAATTTGGATTCTATCTCGGGTCCAGTCGTACATTTTCATTCTTTGAAATTCAAAACCTATATGAATTGTTTTATTACTATCTTTAAAGATGATATTATTATTATTATTATTATTATTATTATTATTATTATTATTATTATTATTATTATTATTATTATTATTATTATTATTATTATTATTATGTTTTACAGATGCAGAGCGTCGTGTGGTGATTAAAGGAACTCCTGAACAAATAGCTGTTGCTAGATCTATGATCGAAGAGAAGATTGAAGAGGAATTAGAATTGAGAAAGAAAATTGATCTTTCACTATCTAGTAGATCTCCACGCTACAAGGGTCGACAGCTTTATCTAATGGCAGGAGAGGAGTCACAGGTATGTAGCGATTAAGATACACATGACTTTCATCACTGAACTATATGTTGGGGGCCGCGGTGGCTCAGTGGTACAGCGTTCACCTCTGGTGCTAGGGGTCTCGGGTTCAAACCCTGCTCCCGCCAAGTGAACTTTGTGGTGGACAAACACCGTGTGCGTGTTTTCTCGGGGCTCTCCCGTTTCCTCCTACTTTCTTCATTCCATCATTTCATTCATTACTCATCATTACCGTCTCCTTTAGCCTAACCGGCATAACCGTGGGACATAAAACTCAAAAATTTCATTTCATTTTTGAACTATATGTTGCTGATGAAATTTTCATCTTCATATGCCATAGTTAATACCCAGAGTGCGTGCTCATCTCCTGCAGTGAGGTACTACCCTACACCGTATTGTTGAATGCCAAAGTTGAGTTAGGTTCTCAAGAGTAATCAATAGTATATACCTCTTAAACTTAATCTACACCTTTATCTTTTTCATAGATATATTTGCCTAAATCACTTACCAAATGTCTATAGGCTAATACTGTTTGATAGATTGATATTGGTACTCAACTATAACGACGGGGCCGCGGTGGCTCAGTGGTAGAGCGTTCACCTCTGGTGATTGGGGTTCCGGGTTCGATCCCAGCCCCCGCCAAGTGAACTTTGTGGTGGACAAACACCGTGTGCGTGGGTTTTCTCGGGGTTCCCCCGTTTCCTCCCACTTTCTTCATTCCACCATTTCATTCATTACTCATCATCACCGTCTCCTTTAGCCTAACCGGCATAAGCGTGGGACGTAAAACTCAAAGATTTCATTTTCAACTATAACGACTATTAATTCCAATTCACTAAACCCATTTATTACCATATTACATCTACATCATATTTGCACTTCCTATATCGAGGTATTTTCAAATACTAAGCAAACATATCCATTACCTGTTCAAATCGATCCATTTTAATCTATTTCCATTATATAAACTAACTGTTTTTACAGTTTATTCTCTAGCAACCAATTAATATGCATGTGTCATTACCTTAAACACTTAACATCCTGTGGCCTCATTCCACATCTACCAACACGTATGAGCGGCAATAGTGCTCCACAATAAAGATCATCTCTTGTGCTGTCAGTATCATTATCTTCGCGCTAACTTCACACTACGCTAGTCTACACACAACTAAGTATACAGCTCATTCCACATTGCACATGCGCGCCATGCTGTATGTGAATTTCAGTACTATTTGTTTTGCCGCATACTGTATTTAATAAAACTATAATTGAAAACACTGTTAAAACGTTGCTACTTTCAAAGTCACTTGATTAGCTTTACTAAATCAAGTAGTCCCTCAATTGCCTCGCAGTGTTGAATGAACACCAAACAATCTGTGCCGGAAGGCTTGTTTTTTGAAGTTTGATGTCCCTTTGCAGCATGGTGACTGTAAAATACTTGGACCGAAAGCTTAAAGTGAAATTCGAACCACCGTACTGTGTTCAGTGCTCTCCCACCGGGAATCGAACCCGGGACCACGTGCACCAAAAGCAGGCGCTGTAGGCCACTATAGCAACAGGGAAGACTTTGTAACTTGAAGACAATTTACTGTGGGACCACGAGCATTAACTATTCGAATATATGGTAGCAAAAACAGTAGATTATCGTGTTGGAGTGTTAACTATGTACGTGTATAGTCCTCCAGACTCCAATACACTTTTTATCTTGAGAGTGGTTCTCTACGCCGCCACACGTGTACGCGCACCTTTGGTTCAAGGAGTCACAGGTTCCTTTCCCGGTGGTGTAGATTCAACTTTGAAATATGAACGCATTACGGAGGTTCGGATTTCACCTTAAACTATAGGTCCACGCCTCATAGAGCCTCAGTGCTAAAAAGAGACGCGAAACCCCAACCAACTGATCTGAGAAAGGACCATGGACATTTTAACTCTGAAATTCGATGAAATTCCATCTATAGTTCTTTCGTTATATATAATTTTGAGTTGTTTAAAAAAATACACAAATGACCGCTACTAGTAATTAGTAGATTTATATATATATATGTCAATCGGCTGTCTTCTGAAAGTTACAATTAAGGTGCATACTCTACCGAAGTGAGGTGAGATTTACATCATTTTCTTAAGTATATTACTGTACTTTTGATTAAAATGTGAAGATCTCACTCAGAGGGCTATTTCCCCCTGCCTCCCTAATTGTAACTTTAGTCAGATAGTAAAAAAGTTCTTTATTCATAGAATCTCTTTGTTTACTGTTATGTAATGTCAATCAGTTTGAAATGGAATCTTCGGAAATATCGTAAAATTAACTTGTTCTTTTATTATATCTATCTATCTATCTTTTCTCATTGCCTGTTTAGAAAGTAAATTCCGATTTTGAGTTGAGCGACTCTTGTAATAAGAATCTTGAACAACCTACCGAAAAGTGTGGACAGTGGTTAATCGTTGTAGGAAATTAATACCTGTATACATTGTACTGATTGCATTTCAGTCTGATCGAGCGGAAGACCATGCGTCAGAGAGACTGGCACCAACAGGCAGTGATGGCTTTTTGGAAGTCTACGTCTCAGCTGTTGAGAGTCCTGGACGCTTCTGGCTGCAGGTAGGCATAGGGAATTCATTCTGATGAATGCATTCAGTGTACACCTATTCCGTTGTCAATCAGATGTAAAAGAAAAGGAGGAAAAGAGTTTTATGTGGTTAACGGAATTAAATACTTATTCTAAAATACACTACTGAAGATTTGCTGATTGATACTATAAGGTGCTTATCGCATCACATATAAGTATAGTAAACCTACCTTTGTACTTACTCTTAATGGTCACCAAGATCACAGCGCGGATAGAAATCATCCATTAAGAATAGGGTATCTTCGAAGTACAAGGGTAAGTCTACCAAACATTGTTAAATAGTTACGATCATCTTAATCGTGGAGGTTGTCCAGATGAGATGTTCCAGTAAGGTTGCTGAAGATTTTTTGTTCTGAAATGAAGACGGATGCTTGAGATATTAATGCATAATGATTTTGCGTATTGTTAAATTCTTTTGAACTCTAATGGTATATCACCAAGGTTATTTTGGTTCAATTTTAAGAAAAAAAATTAAAATTACCTAAACCCCGATCTTTTTGTTCGTAATTTGGAATTACGAAGGCTATGTACTTACTCTCGATTTTATTGTCTAATAACTCTGAAATAACTACTTTCGTAGGTTTTGAAATGTACGTATTAATTTGTTTTAAATAAAATGTTATTGTGATTTGGAGTCATTTAAATACAAAATAGTTACAGGAAAATAACTTGATTCCTTGGAAATTCTTGTTTGATTAACTAACATAACTTTATTTATTCCGTCTTATGAGGTATCTAGCAGGTTTACTTGATTGGTATATATATATATATATATATATATATATATATGATAAAATGTTGGCCCCGTAGATACAAGATATCTAACTTTTGTGTTCTTTGTTCTGTTTTAGGTTATTGGCCCGCGAGCAGTGGAATTAGATCGTTTGGTTGAGCAAATGACTGAATACTATAGACTTGAAGAGAATAAACAACTTCATATTTTAAATGAGGTAAACAATGTTTCGTCTTAAAAGAATAATCATTACAAAGTTAAGCTTCAAGAGCATACAAATAAAAATAAATTCAAAAATAATATTGAATATATACGGGGGACGTTCAAGCTATAACTGGAATTTCTTTTTTTTTTTTTTCTGTTAGAGAAGACAACATGCGAATCAGTTACTGTTCTTTTCCGAGATACTCCCCTATGTACATGCACACACTTGTCCCATAAGTGTGAAAGTGCCCGTATCTCTGCGGCATTGAATTCTTTAGAACGATCTTTTAGCCATTTCAGCACACACGTTTTGACTTCGTCGTTTGTATAGAATTTTTGTTCTTCAGAGGACCAAAAAGATGGAAGTCGCAAGGCGATAGATCGGGGCTATATGGGAAATGGTCTAGGATCTCCCAACCACATATGATAGGCGGTGATAGGCGAGACGTTTTCCCTACACTGCTTCTGGTCAAACGTTAGCATTCTTGGGATTCATCTGGCTCTGCAGGTGTTTGTGGCTGGTCATTTCCACGCTTCACATGCTGCTGTTTATTTTCGCACTCAAGCCTCTCACAATGAGTTGAGTTAATTTTGAATTTAACGCCCCTTTCAGCAGCGAGACTATATAAGACGGGACCTACTGATTAACGTGGAATCCGAGCCACATGAGCTCCCGCCGGGAATCGAACCCGGTTCTCCCACTCCAGAGGCGCGTACGCTAACCTCTTAGCCACGAAGGAGCTCTAATTGCTCACATTGATACGTCGATTACTGAGAGTGAGCTGCTCCACCTGACAAATGTTGGTTTCGTTGACTTCAGTAGCTCGTGACGTACGGGCCACGTTGAGAACGAATTCTCTTCCTGCCTTGAATTTTGAACACCACTACACTCGCGACTGAGAGAGAGTTTCTTCACCATATTGCACACTTAATGTTCTGAAGATTTTAGTAGGGTCTTCCTGAAGGAAGACGCGAAACTTGGTGATGCAGCGCTACTCCACTAGGGCCTCCAGCTCCACACTGCGAGTCTTGTTGCTGTCGTCCATCACCGCTCTCTGAGACTCTTATCTTCTTAACTGCCCATTGTCACGGAAAAGTGTCATGCCTACCCTATCACAGGATGGGACACGGACGCCAAGCTGCGCACAGCAACACCTGGGGGAAAAGGAATTACGGTTATAAATTAAACGTTCCTCGTAATTTTGTTCCCTAAGAACATACTTTTACTATTAGAAGCATGTTGTATTTCGCACTCTCTTGAGCTTATCTTTATGACAAATTCCACTTAGGAAATAAAGAAAAGATTGGAATTTAAATCATGAAAATATAAATCTTTAATCCTTGTTTGGCATTTATTCCTCGTTTATTGAACTATTTTTATCTAGTAGCATAGCAGAACCGTACCTAATACTTTAGAACAATATTAGGTACATACATCAGTATTATGTAAATCCTACAAAGTGTGTAAGGATTCCTTTTAGATTGTTTATAAAATACTGAAAATCAAAGTTGGTGTGTTTCTGAGTTACAAGCTTTGCAAAGTGTATAGAAATGAAACTACATGGCACAAACACTAGAGAAAATGGTGTAGAATATGTTATGTATTAGATAGAAATTCCCAATTCGAAACGCTAGAAATGCTAGGCAAAAGGAGTTCATTTGGTATCTTTTTCATACTTGACAAGGCAATTTGCGAAAATTGCAGGAAATAAGGATATAAAATTTAATTTATGTTTATCTTGCAATGCCATTCATCTTGGCAAATTGGTTAATTGTAGTTCTATTTCCTTTTACCTAACTGAGGTCTACCAATTGAGAAATTAATTTTAACCCTAATAGCACTTCTCATTTTTACAAATTGGAACTTGCTCTTGTTTAGATGTGGCCATTGCCATATTAGATTAATTACCCAATATTACTAAATTCTTAACAAACAATTCTCTCACAACTAGCATCTACTATATTACCTAAATTACGTTTACCAATTACAAATCTAATAACTAACTAGATATTTAATGGGCAAATTTTCTCTTAATAATGAGGAAATGTATCATTATTAGGTTTTCATGTTTTAAATTGGAAAAAAAAATCTTTTGAAACTTAAAATAAATATCCGTATAAGAAGTTATCGCTTATTCTCTATATAAAGTAAGACCAGCAAAAGGAATTACTATTATATTTTAGAGATGAATGAAGGAGATCGGAGTCCGTGACTAGAGAAAACCTATCAGCTGACCAAGGACACTTAAATCTCTATTAGCCAACAAGAGGCAGCTTCACAGAAATTAGGTGATATGCCGAAAAAGCACGCCATCTATCAAAAAAAAAAAAAAAATTCTCTTTCCTTATTTTATTAATAGGGGAACATCTTTCGGACACAATATACAGTAAATCTTACACCAAGAATCAAATATTGATCAGACATTTGACCCGACAACGATGAGCAACCTAATAAAAAATTAAAAGAAGTAAACAAGGGAGAAGAAAAAACTTGTATAAAATCCCGAAAAAGTAAACTGAATGATAATCTGAAATAAAATAAATCTTCTTCAAATCGAAGAAGAATGTAACGTAGACGACGAATTGACCCAGAGAATAGAAGAAACTAAGGAGGTAATTTTAAAAAATCAATGAAAAACAAAGACGACACAATTGCAATTATAAAACAATATCTTCTGGATCAATGAATTGCAAAATTTAAAGAACAAAACAAGAAAAGCTAGGAAATTATATCACAACACTGCATAACAACCTAAGAAAGAGAAGATTAAACAAATATAGAAGCTGACAAATATAGAAGAAACCAAATGGAGAATATACTAAGAACTGGGAAGAGACTGTGACATACTTTATGAACACTTTATTGTCTCAAGACAACACTCAGGAAGATAACGAAACGCAAGCACAATTAAGACTGAGGGTGACTCGTGTGCAAGATGAATACAGGAACTAACAAATCAAGAGATATCATATAAAAGATTAAAAAACAAATAGACACCAAGTCCGGATTGTATAAAACCAGAAATCTATAAAAAGAATGCATACAAATGGGCGCCATATTTATGAAGGGTATTCAATTTGTGTTTTAGAAAACGACAAATAGAAAGATTCAAAGGTAATATTTTTTTTTTTAAGAAATGTAATAATAAAAAGAACAACGACCCGAAACCATAACAGACTTATGTCTGTTAAATATAATAGATAAATTAATGGAACGGTCAATAATAGAAAGGATAAATCGAAAAAGGATTTGACCAAATGGCGTATTACAATTTGGTTTTAAAAAAACGGAAAACTCAGAAAATGCGATTAAAAGACTAATGGAATAAGAAAAAACTGAAAAGTACCAAATTGTAATATATGCAGACATAAGCGAAGATTTCAACAAGTTATGGTGGCCTGCTTTTTTTTTCAAAGAATTAAAAGAACTCAAACCAAGCAAGACACTATACACGATAATGTTAAATTACTGTAGCGAAATAATAAGATAATAATAATAATAGTAGGACCAAAATGAGAAACTGCATAGATGATTCCCGTAAAGGAGAAAGGACAAGAAATATCATTGTAAATCTAAAACCACGGAAAAGCGTGGAAACTGTAAGCACAGACTAGAATATATTTTACGTCGTGACCAGTTTAAACGCGCCTAAAAAAACTAAACGAAATTGACGATGATAAATCCACATGTGGAGGACAGCACACACCAGAATAAGTGTTTTGGGAATATGATATATCACAAACAATAAAAGAAAATAAATAAGACAAGAAGAAATTGAAACAATAATAGAAAATGACCACAAACTCAAAAAGCTTAATGAGCTCCGTGGCTAAGCGATTAGCGTACGCGCCTTTGGCGTGGGAGACTCGAGTTCGATTCCCGGCGGGAGCTCATGTGGTTCGGATTCCACATTAATCAGTAGGTCCACGTCTCATACAGCCTTGCTGCTGAAAACGAACGTTAAACTCAAAATCAACTCAACTCGAAAAGCTTAATATGATAGTTAGATATGTTTTAAGGAAACAAAGACAGGATCAAGGACGAAATAGATAAAACTAAAAATTTTTATACTCGAAAATGTTTTATATACTTAAGTCTTTGAAACAAAATAAAATCTGATAAAGAATAAATTAAACTATGATGAATATGATGAGTCTAAAACTGCATTTTTAATGTGTAGTGTAGGGTAGTGTTTCTGTTTATTATATTATTGTAATGTGTTTTGTTTTAAAAGAGAAAACGAACAAATCTTCAGAAAAAAAAAGAAAAATGGAAAATAAAATAAAAAATAACTTAGATAACTTGAAAAAAATAGATGAAATAACAAATAGGAAATCTGATGGTTCGATTTACTTCCTCAAACTTTTTTCTTTGAAATGGAAATTATACAGAAAAAACTTTAAGAAAAGCGTAGTTTTATGAAACTTCCTTTTCTCTTGTCAGCAGTGTTCTTGTGTATTTTGTAACATACAGGGTGGTCCATTTATAATGATAATAGTAAATATCTCAGAAATCGTGAAAGGTAGAGAAGTGAAATTTTGCACCAAGTAACTATAGGAAGAGGGACAACGCCCTCGATATTTTATGACATCACCGAATGAACAGCGTTGCCAACCCAATATAAAGTTATGTTTTTCACATGGCAAACGAAAACTTAAAATACCATATTTATTATTCAGTGTTGCAAACTAAGGATGTTATAGTATCACAAACATCCAAAGTTTGTAAGTTTCTATCTCACGTGCAGCACAACGAAGATGGACAAGATAATGCACATGGAAAGTACCTTAGCGTTGGATACTATGGTCACGTTATGACTTGTTTTGAATGAATAGGGACTAAATACCTGTGTGGTTTGCAGTGGACGTACAAAGTATTTTGCCGTTTGCAGCACTTCGATATCTAAAACCGTTCCGGAGATATGATAAACATTGATAAAGTCCGCAACACTGTTGAAAATAGCGTATTTGTGGACTTTTTTTTTCCGTAATTACAAGTTTTCGCTAAACATGATTTAAGCAGTGTTTATCATATCTCCGGAACGGTTTGAAATATCGAAGTGCTATAAACGGCAAAATAATTTTAAACGTGCATTGCTCACCATACAAGCAACGAGATATGATACTTACGTAAGCACTTTTTCAGAATAGAGCCTTTCAAAACAATTCAAAAATTTCAAGCCCTGTAACTTCGTTCCTACTCATTCAAAACAAGTCATAACATGACCATGGTATCCAACGCTAAGGTATTTTCTATGTGCATCCGTCCATCTCTGTTGTGCTGTATGTGTGGTAGAAGTTTCCAAACTTTGGATGTTTGTGATACTATAACATTCTTAGTTTGCAACACTGAATAATAAATATGGTATTTTAAGTTTTCGTTTGATTTGAAACACGTAATAATCTGACGCAGTGCCATTTAAAAACATAACAATATTGGGTTGGCAACACTGTTCATTCGGTAATGTTACAAAATATCTAGGACCTTGTCCCTCTTCCTATAGTTTCTTGGTGCAAAATTTCGCTTTTCTGCCTTTTACGATTTCTGATATATTTACTGTTATCATTATAAATGGACCACCCTGTATATATACATACATACATAAATAAAGTAACAAAACAGAAATTATAGGATGACTTAAAATATTAGATGTTATCCTATAAAAAAAAAAATAAAATCCCACTTCACTTTGACCTGTGGTAAAATGAAAGAGAAGAGAAATACGAAAAAATAAAACAGTATATAGAGAGATAGAAAAAGACTAAAAGAGACAGTCGAATCTGCCATTAATAAGACCTTATGAAAAGGCAAAGCAAGGGAAAATTGAGGCAGAAAAAATAATTACATCTTATAGAGCCTAGGCTACATGAGACGAGACCTACTTCAAGGATTTATTTTCTTCTTTCTTCTGAGGCATCGTATTCGTCCAGATACGAACTGAAACCACAGACATACACAGAAAGTACGAAGGAATATGCCCTGTTATCACAAACATGCTTTTATTTGCTACTAATATGAAAGATGTCTAGTATATTAGTAAGATGACTAATTTTATAATATTTTCAGATCAATGTTGGCCAAATTGTAGCAGCCCCGTTTAGTTTCGACGATAAGTGGTATCGTGCAGAGGTGGTGAATGTTGAGGAAGATGAATACGACGAGAGTGAGACAAAGGTTTCCCTCTATTACGTGGACTACGGAGACTCTGGCTTCCAGAAGAAGAAAAATGTCTTTGAACTAAGGACAGACTTTCTTCGATTAAGGTTCCAAGCAATTGAGTGCTTGCTTGCCAAAGTTAAACCCAGGTACATTGACAACTAATGATAATTGGAGATGATAGTTAGGAAGTAGTAAAATGGTTGAGAGATACTTGATTCGTATCTGAATCTAGCAATATCTTTGATCTCCTCTCAAAGCGGGACAAAATAGATTTAAGGAGGAGTGCACTCACTTTGTATCTTTTGTCATATCAGTAACTTGGAAATAAATAAATCAATTAGTTTTGTTTTCCTTAACTTTTGAGAATATGGTTTGTTCTGTTAGGTTAGATTAGAGTTTAGTGCTCCTTTCAGCAGCGAGGCTATATGAGAGGTGGACGAACAGTTTAAATAGGATTCGAACCACATGAGCTCCTACAGGGAAAGAACTCTACATCAGAGAAAACTGTATTACGAAGTCAATCACAAAAGGTGTTGGCTGGATATCCACTTTTTCATACTACCGTGCCTATTACGTAAGGCCATGTATTTACTCATTCTTTCATTTTGTTGTGCGTAAGGTTGGGAACAATTGTACAGGTTTACAAAGTGTGTAGTGCAAAGTCTTGGATGTACTCTATTTCGATTTTTTTTTTCTAAAATCGCAATGTTTTCTAATAACTACTGTGTTTTCCAACTGGTAAATTTGAATGAAGAAATTTATTTCGTCATTAACCTAGATGTGAAAAAGAGCTGCGGCAAATACATGTATTTTTTTTTAAGTGAAAGAAACATAGATATTGCTAAGACTAGAACTTTTTTTTAAAAAATAAAAAAAAAAATTCTACAATTGTCATTTATTGGGTCGATGTATAAGCTCCTGCGGTTCTGATATTTTATTTTTATTCTCCTGTTCTGTTCAAATTCAAATACAAATACAACCTAGACATAACATTAAAATAGTCTACGAGTCTAACAATACATTGCATACACATTCAAGAACTTGCGCCATTTCCTGCGTTGTTTGACGAGGATTCTCATGAAGCAACTCATTCAAGCGATTTTCGTCAAAATCTGAAGATTTTCCAGAACGTGGATGATCAGACAAGTAAACCGTCCTGCTCGAAAGCGGGAAAACCATTTCTGTGCTGTTCTTTCAGCAATTGCTTCAGTCCCGTACCCTGCACAAATTATTCTCGCAGCTTCTGCTGCACTGGATCTTCGGTTAAACTCGAAGAGTAAAATGTGACGGAAATGATCACTTTTCTCAACTTGACATTCTATATTAGTTTGTCTGAAATGTATACAATAATACTTTGACAATCACGAAAACGTGTGTTTCACAACACACAAATCCAAACTACGGTGAAACAATGGAATAATGATAAACAATCGCTTCACGCCGCATTATTGCCAACCCAAAAGAAAACCGCACGAACTTATGCATCATGTATTAAGTAAGTATTATCTCACACCGGTCCAGACTCCTTCCGTTAACCCTAGGAACAACAAGGTATTTTGGGTTACATTAAAAAGCAATGGGTGTGGACCTCAGAGGTCTCCCTCTTGGTGTTTCTAGGTTTAATATAGAAAAAATTATTCCAGAAGTGATTTTACAAAGAAATGGCTGGGAGAGAAGGTATGAAGCTAATAATGAGTGGTAAAATAACTTCATCTCTACATATAAAAGAAGAAACCCTGACTGGTTGATCAAGGCCAAAGCCAAATCGCTTAAGCTACGAACTTGAAATTTGAAGAGGGCATAGGATTTGTGGTCTAAGGTCCCACTGAGGAAGGATTTTTTTTTTTTGGAAATTTGATGGAAATGAAAGAAAGAAGGGTGGCAATTATCTTAAAACGACAATATCTCTAAATTTCTGAAGGGTAGAGGCATGAAATTTGAAATATAAATTTCTCAATTAAAACAATTAGACATGTGTTTCAGCGTTTTTTGATATTTGCCCCAGAATGGAAGGAAAAGGGTGGGGTTACAATTGTCATAATTGGATGGCCAAATCTGGAAATTCGTTAAGATTACAGACATGAAATTTGGTATATTTAGATCTTCTATTTAAAATAATTAAAAACGTGTTTTACCGTTTTTTATATTGTCTCTAGAAGGGAAGGAAAAAGGGGTCGAAAAAACGGGTCGAGGTTGCAGTTGTTAAAATAACATGGCCATATCTCGAAATCCCTTAAGAGTAGAAACATGCTAATTAAAGACGTGTTTCAGTATTTTTTTATGTTTCCCTTAGAAGAAAAGAAAACATGGTGGGGAGGTAGCAGTTTTTATAAGAAGTTAGCCATATTTCGAAATTCCTTAAGATTAGAGACATGTTAGGGATGTGAAAAGTGCAAGGTCGTAAACCGAGCAAATGCAGGGGTCTGTGGGGCGAAGTCACCACCCAGCCTAAGACTAGTTGACATATAAAACGAAATATTAAAGAGAGAATAAAAGAACACCTTAGAATTTCTAGGAATAAAAAATATTCAGAGTTAGAAAATATTTATAATAAAATATTTAGGATACTTTTTCCTACAATATACGCAATAAAAATAAGAATAGTAGTTAGAAACGCTGAATATGCAGTCGTCATCTTCATCGAACCTCATTTACTTATATAATAATAATAATAATAATAATAATAATAATAATAGTGTATGGTGTAATTTTAAAATAACTATTGCGTACTTCTCCGCTACATAGCCTCATTCAATCTTCTGAGGTTAGCTGAAGATTTGTAGCCGAATATTTAAGGAATTAAATTTAATCATATATATGTACAATGTTGTCAGGCAAGAGCACTTTGTCATTTTCTTAGTGCATCTTGGAGGAGTTATTTTTACATTCATTTTCGCTTTTTTTTTTAGTAATGGCAGCGTCGAATGGTCAGAGGACGCATCCGACCTGTTTGAAGAGATGAGCTATGCAGCACAGTGGAAGTCCTTGGTGGCGAGGGTGGAATCCTACAAGGAGGCTAAACCTAGTGGCCCTGGGGAAAGAAGGAGAAGGGAAGGAAGCCCCATTCCTTGTGTAGAGCTCTACGATACTAGTATGGCACAGGTATTAACTCAGGGTTCTGTTTATTAATGTCTCGTATGTGTGTGCGTGTATGTCATGACTTGTTGATTGCCTCAAGAACACGATGAAATGGAAATCGAATCAAAGCAGCCTCCATCAATGAGAGCGCTTTGTTTAAAAAGAGCTTTTTTTTTTTTTTTTTTTTTTTTTTTTTTTTTTAAGCCCACGAACAGAGAACTTTACCAATGCAGTTAACGTGGCTGCAACAGCGTTGCCATTTCCAATGTAATTGCACTTTTAAAATTGGACAATTAGCCTAAAGCCGTTAGTACACTGATCTATAGACCTGTGCACTCTTGATAGGTAAACCCATCCATTAATGATAAAGAATCCACGATTGAGCGTGTAGTGGCTGCTTTTGATTTTAAATGACTCGTGTGCAGTATTTATAATTATTTAAAAAGGGTAAATGAATGGTTTTTAATAATACACAATAACATTACAGTCGCCAGTAAGCATACTGCCTTACGTAAATTTAAAACACACACAAACTATAACACGAGTTCAATATTAACAATCCTGTATTATCACATTGAATTTCCATTATTATTTGTTTTTGTTGTTACACGCTGGTGTCTCCTATCTACATTCTATAAATACGATATTGCCTTCACAGTCACCTGAAGTTTTGAAGCCAACGAGATTAGGTTTTATTTTGTTAAAATACCGTATTTATTCGATTATAAGCGGGCACTTGATTGTAAAGCGGCCCCTTGTAACCAGAAAAGATATTTTTTAATGAAGCTCATTAATGAAACTTGCAGACAGCAGGTATAAAATTACTATTTCTTTGTCACTGTTTTCGTAAAGCATCATCTTTTTAAATCAGGTTGTCTACTGATATTGGAAATACTTGAATTATACTGGAATTTAATTTTGATCCACATACTGGAAAAATCATGAAACTGGTAATTTGTCAACAGTACTTTTTTGTAATTGTTTTAATAGTCTTAGAAACAATTTTGTATCCATTGAGATTGTAAATTTTTCCAAAGCAATGGGTGGAGTGGAGGGCTGTGAGGGGAGTTGGGAGGCCCCTTAGAAATGTTTAAAAAAATCATTGTATTTCAAAAAAATCAAGGCTAACTTAATTTATTAAAAGTAAAATATTCTTTTGATGGTAAAATAATTACAAACCTGAAATCATCAAGAGTGTGATTATTTCTAAAAAAAAAAACTTCATTGTATTAGGTACAGGAATTTTGCTGATAGTTATACTGAATATACTGGAAATATACTGAAATTTTGAAAATGAAACTCAGTAGACACCCTGTAAATCCACAACTGATGATTCTGCACGCCTATCTATGCGATTCAGCAATGGATACAAAATTTGCAGAAAACAAAATATCATTGTCAGTAGTTGGTAAATAATAAATTCTGCTAAATTAGTATGATTTGTATGTAAAGGAAGGAGCTTACTTAAAGATATACATATATATAAAATTTGCATTTCTTTTTTGATTTACGATGTAAATTTACTTGTGGAGGTTTTTGACGATATTTTTCGGAACTTTTTAGTATTATGTCGATATACACCGATATGTCGATGTGTAGAATGTTGTCTGTATCAGCCGTGTTAATGATACCGATTGTAATCCGAGGCACATTGTTTGAACCAAGGAAAAAAGTACAAATATTTGGTCTAGGAATTAATTCGTGCGGTTGGTACGCACACATTGAAGCTGTAGTACAAACACAAAATACATAAATACCTTAAGAAAAATATTGTCCATCGCTAGCCACCACTTTCGCCCATCTGTCAGGCAATGTACGGATTCCGTGGCGAAAGAAGTCCTCATCCTTGGAAGCGATCCAGTCAGAGACCCATGTTTCGATATCTTCTGAAGAAGTAAACCGCTGTCCAATCAAATCGTTGTTCATGCAATCGAACAAGTAGTAGTCCGAAGGAGCAACGTCTGGTGAATACGGCGGGTGGGGTAAAACTTCCCATCCGACATTTTCTAAATAGGTTTTCACCGGTTTTGCGACATGTGGGCGAGCGTTATCATGTTGAACAATAAGTTTATCATGTCTGTTCTCCCATTCTGGTCGTGTTCTGGCCAGAGCTTGCTTCAAACGCATTAATTGTCGTCGATAACGTTCTCCATTCATAGTTTCACCCGGTTGCAGCAGCTCATAGTACACCACACCTTTCATATCCCACCATATGCACAGCATAACCTTTGCACAGTGAATATCTCGTTTTGGTTGTGATGGACCTGGTTCACCTGGTTTCACCCAGGCCTTTTTTCGTTTAGGGTTCTCGTAATGGATCCACTTCTCATCACCCGTAATAATTCGATGCAGAAACCCCTTTCTGCTCTGTCGTTGAAGCAGCAATTCGCAAATGGTTTTTCGTCTTTCAACGTCTCTGTCTTTCAATTCATGTGGAACCTAATGTGACATCTTTTGAATCATTCCCATGGCTTTCAAGCGTTTGGAGACTGTTGTTTGATCAACGCCTAATGCTGCTGCAAGTTGTTCCTGCGTTTGACACGAATCCTGCTCGAGCAATGCTGTCAATTCTTCGTCTTGAAATTTTTTTGGCTGTCCAGCTCGCTCTTGGTCTGCCAAGCCGAAATCACCACTTCTAAACCGTGCAAACCACTTCTGACACGTTCGCTCAGCTAGAGCATGATCACCATACACTTCCACCAAAATACGATGACTTTCAGTCGCACTTTTCTGCATGTTAAAGTAATGCAGCAGGACACCCCGCAAAAACACTTTATCAGGCACAAATTGCGTCATGTTCACTTAACTACAAACTGGTGTTGTTGACGCTTTAATCCACTGCCCTATACTACGAACGATACGCGATGACAGGGGTTTGCAACACATGTGTGGATACACGGAACTGTGGGACGCTCCGTTCGTTGCGCCATCTCTTGTCCACCCGCACGAATTAATTCCTAGACCAAATAAATAAATAAATAAATAAATAAAGTCGACTTGCAATGGGATATTGTAATAGTATTAAGTATAATGTTAGTTGAAGATGTATTTTACTGACTTCTCTCTTCCTCTTAGGACGTTAACATCGCGGAGGCGTTAGTGAATCAAGGATACGCCGAATGGGACGAATTGGAATCAGCACGTCGTAAGAAGGAAGCGAAAACAAAGGAGAAACCGGAACAAACTGAGAAAAGTACTTTCAATGGAGTTAACCATGCAACCAGTTCACCCAGACAAAACGGGAACTCTTCATCTTCCACGGAAGTCGATAGCCAAAGCAGCGGTGTTACGGGCAGTGGGAAGTTATCAGGAACTGTATGATATCTTCGATGTTAGAAAGACGTTTGCCATAACGTAGATTGGTTTCCATTTAACAAATGACAGAGTGCCATGTGTTGACGGGGATATTTCTTTTTCCATGACGAGTGTTGGTGGTTTGGTTCTGAAAACTATGATGTTTTCTTCTAATGTAAAAAAGAACATAATAATAATAATAAAAGAAGGATTGTTGTGTTCTTTAGAAAAGTGCTTTGATGTAGTTGCGCTGAAGATAATGCTTTCTGTGTTCTTTGATTTTTAAAATGTTTTTTATTACGTAGATGGTTCCTGTCTTGTTTAATAATTGTGTTTGTTTTTAACTGTGATGAAGTTACCTAAATAAACTGACCTATTTTGCATAAATAGGGTATATTATACAATATAATTACATTCAAAAATAATTAATTATTGTTTTCAGTAAGAGTTCTCGGGCAATCAGCCAGGTGAAGATGTTGATATGGGACGTTTCGAATGCATTCGAAACATCGGATGTCAGTATCTTCACCTGGCTGATAGCCCAAGAACTCTTACTAAAATCACGTTGCCAAGAAAATTCAGTTCTTTCTTCAATTAATTGGTCTCTTTAAATGTATATTTAAGTCTTAAACATTAATGATTAACGTTAGAAAAAGTAGGAATTTTAAATCGTATTCTATATACAGACTATTTGCTACGTTATTTAGTTAATCTATAACTGAAGAAACACCAAGTTTATCGTCGCAGAAACAAAAGTCTGCCATTAGATCCTTTTCTGTTCAATTCATTCAGAGTTATTTTCGTACCTTCTTAAAATCCTGTTTTACATTGCCTTTCATTCTTGTCTTTGACTGTCCGCAGATTTCGTGACAGAAGCCTATGCACTTCACGCTGTGTTTTCCATGCAAATGACGTATTGTCCTGCCACCTAGCGTTCGAATTCCACATATATACAGTAAAATGGTAGAATTATGAAGTCAAATTTATTCTTTGATAACAGTTCAGAATAAAAAAGTAATAAATTTATCGACTCAACGATAGTCTTCCCAATGTTTGTTAAAAAATCAAGTTTAATACGCAGTAATTCTTGATCCCTACTTCAGTGATTGACTGTTCGTCTTTAATCAATCAAAAGTAAGCATAATTTATACACAATAAGGAAACTAAACGAACTTATTGTCTTGCGTATTTTAAATGTTCACTGTGCGATCTATGCTTAACACGGCCAGATTGTATCACATTCCTGTCACTTTGCTGTGCATGCTGGTATAAATTTCTGCAACTGCTCCAGTGATTTAACGTAAGGTTAAACAGTGTCATAGCAATGTAAGAATAGATTTTTTCTTTTACTGGAATAGCGCAATTCCTAGTCTATTGTAGCAGTAATTTGATAGCATAAGTCGTGCTAACTTCTTGGGTCTGATTCTTCAATGATATGTCGACTGTAGCTTGTATTCCATCCTTTTTATATGTATCTTCTTGACTTGAATTATAAAATATGCTGATATCGTGGATCATCGACCATTTAGTAAGTAGTCAACAAACTTTTGAAGAATTGCCCGAAGATTTCAGCAGGATTAATGTGCTAACAGAATTAGCGTTGAAATAAGATAGAAATTACGTTATTCAGATAAAATTCGTATTATTTTCACATAGAATAAGCGTGAAGTTGCAGACGTTAACATGTCGTAGCAGTTGTAGTTATATACACCGATCCATGATGAAGTCTGAGAAAGAAATGGTGTGAGGATATCTGGGGACCCTTGTGGTCAATGCGAGACTTCCTAATCTCCCACAACTGCAACTATCTTGATTGCGGTATTCCTGAACGTCACGGTGATAATGCGGTGCAATACCATTCTGATGAAAGATGAATTAAATGCTGTCTTCGTCGAATTGTAGGCCAGCATGCCCAGATTAATTGTACAGTCCGCAGCAAAAAACCTGCAACATGAGAATGTAAGTTTATTTTGAAACGACGCAGTTTTTCGCTCCAAAATAAGTGTGCAGGGGAGGACACCGAGGTTTCTGTGGCGTGATTCGTGTCACTTAGACGTTCTGTTGATTCCCGCGCTATTAAACGTAGTTTCACAATACACTTACATGCTCATGTTGCAGGATTTTTGCTGCGGACTGTACCCATTACAGGAGGTTCACGGAAAAGGAAGATACATAAATATTTCAATAGGAAATACCTGGAACATTAACTTTAGAGATAACACGTCTGTGTTGCAAAATTCCATGAGAATGTTTTAGTACCTCAAATCCTCACCTTTTGCTTATTCACTTGCTCAGAAATATGTGATGTTGCTTCGTTACTAAACACCAACACTTCTGCTAAACCATATTCTTTCATAAAATATGGCAAACTCTGAGAAAGACATTTGAAAGTCTGATCTTTACAGAGCTGGTAACAATTGCAGTTGATATTGCTTCATTATCACAGGTTTCTCCAGAACTTGCACTTTGTGTTTTGCTAAATACCTAGTTGTTATCCTCTTCTCTGAATCCATTTGGTGGCCTGTGTTGGCCTAGTGGTAGAGTCTGGCCTCTGGGGCGTGAGGTCTCTAATTCGGTCCCAGCTTTGGTCAACTGGGCTTTGTGATGGATAAACACCTTTTGTGCTAGTTCTCTCGGGATTCTCCTTTTTTCTGTACTTCATTCTATAATTTCTCCGTTATTACTATTTCCCTTAGCCTCGGAGCATAATCGTGGGACGTTAAAATAAAAAAAAAATCCACTTGTGTCTTTGTATATTACTGGTCACAAAAGATTAGACTAGCTTCCAGTCTTAAGTTCAAAAAGTTAAGCCTAGATCCTTACGTCCCTCGGGTCTCCTTACAAGGAAAATCGACTCTTCGTTCATTCTGTTACAGAGCAACATACGTATTCTCTAATAGGAATTGACCATCTGGACATTGTCTCCATATAAATATTCAAGTGGCATGTAGAAAACAATTATAAATATGACAAAATAATAATAATAAAAAGTGACATAGTACTTAATATGATATTAAAGCCTGTGGGAAGTACACCATAAAGAGAATAGTAACATAAACAGATGGACGAGACTATTAGACATTTGTCTTTGATCTAGTGGATAACTTAACGGATTCGCGCATCAATGTTTAAGATGGGTTCGAATCCTGTCTGCAAAGGTCTTTTGTTAATAAAGAATCTGATTTTATTGTCAAAGAGCATTCATATTTATGAAGAAATTTATAAATATGTTACAGCTATAGAATATTGTTATGTGTCAGTAATTGGAATAGAACCCTGACTCTAATACCACACATATATCATTTTGTAACTCAGAAATTAATGAATATACCTTAGCTACAGGGGCTAATCGAGTATATGCTCTCAATGAACTAACCATTAATCTCAGATTTGCAGGTAATTCATCAAGTAGGTAATGTCTTAACTCATAAATAAAACTACACACGCCAGGTGAATTTAATATCCAAAAATGGTGCTGTAGCCTATTTAAAGGATCATTTAGACAATGTCTTAACATACTCAATTAAGAAGCAAGATTTTGACGATAATAAGGATTTTGTAGTTAGAGTCGAATGTAGGCAATGCGTTTCATCAAGTCATGAGCCAGCTCTGTACTCACCAGAATTCGTTCAGCGAGGACGACGGAGTCGATCTTGCCTCTTTAAATACTAGCACACACTGACTCAAGTTCTCTACCATTTCAGTCCATCTTCCCTTCCTAGTTTTGGTGGCGTGATTATTTTCCCGCTTACCTCAAACACTTGCAACGATTTTCCTGGTTGCTTGAAGTAGGAAGCATTAATGTTTTAGGTCATCACATTGCTACATGAGTATTATTCCTTATTAGAAGGAACGTTCTATCTGTACATAGTTTTATGTTACTACATAATTTCCTTAGTTGTTCTGAAGATAACTGGTATTTTCCATTTAAAATTTGAATAATTTACAAAGTGTTATGATCATGATTAATCAGGGTGGCTATCGGTCACGAAAGTCGCGAAAAAGTCACGAAATCAGAAAACGGTCATGAAAGTCAAGAAAAAGTTACGAAATTTAGCTTTTGGGTCACGATTTTTTTTATCTGTACAAATATAAGTACAGACTAGAAAAAAAAGATATATAAAAGATCAAAATTCACCACCAAAAATGTCTATGGTCGGCTTGAGACGCTACCAAATCGCAAGCAAACCACGCTTATATCGCACGTATGAAAATTCAACCTAATTTGCACCCAAATTCGGTCTTGAGAATGCTACGAAATTTTATGGCTTGGTAAAGAAAAGGCCACGAAAAAGTCACGAAATTTCATTTTGGAATTTTAGTAGACACCCTGTTAATTAAATATTTTTTCCCCTTCACCAATTAATTCTCGTCATGTTACAATATAGTACATTGCAATATATACACAAGTGTCCAAAACTTAATCATAATGACTGTTCGAGTACATAGAGCACGAAGAACGTAAAGAAGTCTCACCAAGTGGAACCACCTACCAACATATCACACGTTAAGGCCACATTAACACGGAACAGGCCAAACAAACATGGTAGAAGGGGTCACACAACACAAACTCAAAACTTGGTACCAAAATACACACTACCACGAAAACACTGTGAAACGTCCTGGCGGCATCGAAAACAAGTTAATATGGGATATGGTCGCCCCGAACAACCATAAATGTCTGGCAACCACGTTCCATGCTCATGATCAGGTTGTTGAAGAGCTCGTGGGGTAGCTGATTCCGCTCCTCACGAAAAGCAGTACATAGCTCCTGGTGTGTCCTGGGGGCGGCTGGTGGGTTTCAACACGTCTTCCTAATGCTTCCCAAGCATGTTCAATCGGGTTTAGATCCGGAGATCGCGCTAGCCACTCGATACGTTGGATATCTTCCATCCCTAAATATTCTTCCATCAGTTTGTCTCGATGGGACGTGCATTGACATCCATGAACAGAAACTGTTGGCCAACTTCGCCCCTGAAAAGCTGCACATGGGCATGCAGAACCTCATCTCTGTAACTCTGGCCATTGATGGACCCAGTATCGAAGATGTTCAGGTCAGTACGACCATTCATCATAATGCCTGCCCAGACAAATACATCACTACCACCATACCGATTCCTTTTCCATAATATTCTTGGGATGTAAGCGAGTACCCTGTTCGAGCCAGATCAGAGTGCGATGGGAATCGCTCTGGGAATTGTATCGGAATTCATCCGTGAACAGTACGCGGCCCCATTCTTTGGGGTCCATTGGTGATGTTCTCGACACCACTGTAAACGGGCCCTTTTGTGTGCTTGAGTCAGTGGAACGCATGTTGCTGGTCGTCGAGCATACAGACCACTGCAATGCACTGGCTCTCAGTCTCCGATACACAGGTGGCGTACACTCTCACCCTGAGGTGGTTGCAAACTCCACTGACACTTGTCTTGCAGGCATGGTACGATTCCGAAGCGGATAACGGCTAGGTATCGGTCCTGTTGTGGAGTTGTCATTCGTGGATGTCCTCCATGGGGCCTACGGCTGATGTCTCCGGTGTCGATATACTATTTCCACAATATAGACACGACACTTTATGGCACATTGATGGCTCGCTGTACTGCTCTCTGTCACATTTTTCTAAGCTCCCAATGATCCGGCCTTTGGTAAAATCATCCAAATGACGTGTTTGTGTCACATTCCATTAATCTATTGCCACATTCAATTCAACAATACCCTCCGCTCACTACAACACTCCACTCATTGCACACACGGAATGAGTTTATTTCGAATCCAAGCACTAGTGTTCGATTTCTTCCCGTAGAAGGCCTGATAGACGTTTGTCATAAACGGTTCAATGCTCCTCACAAGTAATACACGCCATCCACAACAACTGTGCTCGCGATGCCCTTCCCGCACTTTACATGCAACGTCTTGCATTATACTTAAGTTTTGAACACACATATATATATATATATAGGAGAAAGTCGGACAAAACCGGGCCCAAAATTGTTTTTACTTGTTCCTCAGCATCGATATGGATAGTATAGCTTGAACTCGTTTTCAAATGCTAAATAGATTTGTTATTGACACAAAAATGTTTATTTCAGTGGAAAAAACTCATAAATTCGAGAGCAAAAATTTTTTTCAAAGAATATGCAAAAACCCGGTTTTGTCCGACCAGGCTAGACTATACTAGACCAATATTTTTTTTTAAAAACAACTTTAGGTCACGACTTTGCTCAGTCTAAGAATAAACATCACAAACAAAAGTTTCATCATAGTAGTCCACATTGCTAGAAGTTTCATGTGCCCATCCTTTACAGTTAAGACACTGTATCCAGCCTTCTCTAGATTTTGATCGGACATACAATTCATTACAAGAGATACAAGATTCGTCAGTTTCCTTGTCGTCTTCATCTGATATTGAACTCGCGAATTCTATTGCTGGCTTCCTTTTCGTCTTGGTTTCAACAGGTTTTGAGTCAAGGTCCTTAAACTATTCACGCTTTCGGTTTTTCGTTTCTTGTTTCTTAGCTTTTTTCTGTTTCTTCTTGCTCCAGTTCTCGCTTATAAGTATACGAAGTAAAAATGACTGTCTTCCTTCGCCTCTTGCCGAACATATTCACAACTCATGGGTCTTGTTGCACTGGAGGAGGCATTAATTCTGTTGGTGATATTGCAAAAGAAGGCACATTACTGCCTTACAGAGTAACAAGATGGCTGATCATCGACTTGATATTGTATCTTAGCCAGTTTTTGAAGCAATGGTATCGTATCTTGTCCTTAAGTCGACGCCTTCACTAGGTCTGTATTCCCTTAGGTTGTTGACCTTCATTTGCTTGCGCATTCATCACATTTAATGTAGGTTGGCTTTCTGTGACTTTATGTTATTCATCCAATGCTTTTGTCCTGTTTATTGTGACGATTTCAGGCTGTCCAAGCAAAGGATTCTCGCCGATTACCGCTTCATCGTTAGGTTGCACATTCAATGAATTGTTCATGGTTGATGCATCAACTTGAGGTGGTTCAGGAACAGTTGATTATCACCAAAGGGACGCCAAACTCCAATACAAAACACTAGTGTTCACCCTTAAACAGAATGCAATATGGAAAGATGTTCATCCTAGAAACTAATTCTTTAGTATTTGATGCAAAGAGGAGCATCATTTGGTGAGGTAAGGGGCAATTGCCTACCCTGAGTTTGAGATGTAGGTGGTGTAACAAGCGATTCTTCAGAAATACGTCCAATGCCTGTCTGATTTGATGCCGCGATTTATAGAGACTAATTGCATATTGGTTTCTCAAAGTTAGATGTGTTATACATTCATCCTTTTAGTATAGTCATGTAACGAACCTATGGTATAAATTTCATTCTATTCGCACGTCTTTCTTGGTTGGTTGGTTTGGAGTTTTCACTTTCAGCACCGGGGCAATATGAGTACGATCTGATTCACATGAGCTTCTACTGGGAATCGAGCCCGGATTTTGCACAACAAAGGCTAGTAGGATAACCAAATAGTCACAAGGAAGCTCGCGTTTCTATTGGTGTTCCAGTTTTCACCACAAAAATTATAACACTCTAATACTCATGGTTATATGGTTAGCGTATGCTTATTCGGCGCAGGAAACCCGGGTTCGTTTCCCGGTGGAAGCTCATGTGTTCAGATCCCATGCTAATTTATAGATGCATGTCTTATATAACTTTGGTGCCCAAGCCAACCAACCATCTAATACTCCATTTGGCGCGGGAGACCGGGTCCGATTCCCGATAAGAGTTCATGTGGTTCGGATCGCACGTTAAGTTGTAGGTCCACTTCTCATGTAGACCCGTTATTGAAATGGAGGTTAAACTCGAATCAACAATTCTAATACAATAAACAGAAGTGTGTAATTCAAATACCTACTTAAAAGTTGAGAAGCGGGATTGAGAAGTTGACTACACAAAATTAAAGAAAAACAATCGTACGGTACTTTTATTTTCACGGCCATTCGTAAAAAATGTTACAGAGGGGAAAAGTCAGGGAACTCTGAATTCAGCCTTTTTGCTCTCATTTTTCCCAGGATACTTTGCGGTCGGTGTCGTCACCTGGAGGTATCGCCAAGGATGTTATACTGTAAAGTAGATGATCTGCCCACACCACAAAATCGTGAATCCATACGTCATAACCTTACATATCCTATGATTGGTGATTTTCTTACCTGTGAAAGGTTATTTCGTGTAATTTCTTCTCATTCCTATTTGTACACCCATATGTGCAGCATGTAACCATTGGATAATATACATCTGAGGCAACGACTTAAATAAAAATTAACGAGAGACACACTACATGTCTACATATGAAGATCGCATTGTTTTGAGCCAACATATCTGGCGGTCATTCAGTTACCTAATAGGATGACAATACATATGGGCAGATCGTCCCTCTATTTTTATAACATCCTTGGGTATCGCGACGTATCATTTAAGAGAACAAGTGAAATATTGCATACACAATTACCCTAGTTCGTATACTGTTGCAAGATGGGCGAAAGTTTCTCCACAAGACGTCACGGATAGGGAGCCAATCAGAACGCTAAACGCAAACTGGGTTTACCTGTTATTTTGTATATCTTGGGGAAAAGTTACTCTGCCAGGGATGAAGAATCTTTTCTTCAGGGAAGATAAATTTTTGTCAAGGGAGAAATCTCTGACATTCCCCGTCGATTCGCATACTGCAAAAAAGAAAATAAAGAAAGAAAAGGAAGAAACTATTCAGATATTTCAGAAACTAAAACTTTATTAACACTAGAAGGACCAAAATTTTTACCTCCCTAGAAGTACCGAGCCGTCATTTTGACGGCTATTTAAATGCAAGAGATATACATCATTTTTCTTTGTATTTCTCTTATTTTAGCTTTAATTTAATATGTTTAATCGACTAGCTTATGTTTTATGTAAGTTTTTGTCGTGATATAATACAGGGTGATCCACTAAATCCCGTCAATGCATAAATATAATATTAATATCGAAAGTTTGTTCACAGGACAGTGACATGAAAAATTAAAATAAGGGAATAATACGTACATTTCTACGTATGAAATCCTTTTTTTACTAATCACGTGATCACACTACCTGCCCTGTAGACATTGGCTGGACCATTTTTCTTTAGCACAGACCCAGTGTATAATACACCAAAATCATTATATTTATTTCAAACTTTTTATGAATGGTGAATGAAGGTGAATTTACATTTTCAATACATTTTTATTTCAACTTTTATGCACTGAACTCAAGAGAGAAATACTTTTCTCGCGTTTACACTTGTGTACTGCGAGTGGATTTTCTGATTGATATCCATAAAGGTTTGTAGTGAACATATTCTTTTCTTTCTGATTCAAGCACATTTTGGAAAGTTCTCTTCTATTTGGACGCATACTACCAATCAAGGTCAACTGTTTCTTTTTCAAATATTCGGCTAATTTTTAACTTGCAACTAAGGTTATCGCATGCAACATTCAGTCCTCTGTTGAGAAAAGAATCCGTCGTCTTCAGAACAATATATTCGCCTAAAGTTCATTCAACGAACCTTCTGACCCTGATGTAAACATTGCAGAATTTTATTACTCCGCCAGTCACCGGATGATTGGCTATCGGTCAGCGCTTCTTTCGAGAAGCACGTGCCTTGTACCCTGTCGATGTTTTACTTATTCCCCGCATGTGACCATATTGTTAACTGTGGTTCGCGTTAAAGTTGGGTCAAAACCACTTTCAATGCATGCATATTCTCTTTTATTGCATTAATTCAATTTAGTTCTTAGATAAAGTGTTGCCTAATTCTAAGGAATTCTGGTAATGAGCCTTATAAGCAAGGACTATTTGCTTCTGCCGCATGGGCGTTCTAAGGCTGTCTAACCAATAAAATCAAACCATCACCACGTGTATTTGTTTTCATGAGGCACTGAACATTCCTTGAATGAACTTTAACTGTAAGTCCCGACGTCGTTCTTAGTCGTTTCCCAGGTAGGAAATGCCTTTTAGTTGATACCGTGACTTTAGAACTGCAAGCACCTACATTTGAATCCAAATTTGTCAGACTTCTTTGTCATATATTATATGTATTTGCATGTCATAGCTGTTCATCCACACAAACACTGTCGTGGGTTTTATAGTGCCTGATACAATTCTCAATGAATAAGTTCTACACAGATGATACCAAAGCAAGCTTGTTTGCTTTCAGCCTTGAAGAGCTAGGGCACTTGTCATCAAACCGAAGATACTTCATTATTTCAAGAAATATCTTTCTTTCTATAATCTTTCTGTAAAACACTGGTCCACAGCTTACGTTCTATAGTTCCTTTACAGTTATATCTGAAGCTATACGAAATATCAATATTGCTAAAGTTGAAAGTGTTCTGCAATTGACAATGGCCAAAGAGAATCTTGAGGCTGTCTGAGCTTCAATAACGATGCATTTCAGAATGTTTCCCAATATTGTCTCGTCTATAAACCAGCGAAAAGCACTACCAAAATCACCATCTTCAATATGATGTAACGCATAATATAACGAACAGGTTTCTCGCGAAGGATGTCGTGTGAGGCAGTGCACCCACCATTGTTCTGTCAGTCCATTTTACTCCAATGTGTCCCATGACCCGCTATAAAGACATTTGATTGATTACTTCTGGAAACTTCTGTATCTGTTTCCTTCCTCTTATCCGAAGAAGTAGCTTCAGACACTGCATTCTAGCTACTACTGCTGGCTTCATCGAAGCAATCTCCCTGTTGTTCTTCCAAGCGAAATTCATTTTCGCTCAAATCTTAGAAAGCACGTAACATTTTATCAGGTCTCATGTTGCTTTTGTAATTATTCATGTGTACCTTCAAGAAAACCTTTATTTCTACAGAGAACAATGTTACCAACAAAATACGAACAGAATTCAAGAATAAATCAATCAAAGAAGAACCAAATATTTTACCTTTGCAGCAATAAAAAGCAGAAATAAAAGATATATCAAATAGCAAACTCGTTGGAAAATAACGTAAAATATTTCAAAATTTATTGTTTCTAACAGAAATATTACATTTATTATTACCATATAGCGTACAACCTATAAAACAGTCCACATCAACAACAAAATATAGATTTTTAAATGAGGCAGTCAAATTGACGGTTTGGTCCTTCTAGGGGTATACAATAAAATTATATATTTATTTCAAATACACACATAATGGTTATATGCTATATCAAACATCTCTTTAAAATAATAAAAGTCCTAATGTTTGGTTGAGTAACTCAAAGAAATATATGAGATATATAAAATTGTTTTACGTGATGCCGTCAAAAAGACGGCTTGGTCCTTCTAGTGTTAAGACTCCTACAAGACAGAAAAACAATTTCTCTGAGAAAATATAGAGTAATACGAGGGTCATTCAGAAAATAAAGTCCGTTTAGTTATACAAAATTAAAAAAAGAATATTTATGAAAAAGTTACATACCTGAAGCTTCCTTCACTTCTCTACATAATCAACTCCTATATTTAAGCATTCACCATACCTGATCACGAGCTTCACAGTTTCTATATTATATTCTTCTGCCATACGACAAATGTTTAAATGAAAGTGGTGATTATGTACAGAATTAAAGAAAGCTTCAGGTTTTGTACATAACTGTTTCTTCCAATAAATATTGTGTTTTTCATTTTAACGGTCTTTACTTTCTGGATGACCCTCGTATTTTCTAGACCAGTCATTTTTAACTGTTCAGTGTATGACATAGCAGCGTGCTTTTATAATTAGAGCCAGCAAAGAGAGAACAAGTTGAGCAAAGTAGGGGAGGGAATTTAACAAAACAGTGTTGCCAGTGTATGCTTAGTCATGAATCCACAAGTAGAATGCATCTAAACCATCGATTACACCTTGTTTGCCTGTCAATACTGTCTTCTATCAGCGCTCGCTGTCTCTTCTTCTCGCTTTCTCTCTGTGTGGTTTATTGAGGATGTGGGCACCTAACTGTGACGTCACAGAGCAGGTAGTTGAAAATGACGGCAAGACGGAGTGTTCTTTTTCGGATGACTTTCTCAGAAAAGCTGCTCTGGCGATTGCTATATTATTTCACCAATGTGTCTTGGATTGGAATTTAGAGTTCATTTCAGTGCTGAGACTGTATAAGACATGCATGTACAATTTATTGTGCAGTATAAACCGATGTGATGCGTTCAAATTTTAATGCTTGGAATCGAACCTGGAACCCAGGGCCGGCTGTACTATATGTATTTGCACGGGGCGGCAAAATCTGTCATAACCATATCATTTAAAAATTGCTGAAAGAACAGCAGGTGACCTTCGCCGCCATATTGAAAATGGCGGCCGGAAGTGTCAAATGAACAGTACCCAGATAAAAATTGCAATATCTTCGTTATGGTTGAACGTAAAGAGATAAACTTAGAGTTGTTTTATAAAACACAGATAACACGATATTTTTTTAAAGAAAAAAATCATAAAACGCATACTTTTAGAAATATTTAGCTCAATTCTAAAATTCCGAATACTCCCGTCAAACTGATTTAAAATTTTATTGAACTTAGGATGTAATTATTAACAAGTTAAAATTTGAAATAGATGTTGATAAATATTATTTAAATGACATACTAAAATCCCTCAACTTCTTCGTTCGCCAGATTCGAAAATGTACAAATGTCCGGAGTAATTGAAAGATAATATTTTGTTAAGTGAAATACAAAATATGGATCGGGCTAAATATTTGAGACAGTCGATCCGAAGCCAATTGGGATCAATGGTAATGCAAGGGCAAAACATTATGACGTGTTTAAGGTTGTCCTCCGCCATCTTGGTGACACCATCTTGCAATCAACTTGTTTATTTTAAATGGCAACATGGTCGCGTGACATATTAAACAACATCCTCGTTCGAAGAGAAACCCAACGGAAAGGTTGTTTTTCCAAAACCTACAGCTGTTTTGAAGTTGTGAATAGATTTAGAATATGTTATATGTGAAATGCTGTAAAATGTGCTGTGCGAAGTTTCGAATTGAAGGATAAAGTAAAAAGCAAACTTTGTAACATCTCACATTAGGTATTCTTTAATAACCAGAAAAAGAGAGCTAACACACATAAGACAATTACAATCACATGACATGTTCAGCATGCCCACCGTTTTGTTCTATGCATATCCTTAATCTTGAGACACAGTGCTTGTGCACTCTGCGAAGTATAGTTGGTTCACAGATAGTAATGATTCACCTTTTCAGGTAGCTATTGTCAATAATTTTACACTAGTAGACAATAGCTTTAAAGTGCCCCCAAAGATAGAAATCCGACAGAGTTAGGTCGGGACCTTGTTGGCCACTCAACTGGTCCATGCCGAAATATCCAGCAACCGGGAAAGTGTTCATTGAGCCATCACTACATTACGACCATAATGCGGTGCCCCATTTTGTTGCCAATATTGATGAAATCACCCTTCCTCTTCCAACAAAAGTGACATAAAGTGTTTTCAAGCATAACTCCATATTATGCAGCATCCAAGGTTCCATCAATGAAAATAGGTCCAATAGGTCCCATCAATGAAAACAGGTCTAATAAGTTTTTCGCACCATATTCTACACCACACCATTACCTTACCTGCACCTTGCATCTTTGAAGCATCTATCTAATTAAGATTTGTATTAGCCCTGTTCCGAACATTTTGCCCAATATCGAGAAATCCTACGGTAAAGCTTTTTTTTATTAAAAAAATATATATATATGCAACGGTTTTGAAGTTGTGAATGGGTTTAGGCTAGAATATGTTATGATTTAGACTTAAATTTTGTTATGTGTGGAACATTGTATAGACGGGAACTGACTGACTCTATATTTTTTTCTTCTTGTAGGTAGGACAAGGATGCTAACTCGAGAGGAAAGAATCGAAATCTTTCTTTTGGCTGGAGAACGCAATTCAGCAATAACAACCGTCTTTAAAGAGCGACATCCTAATCGCGAGCCGGTGACAGACAGTGCTGTGCGAAAACTAATCCGCAAATTCATGGCAAAGGGAAATGTTGATGATTTACCTCGATCAGGACGACCACGAAATGCAACTGATCCACATATATCAGCAGCTGTGTTGTGTGTATTGGTGAAAAGTCCTATGGAGAGTGTGCGACGTCTATCAAGTGAACATGATGTTAGTGCCAAAAGTGTCCAAATAATGTTAAAAAGGAAAAAACGGCACCCCTTAAAATTAAAGTTGAAACAAAAACTGCCAGAGGATGATTTAGATAGACCAATGGAGTTTTGTGAGTAGGCGTTAGCCCAGATAGCTCGTAACCCAGTGTTTCCTCATAACATTGTTTCTAGTGATGAGATAAATTTCTATGTAACAGGTGAGATTAACAACCAAAATGTCGGGTACTGGGATAATACAAATCTTGATTGGATAGATGCATCAAAGATGCAAGATGCAGGTAAGGTAATGGTGTGGTATGGAATGGGGCGAAAACTTATTAGACCTGTTTTCATTGATGGGACCTTGGATACTGCATAATATGGAGATATGCTCGAAAACATTGTCATGCCACTTTTATTGGAAGAGGAAGGATGATATTGGCAACAAGATGGGGCACCGCATTATGATCGTAATGTAATCGATGGCTCAGTGAACACTTTCCCTGTTGTTGGATAGGTCGGGATGGACCAGTTGAGTGGCCAGCAAGGTCCCCCGACCTATCTAAGTTGGATTTTTATCTTTGGAAGCACTTTAAAGCTATTGTCTACCAGTGTAAAATTATTGGCTTTGGCTACCTGAAAAGGTGAATCATTACTATCTGTGAACAAATATCACCAACTATGCTTCGCAGAGTGCACAAGCACTGTGTCTCAAGGTTAAGGATATGCATAGAACAAAACGTGGGAATGCTGAACATGTCAGGTGATTGTAATTGTCTTATGTGTGTTAGCTCTCTCTTTTCCTGGTTATTAAAGAATACGTAATGTGAGACGTTACAAAGTTTGCTTTTCACTTTATCTTTCAATTCGAAACTTCGCACAGCAAATTTCACCTATATCCTAAATCTATTCACAACTTCAAAACAGTTGTAGGTTTTGGAAAAATAACCTTACCATTGGGTTTCTCTTCGAACGAAGATGTTGTTTAATATGTCACGCGACCATGTTGCCATTTAAAATAAACAAGTTGATTCTAAAATGGCGGTCACCAGGATGGCGGAGGACAACCTTAAACACGTCATAATGTTCCCCCCTTGCACCATTGATCCCAATTAGCTTCGGATCGACTGCCTCAAATATTTAGTCCGGTCCTGATTTTGTATTTCACTTAACAAAATATTATCTTTCAATTTCGGACATTTGTACATTTTCCAATCTGGCGAACGAAGAAGTTGTGGGATTTTAGTATGTCATTTAAATAATATTTATCAACATCTATGTCAATTTAACTTGTTAATAATTACATCCTAAGTTCACTAAAATTTTAAATCAGTTTGACGGTAGTTTTCGAGTTTTAGAGTTTATAGCTAAATATTTCTATACGTATGCGTCTTATGAAAAATTCTTTTCTCTTTAAAAAATATTGTGTTATCTATGTTTTATAAAACGACTCTAAGTTTATCTCTTTATGTTCAACCATAACGAAGATATTGCTATTTTTATTTGGGTATTGTTCATTTGACACTTCCGGCCGCCATTTTCCAATATGGCGGCGAAGGTCACCTGGGATTTCAGGGGACTTATAGTATGTTGTTTAGAACACCATTCCCAACATCTGTACCAATTTTCAGCTTGCTACTAATTTGTTCCTTTCATCATTAAAATTTGAGCTTCATTTACTGCACTAGTTTTATTGTGCCATTTCAATTAAAATTGTTCCCATAGAAAGTTTCATGGGCGCGAGATGGTTATAAAAATCCGCCTGCCACTAAGTAATAACTTTAACATCAGAAAGGGCAACTTCTATGCATTGGTACACAGTTATAACTTGCTTTTTCTTTGTATTTAATGTCAGGGTGATGTATGTTCATGAAAACTTCACTAAATAGTCCTATCTACTGTACATGCATCAAAACTGTCTATTCTACAGAAGAATAGCCTTGCCAAGAGTGCTTTGGGTTGTCCTTTTATAATTAAAAAAACAGCCTCTGGCTAGCTGGGGGCTCCGCCGAGAGACTCCCAAGTCTGTTCGGCCTACGGTATCGCATTTTTTATCTATCGGCCTTTGCATCAACAGTGACTTTTGTGAACTTGCTCTTCATGTTTCCTTAATCTGCCCATCCGGGGGCTTCGCACCCCCTCCTTCACATTGTCTTTGCTCGGCCTATGGCCTCGCTCCTCTTAAAACTAGAATTCTATCGTTTCTTTTCCTATTTCAACTATCTAAAAGATATGTATCCCAAGAAAACGCCCATTTAAACAGTGGGAATTTCTTCATCCCCTTTAGACACCTTAAAAATTAAAAATATTCATTTTCGGCAATTTTCCTGTCGGTTAGTTCTGGAAGGCTACAATCACGCCAAATTTAATCAGTGTAGCCCTTCAGGAAGTGCTCAATAATTTGGGGGTGTAAAAGGTGTTCCATATAAATAACATGCGAAAGATTTTTTAGCTCCTCATAAAACAACTCTAAAGTTAGATTTTTATTTTTACTGATTTACTAAGATAGTGCTAACGAAAACGTACAAGCATACCGAATTTCAAGTTTTTATTCCAATTCTAAGTACCGGTACCTAAAACATGAGATTATAGGTAAAAAAAAAAAAAAGGTCCATTTAAATAACGTGGAGAATTTTTTCATCCCCTCTTTAGACTCTCTAAAAATTAAAAATATTCACTTTTGGCAATTTTCCTTTGGGTTAGTTCGGGAAAGCTACAATCATGCCAAATTTAATCATTGTAGCCCTACAGGAAACGCTCAATAATTTATGTCAGCTCATGTAGTTTTATATATAGTTAACAAATTGTGTTAAACCAACCGATTTAGGTGTATTTTTAGTTGCGTAATTATCTCTTCTGCATCTTTTCGTTCGTGAGATACATGTTTAATGTGAAAAACACTCTGTATTTATTTTGTTATACATATTATTTTTCCTGTGGACTGTTTGCTAACTTACCAGAAAAATGACGTTAGTAAATAGATCAAGTGATTTTCTTTCCGCAAATACGGTAGAACTGGAGCATATATCATCTTTATACTTAATGTACGAGTGTTTCACTGTAGGGAAATTGTGCTTGTACTCCGGAACACACACATTCACACTGTCATACACTCAGTGAACACATCAATCTTTACGTTGTTCCACGACCTTAAATATCTACAATATACATAAGTTTCCACATTTTCCATCACAGTGGAAATATAAATATATTCGAGGTTTATGTCTATCTTACCAGAAGATAATAGGCTACGAAAGAACAACCATGTGAGTTACTTAAGAGAGTGTTAACCGCTTCTAAGAATTTCGATTTAACATGGGCTATAAACGCTTTTCATTATATTGTACAGGGTGTTCCAGAATACTTTCCATGATTACAAATATTCATAAAACAATAAATATGATAAATATAGACAAATACTTTTATTATGAATTGCATGTAACATATTCAAGCTTTTGTGTACACAATTAATACATTTCTACGTGTAATCCTTTCGTTGTCCGAATGATATCCAAGCGATATTCCAATTCTACCCATGTGTTGGTCAACATTACGTGCGAGATGGATGTTGACTTCAGTAATTCTGTGCCGTAATGTTGCGATGTCATTCACTGGTGTTTGGTAAATCTGGTCCTTGACATGACCCCAAAGGAACAAATCCAGTGGTGTTATGTCCGGTGATTGCGGAGACAAATTTATGAGACCATCACCCCCGATCCATCTTCCCGAAAATGTATCCAAATAAGTACGGATGTCTGACCCCTGGTGGCGTACTATCTTGTTGGAAAATTAAGTCCGGAATATCCTGAATCTGTGGGATAACAAATAACTGCAACATATCAAAATTGGTATTGGCTGTGATCGTCTTTCCACTGAAGAAATAAGGTCCTATGATTTTATTGTGCATAAGACCACACCATACGTTCAGCTTAGAGCTGTCTCTGACGGTCTTAAACACAGCGTAGGGATTCTCGGGAACTTAGATCTTACCGTTGTCGGTTGACAACACTGTTCAAATGAAACGTGGCCTCATCTGAGAAAAGGACACGTTTCATATAGTCAACATCTTTTTCAATCTGAAACAGCATGGCAACAAAGTCATAACAAGCACTATAATCTGTTGTAGAAACAGCACGATCTGAACCTTGTACGCACGAAAAAAAAAAAAAAAAGGTTGTTTATGTAGGATGCGGTGGAATGATGTCTTAGGAATCTGTAACTCACGTGAGGTTCTGCGGACTGACTTTTTGAGACTTCTCACGAAGGTGTCTCACTGTCTGAATCGTCTGCGTACTAGGTCCAAGTCTGCCTGTTCTAGGGAGATCACTGACGCTGTCTGTTTCGTTAAATTTAGCATACCACATCTTGATGCTTTCAACATCTAGAGGCTGCCTATGGTATGCTTTCTGGAATTGTCTTTGGATTGTGTTTGGTGACTGTGTCTTGTGATAACAGAGGATATATTGGACTTTCTCCTGGTTTGAGTATATGTTTCTGCAAATAGTGTCCGATTCCGCTGCTGTTACATCACTGGGCCCTGTAACAAACAAAATAACAGTAAGTGTGTTTACAAAAACTTGAATGTGTTACATTAAGTTCAAGATAAATATATATATATATATATATATATATATATATATATATATATATATATATATCTGTGCCACATTTTATATCTTTTGAATGTTTGTAATCAGGGAAAGAATTCTGGAATTATTTAGCGAAATCGAACAGGAGTCGCAGAAAATTTCAGTTAAAGATAGGTTTCCATTTAACGACGGTAGATCTGTACATTTTTAAAGATACACATGTTTATAATGGACATATCGAGATAAAATAAGGTATTGTACGTGCCGTATTCAATTTACAGTGTTCATTACTACTACGAATAAACGATTTATCATCCATATAAGTTGTATGCGCCCCTGTTCTTCTCAACGCAAACAACTCTAGACGAATGTTCAAGCCATTTTTTTTTTTTGTTTTTTTTTTTTTTGTTTTTTAAGAAAAATGTTCCGAGGGCACATACTATATTCGGAGGGGTACTGCTGCATGCGCGGAGACTGCGTGGGTGCTCCTGGGCTCCAGCACCCACGCAAATAATCTTGTGGGTGCGGACCCACAAGATTTTTTAGTTTGGACCCGGGTTTCTCTTGCGTTTAAGTCAGCCGTGTTACCGACTGAGCTAGGGCAGCTTCATCTTGTCCTTATATATATGATGAAGTACCTTGTGATAGCAATGCTTTGCTACTTCTTGTTTTTGTGTTAACTTTTCTTCTCTTTCCATGAAGTGTAACACTTCTCAGTCCCTTTTTTTTCTATACATGTAACACCATCACCGAGAAGTTTCTCACAGATAAAACATTTTTCAGCTGACATCTTGAACATAGATGATCAAATAGACCTCATTACTTATCCTTAGTCACACCTGCAATAAATGAAAAATATATTAATTTATATTTTATTAATTTATAAGAAAATATATTAATTTATAAGAAAAATCACTGAAACAAAAAGTATCAGAAAATTTTCGTTAAGTTCTACTACAAAGCGATGCTGAAAGAAAAATGCGTAATTTGCCACGCCTATAACATCGAAAGAGTGCATCCTAGAGAAAAAATGAAGACAACATTTCTTGTAGAGAATTTAGTGTAGATTATTTTCTGTAATAACATGTTTTGCTCTAAAATGCTTCCCATGCGAGATATTTACAAAAAACTAATTTTTGGCGCCATTTTTCCAAGATGGCAGCCAAATCCGGGGTGGTAGGGTGGTGCCAAATTAGTATGTTGTTACGGACACTTATATAAAGAAAATAAAATTTGTTCCAGCTTTCCACCATTTTTTTTTCTTATTCGACCCTAAATCATCCCTTATTGACTGGCCTATAGATCATAGAAATAGTTATTTTTAAGAATTGAACTTTTGCACAAATAATAATAATAATTATAATATTATGCCAAATAGCTGTTGCTAATAAGTTGAGTATTCCATAAAAGAAGAAACATTAAGTTTTCACTTTGTGAAAGCTTAATGATACGTTCAACCACAACGCAGTGAAACAAATAATGTAAAAAAAAGAGATCCTTGCTATTGACCATATACCGTACAACTTTTTCGGTGTTTTTCGGAGAACAACAGAACCAGTGATGCACAAAAGCAATATTTAATTCTTATTATTTCTTTTCTTTTTTTTTAATGTTCACTTTCTTTTTATATCGAGCATGACATACAATACTCGTTAACTTTCTCTTTCCCAGTAGAAACAACGCACCGCACGATGAATGGTTTTATATCAACCTCAGCAAATGTTATGTGATCGAAGAAATTATGTTAAACAACTTGTTTTTTACATCAAAATAAATACTACTCTTCTCTGCTTCTTTCTGTTACGTAACATGAAACTACTGTTAGACTATAAAGAATATTTGTTAGACAAAAATGAAATGAGATATTTAAGTTTTACGTCCCACGATTATGCCGGCTAGGCTGAAGGAGACAGTGATGATGAGAAAGGAATGAAATGGTTGAATAAAGAAAGTGGGATGAACTAGGAGAACCCCGAGAAAACCCACGCATGCGGTGTTTGTCCACCACAAAGCTCACTTGATGCGAGATAGGATCGAACCGAGGACCCGATGCACCAAAGGTGACCACCCTACCACTGACCCACCGCGGTCCCGAATACACTGAGGAAAAAATTGTAGGTGGCGTACTTAAAAAGATAGGTTACATACGTAATTCCTGTAGTTTTTGGACAACGTACAGCAGACGTATAACTGAAAACGCATGTTTTATAATACTTTCTGTATAAGTGTTCCATCTATACGTACTTTCCGTATGAAACAATGTAGGCAGTCGGGGTCTCACATACAAATGGATGTATATAACATATAGCTGACGAAGGTAACATAATTATATTCATGTGATATACGGAAAACTGTTAGATGTCAGACATCCTGCAACGGCATGATGTAACATCTAAGGGCAGTGCCTATGTAGCATACAGATAACGTACGCTCCGTACTGATTTCTATAGTAAGCAAGAGGATACCGTATATTTGTACAATATACCGCTGTCCGGAGAATGGATTTTTCTCTGTGTATTTGTTAGAGTTGAACGTAAGGTTACTATTTTATTTCAATGAAGCCGGGGACACTTTTTGGACTTTAGTCAGAATGATAGTTCGATGAGAAATTTTCCTTTATAGTATTAAGACAATACCAGTGGCGACTCTTGAGGGATGTCACACCCATGAAAGTTCTAATTTGATCTCTACAAAGCTTAGGGAAGAAGCTTTATTACTATATTGCTTTTTGATTAATTTGAATTTGGCGTGCCGTTCAGCAGCGAGGCTATGTAAGACGTAACCTATAGCTTAACGTAAGATCCGAACCACGTGAGCTCCCGTCGGGAATTTAACCCAAGCCTTCCTTGCCAAAGACACGTACGCTAGCCGTATAGACACAAGGGAGCCCTATACTGATTCTTGTACAGTCAGTGACAAAAATTCCTTTCGTTTCATTAAATTAGTTTCGTAAATAATTTCAGAATGGAAGTCCAATTTGAAATGAAATGAAATGAAATCTTTGAGTTTTACGTCCCACGGTTATGCCGGTTAGACTAAAGGAGACGGTGATTATAAGAAATGAATGAAATGGTGGAATGAAGAAAGTGGGAGGAAACGGGAGAACCCCGAGAAAACCCACGCACACGGTGTTTGTCCACCACAGGAAGTGCAATTTGAGTATAGTTTCAGTAAATTAAAAAGAATGTAATTTTCTATACGTTTCAGACATACCACCGTTACACGTTCCAGTCGTATCACTGTTATTCCGAAAATAAATTTTGCCAAACGGAAAAAAAAACTTTTTGTCACTGACTGTACACACCTTTCTGAAGCTGTTTGAAACTTTCTTCCCTTTGCTTGGGTGGTAATTAAAAAAAAAAAAAAAAAAACGTGTGATCCCCAAAAGCTTATTTATAAACGCAGGGACTGTAACCAGGAAACAGTCACGTCCAATGACCTTAGTTTAGCGTTCCTTTACAGCACGGAGAGTATAATACTAACGCACTTACTACTTAAAATGGAAAAAGTGAAATTTTTCAGTTGTACAGTCAGTGACAAAAGTTCTCTGTGTTTGGTAAAATTTTATGTTGGTAATAACAGTGGTATGGCTGGAATGTCAGAAAATAACATTCTTTTTAATTTACTGAAAACTATACTTAAATAGTCCTTCCATGATGAAGGTATTTATGAAACTAATTTCATCAAACGTAAAGAATTTTTGTCGTTGACTTTACGTCCCACAATTATGCCCTTTAGGGTGAAAGAATGATTAATTAAAGTAAATGAATATGAAAAAATGGTGGAGTAAGAATGGAATCACAAATACGATGTTCTCCACCACAAATAACTTGGCCTAGGACTGAACCAGGGACCCCTAGCACAAGGAATGAGCGTTGTACCATTTCTTTCTTTCTTTCTTTCTTTCTTTCTTTTTTTTTTTTTTTTTTAAGTTTAGTGATTAATCGAACATTTCTCAGTAACTTCATTTGCCGAAGTTCTCCTGATTACACTCTTTTTACATTACATTCATTTTGTCCTGATTGCATGAAGATAGAAATATCGAAGACAATTAAAATCAGTGTTCGAAGTGGAAAAAAGCAGAGACGTTATGTTTTATTACGATTTTGACTCGACATACCGGCTATCTAAATGTTGAAATGCAGCAGGGGTGCCCACAAAGGGGGGCTATGACGCAAACTGCGTCATTGAAATATTTGGGGGGTTAAAAATCTATATAAATATGTTTGATGGGGTGTAAAAATTAATCGAAAAGATTTTTTTTTCATAGAAGAACACCTACGGATAGACAATTGAAGGGAGTGCGTCATGGATATGAGGGGGGGCACCACTGAATGCAGTACGGGTATGTTACCTAAAGAATGATGTTTCTATTTATATAATGACTTAAAAACATTCGATATCTTCCCTATGATAATGCGTGGATATGGAAAGACTTTGTTGCCCCGCCAACAACTTTCTAAAAAAAATCCCCTTATGTTGTATTATAGAGAATTATACACGAAACTGCTCACAAACCGAATAAGAATATTAACAATTTCCTGCGAGAAAACTCCAGATCCCCCCCCCCCTCGACTTGGGGTGTTCCAAACCCTTGGAAGGTCCACCTTCCACAACAGAAAATCCCTAAATCCGCCATACTCAAAACACGGCATTTATATGCATTAAGGCAAGAAGACACATACACATACATAACAAAGAAACAATTCAATATCACACATAAAATATAAACTAGGTGAACTTCTTTGAAGATACTTCATTTTAAAAACAAAAGGTAGGTAAAATATAACAAAAACGTCGGTGTTGTCAACTTAGAAATTATTTCAACATAAGAAATAAAATCTTTTTTACGTACAAAGATATTCGTCAATTACTGTATATAAAAATGGATTTATTAAAGGTATTTAGCATCTACTTTCCAGTGACGGTATGTTTTAATCATTGGAAAATCAGAGACGATATGCCTTTATCAGTGAAAAACCAGAGGCGGTATGCCACGCCACCGCATACTGTCTCACTTCGACGACTCCTGGTTAAAATCTCACATACGCTCTCCTACCGGGAATCGAACCCGGGGCCACTTGCAACAAACGCACACGCACTAGCCGTTGGGCCAACGCGTAGGAGTCCACTGAGCCAGTGTATGCTCCTGCTAAAGCAGGACTATAACCCACCGCTCTTTGACTAATTTCAAGTTCAACGTCCCTTTCAACACCGCGGCCACACAGATGTGGCCCTACAAATTAATATTGGATTTTGTAGTGTCACATCGAACCCGGTTCTCCCACTCGAAAGACATGTATGCTCATCATACAACCACGAGGAAACTCGAAGTGCTAAAAGAGGGTAGCCAGCCAGACTTGAGTCTGACCGATAGCGAGTGCGAACACGAGCTCTATTAAGGATAGTGAGCCCAATCACGAGCCAACTGGGTGCGAGATGCAAGTGGCTTGAGCCTCGTTGAGAATAGCAAATCTGAACTCGAGCGAGTAGGAGCTAGCGTGAGTTTCATTGAGGTGAATGTGTGCAAGCTACTCATGAGCCCCAATAAAGTTAGTGAGAACAAACACGAGCTTGATTAATGATAGTGAGCCCAAGCACAAGCACAAGTGAACGCGAGATGCAAATAGAGCGAATCTCGTTTAGGCTATCAAGCCTAAACTCGTCCAATCATCAGTGAAGTTCTTTACCTGCCAAGGAGCGATCGAAATGCTAGCAGAGATAGTAGTCGGTGAGAAAGATGTCAGAGAACATAATGGGTATGGCATACTTCAACTTATGTAGAGTCTGCAGCATCTTTTCAGCGAATGAAGATGTATTTACCCATGAAGCGAGGTTCAACCGTACGCTGCTTTACCACCTAACCTAACCAATAATACATTTAAAACACAATATATTACTTGAAAATATACAAAAATCTCACATATACATTAGAAAAATATGCGAGGCTTGTAACTTAAATAGTGCAAACTATTTATTTACAACTGATTCAAAATAGATACATTTTACAAAGGTTTACAGTCCATAAATGTAATTACCAGCATTGTGTGTAACCCGTTGCCTGCAAGTCGTTGGATATTTGTAGCAGCACCATTTGTATTGACAGTTGGCTGGCCTATTGCCTGAAGAATCTCTTGAACAGTTCTGAAACGAATATCACGAAGAGGTTCCTTAATCTTAGGAATCAAGTCAAAGTCATAAGGTCTTAAGTCCGCGCTGTATGCGCCCAAATGTTGTCCAACAAAATGATGAGTGGGTTCTGCGAAAAGGGTTGCCACTTTTCTCAAGGCTGGTTGTAAGTTGTGCTCCAGAAAGGAAGACAAATACTGCGCATTGACGGTCTGATGTGGGGGGGGGGGGACGATATGCGTTAGGATTACACCACCAGTCATACACGAGAATCACCATAACCTTCACATTGCTGCAGTTCTGACAAACTTTGGATTTTCGTGATGACCCATAATGACGCCATTTGTTTGATTGGCGTTTCAATTGTAGCTCACACGATTCGGTCCATGTTTTATCTAGCGTAATGATACGGCATAAAAAAGCCTCTGCTTCCTGATTGACTTCAATTGATCATAAGTGGCTTTAAGCAGCGTCATAGCGGAATTCAATGTGATGTAATTTTTCTCATATCAAGCGTTCCTTCAGAATGTGCAGAGCAGTCGTATGCGCTCCTGTCTCTCTGGCCAATTCATGAATAGTATGGCGTCGATCACTGTCCAGTAACGCGGCAACAGCCTTCACATCTTCACTGGCAGGAGACGACCAGGCCCTTGCTTGTCTCCCATAATCTGGCGTCTCTTCTTGAAGATTCGTACTCTTGCGTTCAGCTCACAAAAACCTCTACAAAATGACCCCAAACCTTGACGCAAAGCTCTACGGAATAACCCCGCAAACCAGTTTTCTTCACAAAACCGGCAAGCAATCACGCTAGACCTGCTACTACTGTATACAACTCTCAAACAGTTGAAGAGCGTTCGCCGTCGAACAAAACAAATAAGGAGTACGATCACAAACGTGAATATACGTATCTTGTTTTTTATATTCGTATCACCAGGAAAGTGAACGACACTCGCTTCGTTACCCCATTTTTAAGTTCCTAGATGTTCAATGAATAATCTGTAAAAGACTGCACTTCGTGCGTCCTCGGGAAGTGACGAGTACTTGACGTTTACTACTAGCAAATGATGATTCTCCTTTGGCACTTGATGGCTAATGACGAATGTAAGCATGAGTTGTATGTTACGCATTTTCTTAAGTGTATCTTAAGCGCCTCACCTGTTATTATTTAATCATAGTTCGTATTAGAAACTGCATACGCCCCTTAACCTAATTGGAGCTAAATAAAAAGTGATCCGTTGTGTCAAAAGTTGGTTGAAGTATTTTATTTTCATCTTTAGTAGATTTGCAACCATAAGTATTCCTGATATGTTATAATGCTTTCTGTTTTCTTCTCCTGGTATAGCTTTCCTGTGTGGTGCAACGTATCTGCAGTCTACAGTCCGATGCTTGCAGCTGATGAAATTAATCACTTTGTGATCTGGCATATCATCAGCCAACAAATACAAGCAGTCCAGAAAGAGAGGACATTACAAGTCTGAGCATCGGAGATGGTACGTCCACTGACTTTGACCCAATTTAATTCCCTGTTCCGCAGCTTCGAGTGCAATGAAACACATAGCACTTGTAGAGCTCAATGTGTAGTCTCATTTCCATAATACCTCAACGGAGTGCACCCCGTTGGGCGACATAAAAAATATGTCAAATACATGCGCGCCTTGAGGACATTCCCATTGTATTGTTGACATATTTTTGGCTATGCTTCCGCTGAGCTATGGCCGCTATTGTTTATATGTAAAGGTCTTAGGCAACGACCTCTTCCCATACCGAATTGTACACGTAACTCAAACGGGAAAATTGGGTACTTTTGGATCGTCTTTACTTACCAACACGACGGAATAAATTAAAAATGAATATAATTTAGATTATTAGTACACGAAAACGCGCTTAGTGAACTCTACATGTAGTGAGAGAAAGGCAGTAACTATCACCCGTTCGTTTATATATTAGCGTAGTTCACGACAAGACATATACTCCCGTCATTGTTTGTTACTAAAAAGCACGGGAAAATGTACAGACTCGATTGCACTTCAGACACTATCCCTTTCTTAATTAGATGATCAATAAACTCATCGAGTTCCTTTAATTTGTGCTTCGGCAGTCTGTTAACACGTAGACTTATATCTATTAGTTGTATTTGATACTCGAACTCATTGGTTTCTCCTAACTCATCAGAAATTACATCCTTATACTCAGAGAAGATTCTGGAAACAAAAGGTTTTGTCATCAGAATAAATATCTTCAAAATAACCACTTTACTTTATTTCTTCAAAATCCTGGTCGTCATGGATGTTTTGGAGCTTATGTCGCACTGGATTGGGCACAGGAACCTCAGGTTGTAGTCCTATATTGTTGGTAACTCGGAGTCTTGTCTGCCGTAGATTTGCGCCTCCCTATATTGACCATTTGAACAGGCCTCTCTTCTGAAAGTTGGATCCTAGTCGGGTTATCTCGAGTTCGTACTGCTTATCTCTAGATCCTCGGGGCACCCTTGACTCATCTGCACACCACTGCTTGGTTGTCATCCCTATGGCTTAAGCTGGATACCTGGATCTGATCGTCGCCACTATCATAGAAGCAGGTCGGGAACTAACCAAAGCTGACTGCGGGATGGTTGAAACTGGTGTACTATATTGTTCAAGCCTTTGCCTCCTGGATCCCCCAGCACCTGCGGCGTCTCGGAGCAGGAGAATAACAGGAAGTACTGCAACGAGAATACCCAGCACACAGATCATCCGGTCTAATATCAAGACAGTTCCAACTATTAAATCTAATTATTTTATTTAGTATTTCAAGAAATAATGTTCTACGATTTGCATCCAAAATGGCGTACTTTTCACGCAAAAAGCTTTAGCCGAGTAACAGCTGAAGTGTTGAGTGGTGAACTACACCAAACGCCGCTTAGAAACGGTTTCCATTCACAAAAAAATTCAGTTCAACTATCTTTATAACACTTCAGTTTCTCACATCCAATATAACTACTTTTAAGTTCACTGGTTTTGAAGGTGGATAACTCACACGAATTTTTAACAACGTGTCGTATTCTCCTAGATTTAAACTCGAACCGCTATCAATAAGAGGCGAATAATAATCTACGAATCGAAACCGGCATTTGAGTAAGGACTTAAAAACCCCTACTACTCACTTGATAAGGTACATAGTATGCATAAACCTTTCGTCTCTGATTTTCATTTCTATAAGGACAAAATTTCCAAGTGTGCGAACTCAAACCATATGTATTACTTTTCTCCTAATAGATGGTAACACGATTTACCTTTAACGTGTTTATTTTCACTAATACTAACACCACTCTGGGTTTGCAAGATTTTACAATACTTAAAGTCGTACTAATGATTTAACTCATGATTCCGCGAAATTTATCAACTTCTTCTTAGAGATAGGAACGGACCCTAACATGAGAACATTTTTAATATCAGGTATAATTTAATTCGATATAATCAAGAAAAATTCTTCAACACCCATTTTCTTTCCAAATCCTAAAATCGCAAGTTTTCCATAAATGAAATCCACTAACGATTCATTGGGTGATATTACACCGAACATTGGAACTGTAATTTAAAACTCTAAATTTGTGACAGGATATACAAATCTATCAAAAAGCCTTTCCATAATAAATATCCAATCTGTGGTGTTATTCAACAAACCCTGAAACTCAGTAAACAAACGTCCTTTACATTTTCAAAATGCAAGTACTAACATAACATCAGGCTGCTCTAGATTACGATTCAATACCAAATCTAACTTTAAAAAGAACTCGCATAAAGCTATTAGACTACATTACTACCATCTATTTTAGGAAAATTTTATATTTGCCTTTGATGGATTTAAACATTCCCTCAGACAGAAGTTTCGAAAATTCACATTTGATTGATGACATAATGCCCCTTGAAGGACTACCTTGCGTGGCAAGGATCCAACCAAGCATTATTGAATTTTTCCAATCCCTGTTGGTGGACTCCTTCTCTCGCATTTCATCATATTAGTCATTATCTTTTACATCTTTAGACTCTTCATTATATGCTGGTGACCGGCCAGCAAAACCTTCACCTAACTCTATAAGGTCGTCCATTATAAATTTTGAATAATTTCTAAATGATCATCAAAAAAATGGTCATGAAATCGAAACTTCCAAAATGCAAGTAGTAGGCTTTTAAGTCTATATAGTAATCAACTATATTTTTCCTCCATTCATTTCCACATTTTTCCTTTCAAAAACAAATGTAAATAACAAACCCGTCATATTTATCTTTCCTTGTCCTACACACACACACAACCCGTATTTAGGTAAGTGCTATTCTGTGCTCGAGCACAGGGCAGCAGAATTTAGGACGCAGCGAAATTTTGGAATTTTTAAAGATTCACAATAAAGTAATATTTAAAAGTAGCAACCCGCAGAGTCCCGCGCAAGCGCGAGAAAATATGCTAATTTACTCTAATTATAGTAATAACTAATTAGGTAGCTTATCTGAATATTTTAAAAAGTCATCCTCTCCCACCCTCACTCCAAGCGGTGAAGATAAACTTGAACATCATGAAAACTTATAGCTTAAACTCAGCGACCTCGAAAACTATGAATTCAACACTAATATCTGCGTTTTCGATTACTTTTAAAATTCGCAACTCCCTGGAGAGTGGAGTATAACCTTGAAATTGAATTGTATTAAAACTATCACTATCCATCTCAGCAACCCCCAAAACTATGAATTCAACTTTAATGTTGGTCGTTTTCGATTTTTTTAAATGTCCCATGCCCTATTCTTTAGCTGGTATGTTTGCAAAATAACGGCTTGTTTCCTTGTTTGAGACACGAATTTGTGCGGGGGAGGGCAAATTATTTACAGCAGAGGGGCGCACAATATATAAATACGGGCCTGCACACACACAGCTTCACAATTCGATTCGTTATCTCTTTTTTTCTGTTTAATGGCTCCCAGCCTGCCTGAATGATGTAATTGTGACATAACTGTACGTCATTACTACCTCGTCACCTGGTGAGCAGAGGGAATTTGGTAAGGTTTTGAGCTAAGACTATAGTAATCTTTGCAGCAGGCGAATGGGAACATTTGTAATTATAAATTCAACTTTAATATTAACATTTATTATAACAAAAAAGTAAATCGAATTAAACGTACTAAAATAGCGTAACAATAGAAAATTATGTTAACATACTACAAAAATAATAAGTAAATATAGAAATAACTACGAAACAGTATATGCACAACTTCAACTATATAAAACATAGAAATGAATTAACATGCAAGTTGCTTCCGACCTCCTCCTTTAGCCTCACCGGCATAAACGTGGGACATAAAACTCAAAAGATTGTTTCCGACCTATTTGTGACTCACAATAATTAATCTTGTTCTGCCTTCTTCGCTTCTATATAATTCATATAATTTAGAAGAAAATTTCAAAGGTTCAAACTTAGTAAAACTCATAAACTACATATCAGAACCTTACCATTAGAGTATGAATCTGTGTTCTAATTGCGCCAAAACGAAAGGATCAAATTTACTTACTAACACAACGAAAAAAAAAAATAGTTGAGTTGATTTTGAGTTTAACGTCTCTTTGGGCAGCGAGGCTATATAAGACGGGATCTAGTGATTAACATGGAATCCAAACCACATGAGCTCCCACCAGAAATCGAACCCGGGTCTTCTACGCCAAAGGCGCGTACGCTAACCGCTTAGGAGCTCAGAACGAGCTCGGAAAAATTGTAAAAATGAAAAATCGTTGTAATTTAGATTATTAGTACACGAAAACGTGCTTTAATTGCTCAATGGTTTATAATCCTCATTTCTTTATGCTATTTCAATTGATTATAATACGAAATACTAATCTTAAAACGAGCCACAAATGTATATATTTCCCCATTCCATACTTCTAGACTACTGAAGTGCTGGAGAAATATTTTGTTGCAAATAAGGTTTTCGTAGATGGTGCACTATACTAGAGCAAATCGCTACGGAGACGATGCAGCGCTCCAAGCAGAGAAAATCACAATTATTGTAGGTTAGAATCCACTATTAAAACTTATAAATTCTCATTCCTCAAGTTTGAAATAATCACGTCTCAGATTTGAACCACGAGGAGTTTCACCTCGTGATCATCCCTCAACATCCAGACTCTCGCTACACTACCAACAACTATGACCTATTGTGTTCTCATCTTAATGTCCAAGGTACGCTTATACTCTTCAGTATGACTCGATCCACGATGGGCTTCACCTCCCGATCATCATCTAACACCCCCAGACTTCTCGATTACACCACCTGCATCTATGAGCCATCATGTCTCAACACCCAATATCCAGAGAATGCTTATACTTCTCAGTGGGAGTCGAACCACGTGGTTTTCGCCTCCTGATCATCTCTCAACGCCCTAGACCATCGGCAATCATCAGCCATCGTGTTCCCAAACCCTATAAACAGGGTACCCTTATACTCTTCAGTGGGACTCGATCCACGATATGTTTCGCCTCCTCATTATTACTCAATAACCCCAGACCCCTCGACTACACCATCTGCAACTATGAGCCATCGTGTCCTACACTCAATATCCAGAGTAGGCTTATACTCTTCAATGGGATTCGATCCACAATGGGTTCTCCTCACGATTATCAATCAAATTTCCAGAGCTCTCGACTACACCATCGGCAACTATAAGCCATCTTGTCTACACTCCTTATATGCAGAGTACGCTTATACTCTTCAGTGAGACTCGATCCGCAACAGGTTTCGCTTCCCGATCATCACCCAACACCCCCAGACTTCTCGACTACACCACCCGTAACTATGAGCCATGGTATAATCCTCCAATATCCAGGATACACTTATACTCTTCAGCGGAAGTCGAACTAAGATGGGTTTATTCTTCTCGTCTACTGCCGTTGCGCATGACGTCGGAAAAGAGAGTCTATTTGCGTTCAGGTAAAGTATGTATGTAACTAACATGTGGTATGAGAGAAATTATTTAATTGCGTTGCATAGCGTCTCTAAAGCAACGTTGCCACTATTAAAGTTCCAGCCCTTTTGTATATATATAATCATTGTTACTACCTGGCAATACTATTTGATATATTTCCTATTACAACTACAACGTGACCCACATGACCAAAGAACTTTTCATGTTGGTCATGGCAATGAGGAGCTGTCTTTCCAGAAGAGTCCATGGGTTTCCTCACGGTTCTCCCATTGTATGGCATATTTCCATTCCCTCAACTCTTTTCATATTTCGTTAATTATCCGCCTCCTTTAGCCTAAGAGGGAGCACTGTGGAATGTTAATTTCTTTCAAACAAATCTGGAAGGATAAGTTACTAACTTTTCTCGAGATATCTACCTTTTTAACACAACTTTTACCCTCTTTTTGTTACATAACCAGTATTGTAGCTTTAATGTGTCATCAGCTACCATACATTGTAAACGATCTGTTGTTCGCTACGTGGGAAGGGAAAATGAGGTATAAGGTAACTAAGTGATACTGTGCATCTATATTGCAAAGGGTTCCACTTTAGATCTACGACTAAGTGAGTTAGTGGTGAAGAACATTGTATCTATTGTCCTTATTTTCGTTTTTTGTCAGGGGATACTCCCATTTTCTCGCAAATCCTCGTTGGATCAATTCTTCCAAAATCATTATGTATTATTAATGTATATCACCTTTAGCACACAGATAAAGACTGTGGGTCATAAACCTGCAGATGTAATGATTTTATTTAATTTTCGTTTATCCATTACATTCAGCCCAACTGTAGTTATGCAACCACGCAGCACATCAAAAATCCTTCGCCATCTTGATTTTGTTCAAAATATTGATGGTCTTTCAACGATGTTTTGTTACTTAGTGGTACGTTGTTCTATCTGTCATGAATCGAACCCATCTGTCCTAACGGAATATCTGGGACCCCCTACTTCCTCTGTGGGACTCCCTTGTGCCGCCACTAAACGATTCAGAATCGTGCATTTTTATAAAGAGCAGATTACAAGTCTAAGACAATAACATGCCGCCTCAGCTCAATAGCTAGTAGTTTTGGAGCTATTCGCTCCCCGAAGTTCATTTTCCCATGGTTTTGGACAGTCCTAGCTCTGAAACTATGCAGTTTTGACCGCAGGTCAATATTAACTTTTTTCCTTATTTTGATGTAAGGAATCACTTGTTTCAATTTTTGTTGTACTTCATTAACATCTTGTACTTGCGTCTGACATTATTTAAAAACCATTATTACAATGTAACTTACTGCGAGCAGCATGTCTTTCAAACACAAAGAAAGCTTCGCACATCAATATTTATGGTAGTACTATTACAATGATCTAACTAAATATGAAAAGTTTATATAGTACAAATACACAACTAGATATAGGACTACTGGGCCGTATTCAGAATCGTAAGATTAGTTTCATACAAAGGGTTTAACTAACGCATCAAGCATGACATTTAGTATGACGTTAATCACAAGTAGGATCAACTGGATTGGTAAACATGGACTATTGTATGTAAGGGAATACCTATTCATTGTGTAAGTTTGATTCCTCTTATGGGTGTCTGTGATGAGTAAAATCAATTTCTGTCTCTGACATAAAAAGTATCCGTACAGCAAATATCATTTCTTTATGTTTAGTGATCGTTAAGATATACAGATTGAAATCAAATTAACAGAAACAGGTGAAGTTGGATGGGTTTCGCCTCTCGATCATCTTTCAACATCCAAGACCTCTCGATGTATAAGCCATCCTCTCCCCACATTCAATATCCAGGGCATGCTTATGGTCTTCACTGGAACTCGAACCACGATTGGTACCGCCTCTCGATCATCCCTCAAAACCCCAGACCTCTCGAGTAAACTATGAGCTATCATGTTCCCATATCCAATAGCATAAATTTAAGCTTTTCAGTGAGTCTCGAACCACAATGGGTTTCGCCTCTCAATCATTATCAATATCTCAAACCTCTTGATTTCACCTCTGGCAATTATGAGTCATTGCATCCCCATACCCCATGATGAGGAGATACCTGCGAGAATGAAGTAAAATGAGTTTCCACCAGTACTTTATTTTCACGTTGTAAATAGCAAAAATTTAACTATGAATATGAAAGAGATTCTGTGGACGATAGAAAGCAAGTTGAAGAGTTTAATTTGGGAGAAGATATAGCACAAATATGCAATTAGCTTCCATTAAGTAAAATAGGTGACAGCGGTTTAGACAAAAGGGAAGAAAGGAAGTATACGTGGTGTTCGTTGATTTAGAAAGATTTTAACTGCTTTACTTTGGTAATTCGGATGAAGGTACTAAAGACGGTTGGGAGAAAAGAGCAAAAGTTCAAAAGAAATTTAGATATGAACCACGCATTCAAAGTTGGAATTCAAGAAATCAGTAATAGAATATTGAAATGGGAAGTGGTATTTGACAAATAATTGCCTCCCAGTACCAAAATTTAACATCTAGAAGAGTAGCGAAGGAGGGCTTGATTAGGGAAGTAGGGAACACGTTGATTATAGAAAGTAGAAGGACTAATATATAATTATTTGATATGAAAGGGTTGTTACTGCAAAATCTGAATCGAAAACTAACATCATCCAGACAACACAAGGAAAGATTCTGAAAGTAATATAACAAAAAATAAATATGAAAAAGAAAACAGTAATGGCTAGATGACTGAGGATAAACCTCTGAGCAAGACACTAGAATAAGTGCTTATATTTAAATACCTAAGTAGTAGTAGTATTAACGAACATATGAAATGTGAACTTTAAATAGAAACAACGGGGAAAATGGTGATTTTTTAAAAGAATCGTGATAATTATCATACGAAACATATCGTGTAAGTCACTGAATGAAGAGTCACAGAAATGACTCGGATGAACAGCATCTCATTGTACGAAGTAGAAACGTAACATTACGAGAAAACAGCAGAAAATACGGAGAAATAAAAAGAAATTATATCCAGAAGGACATGTGAAAAGTATGGTAGAAGGAAAATAAGGGAGGTAGAGAAAGATTTAATTAATGGATAGTATTAAAAATATAATTCAAATGTCAAGGCGAAAATGTTACCTAATAACCATGTTTTATGTAAACTTAAATTTGGGGTAAGCAGCCTACCACTAAAATATTTTAGAATAACATCCTGAGACGAATATTCGGATCTAAGAGAAACGGGAATGGGAAATGGCACTTATCATAAAGAAGAACTGCATAGTTTATACCATTTACCAAATTGTTAGGATCATCTAGTCTAAGAGGCTCAGATGGGCAGATCATGTAGCCAGAATGGAAGAATGTAGGAACGCTTTCAAAGTTTTAACTGGAAGTCCAATCGGAAAACGACCAATAGGAAGGCCTAGGTGCAGATAGGAGGACAATATTAAGATGTATTTCGCAGAAATAGGAATACAAAGTAGAAACTTGATCCAGTTGGCTAAGGACAGAAGTCAATGGAGAACTTTTCTGAACGCGGCATTGAACCTTCAGGTTCCATAAGTCATAGTTAGTTAGCTTACCAATAATGGAAGAAAATTACAGTGAATTGTATTGGTAAAGGTGGGAGTATAACGATTTTGTGTATTTTTAATATTATTACTTGTATTTTTATCATCTTTACTTGTATTTATGGGCAATATGTGCTATTAAAATATGCACTAACCAGCTAAAAGAAGAAGAAGAAAATATAAAAAGAACTAGAATTAATTTTCTTTTCTGATATGACTGATGTTCTGTCGACATAGTTATTGGATGATACATGTTATTGGTCGTCATAGCAACGAGAGAATCAAGATATAACAAAGGAACCATCTTGTATAATCTACATTATGTTATTTAAAAGGTGTAAATGTTTCCTTCATTACGTATCATAATAAAAGGTAATATCAAGATGGAGTGCTTAAATGAATTTTGATAATATAGTAAACTAGATTTTTAGACATATTCGAACTGCGGGCTATAGTGTAACGCTATAAAAAAATACAAAAGTAAGTCTCATTCTAAATTGGTGTCTTCAGCCACAGATTGCATTACTTATAAATTGGTGTTTTCCGCCTCAGGATTTCTGGAGATTTGTGAGAAGATAAGTAAACAATCTCCTAAATAACTAACTTTAGATTGATTTTAAGATTACGTAGCAGTTTTATTAAATCCTTCAACAAGGAATATACCTTGTTAAGGAGTGAAAGAAAAAATACAGAAATATTAAAATGAGTGTTAATGGGAGTGAACATACACTTGAAGCAAGTGGTAATGTAGAAAGGTATAGATCCTCAGACCTAGCTGATCTTATCAGACATTTCAATGAGCAGACTCAGCAGATGGGACAAATAAATCAGCAGATTGGACAAATGAATCAGCAGATTGGACAAACGAATCAGCAGATCGAGCAAGTGAAACAACAGATAGATAATAATAATCAGCATATGACACAACAGACAGAGCAATTGAATATAAAATGGGATATCAGGATTGAGCAGACAAATCAACAGTTAATACAACGGATTGAACAGACAAATCAGCAGTTATCACAAGATTTGTCACAACGGATTGAATTTAGTGATCGCAAAATGGAGCAGAATTTGCATAGGTTCACCGAAACACAAAATTCTGTTGAAGTTGTGGAAACTGTAATTAATGAACATACCAATCAAATAAGTGAACATAGTAGTCAAATCCGGGAATTACAAGAGGAAGTAAACTCCATCAAAGAAAAACTTGTTACCGCCAATGGTGAGCATGTCAATGCCTGTGCGAATGGTGACAGAGTCATTACTGAATATGGAACCGACACCGTATCAACACCGAAGGAATGTAGAAGAGAGTGATTCATCTGGATATTCTATAAAGTGATAGTGAGGTTAGTGTGAGCAGACATCGGAGAACAAATCGTTCATCTCACCGAGGAAGAAACAATCCTGTAAATCCCCGACATATGAAGTGTTAACAAAGGTAAATTTTTTCGAGTTAGTGAAATCAAATCTCTTACAAAATTTAGCGGAAGATCTGATGATATACCTGCCAGTACATTTATAGAAAAGTTATAAGATGAATGTGACACAATGGGGGTGGATGAATCCAAATTTTTAAAAATTTTACCGCATGTTTTATTGCCTCCCTGTTCCACTTGGTTTAAGGCTATCAAAGTCAATTTGCGTAATTATTCTGATTTTAAGAATGCGTTATTATCCAATTTTGAGAATGACTTCATGTTAGCTAATAGGGATGCATTAGTTCGGAATAGGCATTATCATCGTAAATTGGACCGAAGTATTACTGACTTTGTAATATCGGCATATAATGAATTGAAATCAATCAATCCTTTTCAACCAGAATCAAGGATAATAGCATCAATTTGTATTTGGTTACCCTTTAAGCTACAACAAATGTTAATTTCAGCTCAGTGTTAACTTTAACCATCTTATTATGATAGTTCAAAATTTTGAAAGTCAATCTATGATGCAAAACAATAATCGGAGTCAAATCAATCTTAATCGTGCCCAAATTAATTAAGCATCTGTTCGTAATATCAATATTAAAAAAAGTGTCAAATATGCGAAATAATAATAGATTTCTTTTACAATGGCAGAAGAAACGAATTAAACTTTACCGGTACTAGAACCGAACCTAATTACAGGAGTAACGACAGAAATAATAAACGTAGCACGTTTAGGAATCAAACAAATAATGGGTTTATTTTTTCACGAAATGGATTTACTAATAGATACCTAGGTGGCAGGAATTCACAATATAGAAATCGAAATATTGTTGAAGTACATAATAGGCAGCAAAATACACAAGGCTGTAAACAAGATTGCGCTACGCAATGTAACTTAACTCGATCCTATAGTAACATAACGTAAGCTAATGTTGTGGCGTCCGAAAGAATATATTCAATTGATTCTTGCTTTATTTCACTGTAAATATCGTTATGATTTCGTTTGTTATTTGTACTTTATTTGAATTCTATGAAGATAATATAAATAAATATCATTGATAAGAATTTCAAATATATAACTAAAGATCTAGAATATGAATAATGCTTAACAAAGTTCTGATAATTATGCTAATTTTTAATATGGTAAAATTCCAGAGTATAAGACCATATTTATGTATCAAACAAATTAATCCTAAAGTTTTCGAACTAATGGATCTGAAAACTGGTAAACTTTTGGGTTTACGCAATATTGATGAACTTAAGTTATAGCGTCCTTCAAAATATACTAAAAGTAAATGGATGCAGTTAGTTAAGACATTGGTTCCTTCTGAAGTTGTATCCAAGGTTAATATGAATTATATTTAATCTTTAAATTAATTATTAATATGATAATTTCTTCATTTATGTTAGTTTTTATTATGATGTTGATTATCTTGTTTTGTTCTTAACATTGTCGATATTTCGTTTGTTGTTTATTGAATATATAATATATTTGATCCGGTCTCGTTTTAAAAGAATAATTATATGAATGTCATAATAATATCTTTTTCAAAACCTTCTTAATTATGCCCGAAAAAATAATATAGATTTTGTTAACTTCTAACTTACGATAAGTATTAATGGCATCGAAAGGACTTAAATTAAATAACTTTTATACCGTATTTTGAATGTACCTTCTTTTTGCGTCGTTGAATTGTATGAATGTCTAAAATAAAATTAATTATGAGAATTAGAATAAATAAGAAAATGATATTAATATAAAGAAATATGATATATATACCTAGGTATATATACAGACTGTTCCATAATTCGTGTTATTTTCTACAGCGCTGGGAGAAGATGAAGTTTATACACTATTAATGTAAAATTTGACACTCTTATTGAGAAATATCTGAATTTTTCGAATTTCTAAAGGAAATAAGAGAAAATTGCTGTTTAGCCCCCCTTTTAGGGGTGTAAATACGAAAGTTCATTTTCCTTATGGGAGATTCAATGTTAAATTTTAGAAGCAGTTTTCTCCAATAATTATTCGTGAAGATTTTGGAGAAAACGAGTTGTATTTGTTACAAAATGCAAAAACACTCATTCACAAAGCTAATAAAGCCGTCTCAAACATTTTGCGAAGGTCCCCCTTTTGGGGGGCAAGGGGCGTGAAAAGGTGGTGGGTGATATGTTACCAAAATCCCAAAATTTATTTTCGGAATGCCAGTAAGCGTGAGATTAATCACAAATATCACAAAATTAATGCTCCAATGTCCTTACATGTAAGAGTGACTGATAATGGGGTTACAGCCCATTTTCAAAAATAAAAAAAATCACCATAAATATTCTTAGTAGGGACATACGAAAAAAGGTATTTTTGTTAATTAATGTGAAATTTGGCGTCATTGTATCAAATGAGGATGCGTTTTTCAAATCTGGAATGTTATTTTGATAACGCACCGCCTTATGGGGGCACAGGGGGCGAAGCACTCGATGATGGATCTTTATAACAATTCCAAATTTTTTTCCGGAAATACCAGTGAGCGTCAGATTTTTCCACTGTCACAGAATTAATATTCTAATCTCCTTGCATGTACCAGTGACTTATATGGAAAATGAAATGAAATCTTTGAGTTTTACGTCCCACGGTTATGCCGGTTAGGCTAAAGGAGACGGTGATTATGAGAGATGAGTGAAATGGTGGAATGAAGAAAGTGGGAGGAAACGGGAGAACCCCGAGAAAACCCACGAGCACGGTGTTTGTCCACCACAAAGTTCACTTGGCGGGGGCTGGGATCGAACCCGGGACCCCAAGCACCAGAGGTGAACGCTCTACCACTGAGCCACCGCGCCCCCTGACTTATATGGAGTTATACCCCCTTTCAAAAATAAAAAAATCACCATAAATATCCTTAGTAGGGGCATAGGAGAAGGTATTTTTTTAAATTAATGTAAAATTAGGCGTCATTGTATCAAAAGAGTATGCGTTTTTCAAATCTGGAATGTTATTTTGATAATGCACCGCCGTATGTGGGCACAGGGGGCGAAACATATAATGATGGATCTTTATAAAAATTCCAAATTTTATTCTGGAAGTGTGAATGAGTATTAGATTAATCACAAATGACACAGAATTAATATTCTGTGCCAGTGATTGATGTGGTGCTACAACCACCTTCCACAAATCACCAAAAATCACGATAAATATCCTTAACAGAGACATACCAGAAGAAGCTTTTTTTTCTATTGGTCGATTAATGTGAAATTTGGCGTTATTGTAATAAAAAGTTATGTATTTTCCAAATCTGAAATGTTATTTTGTTAACAGGGGACAAAGGGCGCGGTTCGTAATTTTTGGCTTTGGAGGGCACAGGGGCCGAAGTATGAAAATTCCAAATTTTATTTTGGTAGTGCCAATGAGCATGAAATTAGTTGCAAGGCGCACAGAATTAATGCTCCTATGCTATTTCCATGTACAATCCGCAGCAAAGAACCTCCAACATGAGCATGTAAGTTTATTGTAAAACTACGACTAACAGCACAGGGAATCAACATAACGTCTAAGTGGCATGAATCACGCCAGGAGAAACCTCGGCGTCCTCCCCTGCACACTTATTTTGGAGCAAAAGACTTCGTCGTTTCACAATAAACATATATGCTCATGTTGCAGGTTTTTTGCTGCGGACTGTACCAGTGACTGATATTAGGCTACAATATCCCCTTTCATAAAACAATAGAAATTCATGATGTATGTCCTTATAGGCAAGGACCTACTGGCAGAAGGTAAATATTTTTTATTATTAAAGTGAAATTTGGCATTATTGTCGAAAAATGTTTGTTTAGAAAAAGAGCTAAAGCGACAATATGATAATGGTCATGTGTTGATCTCTTTTAGTGGCGTCAACTCAAAATTTGATTGGCCAAACTGGAGTTTCAAAGTAAAATGCGGAAAGCAGTTTGCTCTATATTTATACGAATTTTGCTGTAAATTAGCAGTTTTAGGTAGAAAATACGATACCACTCCTCTTCTCCCTCCCCTTTCATCTATGATGGTACATGCGTTTCTAGTTTTATTACGCCAAATCTCCAAATTGGGGAAGATAGGCAGTAAGAAAAATTCAAACTTTTCGTTATTTCCCGTGAGCGTCAAAATATTTGGAAATATACCAAAATTAATGCTTAGAAGCTACCTCCATGTGCCAGCGACCACTTTAGTGATTCAATTCCCTCTTTCCGGTCCCAAAATCATTTAAAGAACCACATCACTTTGTTTTATTATCTTCCATGCTTCTCTCTGGCCTATTCAGAATGCATGCTAAGAGATGTGTGTTTAAGAAGCACTGGAACACGTCCGAATCATTTGTTGGCGTCCCACTGTAAGCTGATTTTAAGCAATGTCAACAAACTTTTGTTTATAAAACACCCTCTAATTCCTGACTCAACTTCTTGTTCATGTGTGCTGACAACAGTTTCAAATCTTTTCTTATCGCAATACACCAACGATTTACGAGTTAACGTGTTGACTGTTCAACAGGATTTCGTGTCTGTAATCAACACCTGGGTTAGATTGACTTCTTCGGAAATGGACATTACGTAGTAGGTGAATCTCGGGGATAGACTGGCTTAATCATTTGATAATTACTTGTTTCCAGTATACTTTAAGAATGCATTCATACTGTAGTGTCCTTCGATCATGCAGTCTTTAACTCAGGATCAGCGTGCTAATGTAATTGAATGGTACATTTTATCAGAAAAATCTGCAAGAGCAACAAGATCCCGTATAGTTAAAGAACTCGGATTAAAAGTACACGATATGCAAATTCACCGTTTGTACAAACAGTTCCGCAGCAATTGTTTTCACACTGCCCATCTTGCATCTAGAAAAAGTGCAGGAAGATCTCCAAGTGTATCTACAGAAGAAACAAAAAGACAGGTGTTGTTATCTGTTACTAGTTCACCGCGGAAATCCCTTGCTCGTCGAAGCTTAGGCTTAAATATTAAGAAAACTACGCTACAAAGAATTTTAAGAAAATTGAAGGTAAAACCATACAAGGTCCGAATGGTTTCTGAATTGTGTGCAAGTGATTATGGTGATCGTGTTTATTTCTGTAACTGGTTTATCGAAAAGTTAAATGAAAACCCTATGTTCTTATTTCAAGTGATGTTTTCCGATGAAGCAAAATTCTTCTTAAATGGTTCTGTGTCCTCATCACATGCAAGATATTGGTCATCGATACAGCCGAACGTGAGATCAGAAGTGTCAATGGACAAACGAGGAATAATGGTTTGGTGTGGTATAACTGCGACTGAGGTGATAGGACTTTTTTTTTATGAAAATGTAGCAACGTCATCATACCAAAAGCTACTAAGAGAAAAAGTATTTGCTGAACTTGATCGTTTAAATTTAGGTCAAAGTGATGAATTATGGTTTATGCAAGATGGAGCGCCAGCACATCGCTCAAATACGACTATAAATCTTTTGAGAGAGAAATTAGGGGAACGGATTATTTCTATGAGGTCAAGTGTCGAATGGCCACCAAGAAGTCCGGATCTTACACCATGCGATTTTTTCTTGTGGGGATTCCTAAAACAAATTGTCTACCAAAAATCATGTAACAGTGTAGAGGACTTGAAACAGAGGATTGTCCACAGTATAGAGATGATCACTCCAGATATGTTGGAGAAGGTGTTCACAGTTTCTTTAGTAAATCGCATTAACTTATCTCTTGCTCGTTCAGGAGGGCATGCCGAATAAAAGTAAGTTGATTTTATGGGTTTTACACTTAGGTTAATGATCTTTTTAAACAATTAGTGATGATAGAGCCAAAAAGAGTTGTTTTCAACAAAGAATAATTTCCAGCAACTGATTCTTATTCCTCGGGAAACATTTGTTTCTATTACAACTGTGTGTCCGTATGTATTACGTCTGCAGTACATACGAGTAAGTTGTTATATGGAAAGTTGGATAATAAGGTTATTGTGTAAGAAGTAATGAAAATACATGCTTTTTCTTTTTACGAATAAAGCAAACAATATTGAAACTTAAAGCTCACTTTTAATTTTTAAGATCTTACTTTTCATTAAGATTTTTTTTTCGTTCCTGTTACGTTTTCCATTGTCATTTTGTGTTCTATTTCGAGATGGTTCTGCTTAAGTGTGTAGAAAATACGTAGGTGATTTGTGTGTGAGATTTTCTGCTATAAAAAGAGCCATAATTGATTTTTAAAAATATAAAATTCTTTGATTATATTTCAGTGAAACCATAACAACAAAGCTATATGCATAATCAGTTACACTGACAGAAGTTATTCATTTACAGTAATTTCCAGGTTTATTGTACATTTTATTTAATGGCAACTTACATATTAATTATGACATATTTGTTGTGAATTTTTGTGATTTTTGGAAGAGGCTGTAGCCCATATAAGTCACTGGGACATGCAAAGAGCATCGGAATATTAATTCTGTGACATTTGTGACTAATCTCACGCTCATTAGCATTTTCAAAATAAAATCTGGTGTTTTCATATAAAGATCTACAATCTTATGCTTCGCCCCCTTTCCCGCTAAAGGTGGTGCACTATCAAAATTATACCGAATTAAAAAAAAAAAAACGCCAGCTCCAAATTTCACATTACGTGATTTAAAAAATAGCTTCTTCCGGTGTGTCCCTGCTAAGGATATTTATCGTGATTTGTGGAAGGGGGCTGTAGCCCCACATCAATCACTGGCACATGCAAGGAGCATCGGAGTTGAGTTGATTTTAGTTTAGCGTCCCATTCAGCAGCGAGGCGATATGAGACGTGGACCTACTGATTAACGTGGAATCCAAACCACATGAGCTCCCGCCGGGAATCGAACCCGGGTCTCCCACGCCAAAGGCGCGTACGCTAACCGCTTAGCCACGAGGAGCCCCCAAGGAGCATCGGAATCTTAATTCTTTGTCATTTGTGATTAATCTGATACTCATTCACACTTCCAGAATAAAATTTGGATTTTTTAAATAAAGATTCAAATGCTTATGCTGCGCGCCCTGGGCCCTCCTAATCCGGTGTCACCAAAATAACATTCTATATTTCAAAAACGCGTACCTTTTTACTAAGATAAATTATTTTACATTAATTTGACAAGAAATAATGGTTTCTCGGATATCCCTGCTAAAATATTTATGGCTAAATTTTTATGTGATTTTTTGGAAGGGGGCTGTAGGCTGCAGCCCCATATCAATCACTGGCACATGCAAAACAATCGGAATATTAATTCTGCGAAATTTATGATTAATCTGATGCTCATTGGCATTTCCGGAACAAAATTTGGAATTTTTATAAAGGTCTATCATCTGATGCTTCGCCCCCTGTGCCCCCTTAAGGCAGTGGTTACTAAAATAACATTTCAGATGAAAAACTCATACCTTTGTGCTACAACGACGCCAAATTACACATTAATTGACAAAAAGTACCTTCTTTTCGTATGTCACTTCTAAGGATATTTATGGTGATTTTTTTAGAGGGGGCTATAGCCCCATATAAGTCACTAGTACATGCAAGGAGCATTAGAATATTAATTCTGTGACAGTGGTGAAAAATCTGACGCTCACTGGTATTTCCGGAACAAAATTTTGAATTTTTATTAAGATCCATCATTGAGTGCTTCGCCCCCTGTGCCCCCCTAAGGCGGTGCGTTATCAAAATAACATTCCAGATTTGAAAAACGCATCCTCATTTGATACAATGACGCCAAATTTCACATTAATTAACAAAAATACCTTCTTCTCGTGTCCCTACAAAGAATATTTATGGTGATTTTTTTTTTTATTTTTGAAAATGGGCTGTAGCCCCATTATCAGTCACTCTTACATGTAAGGACATTGGAGCATCAATTTTGTGATATTTGTGATTAATCTCACGCTTACTGGCATTCCGAAAATAAATTTTGGGATTTTGGTAACATATCACCCACCACCTTTTCACGCCCCTTGCTCCCCCAAAAGGGGGACCTTCGCAAAATAATGTTTGAGGCGGCTTTATTAGCTTTGTGAATGAGTGTTTTTGCATTTTGTAACAAATACAACTCGTTTTCTCCAAAATCTTTACGAATAATTATTGGAGAAAACTGCTTCTAAAATTTAACATTGAATCTCCCATAAGGAAAATGAACTTTCGTATTTACACCCCTAAAAGGGGGGCTAGACAGCAATTTTCTCTTATTTCCTTTAGAAATTCGAAAAATTCAGATATTTCTCAATAAGAGTGCCAAATTTTACATTAATAGTGTATAAACTTCATCTTCTCCCAGCGCTGTAGAAAATAACACGAATTTGTGTGTGTGTGTGTGTGTGTGTGTGTGAATTGTAATCTATCTATATATATAAAAGAGAACGCACAAATCCTTTGTGAACTCATCACGCTAATACGGCTGAACCAATTTCTTTCATTTTTGGGGGGTTATTAGGATTTGGACCCTAGATGGTTTTTATCATATCACTTTAATTTTTAATTACCAGTGTCTTGAGATAATTGACCATTCAAGTGTCCATACGTACAAATCCTTTGTTATTAGTTCATCATAGGTAAAAATAAACGTATTTATATGCAACCCGCATGACCATGTGACTCGGCGGGTTAACATAAATGACAGGCGCTATAATTTTAACATTTACTGCAATTTGAAAGCGAAAAAGTAAAAATTATCTAAGTAACAAAGTTTATTGCGTTCCGGGGTGACCGCAGCGAAGCGGGGTGAACGCTGCTAGTTTTTATATATACGAGGGTCATTCAGAAACTTAGTTAATTAATGTGTAATATCTAACGGTCCAGGATTCTTTTTTTATTGTAAACGAAAAAAGTTCTATTGTTCGGGCGACTTTATATAACGATATTGTGTATTTTTAATATTATTACTTGTATTTTTATCATCTTTACTTGTATTTATGGGCAATATGTGCTATTAAAATATGCACTAACCAGCTAAAAGAAGAAGAAGAAAATATAAAAAGAACTAGAATTAATTTTCTTTTCTGATATTATGACTGATATTCTGTCGACATAGTAATTGAATGATATATGTTATTGGTCGTCATAGCAACGAGAGATAAGATATAAGAAAGGAACCATCTTGTATAACCTACATTATGTTATTTAAAAGGTGTAAATGTTTCCTTCATTACGTAACATAATAAAAGGTAATATCAAGATGGAGTGTTTAAGTGAATTTTGGTAATATAGTAAACTAGATTTTAGACATATTCGAATTGTGGGCTATAGTGTAACGCTATAAAATATACAAAAATAAGTCACATTATAAATTGGTGTTTTCAGCCACAGATTGCATTACAGGAGGAGGATAACGGTAGCTCATAATTCAAGTAGATTTCCATTTACTTACAATTTTGACATAAATTTAGTTTAGGTCTAGTAGCATTCTAGTCGTCCCCCTCAATTCTAACATGCCAGTGACGCCCATGCAACTAGCGTTTGTAGGGGATGACGCTCAGACGACCGAATCCTTTCTTAAGACTCGACAAGTTACGACGAAGCTTCATTATTGTTACTTCAAAAGGTAAGACATTAATAATTGCAGGGGGTGGGGGCACGGTGGCTCAGTGGTAGGAAGCCTACCTCTGGTGCGTGCGGTTCCTGGTTCGATCTCCGGTTAAGTAAGTTTGTGGTGGACAACATAGAGTCCGTGGGTTTTCTCGGGGTGCTTTCGTTTCTTCCCACATTCGCATTCCACCAATTTTTTCATCATCATTCGCTTACCTTAATTGTCGTCTCCCTTAGCCTAAAGGACATAAAGTGGGACGTTAAACTGAAATATTTCATTTCACAAATAATTGCCCCTGAGCTCTCCTGTTGGTATATATTTCAGGTACGTGACTTTGGCGCAGGAAACCCGGGTTAGATTCTCGAGGAGAACTTGTGAAAATGAAATGAAATCTTTAAGTTTTACGTCCCACGGTTATGCCGGTTAGGCTAAAGGAGACGGTGATGATGAGAAATGAATGAAATGGTGAAATGAAGAAAGTGGGAGGAAACGGAAGATCACCGAGAAAACCCACGAGCACGGTGTTTGTCCACCACAAAGTCCACACGGCGCGAGCTAGGATCGAACCAAGGACCCCTAGCACCGAAGTGAACGCTTTACCACTGAGCCACTGCGTCCCCGAGGAGAACTTCTGGTTCGGACATTAAGTCTTCATCCCGGCGAAATTAAAATACCGCTAATTTTACAGTAATTATGTGATATCTTCAAATAGATAAAATATAATCGAAATGTGGAACAAAACCGCCCTAGACAATATTATTTTACATGAGAAACCGTTATCACGACTCACTTATCTGCTTTCAATTTCGAGCCATTTTGTAAATCGGCATTTATTTTCGCGTTTCTAAACGGCTGAAAACAGAAAGCTACTAGATGACTTGTGGTAACGATACCTCATGCAAAATAATATTGTCTAAAGCGCTCTTGTTCCATATTTCAATTATCTTTTTATCTATTTGCAGATATCACATAATTACTGTAAAATTAGTGGTATTTTAATTTCGTCGGGATGAAGACTCTTAAGTTGTATGTCCACTTCTCTCTGCTGAAAGAAACGCTAAATTCAAATCAAACCAAGAAGTGCCTTCTATACGAAACAAACATTCTGGCTACGTTATTGCTCTTTCCTCTATGCTTTACGCTTTACGGTTTCTGCAAATACGTCAACATTAGAAACAAACAATTAATATCCTATAATGCATTCAAACAAAAGTAAAATTATGTATTTGTTGATTGCACGAACATACCATAGTATGAGGAAATTATCACGTGTTAAGAATAATTGTCACATAAGTTTCACACATAACTCTTGTCAAAGTTGAGCGGTTCCTTTCCTGGTTTTATCTCAGCTAAGGAAATGCGTTCCACATGTTCGTCGTCCTAAGGTAAGGAAAGACTGCAGGTGTGACGAGACGATACTATATTTTTTGCTTCCCCCAAGATGAGCGAGTGAGAGGGGATTGTCCTGGTTTTGTTTTTTCGCGCCAATGAGTACCGCCTGGTGGAGAAAGAATCTTACAGCCCATTTCTCCTGAACGCCAGTATAAAACGACAGATGCGTGCTTTCTCTAGACAAATTAAACAACAGACATTACTGGCTAAACGAACTAAAGCAACTGTTTCTCGCCTCTGTAGATAAAGTGTTCTAACATGAAAGCGGTAAGTTATGTTTTATTCATTCAAAATATTTTAAGTGGTCCCAAGCAAATATTAAGTGTACACAGACTTTAGAAATAAATATAGCAGAATAATTTTGATCTTTCAAGTAAATTTTAAGGAAGGACATTTTTTCTAGTAGACGTAGAAATATCCGTATCAACTTTCCAATAATTTGAATGTCAGATGATAAAGGTTTGTTAATTTAAAACTTTGTGGTTACATCTGGATTTTATTAACATTCCAGTAAAATTAATAGGAAATATATTTTGATAAATTAACTCCTTGAAAAGGCTATTCCATATATGAATAAATTCTCCATATACATAGCTTCTTCAAACAGATATCCACATTTCAAGTCGCACAAACTGGGCCTTCTCAAATTCAGCTTCCTTATCTGACAATTTGAACAAAATAATTAAAAAGCACAAATCGAAAATCACTCAAATACCTCCATGTTACAACATTCCAAAATGTTTTCATATTAAACGGAAGCAAATTCACGAGTTATTTTTGACTAAATGTTAAATTATAGATACTGCACATTGTGGCACTTATACCAGAAGTTTCTATGGCCATTGTTAAATGTTTATTTTTCATTGTTTTACGTGCTAGGAGAAGAAAGAATAAATTATTGGGCACAGTTAAATTGTGAAAAATTCGACTTTCATCTATAAACATACATCTTGAATATTGATATTCAGTGGCGTATTTACGATTTTCTTTCGGGGAGGGCTTTGCCTGAAAATGTGAAAATTCTGCAAGATATTTCATATACTTTACTATAGTAAGTAAGATTTCGGGGGGGGGCTTAAGCCCGGAAGCCCCCCTAAATACGCCACTGTTGATATTTATCGTTTGGAAACAGCGTGTAGTGTTTCAAGTTAATATTGTTCAAGATTATTTTAGAAGACGAATTTGTTTATCACGCCCAAGCAAGAAGTATCTTAATTCCTTCGTAATCAGAAGTATTGGAGGTCAATTTTTCGAGTCAATCAATTTGGCTGGAACTTCGCCATCACACGAGATGAATGACTGTAAGTTACACAATTAGATATAAGGTTCCCAGTTTGATAAAACTAGCTTTAGCAACCACCAAAACTTACTTCGATAATTATTGCAAGAAATTAAACTATTTTTTTGCTCCTTTAAAACTTTATATTTTCGTAGTACTTATCATTTCTTCGTCGTATATCTCAAAAACACATCTATAATTCACTGGCGTCGTCAGCTTTTTAAATCTGGAGGGGGGGTCGGATGAATCAAAATCAAAAGTCTTTCCGACAAAAGTTATATATACAAAGTAGTATAGTTTCTTTATATATATTTGACTAAAATCTGGGGGGACGCGTCCCTCGATCCCCCGCTAAAGACACCCGTGTACAATGATGGCTTCCTCTCTTATTATATATTAACAACCTAAATGTACAAGTATGCCACATAATTTAACAACATAAATGCGCAGATCTGGCTACCAAACAATAGTATCTTACGTACCGGACCATTGTCCTTAACAACATGCATATTGTCGTTGCATGACGGGACAGTCAAAAAGTTCGTTACCAATTCTTAAAAGTTTTTTGTAGTCAATCTATTATCATGAAATAGATTGTGACGTTAGATCTTTTAAAAAAATACAGAAATCAAATACTTTAATTCTTCACGTTTATGCAATGAATGCTTTTTTTTTTTTAAAAAAAAAAGGGGGGGGATCGGTAACTTCAAGGAAATTGTAGAACCACGGCTGTGATAGTTTCTCTATGACAACCTGTGACTAAACTTGCGCACAAAGATAAGTTCTCTAGACCACCAGACAGTCTTCTCCAGCAAAACATTAGAAACTAAATTTAATTTATTTAAAAATTAATTTTAGAGCACGAAAATAGTTACTATTTCCCTGGCATTTAAGAGTCCCTATCACTGCGAAATTAAAATACTGCTAATTTTGCAGTAATTATGTGTTATCTTCAAATAGATAAAAGATAATCGAAAAGTGGATCAAGACCTTCCTAGACGATGTTATTTTGCATGAGGTACCGTTATCACGAGTCACCTAGTAGCTTTCCGTTTGCAGTTATTTAGAAACGCGAAAATAAATGCCCATTTTCTGAATGCCTGGAAATCGAAAGCAGATAAATTAGTCATGATAACGGTATCTCACGCAAAATAATATTGTCTAGGGAGGTCTTGTTCCACTTTTCGATTATCTTTTATTTAATTGAAGATATCACATAATTATTGTAAACTTAGCGGTATTTTAATTTCGCAGTGATGAGGCCTCTTAACGAACTAAAACATTAATAAGGTAAAAGGGAAAGAAACAGATTAATTTTAATTGTGTTATCTTAACTTTAACGTTTATCTTATAAGAAACGTTCAATATTTTAGGATTTTATAATGAAATGATATATATACGTTTACGTCCCAGAGTTATGTCTTGTAGAATACAGGAGACATGTGGTTAATAGAGGTGAATAATCGTGAAATAATTTGTGAAATGATGATGTGGGAGGAAGTGGAAGAACCCCGAGAAAATCCATGGACATAACAGGGGTGCCCACAAGGTAGGGCTATGACGCAAACTGCGTCATTGAAATATTTGGGGGGGGGTTAAAAATCTATATAAATATGTTTGAGAGGGGGTAAAAATTAATCGAAAAGATTTTTTCCATGGAAGAACACCTACGGATAGACAATTGAGGTGGGTGCGTCATGGACATGAGCGGGGTAGGCACCACTGGACATAAGATTGACCACCACAAATTAACAATCTGGAGTCGAACCAGAGACTTCTCGCATCAGAGGTGAGCGCTTAATCACCGAATTTTAGGATTTCGTTGTGGTTTTAGAGTACTACTTCTATCACCGTCATCACAACTATTATTATTATTATTATTATTATTATTATTATTATTATTATTATTATTATTATTATTATTATTATTATTATTATTATTATTATTATTATTATATTATTTAACAATCACCAGATACAGCTGAGAGGCCACTTTATAATTGATAACTAACAACAATAAAATGGAAATGATTTTGGAAGGTATCGACCAGGGCCTGTTTAATAGGTACCATCCCGTCATAAGACTGAAGAAAGCCCATAAGAACCCCAGTCGGTTGGTCGCCAGCGGGAATCGAACCCACGACCTTCCGAATGCAAAGCCAACGCTCTACCACTTGAGCTACTTCGCTCGTAAGCATTTACTTATGTAAGCAGTTCAGCGCCGATCCCATTAACTTGTTTTCGATTTGTAATTTATCTTTTTAAGTAAGACATTTGTTATTTGAATTTAAGAACAAAAGGTAACTCTGAACAAATTTATTTGAATATCTAATAGTATGAAGCCTTATGTCTTACTTTAGAAAACACACGGACATGGTGTTTACTTGCCACAAAACCCATATGTTTTTGGCTTAAAAATAACGACCCTGAATATCAGAAATAAATGCTCTACTGTTAAGCCAACAAGGCCAATGTGGATATAATCAAACGCTACAATCAACAGAATGGAATTTTGAAAGCTCTTATTTCAGAAGCAACCAAACAATAAATCAGGAAAATCAAAGCATTTAGTTAATTAATTGGTACAAAACGGGTTGTTGATACTACAAAATAAAAGAAAGAAAAAGAACGTTTTGTTTTGCGTCAATTCGTGCTCATCGTCTGTGACAAAGCAAAAATACTGCAATGAAAAAGAAGAAATGAAGCCACCGGCTGTGACTTTCACCATGCAGACAACCGAACCATGACCTTTGATAGCAGAAGGAAAAGTACTTTCACTGTATTTGACTATTATTGTATTTGAGATGTGTCATATGATCACCGAACAAAGAACTAAGATTCTCAAGAGGCACCCGGCAGCGAAATTGTGCATTTCGCTAACATTTCGTCATTGTACTGAAAGCATGCGATGTATTTATGAGCCGACGAAATTGAAAGTTAAATCGTCATATTAAGTTGCATTCTATCTTTTAAACAATTAAACAAGGAATTTTTCATGCGTATTTACAAGGCAAATGTAGATAAAACTCTGTTAGGAGACGGTATGAATGATCATTATTTAAAATAACTATTGCAGTGCAGATTTGTAGCCACTATATTTACGCATACCTATTCTGGGTCTGTATAGTTACCTATGTAGAAGAAATTCTAAATAGCATTCAATTTGTCGCAATTCTGTTGTACCAATCTCCCCAATTTTTGATTTGATTTGATTTCAGTTTAGCGTCTTTTTCAGCAACGAGGCTATATGAAACGTGGACCTACAAACTTAACGTGGGGTCCGAACCACATTAGCCCCCGCCGGGATTCGAACCCTGGTCTTCCACGCCAAGTGCGTGTACGTTAACCGCTTACGCAGGAGAGAGCTCGTTTATCTCCCCGATATACACTACATTTACAAAGACCAATTTTCCATGTGTTGAGCAGGGAAGATTGCAGGGTGTAGTAAAATTTTGAGCGATGAATTGAAACCAGAAAAACCATCCCTGCCACGTTGGTCGAAATGAATCATTAAAACAAAGAGCATTCCAGAATGAGGCAATAGTTCTTCCAGCATTTAAGTGGCGGCAACCAATAGTGACTGTCATTAATCTCAGGCGTAGCCAGACCGACTTTTAATTGGAATATTGTAGTACGGAAAGCAACGGAAGAATATGCCGATGAAAGAAAGATAAAATATATCTATAATGAGAAAAGGGTAACTGGTATACTGAATTAATTAAGAGCGCAGAGGAAGAAAAGAAAGACGCTAAGAATTTGTAATGAAATGGAGGAGTCATCAAAAATTTTAAAGACATAGCAATGATTCAATTGACTTAAAATCCAATTCCAAAGAATGTGACGAGTATAGAACAATCAGTGTGATATCGATTACAGGAAGGATTCAGTTCTGAATACTAAGCAGATGATATAGTCAGGGGCGGATCAAGGCAAAATTTTCACCCGGGGAAAATAGACTTTCTGGCGCCCCTAGTTCTAGCCTATATTTAACATTTTATTACAGTAATTTTAATATTTTAAACCTATTTTTCAAAAAGAAAAAAATAATATTCAAATACATGATGCAGGTATATTTAGTACTTAAAAATATACACGTGATATAAATTACATTGTGTTTTTATTACTATTTATGTTCGATATGTATAAACAAAACAATATCGAAACAGCATTTATCGAATACTACTGATGGTGACATGATTACTAGTATATTGTAAATTGCTTTGTAATAATCAGTAACATTAGGAGTCATTCTATCATATATCCAACTATGTAACAATCTATTCTAATGACGTGAAATACCAATAAATACATTTCACATATGTTGAACGTGTTTTACGCACAGCAACATAAATAACTTTTTTTTTATGTAGGTCCTAGTAGTTGAAGTCCATAGCGTTCATAAAACGTATCTTATGAATTTGTTAAAGCTGAACACTTACAAGACTAAAGCTTAATAACAGGTTTTATCAAGTATAGAAGGCGTGTCCGAATGATAGCCAGTCGGGAGACTTTGAATTTAGCACAAAGAAGCCGTCATAAAGTTTGTGGTCCCTTTGAAAGAAGAAAAAACTAAACGTTGCCATACGTAGTGCCTTCCTTTCCCTCTCCCCTTTCTTTCTCTTTCATCCATGTGTCTAATAGTGTGTGTGGGTGAGGTTGTGTCAAAGAGAAAGGATCATTAACAACAAATTTGGCAACAGTTTGGGTTTAGTTTATTGCCTATCAGTCAGTTTTCAAGAGAGAGGAAAACCAAACAGGACAGTATGAAAAGAAACCGCACACTGGGGCGGCTTCCCTTTGTGAGTAAGTGGCTGTCTTTAGAGTGAAGCTACTATACTAGAAATCCTCTAACTTTCGTAAGTTTAATAAGTAACCCATATCAAAGTCAATTTAGGGAACTTTACGAGAAAGCGTCCATATCTTTTTCTCTCATAAAAACAGTACCTTAAAATATAGAACAAGAAATTGTTTTCCTAATTTTGCAACCTTTGGCCTCAGACGTGATAATTAATAGCATAACAAAACTGAAGAAAGACTAAATAGACTATTACTGAAAATTAGCAACTTTTTTTTTTTTCAGCACCTCACAACAATTAATATATCCTTCCGAGCTTTTTTGTCTGCAAAATCTCTGACAATGACATCTACAATGCCAGTGTCTTGAAGAATGTCGAACTCAATCGACATCATGGCGAATCCCACGAGGCACTCCTGGCACACGGTAGATCTCAAATAATTAAAAATGAAAATACGTAAAAACTACTTTTGAAAGAAATTTTAAGATCTGCGATGCGCTCATCAGGGGCCTCATATTCAAACTGACGTTTGGTTTTCCGTGGTCATAGTTGTAACTCACTTAGAAATTCGGGGTCGATTTTGAGTTCTGCCATTTCTCTTGCATCTACTAATAGCTCTTCAAAGCCTCTATCGGTTTACATTGCTTCAAAATGACTTTTCACTTTTGGGATCATTTCAACTGCTTTTGAACTGTCCATTTCTTTTTGAAACATTTTGCGTACAAGATTGATTCTGAATAGAACTGTACCGGTATGTCAAAGTACGAGACAGTAAATGAATTTGAAACTCTTAATCTTGTAGGCTAGACTATTAACTCTGCTTTTTCCAAACATATCACTTCTGGGATCAATAGACAGTGCATATAATGCATCCATATTTCCCCCGCTTGATACCGAATAGCAGTCACTGTATCAATATGACTTTCCCATCGTGTTTCACTTAAGGATTAAACCATTAAAGAACTCTCCCCTATGTGTCGAAGTAGAGAAAAAAATATATAAATTTTCTGTATAGTGCTGAAGAATTCAAGAGCATCAGTGGAAGATAAGGCAGCGTAATTTACGACAAGATTAAGAGAATGTGAGCTACATGGTACGAAGAATGCTCGAGGGTTCATGTCCAATTATCCTTTTTTGAACTGGGCATATATCCTAGCGTTTTCAAGAGTTCTGCTTCTATAAGGGTGGAACGACACAATCTCTCTCTCATTTTTCATTCATAAAATAATAAAAACAGGAAATTGTTGAAACGTTTAAAATTATTTTTTTTAAAAATAGTTATCACTTGGGTCGACCTACGTTTTTATCATTACACTTTATTGAAATGCCTCTCCTAATGGGTGTTTCACAAAGAATAACGGCTGCACCGCTTGAAATGAATTTTTGAATGTATAGAAGTATTTAGCGCTTCGGTTGAACTGTTTTTATAATTGCATTTAGACTTAAATGCCCATACTAAGAAAGGGAAAAGGGGGTACTCTTCAAATGTTTTCCACTAGCTGAAATATCCAGTTTTTTCGCGCGGGGAGGATAAGGTTTGTTCAAAATATTTGAAAGTAAAGAAACGAATGAATAACGAAGAATAAATGTTTGATGTTGTCCTTGTCAACTTCTAGGTCAGCTGACACATCACCCTTCTTGCCTACACTTGAGCTAAACTGTCATCTGGACTGTTACCAATCAGCTTAGCGATCTCGAAAACTATGAATTCGACACTAATATCGCCCATTTACGATTATTCTTACCTTATCCCTTCTCCCTTTTAAACGGGATGTCCTTAAAGGAATATCCCAAACAACCATTCCATTGCCCTGTATTTACCATCTCCTATTATGTAAGCCCGCACAATATGTGTGTAATGTGGGTTTCATACCGACAAGGCGTTCTTAGAAACGAACTATACATTTTGATCCTTTGCAATCCCCCTCGAGGAAAAATCAGAAAAACGGGCTCGTATACTATAAGATCTAGTGATGATTTATCTGTATAAAAAAAAATCTGGCGATCCTAGGCGACTCTTCTATGCAAAAGAAAAAACTTATGACAGACACACACACATTATTTTATATATAAGTATGATGTAGATATAGATAAATCTAATTTTCCCGTGAGAAGAATGGGCATTTCAGATAGCAAACAAATAATAAAAATAAAACTAAACGGAAAGTTTACATATAACTAAACAATGGCTTTCAGTGTAAAAATGATTTTTGTGAGAGGTATCTTAATCTTGTGTGATGTTCCTGTTCCCAGTGTATTATGTCAGCCACTTTGTGTAAGATCTTTGGAAGCCATGTTGTTTGGTTGTTAAATTTTAAACAAGCAAATAAATAAAACTTTATGACTTTTTATCCATATATGTAATTGACAATAATTCTTCAACATTGCCTTAATGGGTGCGAAACAGTTTATTAAAATTAGTGTCCGACACAAAGATTTCAAAAATCCAGACAAATGGATATTTCCAACTATAAAAGAACTTTCAGCATGTTAAACTTACTAAAGATTCACTTCCTACGCACTCAAGCTTAAAAACGCAAGAAATTGGATGATGTGTTCTAGATTTGAGGATAAGTTATTTAAACTTTATGGTAAATGCATCTTACACGCTCCATTACCAGATGTTAGGCCTAACATTTTTTTCCTTAGTGAAAAATTTAACGGCTTGCAGCAGATAAAAGTCAGATGGTGCCAAATCGGGTGTATAAAATGGGTGATAGGGCCAATTCCAAACTCGAATAAGAAATTTATATGTCTGTTGAGAACTTGTCTAAAGATCAAATGTAAGATCCTTGTGGATATTTCAAACTGCGTTATCAAATTTGATAACTAAAATACTCTATTCTATATACGACATCCGTGATATATTTTTTTAAATCAGCCCTTCGTTACCCATTCTCTCCTTGCTTCTCTTTTTTAAGTTCCGTAATTAATGAATTTAATGAAGAAAAACAAAGAATTTTATAAATTTAACCAATTGGAAGTGATAATGCAATCTACTGTTTTGTTCTCTGTTTTTCTTGTATCATGAACAGAAAGAAATGTGCGGAATGTTGAAATTATACAATTTTTTTATTATTATTTTTACGATCACAACATCGGAAGGATGCAAAAGGAACATTCATGGAACACTTTGTTCTCTAGATTCCTTATTTCTCCGGCACTTCTTCATATTCTTCGATTATAATACAAGACCTTTCTACTTTTTACAATCCGAACTTCCAAACTTGCAACAGGTCTTCTCACCTTTCACTGATAATTATTTTAATACGTAAAAATATTAATCAGACAGAAAAAAAGATCTTTAACTATAATGTTTTTCAAAGTTCGTTACTCTAATGCTCCCTAGGCTATTCCGTTACTTTTTTTTCTGTGTGTAGAAAGTACGAGGGTTGCTGCGGAAATTCTAAGCCTAACTGCAAAGTCCTAATGAAAGGAGCAAGTGAGAGTTCAGTATAGTGTTATTTTTTAACAAAGTCCTCTGACAACTGAAACCACTTTATCCATCAATCCTGAAAGGCGTTTATGCATTGGTAAAAAAAAAAAAAAAAAAAAAAAAAGTACAAAAAGTCTAGAGTATCATCTATGGCACACATGACATCATCATCGGTGTAAAATGAACCACTTCTTTTGAGGTTCAGCAGCAGATAAAAATCAGGTGGTGCCAAATCGGGTGTATAAAATGGGTGATAGGGCCAATTCCAAACTACAATAATCAACTGCTGCAATGAGACGACCGATTTGCTGCTGGATGTATTACCCGGATAGAAAAAGATGTCTTTTGCCAGTTTCCCTCTACGTTTCTACTGAAAATGATCATCTCGCAGCTTTCGTAGGAACCTACATATTAATCCCAGTAGATGTTTGCCTCCTTCGGATATAATCTACCGAAGCCACTACCACTCCCTCCGAATGGACAAAGACAGTAGTCATCACTTTTCCTGTTGAGGGCACTGCCTTGACCTTCTTCGCAAGTGGGGATGAGGTCTTTTCACAGTTTGGAGTTTTGTTTAGACTGAAATTGATAATGAAGGGTCTTCGTTTCACTTACTGTTAGAAACTGATTCAGAAAGATTTCTAGATTTATCCGGAAAAGTTGAAGGTTATGCCTTGAAATGCTGTGCCTAGTCGTCTTTAAATGTTTGGATATCCACCTTCCTAAACTTTTCTCATTCTCAGAGGTTGGGTGATAATTTTGTCAAGGTTTGTAATTGATTAGTCCACTGTCTCCGCAGTTTGCTTGATGGTCAATCAGTGATCATTTATAACACATTCATAAGTTTTTTTTTTTTCAATGTTTTTCTGGGTTTGTTCTTCGACTGGCATTCATGGCGGAGTACAATTTTTAATGCTGGTTTTCATCCTCCTAAATTCAACTGCCTATTTCTTCACTGAGGCATAAGGGGCATTATCATATGCTGTAGTAACCATGGCGTTATGGATATTCTGTGGCCTTAACCTCTTCTTATGGCGATATTCAATAACAACTCTTGCCTTTAGTTCCTCCATTTGGTCAAAAGTCGGTCACTCTCCTGTTACAGGTAAAGAAAAACACACAAAAATAGATATTAACACCACATTTGTATAACTTATGAAGATTCAATAAATATGTCCTAAAAGTTACATGTATAGTTATATTTCTTAGACTGTAACAATCCTCATGTTTCCTTGATAGTATTAATAAGAAGTATAATTTATGATTGTCTTCATTTCAGGTACTCTGCGCGGCTACCCTAGTCGCTCTAGCCTGCGTGGTAGCGGCTAGGCCACGTTTCATTGCTATCCCCATTGAAGACGTGGAGTTCGTAGAAGTTGCCAGCCCAATTAGACAGCACGACTACCATCGACCATTAGTCCGCGTTGCAAGACGTGCGCCACAAATAGTTCACGGATTCCAGCCAAAGGTAGCCGAAAGATACGAAGAACCAGCACCCGCCGATTCCAACAGATTTGAACGAGGCGCCTACGGAGGTGATGGTGGCGGCGGACATGATTACGTAGACTACGGTGCATACACTGGAGGACATGGTGCCTTTGGATGGTACACTGACCACCCAGTAGGCGGTGGCTACCATTAAATAACTTACAAAAAGTAAGAGTAACGATACTCTAGTCTTGATCAAGTGCAATTAATTGTTTAATATATATTTTTACATTGTTGATAATATATTTTATAATAAATATCTCGAAAAAATGTACTATTTTTATTACTTATACGAGGGCTGTTGGAAAAATTTATGCTTACTACTACTAACAACAAATGAAATGAAATATTTAGTTTTACGTCCCACGGTTATGCCGGTTAGGCTAAAGGAGACGGTGATGATGAGAAATGAATGAAATGGTGGAATGAATAAAGTGGGAGGAAACGGGAGAACCCCGAGAAAACCCACGAGCTACTACTACTACTAACAGTAGAGCTAGTATACCACTATTATAAATTCCAGAAGAATAGACCTTTCTATGTATAAATTATCTTCGATTCTTTGCTTAAGCCTATTCGCTTATTTTTCACAGCAGTTTGAACAAGTACCTCAGAAATCGTTGTTCAGAATGCGTCAACAGCTACTTCAGGTCGCATCTTATTTTCCGTATGTGGAAACAAAGAGATGTTGTTAGGTGTTATATCAAGTGAGTGCGAACAATGAGTCATTAATTCGACATTTTTACCGGTAAGAATCAATAGTTTGATGTGCTGAGTGAGAACTAGCATTTGGTGAAGAATGATGGGACAATTTCAGTTTGTTTTACAAACTTCATTGACCTCTGGCAAAAAAAAAAAAAAAAAAGCACCGATCAGCATTTACAGTCCTTCGATCCTCGAAAGCTATTCTCATTTGCTAGGTATAACCGAAGAAACAGACAATCATTTGCTTAGTAGACGACTCATTCTGAAACACTCAAACAGTGGATTAGTGTCTAGTTTTAGACTTGTATGAATAGATTCAAGTTTCGTCTCCTATAACGATGCAGTACATGAAATTTGACATACCTCGGTTTAATTTATTTACACCATTTGACAGAAATCAGTTTTTAAGCTTCGATCTAGTTAGGTAGAATCCATCAGCTTGCAGCTTTCATACGTTCAAGTGATTATATAAATTGCTATGTCAACGTGCAAGGATGCCTCAATCTCATGGTGTGTCACATGCTGATCTACCTTATTAATCATTTCATGGACATCATCAAAATCACTGGTAACAACAGACATGGAAGGTCGATCTTTTTGAAATTCATCACTAAGAAATTCCAGCGACCACGCTGGAATTGAAAACATAATTGTACAGTCCTGTTGGACGATGCTTCACCCCCCAAAAGTCTTTCGATACATTGTATTGGTGTTAAGTATTTGAAATCAGAAAAAAAAAAAAAAAAAATCATTGCCCGAAAATGTTCACGAGAAATTTCCATCTCTTACACAAAATTACTCTTCAAATTGCTTTGAAAATACACAAAAAGACGTAAACACACAATTAAAGGTAATTTAAGCACAAAAAGGTATATTCTTCCGATTTTTTTTAATAGCACAATACTAATGCTACTATTAGTAATAGTATGAAGGAACTTTTATAGCAGTCTTCGTACCACACCTTAATTTTTTAGTTATCCGTGCTGGTATTGAGACAAGATCCTCAATGGTTTTATAGAAAGGGACACAACTATAACGATAGCATACGAGGTAAAGGGCTGTTTAATGGATTGCAGCACTATGAAAAACACCATATAACGCTAAGAACACTTTTTCTCCAGCAGCTACCACATCATCAGCAGATGATGTTGGGTTGTTGAAAACATCCATTTATTGACGTAGTTCTTAATTTTTTTTTAGCAGTATTTGGTACGCAATTTTCTTCCCTTTACTGTGTGGAGCACAAGTTGTATCACAACCAGTGAAGGCCTGCAGAAATAAAATGTAGTTCACCATATCTCCCAATGGTCTCTGAAGTTTGGTACTGCTGTATATCTTATGTGGTCGCTTCGAGCCAGAAATAAACATGTACGTCTCAGCTGTTGCGAGTGCTACCATCAGAACCAAATTATCTGAATCTTCTCCCACTATTATTGACGAGCCAGATTTTGCAAGATTTGTTGCGATTAACACAACTAATGTGTCTGCATCTTCAGGTGATTGATGTACGGTATAACCAGATTTCTCGAGATATTTCGTCAGAAGTGACATCAATTCGGATTTGTTCTTTGTGTTAGAAAGAAATTCCTGTTGAGTTAAACGAACAACGTGGATGTTATACACAACGATTAATCGTATTGATGGTTTCTTTTCTCATATCCAGTGTTTTATATCCTTTACGCTAGGTCCACCATCATAACCATCAAATACAATACATTATTTACTATACAGTGTTTTGTGATAAACCTCACATATTGCTCATATAATTGGCCGCAAAAATTATGGAAAACCAGCAACTAGAGTTTTGGTACTGTTTTAGTATAATATCAATACATATAACATATTCTAACAGGTTTAATCTTTTATTTAAAAATATGTTTAAGTTTGATCGATTTTTGTCATAATTGCACTGGGCTAGGGCTATTTATTCAAAAGGCAAAAAACCCGCAACTGGATTTTTTTTACAGGAGAACATCAGTAAAACATATTTCAATAATATTTCAACTTCTTTTTGAAACGTTTATCTCAAACACTAATTTCAATGCACACATAGGCATAAATACAGAGACATGGTGCGAAAGTCTACTTTCAAGGTTCTTGTGCACCCCCGCCGACGCCACTGTTTACGAACTATTTATTGAACTAGCGGGACTTCCAAACTTGTTGATACTTACCGGAAATTGCAATGAAAAGCCGTCTTAAATCACTAAATACCTACATACTCTCTCTTTTTCTTCATGTTAAATGATTCATTTATATTTCTACAGAAATTGTGCGCAGTCCGATGACGTTTGAAGCTTCATTGTGCACCTCTGACAATGTATATAGTGACAATATATACATCGTTTTAAAGCTTATGAAATTTCCAACAACTTTTATTCGAGGACCTTTCTCCATATTTCTACTCTGTTAAGTTTTATGAGGCAATGAAAAGAACATGTCCACTAATATAGATCACAATGTTTCATTTTATCCTAAAATTATGCAACAGTGGTTACTCGGAGGAAAGTGATGATAACTTGTTACATTGCCTATAACATTAGAAGTATAATAAAGAAAGAATGATCCTTCTACGTCAATTAGTTTAAAAGTTATGTGGAATAAAGTAAGTGCATGTGAGAAATCCAAGATGGCAGACTATTTATTCAAAATGGCGGAAAATCCGCAACTGGATTTTTTTGGATTTTCTGGAGGTTATTGAGGAAGAGATTACGAACAAATTCCAGAAGGTCCCATCTTTTTATTCTAAATGTCAAGGTTTGGCCCATTTTTGATGTAATTTGACTGGACTATAATGTAGAAGAAAAATAATAATGGTTAGTAACTGAGGAAATGCACTGAACATTTTATTTATTCTTCAAAAGTTACGTATTACGGTATTTGAAAAAGCGTATTTACAGAATTTGAAATTACAAGTGTCTCATAAGGGAACATCTAACATTGATAGTAGCATTGCCCACGCAAACAACGCAAAATCAACAGGGGTGTGAAGAAAAGTTAGAAATCCAAAATTTTACGGGCCGTCATCCAGAAATACAGGAGATACAGTGGAAAGAAGGATCTAGAGTCATGTGAAGATAGCAATGCGAAGGATACACTGACACAGACAGAACTTCAAAATGATTGAAGTAATCAAAAGACATTTATACAACAGTATAGTAAGCAAACATTGTACCCACAGACATGCTCAGTAACGTCATATGTGGTGCAGTGTTGCCAACAAAGCACAAAATGGTTTTGTTAAATTTGCATTGAACACCAATTATACCATCTAGCAAATCTAATTATGAGTAGAACCAAATCTGTGAAGTCGTGATGTAGTGTTGCCAACGTTTGAATATAGGCTTATATGAATTCCTATATGAATCTTTGCTAAACGAACATCTCAGAATAGTAGCAAAACAAATCACATAAGCTGAAATGACCTATGCCCTTAGATGACCAAGTGGTCCGCAGATTCGCTCTTGGTGCACATGTTCGATTTCCGATTAAGAGCGTTCTGCAAAATAGTATTAGTTGGAACCCTACATGTTTCGTTCCGTATTTTCATACTTCAGTGATTATATTCTTGTTTGTGGTCTCATATTTTGCTTTCGACTAGTTCGAATCGTTTACTGTATGCACTGTTCTACATCCGAGATTCATATCGACAGAAAGTGTTGCTCTAGTATGGTGGTGCCGTTGAGGTGACATTATTACTGCTGATTGTTACAGTGCTTAACTCCATTCAAGACACCACAATCATCCAGGGATACCCAACAGACATGATGTCTTCATGTTGCAAGATAATGCATTTTCAGATGAATACCCAACAGACATGATGTCTTCATGTTGCAAGATAATGCATTTTCAAAGGACGGTACTGAATTCCCTTGAATCACAGTATGGAATTCTTCCTCACCCATCGCTACCATCTCTTCCTGTATTCCAATCAGTTCTTAGCAGACTTCCCTAATGACCGGGCAGTGCAACGTGACGTAAGGTTCAGGATTCCTTCGCATCACAGATTGCAGGCTTTTTTCGTTATAGAACCCAGTCACTGGCTGAAGGGTAGTAAAAGTATGTGGCTGCAGCTAGAGACTACTTCGACTAGCCAAGTGTAGTATTTTTTTCGCCTTTTGAAAATGACGTCAAAAACGGACATTTTAATCACACCAGCCCAATACTTATGTTATTGGTTTTACGCAAGTAAACTTTTGTACTTATTAGCATGACCTCTTTTGGAAGAAGGAAAAAAACTTTCAGTTTAAGATACCACGATTATGCCCGATAGGCTGAGGAAAACAGATTAAGACAAGTGAATGATGATGGGCTGAGTTGATTTTGAGTTTAACAGCGAGGCTATATGAGACATGGACCTACTGATTAACGTGGAATCCAAACCACATGAGCTCTCGCCGAGAGTTGAACCCGGTCTCCAACATCAAAGACGCATATGCTAACCGCTTGGCTTAGCCATGAAGGGGAATTGGTGGAGAATATGGGAGGACACGGAAGTACCCCGAGAAAATTCACGGATATGACGTCTACCACAAACTGGGATCAAACCAGAAACCCCAAGCACCAAGGATAAATGCTCTACCACTGAGGCATCGTGTGCCCAGCCTCTTTTTTGGGAAGGAAGGAGGGAATTTAACAACAATAACAGTTAAGAACAAGTAGCTTGTAACCAATATTTATTCTCTTAAGATATAATACATTATCTTACACAACAATAACGTAACACAAAAAAATAATTTCTGAGACATAGTAGTAATACATCTTTGGCTTTGTTCATAAGTATCTCAACACTGAACAATGTACAACATAATATGCATATGTGAATATTGAAATTGACTTAAAACAACGAGGAGCAGTTTTGTAATGATATAACGTTAACTACAAACAAGTTGTGCCATTTATAGACAAGGAATCATATTACACAAGAATACAAGCAAATAACTGTTCTTTTTTTCTTGGTTTCTTCTCCTCTCACAATTACTCCAGAAATGCACGCATTTCACTCTCCCAGCGTACACGAAAACATACACACAAATATCACACGCACACGCTTAATTTTTTCAGTGCAAATACAATTGTGTCAAATATACAAACTACATTTTCAGTTAATATTACACACGTCACATTTTTTTTTTCCATTTTACTACCAATCAACCAATTAGTGGCGTAGATGATATTCAAAAGGGATGATAATATTTTGAAATACTACACATAGGCAAATAATGGGAAAATGTAGTGTCTAAAATACTACTGAAACTCTCACATGAGACCTGTTTACAAAGTTCCCTCAAATTCCTTCAACTTTGACACCTTTGATTTCAAAATGGCGTTCGGCAGAAGTATTAGGTTTTTATGATTCTCTATGCCACTTCTCGGAGCAATTCCTTGAGTATCTAAAGCCAAATATAACTTCTTTCATTATCAATCACTTGAAATGCTATACTTTAGTCTTCCCTCTTCGTCAATGAGTAATATCACAATATTAAATTAAAAATTATCTAACTCGCATTATCTATATTAGACCGATTTGCATATTTAGGGAAATTCTGCGCACGACAACAAATTTTAGATTACTTTCAAAACAATGATGGCCTCTTGTACCTATTTTCTGTAACTATAGCCGATGCCACAATTTCACAAAAGATTGTCAATTGCAAGTGTGAGCTAGGTGGTACAATAAAAAGATTTTTTAGACTGCCATCTTTGTTCAGTATTGAGGCTATATGAGATGCGGATTTATACTTGAACGTAGGATCAAGAAGAACAACTGACACCTGGGCTCGGAAGCAATTCCACGCCTTAAAGGCAGAACGAGGATTATCATTTAGCTACGAGGGTGCTCGATGAGTTAGAACTTTATTTATTCTCCACCTTTGTCATTGGTTAGGATTTTATCATCTCTTAGCTAAGAAAACTAAACCGTTCAGATCATTATTCTTGTAAATAGTATATGATCGCTTTCTTAAATATTTGAAAAGAGTATTTTTTCATCTTTGCAAGATGGATACTTTTATATAGGACTGTTGGAAACTGATATTCGAAATGGACTAGTTACCTTCAATGTAATTCTATTTGGTTTGAATGGTTCATAATTCGTTGTATATTTTACTTTTCGTAAACACAGCTTTTGTACGAGTATCTGTGAGCGACTTTTAATTAGGTACACGCAATAGTTTTGAGAATTAAGCCAAATTGTAGATGCAATTATAAAATTATAGGAGGAGGACATAAATGAGATTCACTTCACTGAGAAATAGGTACCTATGCAAACTACTAGAAAACATGAGTATACATAAAAATCCAACACTCTAAGACTAGAAGCCTAGAAGACTAGAATCCAACACTAGAAGCCTAAGATAAGATATTGAGCTGGATAACAAAGAGTTTGTTTGCAAGTCCTATAGACACCAACTGACAAACTGCAGACATATAGTACAGATAGGTATCATATATCATACTATCTATTTATAGCAAAATATCCAGAAAACTAAAACAATACTACAAATTTGAGAGAGAAAATTAAGCAGACGTTTTCCTTAGCAATGGAAAGTAAGACTATATTACAGATGTCATATTTCTTCCACTTTGTGTATAGCAGATGTCGTGAGATATATTATTGTATTAACATTATAAATGCTATTTTCAAGGTGGAACAGGAACAGCTTATCTGTCTCACTGTCAACGTACACGTAAGATGCTATAAATTTGATTGACAGTGAATTTCTTGTGTTATTTAATATATTCTGCATTAGGATTAAACATGGTTTGACCGATGTTAAATATAGTAGCAACGGTTGTCTGGAACTACCTAAATATCGAGAAGTGTCATACTATAATACTTTACTCGAAGTTATCAGACACATGTAGTTCACTTCTTTAATGTTAGGTTTTGTGATATACGAAATTTATTCGAGAAAAAAGAAGAGGAAAACAATATTAAGTATATACCCTGGTATTATTGCAAACGATGTCGGTATTCTTAACAATATTGTATATGAGTCCTTACAAAAACAAAAATACTGGTAATGAAGGCAACCTTATCACACTGGTTGGTCTATACTACGCAGACGACACCGCAGAAAAATTTATTAAGGAGTCCCACAAGGCTACCGAAGAGGACTGAAGCTGAATTGGAAATCTTACTTAATACAGAAATTAAAATATTTCTTTAACAATGTGACGATAGTTGATATTTCAAAATCCTGAAGAAAAGAATATTTATTTCAAGTTTTGACACGAGCAACATATCAAACAAATGACGGACATAACTTCACCTTAAGTCTCGTGAGAAGGGATCAAATCATCACCAATCAAGGCATACTATGATGATGTGTTTGATTGTCATTATGACATCTCTTGACCGCATTCTTTACTCACAAAACCCCAAATATTTAGCAGGATTTAGTTTCAATTACCACGTAAGATTGGATTTCGGATCATGAGCTGTTCGGAAAAATGATATCTGTTCATCAATTTGGAAAAATGACAGGATTACAATTTGAGATTACAACATATGAAGATTTCTAAATGTATAAGACAATATTTTCACAGAATGAAATATATACCATCTTATGTGAATATATCTACGCCACAGCCAGTAATTCAATACGTTCCGCCATCTCTTCAGAACACTTGACGTAAATAGACCATAGTTTGATTTAAAAATGAATACTGATAACAAAATACAGCTTAATTATTATTCGTTATGACAACACACTACATGTATATACTATTGTTGTCCACTTGTTCAGCATGGGCCAGAGGTTTGAGAACCTACTGATATCTACCTAAAAGGAGACATTCTGTACAACATCATTTTATAGTTATTACACAAGAATAATGCAATGAAATCAAAAGAAATGCATCTACAAACTATTTCCCGCTTTGTGTTGATAGATTCTTCAACAATTCTACCTAAATATGTCTCAATTATTATTTCTTATCATTTCTCTCTCTTTTTATTTTATTTTATAACTTATTTTTAAACCCGTCTAGTTTCTCACTACACACTTCTATTCATCTCCTCACTTGTCTTTTACCGTTTTTCAGTAACATACCTATCACTAGAAAACAAAACTAGTTACGTGTGCGCGCACGAAGATAATAGAAAACGCACAGAAAAAGATACACATTTTTTACAGGCAATTCACATTTGCTTCAAACAATGTATTAATAGTTGTAACAACTGTTCAAAAGTGGGCAGTATACAGATGATAATCAAAAACATTTCTGTTGTTTCAAGTTTTTTTTTCTCCTTCTTTAACATGGTTTTATTTCCAATGAAGGCTCAAGGAACACAAATTAAAGAAGAAAAGAGTATCTCTACTGCTTAAGAACAGAAGTAAGTACTTACCACAAACTACCCAAACTGTTGCATTGTTTTTGTTCATCAAACAATTTCATGAACTTCAACAGTTCAAAAGTATTATTAGTTAATGTTTTACATGAATACTGAAAAAATATTTTCGATTTAACTTTAATTCTTTGATTGAAATTAATTAGTTTTCTTAATATCTACCGGTCTATTAACATGTACTATCTAATCAACGATCATCTGATGCACATCCAGGCCAAGGATTTCCAAGATGAGGGTAAAAGTGATTTACTTCGATTGCTGCCTTATTTATTAAGATGTTACCTAACTTCTGGGTAAGGATCTTATCATTTGATTTTCCGTTGTGCGACAAAAAAAAAGCAACAAATTTAAGTCGGCTGAATACACAAACTTAATCGTAAAACCGTTAAAAATAACAATAAAGTCAAGTACTAAACCAACAACGAATGGTATAGCGTGAACACTAACAAGTTGTCAGCAGCAATGTTCGACTGATCTGAGTCAAACAGCCAATACTGCTCAATCATTTGTTCGAAGATGAGCGAACTCAGAAATTATCATAAAATGTTTAGTAGTATTCAAATTCTCATTTTCCGTGATTTAGTCCTTCATTTTCCGCGACAATAAAATAAAGTTCGAAGTTCGTGGGACAAATATTTTCGCTTACATAAGTCCTTTAGGTTTTCCAAAAACAAATAACTAATAAAAAAAAAAATCCGAGCTTCTGCCTACGGTTACATTTTTAGAATAGTGTGAAATTTACTGGATATAAGGTTAAATACACGGAAATAGACAGAAGATTAAATATGAAGAAAGAAGAAAAAAATGTAAAAACTATCTGTCAAAATATGGCAAAAAATTTTGTTTGCATCATACTTACCAAGTCACTAATCTACGTCAACTTAGTGAGCAGTCTGAAAGTTACTGTCCATTTATTTTTGATATCATTAATGATGATGTAGACTGTGAAGTGATCTATTTCTTGTTCTATTTATAAAACGAAATATTTCTTTCAACCTGCGATTTTGAATCGTTTAATATTAGCGAAATCTATCACTTAACACACATTTCAACAACTTTAACAAGTCATGCTACATCATTGATAAATTCAAATAGAAGATGAGGAGCAGTAACTTTTACGTCACCCACTAGTTTAGAATAGATTAATGACCTGGCAACTTTAACACGGAAACAAAAGAGCATCGTATATAGAGCATTCGCCATATTCCATCATATTTCTGAAGATAGGTGTAGAAGACATCCAAATTTCATTCATAGAGTAAAGTTTTCTCTATTTCTTCAGATTTAATCTGATAAGCATCAACTTCACCCTAGCCCGAAAGCTCACTTAGCAGAAGAGTTTAGGTAAAAAAGCAAAAATCTATATCTTATGAAGTTTAGATGGGTGAAAATGTAAATAAATGTTCTTTGCGCTTCGTAACATTTACGGACTAATAAGGTTTCCCCGCAAACGAGTGAATTAAAACGAAACAGTAGATCCGGTGGTTCTTTTAAATATATTCGACAAACAAACTGAAGTTCTAGCAATACGTAACATTTAGAGCCTAATGGAACAAACTGTAATTCGTTCTTAAAAAGTATATGCCTTATTTTTCTAGTGTTCTATTTATGAAAGAACTTGCTGAACTTCGGATGAACTGAGCTGTTACTTTCTTTCGAGCTTATAGTCTATAGGAGCATGGATTAAAACTTGATGAGTTTGAGTTATTTATGAAAAGGAAACGCTGTGAACGCTATGATACACACCTCTTCCTAAGTGTTGATTTCTGATCTTGTTCCTGTTTTCTTCTGCGATTTCATCATATCTTCTTAGCAAATAGTTTTGAATAAATTCACTGAGGTAAACACTTTTTACAATAAAACTTTCCTTCGCACAATCTAATTCGTATATTGTGAAGTATAATTTGTTTTCAATTTACTATAAAGTTAATAAAGTACGTTAAAGGTACACAAGCTTGTGTAAAGATATTAAAAATAAATAAATAAAAACTCACTCATTCAGCAAGTAATTTGAAATTTGTTAAAAAGAAGACGCACTTATCCTATATTGAGTAAAAGAAACCATTCATTAAATGATTTAGAAAAAAACTATACAGTTATTTTGTTACCTCCTATCGTCGTTATACAATGATTGTTCATTTCTTTCAGCATCACAGCCACTCGGTGTTTCAAACAGTACAATGTGCTTCTTAACATACAAGAACAACAAAGAAAACAACTAACACGGCTACATGTGAAACTATGTGTGAGTGCATATATTTATATATATATAAATCTAAATTTTGAGAGCAAGCATTCTTCATTGGCTAAAGAAGATCTAATTAACAAATCTCCAATGAAACATTGATTCAAAAACAATACACAGTTTCTTTTAAAGTCTAATTACATTTCTCTTTATTATTATTTTTGTCTTTTGATACATCGTACGTGCACTTTATTATGATCTAAAAACTCATGGAACTACGAATATTCTACGTTTGGCCTCACTTTATCAATCGTCATGTGCGCTTCTTTTTCTGACTATTACAAAGTTTATGAACCCTTCTCTTTAAATATATAAATATACAAATTATCCGCGCCTTAGCAAAAAGTTACTTCATATCACTTATCACAAGTGCTCAAATATATCTGTAAACTTGTACAGTACCAACAAACTGAAGCTGTGTTTGCTGTACTCCTCTTACAGAAAACTATAACCATTTTCTAACAGCACACGGCTAAAATAAATTACATAAAAAGAGACTTACCTACACAGTGTATATATGTAAGTATTAATCGCTAGATCCTAGAGCTTCGCTTCAAAACTACTACATTTAAAACTTGTCAGCCATTTAGACACATTCTACTTCGCACGTAGATGGTTTATTTACCTAACTTATATTTCCGAAACAGGAATACCACTGGCAGATAAGCGTTTCCATTGTTCGATAGCTAACTTTGCTTTATTTATTTACTCATTTATCGTAACCAATGTTAAGTCTATGATTAAATATGTATTTAAGATTATTAATTCTATTCTAGTTTTGCTCTAGAATTACTTTACGATTTCTTTAAGATTTCTCTAAACTAAAAACTAAAACAAATACATAAACATTCCTTATCAAATACTTATTTTTCTTATCTACAAACTCGCATGAAGGATGGTGCTTTAATTAAAAATTGACAATTTATCTGAGCATTTTTTTTCTTTCCCTTTTATGCTGCAGACTAAATTAAAATCAGGTTTACATTTCATGTGAAATAACAACGTAATACTGCAAACTTGTAACAAACCAATAATTATATATTTTGTAAGTTAACAAAAAAGACTGTCATGCACTGAATATAGCTAATCACAAAACTTCTTCGAAATTCTTCCTTATATATTAACATATCAAGATATTGAATTTAAAGAGAGAAAAATGTATTTTTCCAGTGATATGAAATTTAGATCACTAGCTATTAGTTAACAATAATAAGCGAACATTGAAAAAAAAATAGAGAAAAGACAAAATAGTCTATAAAACTGAAACATTAGTGACATACATATTTGTCATGCCCATAGAGGAGCCAGCAAGAGGTATCTGACATCTCGCAGCGGCGTTGTCACTACTCACCTATCAAGGCTTTTTCGGTACATGTATAATGGCAGTTTTCTTCATGATGTAAAACAGAGTGACCGTGGCTGATAACACTAGCACCAAAGTAGGGACTGCGTTTTTCTTCCGCACCTAGCAAGAAACTTCAGGGACCATCTCCTGATGGCTTCTTTATAGCACAACATAATAAACAAACAAAATTTATCAATACACACTGTCTTCAAATTCTGGGAATCTTTCAAGTAAATTCTTATGCATTTTATAAAAGTTCTTCCACAAATTTTAAGAAATCAATATGCAACAATAGCTACATCATGAATGCATACCCGCTAATGTTAACATTTCGTTAAATGAATCTTTCTCTTACTTCTCTTTAGCTACTTTTGACTTCCAACCATTTTTTTTCGTTATCCAGATAATATTATATTCCATCTTAGCGCGTAAGACAATATGTCTTATTTCTTTCTTATTCATTCCTATTTGACCACGATCTATGAAGGATCGAAAGTTTTTAACTATATACTTAAGACATTTTTTGATTTAGTAATATCACAACACTAATGAGTTTGGCCACGGTAATGCTAAACCCTCTTAGCAAATTTTACCTTATGAACACATATAAAATTCAACTCCAAATCATGAAATGCGTTTACTATATTCCAATGCCTTCGCAACGTATGATAGTGTCACGTTATTAAGCAGTGGACTTTAACAGAGAATAGTTTTTTTTTCTTTCTTGTGCAAAATTAGAGGAAAAACAGGATTATTTTCAAAGTAAAACATTATATTTAGTGGAAAGCAGAATTTTTAACGGAAACAGGATTTCTCACAAGACATGGGATATCATGTTCTATTCTGCATTTCCTTCCACTTGCAGCTTTAACATTACTCACACACTTTCCTCTCATTTTTCTGTGACGAAATATATCAAGAGATGAGTTCTTGTTGGCCTACGGCCCCAAACTTGATACACCCATGAGGAAGTGGCAATACTGTGGGAAAGGGTAATATGGGTGATTTTAAGCAAAAACTTCAGATAAACATATGTCTTATTCTCTACGGTTTGAGTGCTACAGGTTGTGAACCATTTTTGACCTTATGTTGCTTATTGTTCATCCTGTAGGTTTTCTCCAGACGTGAGATGTAGGACACTTGAAAGGCAATGGAATGGTTTTCCAACAGTATGCAACGGATTGCAGTAGTGTCTTTAATAAAGAATTTATTGAGGAAAATTTGGGAATCAGTGTTGCCACCCAATTCCCTTCACTATTATTTCACTAATATAAACTTTCCCAAAATTTCCTCAGTAATTTCTTTTCCAAAGACACCACTACACACATTGCATACCGTTAGAAAAGCCATTCCACCGCCTTTCAAATGCGCTGTATCTCATCTCTGTAAAGTAACTACAGGGCGAAGAATAAGCAACATATGATCAAAAATGGTTTACAACACGTAGCTTTTAAACCGTTGAGACTAGGACTTACGTTCAAATAAACTTTTTTTTTTTTTCTTTTTGCTTACAATCACCCATACTACCATTTCCCAAATTTTGCCACTTCCTCTAGGGACACCCTGTATATGTCAAAACAGTTCTAAATCAGAAATTGGTTTATCACACAATCCAAGAATTCGCAAGTTATGGTGGGGCAAAATTATTTACCTGACCTGCATCAGTCACAACGATCAAATGCCAGAATCATCACAACTCGCACCAACTTCTTACCTACTCTAACACTGGAGAAATGAAAACAGAATTACTAAAAAAAAGATGCAACGAAACTCTTACTATAATTAACAAATACCAAACTTTCATTCAGAAATATTTAAGTACAGAGTTAAACTAAACAATTTGAAAAAAGTTACTGTGCTTACCACTAAGGGTAGATAAATACGAACTGAAGGTCAACAGAGTAACACTTACAAAAAAAAAAAAAAAAAAAAAAAAAAAAAAATTGTTAAAAGAAAATGGAGCTTATATTCGTTATACGTATTGAAGACGCAAACCAATATGAACAATTTTACTTATACAAAGTGTGATCACAAAGTACGGTGAATGTAACTGCACATGTTATCTATCGACGTTATATCAATTTCAACTACTAGGCATGGTAGCCTAAACCTTTAGTACTGTGAGTGTCGAGTTTGAACAAATTATGACACGTTAATTGGCTTCCAGAAGCAGAAGAGTGAAAACGTGTTAAAAGTGTCCGTCGTGCACCAACACTAAGCTGCATAAAAAGTGCCAACGAAGCTCGCGAAATATCAAAATCAGTGCATGGTGATAAAGCGGTGGCATTAAACACTATTTACAAGTGGTATGAAACGTTTTGACAGTATTCCGACATTGAGAGGACCATGACAAAGTAGCTGAACGCCCTTCCAAAAGAAGCCTTCCAGAAATGCTTCCAGTCATAAATTCAACATTGGAATAAGTGCATTGCTAGCCAAGAACAATTCTTTGAAGGAGATTAAATCAAATTCCATGTAAGCTTATTACTTTATTTCTGATAAAATTATTCACCGTATTTTTTGATCATACCTCGTACCTAGGTATATATATCCTTTATGAGTAGAAGTAATACTTTCAATACTCGGCTGAAAATTGCTGTCTTGGTTACGCAGAAAGGATAAGGTTTTTACAACTTATGGAAAGAGAAGTAAAAACTGAAGAATTTAAAATAGCATTGTCAAAAGTGATAATATTCAAAGGAACAACGTGTTTAAATCTCCATGATAAATGAATTGTTGTTGGATACACTAAAAACAAAACAAAACTGTTGGCAACACTCAACATCTAAGGACAAATTTCATCTATCATGAATATTTAAATACACAGTTTTCTTTGAATTTAAACATAACTGACAGAAAACTTTCAAAATGCTCAGTTTCCACTTTTCTGCACGCAACCTAAAAGCAACCAACCCATCCTTATTTCCTGACCAAGGACAGCAATTTCAACAGAAACATTACAGACACTACTTTCACAAAACTCTACTGATAAGTAGTACTTCACAGATTATTGTGGTTTTCTAAATAACCTGTAGTTTGAGCAGCTTAAGTCAATCAATTTAAATATTTATTAAAACAAACATATTACTATTATCATTGCATCACTAATTAAAAATACAATACTCAAAGAAAAAAAATATACAGAGTAGAAACCAATCGCATTACGAAAGAGTAAATTTGCTGTTCTTAAGTACGACTTTACTCAAATTAAAAATTATTTGTAATGTTTTTATTCGTGAAATCCATCGATAAGCATAAATAAGAAAACACACCAAGTCTGTAACAGGGAATTAAAATTACACATAATAGTAAAAATGTTGAATATAACTATAGAATATAAATCATATTCAATAAGAAAAACTGAGAAAACCAACTAAGTAAGAAGATAACAATGTTTAATACTTTCATATTATTGCACATGTCAATCTCTTAACAAATATTATATAACTCATGCAGCACTATGGCACACTTCGTAAAACATAGGCCTTCCAGTTTGGTATGATAGTACCCATGTTATTGGCCAGTAATGATTTTCAATTCTTTTTTAATACACTAATAGAACAATCAGTACAAAACATTGTAATACATTAAAAAGAAATAAATAACAAGACACAATGAGAAATATAAAACACATACAAGAATCCGAAACTAATTATTTGATTGTGCCCACTAAATACAGAAAACTGATTCTACCGAAATATAACAAAGTTTTCAAATAACATACTTATCAGACAATAATAATAATAGCTGAATTAGATGTAACTACTTACTAGAACAACGTATTACGCACAGAATGAAAGTCATTTTTAAGTTCAAAATGTATGCTCAAACTCCTTTCAGGTATTTGTACTTACTCATTACTTTAGTTCAATAGTATACAAATTCATGGCATATACAAATCTTTCCTGCCCTGCTTTTCTTTATTAGTTTTCTTTAGAATTCAGGTTGACTATATCAATCAGTAAACGTAGAAATCACTATCGTCAATCTATACCGCCCTTCGAAATTCTAGTTACGCTACTGGCTACACATTTACTGCGGACTAGTTGATGTGTGCGTTATGAATGCCAGACTGCTTTTTGATTTGCTATCTAAGAAGTTTCGAAATTCTTGTTACATTTCGGAGCTGATTTTATTGTTTTTTTGAAGTTTAGCAGCGAGGCTATATGAGACTTAGACCTACAATTCGAAGCACTACTGCATTCGATATGCTCTCCCACCGGGAATTAAATCCAGGAGCATGTGGGCAATTGTAATCTTAATCACAAAACAAACTATTATGACTATACGAAGAAGAGTCAAGATAAATTTCAGTTACGATTATCACAATATGTGGGAAAATAAATTTTGAGAGTATACAGCAGAAACAGTAATGAATTACGAGCCAGATATAATATTCTAAAGAAAGTTATCTTTAAATTAACTGGTAGTACCCAATTTAGATTTAAAACGTTGCGGAAAAGGTTTTCCCAGATGAAGTACGGACTATCGAATAATCTCTAGTGTAAGAATGTATCAATCTGAAATTGCATGCGTTCCATTCTTAACAGGGGGACACGGTAGGTCGGTGGTAGAACGCTTACCTCTGTTGCATGGGGTCTCTGTTTTGATCCCCGGCCAATAAGTTTGTGGTGGAGAACATCGTCTCTGTGGGTTTTTCTCCGGGTGCTCCCGTTTCCTTCCAAATTCTCATTCCACCAATTCTTCCATCATCATTCACTTGCCTTACTCATCCGTCTTCCTTAGCCTTAAGGACATAAATCATTGGCCATTAAACTGAAAGATTTCATTTCATTTCAGAGTACTGACAAGCAAGTATCACTTTCTTTAAAATTTTCCAAATTGTCTCCCTTAATGTCATTTATATACCTGCTATATGATCTTCCCACATATTGCGAGGTTTCAAAAGAGGTACAAGATTGAAGTGATAACTGTATAGCCACAGAATTGCTAGCTAAATTCCACTCTATAGTGCTAATGACAAGAATATTTATAGATCTGTCTCTTTATTGATCCTGTTTATCCAATAGATATACTGAAAACCTGCCAACTCATACGAAAAGCGTGTCATGCATATATTGAAACAATCAATTATATTATCTGGGAATGTGTTTCTAACGATCTTGTTGAATACATAAATTCATAAAGAGTAAACAATAGTGAAAAAATAGTCTATCATACTTCAACATAAATATATCCTAATGGCGAAATTAACACACTAAGACCGTTAGAGAACTAAGATAATTCTGCATTTCTTTTATCGCTTTCACGAAGCCTGACTCATATTATGCATATTTGTAATTTGGGTTAATCATCAGTTAATGTCCCCGCTGGAAGAGTTCTTTCGGAACTTAAAAAGCCTAGAATATTTAAGAATACACAGATTCTATTGTTTGATAGTAAAGCTGACTGCACTGTCATTTAGTATAAATTTTTGAGAACTGTCAAGTACTAGTAACAACATCATTAGCAACCGATACAAATGTCACCTCATACACTACTTTTTAGACAAGTTACTTTGCTTTTCTAATGGCAAAGCTCTACTTGTTGTCTGGGGTCTTATTAAATATCTGTCCACGAAAAACTTGCAATCGTAATGCAAACATTTTTAAAAAAATGTGGAAATGAATCTGTGAAACAAGTTGTGAAGGACTGTTCATTGCAAAACGCTAAATTTGCATTATTGACGTTATATTGCAAATTTTGTGACGCGCTAAATCCAACCGATGTGTAATGGAGTCCCGAGTCACTCAATATAATAATAGCTCCTCAATAGCTTTACCTATAATAGTTAACTTGATTGATAAATGCTATGCAAAATGATAGAAGAAAATGCAACATGAAGGAAGTTAACGACCTATTTGGTTGGCGTCCTTCAATCTGCTGTCATTGTAAATCAGGATCACTTTGGGTTACAAGTAAAAAAAACTCTCACATTAAGCAGTGTGGGGAGGAAATAACCTGAAATAGTTTAACTCAAACTGTAATCAACAACTGATTACATTAAAATTGGTATATTCAACTAATAAGAATAACTCCATCTATTGTTAATTCTCTAACTGCCTGTGTTAATTCTAGAACCGAAAACAATATCAAAGTTGTCAACAACAAAACAACAATATTCATAACATTCAAAAAAGAAATTCAAAGTAACACCCTTTTACTGTACACCACACCATTAATCATCATCTCTGGTCTAGAAACTTCCTCTAATTAAACAAAAATAAAATCCAAAATGATTATTTATTCTATATATTCTCTTATTGATTTTTTTTACCCTCTCACTTTAACATTTTGCTGCAATAATCATTACAGCAATAATCATTATAGTACAGTATGCCATTTTATTATTTCTATCTCACCATTCCTATTTTCGCTCTTAGATTCTCATTTAAGAAATCACAAAAATTAGACAACTACAATTATTGGTTACAATCTTGCGTAGAAAGTATTTTAAATAAATTTTTACCTGCTTTCTTTCAATGGATAAAGACTATTTTTATGTTTATAATTCTATTCATTTACGTATTTCTGAATCTTAAAGCTTTCAACAGCTTTACGACAATAATCTTTCTGTGTTAGTGATTCCATAATAGAAATAATAGCTTACTAACAATATTGTAAGCATAGTCCAAACATTATTCCATCTATAAAATTATCGGTCTAAAAACAGTCACATAAGATAGAAAATACATATACAAATAAAACAGTTTTTGAAAATATATAATATTCAGATATCCAAATAATCGGAAAAAAGAAAACTCTTAACAAAACTCTTCTATTTTACCTCTGAATGGCAAAGATAAATGACCCGTTCACTTCTTGAAGTATCCGATTGAGAGCCAAACTGAACCATCTCCATCTGCGATTAAAACAAATAGTCACCTATAACTTCATGTCTTGAATGCTCGTTTTTCTATGTTTACAGGTTCAAACTTCATTGGGAGTGCAGCTTCTCAGACACAAACCGTATAATGATTCCGATAGGTTACATCCTACCATCACCTTGCCGACACAACTCAATAAATCAGTAAAATCGATAATATAGTTTTACTGCTGATTATTTTCTGCAGACATGATGAAATTTGAAAAGTAACTATTATTTTACTTTTCCGCATAGGGTGTAAGAAGCAGGCTGCAAGTTAAAACTCGAGTTCGGTGTAACTGACTCGTCTTTCATGGGTTGATTTGGAGTTTAACGTCCCTTTCAGCACTGAAGCTAATATGACACGGAATCCTACAGTTTAAAATAGAATATGAATCACGTGAGCTTCCACCGGGAATGGAATCGAATGTGCGTATCCTAACCAGTGGAAGTTCTTAAAGAAGGTCGGCAAAACTCAACCGCTGCAACAGCAGCTACTGTCGGAATTATAGATCCACCTGCAAACATTGGCACAACTGCGGAAGTTCAATACATCTTCGATAGGTGGTTATATGCTGGAGAAATAGGTTCCATGAAAGATACACACAGAAACTGGTGACAGATGGAAAAAACTTCTAGCAGGAAAATCGATCGCCCTTTGCATTAAGATACGGAAATATTAAGAGAAATATATTCCTTACATGGAAGAGAACTTGAGCCTTGGAGATGGTTCACTTTAACTCTACGAAGCTTCATATATACAGAATCATTATTTCATCTTTCTTATATTCAACTTAGCACCACAATTCTATATTCTTCACACTTAGAAAATAAATCATCAAGAAATTCTAATAGGAAGTTACCATCTTGACTAGGGAAGTATACGAGTAATTATTGCGTATAGTTTTATAGAGTATACAGCTTTGCTGTTGATATCTACACAGGAACAACAAAAAGCCACGCATTAATCATTTACTTCAGAAAGCAAAATAGACAAAAAGATAGAAATCAGTAAGGTAACATGCCTTTTAATTAACGGTTTATCTCATTCACCTAATGCTACTTCAAAACTTTCAAAAATAAATATATAGATATATATATTTTTACTTTACATATTTATATATTACCCAGAATTCATATATAATACTTACTATCTATCTGCAAGGAAAATTAAGTGGTCCATGCCATTACTACCTTCTTGAAAGGAGCGAAGATAGCTTTATTTGGTTCACTGGAAGAAAAAAACACACACGTAAACGATAATGGAATAATTCTTAAACACAATAAACGATGTGGATATATCCTATAGTATGTAATAGAAATGGATATATACAGGGAATGGACAAAAACATGGAAACACCTGGTATAAAAGAGGAAGCCATTTCAAACTCGATTTGCGTCTGAATGTTAGGTGTCGCTGTTGTCACCGGCACGTCCTGTGAGGTATACAATCTGGCCAATCAAACAGATGGCCAGTTATGGCTTAGCGACCGGTCCATTTAGGTTATCGTGAATCGTGTCTGAGCTGACAGAGTTTCAAAGAGGGCAAATTGTGAGTGCGCGGATGGAGGGAAATTCCGTGACGAAAGTAGCAGAAATGTTTGATGTATCAAGAGGCACAGTCTCCAAGATAATGACTGCCTACAAGTGTTCCGGAAAAACCACATTAGTGTGAACGCAAGAGTGTGTTCCGTGATAGAGACAAACGCACATTGGGTAGGATTGTGACCAAACAGAAGATCACCACGGCGCCATAAGTCATAGCTGAGCTGAATACAGTGCTTACAAACCCTGTTCGCGTCAAAACAGTCAGAAGAGAACTCAAGCAGATCTGCAATTCCCAAATCACATGTGATTGTTGATCATGCTGGTAAATGGAGACAGTGGTCCAACGCCCATAAAAACCGGACAATGCAGCATTGGAAGACTGTTATCTGGTCGGATGAGTCTTCCTTTACATTGTTTCCAAGTGGTGACCGAATTTACGTGTGGAGAACGCTAGCACAAGCGTAAGATACAAATTGTCTATTACCACGAGTGAAGAATGACGGTTGTCCAGTGGTGATTTGTGCAGCCATATCTTGGTATTCTGGCATGGACATGTCACTGCCAAGGATTACGTACCATTTTGAATGACCAGCTGCATTCCGTGGTGCAAACTTTGTTCCCAGATGGTAATGCCGTATTTGAAGATGACGGAGCCTCTTTTCGTACAGCTCACATTGTCCAGGACTGCTTTGATGAGCACAAAGATAAAGTGTTACATCTGCCAAGACCTCCACAATGGTCAGACCTCAATATTATTGAGCCCTTGTGGTCAGTTTTGGAGAACAAGATGCGAGCCCGCTACCCACCTGTCATCTCTACAACTTGCAGCTGCTTTGAAAGAAGAATGGTACAACATACCTTTGACAACCATACGCGACCTTCATTTCTCCATTCCTCGTCGACTGCAGGCCGTTCTGCGTACCAAAAGTAGTCCTACTCGCTATTAGTAAAGGTAATGTGCAATTTTTCAGGTGTTTCCATATTTTTGTCCATTCCTTATGTATATACTATTTGTAAGGAGTATGGATATATTAACTTTTTCTTAACAATTACGTAATACTTATTTGTTTCTGATTTTTTCTTAACTCAGAACGTTTATTATGACTGGTTCTTTATTAAAGGTTATACATATATGTATAACCATTGATAAAAGTCCAAATTATAATAAACGTTACAAGCTCAATAGATCGGTTTATTGAAATGTATTGCCTAATTTCAGCACCGAGCCTGAGGTGGCACCAACTGCGAATAATTACTCGGGTTTGTACTCAATTTAAGTATTCTTTACCGCGACCACGCGCAAATTAGCCTCTTAGTAGTAAAAAATGAAACTGCAATTTGCAAATATCAATGTTTAGTAAATAAAATTTACATGAATTATAAATTACAATTACAATATCACATTGTCCTCCTTCAAATCCCTTTCGTTAGAAGCAATTTTCTTAATTCACATATTAAGTAGCTCAGTTGGCTTCTTCGACAGTAAGTACGTTTATAGTTAATACCTGTAGTTAGCATGTAATAGACTGGCCCAGGGGTTTTCAAACTGCGGCGCGCCACCCTGCGGAGGCGCCGATTGTCAGGGCAGGCGCAAGAACTTATCCTACAAAGGAACATATTTATAATGCAACGCGCATACTTAGGTCTGCACCCTTCTTTATTAATACATAGTGGATTAAGCTTATGTATCACCTCACATACGATCAGGAATGACCCTTTCACCTTTGGCTTAAATGTGTATAATGCTTGTTAGATGGCCACTAACGATCTTCTACTTTATCTCTGTAGAATAGTATGTCTTTTAAATGTCTTTGGAATTTCCCGCGACGCCATGTTAGCTTAATATTTCCTCTCTTAATTTTTTATTATTATTTTTGGGACGATTCTGGAGTTGTAATCTTTTCTTCCGCCATTCAGGAATAGCCTTATTTGTTTTATTTTCATTGGCCGAAGCCGTCTTGCCATTTCAAAATATGTGCCGAGATTTAATAAATTATGTGACTCAAGATAAGCTCATACACGTCATTGACTTCGCTCAATACTTAAACCTTTTAAGATATATCGTAGTTTTTACTACGAAATGATAGTGTCTTCAATATTCGATTAAAAGGAAACTAAGAAAGCTATTTAGTTCCGGTTTTTTAATTTTTATTTTACAAGAGACGAGCATTGAAGAAAGCCTTGAAAGGGTCTATACGCTTCCGAGCGTCGGAACATAGGGGGTATGACGTCATCACATTACAAATTCCTCCCCCCTTTTTTTTAGTGAGGTCTAACTTCAACATTTTTCGGTGAGCTCCTCTTTAACCCTAGATTTCTGAAGTTTTACACAAACAATGAGTGGACCCTTTAGTTTGTATCTGAACTTTTTTGGATCTCTTCGTCAACACACAAGGGGAGTTCAGAGGGACTAAAGGGTAAAAGAGGGATATTTCTTGACCAAAAATCCCACTTTCGCGATTATTGCTCCGCTCGGGTACATGATAGGGACATTTGAGTGGTACTTTCTGAAAGCCTACTCTATTCTGAAGAGAACGGCGTATGAATCGTGATCCTATGATAATTAGGGACGTGTCAGGAAATTTTTAAATTTTGTAGGGTGCATTTTAGGGAAATTTTGGGTGTTTTTTGATGCTCTCCCAACATGGGTAAAATTTTTTACGCCCTTACTATTGAAGACAGAAAATTACTTATGACAAGAAATTCTAATTTGTCATAAGTAATTAGTACACTACGTAGTATTTTTCAAGATTTTTTCAGGTTTGTGCGCAGACCCGGGGGGGCTCACGGGGCCCCAAACTTTGAAGTTTTTTTGTCAAAAATTCCGATTTCCCTTCAAAAAAATCCCCTCAGGTACATGATAGGGACATGTGAGTGGCACTGTCTGAAAGCCTACTCTATTCTGAAAAAACGACATATGAACCATAATCTTACGATAATTAGGGATGATGCTGTACCTTCTTGACTGAAAGTCAACAAAAACACCTAAAAAACCCATATCTTAAAAAGGTTAAGTGTACTGATTTTTATTATTTAAACTTCCTCTCTGCTCGTATTTTTCAATTTTAAAATACATATATGACTTACTACAATTCATAAATATTGACACCGGCTGATAACTTTAAAAGGTGTAGTCAGTGTGTACAATGTAGATCACCTGTCTTAATGAGATAATTTCATTATTGACTAATAAATTAAATATAGTTTATCATAGTAATAGTCTTTCTTTTAGTGACACATGCATTTATGCTTGTGACATAGTTAATTTTTGACAGGGGAGGCGCGTTCAGATTTTGGTTGTTGAGGGGAGCCTCAACTGCAAAAAAGTTAGAAAACCCCTGGACTAACCTTCGGGTAGTTGGGATCCCTCTCCCCCTCCTCATTTGCTCGCACGCAAGAGTATGTTTATAGCGTTATTCTTTGCAAAAAAAAAAAAAAAAAATCAATCTCTTTTCCCCTTAAGATACATATTTCAATCAAAGTAAAATGATAAAAAGCAATGCAGAAGTCTTCTGAAATATTGTTTTCAGATCTTCCATCAATGTACATGCACTCCATGAGGTGAATTGAGTCTTTAACTCAATAACATCTGAATTACGCTTGAGCAGGAAATAGATCAACTTTAAATCTTTTGTAAGTCAGTCGTTCTTATTCACAATTACGAAGGTACTTCCAAAGGATTTGCAACTGAATTAAGAATCCTATAGCCTAAAAGTCTTCGAAAAATGCAGGAAAAATTCTGCGCAAAATGGGACAGTAAACTGCTTTCCACCCGTAGGTTTTCTTTTACAAATATAGTTCGCACGAATTTATCTACTTGAATATTGATTTTGATAACAGTATAAAAGAATATTCTTCTTATGTTAATAAAACTATTCAAATTAACCAAACAGTTTCAAGTTATCAACAAAATAACATTACGAGAGGAAGAGCATTAAATTTTGCTCATGTATACGGATATTACAATAACTAGAATCATCTCTCAAGACTAGAAGATACTCTAAAGTTCCACTTACCAGTCAAAGAGCAACCTTCCTTCAAAAGTACCATCTGAATTTCCAGATTCATCAGGTAACTCAACTCCAACGTACGATTCACCTTTCCCAGGTAAATTACCAACGAATCTCACTCGACCAACCAATACCCTGCCTTCAGCTGAGATTACTTTCACAAAATAATCAGGTTTCAAATCAGTTGGTAATTTCGGTAGAAACGGCTGCGCTGATTTGGGTGGCCTGAATTCTGTAAAAGAAAATTGTGAGGGGTTTCCATTTAATGATAAGGATATACAGTGACAAAAGTGACTATACAGAAAAGGCAATGACAATAGCTATAATATCTCTAATATAGCATATATATATATAATTTATTTATTTATTAAAGAAGTTTCAAGTACAGCCAAAAGGATACTTTACGCTCAAGTATTGTGAAGCCATATTCTTCTGTACATTTGTTTCAACCATTACGATGTCTTCGTACTTCTTCAGTTTCTTCCAAATTATTAACTTCGTCTGCAAATTATAAAGATGTTTCTACTTTTCATTTCCTTTTTAATTGTTAACCATGCCTTTGATAGTGACATATGTTTCAGACCACTTATCACTACTTCCATGGTTCGTCCATATTTCACAGTAATCATCGTAATGCAGTTGAAATGAAAACTATAATGATGTCCCGCAATTATGCCCTTTAGACTAAGGGACACTGATGATTAGTGAAATTAAATTATTATGAAAACAGTGAATGAGAATGTGGACGGAAACTGAACTCACAAATATGATGTTATCCACCAGGTTTATACAGCCTAGACTCGAGACAGGGATACCTCGCACGAGAAGTGAGAAATCTACAATTCAGACACCGTGCACCACTCTTAATACAGTTATTAGATTCAGAATTTTTATTTCTTCTTCCACTTCAATCTGCTGACGTCTTTTCTATATGTGCTCTCTAAGTGTGTAGATCTTTGGATGCTATGGCTAATTGTTTACAGACTCTCAGCTCTCTTCGATTAGTTGTTTCAGAACGACGACCTTTTCTTGTCAGTTTAATGTCCTACTATTACGCCCTGACGCTAAGAAAGACTGTGGTTATGATAACGAATGGACTGTTGCGATAAAGAAAGCAGGAGGAAACCTCGAGAAAATCCACGCTCACGATGTTTGTTCTCCACAAAGCCCACCTGGCATGGACAAAATGTGGGATCTGTTGCTGAGTTCCTTTCCCAACGTAAGATCCTCTTCGCACACATTTTGTTCGAATCTATCTTGGACTCACTTAGTGACTTTTAATATATTGCATGAATATTGAAGAGAAAACCAATACAATGCAAACAGAAAATTGAAAGAAAAAAGCAACAGCTACATTGGAAGGACAATACACGTAGCTTATTCAAAAACACATACGTAACAATCAAAACTATTCTATTTTCAAGTCTTTCTAAGCATATCCAGAAATCTGTTGTACTGAAAAAAAATCCAAACGATTTTAATCTGCACCTGCTCTCAACCTGTAATTAATATGATGATGGTAATACTCAAATCTAGATTGTAAAAAGAATTTATCAAATAGTTTTTATTCACTGAAGAAGACGGGAAGTTATCGCTCAAACTGTTAGGAAGTTAGTACATAATTCTGGGTAAATCACGGTAATTATTCAAGAGTGCACCAATTACATTCTTTTACTTACTATCTTCTACGCATATTCACGAAAACAAACTATTCTTCAAACTTTCCTAACTATAAAGTAACCAAGGATGTTCTGTCGCTTTTTGTGGAGGTCTGTGTTCAATTGGCCCTCACACCGTGAGTTGAATGCGAATGGAGATAAGGCGAAGGTCAGTCGTTGGTGTGGGTATATCCAACATACTACCTGGTTGTGGCAGTTCAGTTACACCGCGAACGTGTGTAAGGACAGAGTGAACGTGGGACTACAGCAGAGCGTCATAAGGGTACGAGTTCAAACTAGGGTCAAACGCCGCTGTAGCGGGGCGGAAGATATGCCAGGACTTTGGTGAGGGTGTCGTGCTACGCGGACAGTGCAGTGGTGGTTTAACAAGTTTAAGAACGTTGACAAAACACTCGAAGACGCACCACGTGCTGGAAGAACAACACATGTACAAAATGAAGATCTTCAAGCAGCAATTGAGGCGAACGGTGACTAGACATGTGAGGAACTGGGACTACAATTCAATGTGGGTGGAAAAACCATTTGGCAGCACCTCCATCGACTTGGGAAATACTACATGTTGGGTCGATGGTTCTCACATGATTTGACTCCGGGCCAGAAGGCAACGCGAGCAAACATTTGTGTTTCCTTGCTGTCTCGTCTGAGGAAGGAGCCATTTCTGGACAGGGTGTTGATATATTATTAGAAGTGGGTCCTGTACGAAGCTCCACGGCACCGTCATCACTGGTTAGCACCTCACGAACCGGTTCCAAAACAGCAGAAACCAGCACTACACCAGAAGATGGTCCTCGGTTTCGTGGACTGCTCGCGGCATCATGCATCAGGAACTGCTACCAGTTGGTCAGAGCATCAATGCAATTGTACACTGTCAGCAGTTGAGTTGTATTTACAAAAATGTCAAAACTCTGGAGGCAGAACTTCTGAATCGCAAAGGGATCCTCCTGTTACAGAACAACGCCAAGCCCCACGTGACTAGGATGACCCGGGACACCATTCTACGCCTTGGATGGGAAACACTATTGCATCCGCCACACTCCCCGGACATTATACCGTCCGATTATCACCTGTTCCCTTCCTTGGACAATCACCTTAGAGGACGCCCGTTCAAAGTCCCAGTAAAGGAGCAAAATGCACTTGATACCTTCTGCACTTCACGGCCCACCAAGTTCTACCGCGGTGGAATCCATGGCTTTCCAGAACGTTGGCAGAAGGTCGTCGATGCTGGTGGGGACAATTTTTGATCTTCCAGGTACGTCTTAGGAGACATATCAATGTTCGAAGGTGGTGGGTGAAAAAGCGAAAGAACTTTCTTGGTTATCTTATAGAACAAGAACGAGTCAAAAATCTGTTTACTGATAGTCTCAGTAATATTGTTTCAAAGTAGTTTGCGACCGTAATCTTCGAATCTTCTCTATTTTCAAAAATATTAATATTAATTTTCTATCTTCCAGCCAAATTCTTATTCAGTTTTTTCCTTGTGCTATGTCGGTTTCCTCTATTCAATTTTTACCCAATGTTCATCTTCTCATTACGTATATATTTAATCCTAGCTTATTTCATTTGTGTTTGTATCCTTGAAGAAGCCAAGCGCTTGAAGTTGCTGAAATTATTAAGAGATTTTTTTTTCTTTTCTACAGGACATTTTATCTTAGGAATAATATATCTACGAAATAGTGTAAACAGGGAGTCCATTGAAAACTAATGAGAAAGATTCTACATCTGTGGAATTCAGAAAATGTATAAAGTGTTAAGTGTGTTCTCACACTAAACTGTTCGTAATATGATTTTAAAGACATACCCCGAACAGGATCGGGATCCGAATGCCTTCGTCGCTGTCTTCGCTGGCAGACTCTGGTCCAATCAGCTCCTGTGAGAATAGAGTCAATGGATCGCCGCAGATATTCTTCGGCTTCGTCAATCAAAGAATCGGTGGAATCTCCGCTGTCATCTCTTAAGTCAGGGAGGGATTGGCCAGTGTAATAGACTGGATACGAGGAAGACTCTGGAAAGATAAGGAAGTTTCGTTATAGTAGACTTACAAAGTATGTGGATTCAAAACTCAACAAGTAGTACATCTATAACTTCCTAGTTGCAATAGAAGAAGATCACAGGAAGAACCTGTTTCTTGGTCACTAAATTCACATCTAAAAGCCACTCGCTATCTGTTTTTGCTCTATCCCTAACTGTTTTTGCTCTACGGAGATTAATATTAAACCCTGGTTGAAACAGAGAAATAAAATAATGGGTGAAAATATTATTGTGGTTCTTTTTTTTTACAAAAAAAAAAAAAAAAAAAAAAAAAACTGATTGTCGCTATCTACTTCTGTTTTATCCATTATGCGATCAGTGTTGCAACCCGGAAATCGTAGATTTCCCCACTTCCGGTTTGAACAGATAGAGAAAAAATCGAGACAAAACTCAATCTTGGGACATTAAATGTGTCAAAAAGCAGCTTTTCCATATTTTGAACCTTTTATGTTCTTTGGAAATAAGTATTGAAACTGTAAATACCAGTACATTTCAACCACTTCCGGTTTTATTAGTATAGCAAGTAGTGATGATATGCTCTCTTGAGACACTGAATCGATTGCAAAGAACCGTTTGTTGCTATCTATTACGGTTTCTGTTTTATGAGGATCAACATTGAAACCGGCAATGGTTGCTTTCTACCATTTCCGGTTTGAATAATTTCTACCATCGTCTGAAAAAGAAAGCTTCTCGATACTTTTTATCCTTTTTGCTACATGGATTATTAGTATTGAAACCGGAAATACTAGTAAATATGAACCACTTCCGGTCTTGAGGCACTGAATCGACTGTAAAGTCGGCTTCTCGCTATCTGTAACCGCATTTGTTTCATGGTGATAAACGTTGAAACCGGGAGTGGTTGATTCCTATTACTTCAGGTTTCAATTATAGGTTAACGGAGGAGATAGAATCTCTTTCTGGGACACTGATCGAAAGCCCCCCCCCCCCCCGCCAAAAAAAAAAAAAGTTTCTCGATATCTTTTACAGTTTTGAAAGCTATCTATAGTCCGTGACATAGCACTAAACCTATTTTTCTTTCTTCCAAACTCTAAAACTACTTTCCCCCCTCCCCCTCGAAAATTCGAAACCAAAATTCTTGATTCGAAGTTTTGGCAAAATTTTTACTACATACCTCATTAAGTCCAAATCATGTATCACATCTCGAGGTAATTTTAAAACAGTATGCTCGACATACACATACACAAACAATTTAATGCTTTGATTTCACAATTTAAAAGCTGTTTGAAAGATAAGTTTAAAATGAAATAATATTTTTTTCCAAAAAAAAATTCGAATTTGATTTTTTTTAAAGAAGAAACTATTTTATAATTATTAGAGCGTACTCAGAGTCGTATTTGTGAGTGTAAGTGCAGCAAATTTTAATTCTAAAAGAATACAGTTTGTCATTCATTACAACATGTTAATCATGGTAGTAGTCAACTTAAGCATACAATTGGAACGAATCTATAGAAGATTTACTTCTGAAAGGTTGATTAGTTATCGCTCTTTTCAGCAGCAAGGTTATACGAGACAGAGGTCTACACCATAACGTGGGACCAAAACTACACAGCTCCAACCGGGAATCGAAGTCGCGTCCCCCAAAGAATATTAATTATTTTCCTTTAGTTTGTTCCCTTGTAAAATATGGTATCGCAATTGCGAACAAGTGCTAACACGCTATACGCAACATTATGGAAAGGAAAAGCAATGGCCTTGGCTTTACACAACTGTTAAATGGCGACTCTGAATACTACTCACTCCTTAAAACCTTCACATTCTCTTACCTTGGAAAGTTACTCTGTTCTTGGTTTTGTGACGAGAACGTGTTTTCTCCCGTTTCGTAGGAAAGACAAATCGTGGATCCGAAGTGGCATTATAATAATACCGAGGCTCGCTGCTCATCTCTAGTTCTGAAGGAGAATAAATGAAGTGTCTGGAACTGGCATGATGATGATGATGATGATGGGTAGGAGATGACGGTACAGAAGACCAAGTAGTGTTCTTTTGCCTGTAGGAGTCTGGAGAAGGAGGCATTGACTTGAAAGGATGTCTTTGTTTGGCGTCTACGTATTCATACCCTGTTGGAGACGTAATGGAGGACCAAGATGCTCGTTTTCTACAGAAGCGATTACAGCAATCCAAAGACGTTGGCTTACAATGGGAGGATCCGTAGTGTGATAGACTGCTTCTCATGTATCCACTCGAGTGTAGCGCCGGCGACCACGGAACCTTACCATATATTCTCGAGTACGAGAAGGCTGGAGATGTCAGGCTTTCTCCAAATGTATCATAACTCTTTAGAGGCGACTCTGTATTCTGCAAATAAGATTGTGCTCGAGGGAAATTTTTATACAAATCCTGAGAATTATTTTGGCCATTACCTTCACCATTCGCTTGACAGAGATAGTCCGCACTTCTTGACAATTCAGGAACCATGCTCGTGAAATTAATATCAGACAGAAGTGTGCGGCGAGCTTCTTGAGTCTTCGCAGAGAGCTTGATGGACTGTTTTCTGTGTGATTGTTGCTGCACTGGAATGGAAAATTTGGAAGGCAATGTTGTAAAATGATGCGACACCTTATGAGCAAGGTAACTTTCAGATTTCCAATGGGAAGGAAGGGCAGTTATATCAGTCTGAGCACATGATTCTCTCTTTGGCGACGTTCTCTCAATCAGAATTGGTCTCACAGGAAATCTTTTCCATTCTGCATTCTTACCTGACGATTGAGAACCAATAGGAGTGAACTTAACAATAGGCGTACAAGGAACAATATTTAAATTAGCTGATGTTTGGTTTTTACAGAACTCTTTACACAAAACAGGCTTGTATTTTACTTGACTTGGTAGCGTATATCGCCTGCCCACATTTAAATGTTCACTGATTGTGTCATCGTCTCCACATTTTGATATATCTGTAGTAACGGAGACTGAACTCTTCCAGCCTTTCGACAGATTTTCTTTCTTTCCTGTAGCATCTTCTTCGTCTTCGAAACTTTCATCAAACTCTGAGACTTCACGGTATTTTAACAGCACCGGTGTACCTGTCGGTTGCCAACTCTCTCCTTCACTGATTGAGACCAAATTTTCATGAAGCGACTGCAGATCTTTTGTATCATCAGTTGTGAAAATCAATTCAATATCATCCAGCTCCTCAGATTCATCATCCTCCTCTCCTTCCGTTTTAAAGGAGTTGGTTGTCACTTCACGAACTCTTGTTTTGCTCTTTGGCTTGGAATCATCACTACTCTTAACTTGTTCCTCTGGTTCTGACTTATCAATGCTCGAAAGAGCGTCGCTTTTCGGTTCTACCTCTTCCGACAGCGACTCAACATCAGTTTTCACATTTTCCTCTTCTTTTGTTTCTAATTTATCTTCACTACTAACATCGTTTGCAATTTCCTCCTTTTTCTCTGTGCATTCCTCTCGCTTCTCACTACATTCTTTCTCCGTTTCTTTCTTGGAGCTTCTGGATGTATCCATGAATGAGTGGTCTGCAATTTCAGTATTTAATGTTCCTTCACCTCCTTCTGTGGCATCTTCATTCTTTTCAGTTTCTTCCCTGCCTTCAACAGAGTTGCCCAAGCTCTCAGCTGTCTCGGCGCTATCTTTGTTAATTTCAATCTTTAAATATTCTTGATTTTTTGACTTCAGTTGTTGTACTTCACACTGAGCCTTTCTCAAGGCGTTTCTCAGCGAAACAACAGTTTCGTGTAGCGCTCTGACCGTTTCTAACGTTTGTTTCTCATTCCCCAAATGAGAAAACGTACAAGGGTACTTTGATATATCCATTTATTTAGCTTAATCATGACGATTAGTAAATTGCTGTATCAAGAGTAATAGAGTAATATGGCTTCTTACAAAGCTTCCATTTTCTTTGGCCGACTTATCCTGTTGCTTCAATTTATCTAATAAGTATATTTTGTTTAGGGATTGGTTATAAAGTACCCTCCTGATCACATATTATCCAATTTATCTGAAAAGAAAAAAGAAAGAAATAGTTGTGAAAAACTTTCTCATAAACATAAGCCAACAAATTAACACTTAACACTATTCGCTACACTTTCCAATAAAATTCTAAAGAACCATCAAATTCTAATTAGAACAAATTTCATTGCTGAAATCAAATTTTTTTACTAGATATGCTTTTGTTCTTTGGATAAGACAAAGATCCTGCATAGTATATTTGATAATTAAATTATAAATTCTGGTGCTACAACTGGTAAAAACTGCAATCAGCCAGAACACGACATATTCAATTTCGTGATATCTATTGATTGGGGGGACACCGTAGTCTTACTGGTTAGAACGTTGGATTCATGTCCGCGAGGTCTCAGGTTCGATTCCCAACCGATGCCTCCCAATTTTTGGCATCCATCCAGCGTTGTGAGGCAAATTGGGGAGTTACACGAATAAAAGATGCGCCTGGCCACGTGCTCGCCGCTAGGGCGCTAGCAGGTGGCGCTGGAGCAGGCTTAGGCTCACAAATGGACCGTTACGCCAGGTGGTTTGGTTAGCGCAACGTCTTGCAATGCTATTAATTTCGGCGTTTGGGGTCGCGGTGACTCAGTGGTACCTCTCACCTCTCGTTCAATCCTAGCTCCCGCGAAGTAACTTTGTAGTGGACAAACACCGTGTGTGTGGCTTTTCTCGGGGGTTCTCCCGTTTCCTCATACCTTAATCATCTCACTATTATCACCAGGGCCCGGATTTTGTTGACAAGTCAACTTTTTTCTGTTACGCATAGGACAAGGCAAGTTCAAATAAAAACGTTATCCATCAAATCTAGGTTCTAAAAATGTAGTTTTTTAGTGTCTACTTTTGGTCACTTTTTGCTGTTTTGAAATTTCAGGTCTTTTTTTAATATTTTAAGGCAACTTTTAGGTCACTTATGATCTTTTTATTCTTTTTTTTTTCTACATGAGGAAATCTTCAAATGAACGGTTTACGGATGTGGAAAAGACGAAGTTGAATAATCTCTTTTCTTACTTCCTGACTATTGGAATGCAAAAACTGTATTCTTAACAAGCTAATGAAAACTAAACTGTAGCTGGTTAACGAAAGGTGGGTGGTTGGTAGATGGCCAAACAGATAGTTTTGGGTTATTGACCACAAGGAATGTGATCACGTGAATAACTAAAAATGCATTAGAAGGCGTGCAAGGGTTTTAAACAGGTTTTTATCTATTATTTTCATGTAGTCTAAACTTCTAAGTTTTATTGTTAAGTGTGCTTCCTAAAACTCGGGAGTGAATCGACGCTTTCAATAATTACAATGGCGTACAATGGACTAATCAATAGAAATAAATGATCAATGGACTGCAACTAACTGAAAAAAAAAAAAAAGCTTTTGAGTAAGAGTGAGAAATGTTAATTAGAAATCCAATGGATATTAAAAATGTTAATGTTTAATGAAATAAAAGTTTGAGAAAACTTAAGTTTTAAGGTCAATTTTTGTGATTTTAGGGTCATTTTTCAGGAATTTTAGTGTCATTTTATAGGTCACTTTTTAAAATTTTTTAGGTCAACAAGATCCGGGCCCTGATTATCACCCACCTTATCATCACCGTTTTCTTAACCTAGGTGCATAAAAGCTTCCCAGAGTTCATTATTTTGTAATTAAAGTAGCTCCTGCCGTCCATCACGATGCCGAATCAACAATGAAAAACATCTTTGCTCCATCAGGAATCGGATTTCAGGACCATGCACGGTAACCATTCGGCTACAAGATAATACTAGCTTTCTGCCTATTAAATTCTATGCACATTTATCACAAATGATTTTAAGTGGAACACTGACTTCAGCAGAACATGTCCTAGAAAGAGAAATTATGTATCCATTTAAATCAACTGGAACACTTATTTCAAAATTTTGCAATCTACTTTAGTAAGGTCTTATATTCCGTCATTTTAGAAAGCTGAAATGCACGTTCATGGTACGGAGAAAATATGTTTATGAATAATATCTCAAAGACATATTTGAACACTAGTTTTTCCTCTTAGGATCGCAGTATTTAAATCGAAATGACATTATAAAAACCAAGTGCAAAAAACATTTCAAAATTCGTTTCAAACCGTGTAGCCGTTATTCTTTGTGAAAAAATTTAAACTCCTTCTCCTCCTTAGAAGACATTTTAATCAAAGTGACACGATAAAAAAGTACTAACTACGTTTCAAAAGTCTCCGTAAACCGTTCAACATTTTCCTTATTTCTGCCATTTTATGAACACAAAATTGGACATAAAATGACAACCTTTAACCGCTTAAAGCGGAATTCTCGAAAACACAAGAATACGTTTTCAATTATCTTAAATGATGAATTATTACACGAAGAATACCGTAGCTTGAAGAAATTGTGAGATACTTTATTATTGGCATAATTTTTTAACCCGTTCACCTTCTGAGGAGACACATTTTAATTAATGTGACATGATTAAAACCAAGTTCAAGGTAGGTAACTTTTCCAAAAATCATTTCACACGGTTCAAGAGTCTGAATTTATACAGCGGACAAACATAGGTTTAGCTTTAGATATAAGACTGAACAGATTAAATACGCATGATTTAGCATCTTAGGTATTTTTAAATTTTCTTTCTTTCTTGTGAAGGAAGACTACTGAAATTGCTCCACTGATTCTATGATTACTGACAAGAAACAATATTTGAAATCTGTATCTTTATTTAACAATGATTTGTGAATACTGTAATTTGATGCTAAGATAACCTTCAGTGAGCCTTTGCAATTTCATTTGGTATCATTTCATGAGCCACTTCTGCTACTTTCGTCAGTCACTCGATGAAAGATGAACATATAGACACCTACCTTAACATCCCTGTACTAAATTTTTAACACAAACTGTTTCAAGGGTTCTCTCATTTTTTCTTCGGTATGTATTATTGCACTATGTTGCTGAATTCATGGCACGATGAAGCAATTTTTCATTCTTGAAAATCCCATTATTCGAACAGAACACCTTTTACAATGAAAACTTATATCATTTAATACCACACTTCCAAGTTACATAGAACAAAAATGCTAAAATGCTACTCTTGAAAAACCGTTAGTAGCTAGGAAACTGTTCTATTAAATGTTTGTGCACTTGAAATATGCTTCAATTATACAGTAATTATTCAATGTTTAAAATCTAGAAAAGTCTTGTCTCACACAATGTTAAACATATTGTTTATTTTACGAATATAGATGTAAATATTTAAGCATTACTGTTTACTCGAGAAACCTTAAACAGTTTGTGTTAATAAAAAAAAAATTAAGGTAAGATATATTTGTCTTTTTAAGACAAACACAGAAGTCTACGAAGTCACATATCTACTTGTACGTTTCTAAAACTGCAATGTAATCAGTTTTGTATACAAATTATTATACTTCAAAGGTAGTTGGCCAGCTACACTGTTTTAACGAAATTAATTCACGCATGATTTTAAGGAATTATATAAAACTTCTTACAATTGTCGAAACTCTTTGGACAATTCTAACCCGAGGCATTCAGTGGTAAGTTTTGTATAATTAAATATATTGTTACCACTCAAATATATGCATAAGATATATATATATATATGTTAAAGCACTTAAGAGAGTATGAACGAATTTAAATCTTGCCACTTCTCACATTCCAAAGACTAACTGCTACTATGTAGTGCCTCTGAGCATAACATTATGTGGGAAAAAAAATTGAGAGTTCAGATTAACGCCAATATAACTGAAATTTTTAAATGAAACAGCTGATAACGCAATCTCAGTTCGTGTTCAGGGTGCTATCGTATAAATTTAACTATGAATATTTAGTTTTAATATAGTAAAGTGCGAAAAAATTCTTGTCAATTTTTAATGAACTTTTAAAGATGATTTGCACATCTTACACAGCAGTGTTAGTAAGGGACAAATATGTACGTGAATTTATGAATTTTCTTTATCATTTATGGACTGACACACTAGGAGCAGAACAGGCTCTAATTGCTGAAGTGATTAAATCTTCACATCAGTGACTTAAACTGGTAAACAAGGATACACAGTGTAAGTGATTTCAGCCGTACACGAGAACAAGAAAGTGTTTCACACTTATTTTCAGGCTCATAATTAATCCATTAAAAGTTAATGATTATTTTAATCAGTTAAAAGTTTTGTTAATTTTTAATTTAATTAAATAAATTTTGCAAGAGTTTACTTTTAGTGGATAATCATTGAAAAAAATCCTGACAATTAAAACATTAATTTTTTAAAAATTAAAATCATGTTATGGATATTTTGCAAGAACTTTTTTCTGGGTTACTTCAAGAACTTCACAAGCGGTTCCACTACAGAAGTGAATTAACGTAGACTTCCTCTTTCTAAAACGGGCCCAATTTGGCTTGAAGTCCGGGTAATGAACTCATTGATTTTGTACTGATTAAAAAATTACCATCACATAATCTAAAATAATTACTTTTTCTTTATTATATTTTTTAATTTCAATCCGTTGAATTTTTCCCAAGTATGCTTATCTTTTAAATCACACAATTTCTGAGGCACAGTAGAAGTTAGTATACATTTAAGTTAATAAGAAAGTGCCAAATTTTTCTCTATTTCAATTGTAATTCAGTTTTCTTTTATTTAAACCGCAATTCTCTATGCAATACTGAAAAATTCATCTCTATTTGTCAATCTGTTCGCTAGTTTTTCAAAAAACGAGGTGTGTACATCCATTGTTGGTAATATGTAGGGTGACTTTTTCGGTACTAGATCCAAGAAAATGCAAGTATTTTATGAGTGTATAATTATGAAATCTGCGCCCGAGGAACACGAGGCGTTGAGAAAGAAAACCGTGGTATCGCCGCGATTACTGCCATCTAGCGCCATGTAGTGCACTGCCTTATGATTGTGCTGTACGGCAGAAAAGGAAAATGGTGTATACAACAGAAAAGTATTTACTTATTATTTGTAACTACCAGTTGGTAGGTTCCTTTAAACGGTGTCAGGCTGCATTTTGACAAAATATGGCGATACGAAACCATCAGCAAAATAGAAGATTCTGAATTTGGTGAAGAAGTCATAAAGTCTTGCAGATCTCTTTCGCTACGATAAAGTGTCGCGTTCAGCTTCTCCTGGATAGTTGTAGCGAAGATTTTCAGCATTTCTTCTAGTATCGACACGTTTCTCATGGAACAAAGTATGTAGTCATATATGAGACTTGAAAACCTAATGAATAATATCTCAGATATTTGCGTTTTCTGGGTCTAGTATCAAAAGACCTACTATCCTATATAGTTTAAAGTTTACCAGAAAAGGTCGAGATGAGGTATTTTATTTGACTAAACACAATTACATAAACAGCTATACTACACAGTAACAACAGCAGCTAACAACGAGGACAACAGATGAGCTTAAGATTTTCTAGTAGATTGGTTTCCAATCGCTGTTCGCGACACACTTATTTATAATGCAAAATGGTCATTACTCTGAGGTAAGAACTTAGACTCAAAATATTCGAGAACAAGATCCTGAGACCCAAGAGGAACGGGAATGGGGGAAACTTCATAACAAGGAACTGTACAATTTATACAGTTTATTAACCATTGTTAGGGTCATCAAGTTTAGGAGGAACATGTAGACAGAATGGAACAAAGTAAGAACGCTTTCAAAGTTTTAACTGGAAATCTAATCGGAAAACGACCATTAGGAAGACCTAGGCGTAGATGGGAGGACAATATCGAGATGGATCTAGCACAAGCAGGAATAAAAAGTACAAACTGGATCCAGTTTATCAAGACAGGAGGCAATTGAGAGCTTTTGTGATCGCAGCATTGAATCTCCGGGTTCTACAAGCCATAGTTAGTTTTACGTACCACGCAATATCCTACAGGCTGAAGCAGACGGCTAATGAAAGTGACTGATTATGAAAGAATTGGTGGAATGAAAATATGGGAGGAAACAGAGCGCCAAGAAAAACCCACGACACCATGCTGTCCACCATAAGTACTTGGCCTGAGATTGAGCCAGGAGCATTTCGTATCAAAGGCAAGGTTCTACCTAAGCTACTCCTTAGTGGAAAAAATTATAATTTATTTGACGTTACCATTAATACAAGCACAAGGATCATATCAAACGCAGATCCACAACTTAACGTTAAAAAAAAAAAAAAAAAAAAAAAAAAAAATACGGCACTACTTGCGCTTTCCGCTTTACTATTCCGAAACTCCATCAATTTGAGCACAAACAAAGTGCTAAAAGTGGTCTTAAGAAACATTTCTGGAACTACATATTTCATGGTAAGGCATAGTTCTGAAGACGATTATTCAAACGGGCAAACTATCGCAGATGGCGGCCCCGAATTAAAAAAAAAAAAAAAAAAAAAAAAAAAAACCGGAGAGAATGTCAGCATGACACTAAGAGGAAACGTAATAATCATCATCATTGTAGGGCTAGCAATTATTGAGAGAAACGAAATTAAATTGTGGAGCATATGAATCCGTGCATTCATGCGATATTAGGTAAAAAGGTAGCATAGTGTAAATCTCAGTGTTTCAATCCCACTGTCTTAGTAACTAACCTTGGAAGTGTATGCTGCAATAATGGAGGGAAAAACAAATGCACGGCGGAAGAAAATTAAACCGAAGCTGCATATTTTGATTATTCCATTATTCTTGAAACAACGTAACTCCGCCCCACTCGCAAGGTATGTATTTTAATGCCATAAGCTTTTCCCTACTATTCCCTTTTATGTGTATACGTATCTTGCGCGGTTTCTCCTTTTGTGCTCCTGCTCTTACCCGCTTAGATAGCATTCGTACTTCTAGTGGCCACCTAGCACTACTTGGTTTGTAATTTAACCACTGTAGTTTTATGTTATATGCCACTTACACACGATACAAAGACATTTCAAAAAATATTCCTTTGCGATATCTTGCTTAGTTTTCCTATTTATCTGCCATAAGATACATCGGGTTCACTCCAGCAGACTGTTATACCAAATAGAAAATTTGGCATATTTTTGGAACTGGGGGGCCAGAATATTTTGCTCAAATTTCATGCTTTCTTTCTATATTTTTTGTATTTTTGATGTTTTAGGTAGGTTAGGTTAGTTTAGATGAGGTTGGGTTAATTTAGGTTAGATTAGGATATTTGGATTTGAGACGCCAGAATTCTTTGCTTAAAACTCGTACTTTTTCCCTATATTTTCTTGTTTCAATGGTTTAGTTGTCAGTTCTTAGTAATTACACTTAACGTAACATGAACTCATTTCTCCTGTAAACATGGTGATTTTGGTCCCCCAGTTCCAAAATTATCCCAAACATTTATAGGGAAAATACGATGTGAAACTTTTTTTTTTCTTTTTTGTGAAGGAATGAGTGTGTGAATAAAAGTAATTACTGTCAGTGCACAGCACATTGAAATGCATTTGGAATGATAGTGAAATACTGTAGCCTATGTGAAACTGTACTTTTTCACTACCGTATCCTCGTTTATGCTTATATTCTCCATCGCTGACGCGCCTGCTCCCGACGGACGCACCCCCTTTTTACCGCAGGGACCCCTGCTGCGCCCCCAACCTTGAATCGGCTAGATAGCATTCGTGCTTTGTAGTGGCCATTTAGCACACGTTGGTTTGTGTATTATATACTGTAGTTTTTATGTCATACTTTTACACGGCAAGGGTCTAGAACATAGGTCCCCTTTCGCATTTAGTTGTAAGAAATGTATCGTCCAAATTCATAATAACCAAGCCAGCATGTTATATGTACGACTATACCGTTAATCTTGCCACAAGTGAATGATCATTTACGTGACTTTCCTGTTAAGTACCGCAGAGTAGGTCCAGGAATATCGAACGTTGTTCTCTGTCTTTATTACAGCTAAATGCGAAAGGGGACTTATGTTCTAGAACCATGTCTTTTTAAAACTACACTCATTTGTGTGAGATTGAGGGTATTTCATTTTGTTAAACTGTTTACGATTTATTTTGAGGTGTGCACTATATTTACGAACGAGGCTGGAATTCATTTTTGCAGTTTGATGAAACTCACTCGGTCGACTGATATGCCTTCGGAACTTAACCGCTAGTAAGTTCTCAGAAGGATGTACACATTTGTCCATGTATGATAGACGTAAATATAGTTTCGGTTTCATGTACTACTCACATTTCAAATCTCTAGTTTCCGAAACGAAGCTCTCCTTTGCAAAACGAATGACGTTAAATTCTTAAGGCCCAAAGAAAGAGCTTAAATATAACATTCCAATAACTACATTAGCTCTGCAGACATATTAATTGTGCTCTTTTCTTTCTTCAGGAGAATTAATCAATACACTATTTACCTTTCGTATTAAGTATTTGTGTCTATATGCAACAGACTAAGAATCTATACAGTAATTTGTTTCGGCACCATGTAAACATTGAACTAAATGTCAAAAATTTATACGGTCATCAATTTTCAGTATTCAAAGCTACTTTTAGTTTGTTATTCCAAACTTCACACCAATTTTAACTTACTGACTAGAATGCTGATGCTAATTTGATTCCACATATTTTGGACTTATTAGTTTAAGAACGTCAAAGAAGAGGTAATGTACACATTCACTTCTCTACATCACTAGCAGAAACCTCTTTCTCGTAGCACTAGCTCTTGCTGCTACTTCGCTACTTGCTAGTAGCAAGGGGCAGTAATCTTTAAAGAAGCAGGTGAGTTACTCTCTTTACTACGAGCGAACATCAGACAACTTGCAGCTCCTAGCTCAGTCATAGCTCTACAGGACAAAACGAAATCCAATGACTTCACTTTTTTCTTCGCCATGGCATACAATAAAATCCTGATTTACAGAACTTTAAATCACGTTACTTATTTTCCTTCTAAAATAAATAGTTATTTGTATTAATCCAGCTTGTAATATGATTGGTTCTGTGTCTTATTTAATCCACTTAGTTCGATGTTTTTTAAATAGTCATGGTGTACAAAACAAGGATTATGAATCTTTACAAACGATAGAAAATGTGAAGGAAATATGAAATGAAATATTTCAGTTCAACATCTCACGATTATGTTTTCTAGGCGAAGGGAGACGGATGATTAAGTCAAGTGAACGATGATGGAAGAATTGGTGGAATGAGAATGTGGAAGGAAACCGAAGTATCCCAGCAAACCCACGTACACGAAGTTGTCCACCACAAACTTATTTTGTAGAGGATAGAACCTGGAGCCTCTCGTACCAGAGGTAAGCGATCTACCACTAAGCCACTGAAGGAAATGTGAGAGGCCAAATTTTAAAATCGAAGCAGTACTAAACATGACGAAAGGTCCTTCTCCGTAATGGTTTGCATCAACACAACGCAAAATCGTTGTGTTTTAATTTGCGATGATAGGTATAGGAGTTATACAGTTATATAATTGATTTTTGCATATTACGCGTTATGTTACGCTCCGCAATTTGTGCGAAAAATAAACGGAGTGACATACACCGATTTATCCGAAACAGCTACACACATTTCGCTCTCAATCACTTCCTGGATCATGCGAAATATGCATACGAACGCTCATCTGGTATCACTGCAGACTGATCTGTGATGAAATGGTCGGACATCTTGTATTTTGTAACTACAGTCATAAATAGGTGGAGCGATAAGAAATTTTGTTATCTTTGTTGAATTAGTTCTTTCTTCAGTTGAGTTGAAAGTCTGATATTTGTGTAGTACTTGCGTTATGATAAGGAAAACGTATAGTGTCGACAGGATGCTGATATAATGTAAGAAGGACAGCTATTTGGTAAGTGGTAGCTCAACTTTACACCAAACGATTTGAGATATTTGTGTAGTACTGATTATTGATTGATGATTTGCATGACTGTAGGGAAGTTACCAGGCGCTACTAAGTTTTTGGGACACGTTGAAAATATTTATGTCAATTGTAGATGTTAAATAAAACGTCATACTTAGTTAAGGAAATGTTTAATTAAGGTTCAATTAACTCCCTTTTCTAATAGAGGACACGACCAATTTACTGAATTATCTTTGGCGTATTCCTGTCGTTGATACGAACGGTGTTTTTGTATGACTCAGAGCGGGTGTGATAAATAATTCTACGTGAATGGGGAAAGAAATGCTAAGGGACCCTAACATTGATCGTGTATTCTTCGTAATGAAAATGTAGTATTAACTATTTTGAAGTTCAGTGGTATTACTTGTAATAGTTATCTTCATGTATTGGAGACTAGGGACAGATCAAAATATGGGCTGAATCCACAGTATTTTTTTGGATATAGGCCTAAAGAATGTTTTAACTTCCATACTGTTAAAGGGAATAACGTAGAAAAAGAATAGTATATGGAATCTAGGAGACGTTAGGAGGCGTCGATGTTGTTTCTTCTGTGCTTCGGAATATATATTTATCAAGCGAATGCTAATTTAGAGTAGTTAATAGTCATGATAGTACCTGTCATGACCAATACACTTCATGCAGAGAGACATACATTAATGTAAATTAAATACAATTTTAAGTTTTCCTTCACATGATTATGTCTTTTAGGCTAAATAAGTTAAAATGAATGATTATGACAGAAGTAGTGCAATGAGAGTGTGAGAGGAAATGGGAGAGACCAATAGACATTGATTTCCACCACGAATTCACATGGACAGAGTTCGAACCACCCATAGTAATGTAAACAATGATTAGGTAGGCCTACTTGTCATTGCCGATTTAAAATTAACTTTGGTCTTTTTTTTGGGGGGGGGGGCGGGGGGGGGGGTTATTGCCAACTTCCACTGAGTCATTTCACAGTTCTTACATAATCCGGTATTTGCTCTTATTTTGTGTTTCCACTATATCAGAACTTAAGTTGATATTCCCATCCAAACTTCTTATTTGGAGCTTCATTATTGGGTTCTAAAAGTAATTGCGTGGAAAACTTCGAACTTAACAGGAATATCGTCAATCTAACATTGTCCCTATGAGTTATAAGGGCTTGGCGTATTACTGAGAAATACAAAAAGCTGTTTCAACATTACATTAGGAAGGGTATTTGGACTGTCAACTTCTGCTGTGAGAATAGATATGTTAAAAACGTTTTTCTAGTTGTTTCAAGAGGAACTGAAATATTGAACATAAACAACAAATACAATTAAACTGTCTCTTAATAAATAAATAAATAAATGTTTGTGTATATCGTCAGATTTTCGCGAAGAAAACAGTCACCTAGAGGAACCAATTTTACACACAGATATTAACTAGGTCTAATCGCGTACGAAGCCGATTTTCGGCTCGGGAGGGTAGAGAGAGTCAAAAGTTACACAGACTCCTTGTCAGGTTGTTTTTAAGAACGCCTTGCCAGTTTGCAGTCAACATTACCTCCTGGGTACCTGAGCTTACACAACATTATAGGCCTAAAATACCGGGAGAATTAAATTATTGTGAAGAAATTGTTTAACCCTTCGAGCGGAGAGTTTAACCCTTCACCCGCTTCGAGAGGCGATCATTTTAAATCAGTTGCTCAATTACAATGAAATTTTAAGGGCATGTAAACGAAACTTTACACTACATAAAAATGTGTAAATAATGTCATACTATAATATTAAAATTAAGAACTTACATATTGCGCTTACAAAATATTCTTTCTGTCTTGTGTTCTTGTCAGTTTTGGAGTCCAACTTCATGTGGTACGAATGGGAAAACAACAGAAGTCAACATATTGCTGTCTGCTTGTGAGTGACATGATTTTAGTCCTGTTGGGAAACAACAGATGGGAAACAGTTGTTGGGAAACACAATTTCGTTATTACTACACGGGACGTATACATATACGTCCAACTACCTTTAGAAGCTCAATGAAGGTCCGTACACGTGTACGTCGAACCACTTGTAAATTTAAGGACATTCTTCTTCATCTCTGTTTACGTAGGTTATAAATTAAGACAGGGCAACGAGGGTGCTTACAGCGAGTAGTAACTACAATACAACAAAGGAATGAAATTACAGCTAACCTAAATTGCGTTCTGTTTTCAAATTTTGAAGATCACAATTTCAGTTACTTCTTTACTGTGCTGCACTCATCAAGGTATTTAGTAAGGATGAGTTAAGAAAATTTTAATCATTATATATAGCAGAAACAAAGGAGAGGATAGCTCTTACATCACCTATGATACGAAGGGTCTCTGGTTCGATCCCAGGCATGTGAGTGGTGGACAACATCGTATCGTTTTCTCGGAATTTTTTCCGTTTTAATTATCCAGTCTTCTTCTACATTCTCATTCCACAAATTATTTCATAAGCATTCACTTTTTTTGATCAGCAGCCTGGTAGGTCACAGGGTGTAATAACAGGACGAAAAACTCGAAATTTCTTTTCATTTCTATTTCAGAAGATAAAGTCCTCTTTATTTGTTTAGCAATTGTCATTTATGCAGGGCGCAACGGTTGTTCAGTTGTAGAGTGTTCAGATCTGGTGGGAGAAGTCCGTGTGGTTCGATCCCACGCCAAGGTAGTTTGTGGTAGAAACATTGTGGTCGTGGATTTTCTAACAGGTCTTCCGTTTGTACCCACATTCTCTCTCCCACTCAGTTTTATTTAATTGTTTAGGAATATGATTCCAGGTACAGCTGAACGCCAGATTACACTGGAATACCACCATCTCATATATCTAACAGATCGTAACATACCGGTATTGCAATAGTGACGGAAATTGAATTTTCATAATCATTCAGAATATGTGAGGGGTGATCAGAAAGTCTGCAGTGAAACGTTTATATATTATTTCATGCAACCAATATAGCCAACATATACAGTAGTATACACATTAGTTTATATATATATATATATATATATATATATATATATATATATATATATATATATATATATATATATATATATAAACGCTACATTAGCAATTAAAAGCGACTGAACTCCAACCTATAACTTTGGCTTTCAAATTTTTCATTTACGGTTGTGTGAGATTTCACGTTTAACAGAGAGAAACATAACATTTTAAGTATGTGTACTTTAAATAAATTAGTTCAATACATCATTTTCATAAAGTTTAGGTTTTAAAATTATTGTCCAAAGCCTTTGTATTTTAATAAGCCTTCTCTAAATTCAATGCACATGAATTGTGCTGCCATCTTCCAAGTTCTTCTAAACTATATGCTGTAGACGTTTATATGTTTGTGGTCAATCCTTTAGATAATGAGATCTCGTAAACTACAGGCTCTAGAAGGATGACGTTTTCACTGATCGATTGCAAATTTCATGTAGATTGTCCAGTTCTAATTGAATATTTAAAAAACATGACCACTATTTCTTTATTACATTTTTACGGGTACATTGGAAATGTTGAAATAAAGAAAAAGTAAAGCATAACATCCTACGCGTTATACATTCCAACACCACATTGCTGTATATAGGGGTTGTATATGTCTCAGGCGTTTTCTTCATGGCAAAATAATAATGGAAAAGGAAGGATAACCATTTCTCCAGTTTAAGATGAACCTTTATTTTTGGAGTGTTTTGCCCAATGAACACCATATATAACTGACATTATAATTAATTGTGTATGTAATGTATTTGCTTATTACATACTGCATGCGAGAAGAAAGAAAACACTGGTCATACGTGAATTAGAAACTCCAACCGGAAGTAGGCTCAAATCTTGCAAACGGTGCGAGATATTGAGAAAGAATAATCGAAAAAAGTCTCCCCTTTATGATACCCCTTGGGTTTTTTAATCAATACGTCTTTCACTTGTGTCTGTAAAGGGACATGTACAGATGTGAGGAATGAGAAGGAGATTTATGCTCATATGCGAATGATACGCTGTGTAGAGAGCGTAGGTTCAGCTAGTCTATATATATAAAGCTAATGTGTGTACTATACCTGTATATGTATATATATATATATATATATATATATATATATATATAGATAGATAGATAGATAGATAGATAGATAGATATAGTCTCCATATCTGTTGAGGCACTTATGACCTCGTAGGATGAGTTTGAGGATTCCCTCCTGGTAAAAGTCCTGTTCTTGAGTGTTCAGCCACGTTGGTACGAAATGTTTCATCTTTTGGTCTCAAATGAAGAGACGATCTCTGAGGTGTTTCTTCAAGTACGGGAACAGGAGAAAGTCGCTTGGAGCGATGTCCGGCCTATGGGAGGGTAGTAGAACGAGTTGTGTTCAAATCTGTTGATGCCTTGCTGGGTTGGCCACTGCGATTCTCGTCGGTGACGTTTTTTTGTATCAGCTGCAAACTTTTGACACCATTCTGCGCCCTACTGACGAAACATTACAGTCTCTTCGTAAACTCCTACCAGCTGCCGGTGAATTTCAGCCGCGGTAACTTTTTTCGCCCGCTTAAATCGAATAACAGGGGCTTTCTTCGGAAGACAGTTTTGCAAACGAGTCGCTGTTTGTGTTTACCTACAACTAATACCATAGGTAGCAAGTGGCTGAAACTGCACTGTTGCCAACTCCATGTATTAATATTTCCACATACTCATCATTTCTCTATAACAGGCGAAACTCCAGAAATATCGGCCTTGTAACCTTAGTTTTTGATCCTTCCTCGTAATCAGTCTCCTATAGCTTAGTGAGTGTAAGCGTAGGACGTTAACCTAGAAATTTCATTTCATTGATTACTCTACGTCATTCTGTATTTGTTTGGGGGGGCGCGGTGGCTCAGTGGTAGAGCGTTCACCTCTGGTGCTTGGGGTCCCGGGTTCGATCCCAGCCCCCGCCAAGTGAACTTTGTGGTGGACAAACACCGTGCTCGTGGGTTTTCTCGGGGTTCTCCCGTTTCCTCCCACTTTCTTCATTCCACCATTTTCATTCATCTCTCATTATCACCGTCTCCTTTAGCCTCACCGGCATAACCGTGGGACGTAAAACTTAAAGATTTCATTTTTTTTTTCTGTATTTGTTTGCCCCTGTTCATTTTATCACTATTAATAGATTATGAAATATTGGATAACTAAACGTATAAAAACACAAAGTAACCATTATTGTGATACAGTAGTTGTAATTCTAAATAATATACAATATCATAGTCTTTTAATAGGTTTTTATAGTTATATCTTAGTTCTTAGGTCTATTTAAATTATCTTCGTCTCCATATTGAAATAAAATCAAGTTTTATGTACTACGCAATGACTTCTACATAAGTCAGTTACATACAAAAACGAATACATTGTAATTGCTTAATGACATATTGCCTAATAGGGTACATACTAGTAATTAAAAATTAAAATTATATTCCTTTAAGCTCCCAAATGGTAATGGCAAATCGATGCGACCTTTTAGTCACCCCTTGTTATTTTCGTATGCACCGTATATTTTAAAGGAACTACGCTTTTTCCAGAACAATCTAAATATTTTGAACAGTTTTCTCCATTGTAGCCTAGAGACAATGTTAATCTTCCTTCAGTCATTGGTATGAAAATTCCATGTTGAAAGCCACGTCTTGCTCTTGTACGATTTTAGTGTTTTGTATTTTTCTGAAATTGAGTTGTTAATTGTTAAGATCTATTTTAGAACTGTACGAAGTCTTAACTATTCTATAATTAATCTTGCAACTCATACTTTGCATTATTTCACACCAAATGCATTGTCTCACAAGCTAGTTGTCCATTGTAGCTCATCAGGATCAGTCTACTTTTTCGCCTTCATTTCTAACATTAATATACATTGTTTCACCAGTCACTATAAATTATGCACAACAATTCAACTTTTTCTTATTATAACTACCTAATTAACATGACAATTCTTGTTCAATGATAATGTGTCTCATCGTGAACAGGTAAGATTGTGTGTTTCTTCGTAGATGATCCGTTAGGTCTTCAAAATCGGAATCCGTCTCTGAAATTGCCTGTTCGTTTCCATATCATGTTTTGTGTATCAGTGGCTTGGTTTGTTAGTTAATTTATAGTTCAGCACGGTCATACAGAACATCGAGGGATCCAAACTACGTGAGCGCTCATCGGCACCAAGAGCTAAGGAGATTTGTTAATGGAGCCAGGAATCAGTTTGGGTTGGGGCCTTCGAATGTACCTTGAAAACAAAGGAGGTAATATACAGTGGGTTTCGTCTTCCATTGTCATACTACGTTAGATTTTCAAACTACAGCTATATACATCGTTTAAGCAAAGTTGCGTGATAAAATCCCAGCTTGAGGTAGGTAATATCTATGTTCAAACTGTTTACTTGTGAGGCAGTCACGAACAACAGGCAACATCGATTTGAACGTAAAGAAAGAAATTATAGAAAATGCACTGCTCCTCCCTTTTAAATAGAAATTTTCAAAAACAGGGAGAGACTTTTCTCCTTATTTTTAATGGGGAGTTTATATATCGAGTTCTGCCTAACTTGACGTGCTCATGAAAGCCGTATTTTTGGCTCGTATTTTAAAGCCCTTCCACTTCATTAGCACGCGCCCTGTAAAAGTAACATAAATAAAGTCCCACCTAAAGGTAAGTACTGACTGTTTCAAACTTCGTTTTAAACCGTTTAACCATTACCCCAAGATACGATCACAATCAACATGCATGAATATACATCGCTTTCAATGTGAGAAAGAGATTATAGAAAATGTCGCCCTTCTCCCCTTAGAACAGGAGATCTGGAACACCGGTCCACTTATTTTTAGTGAAGAGTGTATATACGAAGTTTCATCTTCCTAACTTGACAGGAATGTGGGATACCATTTTTTTTTTTTTTTTTTTTTTTTTTTTTTTTATTAAATAATTTTTACCCTCCGCTGCCTCCCGTTTAGAATGCAAATTTTAGTCAAAGTAACATGATAACACCCAGTTCGAGGTACATGATAACTACATCCAAAAATTCATTGCCAACCCAGACAACTTACGTCATGGTTTCAGATTTCGATGAAATTTACTGTACATGTAGGCTCCTATGAGAGATAATCATGCACCAAATTGTAGCCCTGTACCCCGTGTAGTTTCAAAGTACAGAGTGGTAAAAAAAAAATGGACAAATTTGATTTATATATATATATAATCTTGTTAGTTCCAATTGGTCGTATCTCTCGTAAATATTGAGCTAGAGAGAAATATACAACATTTTGAATCAGTGATATATCAGAAAGTGCCCATTTGATTTCCTTGAAATTGGGTACCAATGTACCCCCCCCCCCATATATCCGGCATGAGTGTGCCAAATGTCAGCTTGGGCCAAGAATAGGCCTGAACTCTACAATGGTTTTTCATGTGACCATCACCTCAGGAGAGACACCTGGGGTGCCAGTGTGGCAACTTGCCAATTTGTCAGTACTGATGAAGTAAGGTGTGAGAAATATTTAGCTATTATGGATCTGCTGGAAGTGATTAACTGTCAGTAGTGCCTATGTTGAAGCAGTCGACTGGCTTTTTTGCTGAGCGTGTATGTACGGCGAGTTGCAATTCTGGAATCAACAAGAGAGATGATTTTCAAGCAGGCAGTTAGAGCACATCTGGTATATCTGGATATACAAAGGAAGATGCTGGTCCATCAGGTATTAGAAAACACAACTTCGCCGTTTCATGTGCCTCGTCGACTTGCAGAGCACAAGCAAGCCACCGAAAGCCATTATGGGTGCAAGTAAGAAAGCTTCTTATTATATTATGGTAATGTCAGCTTGTAAGCCATCTGCTGCTATTACTAACTCTTCCTTAAAGTCTGGTGTAGAAGAATATTGCCTCGTTTTGACCTTTTTTGAGACACAGGAACCACAGAGTGAAATTTACGTGTTTCAAGAGTATGTCAAGCTGCATCGAATGTGTCTTTATGAAGGTGGCTTCCTCTTCATATTCCTCCTGTGTAAAGTACACATACACCATTTAAGAATCCTTGCTGTCAATCGTGGCCCAGGTGGCACCACCAATAACATCACACAGTCCCTTGCCATGTGAGGATGCAAAGACATATCATGTTCCAAAGATCCCCACAGGATTACTGAATTACAGATTGCACCAGAAAAACATTACTGCTAAGTCAGTTACACCTTACTTCACCAGTACTCACAAACTGGCAAGTTGTTACATTCGTACCCCAGGTGTATCTCCCAACATCGCCACACGAAAATCATTGTAGACTCCAGGCCCATTCTTAGCCCAAGTTTATATTTGGCACAGTTATACCGGACATATGGAGCTACCTTGGTACCCAATTTCAAGGAAATCAAATGGGCACTTTGTGAGAACACTGATTCAAAGTTTTCCCGGAAAATATTTGATTTTCAAATAAATGTTCCTAATATATTTTGTAGTCTATTCTTTTCTCTTCAAAATTATATATAGTTTTTCTTTTCTAGCTCAATATTTAGGGAAACACCAAATCAGTCCATTTTTTTACTATCCTTGAATCTGAAACTACAAGGGATACAGGACTACAATTTGGAGCATGCGCATCTCTCATAGGGCCTACATGTACACCAAGTTTCATCAAATTCTGAGACGACGCGTTTTTTTTTTTTTGTTTTTTTTTAATTTGGTTGATTTCACATGGAATGGCTCATATGTAATTTCTTCCATTAATTCTAGTATAAAATTCAGGGAATTTTAATTGTTAATGTTTTTATTCTATTAACATACTGCTGCAATAGTGTATATATACACTATCTGGCCATTCGTCACCGGACACCCCTAACTAGTACGTTAATCCGGTTTCAGCAGCGCATCAGTATCGTGTGGGGCCACCTTTCACCGCAGTTACGTCCGCAACCCTTTGAGGAAGACTTTCCATCAACTTTTTGCGATAGGTTTCGACGGGAATCTTGCTCCATTCCTCTTGCAAAGCGGCGAACAACTCTCTAGTGTCTTTTGGGCGGCACGGTCTGGTTCTCAAGCGGCGCTCCAACTCGTCCCAAAGATGCTCAATAGGGTTGATATCAGGACTTCGGGCTGGCCAATCAAGTTTTTGCACACCCATGTCCTCGAACCACGTGTTTATAACATCTGCAGTATGACATGGAGCATTGTCTTGCTGAAAGAGATATGGACCAATACCGAATTGTGTCCACAGTGTCGGTAGCGCATAATTGTCGAGGACCGTTTGGTATGCATCGGCATTCATGTTTCCCGGCACTAAAACAAAAGGAGCAAGACCATACCATGAGAAGCACGACTACACCATGGTACTGCCTTCGCCGAATTTCACTGTGGGTACAATACACTTGTAAACATCTTTCTCCGGGCATACACCACACCCACACACGTCCATCGGACCGCCACATCTGGTAGCGCGATTCATCACTCCATAGGATGGATTTCCATTGCTCAAGAGTTCAATGGCGGCATTCCTTGCTCCACTGTAAACGACTTTTCGCATTGTGGGCTGTGATAAACGGCTTGTAAACTGCAGCACGACCATGGAAACCCAAGTGCAATGATCTGGCGGACAGTGCGGTCACTTGCAACACTGCCGGAAGCCGATCGAAACCCCTGTGCCACCATCTGTAGCGACGCATTCCGATTTAACTTCACCACATGTTTCAAGCTTCGACGGTCACGATCTGTTGTCGGTTTAGTTGGTCTGGGTTGGCATGTCATGACCCTTCCCGCTTCCACTTCACTATTGCTCACTGTCGATTGGAGTATCTGAAATTTGTTGGAAATCTCACGGGTCGAATGTCCAAACATGTGGGCTCCAATGATCCCTCTTTCCTCTTTTCGCTTCTCCAAGTTCGCGTCGTCTGTCCATGTTGGCTGCTGTAGCTAATGTGTGTTTATATTCTCCAACGGCAACACCTTTTATAGCTAGTGTCACGTGCACAGACGATCCGTAGCACTTTTGGAGAGGTGTCCGGTGATGAATGGCCAGATAGTATATGCACAAAGCATAAAAAAAGATAAATTTTCTTACGAAGAGGGCCAGAGGAGAATGGTCCGTAGAACATTCTCTCTATTAAAAGTGGCCCCACTGGAAAATAGTTTCTTTGCTTTGCAGCAAATAGTTTATTTTTGTAACCAAGTGCTTTCCTTTCGTTGCTCTCGGGTTTGATTCCTGGTTGGAGTACTTGGGTCGGATACGAAAGACGAGTAATAGTTGAGATCCTACTTTAAACAGTAAAGAGGCCCTGTTTCGCGTAGCCTCGGTGCTAGAGTCAATCCAAACATTTAATCTTAAAGAAATAGCAGTAAATCCAACCATATTCACGTGAAGTTCTCAGCTGTCATGTAAAGTGCAGAACTAACGCGATTTAGAAACTTCCTTGTAATTTTCTTAAAACGTTTATGTAGTTTTGTAAGAAAGCTAATTGTCTGTCTGTCAGCAGTCAGGAAAATCGAAGAGTCTGATTCAAAATTTTACCGCAGATGGATAGGAAATCGGATCCGAAATAACATAATTTAACATGTTGAGTCCTAGCCTTACGTCAGATGACCTGATCATATTTATGTAAAAGCTACTAAGTTTTTATTTGTTAACATTCGCTAATGAAACTTCGTCGATAATCTTTCCTCACCTTAACAGAGATTAGCACCAGGAAATGTATATTTTTCTGTCAATAGTAGCCTGTTTTTATAGTAAGTCACATACCCTTACAATCCCTCTCTTATTTTTAATTTAAAAGCGTAATAAATGGTTCAAATATCTATTTATACTCGTACGGAATAGTAGAGGACATAGTGCCTCAGTGGTAAGAGCTCTAACCTTTGGCGCAAGGAATCCCTTTTTCGATTCCAGGCCAGTAAGTTTGTGGTGGACAACATCGTATCCTTGAGAGTTTTTTTTAGGTTCGTCAGTTTTCTTCTCAGGGTCCTTGGTTTGACCCTCGGCCAAGTAAGTTTGTGCTGGATAACATTGCATCCGTAGGTTTTCTCCGGGTACTCCAGTTTCCTTCCAGTTTTCATTCGACCAATTCTTCCACCATTAATTATTCACTTGCTTTAATCATCATCTCCTGTAAGCTAAAGAGCATAATCGTAGGACGTTAAATTGAAATATTCTATTTCAGGGCTCATAGCGAGGTTTTTTTTTTTTTTTTTTTTTTAAGGTAAAGTGACTCTTTCGTGTGATTTATGTTTTGCATCGGCAGTTTTCAAAGAAAAATATTATAAAAATAAATGGAAAAAGGCAGAAACGTATACTCATTACTCTTCTGAAAGCTTCAGTACTTGCTGCCACATGTGAAACAGTCAGCTTTATTCTCACTTCAACTTTTATTCTTTATAAAGCACAGTGGATGGTTGGTGAATGCTTAAACTCTCAAGGTGGGGTTGAAAACCCTTCTGTGTCTATTCTTTCTTTTATCATAATAGTCTTTTAGTTTTCGCTCGTAATAGTTAACGCTCCGCTCAACGTTGTGTTTCTGTGGTTCATCATGTTCGTCTTGTGTTATGCTTCTTGTATGTTCTTCTTAAGAGTAGGTGATGAATTTAAATATTTCATGGCTTTTAGAACTCTCAGTGCTAAGTTAATTATAATGTCTGGGATGAAGAAATTCAGAAATAGGCCAGAACTGGTTCCACTGACTTAGAAGCCTATTACATCTGCTAAGTCTGCGTACCGTAACTACAAAACATACTTAGAAGACCTAAGAAAGGAGCTTTGCTTTGTATATACTTAAACACAAACCAACTATTTGCGGAGCAAAACAATATATTCACATAAAAATAAAACGCGTTACAGTTTATTTTTACGTGTTACAGTTTACATACACGTGTTACAGTTTGTCTGATAAAGTCTGATGAAATCCGCGAAACTGTAACACGTATGTAGTTTTTTATGTGAATATATTGTTTTGCTCAGTCAATAGTATGTCGTGTTTAAGAAAGAAGGAAGCTCAAAAAGAAGAAGTAAAGAAGAAAAGATGAAACAAAACTACAAATAAAGAGAGAGATGTTGTAGAAATTGACAAAGAAAAAGGGGGGATGATGAGATTTATGTCACTTTTTGGTCACTTTTTCGTGTGCTTTTTGTCACTTTTTGGTCACTTATTCTTGTGCTTTTGGTCACTTTTCAACTATTTACAAGATACCAGACCACTCTGAGCCCTGCTGTTTCATTCCACCAATTCTTTGACAAATCATTCATTTTACATCTCTCTCCTTTACCCGAAAGGGCAGAACAGTGGAACTTTAACTTATATATTATTGTCAGAGGTGAAATAAATATTGTATTTCAGTTTGCTACGAGGGGTATCTATTAGACAAATTGATCCTAATATAGAAACAGCCTTCGCTTAAACATTTCAAAGATCAGTTTGCGTTAGGTATACTTCATGCATTTGTAATATTTTATATAAAAGGCAGAGTAAGGTTGAAGATAAGTTTATGAAGTCATAAAACAATGATACTGGTATGAAGAAGTTTTAGGAACATTTTTAAGGTTAGCTATCTGAATAGAATGAGCCGACGGTTCGCGAACTATTCGGTTTACGAACAAGTTTTGGGAACTAATCATTTGTAAGATTTTTATTAATATTCCAAGTGCACTCATAACGTCAACAATGGCTACGTTGTTCACATGAAACAGATATGAATTTGTATATTAAAGTCTAAGCCTTTGGTGGCTCAGTGGTAGAGCGTTCACCTCCGGTGCTTGGGGTCCCTGGTTCGATCCCAGCTCGCGCCGTGTGGACTTTGTGGTAGACAAATATCGTGCTCGTGGGTTTTCTCGGGGTTCTCCCGTTTCCTCCCACTTCATTTCACTCATCTCTCATCATCACCGTCTCCTTTAGCCTAACCGGCATAATCGTGGGACGTAAAACTTAAAGATTTCATTTCATTTCTAAGCCTTGGGTATTCTGTATTCAAAAAATTGAAGTACTGGGCATCAAAGGGTTTCCTTAAATGAATCCTCCAGTAGTAACTGGTAAGTATTGTATTGTACAATTTGCGTATTAGGAAATCTTTTGTTATATTATTATTTCTCATGTTTTATATATTTAGTGGGGTATTACTATAATCGATATGGGAAAGTCACGATTGGCGCAAAATAACTGAGTGCTGAATCAGGCTGCTGCTTCTTTTTTTTTTTTTTTTTTTTCCGGACTTGGATATCGACGGAACGGCATTGGCTTGATTTTGTTGTTTTACTACTAGTCAACTGATTCCCCGTTCTTTTCGTGATCAACACTGAAAGTTGTACAGCCGGAAGTCGATCTCGAGATCATACGCACTACCACTTGGCTGTCAACTGTAATAACTTTTGAGCGTAAGTCGGAAACTACTATATTGTGGGGTAATTAGTTCGATTTACTGTACTTTACCTTCAGTTGAAATAACTATAATAAAATTATATATATATATATATATATATATATATATATATATATTCAGACTTCGTGTGTTTCTGGACCTCAAAAATACATACTCTCGTGTCTATCGATTTATATGTGAAGTTGTTATATGGCTAGCGCCAGAATCACTAGAGAACAGGCCAAGTCGAGTAAAAGCTCTACTTGTGATACACGCTATTCCTAATCAAGAAGTTCAAGGTTTTTCCTCGACGTTCGTTCAATGCCGAGGAATATTATGGCAGAATTAGCAGATCTGCTTCCTCACGAATAGGGTCGATACGACATGCGCTGCCATATACTCGAAATCGTTGTTAGTATTTATTAATTTGAAAAGCGCCAGGATGTCTGAAGGACAATCGTTTGGCGCCCACATTTCGTAGGATATATCTTATAAAGGGAGAGGAGCAGGGTATGGATATACATTAATAAGGAAGAAGAACTTACGAACTAGAGTGTAGAAATGTACTAAGAATATTGACACTTCTTTCCTTTGAAACTTTTTTTCTTGATCATGAAATTCTTTAGTGTGAAGGGTCCTTAGTTCGTTTTTATGTCTTGTAGTTTGTTGTAGACAAAGTCATGTGTATAGCTCTCGTTCCCGTTATTTCCATCATAATCATTTAAGAGTTCCATAATAATCAGGTGTTGAGGAATTTGGTTCACCTACCAAAACTAGTTTATATATTTACCTTATCGTATCTGTCCGTGCGTCCGTCCGTCTGGGGTAAAACAATCTCAAGAGCTACTTCATGGATCATCATCAATTTTGGCCATGGAGCAGAGGGTCAAGACATTAAAATGGAGTTCGTTGATGAAAAAAAAAAAATGGAAGTTTACGTCTCGTGGTTATGCCGGCTAGGCTAAAGGAGACTGTGATGATAAATGAATGCAATGATGGAATGAACAAAGTAAGAAGAAACGAGAGAACTCTAGAGACCCCAAGAGCACGATGTTTGTCCACCACAAGGCCCACTTGGCGCGGGCTGGCATCGAACCATGGACCCCACACACCAGAGTTGAACGCTCTACCACTGAGTCACCGTGCTCCCATAATTCGTTGCTGGAGTTGATATTTAAACCGGAAGTGGTGTAAATTAGCTATTTCCGGTTTCGACGTTGATTACTATAGAGCTGATAATAGTGGAAAGCCTGCAATAGCGAGAAGCGGTTTCCTGCAATTGATTTAGCTTCCCAAATATAAAGATCATCTCTCTCCTTACATGTCCACTAAAACTGGAAGTCATAGAAATCCGCTACAAATTTCGGTTTCAATATCGATGTACGAAACGAGAAGAGATGGCGAGAATTTGTTTTTTAAAATTGATTTCGAGTTCTGAGAATAGGTACTGAATTCTCTCTTTAAACCTCTGTTCGAACCAGAAGTGGCAGATATAAACCCTTTCGGTTTCAACGTTGATCGCTATAGAGTAAAAAGCTATAAATAGCGAGAAGCAGTTTTTTGTATAGTATATTCCATTTCCATTGTAATATTTCTACTGAAATCGGAAGTAGTAGAAATCTGCTATCACTTCCGGTTTCAAATGGACAAAGTATCACACCATACAAAGCAAAATCGGTCACGTGGTGTAAATGTTACAGTACTATTTGGTCTCAATAAAAGGAAACACAATTTCAATCTAGAATCGAAACTAGAACTTCTGTATGTTCGGAATTAAATGCCATGGTTTGTCAGCAATGCTTGTATTATATTTTCGTATTCTATTAAAAAATATTAAAAAAAGAGAGAGAGAGTGCATGTCCTATGTTGCTATTTTAAAATTATTTAATGGAGTTCTTATTTAATTTTCTCGTGCTGCGTATTGTGGAAAATCTTCACTCCATTATTTAATGTTTTATATAGCGTGGAAGAGAAGATAAAACCCAGCTGAAATAAGTACCGTATCCAGCTTCTTTCCTTGTTTCTCTCTCTCTGTCTCTGATCGATTTTCCATGCGGTCACACAGCTTCGATGAGCCAGAGAGCTTTTGTTTAAAGCTGGCAGGGGCGTATGTGAGGGTGGGAGAGGGACGGATGTCCTCCAGTAGTCGATGGCCGTAAACATTATTAGAGAAACAAGTCTTCCAGTTGTTTTTCGATCCATTAAAAAGTTACGCACATTTGCTTCCAGAGATATGACTAAGATAAACGAAATGGTTTCTATAGACATTAAGTAATGTTGTCCGGATTATTCCCGCTTTCAACGCCTGGAATTTTCAGTTCATTTTTTTTCCCCTTGAAATGATCTTTTACCTATTTAAGCTGTTTGGCTTTCATATATTACGCTTGCTAGCAGGGATTATAACAGCCCTCAAGGGAGAATCTGTATATTATATACGTCGATGCCGTATTTGAGGTTTGGAGGTGGTGGTACTGGTTTTCTGTCATTGGTTCATTTGCATAGTTTTACTTTATTTTTATTAAGTATTAGGATTAATGGTGTGTTCCGGAAGGAGTATTAATTCAGGTTTCAACCACGATGCGTAAGGTCAGCAATTCAACCTCAGATTGAATTGTGTTCATTTATTGATTTTCTCTCTGTAACCCCTTCTGTTAAAGAATCTTCAGCTCCCTCGTGGTTAAGTGGTTAGCGTACGCGTCTTTGGAGTTGGAGACCCGGGTTCATTTCCTGTCGGAGTTCGTTCAGACCCCACGTTTTATATAGGCGCGCTGCTGAGAGGGACGCTAAACTCAAAATCAAATCAAATCTCAAAAGAACTTCCTTATTTTCTACAACGCTTTAAATTTTAATTTTCATGACAAGGACATAAGGTCCCGTATTAATTGTCAGCTGCCAGTTCCTCTCCACAGATCTACTTACTTCCGCAAATTTCTTGTTTCTACGAGTCTTGATTGGAATGCTTTACCAACCTAAGTATGGAAGTTCAGTTCCATCATTCAGAAGAGCTGTTTATGACGTAACTGTTCTTGAATCAGTAAATGTACCAGGGTTGGCTGGTTTAAACCAAGGTGGTTTAAACCAAGGTTTAAACCAGCTGGTTTTATCAAAAAAACCAACTGGTTTAAACCAAAAAACGAAAATGTTCGTTAAAGTGTAAGTGTTTGTAAAATCTTGATGAACACACATTTGTGGGTTATCACGTTTCACTCCCGCATATTATTCGTATTATATTCAGACCTAAATTCCCCATTCATTACCCAAAAAGATTATACTACAAAAGCAACTTTTTTAATGTAAGTTTATAAATGTTTGTTTTGTGATTTTTTTGTAGTTATTATTGTTATGTAATTGTAATCAAAGAAACGTTCTAAATATTGTTTTGTTTCAATGTTTACTATTGATAAAATACATCGAAATTCCGTACTTTGTGTGTGTGTGTGGGGGGGAGGGTCATACAGACCTCACGAGAGGCATTTAGTGAAATGAGAAGTATCTTCGATATAAATGAGTCTGAGCCAAAGTGGACTCAAATAATTCGTATGTTTGTGATATGCAAATTAAGTCGTTGTATTTCTTTAATTTGCACCAATAAAAGTCGCTGTTAACTAACTTGAATTAAATTAGTTCTTCTGTACTCCGTAGTACTTTGAAATTGTCCATATGTAATTCAGTATAATGGTTTCACTTGTGCAACTGTTTATCTTTTTGGCCTGAAATGCCTCTTGAGAGCTATATTAAGAAGCATGTAAAGATCAGTACAACGTATTTTTTATCAGGATTCCTTCGTGAGTGAGTCGGCAGACGTATCGCATTTGTGGCCAATTAGTCCTGGTTCCGAGTTAAATGGAGGACAATTTCTCTCGGATGTAACTCGAGAAGCAGTTTTTATTCCTCTTTAAGCTTATGTGACCCCTTCCAGCATAACCCGGCTGTTGCATAATAACATCAAAGCGAAACAAACTTATTTCTGTCCATATATGATATGAATATATAGAGCAAATTATTTAAACCAAATAAACTTGGTTTAAACCAAAAAAACCTGGTTTAAACCAAAAAAACCGGTTTTTTTGGTTTTTTTAATAAAAACCATGGTTTTTGCCAACCCTGAAATGTACACAGAAGCAGGAAAACCAATAAAATAAATAACTTCTAAATTGACTTATAAGAGCATATAAGTTCTGCCAACGTTCTGGAAGTCCATGGATTCCATCGCGGTAGAACTTGGTGGGCTGTGAAGCGAAGAAATCAAGTGCATTTTACACCACTACTAGGCATTTTGCATCTGAACTGGCGTTCTCTAAGGTGATTGTCCAAGGAATGGAACAAGTGATAATTGGACGGTGCAGTGTCCGGGGTGCTTTACCTTACAGGTGGATGCAATAGTTTCCTATCCAAGGCGTAGAATGGTGTCCCGTGTCATCCTAGCCACGTGGGGCTTAGTGCTGTCCTGTAACAGGAGGACCCCTTCGCGATTCAGAAGTCCTGGCTCCAGAGTTTTGAATTTTTCGTGAACACGGCTCAACTGCTAACAGTACACAGTTGTATTGATGCTCTGACCAGCTGGTAGCAGTTCACAATGTCGCCAGCAGTCCACCAAACACAGAGGAGGGTGTTCTTCTGGTGTAGTGCTGGTTTCGGCTGTTTCGGAACCGGTTCATGGGATAACCAATAAAGACAGCGCCACGGAGCTTCATACAGGACCAACTTCTCATCACATGTGAACACCCTGTCCAGAAATGGCTCCTTCGTCAGATGAGACAGCAGATGTCTGTTCGCGTTGCCTTCTGGTCCGGAGTCAAATCATATGGGACCCATCGAACCAACTTGTAGTGCTTCCCAAGTCGATGGAGGTGCTGCCAGATGGTTTCTCCACTCACACTGAATTGTAGTCCCGGTTCCTTACCTGTCTGTCCACTGTTCGCCTCAATTGCTGCATGAAGATCTTCATTTTGTAATGTGTTGGTCTTCTGGCATGTTATGCGTATTCGAATGTTTCGTCGTCGTCCTTAATCTTGCACTGTCTGCGTGGTCACGACACCCTCATCAAAGACCTGGCATATCCACCACCCCGCTTTTGCTGCGTTTGACTCTAGTTTGAACTCGTACAGCATACAGGCCCTTATGACGCTCTGTGGAAGTCCCGTGTTCACTTTGTCCGTACTGAAGTTCATCGTTCAACTGAACTGCCACAACCTGGTAGTATGTTGGATATACCCAGACCAACAACTGACATTCGCCTTATCTCCATTCGCATTCAATTCACGGTGGAGGGTTAACTGAACACAGACGTCCACAAAAAGCGACAGAACTTTCTTGGTTACGTTTATAGTAAGTCCTATTGATATTATTATAATTATAAATATCAGTATCCAAAAATGCCTGAAGTTCTTTTTTCACTTAGATATACTCACCTTACTAGGAATGATTCCATACCGGGACCAAGTACCTGGGTAAAATCTATATATCGTCTGAAAGCTCTTACCATGAGAAGTACGAAACCGTTTTCAAATCACGGGCAAACCCGCAACCTGGCCCTAACGGGGCAGTTTTTTGATGTTTGTGACTATATTCGACAGAATTAAAAATGAATTTTACGACGCTTCACGCGTAAGCGCCTGAGCATATTGTGTCTGTTTTTAGCCCATTGCTAGAAAATGGCTCGGGCAAGGTTTTGATATCACTTTGCACCCAGGCGTACCCATTTGGTCAGTGTTGCCATTGAATTAATACAGTGTGGCAGATGATTTGTATCCACTGGATGTATATCCATGTAACGTGACATAAAGATCATTCATCATTAGAGAGATATTGTGGACGTATTCCTTTCTCAAGGACCCCAGTTTGTCAGTGTTGCCAACCAATTGTAAAAATGAGAAGGTGTGAAACAGGTTCGTATGATAAGACGTTTATACACCAAGCTGGGCAGAAAAATTGCACGACACTATAGGAAAAAGACGTTGAGTGTGACCATCTCTCAACCATTATAGGTTGTTAGTGTTGCCAACCAAGTGTAAACATCACAGTGTTGCAAATGACGTGCTCGCAATTGAACAAATATATAACAGTTGTGACATAAGGAACATTGGACATGGAAAACTAGCAGGGGTCATAGTGTAATTATGTCCACCAATGCTGTAGACTTCATGCAAAAATCTTGAATCATTGGTTGGCAACACTGCTTGTGAGACGGGGACACTCATACTTTGTGTTCCATTGTCCATTGCTGGTTATGTCACATTTGTTATATACTTGTTCAGTGGTTCGTACGTCATTTGCGACATTGTGATGTTTACAATTGGTTGACAACACTGACAACCTAGAATGGTTAGGGGATGATCACACTCGACGTCTTTTTGCTATAGTGTCGTGCGATGTTTCTGCCAAATTTGGTATGTAAACGTCTTATCGTACGAACCTATTTTACACTTTTTTATTTTTACACAGTATATTCTATCTAGTGATGAATGATCTTTATGTCACGTTACATGGATATACATGCAGTGGTAGAGAGACCATCTGCCACATTGTATTTACAATTCGTTGGCAACACTGACCAAATTGGTACGTTTGGGTGCAAAGTGATATTATCAAATCCTTGCCCGAGTCACGTTCTACCAATGAGCCCAAAACGAAGCATGATACTCTCAGGCACTTACGCGTGATGCATCGGAACATTCATTTTTACTCCTGTCTAATATGCCATATACAGGGTCACAAACACCAAAAAACTGGCCCCTTATAGAATCAGGTTGTGGGTTTGCCCATGATTTGGAAACGGTTTCATACTTCTCATGACAAGAGCTTTCAGACGATATAGATGTTTTACCCAGGTACTTGGTCCCGGTATGGAATCATCCCTAGTTAGGTAAGTAAATAGACACAAATGAAAAAGGAAGGAAAATGAAGGCTTTGAAAGTAAAACGTAGACAGATTTACCAGTGTTCTGATGATGCTGTCTACAATTCAGTGAGCAGGGTGGGTCATGGTAGGTTACATCCTTTTGACCTACTGACTACTCCATCTCAGCTCCTAACCATTTATTCAAACCAGAAGTGAAGAAATTACTTCCGGTTTTAACGTTGATTACTGTAGAGTAGAAACTATAGTTGCGAGAAGCTGTTTTCTGTAAAGAATTAAGCAATCTTAAGAATATATTTAATCTTCACTCAAATCTCTCTACTATAAGCGTAAGAGTTAAAAATCTACTACGCCTTTCGGTGTCAGTATTAGTTGAGAAATATCATGCCATACAAATCAAACTACTCCATGTGATGTTCTCGTGACACTGTTACTTGTTGGATTAGTTCAGGATTCTAATTTCACAATGTGAAATAAGACTCGCCTGTTTTGTAGCAGTTTGAAGTTAAAAGTATTGTCAAGTGACGGTAGAAGTATTTAAAAGCAAATAATTGTTTTCAAGTGGATTGGAAGTCGTTATCTTAAAACCCACTCCCAAACCTCTATCACTGCGTATTTCAACAGATTGATAAAGTTATCTTACATGACATCTCTGAACTTCGATAATTGGAATTGAAAGCCCACTTGTGCCTACACGAATCGATAACTAAATTCCTTCCAGAAGAAAGAGAGAAAGTTTCAAAACGATCCTTGGGATATCAGTCTTTTCATTTCATCTGACTACTTTTAGTGCATGCAAAGAAAGAACTATTGCACACCAATGATTGGGTATTGATTTGCCCTCTACTACTACTACCACCTGTGCTGAGAAATTGACGTCATAATTACACGGAGAAGGACAAAATACTGTTCACCAGTGAAAATCAATCCATTGTCCGAAACTTGACTTCCTCATTGTTTCTCCATCTTCTATTCATGAATCGAAATTAGTTCTAATGACAAATTCCTTCCCCACAATTTCTATTGTCACTTCTATTTAATAGCTATATAGAAATCATTCGGAACATTATTATTGGGGTAACGTCCTTGTTTAAGAAATCTGTATAAACCAGCCGAGTAATGAATGATTCGGTTTCATGCACCTTTTAGATCCTGCTTTACAGTATATTAAAATTAATTAAATCAGCAAGAAATATTTTGTACTTGCCAGAAAATTACGCAGGCTCTATTTATGGGGAAATATTATCACTACATCGCCATGTTTTTCAAAATTCGTATAGTTTGTTTAATTCTCTAGAAACTTATAAAATAGTACAGGGTGTTCGGGATAAATGTGACTCTTTTGGGTAATAGGAAAAAAAAAACAAAACAAATAACACCGTCCTCAAAACAAATTGTATTGAACTCATGGAAATCGTACAGTAGAAGAAGAAGAAGAGAAAACAAAATCACACACACACAAAAATTGTGGCTACAACTGCCAAAAAGCGGCTCTTAAATCTGGAGCATGCAGCCTTCACGGTGTCCCTAGGGAAAACTGCAAATGCCGCCTGAATCCTGTCGATGTGCTGGGTCTTTGTGTTGCAGGCAGTGTGGTTGGTGGTTGTTCCACCACACCCCACACAATAATACATAGGATTGCAATCAGGGAAGTTAGGGGGCCAGATGTCGGGACTGGTGAAGTCGTACAAATTGTCACGCTACGACTTCAGTGTTGTCTCAGCAGTATGTCAAGGAACGGAGTCACTGTTGCACTTCTGCATTTCACTTCGTATCGCTTTCACGGCGTTCAAGGAGCACTGAGCAGCTGTCTTGATTGCAGAATTTGGTTGATCGGCACGAATCATCATGATGCAGCTAGCTCTTTTCCAATATTCTGGTGACATCCACACTCGTCCATTGCATTTCTGTTTGACTTCACAGCTTTATCTGAAGCTAAAGAGAAATATGTGACAATACTGGCAATGCATAATACGGATAGATTTTCTTTTCCCGTCTAAAACATGTTACAGTGGGACATGAATAACTCGAAGATGAGGGGAGTAGATAAAAATTTAAGTTTTTCGAGTAATCAAAGTGGTCACAGCAAAAATTCGAGACATCGAGGTTCCGCGTTTTTTTTTTTTTTTTTAAATTTATTTATTAAAAGTGACTAGGCCTATATAACCTCTATAACTGAAAGTTTTTATTCATTCACCCTCCTATCACTCGAAGTTGTGAAAGTTCCTTAAGTAAGATGACTGGTAAAAATAAAATACTAAACATGAGTAAAACACAATTACAGTATACATTAGCAATAATGACAATTACGTAAAACCGTTCAGCTATAGCTTCGAGTTGCCGAGGACATATCAAGAAAAAATCAACTTATAGAGATAAACTTCGGCTCGTGGAGGTTCACAGATACAAGAGTTCGACTTACCGAGGTTTTTAAATATGAGTGTGAAACCCTTAAAATTCAGCTTATCGAGGTTTTAATTTTTAAACATTCCGACTTACAGAGGGGAACAGTGAGTGTTATGGAGAGTTCAAGAGAATGTGTAAAAATTCGAGTTGTCAAGAAATTCGAGTTGCTGAGATTCAACTGTGTTAAGGGAAAGAACCCTTCCTTTTAGGGTCACATTCAGGTACGAACATGGGCAGTTTTCTTTTATTCCCAACGGTTTAGTAACCTTTTCGTAATAGGCACAAATTACCTTCAGTTGACATGTATTTAGTATAGAAAATACTTCTTGCAATTTGAAAATTGATCGTAAATTGATTCCTTCAACTAGTGTAACAGTTACAGGCAAACTTTCATCAGAAACTAGTGTCCTGAGAATTACACGGCAGACAGCTGTTGTAGACTTTATTCCAAGAAATTCATAAACCTTCTATTGTTTAGTTCTGTCTACTTTATTACTATTTGGTATGAACGGAGAATGACAGCATAATTGCAGAAAGACAAAATATTGTTGACTCCAGCGAAAATCAGTCCATTATTGAATATTCTTAATGGGTTATTTTTAATAGTCAATAAGCGAATTAAGGAATTTCATAGAAATATGACGTGTACTTGAGAATAAAATTATCACAAATATTATACTTCGCAGTACACACCCATGAAATCCTTTCACCGGTAGTTTTATTTCTTTACATGGTCATTTTCCCTCATCCCCTCAGTAATTCGAACATTTAAGTACAGATTTCCATATTAGGCTACATGTACGTATGTAACTAATACATTCACAGTGTAATGCATACAATTACACACGGGCTGTAGTCAAAATTTGTGTAGCTTTTCTGTAACGGACACACCTCATTTACAGATAAATAATCATGTCTCACCGGTGTCCGTTATTTATCTAGCAGATGTTTCGCTGTAGTTATTCTGGAACCATTTTTTCGTTGTGCATTCTGTGTATTGGATGATTTCTTTTAGAATTTACAAATACAGACCTACACTATACTATACTATTGCCTTCGTTGTTAAAGTATATATGTTAAAAGTCTTACATTGTATTGTTGAATGTCATTTATGAAATACCTTATCAAGCAATAAAAAGGAACAGACGTGGGAAGATTATTTTTCTGTTAAACGATTCAGTATTTTAGAATGTACAAACTCATGTGAGTATGATTCGCTGTATTCAACGATAAGATATACTTCCGCACTGTTACGTAAGAACGGAAATTCTATGAGCAATATCATTATTTCTCTTCGGGTAAATTTATCTTCCTTATTGCGGAGACTGTATAATACTAGGAATATACTAGGAGTATTGAGTTACATGAGCTAAGATTTGTCTTCAACATCCCACCTTCCTGGGAGTTTTAAAATACACGTGGTAGAACTCCGTTCCAACTGCCCACAGACACTAAATCGCTTCTTTTTGAATATCCTGCGTCTGGTATCGTTGACCTCGTAATTGTTTTTTCACAAGGCCAAGTAGTTGATTATGAGAGGGTGCAATATCGGGATTGTAAGGAAGGTGAGGCAGAAATTATTATCTTGTTTTCTGTCTTCCCTCTAGTGAACTGAGCTGAATATAGGCACGCGTTATCGTGTTGCGTGATTGTTTTCATTTCATCGAGATGTTTATTCCACAATTTACTGACTGCAGTGCAGTTTTATAGAAAATATTGGTACATTTGTATCCACAGTGGCTCACCTACCATCATCAGTTTAATAATGATAACTCTTTCTGTGGTATTCCATGGAGTCATTTGTATCAGACTGGAGGCTGATCTTCGATGTGATGGTTTTAATGATTTGCCATCTAACAATGCTAACACCTTGCACAAATAAATAAATAAACTTTTTCAGTAACGTCCCATGATTATACCTGTTAGGCTAACGGAGGTGGATGATTTAGGCAAGTGAATTACGTATGATGAAAGAATTGGTGGAATGAGAAAGTGGGCCGAAGAAACCCTCCACCATAAACTTATTTTCCGGGATCGAACCAGGAACCCCACGCAACAGAGGTTAAGCGCTCTATCACTGAGCCACCGTGCCCCCAAACACATCAATAAGCACACTGAAGTTTGTTGTGAATTTCAGCTGCTCCGAAACAAAACATCACTCTCAGTCATTTTGAAACAAATACTTGCGATCGAGCTGATGGTCACAGTACCTCATCGCATTCAGTAATTGTGCTAATGTGTATATTAATGGATTGTGATATTTGATTTAATAGTTTCAGTACTTGTCTCGTAAAATCACAATGACAATGAGATTGAAAGAAAAGAGAAAAGGGGCGGACAAAATTTACTTGCAGTTCAAATAATTTACTAATGCCTTTTCGTGCTGGGACAACACCAAAAGTTAATCGCCCCATCCTAGTATAAAGCCGAGTGGTTTTAATCTCCCTAGTAAATTTCCGGTAACTAATCAATGTAAAGTGGAGAATAAAATATTCTATAGCCGGATAGTTGTCCGTGGTCCTGGATTCTATTGTTAAGTGGACTAAAAAAGTAAATAAAGGCAGATATTAGTTCTATGATTCAGTACACTTGCCGCACATACCTTAGAGTTGTAAAACGAGAGCTTTTTATGGGCTGAAAAGGTTACCAACTGAATAATAATAATTAAAATATGTTTAAAATACTCGAATACTCGGTAAATGATTAAATATTCCACTTTTTTATGCGGACATTAAAAGAAAGACATGTTTATCCTACCTTCTTCCCTTCCATCTGGACGAAATTGTATTTTAAAAAATGAATAAAAATAAAGCTAGTTATGTGCTTGCTGCTTGGATCGTATTTTTATTTATCGAGAATGGGGGAACAGGATACTAGAAATTAAACCTTTGATTTGTATTTATTTATTTATTTATTTATTTATTTATTTAGAAGTGGTCTATCAGGAGGATGTGTGTCACTGGTAGAAGACAAACATAATAGATACAAACTGCTACGTAAGAATAATATTTTTACGTTTATCTATCAATCTATATCTAAAATATATAAATAAATAATGAAAGTGACTATGTTTGTGACTGAATACTTTTTGAACCACTAGACGAATCTCGATGATATTTTTAACATAGATGAGGTTCGAGCCTGGGATGGCTTTTATCGTTTAACTTCGACGGTGCAACTTAGGGATATATATATATATATATATATATATATATATATATATATATATATATATATATATATATATATATATATATATATATATATATGTAACTGAACTTTTTGAACCACCCGACCGATCATCATCAAATTTTCAACATAGATGAAATTGGGATCTGGTGATTTTGTCATTTCACTTTGACAGAGCAACTTAAGGAAAGAGGAGATATTTAAAAAAATATATTGAAAATGACCGATATTAGTGGTAGATACATAGTTTTCGGTGTCACTGAGATGAACAGTGACACTTCCGATCTCGTTAATGTCCAGATTCAGTCTCCATTAGTAATACTAAGGGGGATTGTGGCATGTAAAAATAATTGAAAATGATCTATATTAATGTCGAATTCATAGTTTTTGGGGTTCCTAAGTTGATTGGTGACAGTTTTGCTCCCTTTATGGCCAAAATGAAACATATTCTTTCCGTTCGAAAGACAGGCATTCTGCTAGTAGTTCATAAGTAAATAAATCTCTTCCAATAGTCACTGTTGACATCAAACGACACATTTTTAGCGGCATAAAAATTTGTTTCGAAACTACATGACAATTTGCACATAAGCATCACTTTTTTTTTTTTTTTTTTTTTAAAAAACCACTGAGATCATGTAGTGTTAGAATTTAAATCCACAAGTAACCGTTTATTGTTCGCTCTTGTTTAATCTTTTTGAAGAAATCGTTTATTTGTATTCCAATGATAACTGTAGCTTTCTCATGGGGGAAAACATATGATCTTATGATCAATGCACGTGTGTTTTGCATGTTGGGTGCTTGCCAGTTTCAATTCGTAGTCACCTCTTTTTTTCAAGACTATAATTAGGAAATAATTGTTATTTTTAGTCAAAACTGAGACGAAAACAGTCGTAAAGTAAAGAAAGATGAGGTAGAATGCTGTGCGTTAATGTAGTCTAGTGGATTGTGTTAGAGTGAAACCACAAAAATGAATACAGGAAATTGTTTCAAAGCTTGGTGATTCAAATATCAAGAGAAACATACAAACAAGGAAAAACACAAATGATACGAATGTTTTATTATTTTATAGTTTACGAGATTTAGAGAAATTAGAAAACTTTTTTTTTTTTTTAATCACTAGTAAAATGTTATTATCAGATTCAGAGACCATTGTTTCAGAGTGCCATTCCCTTCTAGTGTACAATGTTCAATGCTGGTGCCCCCTTGGTTGTTAAGATTTTTTCTTTGATATTAACGAAAATTTTACAGAAGGCTGATCGGTTTATATCCAATCGATTTTCAAGGTGTGCTTAACCCTATGAAAAGCTCTGCCGCCACCACCACGAGTTGAGTCCTCTAGGACCACCAGCCCATGGATGATTGCCCTACATCACAGTTTCCACTACAACAATTAACGTTAGAGTGCATGAATGGAAAATTCTATACCATTCCTGCACATTTGGACTGCTATAAGTTCTTCATACGCAAGTCAGTGGGTTGGTTGTAAACGTTTCAACAGTCCAAATGTGCAGAAATTCATTCGGCGTGGTGGCTTAGTGGTAGAGCGCACTTCTGATACGTGAGGTCCCTGGTCCGATACTAACAAATTAAGTTTGTGGTGGACAATATCGTGTCTGTTTATTTTTTGGGGGGGGGGTATCCTGTTTCCTCTCACCTTCTCTTTACACCATTGCCTAAATCATGTGTGTCCCTTAGCCTAACAGGCGTAATTATAGAACATTAAACTGAATATGTATCTTTCATTTTTTTTTTCATTGCAGATTGCTACTAAATTTTAGAGACTGGCAGGCGCAAAAAGACTTACGCACTATAACGTATCCACTCTTAATTTCTTACCTTCTCTTGATACATTACTCGCACTGCTGTTGAGATTAATATGTTAGCATACTGCTCAGGATGCAAAATACTAATCTCTCCGAGGAAAATAACACTAAAATGAAACTAAATAATTTTCTAATCGACAAACCACAAGACACTTAGTTTTTATTTCTAAATGTCCATTCATCTTACTGAAGTTTTTGAGTGGTTAATGGAGAGTGAAGGGATATGCAAACATTCATTTTCATATTATGTACACTGTGACACTAATGCCTGTTGCATAAAGTTATAGAAGTAATAAAAGGTGTTTTATTTTATCATGTTGAAGTGAGAAAAAAGAAGCAGCACGTGGTAGAAGTACATTTAAGTAGCTATAGAACTTCCTTCCTTGCAGTTCTAGCGGAGCATTGCTCTTGGTAGCTTCCTACTCCAGTATGGATAAGAATGAATATACTTGAATGTCACTCAAAAGACGCTTTTAATGGGGCATTGTGAATGGCTTACCATTTTTTTTACGATTGTTTTAATTTTCACATTCATGTTATATCGTTATCACGCAAAGTGATCTTTAATCGTTCTATATTACTTCAACAAAGAACGTAACGATCGTGAGAAAAACCTGGGCACTAGCTTGGAACGGTTAATATGAAAGTACGCATATGAATGTGTAATGTAGTACTGTAGTGATTGTGTATTCAAAATCGTGTTGATTACAAGAGTTTAAGATTTTAGTGTTCTACTTTCTTATGCAGCACCGAGATCATGGTGGAGGAGACCTACTACAGGGTGGCGCGGAGCCGACTGACACATTTCAAAGTTGTATATTGCACAGGCGCGATAGCTTGGAGTGAGTTACGGATAGAATATTATTACGTATTCTCCTTTTCGGCAGGTCCTGGGACTAAAGAGTGTTTTTTCTTCCATATTTTTTTTTTTTTTTTTAATTTTCAGCTTCCTCTTTTCACTCACAGTATTTTCTTCTGTTTCTCAAATCATCAATCAGTTGTGTTCTTCTTCCTATTCCTCGCTATCCTTCCGTCTTTCCTTCTATGATGGCATTTTGTACGAAGGAGACAATTTCGTCACAAGATGTGTCCAATCCAATTGGCTTCCTACGGAGGACGCTGGCTAGAAGTGACCTCTTCTGTCCTTTCCGCTTTAAAATATCTTCGTTTGTTGCTCCAGTGTGTCTATCGGTCACGAATGTCACGAAATTTAGCTTTTGGGTCACGATTTTTTTTAAACTGTACAAATGTAAGTACAGATTGAAAAATTTTGTTATAAAACGTCAAAGTTCAGTACCAAAAATATCTATCGTCGGCTTTAGACGCTATCAAATCGCAAGCAAAGTACGTTTCTATCACATGGATGAAAATTCGGCCTAATTCGCATTGAAAATATTAGGAAATTTTATGATTTGGTAAAGAAATGGTCACGAAATTTCATTTTGGAATTTTAGTAGACACCCTGTGCTCTCTCTATCCATCTTCCTCCAACACTACATTTCGAAGCTCTCTAAATATTTTTTCTGTAACTTCCGTAATGTCCAAGTCTCTGAACCATACAGTTCAATGCTTTGGGGGTATGACCATATAACATTTGACCAACTTCTTCCTAAGTCCAATATTGAGCTTGCTAGTTAAGAGTGATCTTTGCTTGTTGAGTGCTTCTTTGGCTATGGCAATTCTTGACCTGATCTCTTTGGTGCACTAAGCGTCTCTTCTCAAAATATTTCCCAGATACTTGCAATTCTCGACCTCTTATAAAGTTCTCATTGTTCTACTCTACCCGTAAGGGCGCATTTTCTCGGGATATTCTCATAACTTTGGACTTTTAATTTCCATTCCATATAGTTTTCCGGTGTCAACTATTTTGTCAGTCATCTCCTGTAGTCTTTCTTCGTTCCTAGGTATAATAACCTTATTATCTGCATACGTGATCTTGTTAATGATCTGCCCTCTAATCTTCAAATCCCCAAATCTCATTAATGCTTCCTTCATTAAACATTCACTATAAATGTTAAATAGTTCGGGCAATATACTACATCCTTGTCTGACTCCTCTCCCTATCTCCACACTACTAGTTTCTCCTTCATTCAAGCGCAACTTCACTCGTTGCCCTATGTACAAATTTCGAATGATTCGTCGGTCTCTCCAGTTGATGCCGATTTCTTCAAATATTTTCAAAAGTTTCGTCCAATTGACCCGGTCGAAAGTTTTTATCTAGTCGATGAAGTACAAACACAACTCTTCCTTTACATCAAGAACTCGTTCTGATATTCTCATCAACCCATTAGCATCTGTGGTGCCTGTTCTAGGGATAGAATAGGATGGCATTTTGTAGGAATACTATAGCACTTACAATGGACATCGTTTTAGTGTTGAACAGTGTGTTTTCTGTGTTCGTGCTTATTACGAAATGAAGTTACGTCATTAAAGTGCAGCGATTGTTCAGACATATCATTGTTAGCTGACTTACGCTAAAGGTCCGTTGTAACTGTTGGTTGCAGTGTTCTTATGAAATGGCGTTCTATCCGCTTCCCATCCCTCAGCCACAACCCACTCTAAGCTATCGCGCCTGCGCAGTATTCAACTTTGAAATGTGTCAGTCAGCTCCGCGCTACCCTGTATTAGAGCGGCCGCATATTGACCACAGGGAAGCCACCGAAGTCGAGGCAGGAAAGGATGCGGAGAGAGGCCTTGAGTGTCATTGACTGTGTTCACAATTTCTCATTCACAAAGTTGGAGAAGGCTTTGTGGCTTTGCTTTCAGTACTGTACCTCAGCTCGGCTGTCTTGTCTCCTGGTGAATATGCAGTCGACCTTAACTATGGCCAGGGCTTGAATCGAGTGCAAGTTCATCTGGTATAGTATATATCGTTCCCCACCGCACTATCTCACCTCCAATTGGCCTGCAATTCCCGGTGAGAGCTCATGTGGTTCGGATTCCACGTTAATCAGTAGGTCTCGTCTCATACTGCCTCGCTTCTGAAAGTGACGTTACTCACAATCAACTCAACCAATTGGCCTGCATTACAGAGCCACACCGGCTGTAATGATTACAAAAAAATCACCATTCAGATGTCAGCTGAAAGTCTTCTCTTTGCTCTTGAAATAAATTCGAAAAACAATAATCTACGTCATTCAAATGACAATGTTTGAAACTAGAATTTATTTTCTTGTACGTCCTAAATTTTCAGAGAAAGATATCCATATTCAGTTTTAAAATTTCGTTTTTATTTTTTATAATCCGCTGTGGAAGTCAAAAAAATTACGAATTTAATAAATCATCCAGGACATAGAATAACAAACTAACAGGATGAATATTCCTACTTATTTCACATGGTCAAAGATTCACTTGAGAAGGAAATTGTTGAAGATAAAGGTCTTAAGCAGAGAGCTTAATCTCTTGTTACTAAAGAAGTGAAGTAATCTCTCTCTCTCTCTCTCTCTCTCGCTATATATATATATATATATATATATATATATATGGGTGATTCCACGAAAAAGGGAAATTTTCACTTGGAAAATTTTTGTTCCATTGATGGTCGCCTATTTCGATAAAAATACCACATACACTTACTACTACTAAGTACATGTTAATTAGGTGTTCAGCAGAGCTGAATCGTTATTGGTGTAGTAAATAAAAAATAATAAACTTTTCAGCACCCACGGAGTTGAGACCATAGGCCACGGAGTTGAGATTAGTTAACACGGAGTTGAAAATTGCTGTGGAGTTGAGAAACGAGATACATCTGGGTGATAAGTTTTGGTTTATAAGTGATTAAGCTTATAATTTACATAAAAATTGAAATAATTTTCCAATAGTTTTTGTAAGTTAGAATTATTCTCCTTATGTTGAATAAAATTCTAACAAACTAGATGACACGTAATTTGTTATACAAAAATACTCCAGAAAATACTGCAAGCATATGAAAATATATCTAATGAAGGTTCCAAAATTGAGTATATATATATATATATATAATATGAATATGTGACGTAAATAAGAAAAAAAGAAATACACATACACTTATCGAATATTGAAAAATTATTGCGCTTTCAATATGTTGACTATCATATGGAGAGGACAAACTTTTTACATAAGCTTACGAAACAGACGAAGTAGTCACTAAACCTGTCTATTGTCTACTTCATTTATTTTCTGAGCTTATGTAAACCGTTTGTCTTCTCTGTGTGATCAAGTCCACACGTCGAAAGTGCAATACTTTTTCAACATTTGGTAAGTGTATTTGTACCGTATATTTGGTATATATACAAGGTGTTTCAAAACAATACACACATCGTTTGGGAGCTGATTTCTGACACCAAGATAAGACGAAAAGTATAGACAACTGGGTGCACAAATGCTTCCTTTCGGAGTTATAGGCTGCCGAAAACATGAAAAAAATGAACTTTAATGGTCCATAGCTCCAAAACTGAGATCTGCCGTAGTCGGGTCACGACTTCACTTAGGAACTAATATGTGCACTATCCAAAAATATGTTTCAGAATCCTGAGGTACTCACGAAGCAATTTTTATAGAGGGAGTTTGGTTACGGGCGTATAATCTGAAGCACTCACCAACTACTTCTATAACAGTTGTTGTGGAAGTACCGCAAGATTCTGAAACATGGATATTTGGATAGCGCACACACTAATTCCTAAGTGAAGTCTGACCCGACTACGGTAAGTCCCATAGTTTTATGCTATGGACCTTCACCTTCAAAGTTAATTTTTTTTTTCATGTTTTCGGCAGCCTATAACTGCGAAAGGAAGCATTTGTGCACCCAGATTGGTCTATACTTTTTATCTTATCTTGGTGTTAGGAATCACCTCCCAAACGTTGTCGGTATTGTTTGAAACGCCCTGTACAATACACACTAAATGACCGTGTAAGGCACTCATCATTTCTGTTTTCTTTGGATAATTCGATGTTCTTTGTTAAGTAGCCCTCATTTTCCACTCCAATGAAGGAAATGTCTTGAGGAAACAGGGAAGGGCTGTTCTAGTCTACACAGAATGACAACTGCCAACGCTTTTTAAACGTCAGGTTTAGTAGGCCAGGAGAAATTCCTCCCGATCCGCGTCATAAAATTGACTGTCCGCATATTGCCCTCAGACTCTTCGACAATCTCTGAAAAGAAAACAATTAGTTGATCATAAGATTCAGACGTCAATAGGTTAAAAACAGATACCATCCATTTTGACTTGACTGAAGTTTTACCTCCGGCTACCTGACAGCCCCAAATCTGAACTTCCGCGAAACACTCCTTAAATGGGCTAGGACCCTCCAGCCGGTCTTTGAGTGTGAATGACACGTGGTCAGCGTGTCGGCTCCTACGACCGTTGCGATGGTCTGCGCGATCAGGTTTCAGTACATCTCTACTCAAATGAGTTTTTTAATTGTCTTACTGTGCGAAGTAAACACCATTAATTTTTGAGCTTCCACCGGGAAACAAATCCAGAACCACGCACGAAAGGCGAGCATACCAGTCACTAGACCATAAACGAGCTTTATTTCTATCAATATATTGAAAGAACAAATATTTGGAAGAGCATGAGCATAACAAACACTACAGGATTATCAACTCCGTGACTTGTCTCAACACCGTGGATTCCTTAGTTTTCAGATGGACATGGAGTTGAGAACCATGGAGTTGAGAAAATCGAATATAATTTATTTTTACCGGCCCACTTTTTAACCAGTACATGTGAGTAATTGTGTACGAATTTTCTACGTTAAGGCGTAGGTTCCTCAAGGGAAAGAAGGTATATACCATACAAATACATTCAGTAATAAATACCATGGTGTTGAGAATCAATTAATATACGCACCTGCTTTCCACACACAAAAATATTTTTCCTATAGCTTTTAACACATGCACACAACTTTTTCTGTTCTTCAGTCAAACATGTCTGCCTTGTCTTCTTGTGGGTGTTGCCAATGTGGACGACCATGCTATCTGTTGAGAGCAATGATAATTTTTTCTATTGCCATGGAGTTGAGACGAAATAGAGGTGACAGAAACGAAGCATAGTCAAGCTTTCCAAAATAATCGTTATAAAGATTTACTTTCCACAAAACCGAAACATTGAAGTGTTCTCTTCCATTTAATTACCATTAAATGATGTTTGATTTGCGACTTCAGTTGTAATTTATTGATTAAAATCAGTCAACTGTAGTCTGTGACAGCCCACGGTGTTGAGAAATTGGGTAATAATTAATTTTTTACGCATGTTTCGTGTTATATTTGCAAACTGTTATACATGGCATACCTACTTTGTGACGGTTACTACCAAACAAAATAAAAATGAGGTGATTCTTTCTAGTAGTAGTTTGAAGAAATGCCCGTGACAGAAAATTTCCCTTTTTCGTGGAATCACCCATATATATATATATATATATATATATATATATATATAGAGAGAGAGAGAGAGAGAGAGAGAGAGAGATTACTTCACTTCTTTAGTTCATATATATAAATTAATTGATTACCGTATTCATGTAATTTCGTCGGATTATTGGTTGGTTGATCGGGTGTTCAGCGTCCTGTTCATCATCTTGGCTACATGAGACTTGAACCTACAACTAAACATGGGATCCGAAGCACATTAGCTTCCTACCAGGAATTTAATCCGTGTCTCCCGCTCCAAAGGCGCATCCGCTAACCTTATAGTCACGAGGGAGTTCACTATAGTTTCGTATTCGTATCTATAGGGAATATATTATTGAAAGTAAAATCCAACCTCCTGTTGGGCGAACACTGCTCTTAATGGCCTGTTTTCAGTTGGACAAGCGGTAGTCGCTTAATAGAACTTTTTTTAAAGCATTTATTTCCTCTGAAGCAAGGTATTGCAGAAACGAGAATCCTGTGTGCAATCCTATTTCAGTTATACCGTAATACCATCATTCATAACCCTCAGATGCATTTATATATATACATATTTTCATATAGAAATATTGAGGATTTTTTTATGGAGCTACATCAGCTGTCTACTGTTTCCATTCTCTTCCTTCAGTCATGTAACATAATTGTCACATGCCAAGGCCAATTTATCCGGAGGTTGCCCCTCAAGGCAATGATGTACTAACTGGTAATGTCCGTCAATTTCAGATTATGAGAAGAGCAAATGTTAGGATTGTTAACACATTGAAATTTTGTCCTTCTAAAATGTTCAGGCGATACACCTGTAAAAAGAGCTGTCTGTTAAAAAATTGTGCTTGAGCTTTTTAATAAATAGTGAAGTTAAGGAAAAAAATATGCTAGGTAGCGATTAAAGTGTCAGCATTTAATCACTGTTGATGACGAAAGCCATAGAAATTATCATTACTATAGAGTTTATAATTTTTGGTCAGTCAGAAGGTATTATAATATACTGTCCCCGTAATTTTATTCCTTGTATTTTAAACTTACCCCACCGTTATTTTCAATTCCGATAAATAAAAGCAGTTTTACTAGCAAGAAGAGAGTGTGTGTTCGAAGTATATATTTTCTCTATTTGCTTTTAACTTCTTAATATATATAGATAATTTGAATGATATAGACAATTAAAATGAAAATAAGTTGTAATAGTTTCAATGATTTAACGTTAAGTCTGATGAAATAACGGTTATTCTGTCATTAAATCATTCTGGAATAGCAATCGTAAAAACATATAGAGTGCACTCAAAGCGCCCTCCAAGTGTGAACTGCAAGATGTAACTCAATTTCTCCAGACGGCTGGTGAGTTCTCTGATATTCCAATATCGGACGATTCAGAAATGGTGGCCTGCACATTTCACGAACCACATGATTTACGCGTTGTCTTACGCCACAGATTTCCACCATTCGCTACTCTCGTCATATGTCCGTAAGTCTTTCTCGAAACTCTCTTCTGTAGCATTAGAGCCGCGGTGGCTCAGTGGTAAACCGTTCACCTCTGGTGCATGGGGTCCTGGGTTTGATCTCAGCTCACTCCAAGTGAACTTTGTGGTGGACGAGCGCCGTGTGCGTGGGTTTTCTCGGGGTCCCCGTTTCCTCCCACTTTCTTCATTCCACTATATCATTCATTTCTCATCATCACCGTCTCCTTTAGCCTAGCCGGCATATGCGTGGGACGTGAAACTTAAAGATTTAATTTCTTCTATAGCATTCGTGCTCCCAACCATCACTTGTAGTTCCGACCGTATGAATTGCATCTGTATGATGTCATTCCGCCTGGAGAAATCGAATTAACATTGTGTAGTACACACTTGGCGGGCGCTTTGATTGCACTCCGTATGTTTTCATGTTCCGTACTTCACAATGATTAAACGACAAATCCGTTTTTCATCGCGAGGGATGAACGATCTCCAATGACTAATAGGATGGGCCGAAGAAAAATCTTTGGAATTTCGATTGGCCGGCTTGCGTAAAAGTTGCCTTGTGTTAGTTATAGTCAACACAGAAATTTTGGATTTTTTGGTCAACCTCTTCCTTTACCTCATGGGACTTGAATATTGTTTATAGCTGCGGCTGTGCAACCCGCACAACACTACGAAGAAAATTATGCTACACAGCTATGACCTTTGGTTCTTTTTTTACCCTGAAGCATTCTGAGGCTTAAAATAAAACGCAAGAGAAAAGTGAAATGCCATATGGTTCGTATGTTGTTCCTATGAGTAACGGTGTTCCTATGTGGTTAAAAATTATAATCAATTAGACGAAGAAATTGTATTGATTTTTTCAAACACATTATAAATATAGGTCATGAAAAATTGTTGATAAACTTTCCCTTGCAGCTCTTAGCTCGTTTCGACACGTACACTACGAAACTCCCCAGAACCCATCACGAGGAGGTAGCTGCAAATCGAGTTCCACCCGTCCACCCACTTGCTTCCGTTTTTTGGCTCATTTACATTTGATAGTCCTTCTTTGAGTCAAACTTTTTCATTTTTTCGGGACTGATTTTGCCCTGATAAATCCATCTCTTCGATGCGCTCCATACACTGATGCTGACGGTTCTGTAACTACTTTCATCATCCTCTCCACTGCTTGCGTATGGCACGGAAAACATCTAATTTCTTCAGAAGCTGTAGCCGTCCTTCTAGTACTTTCTTCTATCTGGCTCGAAGAAAATTATCTTGTTAATGGTGGCTCGGTGACGTCCGTTGAGAACCAATCGATCATTTCATGATATTTACTTGCGTCTAAGTTTACTTTCGGAACAACGAATTTACGTAGACTTGATCCCTTTCTCTGCCGACACTCCTTTATTCTTTTCCATCCTAAAACTCGGATGTCCTGGCTCCTGTTGGTGATCAAGGTTCTTCTTCGGGATTGTCGATGCTAATATGTAATCGGAGAATGCGAGAAGCAATCGTCAACCATCGGGACATGACAATTGGTTCAGGCTTTTTCTTCAGAAGGTCGGGCGGTCACAAACCTTCTGAAACGGCTTGGCAAATGTGCAAAAGGTATTGCTGATCGTTACTGGATTGTGTACAAAATTACAATGTTTCCGACTTCTTATAAAACAGTGCTTTACGTATTATTATTGCCGTGTACAATGTTGTAGGTAAATGTATATTTTCTCTTATTGCATAGCCGATTTCAAAATTACTTGATATCAGAGCACTTAATTAAAATTTTCTTTATAACATAAATATGTCTAAAAGAAATTCTTCACGATATACGTGAAACAAGCTGCAATTTAAGGTTGACAACATATATAAAAGACATGAATTAAACATAAAAATACAGTTTATCTTCTAAAAGATTACCATTTTTAACCGCATCTCACTTTTCTCTTTAGTTTTGTATTCAGCCTCAGAATGCTTCAGTGTAAAAAAGAACTAAAGGTTATAGCTACGCAACACAATTTTCTTCGTAGTGTCGTGCGGGTTGCAAGCCGCAGCTATAAAAATATCCAGTTCCATGAGGCAAAGGATGGGGCTGACCAATATATATCTTCTATCTATATAAAAGAGAACGTACAAAATCCTTTGTCCGCTCATCACGCTAATACGGCTGAACCAATTTCTTTCATTTTTGGGGGGTTATTAGGATTTGGACCCTAGATGGTTTTTATCATATCACTTTAATTTTTAATTACCAGTGTCTTGAGATAATTGACCATTCAAGTGTCCATAACGTACAAATCCTTTGTTATTAGTTCATCATAGGTAAAAATAAACGTATTTATATGCAACCCGCATGACCGTGTCACTCGGCGGGTTAACATAAATGACAGGCGATATACAGCGGAAAATAGCTTGAATCTTCTGTTTAAAATTTTTTAATTGATTTGCTTATTTTTACAGACACTTTTACAATATGCCAGCACCGGGATGACCGCAGCGAAGCGGGGCGGGTTAACATAAATGACAGGCGATATAATGTTAAGATTTACTGCAATCTTCTATGGTTTTTATCATATCACTTGAAAGCGAAAAAGTAAAAATTATCTAAGTAACAAAGTTTATTGCGTTCCGGGGTGACCGCAGCGAAGCGGGGTGAACGCTGCTAGTGTATGTATATATATAATATACAAATTTTCTGTGTTGACTACCTTTAACACAAGGCAACTTTTTCGCAACCCGGCCAATCGAAATTTAAAAAAATAGGCCTACCCTAGTGAATAATTTGTCTTATTCCCGTTTCATCATCTTACATGGTTCTCCTCTGATGATGAAAACAATCTCTCGTGTGTATATATTGCTAGTGTGTATGTTTAAAGTGCTAGTGTGTAGAGCTAAGCACTTTAATATGAAATCTGAACTCGAACGACTCCGATTCTCGCACACCAAGATGAAAATTCTAACACCTTAAACTTGGGAGCAAAAGCTGTAAACCAAGATGATCCGGATGAATTTTAGATTTACGGAATTTATCAGGCAAATTATGGCTAGAGAAGGTGTATTGAATAGTCCATTTTATAATACGAGTTCTATTAGTTTAGTTTTCACTTTATATATATATATATACTTTATATATATATAACGCAGTATATATAGTGCTGTTTTTCGGCAATACTTTTGATTTTATTAGTGTCTTGACATCCTCTTGTAAGGCGCAGAGAATAACGCATAGACTTAAACATTAACTTCTACGAGCAGTGGAAAGCGAAGGAAGTCAATGCCAACACCCACAATTAATTTATTGTAAGAGTGGAACAATGAGCTCATCATTGTAGCAAGACTTTGTATTGTGCCTTCTGCAGAATGCAGGAACCTAAAATCAAGTGATCAGTGATGACATGCTCACGAATACATTCATCATAGTTATATTTGATAGTTAACGCATCATCTGTTGGCGTTTGGTAGCTGTAAACAACTATAATCAAAGAAAATCTATTGTAAAGGCTTTTTCTGGGATATTATATGTAGTTTTAAGAACTTTCTTTACAATAGTTTTCCTGCTTTTTTGCTATTTATTTGTAAATATACTTGGATGAAAGTTGTCAAAACACGTATGATGGATAAACAATCAAAATGTTTGGTTAAATTAACATCATAAATATTTGCCATCAGTGGTAGGCCATTTACCGAAAATTGAGAAGTTGGTATGTTCCACATTCATGAGCTAACCTCTTTGTTGTTAAAAAAGAAATAGTGTAGAACAAGTTAACTGCCGGTCAAAATTTACTCGTTGGGTCCAAGACGCCATTGATGCAGTATTGAAAAAATGTAACTGATTTCCCCCGCCATGAAATTGATACGAAATAAATGAAATAAATTAGTTCCGGTGTATGTTCTTACGCCGTGTTGGTCCGACAGCACGAAAAACTGGCTTAAGTCGTTAGTTAACGGTGGTGGGAAAGGGTCCTAAAATTAATTTTACAGTGTTGGTCTCATGGGACCTTGGCGCAGTGAGAAAGTTCGTTATTGGTCCAATCGACCCAATGCGGCAGTCGTGGTATGCTATGCACATTAACATTTTCCCCGTCCCAGTTTCTTTTCAGTGTATCTTATATATTATCTTTTAAAGTAGAATTTCTTCTCTGACCATGTTCCATCATCTTTCATTACCATTTATGACCATTATACTATCACTATCATACTATACCACTATCGTTATCATTACAATCTTTTAACCATTTATAATAATTACTCAAAGAACTGGAGGAACACTAAAACTTTTCATACTCCGTGTTCTCCGAGGACAGACGAGAGTGCATTAACATCTACAGTATATATAAAAGAATATTCTGGGCGTAAGACTTCCCTACCTAGGAGTAAGTGAGAGCGGGTGACACAAAAATGATCATAAACGACCAATATTAGTATCAAGTTCATAATTTATGAGGTCGTTGAGATGAATAGTGACAAACCCTATGCTGTTCAAGTTCAGTTTTAGCCCTTATTATTGCCTCAAGGAGGTGGGAAAGGAGTAACACGTAAAACTAATCGAAAGCTACCTATATTAGTGTCGAACCCATAGATGAATAATCACACTCCCGATCCGTTAAACCATTTAAGTCCAAGGTCACCCCCATCGGCATGGAGGATGAGAAGGGGTGAGAAATAAAGTGTCCGAAATGACTGAAATTAATGTCGAATTCATAATTTCGGGATTCTACGCTGGTAAGTGATACTCCCGATTACATTTAAACTCAAGTTTATGTTAGAACAGGCATAGCAGATGGCTGGCAATGTGAAGGGACAGCACCAAAGATATGTTACTCGCCATTTTATCATTCTACTCAGTTGTTTATTTTCTGACAGGGGTAGCGCCAATGCGTTGCTCTTATAACTAACTGGGACAATGTTTAATAAAACTTGCCACACATATGATTTACGATATGACATTAAAGGTGCGAGTTTGAAGGGGTAATCCAAAACGATCCACATCAGTGTGCATTTCATAGTTTTTCGGGGTCGCTGAATTGAATAATGACTCTCCTAGTGTCGTTTAAGTCCAAGTTGAGCCCCATGGAGGAAAGGGTGAGAAATAAAATGTCCAAAATTATTGAGATTAGTGTCTAATTCATATCTATCGGAGTCAGGAAAACGGCTGGACCTTTCGAAATGACATCTGAAACATAATTAGTACCCACCTCAAGCTAGGTGTCTTAACCCTGCAATACGCGCGCGGGCTACCATTGTAGCCCAGCGTTTTTGTTTTCCTTGCCGCAAGATAATTTGAGATGCTAACACAAAGGGTGTCTGTGTACTTTTCTATCAACTATCATTCTGCATGTTTAGTGTGTGATCGAACGTAAAATCGAAACGAGCTCATTGTTATTCTGCTCGAAAATTTCATGGGTTACATCTGTAGCCCGCGCGACTATTGCTGTCACGAATGTTCCAAAACGTTTTTTTCATTATAGTTTGAGCGTTGATCAGATGGTCAATGAGTTAGCAAAATACCAATCCTGATGAGGAATGTTTTCTAGATTGCGATAGTGAAGGTGAAGAATATTTTGAGACGGAAGAACTGCATTTTTCGGACACAGAAATAGTGAAAATTCAGATGATGTTACTGAGAATTCCGGGTGGCAGGAATCACTGATACCTGTTGATGATAGTGATAATAAATACAGTTCTGAAGTAAATTATTATGTAGCATAAGACAATTTCAGATGAAAAAAAAACTATCGTAATATTTGTACTCGTGCTCATAATATTTTGCTTCGTTTTCCTGGACCTAAAGGTGAGGCCAGGTCTGCGTTGTCGTAACTTGAATGTCTAGAATTGCTTTTAGATGCAAGTAGCAATATTTACATTGACAGAGTTAGAAAGAGATTTGTACGTGACCGTGATGCAAAACTTACAGACGAGACTGAAATACGTGCCCTTCTTGGTATTTTGATGCTTTTGATGGGTGGTCAATGCTTGAAGGAAAGTGTGCATTGACCAATCAATCACTTGTGTGCAGGACATGCTTTGAGGATCTTGAAAACAGGAAAAGTAAAATATATGAGTAAATAGCATATGTATCATTATGCAAAATCGTAATCAAAATTTTGATAGCAGGAAATCATAAAAAGTATTTCGATGAAAAGGTACGTTTTGAAGATGATACGTTTATCTGTAACCTTTGTTTGTAAACTTTTGGTAAAGTAATGCGTATTTTTTAAAAGAATTCCGACATAAATATTTACGATGAAGAAAAGTTCGAAATGCACCAGATTGGTGCATTTATTGCTTAACACAAATAACTTTTACAGTCCTATTCGTGTATTACTTTTGAAAAATAAATGGCATTGATCCCCTTTGTATATATATAGCTTTCAAAACAAATATATTTCTTAAATTGGGTATAAGACCCTTAAAAGGGTTTATAAATACATTTCTCTACAAGAAAGATAAAAATATTAACAAACTTGCCAATATAATAAAAACAAATGGGCTACAGTGGTAGCCCGCGCGACTAACCATGTCACAAAAATCCGCGCGCCTATCGCAGGGTAAATCATATCAATTTAATTAAAGGATGTATTCTAGAGGGATAGGGAGCAGGGCACAAAATTTCCGGTCGCTAGGTCGCCATTGGCGACTATAAATTTAGAGCTAGCGACCCGTGTTCAGCAGGAATTGGTTTCTGCGTGCACTCACAGAGCTGCTCAGTTTGTTTCACATGGAAAGTGAAGTTTACACAACGTGGTAATTGGCACAACTCGGGGCCGCGGTGGCTCAGTGGTACAGCGTTCACCTCAGGCGCATGGAGTCCCGGGTTCACTCCCAGCTCCCGCCAAGTGAACTTTGTGGTGGGCAAACATCATGTGCATGGGTTTCCTCGGGGTTCTCCTGTTTCCTCACACTTCCTTCATTCCGTCCTTTCATTCATTTCTCATCATCACCGTCTCCTTTAGCTTAGCCGGCATAATCGTGGGACGTAAAACTCAAAGATTTCATTTTCTTTGTCAAACCAAGGCCGTTGAAGGGGGTCCTCTCATAATTTGTATGTGAGGGGTGCTGGCGATCTTCGCTAGCACTTTTTTTTTTTTTTTTTTTGGATTGGCGAGTGCGTATGACTGAAATTTTGCGCCCTGGGGTAGGGTGTCTGAAAATTTTTCGATAAACCTGTTTTCCCTGTGCGAACAGCAGCAGCTTAGATATGTATCGGTGTTCTAAAAATGGCACCCACGGACCACAAGCAATATTCTACAAGTCAAAATAAAGCAAAATATGTTTGAATAACTTTCGAGTTCTCGTCTGGAGACACAAGTTGCATTATGTGGCAACGTTGCAAATGAAGAACCGTAGATTAGATGTACCAATATATCAAATAATTTTATCGATTCTTTCCAGATGGCAGATAATTCGATATGGATTGACACTATCTCTTCACTTATTAGCAGGGTTGGCTGGTTTAAACCAAGGTGGTTTAAACCAGCTGTTTTTTTCAAAAAAAAAAAACTGGTCTAAACCAAACAAAAAAAGAACGAAAAATGCTTTAAATCGTGTGAACTTCATGATGACGTCTCCACATATGAAACCATCTGCATTACGTTTATGTACTTTTCACCTTTTATTCAAGGGATTCCGTATTCAATTCTCGGTCGAACAACCCATCTTTCAAGAGTAAACCTAGTTGCGATTCGAGGTGTCCCTTTAAGCGAGTCTTCTCCGTGATAACCTTGGTATTTAAACCTAAATATACGAAACGAAACCAAATTATATATTTCTACTTGCCTGAATACATGTTGTTTTATAAAGAAGCCAAGGTTGCTTAAATATATTTATAGAAATTGGCAAAATTTATCAACTGCCTACTCACAAGTAAGGGACCATATGGTTGTCGCGCAAATCAGATGCAGACATACGGCATCTGATTGAGCATCAAAAGATATGGAGAACACGAAAATTTAAGGTGCTAAGGGCCATAGGGAGAGGAGCGAGGAAAGAGGAAACATTGAATGTCAGCAAAATTAAAGAAAGTTAGGAATGACGGGAAGGCAAACCATCACGGAAGGCAAACCATCATATAACATTTTCGCTTTATTTTGGCCTGTAGAATAGTGCTCTGTGGTCCATGGGCGACATTTCTAGAACACCCGATATATATAAAGAGAGAAAGAAACAAAAAATATTGTTTTTCTAATAGTAAAGATCGGTGCCTTTTCCACATGTTCCTACTTCTTGCATATTTTATTATTGAGATTCGGAAATGACAGGATATGTATCTTCCTCAAATGTACTCCTTTAAAATAATAATAATAATAATAATAATAATAATAATAATAATAATAATAATAATAATAATAATAATGATAATTTACCGTCCTTATTGGGTTCACCTAAGAAGAAAACAAAGGAAGTATGTCAATGCCACTGAAAAACATACTACATCAATTATCTTTTAGATTATAAATTTTTGAGTACATTTGAAAAAGGTGCGTACACATAAAGAATCTTAATAAAATATACAAGAAATAGGAACATGTGAAAAATGTACGAATCGTTACTGCCGAAAGAAGAAAGAAAGCAATGAGTTTTTGAAATATTGTAGATATTTTTTGCACTTTACCTGTCATCAGAGAGCATTGAAGTGTGTGTAAAAGAAAAAAAATCCAATACTAATCTTTCATTAGCAAACAGTTCCTCAATGGTTCTTGTTACACCTAATTACTCCATTCTTCTCCATACCTGCATGATGAATGCATCTAGTCGATTTTCATCGTGTTTCTTTTCTGCTCCGGATGGAACAATATCTGAGAAATTATTTTCATGAGTCCTTGTTGCAGTGACCCACAAAATACACATCACTTCGTTTTGAAGGCGGCTTTTGTCATTCACATTCTTGCTTTTATTCCCCAGTTGAGTTTCTTAGACGATAACATCCGAAGACGTTGCAACGTTAAACAATATCTATGTTGCGTAAGAACTTACTTTTGACAAGTAGCTGCGTTATTCTTTGTAGAATTTTACAATATTTAATTGTGAACATTTGAGCTCAATACTGAGGTTACCTGCGAGACAAAGACTTGAAGCTCTCGCCTTGAAAGGATTTTGTTAAAGTGATGTCTCGTCTCGGAAGGCATGTTTCTATTGGAAGCCTAAAACAATGTTCCCTGTCTCGGCAACAGCTCTACTTAATACTGGCAGCAATAGTAAGAGAGTTGTCATCATCATTGGAGATATTCTGCTATTATTGTCAAGTCACTTGTCACAGCTTAGGTTCCATTCTCCACGGTCTTCCGCTAACTTCGTTCTCTTTACGTACGATTTTTCTATTTTGATATCGCCCATTCATTGTAGTCTCCTTCGCTCCTCCCTGTCTTTCCTGCCTCCATACACTCTAGCACGTCCCTCATGATAAAGTTCTTTCTTAATCAATGCCCCAACCAATTTCTTTTCCTCCTCGTAATATCATCTAAAACTGTTCTTTTCTCCGAAACTATTTCTTACTCCTCCTCATTCGTTTTCCGCTCGATCCAGCTAATTCTCCAGTCGTCTTCACATCCACATTTCGAAAGTTTCCATTCGTTTTTAATCATTTTTGCGTAGTGTTCGTGTTTTCGACCCATACAGTACAATACTTCACATGAAGCATTTTATAAACCCTTTTCTCAGCTCGTTACTCGAAGTCCCACGAAATAGTATTTCTTCCTTCTAAAGGCTTCTTTCGCCATTCTTATTCTTGCTGTATTTTACATTCGAACTGCACATCATCACTAATAAAACTGTCCAGGTATCGAAAAGAAATCACCTGCTCAATTTCCTTCTACTTCAATATTTGACACGGACCACTTTGTTTCAATCACCGTGGCTTTTTCTTTCTAATATTTATCATCCCATATTTTTCATAGTCCTTTCTCAAATTTTCTAACAGCTTACAGATTTTTTTTCCAGATCTGCAACAAACGCCATATCATCTCTAAACCGTATACATCTAATCATTCTACCTCCTACTGAAATACCATACCGTCTTCATTTAGTAGTTTTTTTTTTTTTTTTTTTTTTTTTTTTTTTTTTTTACTATCTTTTCTAGATAGATAGTGTTGGCGAGGGACACAATCTCTGTAGAACTCCCCAATTGCACTCTCCTGTCATTTCCTCCGTTATTTTAACACTTGTTGATTCATATGTAAGTCTCAGAGTTCTGAGAGTCTTTGAGAGAGTTGAGATAACGGAAATTCAACACAAGTGTTTAAAAAGATTTTTATATCTAAAATACCTTGGATTCATATTCTTAGGAATAATATATGGAACACATTTCTTTTCCGAGAAGCATGGAATATTGTAAGGTCTATTCTGACCTTAACCCTTTAAGCTGTATACATACATGGATGAATGTAAGTGTATATATATATGTAATGTATAATGGAAATATTTATTCAGCGATTCAGTGAACTGCAAATGTATATTATATAAATGGAAGAGATGTGAGCATTAGCCATGACAGTGCAGTGATATGAATAATGTTAAAACTAAGAGCGCTCGAGAGAGTACTTGCCACAACAAATTCATCCGCTACGGTAATTACTGTCCTGCTCAACTGGAATTTATGCCTGCTAGTCACTTTGGAGTTAACAGCTATTGAAAGGTTCGTTGTATGTTGTATGACGCAGTAGTGCGTAGAAGTTCTCTTCCACCTAACTGACATTAACATTTGTAAATGAATAGTTTTTTGTTTTAAATAAATTTCCGATATTTATTTGTTTATCTTTTACAGGAAATCAATATGGGACTAGAAAACAATATACAGGGCGGACCATTTGTCTTGATACCATTATAACTTTTAAAGTAATAAACAAAATATGCTGAAATTTTGTACTATGCAAATATCAATAAGAGGATATTGTTTGGCATATTCTGTGATACTACAAGGCAGCAGTGTTGCCAACCCAACATAAAGTTGTAGTTTTTTAAATTGCATTACCTCAGATTATTACGTACTTCAAATCTACATGTAAAATGAAAACGTGCAATAACACTCTGGTCGTATAGTGTTGCAAACTAAAGACGCTACAGTTTCATAAATATCGAAAAAGAACCAAGTTTTGGAAGTTCTACAACAGTAATAACTAGAGACCGGATGTTAGGCAAAATGCCTATTCTTTAATATTAAAGATATGATCAAAAATAGCGTTTTAAAGTTTGTATAGGGGTTATAGTTTCGATTAAAGCCAATTTTATTTTGCCTATTTCGACCTTTACTGCCTAAATAATTGCTTTAGTGCCTAATATTGCCTATTCTATGCATTTTCTTCAAAATAAGCCTTCATTGGGAAAATATATAATTTATGTAACATAAATAATACATACATATATACGTATATTAGGTGTTTGTAAACACAAGCACGTGGTACGTTACAATATATACACAGGGTGAACTTCAAAGATGTGCACATACTTCCGAGGTGATTAATGATATCAAAATAAGACAGAAAGTTCTCTTGTAGTTTGTCGAATTCCGTGTCATGTGCAAGTGATAATGATGCCAACTTGGAATCGAAAATCGAATATTGACAATTGGACTGGAACCGATAAATGTGCACACACGTTGGGAGGTGATTCGTGGCATGAAAAGAAGACAAAAAGTCCTTTTGAATGTCACGAATCACCTCCCAAAGTATGTACACACTTTTATGTCTCGCTCCAATTGTCAGGATTCGATTTTCGATTCCAAGTTAGCCCCCCCTGTCACTCGTATACGACGCGGAATTCCACAACATGCAAGAGGACTTTTTGTATTCTTTTGATGTCACGAATCACCTCCCAAAGTATGTGCACATCTTCCTGGTTCACCCAGTATATGTGGAATGTATAGCAGGCTTCGTTTTTATATATGCAATAAAAGAAGATATTGACAAAGAAGTATGTTTCTATATTCTTTGAGCATTATTTATGACTTAAAACTATTTTTTAATGGTATTGAGTATTTATCTTCATTATTTCGAGCTACATTTTAGTGCCTATTTTATTGCCTATTTTTTAAATTTTTAGTGCCTATTTGCCTGCCTATTTTCTAGGTTTTTAGTGCCTAAACATCCGGTCTCTAGTAATAACGCAGATGAGACGGATTGGAGTAATACACATACAAAGTAACTTAATGGCTAATACTGTGGTCATCACATGACGAATTTCGAAAAAATGTTGTCAAGTAAATATCACATCCAATTACGTCCCTGGTTTCCAGTAGACATGAAGATTATAATGCTGTTTACAGCATTTTGATATCTCAAACTATTCTAGAAATATGAAAAACCCGGTAAAATGTGATATGGCATTGCATAATTACAGTGGCTCTTTATGGGAACTTTTGGAAACAATTTTTGATTTGCTTTTTGTTTCCATTACATTACAGCAATACTTTTTGGCAAGTGTAATTACAATATATTCTCGGCAGTATTCTCGGCGGACAATCTTAAGCAGTATTGCAAACTTTTAACACTGTTTACTGTGTCCAGAACAGTTTTAGATATCAAATTGTTGTAAACGGCATTGTGATCTTTACACCCTCTGAAAATTATGTGTGCAGTTGGATAGGGTACGTACTGTCTAAGTAGTTTTTCGAAATAAAGTTTAAAAAGTCCAATTTTTAATCCCTTGTGATGTTCATTCGAAATCCGTCATATCATGGTCGTAGCATTAGACACGGAAGTATTTTGGACGTACTTTGCCCCGTCTGATTCATTTACGTTATTACTGTTGTAGAGGGCGCCAAAATTTGGATGTTCGTGATACGGTAGTGTCCTTAGTTTGCAACACTGAGTAATAAATGTAACATTGTAGATTTTCGTTTAACCTGTAAATTTAAAATATACAATAACTTGATATAGTGCTGTTTGAAAAAATACAACTTTATGTTTGGTGGCAACACTGCTAACCTTGTGATGCTACAGTGTATGCAATGTTCTCCTGCCGATGTTTGTATGGTATAAAATTTCAGCGTTTTTATTAACTTAAAAGTTGAAGAGGTGTATCGAGATAAATAATAACACCTTGTGTATGAAAATGTACATTTTTCGAAAGTTCATCTGTTAAAAATCGTAAAACAAGAACTAAATTTGTATTGCTTTAAAAAGTAGTTATATACACACAAATTATGTTGTGTCAGAAATAAAGTGTGTGGGGAAAACGCGGAAAATGTCAAGACCCACCAATTGGTGGGAATACTTTTCTATCCTTCCAATCCTAATAAACTAGAAATGGCTCAGACTGTGGGTCACGCTAACCCTAATAAATAAAGTCAGGCTGATAGGTTTCGCTACCTGCGCTAATAAGGGGGGGGGGGGGAAGCAGCAAGCCGCTTTAAAGTACTAGTACTTTCAATGAAGAAGCTATATTTACAAATTAAGTCAAATTTTACTTACATAATTAGTATAGAGAATCAGAGCCGGAATTTGACATACTAGCTGAACCTGCGCTCTCTACACAGCGCATCATTCGTATATGAGGATGAATCTCCTTGTCATTCCTCACATCTGTACATGTCCCTTTACAAACACAAGTGAAAGACGTCTTGATAAAAATTGGCAACAGATACCATAAAGGGGAGATTTTTTCGATTACTTTTTCAATATCTCGCACCGTTTGCAAGATTTGAACCTACTTCCGGGGATTGGAATTTTTAATTCATGTATGATCAGTGTTTTCTTTCTTCTTGCATGTAGTATGCAATAAGCAAATTAATTACATACACAATTAATTATAATGTCAGTTATATATGGTGTTCATTGGGCTAAACACTCCAAAAATAAAGGCTCATCTTAGACTGGAGATATGGTTATCCTTCTTTCATTATTATTTGGCCATGAAACTAACGCCTAACACATATACAACCCCTATATACAACAATGCGGTGTTGGAATGTATAACGGGTAGGATGTGATGCTTTAGTTTTTTTTTTAATTTTAACACTTCCAGTGTACCCGTAAAAATGTAATAAAGATATAGTGGCCATGTTTTTAAATATTCAATGAGAACTAGACAATCTACATAAAATTTGTAATCGATCAGTGCAAACGTCATCTTTCTAGAGCCTGTAGTTTCCGAGATCTCATTATCGAAAGAATTGGCCACAAACGTATAAACGTCCACAAACATATAGTTTAAAAAGACACCAAAAATGGCAGCATAATTCATTTGCATTGATTTTGGACAAAGCTTATTAAAATAGAAAGGCTTTGAACAATAGTTTTAAAACATAAACTGTATATAAAAAAGATGTGTTTAAATAATAATTTATTTAAAGTACACATACTTAAAAAAAAATGTCTTTGTTAAACGTGAAATCACAATAACCGTAAGTCAAAGGTTTGAAATCCAAAATTAGAGGTTGGAGTTCATGCGTTTTTATAGCTTTTGTAGCATTTTAATAGATAGATTCTATCGATATATAGGCTGTGTAAATGAAAGTGACAAAGTATGTTTATGACTTCATGCTTCTTGAACCACCGACCGATCTCGATCAAATTTTCAACATAGATGAGGTTCGAGTATATATATAAATGATCGAAAATGACCAATAGTAGTATCAAATCCATAGTTTTCGGGGTCGCTGAGACGAACAGTGACACTTCCGATGCAATTTAAATCCAAATTCAGCCCTATATGTTCAAAATGGAACGTATTCTCCCCGTGCGAAAAACGGGTATTATGGTAGTCATAACTAATAGAAATAGAACATTTAGAGAAAACAGAATCAACGGAAATAGGTGAAAAAGTCTTTTCCGAAAATTCTCATGTCACTTGATTCTGTATTATTCACTTACTTTTTTTTTTTTTTTTTTTTTTTTTTAATTAAGCCTCAAGGGTTTATCCATGGGACATTAAACTCTGTTGAAGGACTAAAAGTTACAGTTAGTAGCTATACTTTTTAATCGTGTATAAGAGCAAACCGTAAAGTTTGTAAAGGATGCCCGCTTCTACGTGGAAATCTTTTCATTTGTTCATATCTTCTTTCTCATGTTCGAGCAGTGTAATTTACTTCAGTACAAATTGGTGGTGTCATGCACATCGCGTGTGAGCTTGTGTATGTGACGCATGCGTGAAGAATGTAATGAAATAATAGTTGCTTAAGATTTTTTTTCTTCAGCTGTTTTAAATCAGATAGAGACTTAAAATATATGTAAAACTGTTGCATCATATAGATCAACATAGTTCTTGAAAGCGGCACTTCATAGTAGAGAAATGAGATGGTTCAAATATGTTATAGAAGACTTGTCTAACATTAACTCAGTTGACATATTATATTTGAAAAGTTCTTTCACCTTGTAGCCGGTAAGGATCTGGTGCGAAGGGTCTCTACTTCGACCCTAGGCCATAAAAGTTTCTAGTATAGCATTGTCTAGGTTTTTTGTCTTTTGATATTCATTTTACTTATTTGTCTGTCATGTATTTGCAATTATCGTTCGTTTCCTTTAATCGAAAGTACATGGCGTAATCTCATATTCTGTTTTTTTGTAAACGAGGTAAAGTTTTATTTTTTTTAAATCCTCATTAGATAAGAGTTGAAGATAGAGTTAAGAATCATTAAGCATTAAAATTCAGTTCGTCACATTTTCTAAGATACTGTTGAAGCCACATTAAGATTTGGCTTTGAAATACGGCGTTAACCTTTTCAGTTTAGATATGTATAATGCACAAGGGAGCATCAAAAAGTAGATGCTATTACCTGGATAAAAACACCGTTCATATCTTTGAGACCTTCTCTATGTAATCACTGTGCTTCGTGACATTTTAGCCAGCGGTTCTTCACTTTACTTAAGCCGTTCCTGCAGAAATCTCCACTTTGGGCTTGAAGTCACATTTCTACTTCATATCTGTCCGAATGGCATCGTTTGAACGGGCGTGTCATTTATGTAAAGACGAAACAAATCACTTTGTGGTAGATCTAATGAATATAGAGGATGAGGGAAGATGTATCCTAACTGTACTGCCTTCGGTATGAATGTATTGGTTCAACGAATTGATGCATTGTCTGCCAACAGCAACAACCGTTTGTTGAGTATTCCTAGACATCTGATCTTCAGCTTTTCTCGTAACCGAGCTAGGACATGAGAATAATAATAACTAGTGATAGTTTGACCTTCTGGTAATAGCGTTGTGATGACCCCTTCACAGTTCCAGAACACGGACAGCATCACCTTGGTGACAGACTTTTACACTATTGCCTTTTAAGGATGCCATGGACTGAGGAGGGGTTCATTTCTTTTTCTTTCTGGGTCATGAAGATAATCCAACTTTGTTTCTAGATTATTAAAGATAATACAACTTTCATCTATTGTAGTTAGTTAGCCGAAAAAGTCCTCTTCATTACCTCACCACAATCCAACATTTCTTTTGATACTCCTCGAATTTTCTTCTGAAAAGGGCTCAGCAGCCGTGGTAGCTATCGAGCTGACACTACCTGAAATGCAGCAGATTATAAATTAATGATCTCAACGGATCCGTAATTAATACCTATTTCAGCCCAACACTTTCTGTGGTTATCATCTTATCTTGCATTGGGGCGCAGTGGTTCAGTGGTAGTGTGTTCACCTCTGGTGCATGGGGTCCCGGGTTCAAACCCTGCTCCCGTCAAGTGAACTTTGTGGTGGACAAACCTTGTGCGTGGGTTTCCTCGAGGTTCACCCATTTCCTCTCTCTTTCTTCATTCCACCATTTCATTCATTTCTCATCATCGCCGTCTCCTTTAGTCTAGGCGGCATAAACGTGGGACGTAAAACTTAAAAATTTTATTTTATTTTATTTTATTTTTTATTTCCTCTTGTCTTCCAGTATGATCATTTCGCATCGTCTTTAGCTGGGCTTTCAGATCTACAGTTATCCGAAGTGGTCATGTGTTCGGTTTGAAGTTGCCGTTTCTACTTGGATACCATCCTGTAGGATGGGCTTCCATGTCCTCATGAAATTCTTTTGGTGATTTCCCCTACAGATTTAGGAAGTTGATAATGTGCTGTGCCTTAAGTTGTCAGTTATTGCACATTGACTGATTTATCTGTTAAATAATAATAATAATTCCTACGAATCAATGCAGCTAAACTTTGAAGAAACAATATATAATACGCATGTACGAAGGTGTTTATAGTTCGTTTCTTCGGTGATTGCACGAACTTTTAATACCTCTTCGTATAACATCATGACGTAGTCATTGACATATTTCTTAGCTCCCCTAAACTTCCCGTGGCCCCTCTCCAGATCTCAATACAAAATGCTATTATTAATGCAAAATGACTTGCCCCCCCCTAACATATTCACCCCACCACCACCAAATCTCTGAGTGGTACAGCGCCTTTATGGCTAAATGATGAGCATTTGTACCTTCAGGTAGGGAGAACCGGGATAGATTCTCGATGCAATCTCAGGTGGCTGACAAAAGAGACGTTAATCTTAAAAGCAAACAAGGGGCCACGATGGCTCAATAGTAAAGCGTTCGCCTCCGGTGCTAGGGGCCACATAAGTTTATGGCGGACATCATCATCCCGTTTCCTCTCAATGCTCATTCCATCAGTTACCTCATAATTAGAGTGACTAGATTCGGACAAGCGAAAAGTAGGACACAAGATAATAGTATATGATAGTTTACAGCGTCAGCAATTCGCATATCTTTATTTCATTTAACGTTAACTTTAGGTTAATCATTTGTGTTTGTTAAAAAGAAAAGCACTGAACAAAAGTATTCCAGGAATTGAAGTTAACTCCAAATGCTTTGATGAATGACGAAGTAGTTTATTTTTATGAACGTACAGTGAAACTTCGAGTTGGACTAAAGATTTTTTTAAAATAAATTTTCAGAGCGTGGTGTTATTTTAACGAATGAGAGAAACTTTAGACCGGCATTAGGAAACTTTTACTTAACTTGGTTAGTATCCCTGTTGTAAGCTGAAAAAGAAACTTTTCCTACCTTACCAATAGCTGAACAACAAGCCCTTCTCAGTAAAAACAATGTATTGTAAAAAGAAATGGTTCGTTGATTGATTGTTCTCCATCCTTAATCTTTTGAGTAGTGCTAAAGGACTCAACGGTTCATAATTCAGGGCCTGTGATTCAAAATGTTGTGAATAAAGAATGAAACATTAAAATATTGCAAATAAGTTCACTCAGGACATTTCGCAGGACGTTAAAAAAAAAAAAAAAAAAAAAAAAAAGACATTTGTCGATTTTCTAGGCGTCTTCGCAACACGTAGGACAGCTCTTTGAAAAACAGTACTGTACTGCAAAAAATTAGTCCGTCTGATGACCCTACTCATATTCATTCATCTTCTTTATCATCTGCCTCAATTAGCCTAAAGAGCATAAACGTGAGATGTAAAACTTGAAATTTTATCTGCTTTCTAAACAAACAAAACTTCCTATCCTTCAAAACGCTATAATTTTATTATTGCCTTCTGCTTAAGACAGTGAATATTTTTCAAGTGATTTGATTTCTCGATTTTGCTTCTATCCCATTCCAATTAAATTTTAACTCAGTCAGTGTAACTCGAGATTTCTCGCTAGTCATGACCTTGTAATCACGGGACGTTAAAGGTTAAAATTTTATTTTGGATGTTACCATTATCTGGCACGAAAGTGACATTGCTGTATGACGTCTGCTGTCTGTCACTTTCCTTTTAAAACTCTTTGATTGTGTGTTTTGTAGAAGGTATGAAGTAAAGTTTCGTATGGAGCAGAAACACATGAGGGAAAAAAAAGAAAGTTTTCTCTGCCAGACATTTCATTTCTTCCCCTTTGCTTTTAGGCGAGAACTGCCAGTGACCGGATGTGTGGTAATGGATACCAATGAGATCTGGAGCATGCGTTGCGAAAATTGGAGTTCATACATTGATGAACCAGCATTCTAAAGGGAGGATTAAAAAAAAAAAAAAAGTATACCATCTGTTATAAAAGACAACTTTTATATTAGTGGTGGACTTCGGCCTCTTAAAAAGGAAGGGAAAAATGGGAAAGAGTAGTTGAGAGCTAATTACAACTGTTTACGCTTGAGCAAACAACGATCCAAGCCATTATCAAATTCAATTATGAAGCATTGTAATTCGTCAGAAGAGGAGGCTAGGATTAATGTACAATGACTTTTTTCTTGATGCTTGCTTTAGTGGTTGACAGTTTTAGAATAGTTGTCATTCGAAAAAATAGGGGATCAATTTAAATTAGTACACGAAGTTTTGGCATCAAAAACATGGTGTACTATTATTATTATTTACTAAGGGAAAATATAACCTCTTTGAAGTATGAAACTTTAACATCGTCTTCGAGTTCATGATATTCTATGAAAATTCTGTTAAATGTAATTAAAATTGTCTGAAGATTGCCAGTTTTCAGTCAACAGTATATCTTTTAAAAAATAGACACCGTAAAGAAAACTAGGATGAGCAGCTTAACTAGGGTTGCACATGAAACTAGACAATTCTTCCAATACAAACAGACTAGTGAATGAGTCATGATTGTTCTTTGTCCTTGTATAACAACAAGGTTACAAGGGATTAGACCTCCTTTTCAAGGGAGATCGAACCATCATGGACGTTTTAACTCAAAGCATTGCGCTCCCACTAGGACATGAATCTACGACCACTAGCACTGAAAGGAGCATTTGGTTCATGAGTATGGGGAGAATTCGTGTGACATTTAGTTTTAGAGTTACAATCTTGATATTTGTCGTAGTAAAAGCTATTGTGTTGGTGCGATCTGTGGTGCTATTCAGCCGGTTCACTAGAACCGGTTGTTAAAATATTTCGAGTTCGCTGAACCGTTTGTTATACCCAGACATAACTAATGTTGTGAAGGCCTGGAATTTTGGGTTTTTAAAAATGTTTTTTAAGCCTTTTTTTCCTGAGTTTGGAAAAGAACGGAAAATTTGGGAAAAATTGAAATTTTTGAATATTTTACTATTTTGTGTTTACTAGTTTACAGTTAAGATAATTAGAATAGGAAAAATTTGTGGCAACAAATATGTATGCACCACTCATCCAAAAGTTAGCACCTTGATAGAATAGAATTACGGCTACAAAAGATACTAAATATAATCCTAGTTAGCGTAATTAAGGGGGCAGACTACGAAATATTTTTGAAAATCTAACAAATTTTCTTTGGCCCGTTTTTCGTAAGTGAAAGGAGGTAATGAAATGTAACTTACCATAATAATAGATAATGTTATTCTACACCCGAAAATACGAATAGGAAGAATTATCAATGTTGCCATCCTTAGAAATTACAGTGTGACCAGAATTTGAATTACCCAAAAATCTAGGTTAAGGCAGTGACTAGAAAAATAAACTCAACGGTAGTTGATTACTTATCATGTCTTGGTTCCTTGTTAACTACTTTTAAATAATGTTTGTATTTATTTTGTAATAACTTATTTCTTTATGTATATGTATAAATAAAAATAAGCGATGGAGATACCGGAAGAAGTGCTTGTCGGTTGAACTCGTTGAAATCTTGCAGGAATCACCACACTTTCTTGTCACTCAAAAGAAAGAAAAAGCACGCTGTAGCTTTAACTTTATAACTCATATTAACTAGCACACACTCTTTTCTACTTCTAAAGTAGAAATTTCGAGAATTGATCCCGTTGCTAAAGTGTTGCTCTCACATTTGATCCTTCTCTTACCTTTGATACTTAATTTCTTTCGAAAATTGCACAAAATAATTTCTCCGTTCTTCGTAATGTAAATGTATTTGAGTTTCATCAGTGTTGCTAGTTCGGTGATTGTGACACTAAATCACAGCGCAAAATGTTTGGTCGTTATTGTGAACCAAATCATTCAGTTTGGCGATAGGCATTTGGTATATTTTTACAAGTTTTCGGCAACCAAACTGATCTGGATACCGGATTCAGAATTTCATATTCTGCAAATTTTAAGACTTCAGATATTCAATACACGCGGAAAGAAGTTAAGTTCCTGAATACTGTGGAAACAAGTAATACGTATGTTTTCGTTGTGTAATAACATAAACCCTGCCCTAAAAGGAGAGGAGGTATTTTCAGCTGCCCTCTCTCCCTATATTTGAGTATGAAAGCAGAAAACGAATGCGTGTATTCATTGGCCGGGAAGCAGATGCAGCAAGGATTTGTTTTCGTTCACACTGATACTAATGTAGAAATTCGAACCATCTGAACATCAATAGAAATTTCCCCATGTAGCTCCATTCGGGAGTCCGTACTAAGGAGTGAAATGTTGTATGTTGTACAGAGCTGTAAAGCAGAGTTACAAGCCTCCGTTATTGTTTTGTATTTGTAAACTATTCGAATAGGGAGTTTCTCTCTCTCTCTCTCTCTTTTTTTTTTTTTTTTCAAATAGTTGTGCACTCACAAAAAGTTCTTGTTCAGGAATTTCGGAAATTGTTTTAGTAAGAGCCTAAAAGTGTGTGAGGTTGCGACTTATTATTTCTGGAATTTTGCTCTTTTACGCTGTATATGTAATCAGAATGTGTACAAACAGTGCCTTTCAGATTGTTTTATACTCAGTGATCGAGAATTAGGAAAAGGGGAACGGATATTAAAATACTCATTTTTAAAAAAGGCATTTGTATTACGTATTTTCCCCTCACATTTGCTTGCAGTTATCGTCTGATAAATTTTCAGTGTGCTGCATTCTTTTAAAATTTGATTTCACGAGCAGCAGGGTTGCATATCGTGAATAAATAAAACATACCGTAGGCGTTTTTCTATAGGTAATATTTTTTGTCAAAATAACTGGAACGAATTCAAATTACAGAAAAAAATATTCAAAATACCAATATTCTATACTGTAAAGAATAATTGGGTACCAATATATATTAGAGAGTTCCCGATACCGAGGATTTTAGAGTGCGTAAGACGAAGTAAATATTAGCAGTACATGGAATGGAAGATACATTTTTTATTCAACGCCGAGGTTCTGAAAGGCAAGACCTACTATAAAGATTGGGTCGGAAACAGGATCAGGACGCGAGACAAGGTAAACTAGCACAGTATAGGTCGTTCCCCACCACAGTGTGTAGCCTCTAAGCTGGATTTACAGGACCACTCATCCAGTATCGGCTTAATTGTAATATAATAGTTTTTATATTGTAATCTAGCTTTAAAATGTTTATTTTCAACAGAATAGCCTGGTATTTCCTCATTGTCAATATAGATCTACATATCGACAACTGGGGGGCACGGTGGCACAGCGATTATCTTTGGTGCATGGGGGGGGGGTCAAGTTAGTTTGTGGTGGACAACATCGTGTCTATGGGTTTTCTCGAGGTTCTCCCATTTCCTCCCACTTTCTCATTCAAGCAAATTATTTTATCATCATTCACTTGCCTTAATAATCATCTCTCTTAGCCCGAAAAGCATAATCGTGGGACGTTAAACCGAAATAGTTCATTTGATTTTACATCGACAGCTATAAATCTAGATAAATAATTTGGGAAAGATTTGCTCATTATAAGAGAATATCTTTTGCGTTACACTCTTTTCCTGGTGTGGCTCGTTTCTTTCACAAAAGATATCAACACTGTAGTTAACCGTAACTAAAGAACAATAAGTATGTTGGAAAAGTCCACAAGAAGGGAGTTTGAAAGTTTTGTACCTTTCTCTTTTAAGTATTTAGTGTGACAATTTTTTCCGTGTAAGTACTATTACACATAATGATTAGAATATGTATTGACTACGTAATGCATCTGTACGTATGTCATTAAATAGCCACGTAAGTGGATTCCAGTTGGTTACCAGTGCATGCTTTTATAATCTCCCGTTGCACAAAACTTTTTTTTTAGTGTGTGTGTGTGTGTTGTATGCGTGATGGCTATTTCACATACGCACGCCTTCACAATATAATTAAAATTCTCTGGTAGCTTCTAAATAGTTGTATCGAGTTGTTACTTCTTATGTGGAATATTCAGACTTGGTCGCCGAGTTTGGATTTCACATTAAGCTGTATTCTCGTTTCATTATTCTTCAGTACTCAAAAGATCGTGAAACTATATATATATATGATAATTTTAAAATGTTATATAGATTATGCATTTGGGGCCACGGTGGCTCAGTGGTAGAGCGCTCACTTTTAGTGCGAAAGATATCTTGTTCAATCCTAGACTATGTTTGTGGTGGGCATCGTGTCAGGGGTTTTATCTGTGTTCTCCCGTTGCCTGCAAATGTTCATTACTGTTACTTCTTTCCATTAACCATCAGTCTACAGGCCATAGCCCCAGGACGTGAAACTAAAATATTTCATTTTTTTAATGTGCTTACTGCATCATTTTATTTTCAAAGAAGAAAAATAAAATAGGCTGTATATGGAGGCTTCGAATCAGTAGATTTCCTCATTGAAAGGCGCGTAAAATATCAGTAATTAAATTTTTGCTACTAAAAGTACACTAGTACTCGAATCCTAGTGGCAAGCCACTTATTTTCTGTGTTCGTGTTTCCAGGTTCAATCCCTGTTAGGGGATACCTACGTCGGCTACAAATTCAAGTAGTGATTCAAAATCACTTAAAAACCCATTTTATATAGCCAGTGGCGGATCTAGAAGGTAAAAACGGGGGAGAGGGAGGCTGCCAAAAACCAGACTATGACTAGGTATATCATGATTTTACGATAAACTTTCAAAAATACATAAATAATAGCTTAAATTATTTTTGTCACTCAAAAACTGGGGTCTGGCTGTCCGCCAAGAACATAAATCCTGTCACCTCTTTTCGAGATCTTGGTGTTATCATTGACAGTAAGCTTACCTTTGCGGATAATATAAGCACAATATGTTATAGAAATCACTTGGATTCCATTATCGCTTCACTGACATAAAAAAAATCCTAATTCCTTAAGCTTGTTCTATAAGTCATGCGTTGCTCCCACCATTGAGTACTGTTCTCCTATCTGGTCCATGGCCTGCCCTACTCATAAATATATATATATATATATATATATATATATATATATATATATATATATATATATATATATATATGTATGTAATTAATATTCTTTTTAGCCATTTTATCCTACCGAGTATCTCACCTCCGAACATTTCCAAAAAAGTGACGTTTTAAAATCTCTCAATATCAAACCTCCCCTAGTGAGAAACAAAATTTCTGACCTAGTATGTTTGCATAAAATTGTAAATGACCATATATCATGTGAACAGTTAAGTCAGATCAATTTCCGCGTACCCGCAAGAACAACACGGTTTAGTGATCCCTTTTACACTCGAGCTGCGAGGGTAGGTAAATATTGTCCAAAGGTACCTTCTGAACCGAATTGTTAATACGTATAATCAGTTACCAGAAACTGTAGACTTTTTTTCTAATGAATATACTTTCAGATTCTCTCTAAGCTTTCTTTGCCATTGTACTGTATCATCTTGAGCTCAAATTGTTAATCTGTTATGTTACATAAATGTTAAAATGTTTCAGAGTAAAATGGCCTAGTGCTGGATCTGAAACCTATTAGAGTTAAGTAAATATAGTTTTGGCGCTGCCACGGGACATTAGATTCCAATCAGTCCACTAATATCCAATCAAATCATAACCAAAGAATCAGAACGTTATCGTCGAGTATGCGTTACGTTTAGATGCATCGGGTTATCTAGCAGTTAGTAAATGGAGAGCTTAAAACAGTATGTTGCTTCGTTTTCTGTCTAACATAAGGATCACACTTACTAGCATATGGCGATCAGAATTGCCGATTCTGAAAAGCGAGTGAACATATTACAGTCAATATACTAGCTTTCGGTTGAAAAGTTTTATAGTTGGTTTGAAATTGATATACAACAGTGTTTTCTGTCTTCTCTGTATCCACATTTACGTTATGCCTTCAACAGGGCACAAATATATTTTTTGGGTCTGATTGGAAATTCCGTACCTTAACTTACTCTCACCTTTCGACAGTGAATTTGAGTTCTACTTTTATTCCTGCCTGTGTATGCAATAAGTCAAATGTAGAGATAGCTCAGACGTAATATCGTGATTTTGTTATCGCTTAAATAACATTTTAATTTCTGATTATCACATTTTTTTTATGGTATGTTAGTTTGATCTTTGTGTGTGTGTGGGTGGGTGTGTGTGAATTTTTAGTTACATTTTGTGTATCACATAAGTTAAAATATGGGGGAAAAGTAAGAAAATCGTTTTATTGTAAAAATGTAATAGTGTAAACGTTGGAATCGTTTATTCCAGATTTCTTCGAAGTATGTAGTAAAGATGTTGATTTGGTCTTGTTTTTATTGCAGATGGTGCATGTATGCATGGGAACCATGAGGTGAAAACTCCCAACGAGAATGCCACTGCCAAAGCGTGTGGTGGAACCTGTGCATGTGGCGCGGGGAACGATCCCAGAGCACTTTCCGCTGCCCAATGAGTTGGAAGCTGTGACTAATGGGACTCTAGCCAACACTGTGCGACAGCTGTCTAGTTTGAGTAGACACGCAGAGGACCTATTTGGTGAATTGGCCAGAGATACACATATTTTAGCTGCCCGTGCTAATAATCTCCAAGCTCGTATTGATCGTCTCGCAATTAAAGTGACTCAACTAGACAGCAATGTGGAAGAAGGTAATGTTGCTACATTTTAAGGTAGACATTGTAATTTGAACAATATTTGTCGTCTCTATATGAAAGAAAAAAAATAAGATTCAACTTTCTTTTTATGTTGTTTAGTAAGAAATGTACTTGTGAACTTGAATCAACGCTGAGGTTGGTTCATGTGGAGGACTAACACGATATCTGTATATGTATTTTCTCTGGGTGCTCCTGGGCCGCGGTGGCTCAATGGTAGAGCGTTCACCTCTGGTGCATGGGATCCTTGGTTCGATCCCAGCTCGCATCAAGTGAGCTTTTGTGGTGGACAAACCGTGTGTGGGGGGATGTTCTCCCACTTTCTTTAATACACCATTTCATTCATTTCTCCTAATCACCGTCCCCTTTAGCCTATCCGGCATAATCGTGGGACGTAAAACTGAAAGCTTTCATTTCTCAGGGTGCTTCTGTTTTCTACATTTTCATCAATGATTTCATCACCATTCATACGTGTTTGTAGGTATCTCCTCTAAGAGCTACGCATTGTCAAATGAAAATAATCTATTTATTTATTTAATCTATCTTTTTTCTTTCTTTCTTGTTGCTTCCTCTTACATGAAATGTATAAGATAAGACGTGGGTATTTACAACGGACAAGTACCATAAAAGATAGATAAGCGTGTCGCTTGAAATAAATTGTAAACGCCTAGTCTTATTTCACGAAAAAAATTAATTCGATTAGGTGAAAAAAAAACTACTGAAAATATTAATTTGGACACTACAATGCGAGCCACATAACGGGCAAAACAAACATGGTTAGAAGGAATAGTGTTGTTTGTCTAGATAGTGTGTGTGGTTCTGGGTTCTATTTGCAGTAGGAGCATAGAATTTTCGATGTTTATTCAGCATTCTTAGGTAGTTAGAAACAGATAAAGAGGTAATGAACTCCTGTCCTGAAAGTCGGAGTTAACAGCGATAGGAGTGAGTGCATTGATCACTCATCACGCAGCTAGAAATTGTTTGGCGGACAATATGCTATAACGTCAGGAGATATATTTTTAAAGATAATATAGATTAAGTTTGTGTGAGAAAGAAAAGGGGTGACATACTGTAAATGCGTATTGATTCTTAATAGACTGGAGATGCAGTTGTAGGCGACTAACGCGTAACAAGCTATTGTTTATAAGGAGTTTGGTTTACCAAAATCTTTGTGTGTTTACTCTGTTCACGTATCCGTCCGAGAAAGAGAGAAAAAAAAATGAAATCTGAGTTTTACGTCCCACGGTTATGCCGGCTAGGCAAAAAGAATAGGGTTCGCAAAAACTATGGTTTTTATTGAAAAAAAAAAGCAAAAAAATCTTTTTTTGTTGTTTAAACCAGGTTTTTTGGTTTAAATAATTTGCTCTATGTATTTATATTACATATAAACCGAAATAAGTTTGTTTCGCCTTGATGTTCTTATGCAACAACAGGGTTATGATGGAAGGGGTCACATAAGCTTAAAGCGGAATCCAAACCGCTTCATCGGCTTACATCCAAGAGAAATTGTCCATTTTGGACATGAAACCGGAACTAATTGGTCACAAATGTGATGAGTCTGCCGACTCACTCACGAAGGACTCCTGATAAAAATACGTTGTAATAATCTTCACATAGGCCGACTTGTTAATATAACTGTCAAGAGCCATTTCAAAAGGACAAAAAATAAACAGTTACACAACTAAAAACATTATACAGAGTTATATATAAATTGGGAAACTCCCGCCTTAGCCATTGGGAAAATCCTGTTACTACTTTAAATGTATTTGCATGTAAAATTTTAGAGTCAACGTATAATCAGTACGCTAAAACTGAAGTATTAAATTACAAATTTAGTGTAGATGTCATTCAATAAAATTAAAACTAAGTCCAATTCAAGCTAATGTTGAAGATACGTAGGCAGTTGATAAATTTTGTCAATTTCTATCAATATATTAAAGCAACCTTGGCTTCTTTATAAAACAACAGGCATTAAGGAAAGCAGAAATATATAATCTGGTTTCGTTTCGTATGTTTAGGCTTAACATCCTTATGAAATACGGAGGTTATCAAGGAGAAGTCTTTCGCTTAAAGGGACATTCGAACCCCTACTTGGTTTACACTTGAAAGAAGTGTTGTGGTTCGACAGAGAATTGAACACGGGACCCCTTGATTAAAAGGTGAAAAGTAGATAAAACTAATGTTGATGGTTTGATATGTGGAAACGTCACCATGAAGTTCACACGATTTAATGCGTTTTTCGTTCTTCTTTGTCCGTTTGGTACAAACTATTTTTTTTTAAACAGCTGGTCTAAACCAACCTTAACCCTGCTAAGGAGACCGTGATGATGAGGAATAAATGAAATGGTGGAATGAGGAAAGTGAGAGGAAACAGGAGAACCCCGAGGAAATCCATGCACACGGTGTTTGTCCACCACAAAGTTCACTTGGCGGGAGCAGGGTTTGAACCCGGGACCCCATGCACCAGAGGTGAACGCGCTACCACGGAGCAACCACGGCCCCATGAGAGAGAGAGAGAGAGTTGGATAGGATGTAGAGAGTCTGAACGTAGGAATCTGGTTCGTTGATGGACGTGATTAACCCAGTTGATCCCAAGATATAGACATAAAAAATCGGTTCCCCATGTATTCATATGGAAGTAATTATAGATATCATCCTTGCTTCATAGACTACTCGCAGTGCTCTTAATTTTGGATTTGATTTTGAGTTTTAACTCCCCTTTCAGCAGCGAGGCTATATGAGACGGGAACTACTGATTAACGTGGGATCCGAACCATATGAGCTCCCGCCGGGAATGGAACCCGGTCTCCCACGCTACGCAGTGCTGAGTTTAGTGGGCCAACACGAGGTAATGAGAAGGTCTTTACTGATATGTTCCCAGATTATAAACGATAAACAAAAAATAATATATTACACAATATTCTACGCAGCATCGTCTATTTTTCCACGTAACCACCACAACTGTTAAGGCATTTATCTCATCTTACCACAAGTTTCTTGATGCCTGCCGCGTAGAAGGCGCCAATAGGACTGACCCTGACTATCCCAAAACATTGTGAGCATCAGTTTGCCTGTCGATGGTGTTTGGAATTTCTTCGTCGCTGGCAAGCCGGGATGTTTCTACACTGTGTTGTGCTGTTTTGACTCGGAAGTGTAATCCAGTATCCACGTTTCATCACCAGTGACAATGCGGTCCAGAAAACTGTCGCCTTTCTTGACGTACCTCTGTAAATGGCTCAGTGACATGACCGCTCGCTTGCTCTTGTTGACATCATTAAGAAGTTTAGGATTCCACCGAATTAACACCTAGCGGTATCCCAACGAATCGTGGACAATCTCATAAGCATTACCATAGGAAATGTCAAACTCCGTCAGTGTTGATCCACTTTCACTGCATCTGCATCGTCAACATGCGTAATGTTGTCCGGTGAGAGCGAAGAACGAGGTCGGATCGATCGCTCATTGTTTTGGACATTTTTTTCATCCATTTTCCAAATTCCTAAGCACCACCTCTGCTAGCACTTGTCCCTATACACCAGCTCCGTTTCCTATGGATATCTTGGAATTATGTGTCGCATCATAGAAGACGAGTAACACTTCGCTGCTCATGTAGCGTGGAAGTCCTAAGCACTCCACCCACTTTTGGCAATTGATAACAATGCAATGTGTGGAAGAAATGGGAGCTGCACTGAGAACGTTCTAGGAAAAGCCTACCATATCGCTCGTATATCTCAATTTTGTATTAAAATGTATTACTCAGAAAAAAGAGCGGAAAGACTTTTCGATTTTCGTCGTATAATCCTGAGGATGCAAAATATTAATATATCCGGAAAATAAATTTTTAAGTAACTTTCTGCTCGCCAAATATAAAGACTTAAGTATTTTCTATTTTCAAATATTCTTTCCTCTTACTAAAGTTTTTGAGTGGGAAATGAATGATAAAGGGAAACGCAAATAGTCAAAAGTTAGTTTTCACATTATGTACACTTGGACAAACCAAACTCCTTGCCGTGGTGTACACTGTGATACTGCCCTGCAGAACGAATGATACAAGATAGGAATAATAATAAATAACTGTAATGTGCAGGAGTTCCATCGTGCTGAAAGATATAAGTTCGTTCGTTCTTACAGTATGTGTATTTTAATTGGATCACTGACCATATATTTTGTATTATAGTATTCATATTATTATTTTGTATTATTTTATAGTATTCGAATAGTCAATTAAGATATTTAAAATAATCGTTAGAAATCATGCTATCTTTTGTGATAAAATCGATGGTCATTTCTACTCAGATAAACATGACTCGAAATGCTTCTTCATTAAGAAATTGGGGGCACGGTGGCTCAGTGGTAGAGCGTTCAACTCTGGTGCTGCGTGGGGTCCGTGATTCGATCCCAGTTCGCACCAAATGGTCTTTGTGTTCGATAAACACCCTGTTCGTGAGTGTTCTCGAGGTTCTCCCGAGAAGTTTCTTATACATCTTTCATATTTCAAAACTTAAGAAATAACTTTCATATCTAAATAAAGATTGTTAAGTAACATATTAATTATTTCTTCAAAACTGAAAGACTCATGCTTATTTATTTTTTTCTTCCAGTTTCGTTGCAAGATATCCATATGCGGAAGGCATTCAAGAGTTCTGTGGTATTTGATCAACAGGTAGTTTCTAGAGATACAATGCCAAGTGCTATGTTAGAAACCTACAAACAGTGCGATAAACCTCCACCTTTAGACAAACTTAATCCCTACAGGTAAGAAATTATAGATATACAGATTTATATTTTATTTATTTATTTATATTTTTATTTGTTACATTTAAAGTAGAGATTGTTACGCATTGATAGAAAATGCAAAATGAACATCCAGAAGACAGTGCCCCACGTGAATAAATCTTCGTACACACATATTATAGGTTGTGCACTATCTAATCGTCCTGTACCAGTCGATACATAGAGTGTATCGAAATACCATGTCAGTGTGTTGTACATTGTTCTTCAGTTGCAATGTAATCTTGCACCACTGCATAGAAACAGTGTTAGAGTTGTCGGATGCTATCCGGGGCAGTGGACCTCCATACTTGTTCCACATGATTGTGCAGTACGTTAAAGTTTCTGCTTTGGTTGGACCAAACGTCGTCCAACGTAGTCTCAGTGCTCAATGAGATGTAGGTCTGGTGATCGTTCAGGCCAATGGAACCTTCCTCCAGCAGGTTCACAATGTGGATTCGCGTGTACTCCAATATCTATATGAACTAAACTCGCTTAACAGTCCTAGCATGTCTTTAATATTCATTCCTAATTTGAAGCACAACACGGTGAGGAAGACTCTCTACTACTCAGTGGTACATCACCATCTGCTGCCAGAAGTTCGGAGTTGCCACGACCATTGTGCTATATGTACTACTGCCACAACTTGCTGCTGTAGATCATAACATACACAGCAACCTCTGCAAATACGTTATTTCCTTCCAGTGTATTAGTTCTCGTTTTCTACCACTGTATTATTAAGTTGTGGCATTTCTTTCTTTCTTTTCTTCTTTTTTTTTTTTTTTTTCAAGGAAAGACTACGTATTATATTGGTACTAGCTGCATGACTGCTTTCTTTTTGATGAATTGTTACGCCATTTAATATAATAAATAGATAGATGTAGATAGGGGGGTTAAAAGAAGTCCTGAGTGACTGATGAACGCCCAGGCCAAAGTTGAAACTTGATATTTTGACAATGTATAAGATTTGTGATATGAAGTGCATTAAGGAAGGATTTTTGTATATTTGACGGGAGAAGAATGGGGGTGGAATTACTGGAGTGAAATTACCATATTTCCGAATCTGAAGGGTAGAGACATGAAATTTGGTGTATGGTTCCCTTTTTAAACACGTGTTTCTCGGATTTTTTAAATATTTCTCTTACAAGATAAAGAAAATGGGTGGGGTTACAATTGTTATAACGTGATGACCATATCTCGAAATCCTTTTTAAGGTTAAAGACATGAAATCTGGTATTCTAGACTTTTCATTTAAAATAATTAAAGGCGTGTTTCAGCGCTTTTAGATATTTTCCCTACGAAGGATGTGAAAAAAAAAGGAGGTGCAGGTGTTAAAATGAGATCTCCATACCCCGAAATTCCTTAAGAAGATTAGGGACATGAAATTTGGTTAGGTATACATACTTTTCAAGGGCTGAATTTAGAAGGGCGAACAAATATTGGGGGTCTGGGGCGAAGTCCGCAGCTATATATATAATATAGTTTCTTCGTTTCCAAATGTTTCTGCGTGCGGCAAGCAGTTCTTCAGCTTCTAACCTTCTCTGCTTTACCAACAGGAACAGAAAGTTCAAAGCAAACGTTTTCTACTCATGAAAGCTTACGAATTTTTATATTATCATGTATTGGTTGTGCTGTTGTTGAGCCGCAAGGTTCCTGTCGCTCAGTCTCGGCCGTCTGAAAAGAATTCTCTTGAGTGCAGTGCAGTAATTTCACCAAATAAAAAGCATAATTCAGAACTAGAAGTTTTACTACTTCCCTAGCTTTGTCAATGCATGGTAAGCGAATTTCGGAAACAGATCCCCTTCTTTCCCAAATGTTCGTGTAATCATGGATCCAAGAGTAGTATGCCTGCCAGACCATTGACTGTGCTGTCGATGTTCTCATTTACCTGTTACCACTATCGTTTATCACAGCTCCTTTTTTTCTCCATGTGGTTTACGAAAAGGGGAGCGAATACCTAACATCACAACATTTAGTTGGAAATGACTGCATTTCACAGAAGTTGAGCGAAATAACACGAGTGATTTTTTATCATGTCATCATAACGTAAGTTATAGCAAGGAATTAAAAAGAGGAAACATCAGAAGTCACGATATGTTTTGAAACATACGTAATTAGAAGTTAGCAATATTTTACAGCATGGTACCAATGTAGTATATTTGTTATGTCAGGACCTCAAACACCACAACATGAATTAATTTCAGAGGACATGACCTAAACCCGTTCTGCCAAAAATTCAGCATATTTTTTTTTCATATTAAAGTTTTTTTTTTTTTTTTTTTTTTAAGTTTTTTATTTTTTCATGCGTTGTCCAAACAATTCATTTATGATGTTTTTGACTTTCCAGAGAGGACGGAAAAGATGGACTGAAGTTTTATACAGACCCGAACTATTTCTTTGACCTTTGGCGACAAGAAATGCTCAAAGATACTGAAAGAATGATGCATGACCGTGGTAAAAAGGTAAGATTTTCTTCGCTCGTGTAGTAAACTTTGTAGGTAATACTCTGTCTCATAGTTGTCTACAAAAATATATATATATATACATTTTAACGAGAGGAAATTCTATATTGTGTGTTAGTTGTAAACTTAGTAATACATCTCCAAGTTTAAAAGAGTTAAGTAAATAATGCACCTTAAATGTTTCCTACATCTATACTGTAACATGATTTAGAAACAAAAATGGTCAAGGGAAAATAATTATTCATTTGGTGTATATTCGTATTTTAAGTTTGAAAATAAATTGCGATCATTCACTGGTGCTGCAGGTCAGCCACGTAACTCTTAAGAGTCTTCATCCCGGCGAAATTAAAATACCGCTAATTTTACAGTAATTATGTGATATTTTCAAATAGATAAAAGATAATCGAAATGTGGAACAAGAGCGCCCTAGACAATATTATTTTACATGAGAAACCGTTATCACGACTCACTTATCTGCTTTCGATTTCAAGCCATTTTGAAAATGGCATTTATTTTCGCGTTTCTAAACAGCTGAAAACGGAAAGCCACTAGGTGACTTGTGATAACGGTACCTCACGCAAAATAATATTGTCTAGGGCGCTCTTGTTCCATATTTCAATTATCTTTTATCTATTTGAAGATATCACATAATTACTGTAAAATTAGCGGTATTTTAATTTCGCCGCGATGAAGACTCTTAACAAGGAAGCTCAAAACACATACTCATGAATTCTTCACACACAAAGCATTCTTTTAACTCGGAAATAAGTCTTATTACGTAAGACTGCCAAATCGTAGCACAGAATTGTCTTCTTATAAATAACAAAAGTAGGAAACAATTCAGCTATTAGGCAGTTGATTGGAGAGAGAATTCAAGGACCGGCAAGTGTGAAAATTGAGGAAGCCTTTTAAAATCTGTGGTAAAAGAAACATCATTGTCATCGTCAATTGAGATAATGGTGAGTACGATCTTTCCATTTGGCTAATATCGATGCATTAGAGTTTTTAATTCCGACTCACAAAATTCGACTTCCACATTCACATCAAATAACACTTCCATTAGTTGAGTCTGATGTCTTGTGTTGTAAGACAATTCCCATGAGTTAGTGTCTGATGAAGATAACGTTAAGTTATTAAGCAGTTACACCGCTTTTTAGTTTTAATAAATAAGTATATATACTCTGGTCAGAAGTGTTAGTTACTCTTTAGTGAGTTCCAGAATCGTGACGGATAGTGTTACACGTCTTGTAGCTTAAGGGTATAACGTGGGACGTGAAAGTAGAAATTTAGTGTAATTTTTTCATGGCAATAACCCAAAGATATACATAAATAAATCATTTTAAGTCTTAATATTCTTTATATTACCTTAAATATACTTTTCCGTGGTAAAGGTTTACAGATCTTGCACATACAATGAGAAATACAGTAAATTACTTTTTGACCTTTAAAAATAAATCACCAGGGAAATATTTTTTTATGTAATAGGAGGTAATTTCATTGTACTGTTCAGAGGTAACACGTTAAATATATTGTGTTGTAATGTAAACGTCAGCATCGGCCATCAAGTTACATTACAATAGGAAAATTTGAGATAAATATATTATTTAGGTTGGTTGTGATAAGCCTATGGTGTTACTTGCAGTGTTCTAGTAATTCAGATGTTAAATTTCATTTCTTTCCTTATAGCCACATCGTCCTAGAACAGAAGGTGGTGGAGGCAGACACAAAAAGCGTGTGAGACAACCCCACAATACACGAGAGAGACAACGTCAAATAGCCGTGGGACACGGAGAATACATTATGCCTCAGAATGTTCACTATCGAACTCCTCAGGTAATGGTCCTTCTTTACTCAGTAGTTAACCATAATTTTTGTATATTATAATAAATATATATATATAAAAAAAAAAAAAAAGGCGACTGGTGATTCGTTTCTCAATGTTGTGTAGTATTGTAATGAATTTTTGAAAGGATAGAAAAACATGACATGAAAATCAATCTACGATTACGTAATCTGACCAGAATGGTAGTAGTCGGGAAACGCTGCGGAAAACAACACGTGTTGCAGGAAGAAGCAACAGCATTCGTTCGTTTGTTATGAGATAGTGTTATGTTTTGTTCAGTTCATGAATTTCAAATGCAGTAGTATATGTTGTAAAGCTCATATATAATATTTGTGAATGCACAGAATTCGCAGTGTAAGAAACTGTAAAGAGGTCGAAGATTTGTTTATTCGGAGAGATATTACTTGGAAAACTAATAAAGAATATTGAGCAACAGAAGATTAGCATTTGGCTTCTCACTTTCGAAGTAGTAGTAGTGAATTAAATGTAATTAATTAATTGTTCTACGGATCAATGTTGCAAATCGACGTAGATGAACGTCTCAGCAATTGTAGAATCCACACGAAGTACTGGGAGTACAAATTAGCTCGGTCCGTTTGTTTGTGATCAAAAATGCATTTATTCCAAAACAGAATAAAAGAACAGATTAAAATTATTGTCCATCGCTGGCTACAACTTTTTCCCACCTCTCAGGCAATTTTCGAATTCCGTCTCGAAAAAATGTCTCGTCTTTTGAGGCGATCCAAGTTAGGAGCCAGTTTTTGATTTCTGCGAAAGAACTGAACCGGTGATTTGCCAAATTGTACTGCATCCATCGGAACAACCACTAATCAGAAGGAGCAGTGTCCGGCGAATATGGCGGGTGCAGTAAAATATCACCCACGTGAGCATTTCCGAGTATTTTTTTACGACTTTTGCGACATGATGCCGATGAATCGATAACTGTCATGTCTCTATCCATGTCATGTCTTTTCTCGTATCTATTTTCTCGTAATGCACGACTCAAACGAATCAATTGTAACGTATACCGATTGCCCATAATGGAATCGCCAGGTTGTAGTATACAACACCCTTTTTGTTCCACCAGATACACAGCATGACCTTCGAACCATAAATATTCGGCTTTGGTGTTGATGTTCAAGTCGATGGCAACGATTAACCGAGCATAGCGTAGTATTGTTTCTTCTTAAGTTGTTGTAGAATATCCATTTCTTATCCCCAGTCCGATGTTAAGAAAAAAAGGTACCTTTGAATCAGCTGCTCGCAAGTGAAAAATTGCCTTTCAATATCTCTGTTTCAGTTCATAAGGCACACAGTTACCTTGCTTGTGAATCATTCCCATGGATTTCAGTCGTACGGAAACTGCTTGTTCCGTAACTCTTAATGATTCCTCAAGCTCCTCTTGCGTTTGACTCGGATCTTCATCGAGTAATTTTTTTCGGGGGAGGGGGGGGAGCTGCCCAGAGCGAAGCTTGTCTTAAACGCTGAAATCGCCATTCTTGAAACGTCGGAACCATTCCGTACATGATTTATCAATTGGAGCATTGTCACCATAAACTTTACAAGTATTCGATGCGCTTCTGCTGCACTTTTCTTCCAATTAAAGCAAAAAATTAAAACCTCCCGCTAATACTCCTTAGTTAACACAAAAGTTGACGTGTTCAACCCAGTAATAACTAGGGATTTTGTATGAAACTGTAAGTGATATAAACTGAATATCAGACAGATATCTAACCTCTCTGAAACCACCGAAATCAACTGTCACTATCAAACATTCATAACAGCCAAAGCCATCTTTTGAAAACGGACCGAACTAATTTGTACTCCCTATATAATTAAATTATCAATCCACATATTCTTATAGTACTCATCTTATTTAAGTAATAATACTTTGTAGGTGCTGAGAACAGATAATTCATTATAGGTTGAAACAGAATTGCACTGATATTATAAGTAACAATTTGTGGAAAATAAAACACTTCATGCTTTTCCATTTGACTCTGTAACTACTTTTTGGTATTTTTACTTTGGCAGCGTGTTACATTACACGTTAGTGAAAGTTGTTCGGTTTGGAAAGACAGATTTCAGTGGTTCTAATTGCTATAGTGGCTAAGGGGCTAAACTTTGCATTATATGGGGAGAAGAAATCTTTTTTCGTAAGTTTCTGTTACTCTAAAAGGTACTGATTCCCTTTTTGCTATTCTTACAATGAAATGTGGATTACTTTGGTACTACTGCTGTTACAAAACACTGAATTCTTTTCCACATTAAAGAGCAAAACATTTCTTGTTCGTCTTCACTTGTTCAAGCTGCTTCTGGTAGCATCTGTTAAAAGCAACTATTGTATTCGGATTCCGAGATAGCCTTTCTAAGATTTGTCTAATCGAAACCATACTAGTCACGAAACTACAACAAAATCACATGTTAAGAGTATTTAACCGTTGAATATGTAGTGATGTTTATAATATGAACGTTTGAAATTATTACTAACAAAAGGGAAGTATTTGCGAAATTAATGATAATAAAAATACTAGTAATATCAATCATTGACAATTCACAGTTTTTTTTAAAAAAATAAATGTTTGAGTGTCGTGCAGGAAATTAATTTTATTGAAAACTCACTAGCTTTGCAAACCTGTCAAGAGTACTCGTAAATAACTATGTGTATTCACTTATGTTTTTTATATTACAGCCAATCCAGCATCCTGATGAAGTTCTGTTGGGAACTACTATTCCTGATGGCCGACCTCCAAGGCCGAACAGTATCGAGCTTCGACGCAATTATCCAGATGAGAATCAAGGAACATACAGTCCTACTCATCATGCTCAGAGTCCTGCTGAAATTCATTACAGGTATTTGTCTTGTTTGAAAATCGTTGTTTTTTTGAATGTTATTTCGCTAATTGAAATCAACTTCCTTTAGTATCTTTTACTATTTAATTGTATACAGTGTGTCCCGCTTAGAAAAGAACAATTCCTAACACTGTAGCAACTTATTAGAATGATGGAAATGTTGTCATTGTGCAGAGTAACTGAGAAAGTTTTGCTAACAATGCATTTGGTGCTAGCTGCGCTTGGGCACTAACTATAAAGTCGTCAAAAAAAAATTATCACCTCTCGCCATTAGCCAGTTATCATATGGACGTCGTAACAGGTGTTTTTCGTATTATCACTGGCGAAATTGAAATCTGTGAAGTCTGTTTAGAGAAGTTTTGACGTGCAACAATATGCCTATCCCAACTCTCACCTGGAGTCGTTTTCCAAGAAGACGGCATTCCATGTCGTTTTTCTAACGTTAGAAACTTCCTGGGTGATCATTTCAATATAAGATAGATTGAAAAAAGTTTGAAGTTCATAAAATGGTCCCAGTGATCACCAAATCTTTCTGAGTGTGATCTCATCTTGTGGAAATTTGTTAAAAACCAGATTTATTATACATAGGTTCTAGTTTAGAAGACCTGCGTGAAAGAATTGTTGTTGCAATAACCAACGTCACTCCACAGATGCTTGAGAACATTTAGATTGAGGTGGATTACCGTTTTGACATTTACTGTGCAACTAACGATGTACAGTCGAAGGTCGTTAGTTCTGAGTTGTAGTATGTACGAAATTTGGTCGCTAAATCTTTGTAAATAAAGAAATTATACTACTTTCATTTGTTAATAGTCCTAAGTGGGACACGCTGTGTGTAATTTGATTAGTTTGCGGAACTTAAAATTCTATCTAAGAAAAATATATTGGACTTGATATGGTTTTAATTAGTAGCAGCGGAGGTTTTCTGTCTTTGTTATTACTTGTGACATTTATAGTGAATTATATTACTGTCATGTTCTTCCCTAATTATGTGTCTTAAATAATGTATGTAAAAGCACGTGTACTTTGATTAAGCTGTCTAAACAAACTCTTAATAAAATACCGGTATATATTAAGTAGTAATAAACTATTATTATTCAAATCTAATTGTATTGTGTTTGTTTCAGAGCTAATTATCCTCAGGATTATGAGGATACGTATCAGCAGCATTACGCACAAGGTCAGATAATTTGTGGAGATTCGTACTCCACTCCAACAGTGCAAACTCCTAGTCGCTCGAACGCAGCAAGGGCTGCTTCACAAAGGCCAACTCAGCCGCCTCCTGCTCCACCCAGTAGCAACAACTCCAATAACAGGTAAGAATTAATGTATATCGTGGAGTCATTGTCTAAAACTCTATCCTATTTATTATTACCATTTAATGTATGCATCTTGATGATAATGCTTCTTCATTTCACAGTGGAATTACATTAAATTAAATATATTTCGGAAATTCTGCTCTTCTTCTCATTAATAGTTAAGAAAACCATTGGAAGTAATCAGTGCCACTCGTAGAATTTCCACAAAGTAATATGAGGAAAATTGAAATGTAGAGGAAGAAGAATCATGTAAAAAGATTTTTTTAAATGCGATATTCAGACCAGCTGAACGTACAAAACTCATATTAGAAACCATGCTCAAATGAAACCTGCCTGGGCAACACTGCACACTGAGTTGAACATGTAGGAAAGTGTGTATTGGGCGAGTAACACAACAATTAGTACTAGACATGCATACATACCAGACCAGTTGTTGATGTGTCTGACTGGGACATAAAGAAGGTATAACAGCGATTGCAAATCTGTCCCGCGTTGATCAGTGGGCTGTGATTGAGTTCTTGTCAGTAAAATCCACAGGAGAATGAATGTAATTTATAGGGAGAAGAGTATATCAAAGTCAGTTGTAAAGAATTGTGCACGAATATTCCATTAAAGTCGGGAACATACGACACATTCCATGTCCAGTTCACGATGAGAGGTTCTGCTCACTCACCCTAGAGCCTGGAGTTGTCACTGTGCGACTTTCTGTTGTCTAATCCCTTGAAAAAATACCTCGAAGTGCAAGTGTTTCACAGCGGTAATGAGGTGAAAGGTGCAGAGATGGAATGATTCAGTCCACACCCAGAGCCTTTCTCGATCGAAGTTCGACTTCTGGGGAAGCTGTGGGATACCTGTCTCAATCACAATGGTGCTTACTAATCCCCGACATCCGTTACTCTTTTGATTCTTAGTTATTGTACTTTCTTTTGTGTATATGTTCTGCTTTCCGTGTTGGCCTGTATTACAGTTTTTCATTTTTACACGCTTTGTACAAAATAGTATTTTCTTTCTTTGGTACAGTCCTTCATCTTCTGTATTTGAATTTTCAATGTATTTCCTCGTGTAAATAAGTGACTACTGATTTCTTACCTTCGTTTTCTGTAATTATATTAAGGAAGGAAACATTAAAGTTTAACCAAGATATTAGTTGAATGTGATTTCATTATTTAAGTTACACATTTATTTCGTTGATTCTTAGTGTAGTGTTAATGATAAAAACTAATCTGAATTTACATTTGAGTAGTAGTATATAAACCACTTTATATATTAGTTAAATAAGTAAGTTAAATCGCATCAAGAGGTGGTACTTGTTACTTTCTTTTTATTATTCTGAAAATAATAGTTAAACATAGACCACAGTCAAAATTTAGGCTTTATACCATCTACTACTTAACAGAGAATTTTAAAAGCTTAATTCAAAGAGCGAAAAAGTGCTGCTATATCGAAAATTCAACCTGAGTCCCTAGTTTACCGTGATGGTATGTTAACTTCACACTATCCAGTTCTTTTTCTGACCACACCCATATTCTCACTCTTGAGGTCAGTGCGGAACCATTCCAGACCTTAGAATATGGGTGTATCCAGAAAGATGTGATGGCCTAGGTAATGAAGTGGTTATCGTTGAGGTACAGGAAACAGAAAACCCGGGTTCGATCCTCGGTCCAGTAGCACAATTTTTGTTCATGAGCTGCATTGAATTTGTGTTCATACAGAATATAGCGTAACGAACTTCCATTGTTTCGCCCGCTTAAAACTAACTTATAAGTTAATAAGTTCTGAAAATATTGCTTATTGCATTAGCGTAAGTCCATGAGGCGTGCTTTCGTACCTTCCATGTTATTTCTATTGATAGTAAATGGTATATCTTAGTAACGTACACTTGAAATGACACATATTTGACTGGAACACACGGAGTATGAACGTCCTTAAGACTATGTCATGGCTGATCAAGAACGTAATTAAATCAATATTATCCAACGTAAGCATTTCCATGCCCACTAGCGCCATTATGTAGGACTACGAGGTAACACTAAAACTTATTCTCAACTCAACACCATCTTAACATATCACATTAAACTTTACATTGTTACGTACACATGTTTTACAATAATAATTTCAACATTTTACTGAAGATCACGCAGATCAAAACCTTAGATCACCTCGAAACAATGTTAGAGCTTCATAGAGCTTGTTTTGCAATGTAGTCCATCTTGGCACAATTTCATGGTACTCTGAGAAATTTAACTTACAACGTTTGGAATTTAAAATGTGTTTTAAAAATTAATAAATATAATATAGGATGTATACACTTTCATATACCCAAAAAACTTAACATCTGTAGATGATGGTAGGATTGCAGCAATAGTTAATATGCTATGTTTCCTTTAAAGCCTTTCATGTTGTTGTATCACAATATCTTATTGTTAACCCACTTCGTAGTATCAGTCGGAGACGAAAGAAATGTATGAAGCTATCATGAATATTTTAAACAATACTAAATGCATTGTAATCTGCACCTGCTGTGAGCTATGACAAATGCATTTAGCTGGTAATGTGATAATGTCAAGTTTATAAAAACAGTTATCTAAGCGCATGTCATTGTTTGATGTAAAATGTTATTCTACAGCACAATAACCACGTATACTTCTGTAGATGTTACAGACCGATTTGAGTAAGACCCGTGCTTAGTGAAGGTGTGATGAAACAAAATTATTGTAAGGTAAACTTACAGACAGATTTCTATCTAAATCTAACTTCATTGATAACATACAACATACTCGACAAAATGAAAAGACAGTATCCGCTGCTGAGGTAAGTTGAGAGTTCGTACAACAAAGGCGGATGTTCCAAATTATGTTTTAAGTAATTGCTTGTTTGACTTCATTTCATAGTTTCTGAGACATGTACCTGTACAGTAAACCCTCGATTTAACAGATAGAATGTAGCAAATGTACTTGGGGTAGGAAACTGTTGAGCCAAAAACTTTAAGCAGGATTTTTAATGATTGTAAGACTGCTACGAATACGTTAAATGGAGGATTTAATGTATGTTCGCATAGTGCACATTGTTTAATTAGAGAAGTGACTCTCCTATCTAGCAGGTGGGTGAAGTTTTTCAAATAAATATATTAGTCTTTTCGTGTTTTTAATGTATTTTAATTTTCTTTGCAGCACTCCGACAGTGTCGTCTGCCGTCGGAACACCAACACGAGGTCGAAGTATGAGTGCAGGTCGAGAGACGTTGCCTCCACCACCTCCTCCCCCTGTGGAAAGCGTAACAACTTCCGGAATGAACGGACCGATTCCCATGCATGTGATCCGAACAGGCGGCAGTCAATCGGGTAGCCCCGTGCTCACCTCCAACCATTCCACGCCCACCCATTCCCATTCCATGTCTCCTCCCCCAAGCACTCAGCATATCTACGGAGGAAGCAGTGGAAATACTCCAGAACCTGTCTCCTCCAAGATAGCGGCCAATGCAGATGGAAGCGACCTCCCGCCGCCTCCGCCAACGCCAGAGCAACAGAAGCAAGCGAAGGACCACGTGTCTCCCTCACCTCCTCCCCCGCTGCCTCAGTCCCAGGCTTCTGTAGAGAGAACTCCATCTCCCGATGCAATTCCACCCCCACCTCCTCCTCCTCCGCCACCACCTTCGTCGCTTCCAAATGGACCATTGACTACTCCTGTGCCACATGCATCGCCGCCACTGGTCAACGGTGAAGTAGGGAAGACTCAGGCGAAACCACCACAGGTCAGTGAACAGGATAAGTAATACCATATGTTTTTTAGCCAAATGCTGCCAAATTAAACAGTTTCAGAGGTTTTAGTATATTAATCCACAACTAACAAATAATCAGTTTTGGATAGGTTTATATTGTCTAAATCAATCTCAATCTTTTTAAATTAAGGCTGGTTGAACTTGATGTGCGACTTTTGCTGAAAGTACGCTTTTTTTTTTTTTGTAAGTATCCTAGCTGCATTATAACCTGATTTCATTACTAAATGTTTCTGATTTTTCAACAAAATGCTGATTTTGGGAAACGGCATTGCGAACAGTCTCAGTCTAAGAACCAAAAGGAAACGTGAGTTTCTCTCAATACTCCCTCAATCTTTAGTCCAGCCATTTTCAAACGGTGTGCCGGGAGAAAGCTAGTACCATATGGAATGTAATGCACACTTTTTAGAGTTCATTATTTATAGCTTTCAAAACGGTAACAATAACGGTTTTACTTTGTGATACGCAATTGCGGTTCCGTAGGTAATGCTTCTTTATGATAAAATAATGTAAGTAACTTGGCATTGCCTATGGAAAAAAATGTTTGCTGTAGAATTTTAAATTACACAGTGTGCCAAAAGCTGAAAATGATTGAAAAAAAATCGCTTTAGTCATTATCGCTCGCTTTCGATCTCAGAAATCACATACATTGCATACATTGAAACCCCTCAAGTTATAGTTTACTTGCTTTTGAAGTTCAAAAGTGTCGAAGATCTAACACCATGTTAAGTATATTTCTGGAAATACTAAATTGGACCTATATTTCATCCTTGAAGACGCTAGCGTTGGAAAATTTCTGGTGTTATGCCATTTGTATGTTTTAGGGGAAAAATAAGTTTACTAGTTTGTATAGTTTGCCTTTCTTATGCAGAGTGTAGTTTCCTCTAATAGCTATCGTAAAAGAATATACATCGGTTAAGGAAGAACACTAGTGCGATAACAAGAAAGGTCAAATTTATTTTCGAGAGAAATAATAAATCATATAAGATATCTACTCCAGTTTCATTGAGTTTTTCTAACTTGAAATTGAAAAATATCTGGAGAAGAAAGAATCAGACAAGAAATAAATAATAATAGTAATGATATTTTGTAGGAGGAAATACACGTGTGATAAAATTAGCCTCATCGCTCCCCCACCCCTGGGTGTAGGTTGGAAGCAACTTCTAAAACTTAAATGAGGATCACCTTTCTTTTTTTTTTTTTTTTTTTAATTTATTGCAGATTCGGATTTTATAGGGATTTAGTAAATAAATTTTGATTTTTTTTTTGTTCAATTGGTTTTAGATGGCGCTGTAATCAGTAAAGTAGTTTTAAGGTTTAATAGGACACCCACGATTCATTCCAGAATAAATCTGCTATAAACAGCACCAGTCTTGTCGTAAATGTTTTTACGACTCGTGATAAATAGCACTACATTCAGCAAGAAGTAGATAAATTCCTGTCTTTGACTAGTATGACCCATGTTCACCGTCGATCAAAAGTTGATATGACGAAGCCTGTTTTTCGTACATTACCTCATTATGGGGGTGTTTATTTACGGTGTGTCCCCTTGATTCTCACGTTTCAGTTACAGTAGGTGCTCAAATTTACTACCTTCAAATGCTCTACATTTATTGATACTCGCATCGAATGATTGTACACAACTTAATTGTGCGTCTACCGTAATTTTGATTCACTGCATCATGTTTTCACGATTTTTTTGACATTGTATCTTTTAGGAAATCCAACGAAATAAATCTGGTTACGTAAGGTGCTATTAGGTCGTACGTAAATCAGAAACATCTCTCTCTTCTCTTCTATACTCAGGTAATCCTTATTTATGGAGTGACAGTAGGAGACAAATGACAATATGAAATATTAAAGAAATAAGGAAACTAGGAACAACTAGTAAAAATCGAACAGATAAACGGAGTTTAAAACAAACGAATCGACTCAGCGAATACAGTAACTGTCCAATTGAATATGGTATCCAAAATGTGAAATAAATACTTTTCAAAAGTAATACAAAATAAATGAATGAAATAACTGGTAAACAAATCTCTTGAACAATTAGATATTTCAGTTAAAGAAGTGTGACAAATAAAAAATATCGGATAGCCTTTGTGGAAGAGATGCAGCCGACAACAGCTATCATCGCACACTGCACCTAATTGCACTGCCACATACGACACATTTGAATTATATGAATTCATGCCGAATACAGAGCCACCTTTTACACCAGTTATCATGAGTCGAGGAAACGAAGGTAAAAGATTCGTACTGTATAGCGCAGATTTTATTTTGGAATGAAACCTTCAGTGAAACTAGTTTTCACTGATAAAAAATGTTTCGAATAAAATGTACTGTATTTATTTTTTCCGGCAGAATCCGATTCTGCAATAAAAAATGGGTGTTCCGATTTAAATTTTCAAAGTTACCCCATGAATGGAGGCGAGGTCGAGGCCGATCTAATTTTATCACACACAAATTTCCTCCTCCACAGTAGTAACTTATTGTTTCGAACACTTTTTCTGCGTCCGATGTTTATTTTTCCAGATATTTGACAATCTCTCAAGTTCAAATATTCACCCTGTATAACGAATAACTTATCAGAAGATAGTGGAAATATAACCATATGTACTAAAAGACTCCAACTGTAAACGTTTCATTAAATAGCGAGGAAAGAACTAAAGGGGGCGATTGAATTTAGAGAACAGAAGAGTAGTTGTACAGTAACCAGGCAATAGTGTCATCCTCATAGTCTCGAGAATTATAATATAACCCAGTGTCATAAACAGAAATTATCTTGAAAGAAAGGGAGAGATCCGAACTTTATTTTTTCAACACATACTAAAAATTTGATCATGATTGAGTTGAGTTTGATCGTGATCCTAACTAACAGTTGCTATTTTGTTTCGGCAGCTACTAGCAGCACCTTGCCATTTTCCAAACTCTTAATAATGTAATATTACTATCTTGTTGTCAACTTGGTTGTAGAAGAAATGTTAAATTTATCGTATGGTATATTCTTTTTACGTTGAATTATTTGACTAAAGAGTAAATATATTTATAAAGTTCTTCAAATGTTTGACATAATATTGTTGTATGCTTGGAAATTTCAAACATTTTGATACATAACTCGTCATCTATTGAGCGTATATGTAACTATAGCATATCACGTGAAAATTATGTTGTTTCATCTGTAAATCCTACATGATTTGCAAAGTTTTATATATATTGAACTATATATATTAAAGAACAAAATGTTCTTTAATGTCTACTGAGGATTCAGTTTGAAATGGTAGTTGCTGGTGGTGCTAGTGCAGCAAAGCCGAATCTAAGATGCATTTTTCGCTGTCGAACAGACGAACAATATATAAAATTTCTTTTATTGTGTTCATTTTTATTTCGAGAATTCTAGTTAGAATAATTGAGATTGTGTTTGGTGGAACAGCCGGGAGAAGCCTTCCACTTCGTTAGATCACTGTTGTAGTCGGTTAATGTGGTGATATTGAAGGAAAGAAAAAATAGCTTTAAAAGGAATACTAGTCTGAAAGTATTACAGCTTCATTGTTACTATTATTATTATTCGAGAAATAAGTGCAATTATTTGATGGTATTATAATTAACTCATACGAGGTGTGTGAGAAAAGTAATGAGACTGGCAACACTGTGCACGAACTGACAATGCTGCTGCCTCCACCTTCATACATCAGTTAACTTAACACTAGCTGTTGACTCAGTACAGGTTTGACTTGCCCCTGTTGCAACATGATTGTTAAGAACATTTGAAAATGAAGTTGTGTTTGTAAGGTGGGCTACGAAAAGGACCGGCAAAAGTTTGACCAACGTTATGCCATCAAATTTTGTGTAGAACTTGGCAAATCTGCTAGTGTGACATCTGAAAAGTTACAAGGAGCTTATGGAGAACAGTCCCTATCCAGGGACAAATCCTTTCTAGAAGGCCGAGAACAAGTGGAAGCTGAACCTCGTGTGTGAAGACTTTCAACTTCAAAAACCACAATGTGGAAAGAGGAGGGTCTCTTGCGAGACCAAATTGTCGGTTGATGGTGAGAATGATCAGTAGTCAGTTAAATTTGAACGTGTTTACCATCCATCAAGTTTTAACACAGGATTTGGACATGAAAGAAAATGTGCCCCAAGATGGTGCGAAAAAACCGTATCACACGGCCGCCACTATCAGTGATTTTTTGGCAGGAAAAAGCACTCAGTTGGCTCCTCAGCTCCTTTCTTTGCTGGATCTCAGTCCCTGTGACTTCTTCATATTTCCCCTTGCTCAAAAGTCACTTGAAAGGGTGCCATTTTGGTTCTTTTTGGGTAATATCGAGAAGAGTGTAACCGACGGCTTAAAAGGCATTTCACCAGAAATCTTTTAGCACTAATGACAAATGAAAACAACACCTCTGTTGCTGTGTAGCTTCCCAAGGAGACAATTTTGAAGGGGGTTATCTTGATTTGTAAAAATAATAAAATTCATTGTTAAAAGAAAATGTCTTTTGCTATTCTAACACACTTCGTCTAATTATCGAAACTTACCATGTTTACTCGCGTAATAGTCGCACCTTAAGTAAAAACATTCGCCAAAAAAACAAAAAGTCCGCATAAACGATGGGATTTTTGTCTTTGTGAATGAGTTTCTTCGAAATTCCTTATCTCGCGCGAATTCGACCAAAAGAACTTTTTGTATTTACTGACACGTAAACTGTGATCCATCTGTCAACAGAGATCAGGCAACCTACTTCCATCCTCCATTCTGCGGTCCCCCTCCAAATGTGACTTATCCCATTATGGTACCTGTTTACAACCATCTCGTCTGCTCTGGCATTCCACCGTATTGCCTCTAGAGTTTCAAACATTTGGTTGTGATTTCAAAAATCACTTTTGTTTTAATATTCTACCATATTTTATTTTTATATAGGCTTAATGCTGTAAGTATCAAAATTCGAAACTGTTTTGATCATAGCGATAATTGAATGGCAGTTTTCCTCGCGTAATAGTCGCAGTTGGATTTTCGTATTAAAAAATTAGTACAAAGAGTGCGACTATTACGCGAGTAAACACGGTAATAATGTTTGATTGAGCTTACTGGTTCTCTTCCTACCAGTTCACTTATTTTAGTTTGTCATGACTTTCGAAGTTTAATTTAGTTTAACGTTCTCACGACTTTTATTGGATTTTCATTGTGTTGGAATTAAGTTTTACATGGGGTTAATGAGCACACACCCAGGTAGATTATTTATAAGTCCAAAAGAAGACTTCATATGCCTTGAAAGAAAAATTCTTGTTTGTCCATTTGACAGGCTCAAAATTAAATAGCACTGTTTTGTTTGTTTGTGTGTTTAAATGCAAATTTCGTTAGGATAAAGAAATGTAGAATTTGTTTTAGCAGTATGGTTTGTAACTTGAGCGAACGCTTAGCAAATTAAATTTTTCTTGTATGTTATAGGTTATTTCAACTTCGCCTCCAAAGTTATCGCCACCAAAGATGATTGAAGTTACAGCCAATGCCAACGCAAGGAACAAAGCAGTTACCACTCCAGCAGCAATTTGTGATGCTAGATGTGATCTTTTGAAGGCCATACGTGATGGTAAGTGTCCTAGTTTGATATACTAGAACTTCCGGTAAAAGAAATTATTTGCCAACAAATCTGCATTGAATATTTTCTTCGTTTTATGATTAGTAAAAAAGGATGGGAAAAAAATTAGGAGAATATATTGACCGTTGTACTCAAAGATTATTTGAACGTTGATTTTAAAATCACTATAAATATTATTTAGTGATTTAGCTTATGATTAGTTTATTAATTTGGAACAGTAGAAACTAATAACAAAAAAGAAAAAGTAATGCTCATGTGTAACAGGAGTGTCATTTCAGATTTTGCTTGGGAGCAGAAGGGGGGGGGGGGGGCAAGACCACTTGATATAAGTAAAATTTCGCATTTATCACTGACTTACTACTATTCTATTGATAAAATTATATAAATCTCAAACTCCGGGGGGAGGCAATTGATCGTCCCTGCACCCCCTGAATGACGCCCTTGATGTGTGATTGTGTAAAATAGATGTTTTTAACACCTGATTCTCTATAGATAGATTCAGTGAAAGTCAGAGTGTAAATGCTCAACAGGGTTGGGGATTGAACGCCGGTCTCCGGCATATCGTACTGATACGCTACATGATTCTTCCCGGAGAGCCACGTATTACATGGTGTGATCAAAAAGTACGTGAATGTAGTTGCACAATGTCATCTATTGATGTTGTATCAGGGTGTCTATCGGTCACAAAAGTCACGAAATCAGAAAACAGTCATGAAAGTCAAGAAATTTAGCTTTTGGGCAATGATTCATTTTATCTGTACAAATATAAGTACAGACTGGAAAATTTTGTTCTATAAAACGTCAAACTCACCACCAAAAATGTCTATGGTTGGCTTTAGACGCTACCAAATCGTAAGCAAAGCACGCTTCTATCGCGTGCATGAAAATTCGGCCCAAGTCGCACCCAAATTCGCTCCTGAGAATGTTACTAAATTTTATGGTTTGGTAAAGAAAAGGTCACGAAAAAGTCTAAATTTTTATTTTGGAATTTTAGTAGACAGGCTGTGTATCCATTTCAACTAGTAAGACCGGTAGCCTAAACCTTGGGTACAGTCAGTGTCGCGCGTGACATATTAGTGGCTTCCAGAGGCAGAAGAGGACGTGTTAAGAGAATCTGTCTCGCGCCAACATTAAGTTTTGTTCTAATCTGCAAAGAAAAGTACCAAAGAAGCTCACGAAATGTCAAAATCAGCGTATGGCGATGAAGCGGTAGCATTGAAGACTGTTTACAATTGGTATGAGCGATCGAAAAGCGGCAAGGAGTCGCTTGAAAATGAACAACTATCAACATCAAAACGTGCAAAAACTGGCACAAATGATTTGTTCAAACAGGCGAATGATTATTCCAAATTTTTTCGAAGAACTAAACCTATCGTATGGCTCCGTGAAAAACATGTTAACCGATGATTAAAATGGCAGATGGCTTTTTTCTTCACCACGAAAACGCACCGTGCCACACCTTGCTTTCGATCCGCGAGTTTTTGGCCGGAAAAAGTGTTCCTGTCTGTCCACATTCGCTGTGCTCTCCAGATATAGCACCATGCGACTTCTAGCTCTTCCCAAAATTTAAAACCGTGCTTAAAGAAAACCATTTTGACAGTGTTCTGATATTAAGAAGGCCACGACAGAGCAGTTAAACGCCCTTTCAAAAGAAGCCTTACAGAAATGCTTCCTGTCATGGATTCAACTTTGGGATAAGTGCATTGCTAGCCAAGGACAGTACCTTGAAGTAAATTAAATTAAATTCCATGTAAGCTTATTACTTGGTTTCTGATAAAATTATTCACTTTTTTTTTTTTTTTTTTTTTTTTTTTTTAATCATATCTCGTAGTTTACGTTGTAGGCGTTCATGAATACATGGGGACAGAGGATCGTACAGGCATTGTAATTGTAAGCTGTAGTCGAGTCCCATGGTCAAAGTGGCTTAACCTAAAGAGCAAAAAATGGGGCTAGTCTAGAGAAAGGTGTGACGGCAGTGTATCACAGTGGCACAGTAAGCCGGAGACTCAGATTGAGTCCTCGACCATCTGTCTTTTTGGATTTCATTCAGTGCATACGTGATTTTTGTGTTCTACGTCAGTTATAACGAGCAACATAGTAGTATATTTTGATACAAGTATGACATAAGAACTTTTATATTTATATATTATACGTTATACCTAGTTTATTTTCAAACTTACGGAGGTGAAGCGAAAGGAAGAACTTGTAAACAAAGGGGACACATGGTTCTATGGTAGTTAAAATAACCTAATGAAATGTATATACGTTGAATATTCATGTTACGATTAGTATGTACTTAATCGTAGTAATCAAACCTTAGTAGTAGGCATTAGGCATTCTTTTTTCTATAACAAGTTAATAGTAGTTTGAATTTCAAACAGGACAAAAGAAAAGACAGGGGTTCAGTGGTAGAACTTTTACCTCTTGACTATGAGAGTTTATGGTAGACAAGTTTTTTCAGGGATCCAGTTTTCCTACTTCAGTTCGTCTACATTCGTTTGTTTGCACCTTTCTCTTTTATACTACAAGGAATAATAAATACTGAGCAAAATTTTGATTTTTCCAAACAAGGAATCATTTGTTTCAGTTCGTTCGAAGTTATCGATCAGAATGAGTTCAATATTAGATATAATATGTTACTCACCAGATAACAGTAAAAACATATTTATAAAAATTGTACACTATAACCGATTTCGTTAAATACTTCATCAGATAGGAAGAAAAAGCTAAAGAACACAAGCGCGTGTGTGATTGTTTGTACTATTTTCATCTTTCGTTTCCACCATCTATTATTATACTAATTACAAGACTGTTGAAATAATCGACAAGACTGATATTAGTATCCAGTCCATAGTTTTCTGGGTCACTTGGATGAATAGTGTCGCTCCTGATGCTGCATATGTCCAAATTCATCCTCCAGCGGCATGGAGTAGGTGAATGGGGTGGGAAAGAGATAACTTGTAAAAATATTCGAAAATTACCGATATTAGTGTCCAATCTCCAATTTTTGGGATCGCTGAGACGAATAGTTGCATACTCGATGTCGTTTTCAAGTGCAAGATCAGCTCCCATGGAAAGAGGGTGGAAAGGGAGTGGTATTACGGATTTTCGTCTTACACAGGTGGTGGTTTCAATTTTTTTTTTCACAGACCTATTTTCCCCGTGCTTAGAAGGGACATTTCAGTTGGTGTGTTTATAAAATTTTTCAGTCTTCAAGACAGTGAATTAACCTGGTGAACAAAGGCATAGAATTAGTAAATGAAACTAAATAGGAAAATTTTACAGACCAGTCTACTAAGTAAGCGTTCATTTATTTCCTTAACAATTAAATGTAAAGATGTATCAGCTTCTGTGTCCACGTAAATATTGCTAATACATACACTAACAACTGCTAATTTGTTTCAGGTATTAAACTGCGAAAAGTGGAGAAAATCGAACAAAAGGAGGTGGAGCGAGTGACAGCGCTGCATGATGTCGCCTCGATTCTTGCAAGACGTGTCGCTGTTGAGTTTTCGGATTCCGATTCCGCTTCGGAAAGTGAGTATGACAGTGAGGGATGGGAGGAAGAGACGAGTGCATGATATCAGGCCCTGCCTCACGGGGGTGGGGGCTCTGCTCATCGGAGAAAAAGTAGCTGGAAAGCCAAGAACTTCAATCATCAGGAGCCATGTGATATTCTTGCCAGTAGTGAACCACAGCCGGATAGTAATAATAAAGAGGAGAAACCGGTGGAGAATGAGTGAGTGACAAACAAAACAAAAAAGTGTCTTCAAGAAGAAAATAGAAGTCTTGCTACAATGCTCTTCAAGAAACTTCTACAATGTCTATACTTCTACTATTACTACCGTTCTTCTACTATTACAATTACTAGTTACAAGGTTGTTTACCAAAGTCTTCTGAAAAAGAGAAAAGAAAAACATATTAACTAAGTCACAATGAATTCCATGCTCTATGATAGTCCTAACAATATAATGCACTGCTTTTGCATTACGTTTGTGGTGCTCAGTTAACGCTGTCTTTATTTTTGCTTAGTCAGGGGCAAGAATGTGCAACATAACTTAATGAGCAGGTGGCACAAAATGAAGGAGAGGAAAAGAAGTTGCATTTAAAAAGGAAAAGTGATTACGATCACTGCTTAACTAACTTTTAAATAGTTGGACAAAACCTAGTTCTGGTGTGGGCCCACCCTTTTTTATATATAAACATATTATTTAAAATTAAAAAAAAAAAATGCCTCGGAGATAATATTGTACAGATCTGCTGCTGGTTTGCAGATGGTAATGGTAAAAAAAAAAAAAATATGTGGAGTTGGCTTACTGTATTTTTTTCATTACTTTTTTTCGTGTGCTGCGAAAGCATTGTTGCCGAATGATATTTCAACCAAGTTATTTGGTTGTAGTCAGAACTGTATTCCATGATGTAATTATTATTATTCAATTTTACAATACGAAGAAAAAGCGCTAATTGTAAATGAACTTCCATTGTACAGAACTGGGAATTCTTGAGATGTTCCAGGGATTTATATTAATATACATATAAATAATATATATATATATATTATTGTATAGTAAATTTTCTTATATTTGTGAGCTTTATTTCACCATATTGGTTTGTTTATATGATAAAATATGTAAAATAATACACCGACAGTAATAATTATATATATAATGTAAATTTACGTCGTAATATACGTATGTATATGTGACGTAAAGAATACTGCACATGATAGCAGCAGTATGAACAAGTAATGGATTTCCTTGACTGAAGACACAAAAAGTAGATCCAGTGTGGAAATCACTTTTCAGTGACCTTCCAAACAATTAGAAGAGTTTCATATTTATCTAATGCCCGAAATGTTGTACAGTTTTAAGTTATTTATATGCCTTTCTGTTAAGAACAGCAAAATATTTACCCAGCGTTGGTTGAAAACCAGGCCATTCTGATCATGAAGTCAAATTAGTGTTTTATAATGTTAGAGAAATGCCAGCGAAACCAATTATGTACATAATTTCGTAGAAATTACACCTTGAAATTTCATGATATTTTGGATGGGAAATGCTGTAAATTGCATTTCATTGCATTAAAACTTTTGAATAGTATCATTTCGTATGCGAGGAAAAACATAAATGTCGCTTCTTCATACTTCAAATGATAGTTTATATTATTTATTAATGGATATCAATGTTATCCACACACTAAGAGCAATTCAATGTAGCATGGTAATAGTGGTAATGTTTTAAGAGTGTTCCCGTCAAATATTTAAGCAAAGTAGTAGTTTACATGCAAATCACTCTAAACCGTTAGTACACTTACTGTAGGTGGAGTTGCAGTATTTATGCATATTTAAACTTTTACTTTTTTATTATTTGAATTTTATTCAAAAATAGACGGAAAAAGCAGTCTGATACTACTTACTACAGAGTGATCCGGAAGTGACCATACCCCCCCCCCCTTTAGTTTCAACAGTATAGTGTTAGTTATGGTAGAATGTCTATACACAGTTACCTTGAAGTGAGTCATAAACATCAGTATGATCACCATCCATGTCGTAACACAGCTGAATTCTGCGCCAAGTTCTTGCAGATGTTTTGCGGAGATACTCCGGAGTCATGAGGGTGAAGACGTGTTCCACAGCTGCTCGTAATTCCTGCGTTGTGTGATATCGATTGTTTCTTACTTGTTGCTTTATGAAACCCCAAAGAGCGTTGTCTGGTGTCGTCAAGTCGGACTTCTTGGAGGCCAGGCAAAGGGAGCTGGTAAAAGATGCACAACCTCTTCCAATCTAGTGACCAGGAAACGTCTGAATCAGGTGATTGCGCACGTGAATCGCTAAGTGCGCTGGTGCTCCATTCTGCTGTATCACAATAGTGATTTTCGATACCATTTTCTTCCAGTTGAACCAAGCAATGTTACCAAACAAATGTGGGTAAAACCTAAAACCGTCAGAAAACACTAATTATAGGTACGCCCACTTCCGGACCATCCTGTATAAATTATTTTAGTGCTGTTGGCAAATGCATAATCTGTAATACAGACTTCGAAGTCTTCAGAAAAATTGTATTTTCCAAACTTTACATGTGGCTAACCGGTTAGGGTACACGCTTTTTGCGCGGAGATCTGAGATCGATTCCCGGTATGAACTCATGTGGTTTGAATCCCACATTAAGTCGTAGGTCCACGTCTCATATAGCCTCACTGCTGAGCGGCGTGTTAAAATCAAATCAGATCAAATGATTACATGTTCTTTGCCAGTAACGTTGATATTAAGATTTAAGGTAACTTAAATAGTATAACATTTCTCATATTGGAATTTATTTTTAGTTTCGAAGATATGAATAGATCATCTTGTATAGGATAGACACTCGGAATTCTGCTACTATCTTTTACGAATTGCTTTCCAGGAAGGCATTTTTAGGAATTAATAAGGCTTAAAAGATAGAGGGAGATGAAAACCTAAAAAGTCTGACAGGAATTTAGGAATTAATTTCTTTTAATTTGGTATTCCTACGTAAAAGAGAGTAGCAGATGGCAGAAAATTCACTGTTACAAAAAAGGACAGCATAATTCAGGTGCATAAAAATTATATCAGTATTTGTGCTTTAATATTAATGGTAGGTGTACAAAGAAAAGTTACTTTCTTTGTGGTTTTCCAAAATGGAAAGATTGTAGAATGTAATTGTTTATTAAATCGATTATATTTTCTTACGTGAATATGCTTGTTAAAATGTGAGAGTTGAGTACAAGAAAACCAAATATAATAAGAATGGAAAAGGTCCTATCTAATGCGCTTTCACAAGTAATGTATTACAACTTACGGGAAGTATTCCGTAGGGTTTTAAGGCATGCTTCGCCAAACTCCCATTCCGGGTCTCATGATTTTATTCGCATGTCTTTCTATTTCGTTGAAAACGTACTTATAGCTCAGCAGATACCATTGTCGTCTAACATTCAAGTATTGGTGGTGGTCACGTGTTGTTCCAGTTGCCTTTAAGATAACGATTTGTAATAGTTATACTCAAGTTGAAATATGTCAGCAAATTATTTGTTTCAAATCGCTTGTAGTATTGAAATACATCTCTTCAGTCTCTTCTTGCCAATTTTCCATACTTTCGTTAGGAAATGTCCCTGAAACCTTCTCATACATATTTAGGTCAGGAAGAATTATATATGCATGTGTTTTGATTGTAAGTCGAGGAACAGCTGCAACAGGTTTTCAAAACCTTGTGGTGGAATTTGGTGAATGTAAATTTGTTGCAAGTAAAGTATATTTTGTATATATTTGATGACAATAGTAAAAACTCAAGATAAAAGAGGCTGTGATTTTAATTAACATTGAAAGAATCTGTGTTTGCCATGATGAAAATCATGTCGCAGTATTGTGCTTATTGCTTTTCCATGTCTTGCGCAAAGCATGTCCTTGTCCAAATAGTATTCCAGTGGATCTCCCATACATTTTGTGATTGCTCCCTAATCCGCAACCAGAGTCAAAATTTTCTGGGAAAAAGCCTAATCCCGTATCACAATGTTGGAATTATATACGCAGTCTCATTTACCAGGTGGGGGACAAAGATTAAAATGGTCGCCATAAGCTGCCAACAATCAACTCTAATGTTAGCAGATCATCTACGTCTTTTTTTCTTTAACTACCACTTAAACCTTTGAAAGAAAGAAAAATATTTCAACACGATACCGACGTCCTGACAAACTTTGAAACAGAACTGAGTACAGATACGTTAGTGATTTCCGGTTACTACAAGTAAAATTTGACACTAATATGTAAGAGAATTCTTTTCAAGGCTTGACCGTTTCCTTCTCATAAATGTTTTTTAATAACTGATCGCAAGTTGTAGTATATTGCATGTGGAAGAGTTTTTAGGTAGAATCTTTTTTCAAGTAAGTTTGTGGTGGACATCATCATACTCGTGGGTTATCTCGGGGTCCTCCCACTTTATCATTCCACCAATTCTTCCATTATCAGTAATTTGCTTTCATCATTGTCTCCCTTAGCGTAACGGGCATAATCGTGGGACGTTCAACTCAGAAATTTCAGAATCTTTTTCGTTCTTACAAACGCATATATGACGTTTAATATCCAGAATATAGTTGATACTAACGATCTATGTATAAAACCAATGGCAAAGAACCATGCAAAAATAAAGTACAGCTTCGATGAACGACATGTGATTTTTTTTTTTTTTTTATTTTTTTTTTTAAACAAGAGGAAAAGACTGATTAAGTTGTGATAGATGTAGCATGTATTAGATAACTTTTCCATCAAGTGTTAGGGTTTAGTATGTGACTGGATCTGTAAGAAATGAAGTAGAAGTTTTCTTTGATTTTGTTATTTGATGTTTAATTTCAACATTCCTTGAATGTAAAAATAGTTTGTCATACTTGTAAATAACATAATAACACATTTGCCTTATTCCTATATATATGTGTATAGATTAAGTAGTATTTATTTTTCAAACATGTCGAGTTGAAGAGTGTACTAGCGAGTGATTTTCATGAAATTTAATTTTGAAATTTTTTACTGGGATCTCAAATTTAGTGCCGTGCTACGTGCTTACATGTAAACTCGTTATTTGCCAAAACGCTGAAATTGTTATTTCGGTTACAACTTCAGGTTTATAACTTCAGGCATACTTGTAGTACAATCCGAGACTTTCTAGGACTCGCGAGACTAAAGATAACTTAATTTTATTATTATTTCCCTGCTTTTACAATTCCAGTTGAAATTAGGGAACTGTATATTCTGTTTGTAGTTAAACTATCAACTTACGTTTTCTGATATTGAGATAGTACTTCAAATTAAAATAATTGCTTTTTCGATTTTCGTGTTTACAACATTTAAAAATGCAAGGACGCTTGAGTAGATTTAACGTTTTGGCTTCGTCCTAAGGAGACCAGGAGTTCTATTGTTGAGTCGAGTAAATAAGGTTCCATGATCCATACTAATAGCAGCAATATACTTATTGTATGTCCCGGTGAGATATCCAGTTCAGACTCCTATGGTTCGGGGCTAATGTTAAGACTGTAGATATACCTCATAAGTCTTAAATACCAACATTCGATACATTAGGTTTAAAAATAACAATCAAATGCCGATATAGTATGTACAATGAAGTTGAGTTGAGTTGATTTTAGTTTAGCGTCTCGTTCAGCAGCGAGGCTATATGAGACGTGGACCTACTGATTAACGTGGAATCCGAACCACATGAGCTCCCGCCGGGAATCGAACCCGGGTCTCCCACGCCATATGTACAATGGAGATTGTACTTTGTTTACTGTAGTGTTGAAATTTTTTTCCTGTCAAAGGGTATCACCTCTTCTGGCATAATAATAATAAATTCATAACTGAGAATCAGACAGTTAATTAATTGCAATCAATGTAAGAAAAAAAAACTATAACGTTTAGGTTCATGTATGTATAACACATCGGATTCTATCGTTATTTCTTGTTATACAAAAAAAAAAAAAAAAAAAAAAACTGTATTATTATTATTATTTTCAGAATGTTGTATGCATTTTTGCGGTTCTGATAAAACCAAGGCACTCATTTTGTTTCAGTTGCATTCGAAGGATCAGATTTGTACTAGTTAGAAATTGCGAATTATGAACTTTGTATAGTTCTTGTTCATAAGCATATATTCGCTTTGACTTCTGGAATTATGACGGTAAAGCGAAACTACACTGCCCTCATTTAATGGTGCTTTTTTAAAAATAAATACTCTTGATAATAAATAGGATTTTGCCTGATCGCTACCGTCTTCCGAAAGCTAACAGGGTATTCCTATTATTGTCTTTCTGAATAAATGGTTACTATGAAATAATTGTCACTCCTTTATAAGAATAATTCAAGAATTTTGCTAGTCTTCCAAGTTTTGTTAATAGTTGTATGATTTTATTTTTCTTTTATTTAAAAGGAAGGGCATACGTTTGTGTTGCAGAGATTTACATATTTCACAAAAGTTAAGATAATAATAATAATAATTTTGGTAATTTAGTTGGTTTGATGTCCGTATCAAAGGTTAGACTGATATATCTGCTGTATTGAATTAATTAAAATATATTAAAAGAAAAATAACGCAAAGCTGCGTACGTGCGGGGGAAGGGGCTTATTACATCTAGTAATTTATTTTACACATGTGAAAAAAGTAACACCTACGTTTTTTTCTTATTTTTTATTTGTCCCCGTTTGTAGTCAGTTTTAAATTAAACTTTCAAAGCAGCATCTCTGCTGCGAAGGTTTCTCGGTTCGATTCCAGAGCATGAGCATTTAAGATTTTGTATTCGTAAGTTTGCTCGGAGTTGTCCCGTTGTGATTACAAATTTCCTTTTACCATTCGTCTCCTTGGGGCGTTGGTTAGAAATAACTTCAAACTAAAGATTCCATTTCACTTTCAAGAGCTTAAATATATATCTTTGCTGCCATTTTGTCAAATAATAACAGAATAAGTGTAAAAGTTGTATAGTGTTCAATTTATTTTACGTGATTGTGCAATGTGAAATGCATGTATACTGTACTGCAGTTAAATACTCAACTAATACAAAAAATTCGTTGTAGTGTAAGTGACGGATACCAAATGTCACGCGTTTTGTTATTATTCAGTACTGTATTTTACTTTATTTCAAAAAAAATTTCAGTGTCATAGTAGAGATTCTTCTATCTGTAATGTATCTAACAGCAGCAGTTGCATCTCTTTATTACAGCATTTCTCATGTATGTATATAAAGGTGTTCTGGAGGTTCTGTTAATACTTTTTGTGTGTGTGTGTGTGTGTGTGTGTGTAACCTTATATCATTCTTTAAGATATACATCTGTTTCACTATCATTAAATAATGCGTAACGAGTGTTAAACTAACGATCTATTAAAAATTTAAAGATTTAGTTAAATTACATGTTAGCACGAATGATATTGCTAATTTTAAATGAAATTGTCGTTAGTTAAACAAACGGTTAATTTTAATCATGTAGATTATTTTATGAAAGTAAGAGTAAGTCTGGGAAATCCATTACTGATTTAATTATTCAAATACAATGAATAATGAGCAAAATTTCAAGAAAGATTTGTAAGTATAACAATATGTTTGGACTGTTGTTTCTTGACCACATAAGAAAAAATATGGAAGACCAAGACAGATCTGAACGAACTTTTTTTTTTCTTTCTTTCTTGTGGGGAAAAAATATTTATTAAGTGACTAAGATTGTTTGATATCCTGCGAACTGGTTTAACGGCAGGAATTCTGTGATTGTACCTGTCAGCATTTTGCTGATAGGTTGTAAAATTTTGAGTTGTAGTGTGTTTGTGGATTCAAGTATTTGTTGCATAAAAAGGAAACTCGTGTGCATGCATTATATACGATTGAATGAATTATTAGTTGAATTCTAAAATTCAATCAAAAATAAAACAACTATTTAAAGAATAAACAAATTTTACTTTCACTGTGTAGTGCACGTATGTCAATTCATTGAGATTTGTTTTGTATATTTTATTAAAGCTTATTTAGAGCTTTTATCAAACCTTAAAGCTGGAATTGCCCAGGCATTTGTTATGAACATCCTCACATTGGTAAATCAATTGAATCACAGACAAAACAGAAATATCTGCAAACAGATTTTTTCATTGGTAAGGATTCATCACACAAGATCTCTAATTTACGTTGTATTAATCAGAGAAAATATAATTTTTACCGTTTGCCAAACATCGTTAGCGTCATCTAGTCTAGGAGGCTCAGGTGGGAAGGTCATATAGCCAGAATAGAAAAAATAGGAACACTTGCAAAGTTTTGACTGGAAGTCCAATCGGGAAAACGTCCATTAGGAAGACCTAGGCGTAGATGGAAGGACAATATTAAGATGGATCTTTCAGAAATAGGAATAAAAAGTAAAAAGTCGATCCTGTTCGCTGAGGACAGGTCAGTGGAGAGTTTTTGTGAACGCGGCATTGAACCTCCGGGTTCCATTGGTCATACAGTTAGTTAATTAATCAGAGAAGGAAATGAAATAGATATATACTGCTAAATACGAAATTTTTAGTAAGCCAATATAAACTTTTTCCAATATCGATATATCTCCGTGTTACCAACTACCAGAGCAAAAAATCAGAAAATGGTCAACAAGTGACATATCATGTAAATCCATTTCTTTATAGATTAATTCAGAAAGTAGTAATTTGTTTGGTGTAAAAATGTAAATATGTTTTGCCATCTTCATATAGCTATGAAGATACATTCCAATAATAGCAGTTACTATCATTTGTATTGCTAGGCATGGATATTGAACCCTTAAGTATTATCTATGTCTTGGACTCCCAGATTTTCAGACTAAAATACCGCGACACCTATGAATCGTTGCAGTATAGTTATTTCCTTGCTTTAAGCGTGATTTTACATGTCGTACGAGTAATAAGGTATGTTTTGAGCCAAATTGCGACGCTTGGAGTTTTGAATAATCTTTGGGGAAGAGATTGTATAAATCCAGGACATCTGGAAGCCTTAGCTGGTGGTAAATATACCTTTCAAAAGTTCGAATTTTTCGTGCTCTCCCTAATTACCCAATTGTAACGATCTGTACTTGCTTTTGTTCAGTAAGAACTGATGTTCGACTGGCGTAAGTTGATTTGAGTTCGTGACTGTACAAGTACGGATTTATAAACATAAATTTCGAATATTTTGAGCGAAAAATAAGAAAATTTTAATTTTCCTAGTTGCCAACACTGATTGTAAGTAGTTCAAATCGGTCTAAAAATAAATGTATTCATATGAAGTATATACCTAACAAGTCCTATGTAAATCTCTCTAAAACAAAGGAAGTTATACTGAATAAACTAAAAACGAAAATTCGACAGTTCTCGAATTTTTTACTTCGGGCTCAAATTTGAGAGAGATTTGACACTCAGGATAAAACAACACCAGAATAAACTATGGTCCAACCATATTTGGCAGAGAAAAAAATCCCGATATCTTAGTGTATATACAGCAGAGGATTAAGAAAGTGGCACACCCTTGTGCATCACTTTCCCGACCCTGTCTCGAAAGGATTAAGCTACTCTGATCAACCAAAACATCATGACCACTTGGTACAATACTTCCTGAACGAAGTCGGTGGGCTGTAGTAAGAGGCACGAAACACAGGAGAACCGTTCACCAGAATGATAAGAGATTTCACTTGACCAGCCAGTGTGATGCTTATGTATAGAATAGGGAAGGCCTGCGATAAACCAGTTTCATAATGCCAGTACATCTGACGTGTTGCCAACTACAGGTGTTTCCATTTTTCTGATCACCATCTGTACTTAAAGCGTGCTGACGAACTCCTAATAGGACCCTACAGTTTCGTCACAATATCCTCATGTAGTAAGAACGATTCTTCAGAAGTTTCTGAAAATTTCATGTTTTTGGTGCTCTTATAAAACACCCCCACATATCCACCATGTTCATACTTTTGCACTTGGGTAGTGAATAGCCTCACCGAGTATTTTAGCTTCCCATAAACCTTTACCACAGCAAAATCACCAGCTTTAGAAAACCATCATCTAGTTAGTGATCGTCTGGAATGTCTTCTAAGAGTGTTGTGTTTCTCCTTTTCCGACAATATACGGGTTAAACTTAAATCTTTGTCACTGTCGTGAAGAGAATAGTCTGAACTCTCTGATGATGAGTGTTCAACATGCATCAACTTTTTGTTCGTGAGAGATACGTTCCGTTGCTGTCGGAGTAAGAGAGCCCAGGTTGAGTTTCGTTGTGATTTGATGAAAGTGTATCATTTTCAGAAAACAAACCAAAATTCTTACCAGAAACAACAAACAACATCTATTCGTACTCTCTTCTTCCGTTGTTTAATTTTTTCATCTTCTAGCATGCTCTTGAGAAGACCCATAAGGGAACGGTCTACAGTCAGAGATGTCTCTTGCTGTTCTATTTCTTCTCGTTCAGTCTCTCTTTTTGGCAGCATCCTCAGTACTTGGTCTTGACAAAGGGGAAAAATTCCACACTTTTCAAATCCAACCCTGATATTTACCTCCTTCAGTTTGTCACACTTTTTTTTTAAAAAAAAAAAAAAAAGAAAGACGACTTGGAAATTTGTTCTTAGAGATGGTTGGTTCATTCCTATCAAGTCCTTTTTCCGCTCCTCAAGAACTTTACACTCCTTAAGAAGTGTTTCTAACACCATTAATTAAAAATCATAACAATAACTCAGTAAAGTTAAATTTTGATTAGAAATCATTTACAAAACGACACTTTTACTTTGAACCTCATTAAATGAAGCAACAAACTACAAAATAGACATATGTTCAAATGCAACAAATATGAAAATTTCATACTTACCAACAAAGTTTGAGGAGCGCCAAAATACCGTGTAGGATTTCAGTAACACATTAACGCTGCTGCCGTCTACCTCAGTGTTTCCAACTCACTAAAACATTTTGTCTCTTCTGTGAACACTTTAGCCATATAAGACTATGTTAAAGAATTTCAGTTTTGTTGATTAATTTATCGTTCAGATAAATCCAAAACTAATCTGAGAGTTTTGTTTCTATTCACCCCATTTGACGGCACTTCCTGCATCAATGCACTTGTGTAGGTAGCTTTTCCATAACTCAAAGGCTTCCCCGAAGGTCTGTTCCGGGATGGCTGCCTTGACATTTGTTTTGATGTCCTCGGTGGAGTCGAAACGTTTTCCTTTCAGCGCTGATTTTAAGCGCTGAAACAAGAAGTCAGGAGTCGACAAGTCCGGACTGCAGGAGGCTGGGTTATCACAGGAACGTTGACTCGGACCAGGTAGTCGGTGACAATGAAGGCGGTCTGGCTGGGGGCGTTATCGTGGTGAAGCCTTCAGCTGTCCTTGATGTCCCTGCTGCTTGCGTTCCGTTTCTGTTCTTCCGTCAAAACTCTCGGCACAAGTTTCGCGCAGACTTTCCGCATGTGCAAGTCCTCGGTAACAATGCGTTGCACCGATGTCTCCGATAAGTTCAGGGCTTCTGCTACTTGGTAGAGACTCGAACACCGGTCCGTGTTCAAAAACTCACGCACTCGCTGCACATTTATGTCAGTACGGGCCGACGACGGGCGTCCAGACTGGGGTTCGTCAGTCACCTCTTCCCGGCCCTCACGAAAAGCCTTGTGCCACTTTTTGACTCGAGAACAGGACAGACACTCAGTTCCAAACGCCTGTTGAAGCATGGCGAACGTTTCGGAAGGAAACTTGCCCAACCGGAACCAAAATTTGATCGCATAGCGTTGCTCTAACGAACTTTCCATATCGCCGTGTCACGCACCACCGTATAAGGGCTACTATTAAGGCCGATGCTACCGCTCCGAAAGCTGGGAGCCAACTGACTCGCGTTGCGCTGTGAAGCCAACACCCACCACCACCGTCGCTGTCAAGCTAAGTGCGCTGCAGGGTGCGCACGCGTCAGTATAAAGTGAGGCTCATTACTTCTGAATCCTACCGTGTACAACGCTTATCAATATGTAAATGAAGGGTAAACGGAAAGAAGGGGCTAATCGACATTTTTGTCAGGAAAAGCAATTTAAAATGTTGATGGGCGCCTTCTTGTATAGCTGTTTGTGTGTGTGTGTGTGTGTGTGTGTGTGTGTGTGTGTGTGTGTGTGTGTGTGTGTGTGTGTGTGTGTGTGTGTGTGTGTGTGTGTAAGTGTAAGTAAGTTTATCTGTAACGAGTTACTTTTTCCACAATATTCGTAGTACAATGCATTACGTGCACTAAGTGCATTTAGAAGTACAAACTAACACCAACAGGCGGTGTTCGTAGGTTTCCTTAAGAAAATTTCCCTGAACTGACTCAAAATGTTCCCTTTTCTTATCAAAATTTCCCTAGTTTGTTGAGTGTCAAATTCCTATGACACAGGTTATGTGATAAGGTTTATTTTTAGTTATATTAAAAGAAGTGCTAATCACGTTTATTTCTATTTTTTATTGTTTCCTTGTTTTTATTTTTTATTTTATTTTTTTTTTTACAAAAAATACAAATACATCCAGTCAACAAAATGTCCAGTCCCATAATTATGCCGGCTAGGCTAAAGGAGATCGTGATGATGAGAAATGAATGAAAATGGTAGAATGAAGAAAGTGAAGAATCGGGAGAACCACTAGAAAATCCATGTACACAGTGTTTGTCCACCAAAAAAACTCACTTTGCACGAGTTGGGATCGAACGAAAGACTCCATTCACCAAAAGTGCATCCAGCCGACAATAGGTGTAAATTGTGCTACTTTGAACAGATACACACATGCAATCTATTGCTGTTATGTTGGTTTATTTCTGAAGACAAAGAAATATTTAAGCATTTATATGAATCAATCAGTCAGTACGAAATTTTCCCTGGATTTTCACGTTTTATCGAAAAATTCCCTTTTCCCTTTTTGTTAAATTTACCTACGAAATTTCCGTAGATTAGAGAAATTTCCATTAAACTACGAACACTGCCAACAGGTAGTGTCCATATCGGCTTTTTCGCAAAAATTGCAATTTTTGCCCCTTTTTTTTCGTGCACCCTTCAAATATATATATATATATGGACAAAAAATCTAAAAACACTTCATACAGGCACACGTAAGTTTGGCCCTTCACTGTACAACACGTGTTGCGGTTCCCGATCGTTTTCTGTTTTCAATGTGTCATGTGGACCTTCCTCTTCCGTCAGCAGTAACCAGTTCGTGTCGTGGTGTGAAAGTGGTGCGATAAAATGGGCGACCTGACAGACTTCCAAAGAGGCATGATCGTTGGAGCCCGTCTGGTTGGAGTTTAAGTGGCAACAGTGGCGAACATTGTGGGGGTATCGAAAGGCACTGGGTCCAATGTCACGAGGGCATACAAAATTCATGGGCAAACGACGTCTGTAAAGCACAACAATGGTCGAAAGATAATCCTGTCAGATAGGGACCGGAGGGCATTAAAACACACTGCAGCAGCTAGAAAGAAGACCACTGCAATGAAAATTACGTCTGAACTGTATTTCGGCCTACAGAGCTCGGTTTCATCGAAAACAGTGCGACGGGAACTTCATAAAATGAAAGTTCATAGCAGGGCCGCTATTGATAAACCCCTGGTCACAGCAGTAAATGCGAAGAGGCGTATCTAGTGGTGCAAGGACCACAAGGCGTGGACCCATGAGCCGTGGAAACACGTAATGTGGTCCGATGAATCGACCTTCACCTTGTTTCCAACTACCGGTCGTGTTTACGTATGAAGAACACCGTCGCAGGCCTATGATAGACTGTCTGCTCCCAACTGTAAAGCATGGAGGTGGTTCTGTTAAAGTATGGGCAGTGATGTGGTTTTCTGCAGGTCCCATCATAGCCCTGCATGGAATGATGAATGCTAAGGCGTATGAGGCCATTTTGGGGGACCAGGTTTTACCTATGGCCCAAATATTGTTCCCTAATGGTGATGACATCTACCAAGATGATTTGGCACCCTGTCACGTTGCAAAAACGGTGAAATCATAGTTTGAGGAGCATGACCAGGAGCTATCACACCTCCCCTGTGTCCGACAATCACCAGATCTGAACATCATTGAGCCATCGTGGTCTGAGTTAGAAAGGCGTGTTCGGTCTCATTACCCTCCACCAGCACCCTGGAGCATGTTATGGAGGAACAATGGTACAAAATTCCACACACCACGATTCAGGAGCTGTATATGTCCATTCCACGATGGATCCAAGCTGTTTTGGACGGAAAAGGAGGCCCCACACCATACTAGGTATGATTTTCACACTTTTGCAAACGTTTTAGATTTTTTTGTCCAACCCCTGTATGTCTGACAAGACTTACCTATATTATTAACACAATAATGTCGTACCACATTTACGCTAACATTGGGCCTTATGCAGAGTCGTTCTGACGCGTGATTACTAAAGAGTTCGACTAACATATGTTTCCTGCAGTATTCATTCTTTTAAATGACGCTAATCATACCTCAAAACGACTCTCCATAGAACCTATTGAATTTATTCAAAATAAAGAAAAACGGTAAGGGCGAAGACGTCCGTTCATTATTACCGTTTTTACCTTATGGATCAACATTAAAATCTGAAGTGGATGATTTCTCCCATTTCCGATTCGAAAAGCGGGTTAAGAAACAAGATGATGTCTATTCTTAGAGTGCTAAATCGATTCCACGAAAAAACGCTTCTTGTTATCTCTCATCATTTTAGCTCTTTGCAAATCAAAATTGAAGTTGATTGTTATAGTGGATTTCTGTCATGTTTTAGTAGAGTTACGGATTGAGATAAAATACATTCTTGGAATGCTTAAGGGTGTGGTTAGCACCTGGCATGAGCAGAGTCGGATTTAGGTTTGATGGGGACCTAAGCCATTGAAAGTAATGGGGCTCTTTAAATATCAAGATGAACGTAGGCACCCTATATACAGAAATGAAGAAACTAGTGATATTTTAGGAAGCAGGCTAACAGAAGAGGCACCATTATTTACATCATATGAGTCTACACAAGATGAAGCATTGTTGCTATATGTAGATTTTATCTTTTCCTATATTTCGGAAATTCACATTCAGTTGTTTTCTTTACTTTTGAGCCCCCTAGATAGTGAGGCCCTAACCTATAGCTTGTATAGGTTACACGAAAATCCGGCACTGGGCATGAGATAGAACTTCTCTAATGCACCTCTATCCATCATGATTCTGGAACTCACAAAAAGCTTCAACACGTTCTGTGGATGCGATGTGCCATTCAGATTTTTCGTGTGGACGAGTACAGGCAAAAAAAAAAAAAAAAAAAAAAAAAATCATTGTATTTTTGGAATGGAGTTACAATAAAAGACCCCTGAAATCCTTTTTTTATAGCTGGTCCGAATTAAAACACAATGCCTACATAGACCTCTCTGTAGCTTTCTAGAGTATGAAAGCCAAGGAAACTGACTAAACCATTTGTATAGAAAAGGACGCTTTCCAGTCACAGCATCTTGTTTAAAATTATACGTTTGGCTAGGCTGCCATGGAGATACTAGGAGATCATACCTGTCAGTGTCCGACAAACATGCCTGGGAATTTAAATCAACATAATTCTCAATATTTTTGGGATCATAGGTGACAGCGTTGCCAGACTCACAGCTCGGAATTATTCCAAAACCTGATCGAACTTATGCTAGATTCGGTCAAATTATGCTAGATCCTCATAATTACTAATTCAGGAGTTAAAAAAAAAAAAAAAAAAGTTGAGATACGATAACGTAACTTAAAATACACAGAGAGCAAGAATGCATGGATAGAACTCAATACTTCACGCACCAAAATTTTAACTCAACTAAATTACTGCAGTCGTTGCCAAACTCAATGGCGTATATATCGTATAAATGAATGCAAAGTTTTTGTTTACATATTTTGAAAGAAAATTACTTCGCAGCATAAGCGGAGTTGGGAATCGTCTGCTGGGGGAGGGGGAAGATTTTTGGTCGGTCTCGGAGCTGTCATTTCAGGAATAAATGTGATCATGAAGTCAGAAGTAAAGATGGTGAAGTTGTCAAAAAGTTGGGGGGAGAATGGCCCCCATAGCTCCGCCCATGCCTCGGAGTTAAAGGATTAGAAAACCCTGGGTGGAGCCACAAAAAAAAAAAAAAAAGCCCAAAGCCGTTCCGAACTTACTTAGGAAAATAAGACTGATTGTATGGTTTACCGAGTGTATGAATCAATGGAAGAGGATACATTTCTGCCGTTCTTTTTCTTCCCACGACCAACTTCTCCAGGTTTTACGGCTTTTTGATAACTTGCTGAAATTGTGCTAGATTTGGGCAGGATGCTAAAAGCAAGATGCTAGGTGCTAGAGACATGCAAATTATGCTAGATCTAGCATCATTATGCTAGATCTGGCAACGCTGATAGGTGATCACGTCACTTAAAACAGTCAGAAAATGTGGAATCAAATTTAGGAAATTTGGAGGAAAATACACTCACTTCGCTGTCATTTGATAACTCCACTTCTCCACTATCACTTAACTCCACTTTTGCACCAACACTTACTGCAGAAGAAGTATCTTTAGAAAAGGTAGTTTCTTTAAGAATATATCAATCTTTGTTTGTTTTTCCTTTTCCTGTTCATTGTCGGAGCAGAGAAAAAGGCTACTATTAGTTTAATTACACGCACAAATTAAAATAAATTGGAAACAAATATCAACAAGCGGTTTCCACACAGTTAAGAACTCAACTAAACCAACTTGACCTCTTTTACTTGAAACATTGACTAACTACCACAAATAGAAATTTATAATGCCTAACTGGCAACGAATGGTTTATTTTATTAGCATCTCTTCTTTATCAGCCGAAAATAACATCCCATACAAAAGAAGTTTGGTATGCAGGTCATTTACCCAACCTTGAAATATGGATTAGCGAGTAGTCATTATTGGTGACAAGTAGCAGGTCATAGCTTTATGAGTCTTGCTCTTGAATACGGGTAAGGGGAAGGAGAGAGGGAGGCAATAAATGCCGTCTCTTTCCTTATTTCAACAAAGAAAAAAAGAGCGAGCCATCCCCAAGCCAGCGAACTCGTCCCTCCTTTATTTTTAAAGATGTTCCGTTCTGCGTGCTTGTCCTTGCTCTCCTGGGAAGACTCAAACAATGCTTTGTTCGATTTATAGAGGAGACCGCCCGCTGAATTCAAATATTTATTTTCAATTATGCACTTGATCTAACCCAAGTCACGTGTTCGTAGGGATTTCATATAAGCAACGCAGAGATTGAGAGAGAAAAAATGAAATGAAATGAAATCTTTAAGTTTTACGTCCCACGATTGTGCCGGTGAGGCTAAAGGAGACGGTGATGATGAGAGATGAGTGAAATGGTGGAATGAAGAAAGAGGGAGGAAACGGGGAAACCCCGAGAAAACCCACGAGCACGGTGTTTGTGCGCCACAAAGTTCACTTGGCGGGAGCTGGGATCGAACCAGGGACCGCAAGCACCGGAGGTGAACGCTCTACCACTGAGCTACCGCGCCCCCCAAGAGATTGAGAGAGAGAGAGAGAGAGAGCAATGCATATTTTTAACGATGAGTGTCTCCCCCCCGCTTTCTTTGAAGAAGTTTTGGTCACTTGGGAAGACGGGAGTAATGTTATCTTGTTTTCCTGACATTTGACTTGGAAGACCCACCAAGAGGTCTAACAGGCCAAAGTGATTGCCAAGAAAACAATTATCAAGATATTGTCATAATAAGCATTTTACATCTGTGCATCAGGTCGACATATATATTCCAATTTTATAAACATCCTTCTTTCTTTAAAAAAATACATTTTTTTATTTCCTACTACGAGCCTCATTGTCCATGCCAAGGCTGCTGTACTTTCTTCGCTGTGCTCCATCTTGGCGGGATGCTGATCTTCTAGAATGCTATGACAACACCTTAAAAACTGGTCTAGAATCTATCCTGAATTGCTCACTCAACAATAACTCTTGGTTGCAGGCGTCTCTCCCTGTTAACCACGGAGGTCTCGGCATTTGCCGCGCCATGGACCTGGTTATTTCATACTTTCTGTCTTCATTCTATGGCGCTAAGCTATTGATTGAGACCATTCTCCAACAAGATCTTAGCCTTGTAACGGATTCGGATGTCACCGGTGTGCTCATTCAGCAGGGGACTATTTTGAAGGAGATCATCACAATAGCCTATAAGTACTGCCATTTTTAAATTACAAGCCCAGTCTTAAAACTTCCAATCACACCTCGTATTTCTCGGTAACTACCGACCGATCTAAACTAAGTTTCACGGGCCAATAGTCCATAGTCTAGGGAACAAAATTGTTATATTTGGTGACCGGGTTCGGTCAGGGACAGATTTGACCCGGCTCGCTTGACTTTTATGTGATACTTTATTTCTCGGTAACTACTGACCAGATGTGAACGAAATTCCGTGGGCGAATAGCTCATCACCTAAGAACTAAAGATTGCTATATCTGTTGGCGAGGGACAGGCTCGGCTCGGCTCGACTTAAAAGAGGCTGTGCTGCACAGCTTTGCACGTCGGGAGCTTCTGAGTTTCGTTCACTTCGGCCTCTGAATGGGCAGACATTTGGCATACGCAATGCCTTTGCAACTGTGTAAGGCATCGACAGAAGAAGACAGGCACGGAAAAACGAACTGTACTTATTTTCCAGTAAGCAAAGAGGTTTTCCTCTTCTACATAGACAACTAAATTCAGTCGCAAACAATACATGTAAATAATATTGACAACAAATATACTAGACTTGGTATGATATGATCAACTCAGCTCACGCTGTTAGTTGATTTGGTATTTAGCATCCTATTCAGCACAAGACTGTTAAGACATGGACCAAGAGCTTAACGTGAAATCTGAACCATATAACCTCCTACCGGGAATCGAACCCACGTTTCCCGTGCCAAAGATGTACACGAGGGAGTTCATAGCGTGAAGTTAGATATCGTGTCCACTTTTGGCTCACAGGAAAGCAGCAATGTGATTTGGCATGGAACGCAATGAAGCATTGGTCGGTGCCTCTAGGCATGGCGCACCACATCAGCACACACAAGTCACTTCATTTTTACAAATTCCATGATGAGCTAGGATCTGACGATCAATTAGGGGTGGACGGTTCCTGGAAACGTAAACCGCGGTTTTGGTTTGCCACTTAAACCAGTTTCGAACGGTTAGCCAAAACCGAATCGAGCCGTTTCCAAACCGAACCGAACCGTTCTCAAATCGAATCGAACCGTTCAGAAACCGAATTGGCTCGAGCCAAAGGGTGGTTTCGTTTACTGTTGGCTAAGCAAAACATAAGCGAACTCTGTCAAAGCGAATTCAGCTATATCCAAATGGAGCTGAATTTAATCATTAACTCAGTCGTAACTTACGACCAGTTAGCATATTTGTATAATAAAATATTTTTACGTGCCAACACTTTTACATATAAACAAATTATATTGGACCATTGTGGATAATGATAATATTAAGTTTATTTTCATGGACTTTTTTTACGGTTAGGCGTTGATGCATATTAATATTTAAAAATTAAATAATGATCTTTTCCACTGTCCTTTATCTAGGGAACAATATTCCTAAGTCGTAGGAAGATGCAGTTTGGTAGACAGATAGCCTATTGCTTAAAGAGGGGAACTAATATTATGTGCCTGTGAAATTCCCAAACGGTGGACTGCAGATTTTCTTCACAATCAGAAAGGCAAACCTCAAACCCCAGAATACCTAAAAATACGAAATTTTCTAGATAGATATCCTATTATTCAAAAGGGTAATACAAATTGTTAAATTGTAGGTAGTTTTGGCACTCACTTAAATAGTATAACTGTAATATTTCCATTGTGCGGTAATATTTCCTTCGCACTAGAAAATGCTTTAGTACTATTAAAGTAAAGTAATTCCCAATTACCTCAGTCGATTATCATGTGTATATGATTCTCATAATAAAATATTGATAGATAAGAAACGAGACAGTCTTTACTCAAAATGACTTACCTTTGTTTTTCCCTTTGTATCATATATCAGGTAACCAAGAAAGATCATGTGGTTTTCGTCACTCATCAAATACAACTCATAAAAATCTTAAACACCCATTTTATTCTTCAAAATAATCACCATTGGCTTTAATGACATGTTCCCAACAAGACACAAGCTTATAAATGCCTTTTAAAAAGTTCTCTTTTCTAGAGTCCAAATATTGTGACAGCCTTTGTGACGTAATCGAATTTTCGAAACTGCTGTTCCCGCAGGTAATAGTCTGGCCAAAACAGGTAATAGTCTGATTGAGCGATGTCCGAGGAATAAGGTGGATGAAGTAGAATTTCCAGCCCAATATTTTGATAACCTCTTTAGTCGCTTTTGCCCTATGAGGTTTGGCAAGATCGTGGAGAAGGAGAACTCCTCTTTTGTTGACCAATGCTGGCTGCTTCTGGAGCAGTGGAGCTGAAACTCTTTGCAATTGTGACGAGTAGACCTCAGCTGTTATGTTTTTTCCGCTTTCTAGATATTCATAGTGGACTATGCCAGCACTGGTTCACCAAACACATAGCATTACCTTCTTTTGTTAAATCTCCGGTTTAGCAGCCAATGTGACCGAAGAAGTCGCCCAATTATATTTCTTCTTCCAGTTATCATACATAATCAATTTTTCGTCATATGTCAAGATTTGGTCCAGGAACGAGGCCTTATTATGGCGCGATAGCAATGACAAGCAGATGTTTAACCGTTGACATTTTTCCTTCAGACAGGACATGAGGAACTCATTTGCTTAGCTTTCACGTCATCCCAAGTTTATGAAGATGTGATCGAAAGGTTTCCCCAGATACTATAATCTTGTTTGCCAGCTCCTATAAAGTTTGATGAGGGCTTGATTTCCTCCAGCTGGACTTTGTCGAGGGTAGATGGACGACCAACACTATGCTTGTCTTCAAGGCTCTCATCTCGGAAGAAAAGCAAAGCTCATTCTTGGCTAAGCGGTTAGCGTACGTGCCTTTGCGTGGGAGACTCAGGTTCGATTCCCGGCGGGGCTCATACGGTTCAGATTTCACGTTAATCAATAGGTCCCGTCTTATATAGCCTTGCTGCTGAAAGGGACATTAAACTCTAAATCAACTCAACTCGGAAGAAAGGCAGCTAAACCACTTTTGAACAGTCCGTTCATTCACTGATATCCCTCTAAAGCATATTCTTCTAGCGGCCTCTGCATCTTTGTTTCCTAATTTGTACTTGTAAAGTAAATTAGCCCTCAAAATCTCCCTTTCCAAGGACATGTTCTTTCGAAGATTGCTATTCTAAAAGGCCGATAGCGAAACGTGCTTTGCACTAAACAACTCTCTATTAAATATGGTTTGAAAGGAATGTAAACATGTAACGTCATCAGAATCAATTTGATCGCATTAATGCGACAAAAGTAATTGTTCTCTAAAAACAGCACAAACTTTCTTGGTTATCTGATAATATAGCACCATGATATATTCTCCATACAGGGCGTAAAGTATTGGCCCCCCAGTCATTTCAGGATAAGTTTAATGTTTCATTCTAAACGTAGCTTCTTCTGGAATAGCATCCACCCTTCAAGTTATTGCCCGCCTTCCAGGGTATCTGTCCTAAATCCGCTCATGCCATAAAATTGTCTTCCAACTGATATTAGACCTAAGAGTTTTATTCCAATTTCCAAAACATCAGTAAAAGTGCCCACAAGTAGATAGTCAACCTCACTACTAGCGCATTTCCCCTCCACCCCCTAACTACCAAAAAATTATGAACCCACCACTAACCATTACACTTTAACACAGAAGGATAGCGCAAAGTGAGATTGAGTATGCTTTTATGACATTTAAAATCATAAAAAACTTACATCTAAAACTACACTATACATAATTACATCTAAAATCTTACATCTAAAACTACAACTCTTCTAACTTATAATGTCCCCATGGTAGGGTATTGATCCCATCCTTTAAAACACATCTCTTATCATCCACACAACTTAAAGCTAACTTATTTACTTCTATACTGTACAAATCGTGCTTATAACTTCTAATCAAATTCATCTTCTTATAATATTCTCTTTGGCTAATCAAACAGTCCTTATATTCGTTAAATGTAAGTTCTTTATACACGACACTCTTCTTAACACCTTTAGCTTTCTTACAACACTTTTCTTTATCGAACTTACCTTTAAAGTCTTTATCTGCTAAATCTATTTGAGGTGCTTTTATACTGTACATCTTACTTCTTAAACCCACGAACTCTTCTATGATTGTACCTTTAATTTCATCCTTCATCTTACCAAGTATTTTCTTATTGATTTGTGGTATCCTATATTTGTTATCTTTAGGGTAATCACTCGTGTCGAAGTAATCAATATAATTTTTCATGTCCTCGTACACATCTTCTGTTTGGATATGGTATATATAACTATCGGTATCTGTATAACATATTTCTATTTTGTCTTGATACTTAGGTTTCATCACATTATAATGGAAATCGTACATTAAATATTTTGACAAATCTAGAATTGACATACCAACATAAATCGGTTTGTTAAATTGCACTTTAATCTTGTTCATGTGAACTGCTACTAAATTTTCCGTAAAAACTGTAGTACTCTTATAATTTGGTTTTGCTACAAGCTTCTCGTATTTTTTCTCATCACTTACAAGTTTAATATTAACTCTCTTTCTAATATTCTCCATAGTCTTCCCAAATACTGAATTATTCATGAGCTTATAAAAGTCTTTTTCAAAATCATTTGTTGCTTTCGTTCTCATTTGTGTGTTTAAATCAATATATTTATTTAGCCAATCTGATTGTTTGAACTCTATTACTCGATGTATCTTGTTAAGTTTTAATCCAAGTGAAAGACATTGTTTTAGGTTTCGATAGTGAATTACATATTTTTCCTTATCGTATAAAGTTGTTAATAGCTTTGATTGTTTTGAACCAGGCGGACATATGTTTTGAGGAGCTAATGGATAGTCTTTGTGATAGTCATATAATTCTTTAGGATATTCAAGATCAACTTCTAATATGTAACCAGTATCAGAATCATCAGGTATATTTGTGAAATCTATTTCTTCAATCTCATCTTCACTTAACCATCTTAATCCCTTATACGGTAGATATTGACTCATTGCCCACCCATACAAGTTATTAGCATCTAGATACATTAAGTAAGAATCTTCTTTATTCTTATCATAATCTTCCATATACTTATTATTTGCTTTAACATATCTTTTTGAGCATTGACTAATCCCACCTCTTATACCTTTCTCTACCATTAATACCATATCATAATCCCACAACAATTCTAATTTTATATTTGTCATCTTTAACATTGCATCCCAAGCTAAACCTGGTGCTGTCATATACCAAGCAGGATCAAGATCATAAGCTTAAGACATGTTTCTCTAAAGTTCTCAAAAACATCTGCTAACAATAATACATCTGTTTTCAAATATAAATCATGGTATTGTCCGAGATTCTTAATGTTGAATGTTTCCCATACTTTCTTTGCATATTCATAATCTGCATCACTTATATGTGTATTCATAAGCTTGTTGAAGAATGCTTCCTTTAGTGGTAATTTTCTTTCTCTAAACCTATTCCAATCGTTAACATAATCATATGGGTAAACACATTTTCTTATTACAAGTTGAAACTGTTCTTGATTAGGATAAAAGTGCTGGGTATGTATCATTTGTTCAGGTTTCAAGTTCGATGATAATTTGTCTAAACTAGAAGCCATAGATCTAAATGAATCTACAAATTTCAATTTAATAGTTCCAACATTTTTACTGAATGATATGTATCTTTCCTCGTTATTGGGTATTAGATCTATTTCTTCTTTATTACATCCAAGTTCTTTTATAAACAAGTGAGAGTCATATCCTGTCAAGTTATGTATGATCACTGGTACAAACTTTGGTACTTTGACTTTTAAATTGCAGTTATTACATAGAGGTGCTACAAATTTTCCAGTTATATGATTGTGATGCTTAACTTTATGATTTTCTTTAGTATACTCCTGCTTACAGTAATAACAACATTTAGATTCATTGGACTCTTTTCTCTGACTTTTTGTTAATGGTAATTCGTTATTTTGTTTGTATATGTTCGATATATGTTTAGCTTCTTTTGTTAACAGTCTTATAAATTTATTAGCAGCGTTCTTACCTCTATACAAAACAGGATTAGTTTTACTTCCATCGCTCTTTACTACATAATAACAAAATCCAGATGGCTTATGTTGTTGATATTTTTTGTATATGGCTCGTTATCTGGATAACATTCTTCACAACCCATAACTTTATGTAACAAACATTCAAAATCAGCATAAATCACAAATGGCATTTTCATTGTGTATTGGTAGTTTTTAAATTCAACACATTTACCTTCTTCAGGCATTATTATTTTTACTCGATCATTTAACGAACAATCTTGCTCATGTTTATTTAAAGCGTTTTGTGAGTAAAAGTATAACAAACATCTATCACATAAATATTTTCGGGCTCTCCATTTAGTTAACTGTGCATATACTAGTCTGCTTAAATCCTTAATCCAACAATAGTGTGTTTTAACATGATCTTCATTTTGTTCTTTTATATATAATAAATTGATATATTGCTTGTTTTGTGTGTGATGTAGTATATAGATTGAATAGTCTTTATCATATGCATAAACATTTATAGAAATATTAAGTAATTTTTCAGCTCTTGGAATATCACATAGTTTTACAGGAAAATGAATATTTTTTAATTTTTCTTCTAAGTATTTAACAGCTTGCTTGTACTTGGAAGGTCGTTGTGGATCTTTATTAACTGGGTATAGTGCAGAACAAATGGAATATAAGAAACATTTTTCATCTTCATTCTTTACATTAAATACTGCCTTTTTGTTTTGAATTTGTTTAGGTAATTCTATGTATGTTGATCCTCTATATGGTGTATATTTGACGATTGCTAGTTGTAAAAAGTTAATGTTTATAAGAGCCCAGCCAGAACCTCTAGCTTGGAACTCATCCATTCTTGTTCTTAATCTTTGTTTCATTTTAGTTATTTCTTCTTTTAAATTACTTGATTGATATATTTCTTGGTTTTCAGTGTTAAAATAGAAGTTTTGAGTTTCTTTACCTTTCTTATATGTACAACTTATATAAAGATTAGCTTTTAATGAACTATGTTTACTTAAGCTAATTTGTAATCTGTTTAATATGGCTTTAGATGTTGCTGTAATATATTGTTCAAGTGGATCTTGTGGTTTGTAATCTGTTGTAAATTCCCATGTTTCTAATCTTGATTTCATTGTCGTTTCTTTGAGTTTTACATCAATTGGTACTGATTCAACTTTGATTTTTGGTTCTTCAATTACTTCTTGTTTAAATGGGAATATATCTCTAATCTGTCTTCTGCTTTGTTCATCATCATATTGTTTAAGAAGGTCTATCAGTTCTGCTTTCTTAATCGGGAATATCTTTTGATTCCCTTTTCTTTACATTGTCGTCTTAACTCTATTACAGTAAATTTACAATAATTACTCATCTTATTGACTATATAGAAAATCTTACTATAACTCAATTTTTATCTTCGCCGGATTATTCCTAATCATTTTTGTACTATTTTTACTTCTATATATCCTAATACAACGCTTAACATTGTACACTCCTGCCATTGTCTACATATTACGCGTTGTATTAGAACACGACTTTGATGAGAATAACCCATCAGTCAGATATACACATATTAAAATTAAATCATTTTTGTAAACTTACTCATCATCATCATCATAATCATCACTACCATATTTATATTCATCATCACTACTCAAATCAGATGTTTTTTGTTGCATTATTAATAATTCTTTTTCCTTTAACAGTATTTGCTTCTCTAGTAGTGCTGCTAACAGTTTAAGATCATGATGAATTAGTTTAAGTCTATCATGTAATAAATCAAATTCTTTCTCCATATTTATTATATAGAAAACCAACAAAAATGAGATAAATTTAAAAAATCTAAGAATAAAAACAAACATGACTAGTGCTAAGGAAATATTATCTTACAAACCTATATTTGATTGTGTATGTAAACATTTAGATATTGGAGGTTATAATGATGAAGACAAAATAAAGTTTAGCATCTTCATAGGTATGTTAGATCATTTGTTCAAGAAAGCCAATAAAGAAAAGAACTCATTTCTTATACAAAACATTCTCTATACAAACGTTATGAACTTGTCTGATGAGATATTAGATTCACTGACTGATGAACAATGGTTATCTATAGGTTATGATGATTATGAGGAGGAATATAACTATGATCACATTACAGAAGATTTTATACGCAGATATCTGCATAAAGTTAATTTGAGTGAAATATGTTCATGGAAAAAGTTATCGGAAGAGTTTATTAGCGAATTAGCTGATAAAGTTGATTGGGAGATTATTTCAGGAAGCCAAGTCTTATCAGAAGACTTTATAAGAGAATTTGCAGATAAAGTTGATTGGAAAGAAGTATCGTATAATCAAAATCTATCTGAAGAATTTATTAATGAGTTTATAGATAAAGTTGATTTTGATGCTATATCTTATGGAAACAAACTCTCTGAAGCCTTTATACGAGAACATGCAGATAAAGTTTCTTGGGGACGCTTATCTGGAACTCAACAATTATCAGAAAACCTTATAAGAGATTACGCTGATAAAGTAGATTGGAAAATAATTTCATTATTTCAAAATTTAACAGAAGGATTTATTGCAGAGTTCAAAGACAGAGTTCATTGGCATAACATTTCAATTTATCAACACCTCTCTGTAGAGTTTATATATTTATTTAGACATTACGTAGATTGGAGAGTTATAATAAGAAAATACCGTAATAATCCTGATTTAGGTGGTATATTGAATTTAGCATTCGATGTTACAACAGATGGTTTGTTTAATGTTTAACTAATTAACTTTTATGATTGTTATATCATAAAAGTTGTAGCCTTAATTATCTAATATTAACCTTAATTATCAGATATTAACTGATCATATAAACAATCAATTCTTCTTCTGATAGTGATGTCCAAAACTCATTGCCTTTACCTTTTTACACCTATTCATCTTTTAACTCCAATCCTTTTAATTTTTCGATTACTTTATCATCTTGAATTTCTTCTATAACTTCTTTGATCGTGTTGAGTTCACACTTGAAAAATTCACCTTTACATTTAAATTCATCTAATTGTTTATGCTCAAGTGACTAACTTTTTAGCATCATTTGTCTTATACGTTTCTTCATAATGAAATAGCTCGAAGTCAAGTCTAAACTCATTAAACTGACCTAGGCGTTGTTCAAAGTTTTTTGTACAACACACTTTATATATATTCTTCTCTTGATGCTGTTTGGTAGTTGCTATATAAACAAAACCTGACTTATCATTATCTTTTTTCAATTGAGACCATCTTTTTATTTTTTGGAACAAGTCTGGATGAACATATTTTATGTACCCCTGATTATCCCTTGTCTTCCTCCTAAAATTATGTAACATATTTTTTAGACTGATACTTTTCTTCTAGTTTTTTAATTATTGTTGTAGATTCTTTATTGTTTAGCCAATTATCAAACCTTCTACCTCCGCTCTGACACAGTTTAGTAGCATTGAAGTATCCTGTACTCTTATCTATAATCAACTTGAAATCACCAAACAGACCATACCAGTAATCATCTTTAATCTGTTCATAGCAAATATGATTTAAACTATACGAATTATCCATAGTACTCATATTTATTATATTAAAATGTTGATTTAATCATTTTCGGAGTTTTTACCCACACAAATGAGCGGTTGGTAGAATCGTCCCCATCGCCTTTTTTATTGTAATAGTCTAATAGCTCTTTTGATTTTTGTAACTTTAACCATTCTTTGAATATTTTACCACCACTCTGACACAACTTAATAGCGTTGAAATATCCTGTACTCTTATCTATAATCAATTTAAAAACACCATACCAATAATTACCCTTAATCTGTTCATAACAAATATCATTTAAACTATACGAATTATCCATAGTACTCATATTTATTATATTAAAATGTTGATTTAATCATTTTCAGAGTTTTTACCCACACAAATAAATTCTCATTCATCATTTTATCATATCAAGTATTAACTCTTTCGAAATCGTTACACCCTTACATAATCATCTAACACAGAGAGTAACGGTTCGCTAGCCTTTTTTGGAATAATAACCATAAAAGACAATATTTATATTTACACTACAACATTACTCTTATCTACCCAACTATTATGTGAATCATCAAAACCTAGCCATTTAACATATACTTTATCACCTTTCTTTCTTAACACCTTTTCCACCAAGTATTCATCTTTATGTTTCGTCTTTAATAGTTCTGGTTCATAAAATCTACCTTGTACATCCTCTTCTTCTAAATCTTTAATTCTATATGTAGGCGGATTAGATGGAATAACTTCACTAATAATAAATACTTCTGTTGACCAATTAGGTGTATATCCTTTCTCAAATAACCCTTTCGATTTACTTATACGAACATGATCACCAAATTTGTATTTGGGTTTAACACGCTTATATTCTTTCTTATACACTTTCTCCAATATCGTTCGCTCATTCTTCTTATTAACTTCTATAGGCCTTAAACCAATTGTTCTATGCACTCTATTATTATAATCACTAACCAATGTTGGTAATATCTCTATCCATTTATAATTCCCTTGTGTTGTGAACCTTTTCCACATGTTTTGTTTAAGTGTTCTATTAAATCTCTCAACAACAGAAGCTTTCTTACCACTATAGGTTGAGTAATGATTAATCTTATTTTCCTCCATTAACTTCTTAAATTCTTTATTGTAAAACTCCTTACCTTGATCAGTTTGTAAGTTACTAGGTTTTCTCATTCTTAATATGGATTCGAATGCTTCTGTAACATTCTTCCCACTCTTATCCTTAACAGGAACAGCAAACGCATATTTCGAAAACACATCTATAATCGTTAGCAGATACTTATAACCTTTATTTAATTTGGAAACACCTTTTAATACTCCACTATCCATTTCAACAAGATCAGCTTGCCAAAGGTCATCGATACCTTTTTTAACTACACTTAATCTGTCAAAATTTTTTCTAGATGGTTTGTGAATTTCTTCTATGTCTTCTCTAACACCTTTACCATCATATAGTCATTCTTTTTAATGAATTGAATTTTAGTAACACCACATACAGAACAAATACCTTTCTTTAGATATCTTCCATTCTTTGTTTGTTCAATTCTAATGGTATCTTTCTCCGTATCTGTCAATTTCTTACACTTAACACAATACATCATAATTATTTATTGTATAGAAAATCAACAAAAAAATTAAAATTTATCACTACCTAATACTATACTTTTAACATTATCATCATCATCACTTGATTCGTTTTCATCTTCATCTTCTATTTCTATATACATAATAATCAATAATAACTTGCCTTCTTTTAAATCAGAATCTTTAGATGGTCTAATTGTTAACTGATCATTTATATTAAAGTGTAATGGAAAACTTTCAACTAAAACGTCATTTAAAAATAAGTCTATAAGATGTTTATTAAGACTTGATTCTATATCCATTAACCTACCTCTATAAAGAAATTTGTAGGCAGCAGATAAATTATATACAAAAAAAGGCTGGTTTCCCAAGATCATCTTCTGCCAATCGACATGGTAATTCAACAATTTTTTCTCGTGTAAGTAAATTAAACTCTTCTTTCACTGATTCAAGCTGTTCTAATGTTATAACATCTTGTTTATCGATAGCATTAGATACATTAACCAATCTTTTATTCTTAAAATCAACCCAGGATGTAAAAACTTCTCTAGATTCTTCTATTATACTTTTAATGTTACCAAAAATATCCATATTTATTATATAGCAAACGTCTTTAGGAAAGCTCTCTTTCTATGTATATTACAACAAACAATAATTGACCTTCTTCCATAGCTGAATTTTTATTTGGTTTAATTGTGATTATATCGTTCTTGTTAAAGTTAAAAGGTAAATTTTCAATCAAAGTATCACCTAAATATATCTCTAGAAAGTATTTATCCAAATTTAATTCTGTGCATTATTTTCCCATTATAAAATTTGTAAAAATTAAAAAAAAATAAATATTCTAAAGATTGGCTCCTTAACGTTTTTAGCTTTTAATCGATATAATAGGGGTATAGTTTCTTTCTGCATAATCAATTTAGTAGTATCCATCCTAACCTTTTGAAAATCTTTTTTTATATATGTGTCTTGTAACGTTTCTAATGCATCTTCAAATCGTTTTCTATCATTCTCTAATTGGGTTTCTATTGACCTAAGTTGACTTACGCTAACAACATCACTTAAATTCTCCAACAATTTTAATTTTTCTTCACTAATATCAACATTATCTTTTCTATCTTTAACATTACCAAATATATCCATACTCATTTATTATAAAGAAAATGTCCATCCTAATTTTTCAAAACATTTCTTTGACATCTCTATTTGTTTAGATGAGTGTTTAAAATCAATATCAACATGAACATCGTGCTTTTTCAACAGATAATACAATACACATTTTAAGTTAATAAACAATACTCTTTTCGGATACAGTTCTTTAAAGGTTTCGTATAAGTTTTCGAAGTCGTTTATAAGTGTTTCTTCCATATGTCGTAAGTTTAATGGTTTTTGGTCGGTAAGGTGATAGTGTATTAAATAGACATCATCATAATATTTTGTGTATTTGTTTTTCTTTAGTACTTCTAGAACATCTTTTGTTGATATTAAATGTTTTGGTATATCTCTAAATTCATCATTTAACACCTTGAACACATCTTCGGGAATAATTCTATCCTGTAAAGCTTGCAAACGAGAAAACTGTAACTTAAATCCTTTTATAGTATCATACCATGGTTTTCTTACGCAAGCAGCTCTCATTCCTTCACAAGTACTGTAAACAAAACCATTCGCTACAGAACAATTATCACAAATATATGTACTCCTACTTTTTGTTAATGACTTACAACCACAATTACTGCATTTTAATGGTGCGGTGCTATAATTTGACAGCATATCCTTTAAGGTAATTATTGGATATAACTTTACCAACTCTTCTTCCGTGTACAAAAATTTAGGTATTAACATTTTCCATAACTGAACAACTGTATATGCATTGTTTCTATCTTTTAAGTTTATCTTACTAACATCCCGAAAATACCAATTAAAATTAAATCTAACTAGTGCATCTAGTTCATCCTCATGCTTCTCAAAATAATCTAAAAATCTATTGTGTATAACTTCCATATTTATCTTAAAACTTTTATGAATATAAACCATAAAAGTACTTAAACTTAATAATATTTAATCATTTTTAATCATATACATAACATCACTAAAAGAATACCCTTGATTTAGAAGATTTAAAACCTTAACACAAAGATGACCACATATAACTGAATTAAAGTCTTGTATTCGTTCGTCATTGAAAAATAAGTTTTTGGTACCAAGATGTTGTACTAGTTGTTTAGGAGGAACACCACCATAAGAATCGAACACGTACTTTATGTTGTTATCTTTCCAATAGCATATCCAATGAGTACCAATGTTTTCTGATTTATCAAGGTTAACTATACCACACTCATGTACATAGGGTTTTTGTGGAAGTTCATCACTCATAAATACACCTCTAAATCGTTTTATCTTTAATTCTTTAACCAACCTCTCTATATCGAAGTTGGTCAATGGTTTTAGTTTTTTTGACTTCTTTGGTTTACCTGCTCCCTGCTTTTCTTCCATAGCCATATTGTGTCTTTTTTGTTCTTCAAGTTCTTGTTTATTCTTCTTAGCATCCAGTACAGTTTTAGTAATCGCTGCTGCACCACCTGCTAATGAACCGACTGCACCTAAAGCTGCTAAAATGGCTGGAATTGTAAAGATAAAACCACCCATATGCTCTTTCTTAATCTTTTTCATTTGTGCAGTAGTTAAAGTTAAATCCATTCCTTTACCTTCTTTAATTTTCTTAGATTTATCACTAAGTTGTTTCTTTGTTAATACATGATCAATATTTAAATCCTTTAGTTCGTTATAAGGAACACTAAACATACAACTTTTAATAGAACACATCTTCCTATTTATTTAAGAGAAAATCTTAGTTTGTAAAAGTACAGTTGTTGTAGTTCCACCAAAATCAATCAAGGAATCATTCTCATCTGTTATCCTTATCTCAAAATTGTGAACCTTGTCTTTGGATATAGGGAAAAATAAGGGATAAGTAGGCTCATAAATAATACTATGTTTAAACTCAGCATCTGTTTTAAATGATGCTATAATTCCTGTTTCTCTATGTGTATACTCCGTATCTTTAACAAACATACCATCTGCTATATTAAGTGAACATTTATAGTATCAAACGGATGAAACTTTGGCAACTTACTTCCAATATGTGTTTTGTTTTTTTCTAAAACTTCAAGAACATTAAACCCGAGGACAGTACCTATACCCCCAATCGTAACATCATTACTATCAGTTTGTATTTTAACTCTATTTCTTAAATGATCTTCTGATAATGTTATGTTGATGGATTGAGATTTTAAAAACTCATTAAGTGATTTTAATTTATATTGCCCTTCTGGTATAAAAACTTGTCTATCACCGTATGAGAAACTTTTTTCTGTTGTTATGTTTGGAGTTAGATATGTACTGTAAAACACAACTAGTCCTATACTTAAATAATTGCTACTGTTGTCTAATTCGTAATGGAGTTTCTTCTTTAAAATAAGTATCACTCGTTAACTTAAATACCTTAGCCATTTATTATATAATAAATGAATGAGTTTGATTTACCTAGAGATATTCCAAAAGAGAAAGTAATCAAGTTAATAGAAGATGTCATTCAAAAGTTAGAATACAGTTTAAAGAAGAAAAAGAGAAAACTACGAATTGTTAGATATGCATACTACACTTTGATCACGTTGTCGGTTACACTTTCTGCAACAACTGGATTTATTAATATTTTTATACCTGTAACAATTTACTCAATATTAACAACATCTCTTGCAACTGGAAGTGCTATAATAACAGGTTTGTCTTCTAAGTTAAACATAAGCAAAAGAAAAGACGAATATAAAACCATTGTCACTTGTATTAACTCATTTAAAGAACAGTTAGAGATGATAATAACATTGAATGGTGAAATGGATAATGAATATATAAAAGATACGTTGCTTAAGATCAGAGAACAACTTAAAGATATAAGATCATAAAAGAGACGATTTTCTCTATAATAAATGAGTAAGAAAACTATTAATTGGGATGTAAAAGAGATGATAAAAGAGACAACAGTTAAGAAAAGAAAAGCTTATACCTGATGATATTCAATGTCTTATAGTGGGTTCATCTGGGTGTGGTAAAACTTTTTTATTATTTAATTTTTTATTACAGCCAGGTTGGTTAAACAATAATTACTTCTACATATATTCTAAAAGCATGAATCAGCCAAAGTATGAGCAATTAAAAGATCGATTTGAAAAAGCAGAACTAAAGTTTAAGAAGCAAATAGCAACGTTCTTAAGCGGTAATGATTCTATTGTACCTATTGATGAATGTGAAAAATACTCTATAGTTGTGTTTGACGATTACATTTTAGAGAATCAAGATACTGTTAGAAATTACTTTACAAGAGGTAGGCATAGACATTTAGACTGTTTCTATCTTGCACAAACATATTCAAAAGTGCCTAAACAGCTTATAAGAGATAACGTTAACTTCCTATGCATATTCAGACAAGATGATACTAATCTTAAACATGTGTATAATGAGTTTGTTGGAGGAGATATGTCTTATGATAAATTTAAAGAGATATGTTCAAAATGTTGGCAAGAAGATTATGGTTTTATAGTAATTGATATGACAAGGTAGGTAAACAATGGTAAGTATAGGAACAAGATAAAACACTTTATAAACGTTTGACTTTTTTTACGTTTATTGATGTTCTTTGACGTTTATTGACGTTTGTTCGTTTTCTATATAATAAATGGATAAGAAAGATATTAATAAGAATATCAAGTTAAAGGAGTTCTTGATAAAAGACTTCAAATCTTGGAAGAAAGAAAGAGCAGGTATATATGATAAATTTAAGACACAAGAACAACCTGTAATTGATGCTATTCAAAACTTGGGAAGTGAGATCAAAGAAGTAGCAGAACAAAATAAAAATCTAATAACTGAACTTGTTCCAGTTGTACATAAGACGGCTTCAATAGATCCTAGTCTACTAGAAACACCTAAAAAGATAACTTATGATAGTTCCCCAAGTAGTAGTGATACGTCTATAACGGGAGAAATAAAACAAATGAGAAAACAAATTAAAGATAAAGTTGAAGGAGTAGAGCCTTTAACAACAGGACAATAGGTAAGATTGCAACGAAATATTATAGAAAAGAAATGATAGTGTGTTTGGAATAAGAACTGTAGAAGAAGATGGAAAAATAATAAATAAGATAGGAAATTCTGAAGTTAAGGTGAATGGTGATTTGATAATTAATGGTAAAACTTATAAAGGAACAGAAGGTCTATGAGAATTGTTAACGATGAATACTAATAAAACCATAAGATTATGATGATGATGATTTTGAACAGTACAAGGAAATAATAATAGAGTCAGATGCTGCCTTCCAAAAATATAATCGAGATAAAAAAGTAGAATCTAATAGAGGTTCTAAGTACATTAATATTATCAAGCCTATTTGGGATAATTATATTAAACCATCTTTACCTCCAACTCCTAAAAGGACTGGTGAAGGAATTAAACAATATACAGAGATACCTAAAGAATATATATGGATGGATGATGTGAGAAAGTTAATTGATCGGTTAATAGTTATAGATGGAGAAGAAAAGGCTGGTAATAGTAACTTTTATAATGAGAAAGTAGGTATAGTGAGTATGATTAATAATAAGCTTTCACAATTTATTCCTAATGATCCAAAAGGCATAGGTTATTTGATTAAGATCTTAAATACATTACCACCACGATTCTGGAATGATGAGAAGCTTGGAAAAGGACTAATGAATAAGATTTTAAACATGAAGGGGATACCAGAGTTACATATACCAGGCTTCAGATTTTGCGGGCCTTTTACGAAGCTTCAAGAAAGGTTAGAGAGAGGTGATGAAGGTATTAACCCATTAGATGAGGCTTGTAAAGAACACGATATATATACAGAGACAATAAAGATACAGAGTCAAGACATATTGCAGATAAGGAACTAGAAACTAAAGCATGGAAAAGAGCATTTAGTAGTGATGCATCAATTGGTGAACGATTAGCTGATTTTGGGGTTGGTACTGCTATGAATGCTAAGGTTAAGTTAGGATGGGGATTATAAGTTTTTAAATGTTATTATGTATGATTCTTTTATGGGTATATTCCATAAAAGCGTTGTTTCAAGATTTTCTTTATAATAAATGGATAGTGTTGAGAGTTACGAGTTACAGAGTTTTAAAGCTAACACAAGAACATTTAATAATTTGAATGAAGCTAACAAAGATATTGAGTTTGATTTCGATGTGGGGGATGGCTTTATACATCCACACAAAGCAGATTGTCATATGACTTTTGAAGTTGTTGGTGCATCAGTTGGAGGAACATTTGGTGCAAATGATACTATACAACTTGTAGATAACTTCTTACCATTCTTCTTTTCTCAAATTGAGGTTAGAAAGCATGGAGTTGTTATAGATAAGATTGAACTAAATGGAATAACATCTACAGCTATTGGAACATTAAAGATTTCCAAACCAGAAGTTGAATATTTAAGACAAGCAGGATTTGAAACAGATGATAAACTTGGTCTAAGAAAGGACTTTAGCGTTTTGTATCCATTAAGATTAATTCCAGGCTTTTTAAGTGATTATAAAGAGGTTATGTGGAAAGGTGGATTGAGAATAACATTTACAAAAGCTAACAACAATAACGATGTCTTGTACAAATGGACTGGATCAGGAGCAGATGCAGCAGCTCCTCATGATGGAAAAATAACAATAAAAAGTATGGAGATAAGAATGCCTATTGTTGAATACGAATCTAATTATGAAAACAAGTTAAAGTTGAATATTATTAAAGAACCTAAAATCATGTTTTCATTCCATACTTATCAATGTGTTCAGAAGACTGTTGTAGGTTCTTTCTTGGAGTTTGATGTTACTACTCAATTTAATTCTAGACAATTTGATATGCCTGATTTCGTAGTTGTAATGTTCGAAACTGATAGAAGTTGCAAACAAACAGGAGATGCAAGTAAATTCGATCATTGTAAGGTAAAAAATATCTATCTTAAGAATGGGAGTAATGAGGTATTTCCAAAAGAATCAAGAAACTTAGATATTGCTAACAGGGATTATTTTGAGATGTATGAAGATTATACTGCATTTAAAAGAATAACATGTGGCAATACCGAAATGTACTATGATCCTAAAGAGTTTATAGATAACAGACCAATGTATGTCATTAATTGTAGTAAGAGGAAGAATGTATCGGTAAATGAGAGAACAAACATAAAGATTGTAGTAGACTTTGCAGAAGCTGTGGCTGCTAATACTATATGCTATGCGATTTTAATTGGACAAAAGAACTTTACATATGATCCCAAGAATGAGAAAGTAGTAGAAGAGTTTTAGATAGTTAAATGTATGTTTGTATTGTTTTATGGAAGTTTTTCCATAAACAAAATTGATAAAAAATGATTAAATATTTTTGTGAAGATAAAAATTGAAGAGTGTTCATTGGTTTTCTATATAATAAATACGATGTCAAGTTATATTGAGCTTTTAAATAAACTTGGAAGTCTTGAACAAAAACAAGTTATTGGATTAAGAGAATTAGAATTAAATACAGAATATAAGATTGTGAAAATGGAAAAGATTAAAACTAAGTTTGGAAAGAGCATTTTAGTTGAGTGTGAGGAGTTTAAGGTCTTTCTTCCACCTAGATTTACAAAACACTTAACAGATAAAATGATTGATGAGATCGTTAAAGATGGAATAAAAATCAAATACACTGGTTTAAAAGATAATTATCCAACTGGTGAGTTCTGTATGTAAATTTTATTTAAATTTTCTGTATGTAAATGAGAATAGGTTTTTATGAATTTCTCATAAAACGAACATTTTCCTTATAATAAATAAACTATGGCTAATTATTTGAATAAAAAAATGATGTTAAAGCATTGAGATTCCTTCGCATAGATGAGTTAGAAAAAGGTAAAGCGTACGAAATAACATTATGAAAATTGATTCAAACAGCGTTATGGTCAAAGAGTTTTAGTACATTTAGATGAGAAATATAAGACGTTATTACCACAAAGATATAATGATGAAACTGAGCAAGTATTGAAAGATTTAAAAAAGTATAAGCTGTTTGTTAAGTATGAAGGTTTGAAAGATTTAGATAATGGTTATAAAATACATCAGTTTTACTTTAGAAATGAATCCAAAAAATAACAAAAATAAAACTTGTAATTTTAAGTATGTTTTAAGTGTATAAGTGTTTTTATGGTTTCATTATCAATATCCGAACTTGTAATTTTAAGTATGTTTTAAATGTATAAGTGTTTTTATAGTATTAAGACTATAAAAAACTAAGACCTTTGAATATACAGAACATAATGTCAATTGAATTTTAAAGATATATGTATAAAGAAGGGATTTATTTGAGTTTTTTATAATTATATCCTTAGAGTTATGCAATTTATAAGACATTCAATAGATATGAAATTTATTTGTCTATTGATTGCCGTTTGAATTTTGAAAATCGGTTAATATTTGATGAAGTTATAGCAAATTCGAAATTTCGGAATTTTTTACGGGTTTATTTTTGAGTTTTCGGGAAAATGTTATTCTTTAAAAAAGTCTTAAAATTTTATTTAAATTATGGTAGTATTTTTTTTTCGATTTGTTGAAATTTTGTAGAAATATTAAAAAAGGGGAACATATCCTGAGGGTTATGCAATCATTTATGCATTTTATAAAATTGGTTATGTTATTAGTATTCATTTTCCGTTTGAATTTTTGAAATCGTTTAATTAGGGACCAAGCTATTAAATTTTAACGTTATTTGGGGGTGAGGCTATCAGTGTTGCCAACTCACTTTTAACAATTATCATATTTATTAGTAACGGGGTGAATTCATCCCTATATGTTTTAAAGCGATATCTTGAAAAATTAAAATCCTGGAACGTTTCGAAAAGAAATATTGAGTTGGCAACACTGACTTTTTTCTTTTTTGAACATTGATGTTTTAACTAAATTTGCCGGTTAGGTGACCATATTCAAGCAGTTACTCACTTATTCAATAGATGGTGTTGCATATCATTTAGTTTGTCATTGATTGCAGATGGGAAGGAAAGAGAGAAAGAGACTCGAGAGATATTTCGTCACGGATTCAATGACGTCATGTATTGCGTTATCTCCCTGGAGGAGACTACGTCAGATAGAGCGCCCTCTCTCCACTGCTAGCTAAAAGTTCTGTTGAAGGAAGAGAAAAGAAAATCAAATTGCATGTCACGCTTCAAAAAAGGAAGAAGGAGAATGATCATAAATTCCATGTACATACATGCTATTGCTTCTCTCAACTGATACTTGCTTGTAAACTGAATGTGTGTGTTTGAATGCCTGCAGCGTTTCATGAACAATAATTAAGCTTGCGTATATGATGCAATGTGATGCAATGTGGTGAAACAATCTTCCTTATATAAAGATAGCGTTCCGTTACTTTTATAGTATGACTAGTGAATGTAATATACCATGTATTAGAAACGTAAGTGAAGGATTTTCTTTTACTAGGTTAGCTAAAGATATTGCTAATTATAAAGATGTTAACTTAATAGTAGAAGCTCTTCATTCTCTAGATTATAATGATTTAAGTAATTTAGCAGCAATTAATTTATTTTTGAAAACAGCTTATAAAAGAGCGGAAGAAAATCTTTTAAAGCAGGAAAAACCATGTAGAAAAAAACAGAAAGTATATCATCATGAATTTGAAGAAATAAAAGCAGAACTATATAAGACCTTAATTTGGAACAATGTATTTTCTGAATGTTCTGCTATTGATATCGATTCATTTAATAAATTATTAACTTCAATTCCTCTTATAAACGAATCAAACATTAATACGTTTCATTCAGAACTTTGTAAATTTGAAATGGCTTTTAATTCACTTCCTCTGTTAACTGTTTATGTTCGTGGAGCGTAGTATAATTCTTTAAAACAAACTAAAAATGTTAGTATAGATAACATTATTCAATTATTTAAAATATCACCTAGTTGAATTTATAAGTATATTCAAGCTTATATTTTAATTAAAAAGTTTCCCTTAATTTTAAAATCAAAACTAACATTCACAAAAATCGTTGAATATAATACTAAAATAGATGAATATATAGAAAGTAATGAAGAGCTTAAAATTCCATATAAGACCACCATCTCTTCTCTTTCTATAAAAATTGATGATAAACTTCACGAAATTAAAATTCCATCTCTATAATTATTTTCAATTTGTTATATATTAGAACTCTTGTGAATTTCATAGCCATTATTTGGTGAAACAGAGTAATATATAACAAATCTTTTCTTCAATTGGTTTCTATCTTCTAAATTTATTTTCACCACCTTTTAATGCTACCATAGCTCGTCTCCAGTCGAGTTGAGAAAAGCAGAGAGGAAGGTGTAAATAATTTCACGATTTGATTTTAAATGTCATAAAAGTCTATGCAATCTCACTTTGCGCTATCCTTCTGTGTTAAAGTGTAATGGTTAGTGGTGGGTTCATAATTTTTTGGTAGTTAGGGGGTGGAGGGGAAATGCGCTAGTAGTGAGGTTGACCATCTACTCCCACACAGTACGAACCCGCAATGGTTTCAGTAATATCGAAATAATTTTAATCTGAATACAATTATACTGAAAAATATAACATTCAGCCTGATTATAATCTCTGGGTGGACGGTTCCTAATAACGCAAACTGCGTTTTCTTCGATTTCGAATATTGAACTGAAACCGAACAAAACAGTCCTCAGAAAGGGCTCAAGAGTACTTAAACCGAACCGAACTGAACCGTTTCCAAACCGAGCCGTACCGAACCGAACCGGTTTGAAGCCCAAACCGATTGATTCGGTTTAAACTATAAACCGAACCGAAACCGGTTAACCGAAGGTTTTTGGACAATTCTACGTTCAATAACTTCCCAAAGCTGGGCAATCCAGAGGCGTCTCGTTGAAAGTCATACTTTCAATCTTCCTTAATGAACTAGTTGTATACAACATTAATACATTAGATACGGTAACCCTTAGTTTCCCTTAGTTTCTAGCAATAAAACTTTGTTACCAGTGTCACTTTCTCACAAGCCGCTTGTTATTATAACATCATTGAAATACTGGCCTCTGACCAGGGATAAAAGTGAGGGGGAACGCGGGGGCACGTCGTTATCCCACTTCCAAAAATATATATGGCGTCCCCCAGTTCTTTAAAAAAAAATACAATGGGCAAAGATAGGCACGGAAATGGTGTGATGTCATGCGTCCCCGTACCTTCTCAGATATACTTTTGCTCCTGCCTCTGACAAGATGTCAAGTAGAAAGGACATTTTTCTGGATATAGAACTGTCTTAAGTGATAGGCAAAAACTATTTTAACTAGAAAATAGCATTTAAAAATGTTGATTACAACTCGAAAGTTCAGAAGATATGGGTGAGAGTTTGTTTCATATAAATTAAACGGCGTGACAAACATCTTGGCATTTGAAGGCGGCGCTCCAATTCCCCTTTAAATGCAGCTAGCGAATGAGAGAATTGCGGTATTGCCACGTTTATTTTGTATACACTCACCCCCTGTCACCTGATCGCGCTGTAGTTCTTCTGCTTAGCCAAGCCATAGCCACACCCCTTTCTCACTCGGCAACGTCGCTTTAGAGCTTACGTTTTATTCGTTTAGCTGAAATGCCAAGATGTTTGTCACAGGCTTTAGTTTCTTCTAGATACACATCAATTTCTTGTTCTATAACTCGCTCGCATTAAACATGGTCACTTATAATACCATATTCTACATAATAAAACTTGCAATGAAAGAACAGGATCATTGGATATTTGTGTCTATACTGTATCAATTAGGTCTACTGCATGTTTATCTCTTTAGTGCATATTTTCGTAAATTTTAGTGAATAGATGCCAGGCTCGTATCCAGAATTTTTTGTTGGGACGGGTACAAACTTTGAGGGCTGGGTCCAATACTACAAACCACTACATCTATGTAGACCTACTGTTGAACAGGTATTATCCTGCACCCGAAAAAAAAAGATAAATAATTGTAAAATACTTCCACTTATACTTTCAGAAAAGAAAAATGATATAACAAGAAGATTTTTGAAAGAGAAAGAGTACAGATGAAATGTCAAATTTGCATGCTACATCAATCATTTCCCTGTCAAATAAGTAGTTTTATTGAGAAAACGTACGAATATATATTGAGTCCGGACATTGAGGAATTTTTGGGGGGTCCGTACCCGTTGGACCCCATGTGGGTCCGCTACTGCATCAATTTCTTGTTCTAACTCACTTACTCATTGACAGTACCATCCTGTATATAACCTGCAAAATAAAATATAAAATAGGATCATTAGATATTTGCGTCTGTACTGTACGTGTATAATCCACTGCATATTTACCTCTTTACTACATGTTTTGGCGATTTTTAATGTAGCCTATACTGCATACATATTTTGACTTTTTTTTTAAAATGTGAATGTTGATATAGGACAGGGGCCGCTCCAGACCGACTTCTGGGGGGAGGGTTGTCGTGCTGCTACTTTTAAGGGCTCCAAACTTTGGGATGGGTTATATATATATATATATATATATATATATATATATATATATATATATATATATATATAAGAAAGTTTCGTCTTCTGGGGGGCGATCGTCCCCCTAGATCCGCCCCTGATATAGAGTCTAACAATCGCCAATTCGCAATAGTGCCGATTTCTGTCCTACAAACACCTGCCAAGTATGCTCGGCTTTTAAGTGGAAGAATCCTCCAAGTGTGACCTTCGATGAAAATATTTCAGTTTTCAGCTACACTTTTGTTGTTCCTAAAGAGAATCTACAGGATTAATAGCATAATATATGTGTACTCAATATGTCAAGCAGTAACTGGATATAGTAATTGTAGGTTTTGTAAATAAGAAAAGAACAGAACAAGCAAATATCGCAAATAATTTCTTCCAAGAGGTTTTTGTATTCAAATGACAAGGAAATGGAACAGTTTTCCTTGTTTATCGAGTACTCTTGCACTGTTTTCCTTAAATATTAGCATGATAATATCCGAATGTCCATTCAATAACTTGTAACCATTTTCATTTCAGAGACTTACGCATTCTAAATATTTACACATGTTCTAAATATTGATTAATATTTACGTAATGTTTCCTGTATATACTAAGCAGAAAAAAATTCAATATGCTATATAAATCATAAAGTAAGTGTCCACCTTTAAAACATTTGATTATCGGTCTTATGTACCAGTTAGCACCCAGTAAGTGCGTTTCCTCTCATTTCGAGTAGCAATGTCATTGAATAAAACAAGTGTATTGTTTGCTTTAATTAGTAGCAACCTATGATAAGTTACTTATCAGTTCAAACTCTTTTCCAAATTAACTTTTCGTATGGTATACGCAACAAACAAAATTTCCCAAACAACGTTCAAACCATATTAGTTGTACAAATTTACTTTGTAATAATAACAAAAAAAAAAAAAAAAAAGAGAGATTAAATTATCAATGCGTTTTTGTTGTTTTGTTTTTCGTTACTTGCAAGCATTACAATTATACGGAGTGAGGAAAAGTCCAGAACCACCTTTCTATGGACAAAACTTTGGATATGTGTAACTGGGGTGAGGGCGCACACGAAGGTCACATTTGGCATCATAGCGTCCATCTTGAAATCTGCCATTTTGAATTCAGGTTCAATATTTCAAATGAGAAGGGGAGCGTGCGTCATATGATTTTAGGCTAATATCTCACCAGAAATACGAATCTGAGGTTATTTTTCATCTAACTTTAATCAGTAACGAAATTTTTTGAAGTTGGCATGCTCAAATGAAACGGGAAGTTTGACAAGGACACACTGACAAATGCAAATAAAGCTATTCTTTTGAGAGGGGATGGAGGATTTTTTTTCCCTATAAGAAACTGTCAAAGAAAGAGACGGAAATTTTCGATTTTTGGACTTTTTATGATTTTTTAAAAAATTCAAGCATCACATTCATTTTCCTAGATTCTATAGCTTAAATATGTACCTCTACAACATTCAATATTTTGACTTCTGAGTTCGATCTGGAGCTAGCTACCTTTATTGATTTCCGCTACCTTTATTGGTATTTCATTACTGTTCAGCAAGCGCAACTTATGCATTCCAGCATATGACCAGAGATATGTTGGTTGCCTAACTATCATGTCAAGTTCCGGAAAGTTATATATTTTGTCATGAGTATTGTACAGGCGCATAAATTTGAACTGACAGATAAGGGAAAACTATCGTAAACCAAGTAACAGATATAAACTCATTTTGGTTAGAGGTAGAATTTGATTATAGATAAGGGGGATATGTTCTATCTATATAAAAATGAATGTAACGACTTTTGTCCGCGAACTCCTCCCAGACGGCTAGGCCAGTTTTGATCACCTTTAGTACATGACCGAACCATAACTTAAGCTTTTATCATGTTACTGTCATTAAAATAAGTCTCCTAAAGCGGAGAGCGAAGGTGAATTTAAAAAAAAAAAAAAAAACAAACAAAACAAAACAAAAAAAACTAGTATCTCACAATGTTGTTAACTTAGAAAGATGAAACACTTGGTATATAAATTATTAATTTAAAATAAGCACCCGTCTCCTAGTGTCTTTAAACATTCCCATTTAAATGGCAGCATCTTCTATATTTATAAAAAATAATGAAATAATGTTCTTCCACGAATTCCTCCTACCTATCCTCATTTTAGTAAGTTTTAGGCATGAGTGTACCTTGACCTAACTTATGATTTAGCATATTTTCGGCAAGGAAATGAAGGCTAGGCCACGCAAAAATATGTTTAACGGCTAACTCCCAGATCATCTGTACCGATTTTGATTATTTTTAGTACATGAATAGATCCTGACTTAACTTATGTTTTCAGCAAGGAAATGAAGGGCATGTGACGTAAAAATATGTTTGACGCCTAACTCCTGGATCGGGGATGCGGCACTAGTCCTAAACGGCACAAGACCTAAAAATCATTTCGCGGCGCAAGTCCTAAAGGGCACTGGACCTAAAAATCCCTTGTGGCGCTACCATCGCGTCCGTGCCAAGAATACTGTCAATCTATTAGTCAAAGTTTTAGATATATTGTTTCATATTACAGAACCAGATTCTAGCTTAGTTCTTACAAGTAATTTGTATAAATACATATTCTATCGTTCTGAAATAACAAATAAATAAATAAATAAATAAATAAAGCCTATTGTTCTTTCTTGCTGTTTGCTTGATAACATTTGTGTGGTGACAAAATATTAACAACCTATCAAATGTGATTCCCAGATCTTTTATAATGTCTGTATGTCATAAATTTTGCTTCCTTTGTGCTGATTTGAAGTAACTTTTTTTACACATATATTTATCATATTCAACTCTTTCCGTAGCTAGTTGTCATACTTGTTAATTAACTACTCTTTACTCGTTACCAGTATTAATAATAGTATTAGTATATTAGTATTACTAACATAGCTGTTGCCGTTGGAATTAAGTATTATTATTATTATTATTATTATTATTATTATTATTATTATTATTATTATTATTATTATTATTATTATTATTATTATTATAATAATAATAATAATAATAATAATAATAATAATAATAATAATAATAATAATAATAATAATAATAATAATAATAATATATTTCAGAAATGCTACATTTTTGAGACCTGAGCCTTTATTGTACGTGCAGTTAAAATCGAAGGTTATGACACAGACGGCAAATGATGGCTTAACACCCAAAACAAACTCTTGGCCCCCCAAGTAAGGATTAGTCTGTGTTTAATAATTACAGCAAAAGCAAATTAATAATGTTTATAATAGAATGTGAAAGAAACACTTTTTAAAAAATTAAACTACGTCAACATGTTAAAATAATTAAAAGAACCTAATTAATCATCCACTTTATACCGTCATTTGCTTAACTGTGCGAACCCAGGCTTAAAGGAAAAGAGTTTTCTGCCCAGTTCTAATTAGCAGTGGGAAATTTTAATACTATAGAAACTGACCCTCCTTCCTTCTTAGAAAAATAATTTTCAAGATGCTGAAACATATATTTTACTAGCATCAATTACCCGCTTCGCTGGGTTAAATTTAAAAAAAAAAATAGTAATATGTTTCGTTAGTCAGTCACTTTTTATTATTACTAAAGCGCTTTCTAGTATCGGTCATTTTGGATGATTTTTATATATCCTCCTCCCCTCTTCATGTTGTGGGGCATGGCATCGGAAGTGTCATTGTCCATCTGAGCGACCCTGAAAACTGAATTCCACACTGATATTGGTCATTATATATAGTCCCCTCCCCTCTCACAATTTTTACGGGGCTGAATTTGGATTTAAATGACATCAGAAGTGTCACTGTTCATCTCAGCGACCTCAAAAACTATAGATTCGACACTAATATCGGTCATTTTCGATCATTTGTAAATGTCTTTTCCTTCCTTTAAGTTACATCGACAAAGTGATATGACAAAAATCATCTCATGTTGGAACTTCATCTAGGTTGAAAATTTGATCGAGATCGGTTGGGTGGTTCAAGAGTTATAAAGTTTTATTTATTTATTAATTATATATATATATATATATATATATATATATATATATATATATATATATATATATATATATATATATGTGTGTGTGTGTGTGTGTGTGTGTGTGTGTGTGTCCCTCCCCTTCCCCTCTCCTAAGTTCTACCGTGAAAGTGATATGATAAAAACCACCTCATACCGTTAAATTGATATGATAAAAAGATAGGTTACATGCGTAATTCCTGTAGTTTCTGGACTTTACGTAGACGTATAACTGAAAACGCATGTTTTATAATACTTTCTGTATAAGTGTTCCATCTATACGTACTTTCCGTATGAAACAATGTAGGCGATCAGGATCTCGCATACAAGTGGACGTATATAACATATAGCTGACGAAGATAACATAAGTATTTGCATATCATATACGGAAAATTGTTAGATGTCAGACATCCTGCAACGGCATGATGTAACATCTAAGGGCAGTGCCTATGTAGCATATGGATAACGTATGCTCCGTACTGATTTCTATAGTAAGCAAGAGGATACCGTATATTTGTACAATCCGCGGCAAAAAACCTGCAACATGAGAATGTAAGTTTATTGTGAAACTACGCCTAACAGCACAGGGAATGAACATAACGTCTAAGTAGAAGGAATCACTCCAGGATAAACCTCGGCCTCCTCCCGTGCACACTTATTTTGGAGCAAAAGACTTTGTCTTTTCACAATAAACTTATATGCTCATGTTGCAGGTTTTTTGCCGCGGATTGTACAATATACCGCTGTCCGGAGAACGGATTTTTCCCTGTGTATGCTTGTAGTATTTACTGTCTTTCATTTTCTAAGAGTAATAGCACACATTTTATGGCATGTGTAGAATTAAAAATGTAAGTTGTTCATTAATTCCCAGTTTCAATGTAACTTCTACAAAACAAGCCTCATTATTCATTACTATGATTAATATTATCCTTTATATTTATTTGTTTTGCAAATTTGTTATTAAATAATCTGATCACACAATTTTCCAGACAGAATTTTAAGATGTTCATGAGCAAAGAAGCAAATCTCTTCTTACACTTTCGTTGTTTATAAGTACAAAGGGCTAGTACCTACTTGCGTTGCTCTTGTCAATTTACTTAATAAAATATGAAATACGATATACGGTATTTTAACTGAAAAAGATAGTATCCTATTAGTTATACAACCTTTCGTCAAACAAAATGTTAGAAAACAACCAGGAAAAGTAACGTTGACATACAAATGTTCGGATCATGTGTTTCCTCCCCCCACACACATCACACTTTTAATGTCCAATCGCCGCCACTGCCCATACATACCTAATTCCAACATTTATCAACCGAAGCCACTTTACGTGTGCTGAGGACTAATATTGAAATACTTATTTTGAATAATTAAAAAGTAACTGTAATTATTCCGTAGAGAATTATTTTCATAATAAAATTGGTAAAGGGCTAATCTCGGATCATGACTCTCCCAAGAGATATTACAATATTGAATCTCAAAAATAATGTTAGGGACTTTTTCTTTCGTACTAAATCTAAGGGTGAAGCAGGCCGGTAGCCAGCCCTAAAATTTTAGGGGGGGCGGAAGAAGTTAGGGGGGCCCGACCCAACCATATTATAGTTCATTTGCAAGCCTACCGTGAAAATTTTAGAGGGGGCCAGCAAAAATTTAGGGGGTGACCTCCTAGACTCCCCGTGGATACGGTCCTGGGGTGAAGAGACTTTTAACAACCGGCTGAACGACAGCACAGCCTATGACCTTGGTCGATGATAAAACTCATCACAATATCGGAATGCTCTCTTACATAACACGAAACGAAAATTAATTAAACAACCGTTTGACAGAAAAGGCGGAAAAAAAATCTTGAAATTGTATCGACGCCAAAAGTTTAAATCCATTTGGAAACAAAAATAACCTCACAACTAAACAAAAGTACTAGAACAATGATGTTTCTAGTTTTATGTGATCCAAAATTGTTTTTATCGTTTTGACACAGAAACAGAGTTAAGTGATAAATCCCCAAACAAGAGCGGAACGTTTATCAAAATAAGAGGAACATTATATACTCTACTATTCTTAGCCGAGATTTTCACGCGTGCGCTTTGCTCGAGTGTCGGAACGTTTTACACCGAGAGAAGAAACATTTTGAATGTAGTGGCTGTTATGACACAAACTCAATAGGCGCTAAGAATACGAACAGCCGAGAATGGCTAGAAAACCTTGCATAATAGGTAAGTACGGAATCCGTGATTATTTTTTGTTAATATACATATTAACATGTGATAAAACTGAGCATTAACATAATTTCAGTAAACAAAAAAGTAGTTTTGTAGTATTATTCTTCACTTTTTTTTAACTTTCGAATAACGATAGGGGAGAGGGAAGTACAGTGACTGAAAAATAACAGGGAATTGGAGATTTCAAGGAATCAACATGTTTCATAGCTCCTACATGCCGAAAAAGAGATTTTTGTTCCTTTGTCCGTCTGTCTGAAGTCTCGAGGCCGCACCGTTCTAAATATCCGGACCAAATTTTATACTTAAGATTTTCAAATAATATTTTCTAGAGGAGTTTTTCGAATTTTCTTCCTACCTTGCAAACATAAAGAGCAGTTTAGCCTACAGGAGAGCGAATATCGAAATTTGCTATTTTGTTGGAAATGACTCTAACCATTTTTTTTTTAAATCTACATACATAAAAATGAAAGCGATTATGCTTGTGACTCTTGAACCATACTACCGATCTCGATCAAATTTTTAACATAGATGAGGTTCGGGGCTGAGATCGGTTTTATCATTTGACTTTGACGGTGCAACTTACGGGAGGCGGAGGGGGATGTGTATATATATATCGGCATTGGAAGTGTCACTGTTCATCTTAGCGACATCAAAAGCTATGGATTCGACACTAACATAGGTCATTTTTGATGTTATATATATATATATATATATATATATATATATATATATATATATATATATATATATATATATATATATATATATATATATATCAAGAGAGCACGGGTTTAATACTTTTGTTATTTTTATTTAAATGTTTAAAGCGGTGGTGTACGCAGAATTTCATCAAGGGGACGAAAGTTCAAGCATCTGAGTTCATATTATTCCAGAAACACTTATGATTTCCATATACATATTACAGATCTGGTAGCTAGGAGATACAGCATCTTCAGGATGTACTTGCTAAACAAAGCTTTAAGAGGAATCAAATTCACGTCCTCTTCGCTAATAGATGTTCATCTATCTTTCACTTGCTATAAAACAGCGGCGGATGTAGTCCGAGAGCGGGGGGTGGCTAGGGCCCCCAGTTTTTTGAGCAACAAAAATAATTCAAGCTATTACGTATATATTTTTGAAACTTTATAGTAAACTCATGCTATACCTATCATAGTCTTGATTCTGTCTGACCCCCCCCCCCCCGTTTTTACCTACTAGTTCCGCCACTGCGATAGAACTAAATTTATGAATGCTACAAACGTTATAAAAGAGACAGACGCATGTACTAATTTGCTTAGCGAAGTGTGCCGCAGTTACTCTTATAATTTAGGACCTTGAGGTAAAAATGAAACAGAAACCTTACCGCATCGTGCAAATGCACGCGTTTCACATACGGTAGACGTGGCCCTGTCAAGGAAACTCTCATACTTTATACATATCGAGATCGTAGATCTGCTGCTTCTCCCTGTCGTTGACAGCTTCCAATACTGAAATTCTTTTTTTATGTTATCAGGTCGGGAATTCGTGGTCCAGATCTGTTCCCCGAACTGGATCCGTTGTTGGATTCGATCTTACTTAAGAAATAAATCGTCTCGGCATAGCGATTCGAAGGCAATGAACAAGCGTTGAAGAATAAAGTTCTCCTGAACTTCTACCTCGTCAAAACAAAGAGCCGCTTATCCTCCGGTGTTGACCAGCGATCGAACATAAAACGAAGATGATCCCTGACCTTCGTTACGTCATGCTGTCATTGTCGTCTCACATCCTTTACCTCATTGGTCATCCTCTTCCTGGTGGACGTTTCTCAATCAGATATTGCTCATACATGGGTAAATAGAAAAGAAAGCAGAGAGATAGGGAAATGAAAAAACAAATAAATAAATAAATAAATAAATAAATAAATAAATAAATAAATAAATAAAAATGGAATGTTGAGTATGACTAAGGGAGCAAGGTGTTCGGTAGATATGTTCTGATAGGGGAATTTCTGTTGTCTTATTGAACTGTTGTCTTTTTTTTTTATTATTATTATTATTATTTGAACTAGTGTAGCAGGTTCCTGACTCAGCGGTGTTGAAAGAAAACAATAAAATCCGGCTGCTTCTTTCTTGTGCGTCCTGTAAATGAAATGGCTGGCCTTTATATCGATATCAAAGCTGTACTCAATTACCTATCTTCGTTTCGTAATGTTTATTTTTCCATAATATCTCTTGAAGCAGAGGTTTAAAACTGGAACTTCCTTGCGTACGCTATCATAGTTCTAGGCGTTCGAGCATCACTCTTTAGTTATTTATCAATGTTATAATTGAATCAATATGTGAAAAAGGCATTTAACTAATTAACTAACTCTATGGCTTATAGAACTCAGAGATTTAATGCAGCGTTCACAAAAGTTTCCCAATGACTTTTGCCCTTAGCCAACTGGATCCAGTTTCTAATTTGGATTCCTATTTCTGCGAGATCCATTTTAATATTATTCTCCCATCTGCGCCTAGGTCTTCCTAATGGTCGGTTTCCGATTGGATTTTCAGCTGAAACTTTGACAGTGTCCCTACTTTCTTCCATTCTGGCTGCATGGCCTGCCCACCTGAAGCTCCCAGACTTGATGACTCTAATAATGTTTGGTAAACGGTATAAATTATGCCGTTCAACGTTATGAAGTTTCCACCTTTCTCCATTCCCGTTCCTCTTGGGTCCGAATATTCGTCTTAGAATCTTGTTCTCGAGTACTTTCAGTCTACATTCTTCCCTTAGAGTAAGCGACCATGTTTCGCAACCATACAGCACAACAAGCATGATTATCGTTTTATATATTTTAAGCTTTAAGTTCCTCGACATAATTCGCTACCACAAGAGATTTTGAACTGAATAATAACACGAATCCCCTGCTTTTAGTCAACATTTAATTTATTCGTGAATATGGCTTTGGTCTGTTAACATTGATTCTAGATATTTTGAAGGATCCATTAGACTCTGACATTTTACACCATTTTCCAAATTCAACCTAATAGTCACGGACCTTTCGTTGCTAGATCTTAATTTAGAATCTGGATTTAAAAAAAAAAAAAAAAAAGAGAGTAAGCACCGTTGTTGCCTACTCTTACCTTAGTTCAGAACCATGATTAAAATAGAGCACAAAGATATAATTCCTTTCCCGTTTTTAGACCTCTATCCTATGATGATATGTAACCTCGCGTAACCACTACGTACTGTGGGTTGCATACAGCAAAGGCGTTCTTAGAAACCAAGAAAAAAAGGTACATACACTTTTCGTATACACTTTTTCACTCCACCCTAAATCCGATTCCTTCCACCCAGAGCCGAAAATCGAAGAGTTTCGTAAAAGTCGGGATAAAACTCATTCTTGGGACGCTGAATCTGTTAAAAGCTGCTTTTCGAAATTCTTTCGAAACGCCTTCGTTTTATGGAGATAAGAATTGAAACTGGAAGTACTAATAAATTTCGACTATTTCCTGTCTTGGCCGAGTATTGCGTATTGTGATGGTATGTTCTCTTTAAACGCTGAATGGATTGTTGAAAACTGCTTGTGGGTATTTATTACCGTTCTTGTTCTATAGCTATTAACGTTGAAACCAAAAAATGACTGATTTCTACCACTTTCGATTCGAAAAGAAGTTTAATAAAGGAAATAGACTCTTTTTCTAGGGACGATTAATCAATCTCAGAAAAGAAGTTGTCACTATTTTTAACCGTTTTTGTTCTATGTAAATTAACATCGAAACTCGAGGTACTAGTAAATTTTTAATCACTTCCAGCAGGGTCGGACCAAGAGCTGGGCAACCCAGGTGACTGCTCGGGACGCCACAGTCAGGTGGCCCCCAAAAAGACATAACATTTCAATTTTTACGAAATGATCATAAAAGCCTCAAGAAAAACATTGGTATATTTTGTAAAAGAATCACATATTTCTTGTTTTTAACATTTTGAAGAAAAAAATATCGCAACGTGCCAACAATAAACCATAATAATGATAATGGAATTTAACTTTTTATTTAGTTTTTCTTAAGTTTTGTTAGGTCAAAGAATTGCAAAAGTTAGGAAAACAATTTGTGTGAATTATTCTAGATTTTAAGGTACTCTTATTATGGAAGAAAACGATATGGACGCTTTTTCATAAAAGTTCCCTAAATTCGCTTTGGTGTGGTTTACTTATGAAACTTATGAACGTTAGAGGATTTCTAATACTTGATAAAACTTGTTATTGAACTTTAGTTTTGTAACAGTGCTCAGCTTTTGTAGAAATTCACGAGATACGTTTTATGAATAAGCGTTTTACAAGCAAAGTCAAGTCAATATACAATGAACGGCCAGTGATGCTATACTGCTCTGCGAAGGGTCTAAAGCATCGCTTGCAAGTACAACGAAAGGCAGATTGTAAAAGCAAGCGTAGAAAGCCAAACGCCAAGCATGTGCCAACTGGTCAAAAGCTTTCTTGCTACTAGAATTAGATTTTGTTAAAAAAAATAAAGAAGAAGAAGAAGAAGAAGAAGAGGAAGAAAGGATTTTAAAGTTATTATGTCAGTCCACTGAACTAAATCTTAAAATCTCATGAGTTCATCCTCCAGACAGGACTTGGATTTGCTTTTTTCAGCATCTACTATTTCGAAACGTAGCTTTCAGTATTCCAGTCTATACGCCAAAAAGTTTGACGCAATTTTGGTGTCAATCTAAGATCAGTCGTTTAAAGGTAATCCGCTAGTGATAAGTAGTTATCTAGCAAAAACGATTGCCGCACTAACGCCACTGTTATTTGATTTATCTTAATACTGTTCATATCAAACACAATATTCGGGCGCGTTTGAGGATTGGGGGTGGGTCATTCACAGGGAGTGAGAGTAAGACTTAGCAACTCATGCTGTTGCCATAGTATTTAATCAGAACAAAAGCAGCGGCTTGTTTCGACAAAGGACTGGCGACGGTTAATATTATGATAAAAGTAATACTATGTTCTCTAACAGAGCCAAATTTACATTTCCTTGGATTATTTGCATTATGCGTATCGTGCGACGTTTTCTTTTTTACTTGACAAGCGTAATTCGTCGTTGAACATCTTTCATTAAGCGGAGATTTTATGTCACATTGTTTCATATGCTCTTCATGGAAAGGCAATTAAACAAAAAGGACATTTTCGTCATACTTCAATCAATCTCCGAAGATATAATGAGCCTATTAAATTTGAATCGCACGTCGATATTTTCTTCTCAGTTTCACTTTAAACATTCATTTTAGGATTTCTTATTAAAATTACAATATTTCACTGGCAAATAAGTTGGCGAAACTATACGGGGTCTACTGTAAAAAAAAAAAAATCTCTTACATGACAATGATTCATTGACAAATGATGTACTTTAATATCCAATAAACAAATTCACTGTAAGAGTTTAAATTAGATTAAATGAGTCATTGATAAATATTCTGCTCTGATGTCGTTAGTTATAACTAATTTTGCCCACGAGATGAAAAGTACATTTTTAAATTTGAGAGGAGCCAAGATATTTTTCGAGACGGTTCATGTAAAACACTAGTACCAAAAGAAAAGTTCTACCAAAACTACTTCCGTAAGTCAACTATACAGGGTGTTTCAAAACAACACCGACAAAGTTTGGGAGGTCATTCTTGACATCAAGATAAGACAAAAAGTATAGACCAACCTGGGTGCACAAATGCTTCCTTTCGGAGTTATAGGCTGCCGAAAACATGAAAAATGGAACTTTAAAGGTCCATAGCTCCAAAACTATGGGACCTACCGTAGTCGGGTTAAGACTTCACTTAGGAACTAGCATGTGCCCTATTCAAATATCCATGATTCAGAGTCCTTCGGTACTTCCGCAACCATTTTCACAGAGGTAGTTGTTCAAATTATGTGCCCGTAGCCAAACTCCCTCTATAAAAGCTGTTACGGAAGTACCGCAGGATTTTGAAACATGGATTTTTGGATAGCGCACATATTACTTCCTAAGGGAAGTCTTGACCCGACTACAGTAGGTTCCATAGTTTTGGAGCTATGGACCTTTAAAGTTCTATTTTTCATGATTTCGGCGAATTAGTCCCAGAAGCGACAGTCCTATTAGCGACAGGAACTGTTATCTGTCCTATGAGCGACCGATTCATTTACATTGAGATGATGGAAGATGATATGATTCCATCTTGTAAAATATGTTTGCCTATGTCGTTATTAGCGCCCGAACAACCTTGGTATGAAATATGTACGTGCCAGTGATACTGTTCGTCAAATATATTTTTCCTCTACTGTGAGTGCAAATAAAACTTATTTTTAATTTTGAGTTAGATTTGACATAAAACATATCAAATAACTTAACGAGACAACAGGGATATTTCTATGAAAAGCATATTCCTATGTAATTAATTATTAAAAATCCAGTTGTAATATCCCCTTTCTTCAAAAGCTCTGTTTGCTGTACTTAATTTGATTCAAATCTAATTACTCACTAAGCAGAGTAATATATTTTATTTTAAAAAACTTAAACGTGTAACAGTTTCGCCAACTTTTCATTTTTTAGACTTCCTAAGACTCTATGAATTAAAAAAATGTCAATAATAAAAGACAGCTTTTGAGATCCCTTACATTTGATTGACTATTCTCAACCAATCCCACCAATTACAATGGAGTTCATTCTAAACAATTCAAAAGGTAAACAAACTCTTTAAACTACCTTCCCCCTATAGTAAGCTAATAAAAGTAAACTAATTGCTTAATTTGCCTTCCTCCCTTTTTTGACTTATACATAAAAGCTTGTTGTGTAGCAATCTGATATAATCCCTTATAACTAGACGAACTGTTTTAAGTCCTGCGAGAGATTTGTAACTTGTGTAATAATTTCTTCGAATACACCGTGTTTTTAATTTCTTTGATATCCTCATGTGGTGAGCACCTTTTTTCCATGGGCGCCCGATGGAAAGGCAAGGGTCGCCCCCCTGACTCACAAAAATGTATACGTAATATAGCAAACCACGTGTATTAAATAACAGATATACCAGACGTGATTCAGCAACCATGGAGATGCCCCTCCCTAGAAAATTTTCTTCGGGCGCCCCTACCTCTTTCTGATTTCTTTCTTATGCCATAAGCATATTCAATCTAAACTTATGCTCCGTATCATTTTAACATGAAATTTTTAATTATATTAGAATCATAGACAAAGGCGGAGAGTGAATGTATTTATAGAAATTAATTCAAAAATATAATATTAGAAAAAAGGTATAAAGATTGTTAATGTAATGAGAGCATTCTCACGTATTAAATTCAGGCAGAGGGGAATTTTTCATAGTACATTTTGTTAGGTTCTAAATCACATTCGCATGAAACAAGTTAAAGAAGAGAGAACCTTATATTCTTCCATTATCTTAGTATGAACGAATCGGTGACTCATAGCGCAGTTAACAGATCGAATCGGTCGCTCATAGGACAGTTAACAGTTTCTGTCGCTAATAGGACTGTCGCAAGTGGGAAGGCACCATTTCGGCAGCCTATAACTCCGAAAGGAAGCATTTGTGCACCCAAGGTGGTCTATACATTTTGTCTTATTTTGGTGTCAGGAATCACCTCCCAAACATTCTCGGTGTTGTTTTGAAACACCCTGTATAAATTTACGTACAATAAGAGAGACGAAAATATTTGAAACAAGATGAAACAAGCTTTTCGAAAATCAAGATAAAACGAGAAAAAAATTCTCCGAGGCTCAAGACGAGACGAAACGTCTCCAATCTTTACAAGACAAGCCGAGATAACCTTATTTCATTGTAAGATTTTTAATTGAATTACGAATCAATGACAAAAATACTGTCATAATATCATTGTTAAGTTTTACTCTAACATTTGAAACCTGATTACAACGAGTCAGTAATAAAAATGTTGCCATGATATTATTCTTAAATTACCGTGTAAGATTTTAGTCGGATTACTATGAAATAAAAACTGTCATAACACTACTGTTAAGTTCCACTGTAAAGTTTTCAATTTAGTTACGAGTCATTGACAAAAGTGCTGCTATAACATCATTAAAATTTTAAATCTGATTGGATCTGACCTGATAAAATGATGACAAAATATTATTGTAAACTGTAACATTTTTAATCGGATTACAACGAATCACTGACAGAAATGCTGACTAAATATTAAATAAAAGATTTTTAATCGATAGCACGTGACTTATACTTAGGAACCTGGAGCTCGTATACTAATTACTATAGATTTATCATTCATACGTCATTGTCTTCAGAGTGAACCAGGCTTTCGAATGATGTCATATACGCATGTGTCACGATCCATAAATTCAGGAGGAATTAGAAAAATATTTACTGTTTTCCTGAAGATTTTTTTTGTTATTATTATTATTTTTATTTGGGAGCCACTATCGAAGAAATCTGGAAAGAATTGGTTGATACTGAGGCTATAGGTATATGACACATGAATATACAGTTTAAGAATTAATCTGAACCAACCGTAATGCGTTGAAATTTCAAGATTTTCCTATTGTAATAAAAGCCAGAATACCCTATACCAAAGATACGTACGGTAGCTGAGGGCAGTGGGGAGAAATCTCAAAATATCCTTTTCAATACACACCTTAGAGCCTATGCAATATATATAGACCCTACCAATTTTCATTAAAATATGGCTTGTAGGTATGAAGATAACTAGAGACCGGCTGTCAGGCAAAATGCTTATTCTTTAATATTAAAGATACTATTAAAAATAACGTTTTAAAGTTTATATAAGGTTATAGTTTCAATTTAAGCCAATTTTATTTTGCCTATTTTGCCCCTTCCTGCCCAAATAATTGCTTTAGTGCCTAATGTTGCCTGTTCTATGCATTTTGTTCAAAATAAAACTTTATTGGGAAGAATATAATTTACTATTTCAAGAAAGGATTTTTCCTCTTCTGAGAAATATAAGTGCTGTTTGTAGTGATAAAATGCTGTAAAACTTTGAACTGCTTTGTGTACTGATAAAATGCTGTAAAACTTTGGACTGCTTTCAGTGTTCTGATAAAGTGTTGTATAAAATGTATTTACCAAATATACGTGGAATTCATGTCAAGCTTCGTTTTTATTTCTATATGTGTACAGTAAAAGAAGATATTAACGAACAGGTATGTTTCTATAATCTTTGAACATTATCTATCACTTGAATTTATTTTTTAATTGTATTGAGTATTTATCTTCATTATTTCGATTTGCATTTTAGTGCCTATTTTACTGCCTATTTTTTAAATTTTAAGTGCCTCTTTGCCTGCCTATTTTCCAGGTTTTTAATGCCTACATATCCGATCTCTAGAGACAACAGTTCTTTTGAACATTTTTTTTCGTTTTGCAACTAATACGAACTGCACAAAGAGAGATGTTGATTCATTTTAGTGAAGTCTTAATTAATATGTATGAAGGTGATTACATTACTATTACTATCTGGAGAGAGAATCAGAGAATATATTAGAAAGAAAGTGCTTTACATGTGGAAAAAACAGCACGGGCCTTATGAGTGTAACGGGTGCTGAAAAGTACTAACAATTTACTTCAGTAAAATAAATAACAGTTAAATGACAACAGCTTTTCACATATCACCCGGTGATACAATATTTTTAAAATGGTTAATCATGTGTTACCTTTAGCCTACAGGGCGAAACGTTGGCCGTAAAACTGAAAAATATCATTCATTTTCGGCTGACATTGTTCTTCGTAATTTAAACGTGTAATTAAATTATTATTATTATTATTATTATTATTATTATTATTATTATTATTATTATTATTATTATTATTATTATTATTATTATTATTATTATTATTATTATTATTATTATTGGGGCCACGGTGGCTCAGTGGTAGAGCGTCATCTCTGGTGCAGGCGGTCGTCCTAGGTTCGATCCCAGCTTGCGCCAAGTGAACTTTGGGGTGGACAAACACCTTGTGCGTGAGTTTCCTCGGGATTCTCCCGTTTTCTCCCAATTTCTTCACTCCACTATTTAATTCATTTTTCATCATCACCATCTCCTTTAACCTAACCAGCATAACCATGGGACGTAAAACTTGATTATTATGGAAGATTTATTATTATTATTATTATTATTATTATTATTATTATTATTATTATTATTATTATTATTATTATTATCGCTCTGATAACTTTGATTCGTAATATAAGCTTCATATATGTAGGTTACAGCTGTTTCTAAATAAGATTTCTGTTTTCCTACTAATTTCATTTATAGAACTTTTTATCTGAATATCTTCTGAAGTTGTGGCTCGTGGAGCCAATCTGAAAATTCTTGTTTTCCTGTGACGAAATCGCGCTCAGCATGTTACGACACGTTGCAACACACTCCAGAGAGTCACACGTTCGACTAGGAACGGTTGCCAACGCCAATATAAATACGGAACATATTTTTGTTGTTAATAGTTTCTTCCATCACATGAGGAAGAAAGCGTGGGGAGTTCTTTTCGAAATTAAAATTAGGTCGAGATACAAACACATGAGAATAGAGTTCATGAACAGCTGTTTCTCATCCTTCATTGCTTTTGTTATTTCCTTTCTTTAGTCGTCTTAATTATGCAAGAATAACATTTCAACCAAAATCGAGGGGAACATTCCAATTAAAATACATGGAAAAGAGTTTTAACTAAGCGTTCGTTCATCATGTTGAGGTTTTAATAAATAGCAGGAAATCGCGGGGAAAGTTGAGGCGTATCTCCTAACTTAATTTAATAACTCATCAGCGAAATAAATTAGCAAACTTTAATCTTTGTTAACACTTTCAATCCTAAGGCCGAGTAGGGCTTATAATACCTTTTCAACCCAACTGAACGAAACCCGAGTCTAGGTCAGGTTTTACATATGAGTAGAGCAGCGGCGGAAATCTATCTTCAACATTCGGGAAGGGGGGAAGACCGTACCATATTTTTTTATTATTATTTTAAAGCGATGTTCAAAATATTTATGAAGTTGAAAAACAATCCTTTGGAGAATCAGTGAGCAGAGTTGTCTTCAACATTGGGAGGTGGGCAGATTTGATTCTTATTCTGGGGAGAACATTAATTTCATCTCACTTTTCTTTGTGGCAATCAGATACAAATCATCGCATTTCTCCCCCCAAAAAAACACATTTCAAATCGAATTATTGGGGGGATAGGGTGCATGTCCCCCTTATTAATTATCACAATTTTCGCATTTATGTCGCATTTATTTTTAAAATATAGCACAAGTTTTTTTTACATGGTACTTGTAAACAATATATTTTTGGTAGTAAGGTGTGTCTGATACAAAAATGAGGATATACCTTGATTAGGTGCACATTCTAAGTAATGTATTCACTGAAATATAGAAATTGATGCAAAAATTTAAACACTCTTCCTCTAACCTCATCCTTAGTTAAAGGATAACATGCAACGAGACATTACCAATTCTTCTTTTAAGTTTGTTCTCCTGTTAGTAACTTGTAAAAGAATCTCTCGGCATCAACACTCAAGTCTGGCAACTATATTGAACGTGACGTGCTGACAGCAAAAGACCTGTGGTTAACTTTTAAACTGTTTAACAATGTCAACTTTCTTAAACAATGTCAAATCCCAGAAAGTGATATTACGCCATGGAAGCTTACAGATTTTATGGAGAACTTAATTTAGCGTCATGCACGTTTTCGGTAAAATGCAACGATTTTTAAGTTAGATAATACTGGAAATGCGCTTTTTAGTTATTATTAGCAAGAATTCCATTTTTTTTTTTTTGTTTCCGCATTTATCACAAGTAATGCCGAATTTCGTAAAAATTCGCGGTAATATAAACATTATTTCTGGCTCTGAAACGAAACGTTTGAGGTTTTCAAAAACATTTACATATTTTTTTTAACGTTTCACACATATCTCATTAGCGAAAGAGTTTCCTCTCTACATATGAGCAGTGGCAGCAACAACCATTGTTTTTCAAGAAAATAACCTATATTATTAGCATTAGTAGTAAAAAAGTGAAGAACTTTATTTTCTATCATTCTCATACATACCTTAAACAATGTTTTTTACTTCTGTAACTGTAAAATTCATTAATCATTTTAAAAGAAAGAAAACAATCAATCACGGAGTCTCTAGTTCATGTTGCGTTGCAGCGAGCATACAACGACCAGATTTCTACAGCACGGTCAATTGGAGCTAATCTTTGTCTCTTTTCTCCTATCTCGGAAGTTAAAGGCTCTGGTCGTTGCAGTGCTCGTGCAACGCGGTGACTTTTTCCAGTGAATGAGAAGACTTTTCGCACTAGATAAAATTTCTGAATTTTATTACATTACCAATTAACAAATGAAATTAATTTTATGCATAAATTACGGGACTGTTCTGAAGCAAAGCAATATAAAGATACAAATTTTGAAGAAAAAAAAATCTGAGAATCACAAAATAAGAAGTGAGAAAAAGTAGTGATACAAAAATGAAATGAAATCTTTAAGTTTTACGTCTCACACTTATGCCGGTTAGGCTAAAGGAGACGGCGATGATGAGAGATGAGTGAAATGGTGGAATGAAGAAAGAAGGAGGAAACGGAAGAACTCTGAGAAAACACACGAGCACGGTGTTTGTCCACCACAAAGTCCACACGGCGCGAGCTGGGATCGAACGAGGGACCCCAAGCACCGGAGAAGTAGTAATACAGAAAACAAATGAAAGTAAAAACGCATTTGCAAGTTAATTATTAGCTTATATTTATAATGAAGGCTTTTTGTACGGTAATTTGTGAACCAAATATTAATAAGTAAATACATGGAATCATATTTCAAAAATTACTACTTTGATTTCCGAACACAGCGAAATTCGTAGAACTAGTAATCATACGTGCTTTTGCTTCTGGTAAGAATTGTCAATCAAAGAAAAATTCTGATAACCTTTATTTAGAACTTGAGCTGATGTATATACATCATATTTCTGTTTCCAAAATATTATCTCAACAGACGTTTATGTTAAAAACTGTAAAGCATCTCCTCCTCTGTGGATAGTATTTTAGTATATACGTATATCTTTTATAAAATAAATGTATTTTGTACTCGATAACTTTTCATATAAAATTGTGTCGTGGGAAACGCAGCAATACATTTAGGATTCGTTAGCAACGCTGTTTGATTTATTCTTTGACTTTCGGTTCCTGTTAACACGCTGCTCCTATATTTGGCAGGTTTTTAAGTTTGCTTTCCAGAACGTATGTCATTGATAAGTATTGTTTCCTCATGTGGAAGTATATTGTGTTCATAGTGCTTAGAACTGAGATCAATGGAGTTTAGTGTTTTTGCGTACATGTATGTGAGTGTATATGTGGCATTCTTCATTCATGTACCTCTCGAGTGTGTTCTGGTTTTTAGTGATTAGATTTACTTCCGTTGTGAGTGTTCTAATTCTCTAAATGATTTATAAATTCTGAATGAATTCTATACCATGAATTCTGCAAATAACTTACAAAAGAACCCATTTTCCCAACTCTCCGCTGAGGAAAACCGGTAATTAAAGAACTTGAAAGGCTATTGTCAGCCTTAGACATTGTGCAGAGCATTAAAAAATATATATATAAAAAGGGAAAAATGCAAGTCAGGAGAGAGTGCAATGTTTTGTTTTCCATGTCTATTGTTTGGTGATAAAGACTCGTGAACAAAATCAAGCATAACATACTTAAATCATTTATATATGCTCTAACGTAAAAAAAAAAAAAAAAAAAAAACAACAACAACAACAACACGAATCTTCGGCTTTACATTTGAGGACTGTTTTAAAATACACGCTAACGGAAAAGTAAATATGAATAGAAAGTAAAAGTGAATAAAGTGTGTTCAATTTACAGCTCTTTTGACAGTACTCTGTCATGAACTACCTTTAGTGTACTCTGCAGAGGAAGTTTGATCACTGTCAGGAGCTGTGGATTTGCTAGAATTCATTAGTGCAATAATTTAGAAAAATCATTTAGTGAATCTACAAGGCTTCTAAAAATTATATTAGCTGTACCTATGACGTCAGCAGAAGAAGAAAGATCTTTTCCCACATTGAAAAGAATTAAGACATTTTTGAAGAAGTCGATGTCTCATGAAAGGTTATCAGCATTGGCTATACTTTCCACTGAAAATAACCCGATAATGGGAATACTAGACTTCAACCAGCGTGTAATATATATATTTGCTACAATCAAAGAGAGGAGAATGGACTTTCTATTTAAATAAGGTGAGTAATAGGATAAAATTTTCTATACAGGGTGGCCCAAAAGTAGGTATTCAGTACCGTACTGATCAACTCATTTCATTTTGTATAATTTCTTATTTTTATTTATCAGGTAGACTTAGTTTCTTTATTATTTGTTCTCAATGTGCTCTTAACCTTAAGCTCGGAAGAGCCGAAGCAAATAAATCCATAAACTAGAATGTTATACTTGATCAATGCATGGGTGTATACCTACTTTTGGGCTATCCTGTATTTATTTTTATTGTTTTAAATAGAACTTTAATTATTTTCATATGTCACATAGTATTGGTGACTACGTTATCTAAAGTTAATGTTGATTAGTCAAAGTCCAGTTTCTACCTTCTGTCTCCGATCGTTCGTACTGCAACACCCGAGACACAATCCATCGGCCGCTACTGCATATGAGTCTGTAAGTTACCTCCTGCGAATGATACTTTGTTCTCGGTTGTGTAGAAAACTTATTCGAACAATACTTTCCTAATATTTAATGGTGATATTGTGAACGTTTTGTAGACCGGAAGACTGTTTCAAACTGCACTATACCACCAAACAGCAAATCATGCATAAACGTTTTTCAGACATTTTCCTTATTGATTTTTATGTAAGTGAAGACAATTTATTTGATGCAGCTATATAGCCTACCAATTCTACCAAGGATATCAATAGAATTTTTTTTTCACGTTAAGTTTACGGTGTAAAATTCGTTTTCGTGTAAGTGAAAGAGTATTCACTTGGAAGATTATTGCAGTAATTATATTCAACAATATCAATAAACGTTCTACTCATCTTCAAATCGAATGTTTAAATATTTTCTTGCCATGAATTTCGTATGTGTTTATTAATATTATCATATACTACCTGATACCAGACGCGCACCCAGATATTTTTGTTGGAAGGGGTCCAAGGTTTGGGGGGGGGGTCCAATAATGCAAGTCACTGTGTTTATGTATTATCGAACGGGTGTTATTCTAAGATAAAAAGGTTAAGTTATTTTTAAGTACTGACACCTATATTCTTACGAAAACGATAAAATTAGATTATTTTCATCAGAAAAGAAATGGTTCAGATGATGAGTAAAGTCAAATCTTATCAAGTATTTCTATATAAACAATTATAGTTTTGTTAGGAAAGTGTACATGTCGAGTTACAAAGTTTTTGGGGGGTATGGACCCGGTGGACCCTCCATGGATGCGCCACTGCCTTATACTCATGTTTTAAAAAGTAGTAAACTGCCAGAAAACTGAAATTTACATGGCTACATAAACCCAGGAGGGTATATGTTAATCCTATACCAGTAAATTGTACCGATGTTCCTCTGTAGAAGAGTGAATAACTCATGTACTTCCTGTCCGCGTGGTGCTGAGTTTGATTCTCGGTGCGTATGCTTGATCGGATACCATCCAAGTTGTATATCTAAAATTCTTGCTTGTCTGAGTACGAAACACTTGATCCCCTTGTGTAGAATGTAATTTCAAACAATAAACTGCGGTGAATCTCATACATTTCCGCCGAGGCAAAACCTAAGGAAGCTCGCAGTTGCATCAGGCGACATAAACCATCATAAAACAATTAATAGATTAGAAAGAATATTAATTTCAGAAGACCCTTTGGGAGACGAATACTCTAATATTTATGTTGGTGAATCCTCTGAAGAAATTGTGTTAGTATTAATTCCTTTCCCAGCGCTAAAGGTCACACAGTCATGAGTTTTGCTTTTTATCTTAATGGGATTGATGAGTCTCGTGAATCCAGATGTTGTTTCAAGTACTCAAATCAAATAAAAACATTCCATACGCGACAGTTATTAGGAACGATGTCCGTATTTGAGAGCTAATACCACTTGATGCGTACAGTTTTTCAATAAAACATATCTTTTCACGGCTGATATTTCTTGTTTGTTATGAGTTGGACTCACGTGGCTCTGCCGTTTCGACGTGAAATCACCCGAAATATCGTTGTTGTGTTCAAAAGATCAGTGCTTCAGTGCCGTGCTGTTGGGGAGGAAGACGTCCCCGGGTGCTGAAGTAAGGGGGCGCAAAATTCGTGAGAATATATATATATATAAAATGGAAGGAAAAAGTAATAAAAATTACTCAAAATCTAGGAAAAGCAGAGTTTATTGTTGAAAATTTTCTTACGCTTCGCGCCAGACATGGTGGCGCTTCGCGGCTGGTCTGGCGACCTCACTTGTATGTACGGGGGCGCCGTCGTATACACTCGCCCCAGGCGCTGATTTTCCACGGCACGGCACTGCAGTGCTTAGAAATTACATAGGTCTTAGAAAAACAGAAACACTCTACATCTCACAGAAAAACACTCTAAATCAACATGGAGTCTCCATTATCTTGTACTGTTCCAACCTGACATGATTTCGTTGAGCTGGCAAATTATAGATCACTATCGGCGTGATGAGATTAAAATCGAGACTCATCGCACCATGCTTATTCGTCTTTATGGTTCAGTCATAGCATTCTGTTTCCAGTGTAAGGCATTAACAGCAGTGACGTATAATGACAAGTGGTAACCTCGTGGGTTATCGGCTTCTGAAGTCCATACGATGAAGCGAACGTTGTCTACTAACTATCCGGCTGAACTCCTTATTCAGTTGGGTGGCCGTCTGAGGTAAGGTTTACTGGTGTTCGGTGCAGTAAGCAAAGTTACGAAAACATTTATACCTTGTTCTCTTACATGTGAGTTTCTTTTTACATTGCTAAATTACTCGGGGGCGCGGTGGCTCAGTGGTAGAGCGTTCATTTCCGGTGCTTGGGATCCCTGGTTCGATCCCAGCTCGCGCCGTGTGGACTTTGTGGTGGACAAAGACCGTGCTCGTGGGTTTTCTCGGGGTTCTCCCGTTTCCTCCCACTTTCTTCATTCCACCATTTCAATCATATCTCATCATTACCGTCTCCTTTAGCCTACCCGGCATAACGATGGGACGCAAAACTTAAATTTTTCATTTTTGCTAAATCACTGTAGATTTTCAAACTATGCAGATTCAATATTGAAACCAGAAATATATTTATAACTTCCAGCAACAATAGACTGATAATGTGGGATATGCAACATTTTTATCGGAAGCTGAATTCTCATCAGAAACGATTTCTCGTTATCTCTTACGATTTTTAATATTTAGGAATCAATATTAAAACCGGAAGTTGTGGTAGTTTTTACTTTAATAGAAGGCACAAGCTAAGATAAAATCTATTCTTAAGATTTGGAATGTATACAATTATTAATATGTAGAAATCAATATCGAAACCGGAAGTTGTACTAGTTCTTACTAGTTCTGGCTTCAATAGAAGAATGAAGCTGAGGTGAAATCTATTCTTAAGATTTGGAATCCGTACCATAAATAATTTGGATCGATAGAAAACATGTCGATATGATATGTATATTCGTATATATACATGGTCATAGTAAATACATAAAGGAATTTTGGTAATCCTAACTCCTCGAAAATAGTTAATATAATATTAATCTATATATTTTGCATTTCTTAATTCTTCATATACTAGGGAATTTTCTCTTATATAATTTCCCTCTAGTTGAATTTCCACGATTTTTTCTTATTGTCCGCCATTTTAGGCGTAACGAGGATTAGGCCAACGAGGATCCTTTTTCGCCTAAAATGGCAGACACAAATCTTATCATTTATGTCATAAAAGTGCCAGATATGGTTAGGCGAAACGAGGATTAGGCCAAACGTGGTGACACGCTCACTCACACCCAAGTCAAGTATCCATATCTCGTGTTTCGATTTTCACATGATTGCATTTTGTTTGTAAGGAATAATGTTATCAACAGATGTCTCCTAATTTGACTTCACCATCGGAGAAAGTATTGACTGCTTCTACCAGATGGAGTCACTGTACTATTTCCACTCATTCACTGATCTGCAATTTGTTAGAGAATAACTTTAAAAAGATTTTTGGATTGTTTAAACTTGATCTCTGCCCACTTAGCTAGATTGAAAATCGTATTCCACAAAGTGCGTGCCCACTACCAAGCCAGAACTCCTGTTACTCATGCAAACACAATATCTTCATATATCTCTTTATTCTTAATCTTTTCCTATATCACCTATTATTCTATTATACATATAATCTTTTATGAACACACATACTTATCTTAAAATCATAATCTGACACATTCTTTCTTCATATCTTTATAATCTTTCTGATCATCCTAATTATAATCCATATAACATCAAGCTATCTCATATCTCCATCTATTTACACATGCTACTGCTCATTTTCCTTGGTAACGGCAAGTAACGTATTTATGAACACTTTGTGCCCAACTCATCTTCCAACACAATTAACTTACGCCTTATCAGTAGCGTCATCAAGATTTTTTGTTTGGGGGCTTAAGACGGTTGTGGGAAAGCAGACTACTCAAGAACTCCAAAATTTCACTTAGTATTTTAGATTTATCTCCAATCAAACACACAGTAAAACCAAAAAAATTACATGGCTATTGTTTTACGCTTGTACAGTCAGCGACAAAAGTTCTTGTACAGAGAGTGACAAAGTGATGAAATTAGTTTCGTAAATAACTTCAGAAGGAAGGACGATTTGAGTACAGATTTCAATAAATTAAAGAGGATGTAATTTTTTTCTAGTTCCAGGCTTGAAACTCGGTGAAACTGTGTACGTTCCACCGTTATTCGCAAGTAGTGATGGGCAAAACGATTCATTTCGGAGAATCGATTCATTTACTTTGATTCACTAAAATGATTCGATCATTTAATTCGTTCATATGAATTGGTCGTCCGCGCATTCCTTTTGCGCAAGTGAATTATTCGATCATATGAATTGAGAGGGAATTATTCGATCATATGAATCGCTTGGGCTACTGCACTTCTTTTCTGCGCAACTTAATAAACTAATTGTGAGGAAGTATCGCCTTTGTCACGTGACACGGCCAGCGTTGCATTGGGGTGAGTGTAGTGGCTCGGGAACTCTTAAGCTTCAGTGCAATTATGAAGTTCCAATAATATGCTGTTGCTCTATTCCCATTGTTGTTATTTTTGCATCCTGCTTTCATACTAGAGCTTGAGACAAACACTGAAAATGTTGCAATCTCCACATTTTTTCTGCCAACTTCAGTTTTTCGAGGAAATATTTTGTTGAAATATAGGGGAGAGGTACCGAATATCGCACCCATTTTATTTTTCGTACGTAGCGAAGCAGAAATAGTTGAAAATGAAAACAGAACAAGGACAAGACAAAGGATGGAGTGTTTGCCAACTCGTGTGATGCCTAGAATGGATTTCAATACATTACATACTTGTACATAACGTTTTAAACAGAAGTCTACGATTTTTCGAGTTGAAAACAAGTGTGCATAATATCGTACCCCGGTGCGGCGATATTAAGAACACATTCTGTAAGGGCATAATGTGCAAGACTTTGTTGCCGAAAACAAGAACAAGAAGTTATAATGAGGCATGTAATCAGGGGTGTAGCCAAGGGGGGGCCCATCGGGGCCGGGCCCCCCCAAATGGTTTCCTGGCCCCCCCAAATGACCAACTTTTAAAACATCATAGTAAAATTATCTCGCTTCATTCATTTAAAAGTAACAAAGTTTATTGACAATTAATAATTTATGGTAAAATAGTACCTATGGAGAAATATTGTTTTTCCATACCGATCGAAAAATAGTATAGTATCTCTTCCTTATACCGATCGAAAAATAGGATACTTTTTGTGACAGCAGATTACACAATTTACTGCGATTTATATTTGACAGTTTGAAGACGAACGTTTTAATAAGGAACGAGCCAAAAAAACAAAGTACTAAACTGATTTGTAAGTACAGTGTATTTTTATATGCTTTAACAAGTATTTTAAGACATAGAGGATGGAAAATTTGGTGAGAAACAATGCTTTTATTCAATTTGGGTTTCATTCGCTCTCTCTTTTATTTCTACTCACGAGGAAACGGTCTTAAATGTAAACAACCGATTTGGCTGGGGTCGGGATATGTGTTACGGGAGACCAAAGTAGGAGACACGCATTTTGGCGTTTGGGCCCATACGCAGAAATTTCCGAAATACGGGGCCCCAAAGTGGCCCTACATGCTATAACTAGGAAGCGAATGACGTAACTTGTACACAACCGATTTGGCTGGGGTCCGGATATGTGTTACGGAAGAACAAAGTAGGAGACACGTAATTTGGCGTTTGGGCCCATACGCAGAAATTTCCGAAATACGGGGCCTCAAAGTGGCCCTACATGCTATAACTAGGAAGCGAATGACGTTACTGGTACAGAATGTTGGCTTGGGTTGGAATATGTTATAATATATCCAAAAGTATGGGACTTGTGTTTGTTGTTAGGTCCCACAAAAAGGAATGTCGAATGTACAGGGTCCGATATTGCTAGATTTTCAATAATGCCATGAAGTTAGAAATACAAGCGAAAAACGCAAACATTCTTTCGCTCCGTTGACACCCTCGTGGTCAGCAGATTCCCCTCGACGGCTCGTGCCAGCTGAACATCTGTTCAGAATTGCATGGGTACCACATACGCCAACTTCATGGCGTTATTGAAAATCTAGCAATATCGGACCCTGTACATTCGACATTTCTTTTTGTGGGACCTAACAACAAACACAAGTCTCATACTTTTGGATATATTATAACATTCCAACCCAAGCCAACATTCTGTACCAGTAACGTCATTCGCTTCCTAGTTATGGCATGTAGGGCCACTTTGGGGCCCCGTATTTCGGAAATTTCTGCATATGGGCCCAAACGCCAAAATACGTGTCTCCTACTTTGGTCTTCCGTAACACATATCTGGACCACAGCCAAATCGGTTGTGTACAAGTAACGTCATTCGCTTCCTAGTTATAGCATGTAGGGCCACTTTGGGGCCCTGTATTTAAGAAATTTCTGCGTATGGGCCCAAACGCCAAAATACGTGCCTCCTACCTTGGTCTCCTGTAATACATATCCGGACCCCAGCCAAATCGGTTGTTTACACTTAAGACCGTTTCCTCGTCAGTGTAATAAAATAATTATGTTTTTTTAAGTCACGAATAAGAAATAAGTATATTTGTCAGGAAACCTAAAGAAATTAAGTGAAATTTCAAAGAAAATCAATCTTGTGTAAATAGGTTCTGTATACAATGTCTTAAATTTAAATATAAAGGTAACCAAGAGACGTGTTGTTGCTTTTTCACACACCGCCTTCGAACATCGATATGTCACCTAACCTGGAAGATGAAAAATAGTCCCCCTCAGCATCGAAGACCTTCTGAAAACGTTCTGGAAGGCCATGGAATTCATCGCGGTAGAACGTGGTGGGCCGTGAAACGAAGAAAGTATCAGGTGCATTTTGGACTTTTACTAGGGATTTGAAATGGCGTCCTCTAATGTGATTATCCAAAGAATGGAACAGATGATAATCGGACGGTGCAATACGCTGGGAATATAGTGGTTGCAATATTGTTTCCCATCCAAGGCGAAAAATGGTGTCCTGAGTCATCCTAGCCACGAGGGACTTAGCGTTGTCCCGTAAACGAGGACACATTTGCAATTCAGAAGTGATGGCTCCAGAGTTTTGAGTTTTTGTTGAGCACAGCTCAACTGCTGACATTACACAGTTGCATTAATACTCTGACCAGCTGGTAGCAGTTCCCGATGCACGATGTACCAAACACACAGAAGGACCTTCTTCTGGTACAGTGCTGGTTTCGGTTGTTTTGAAATCGGTTCATGGGACACTAACCAATGATGACGACGCCGTGGAGCTTCGTATAGGACACACTTTTTATCACATGTTAACGCCGTGTCCAGAAATGGCTCCGAAACAGTAAATAAACACAGGCGACTGCCGCGTTGCCTTCTGACCCAGAGTCAAAATATGAGAGACCCATCGACCCAACTTGTAGTGCTTCACAAGTTGATGGATGTGCTGCTTAATGGTTTCTCCACACACTGAATTGTAGCCCCAGTTCCTGTTTGTACATGTGTTGGTCTTCTGGCACGTGGTGTTTTCGGGTGTTTCGTCATCGTCCTTAAACTTGTTAAACCATCGCTGCAATGTCTGCGTCATCACGACACCCTCACCAAAGGCCTGGCATATCTTCTGTCCCGCTACAGCGGCGTTTGACCTGCATTTGAACTCGTTCAGCATACATGCTCCTATGACGCTCTGTGGAAGTCCCATGTTCCCTCTGTCTTTATGCAAGTTCACGGTGTGTCTGAATTGCCACAACCAGGTAGTATGTTGGATATACCTACAACAACAACTGACTTTCGTCTTATCTCCACTCGCATTCAACTCACGATGTGAGGTCCAATTGAACACAGACCTCCACGAAAAGGGACAGAACTTTCTTGCTTACCTTTATAGTTATGCACAAAAGTATAGCGTTTGGTCCCGGGCAGTAGTTCTGGATTAAGCATAATAAAAACTATCTTGAATATAATTTATGGATAATAATAATAATAATAATAATAATAATAATAATAATAATAATAATAATAATAATAATAATAATAATAATAATAATAATAATAAGAAGAAGAAGAAGAAGAAGAAGAAGAAGAAGCTAAAATAGTGTTTTTAGTTTTGCAGACTAGCAGCAATACATTTTTTTGGCTTTGTACATTGTAGCTGGCCCCCCCTCAAAAACGACGGGCCCCCCTACACAAACCTGCTGGCTACACCCCTGCATGTAATTAAACAGAGGCCTCTTACATGTTAATATGCTACAACTATTAAGGCCTCTTACATGCTAAAATAGAAAAAAAAGAAACATGTTTGGTCTACATTCTAAATCATACAACACATTATTGTACAAATTATCCAGAAATTAAACATGGACATTGTAGAATAGCCTACATGTGTGCTACAAATTACAAATAAAACATCGAAATTGCATAGGCCTACAAAGCTAGAAATATTCAGTGAAATATGGAATGGATGCTTTGAGAAAACATTAGAAAAGATGTAGTTAAAGAAGAGGCGAAATAAAAACAACAATGTCGCCAATGAGGTTCAGTGTTCACGTCAAATTCAATGTGAAAGTGATTATTCTAATGTTCGATATAGTAAAACATTAAGGTATTTGAAAGTGGACAATCTTTAATAGGGTCTAGGGTCTATAATTATACAAATCTTTTTTCAACCCATTCAGTATTACGATAGATTATGAGTATAGTAGAAACAATTTGGCTAAGTCGACCATTACATTATTATTGTTCCAAATTATATTGTACTTAACATTCAGAAGTCATGCCACGTATACAAGTGTTAAAAGTAATCTATCTAAAAATTTGCCGCATGAACTAGTTTATATTTTGTAAAATAACCTTAAAATTACAAGATTATTAAGATTTTGACACCTTAACCTGTACACTTCAACAGGAAGTAGAATGGTAAGAATTTCAGTTATAGACGTAATATTTCCAAGTGAGAAACATAACAGAAAGGCGTAATTACCTTATAGTCATAATAGCATGTCGCTTTTCTGAGCCGAAACTAATGCGTCAACAACTCTTTATCATTCTGTTTCATAATAAGTAATGTTTTCTTTGACACTTTCTAATCCAAATCTTAATATTAATTGCAGTGTAATTTTAAAAAATAAATTATCTATCTATCTATCTATATCTATATCTATCTATATATATATATATATATATATATATATATAACTCTTCAACTACAAAACCGATCTCTATCAAATTTGCCACGTAATTGAGGTTCGGGCCTGGGATGGTTTTTATCATTTCATTTTGACGGTACAACTTAGGGGTGGGGCAGATATATAAAAAAGATCGAAAGTGACTGATATTAGTGTCCAATCCATAGTTTTCGGGGTCGCTGAGTAAACAGTGATACTTCGGATGCCATTTAAATCCAAATTTATCCCTGCAACTTGGGAAGAGAGAGGGGATATATATATATATATATATATATATATATATATATATATATATATATATATATATATATATATATATATATATATATATATATATATATATATACATATAAATGATCAAAAAATGACCGATATTCAAAGCTTAAAAAATCCACTCGCCTGCTCGCCAGTGACGAGTACTTTTCTTTACATTTGGTGAGTAAAGTCTCATCAATTAAAACAGTGGCCACCATGCAGTTGGACACATCCACAAGAAGGGGCCGCGGTGCCTCAGTGGTAGAGCGTTCACCTCTGGTGCTTGGGGTCCCGGAGTTAGCCTAACCGGCATAATCGTGGGACGTAAAACTCAAAAATTTCATTTCATTTATACATCCACAAGAAATTCAAGAATAAATAGTAGGTATTACTTTTTTATTTGTAAGAGACATGGCAATAAAAAAATGTATTAGGGTAATTTCTGTGCAGCCAAGTGATATTTGTTTATTTGTATGAACACTTTGAGTGGAAAACGGTCTGGTTAGTAACTGTTTTGGCTGGCTAGTTTTTCCAAGCAAGATTTTTCAAGCTCTGTCGATATTAGTATCGAATCCAAAGTTTTCGGGGTCGCTGAGATGAACAGTGACACTTTCGATGCCGTTTAAATCCAAATTTAGTCCAACAACTTAGGGGTGTTTTAAGGGGAGGTGTATAAAACTGATCGAAAATGACCGATAACAAAGAGCGTTTTAGTAATAGTAAAAAGTCACTGGCTAACGAACATATAACTAATCTTTCTTATTTAACCCAACGAATAGGGTAAGTGACGCTGGTAAATAAATAAAAATGACGAGAGTTTTATAGGAGCTATTTATACATAATGAAAGATTACTTACTCGGTGAAGATACTGGATTTTTAGGTATGTGAGTTCCACTCCTCTGTTGAATTTGAATGCAAATTTGCCAGTAATACAATCTCGCCACACTTTCTTACTATCTTCCTTTTCAACTGCTAACAGAACTTAAGAGAACTTTCTGAGACACGTTTTACGTCTTTTAAGTACGTTTAACGATCTCGCACTTGACACTGATGAAACTGGAAAGGTTAGTGCTACCTGAGGAATAGTTTTTTGACAGGGACGTACGCAGGGGGAGGGTCCTGGGGGATCCGGATCCCCTCCCGAAATTTCGACTTGTGTGCAAATTTAGCCTAATTTTAGGAATTTTAATTTAATATACCATCATATTGATTTGGGTCCCTCCCGAAATAAATTCCTGCGTACGCTACTAGTTTTTGAGATTCGGAAATAGGCTTGTGGGAAATATGGTATATAGATCAAAACGACTTTTACAAGATGTCCATTGCTCACTACAATTTTTCAGATATTTTTCTTTAGCAACAGATACTTCAGCTTTAGGAATTTCTACTTTGTAATGATCACTTTGTAATGATTCAGTTCATCAAAAGTCGTGAAAGTTGCTAGAAATTAGTTTCGCTGACACATGACTTCTATAATTCCTTCATGCAGTTCATCGATTCATTCATCTAATTATTTCAGATCTCGTGAAGTCTATGGTTGGCTAATACATTTTATTTTTGATTTTGTGAAACTCAGGAAACACATTCTACATGAGTTCTGTCATTTCTATGTTCCATTGTGTCGAAAATTAGATAGTCGTCCAAGCTTGAGGGTGGTTTTAAATTTCGTTGAGGATGGTTGTTTCGACGAAGTAGATACTTTCAAATATCTAGGATCAAAATTAACAGACAAAAACCATATTCACGAAGAAATTAAATGTCGATTAAAAGCAGGGAATTCGTGTTCTTATTCAGTTCAAAATCTTCTGTCTTCGCGAAATCTGTCGAGGAATTTGAAGCTTAAACTATACAAAATGATAATCTTACCTGTTGTTCTGTATGGTTGCGAAATATGGTCGCTTATTCTGAGGGAAGAACGTAGACTGAAAGTATTTGAAAACAAGATTCTGAGACGAATATTCGGGCCCAAGAGGAACGGGACTGACTGGAATTGTTTTAACCACATGTGATTCCACAAAAGGAAAACAGCAAAAAAAAAAAAAAAAGTAATATGTTGAGTTATTACGCGTCCTTATAGACGCCTAGATTATGAAGGACGGGAGCAACTATTAATATGAGCTCTGAACCATGATGCGGACTTGAATTCGGTCCATTTGGCAGGTACACACAATATAATGCAAGATCAATCCTCACAGGATAAGCTCTTCCTCACCGCACTATCTCGCCTACAAAGAGATCTGAATTATCTGACCACGCTACCAACCCAATCAATCATTAATACCTTGAAAAATTACGTTATTCGTACCAAGTACAAAGTTTTCGAAATTGAAATCTTACACAACAAATACGTAATCTATACAGGGTGTTTCAAAACAACACCAACAACGTTTGGGAGGCGATTCCTGACACCAAAATAAGACGGAATGTATAGACTAACCTGGGTGCACAAATGCTTCCTTTCGGAGTGGCTGCCGAAAACATGAAAAAATGAAATCTAGAGATTTACATGTAATCACAATTTGATTTATCTTTGCTTCGGAGAGTGGTTGACCGATTGCAAGTGGGCAAAATCCTACTGGAAGTGTCCCTGTAAGATACACTGTATAGACCAGCGTCCTTGTACAGCTTAATTAATTATATTCCTATATCATAGTTACTAAAAAATAATAAATGAATTAATAAATATACTGTTATTTTATCGCATTTATACAGCCAACTAAGAAGATTGCTTTCAAAGCAAATTGTAGTTGAACGACGCAATTGATGTAACCAAGTCAGTTTAAGGCGATATAATAAAATATTACATTTATTAAATTAAATATAGAATTGTATTCATATTTCATATTTATAAAATTAACAAAGACGGATAAGGATTCGCGACATGAAATTAAGGAAATTTTCTGTCCCCAAAAAATCCTGTAGACTCAAAATTAATCTGTACTTGATAAGTGATTTATTCTAGATTTGTTACTGATTGTAATCCATACGGATGTGTTTGATTAATATAAATTTGTTTCTATATATATAATTACGGTTTTGTGACTTCCAATAGTTGAAAACTTGCCAATACCTGAATTACACGTATGTTTATCAAACAGCTTGACCAGATAGATTACTGCATACCATAACAACTTGAAAACTTACCAAACCGATTAAAAAAATAGCTGATCGAAGTTCTGACTAATGACTTTTCAATATTAATCATGAGAAATTACCAACAACAGAACCAACATTAAGCATTTCAAATGTAATTAATTTTTAAAACTCATAAAGACCATTCACCAGCAACTTTTTTTTTCTTTTTTAAATTTAAGCCACCGTGTTGTTTGTTTTTCTCCTCATGTTGCGCTATTTAAACACGGAAATGGCCATTACCAAAATGAACTGAATGAGTTTGCACAGTTTCAAGTGATCTTCCAACTTAGAAGCTTGCTTTCAAAGCAAATTACTGTTGAAATGACTCAATTGATATAACGAAGTTAGTTTTAATGCAATAAACTTTTGAAACGTTGCGGTAAATTTATGGATAAACAGCAAAAAATAGTGGCTATTCATGAATTTAAAAAAAGTGTCTAGGAGACAGGGAAATTGTTAGAGAATGTTTATACTGTACTATAGCGCTACACAATCTTTTTTCACTTGCGGTGCAGTTATATTCTTTTCAAAAGTTAAGCTCTCCCCGCTTACCTAGTAGTTAGTGCATGCACCTTTGATACACAAGGTCCCGGTTTCGATTCCCGGTGAGAGAATCTTAAAATCTGATCATATCATGGTGATTCAGATTCTACGTACCATAAACTGCAGACTTACGTCTTATGTAGCTCCTGTGCTAAAAAGGAACACTTAACACCAACCAATAACAACCTTCAATTTAGTGATGCATCTTAAGTAAAAACATAATAACTAAAAGTTTAGGAATTGAAAAATAATTTTAAAAAGTACGCATATTCATTGTTTTCAATTAAAATTGAAATAAAAATGATAATCACAGATTTATATATTACTAGTTGAACCTGCGCTTTGTGAGGTGCTAGGTGGCCAGAGCCGAAGCTACTATTTACCTAACGACACCAACACAAATAAAAAAAAAAAAAATGTTGAAGGAGAGTGGCTGGGAATATTTAATTAACTGAAGATTTACATAAAATGCAAATATCAGAAATATTATAAACGTAGTTATTTATTCCCTCTTGGAGATTAGGTTCTCTCCTGTCAGGGCCGCCACTCTCTTATGAATTCGGTAGAGCAAATATAAATTATTTCTGTAGAACAGCAGATCTCAGGGCCATCTGCATAACAACCATGTTCAAGGATGCTATAAATAGTGAGTCTGTAATAAGTTTCAAAGTTATGTTAAAAAAAAAAAATCTATAATTTAAATTTTACAGGTAGCAGCCTGTAAATGATCTCACTATTTCATGGCTGTTAGTAGTTCTTTTGGGCAGTATTCTCTCTCTGAGCCCCATGCAGAGAGGCGGTCAACATACACATTCAAGGGGAAAATGTCTCCTTGAATCACACTCCTGAAACAAAATTGTCATTAGTGCAGGTACTCACCCTACAGCAATTGAATACACCGTTGTTCCGGTAAGAGCTGACAGATTTATTTTCAATGAAGAAAACAGGCATCCCAACCATGGTAGATGAGATGATATCACTCATTATACACTATTTCTTTTCCCCTTTTTAGTGCACTATCACATGAAACACATAACTTATTATTTGATATATATTTGATATTTACACACACTTAAAAAAAAAATAAATGAATGAGAATAAACTGATAACTTGAAAAGGTCTGTCTGACCTTTAAAAAAATAAAAAAAAAAACCTTTTATAGAAAATATTTATACAATTATTTTTATCTCCTCATAATTATCTAGTTTCTCGTCTCTAACAGTTCTAGAGGAGAGATGTATTAAAATGTCGAAGCAACATATTTCACTATTATTTGTTACTTAAACCACAGAGTGAAGATAAACATAGAGAAAATTTTAAATTCTGATGCACTGTTCCAAAATTGTTACTTGACGTACTCAAAGTTCCAATTCACTGACACAGTCTCCTCCAAGATGATCATTCCACCACATGAAAAATGTTCTGCTAGAAGATAAGGTACACTGAATGTTAAGCATTCTATGAAGGAATGTTCAGTAGCTCCAATTATAAACAAGCAAATGGTGACTTGTAAGCCTTGTGCTAAAATGTCCAAGGACAGGCCTAGTATAATAGCGTTACTAGCCTTGGCGTTATATCTCTAATTGAGATATGTAACGATATATATATTTCTCCCATATTGGGGAAACTGCAATTGTCCCATATTAACTCTGGGTTGTGTAGAGATTTTATGGTAAATGATCTCCACTGAGGGTCCTAAGCACTCAGCGAATGGAGAATAATTATTATTAACTTTCAATGTTAAGCTTCATTTTTCACCGAATATAATAGCACCACTGACGTATAACTAATAATAGGTTAAGTTATACACTGTTTGTCACTGTACTATTTCATGTTCTTCGAGGAATTTTGTACAACTCACTCGCGATACTGTAGTTCACAGGACAAATCCCGGGGAACCGAAATTGTTCTCACCGCGTCCTGGGTCTTGAACTCTGTACTGGAAGTCGGATGACTCCCTTTAACACGGCAAAACTACCTCTTGTTACTTCACAAGTCTAGCTTCAACTGCCTCGTTCTCCCCGGAAAACGAGTATATGTTTCGGGCAAAACACAGGAAACGAAGAAACTCGCTTCTTCCACCACCCTTTGACAAAGGGTTCATGCCTCGCGGCGAATATTGCGGGTGGTCTCCCGTGTCAATGCCCTTCTTCCAGCTACCATCCGTAGCCAACTTTACCTTTCTTGGCTGATACGTGCTGCCCCTCCCTGATAGCGGACAACACGGAAGCTTATTGCTCACAGCAGAAACTATGTATGATTTCCGCCTACTTTTGTTTTCCTTTGCTAGTTACATATGAATGAAATACAGAAACATATGATATTACACATAAAAATAAAGTTTAACATACAAAGATTACATATTGATACAATTTATTAACTGACATCTCTCCCAGAAGCAGCATTCTACCCAATTACTGTGGCAGTCGTTCAAACCGTCTGCTTACTAATGCAGCCATGCTTTCTTGGAGAGAGATTGAAGGAAACATCTTTGATAATAATTTAATTTTCACAAATACAAGATCTAAGTGTCTTGCTCGATAAGGGAAACACGTTGTTAAAAATTAACAGAATTTTATACGGTCTTTCCAAGAACGATTATAGCTTAGTACGTAAATATTAATATTAAACACAGAAAATGAGTCAAATTTAAGTATACATTTTCAAATTGGTGTTGCCTACTGGGAACCTAGCAAGAGGTTCGCTAGCCAGGTTACTGGTTTTTGGTGAACAGGGGGGGAGGAAGAGACGCTGATTCTAGATGCAGTGGAAGTCACACGTATAGAAACCAATATTTTCACATGTAGACGTGAAAAAGTTTATGGCATTTTAAACAATAAGAACTCCGTGTTTCAACACATTGTATCAAACCCAGTGTAAATTCACCAACGGAAGTCTCTAGGCTACTTCCTGGGTATACAATACTTATTTAGTTTCTATTCTGGGTGTTTCTTTCCATGTTGAGTTGAGATAGACCTCCCAACCTGTAGTATAGGCGACAGTCAGTCGGGAAAGAAAAAAAACTTTTTCAGCTCTAGCTCTTTTCCAAGCGTTCAGAAAAATCAAGTATGATTCTTATAGATTCTGCTCATTTCCTCTTTAATTAATCCTTCATCTCTGATTTTATATTCATTTTCTTCCAGCATCCCCTGTTAGTTATGCATTATGCAACAACGATGTAATTATATGCAACCCATTAGTACATTATATAAGCTTATAAATGGAACAAACACAATGAAATAAATACAATATAATACAATATTGTATTAATATTTACGTACTATGCTAGGTGTTTCACATATCAATACTAATAATATCAAATAAGTATGCACAGAATATGCTAATATTAAGAAAATAATTAAATCACAAATTATCATATTTACATATACATATGCAAATGTGCCTGTCATCTGCATTTTGATATGCAGATGATGTAGATGGGCATCGGCCCTCTACATAAATTTCCCCCCTATGATTCTAGGTGCTGTACTTTCTAGTACAGGACGTAGATCATACGGAGGGCACATTTTCGTTCCTGAAATATTAAGATTTCACAATACATCCAAGGTTAAAAAAAAAAACAATGTTAAACACACAATAAAAGCAAATCAAAATATTCAAAAGCTAAATAAGAGAATTCAGTGTTCCCTGAATTACATGAAACACATATGACATAAGTTCCCAATACATACACTTACACTAATACACTGAAATATATTCTAACACTATCACTATATACACTAGTTGTCACTTCCGGTTGCGTGATGCATATCACCGTGAGAAGGTTTCTTCTCTGTCTTCTTCTTCTCCTGTGATAGTTGGGAACAACGGATGGAGAACATCTGAGTACTTCCTACTAAAGCAACGATAGTACTGGCAGTAGCCAATGAAAGAACGCAGTTCCTTGACGTTCCGTGGTGTCCTAAAATCTAACACCGCCTTCACTTTCGCCGGATCTTTGCCGATACCGGATTGCGAAAGGTGGAAACCAAGTATGTTAAGTGATTTTCTCGCAAAATTACACTTTTTCAGCCTGAGAGTTAGGCCGCCCGCAGTGAGTAAACCCAACACTCTGTCGAGGTGTACCAAATGATCTTCGAAGCTCCTGTCGGCTAGAATTAAATCATCTACATAAGTGCCGCAGTACTCTCTAGCCTCTGATCCAATTATCATATCTAATGCTCTTACACAAGAAGCAAGGCTCTGTTTTGTCCCAAACGGTAGTTTTTGAAAAACATATGAAATGCCTTCATGTAGGAACCCAAGATACTTCTGGTCACTTTCCTTGACCTTAATTTGTAAAAACATCTCAGTTGCATCCACGCAGCTGAACCAAGAGTTGTCGCAAATATCTTGGAGAACAGATAGGGGTGGCATAGGTCTGTCAGAGAGATCCCCTGAAATTTTAGCCAGAGCTCGGCCATCTATACAGACACGAATACGTCCATCACTCTTCGGCGTCACTACCAGAGGGTTTATAAAAGCAGTAGGCATCTTTTTGATCACACCCCAGGCCTCCCAACGCGAAATTTCATTCGATACTAAATTTCTGAATTTCTTCGGGTAAGGATACAATTTAGTTTTTATGGGACGTTCGTCCGTTACTCCAACCTCGTGCTCGTAGTTAGTTATGCAACCTGGCTTGATATCAAAAAGCGCCTGGTGCTTTAAAAGAACAGCTTTCAAACTCTCTCTTTGTGAGGCTGAGAGATCTGAGTAGTTCGCGACAAAATCTTCTATATCTGAATGGGAGGCACGTGTGTTCACTTTACGCCACTCTTCTGGTGGGAAAACATGAACTGCCATTTCTTGGGCACTTGGGAATCTCCCATCATCCAAGTTCGGGGCGCGAGCAGCCTTTTCTCTGCAGGTCTTATGCTCATCCTGTGCGCTAACCCGTATGGCCTTCCGTCCTTCATCTGACGGGGAAAAATTACACTCAATATTATCTAACTCTTCAATGAAACGATATGGTTTCTCGCACTCACCATTCAATTCTAAACATCGAACTACTAGATCCTCAGTCTCGCAATCTACAGATCTAAATTTGACTTCTACATCATGAGGATGTTTGAGATGTAGAAGGCCAGTATCATAATCTAACACGGCACGAGATTCTGTAAAGAAGTTGGAACCTAAAATCAAAGATCTGTTCAGACCTGATATAATGATGCCTAATGTATGAAATTCCTTCCCATGTATCTGAATGACTAACAGCGTCTGGCCTATGATCGTCGCTGATTTACTTCCGAAAGCAGACGTAACCCGTATATTCTTAGCACTCAAAAATGCGGGTGTGGGGTGGCTATTTGAGACGGAGTCCCAAATTTCTTTAGAGATGGCAGAACAAGTAGCTCCTGTATCTAATAATGAATTAACTTCCTTTCCAAACAATAGTACATTAATCTCTGGTAGTGAGATGACGTTATTACTGGGTAGTTCTTCATCACTTGAATCGAATAAATTCTTAAAAATGCCATTGGCCTCTTCATATACAGCCCTATCTAAATCAATGTGTTCTCCTGTCCTACTTAACAAGGTTAACTTATTTTTGAACATGCCTTCACTAAAATGCTTCTTTGCTATTATATCTGAACAAATATTACAATTTTCTTCTTCTTTTTCTACTACATTGTCAAAAATCTCTTTCACTGCGGTTTCACACGTATTGTCATATGAATGAATATTTCCTACATTTTCTTCTAAATTACGCACATACTTGGAATTTTCATTTGTCAACTCAGATGTACTCGTGTTCTCCATAGTCATCTTAACGTTGTCCAAAGTACATGCGGACCATCCTCATTCTCTGGGAGCAGAAGAAGAGGATTGGTTACTCCTGGTCATGTTTTGATTCTGACTGGTAGGAGGAGGCGCCCGGTCATAAAGTTCCAGCAGTTGGATCTCCTCGTCCGCATGACGGAAGGAATTTCCCTGAGGTCTATCCGTGTGGCGCGTTCCTCCCCTCCTACCGCGGGCTCCACGAATGTTGTTGTTGTTGTGAGAGGAGTGGGAGTTCCCCCCACGTGACCAGCCAGACGACCCACTTCCACTGCTCGGCTGGCGAGGCGGGGATCGCTGGTGGTTGTTGTTTTGATTCGTGGTTTGCTGTCTCTTTCTCTGGTAAGGACGCTGGTTTTCTCTCGTTCTATTCTTTTTACGAGCAGCGTGTTTACCACTGTGGCCAGAGGGGTTATTGTCCTCGTTTTCGATGCTCACTTGGAGCATGTTGACCCCTTTCCTCTGGTTACCCTGGAAGAACTGGTCGCGATTCGTCATCGACGACTGCAGTTCCTGCACAAGATTTAAAAGCTCGGCTATTGTCTTTGGGCGAGAAGAGACTATCGCCCTAAACAGCCAGTTTGGGAAATGACGCGGAAGTACCTTTAACAAAGTAGCGTCAGACATCCTTGGCTCTAAAATACTGTTTTTATGTAACAAATCCAGCAGATATTCTGCTGGGGATTTGTGTACACGGGTGTCGAAGTGGGAGGTGAGGATCGTTGCTCTTAGATTCGCCAGTCGCTCCTCACTAAGATAGCACTGTTTAAAGTTGTGTACAAAGTCCTCGTAGCTGTGAATCTTGTTACGGTTAACTTGAAACCATTGGTAGCAAGTATTACGGATCGCTCGCGGTATGAAGCTGAGCCTCATCTCGTCCGGTACTCCAGTGACCTCAAAGTACCGGTCGAGATCTTGGAGAAAGTTGTATGTTTCTGTCTCAGATTCGTTCCCTGAATACACTGGTAAGGTAACATCCCTGTGTATTAGCCCAAAGGCTGTTGCGAGGTGTTGTCTCGCCTCATGATTGCATGAGCGAGACGTCGATGGGACAGGTTCTGTCTCGCGGGAAGTAGCGAGGTTCCCAGGTTGAGAACCAGGCAGATCGCGACTCGAGATGTCATTTTGTGACGTTGGCCTTTCCTGTGTGCCGGAGACAGAGATGTTAGCGAGTCTCCCTTCTATCACCTCACTGGTCTCCTTCTGGATGGAGCTCTTCCACTCCTCCATCTTCTTCTCGAGCTGAGCACACACGTCATGAACGGTCTCTTGCATCTGTTGGATGCTGCCGTTACATTCTGACCTGATCTCATCGAGTGGCGTTTCCTGCTCTAGTTCCCCTCGGATCCTTGCTAATTGGGAAGTGAAATTCACTTCCACTCGCCTGACCTGATTATTTAAGGTAAGAGTGGTCTGTTCGACGCGAGACGAGACCTGTCTAACACTCTCAGCAAGTTCTGTGTAATTCTCGTCTAACTGTCTGGCTAAGCTAGAAGCGTTCTCTTGAACTTCGTCAATCCTGCTAGAAGTTTCGGTTACACGCGCCGACAGTTCTTCTCTAGCCTGATGTATTTCCCCCCTAAGATCTGCAGTCGTGAGCTCAAGACGCTCTGTTAGCTGACGCTCACTTTGCTCCAGTCTTGAACTCACAGCCTCCATCTGGAGTTCAAGACGAGCATTACTGGACTCAACCGCCTGTTCTAGTCTCAGATAACTAGTTTCTAGCGTACTATTACTTTCCTCGATTTTCTTTTCTAGCTTTTCCAGACCCTTAGAACTTTCTACTAGCTTTAAATTCAAATCCTCCCTTAGGCTTCTATTATCTTCTTTTAATTCCTCCTTTAGTTTCCTTACATTCTCTTCTTGTTTTAACAAAATCTCCCTGAACATAGCTGCAATAGTCAAATTATTTGAATTATCTCTGGTGCTACTCTTATTACTGGCTGTGCTAACCTCATTTTCATTTCTGCTGAATTCTTCGGTTACCTCCCTTTCCTCCCTCAATGGTACTTCCGGTTCCCGACTGTGAACTGGTGGAACGGTTTCTACCGCATCAGCGTCTCCCACAACGCTGACGGGACGCTCGCTAGCGCTCTGCGCGTCAATAACATTACTATCCTCTGAGAGCTCCCCAGCTCTCTGAGCGAACTCTTCAAAAACGAACTCGTTATCCATTTTTCTAACTCTTCGAGCCTGTGCTCGCGTTATCACCATTAAGAAAAACAACAAACTTACAAGGTTTCTTCCCCCCAAAGTTCAAAATAACTGAATTCTCTATTAATGTTAAGACAAAAATATTCAAACATAAACAAATTTCAAAACACAAGACACCTACGTTCTTGGAACTTTTCGGGGAGAGAAAAACAACACATATACCGAAATTTTACACAAGCCGTATGTTGACCATTTGAGTATATGGGATTATACTCACTTGCCCTTAACGCTGAAGGCGCCACAAAGATTGTGGCGCAAAAGCGTGAAGAATCGTGCCCTGCAGCTGGGTAGCCACTTCTTATTGTGGCTAACACAGCACGTGAAGTTCCAGCCCGATAGCTGGGTCGCCACTTTTTATTGTGAGGCAGAAGCGTGAAGAATCGTGCCCTGCAGCTGGGTAGCCACTTCTTATGTGAGGTGCTAGGTGGCCAGAGCCGAAGCTACTATTTACCTAACGACACCAACACAAAATAAAAAAAAAAAAAATGTTGAAGGAGAGTGGCTGGGAATATTTAATTAACTGAAGATTTACATAAAATGCAAATATCAGAAATATTATAAACGTAGTTATTTATTCCCTCTTGGAGATTAGGTTCTCTCCTGTCAGGGCCGCCACTCTCTTATGAATTCGGTAGAGCAAATATAAATTATTTCTGTAGAACAGCAGATCTCAGGGCCATCTGCATAACAACCATGTTCAAGGATGCTATAAATAGTGAGTCTGTAATAAGTTTCAAAGTTATGTTAAAAAAAAAAAATCTATAATTTAAATTTTACAGGTAGCAGCCTGTAAATGATCTCACTATTTCATGGCTGTTAGTAGTTCTTTTGGGCAGTATTCTCTCTCTGAGCCCCATGCAGAGAGGCGGTCAACATACACATTCAAGGGGAAAATGTCTCCTTGAATCACACTCCTGAAACAAAATTGTCATTAGTGCAGGTACTCACCCTACAGCAATTGAATACACCGTTGTTCCGGTAAGAGCTGACAGATTTATTTTCAATGAAGAAAACAGGCATCCCAACCATGGTAGATGAGATGATATCACTCATTATACACTATTTCTTTTCCCCTTTTTAGTGCACTATCACATGAAACACATAACTTATTATTTGATATATATTTGATATTTACACACACTTAAAAAAAAATAAATGAATGAGAATAAACTGATAACTTGAAAAGGTCTGTCTGACCTTTAAAAAAATAAAAAAAAAAACCTTTTATAGAAAATATTTATACAATTATTTTTATCTCCTCATAATTATCTAGTTTCTCGTCTCTAACAGTTCTAGAGGAGAGATGTATTAAAATGTCGAAGCAACATATTTCACTATTATTTGTTACTTAAACCACAGAGTGAAGATAAACATAGAGAAAATTTTAAATTCTGATGCACTGTTCCAAAATTGTTACTTGACGTACTCAAAGTTCCAATTCACTGACACAGTCTCCTCCAAGATGATCATTCCACCACATGAAAAATGTTCTGCTAGAAGATAAGGTACACTGAATGTTAAGCATTCTATGAAGGAATGTTCAGTAGCTCCAATTATAAACAAGCAAATGGTGACTTGTAAGCCTTGTGCTAAAATGTCCAAGGACAGGCCTAGTATAATAGCGTTACTAGCCTTGGCGTTATATCTCTAATTGAGATATGTAACGATATATATATTTCTCCCATATTGGGGAAACTGCAATTGTCCCATATTAACTCTGGGTTGTGTAGAGATTTTATGGTAAATGATCTCCACTGAGGGTCCTAAGCACTCAGCGAATGGAGAATAATTATTATTAACTTTCAATGTTAAGCTTCATTTTTCACCGAATATAATAGCACCACTGACGTATAACTAATAATAGGTTAAGTTATACACTGTTTGTCACTGTACTATTTCATGTTCTTCGAGGAATTTTGTACAACTCACTCGCGATACTGTAGTTCACAGGACAAATCCCGGGGAACCGAAATTGTTCTCACCGCGTCCTGGGTCTTGAACTCTGTACTGGAAGTCGGATGACTCCCTTTAACACGGCAAAACTACCTCTTGTTACTTCACAAGTCTAGCTTCAACTGCCTCGTTCTCCCCGGAAAACGAGTATATGTTTCGGGCAAAACACAGGAAACGAAGAAACTCGCTTCTTCCACCACCCTTTGACAAAGGGTTCATGCCTCGCGGCGAATATTGCGGGTGGTCTCCCGTGTCAATGCCCTTCTTCCAGCTACCATCCGTAGCCAACTTTACCTTTCTTGGCTGATACGTGCTGCCCCTCCCTGATAGCGGACAACACGGAAGCTTATTGCTCACAGCAGAAACTATGTATGATTTCCGCCTACTTTTGTTTTCCTTTGCTAGTTACATATGAATGAAATACAGAAACATATGATATTACACATAAAAATAAAGTTTAACATACAAAGATTACATATTGATACAATTTATTAACTGACATCTTGTTGTATGAACATATATTTACTGTTATTTTTTTCTTTTTCTTTTTCTTATTTTGTTTATCACCTTCGATGCACCTCCCCTCTTAGCAGTACTTACCTGGAATGTCACTGTATATAGTGTATATAAAGGTTCGGGGTTCGATTATAAGTTAGTGTATTTTATAGTTGTTATATTATTTTTGAAGCCAATGTTAATATTGTATAAAAGACGAATCTTTATTCTTTAAGCTATTGATAATGTGCCAGCCAAGAACAGGATGTAGGGTCACTGAAGGGTCACACATATGTGATGATAGTGTATGTACTTTCAAAATACTCTCTTTTGTAATGGTTTCTTTTTCAAGGAAGTATGATAATGTACGCGCGTGTACATCACGCAGTGAGAGCATGGATTACTAAGTCCAGTTTCAAAGTCTGTATGATAGGTCTCCACGTGCGTCCACGTGTCGACCTAAACTCATGTGATGATTCGATCTTTGTGCTTACGATAGTTTTATATACTAGTGACTATACAATGTTTGGCACATTCCAGGGATAGACTATCATATTATCATTTTTCGTTCTGCGGTCTGTATCTTAGGGACGAGAATTAAATAGTAAATAGTATCTTAGTTCTATATACATATATCTTTACATGTAACTAGAATCTTGGAACAATATATATATATATCTTCGAATTCATATATTTTTGTATTTCGTCGTATCTAGTGTTTCCAATCTTTATCTAAAGTGGAACTTTAATAATTTTACTGAAAGAACAGTCAGTGAGATTTTGTAGATGTTTGTTGTGGAACTTGTAACTTCTATTTTTTCTTATGAACTTCAATAAACTTCTCACGCTTACCAAAAGGAGATCCTATTTTATTTGAAGAAAAAGAAGAACCTGCGCGAAACGCAAACGTCAATCATACAACAGGAAAATAAAGTGGTGGCAGCTAGGCAGGATCTCAACCGAAGTACTCGAAGTTCGATTCCAGTGCACGTTCCACAGTTACCAAGTTGAACATTCATCATTGTAGTCAGAGTTCGTTCTTCGACACGAAGCTGATACGTTTTAAAATATCGTTACGTCCAGATACAGACCGCACTTCGTCGTCAATACCTTTTTTACTGTGAGTGCAAGAAGCTTGCCTGTTCAAGGTGTAGCGGATACCTCGGCGTATACACCGTTCCAGTGTTCCAGTTTTATTGCATCCAGTTCCAGAGATCCAGTAAGCAGTACCATTCTCAAGTGTGGCTGGTCCCAGTTGAGCAGCATTCCAAGCCGAGATCTTGTGGAAATCCAGAGGCCTCATCTTTAAACCAACATCAGGAAAGTACCAGGATCGACGCCAGCAGCACCCCCCATCACAGGAAATTCAAGGTGGGTTACAATTTTCATTGCTTGTTTGAACTTCCAAAATTTGAAAGTGTTACGCCTGGAGATAGAAAAGATTTGTTCTTTGGTCACCGCGGTTGTTGTTTACTTGTGAAGTGAATAACGTAAAATCAAGACAAGAACAGTCTAGGATAGAAGGCTTTAGTATTCACCGTTCCTCTAGGGAAGGATTAAAATATTTCATTCGTTTAATCTTGGGAATACTTGGCAAAACAGAAGGTGTAAGAAAGGTATTGTCGCTAACAAAATTTTTTGTAAATTTAAATTGTATAGTTTAACGTAAGTACTAATTGCCAATGGCTACCAGTGGTAGTGCTGATTCTTCTGATACAGAAGTAGAGTATTGTAGTGTGTCCGAAGCACTAAAGTTAATTTCTGTACCATTTTCGGGAAAAAGAGAAGCATTAGAAGAATTTCTGTCTAATGTAGATGCTGCTTTTGAATTGGTTGACCCAGCTAAGCATAGTACCCTTTTGAAATTTGTTAAAGCCAAAATAACTGGGGATGCTAGATCTAAATTGTTAGTTAGAAAAAACACTACTACGTGGGAAGCTGTTAAACAAATATTAATAGAAAATTATTCCATTAGACGAACTATTGATTTTTATGCATGCCAGCTTTTTAGTGCTAGACAAACCAAAACTGATTCAATTGCTTCATGGGCAAGTAAAGTAGATACTCTTCAAAGTCAATTACGCGAAGCCGTTGCTCGTGTTATAGATGCATCTAAATTGCCAGGAGCTATAGCACTTGTTGAAATTTTAGCTAAAGCAAGTTTTATTCAGGGGCTAACAAATGACAGAATTCAGATGATTGTAAGATCCAAAAGCGATGATGATACATCCTTAGGATATATTATCGAACTCGCTCTAGAAGAAGAAACACAGATCACTTCCCACACTTCTCTCCCCTTTTCAAATGTAAATAGTAAGAAAGCTCAAAAGAAAGAATTAGTATGTTACCTATGCCATAAGCCTGGTCACACCAAAGCTCAATGCAAATTACAGAAAAGAAAGGAAAGAGGAAATTCTTCTAATCAGTTTATGAAAACGGTACACGTTTGTGAACTTTGTCCTGAGATCGCCGCGAGAGGCACAGGATGTGTTAATGGAAATTCTCCTGAGATCGCCGCGAGAGGCACAGGAGGGGTTAATTGTAATTTTTCCGAGAGCGCCGCGCGAGGCACGGAAGGTTATAGCAATTGTTTGCATGTTGCTAGTAAGATAAATACTAGTGGAAATACTAGTAGGGTAAATACTAGTGGAAATGAGAGAATTTGTGATAAAGAACAAAGTTCTCTGCATTTTAATGATGTAAAAGCCTGCAGTAGTCAGTTGTGCTCAAGTTGTAATGGTCAGGGAAACCGCAAATGGATGTAAATGAGCAACCTGTTTGCATCTCAGATAACACGAAGGGTTGCATAGTAACAAATCAAGAAGAAGGTACTATTACGGCATTCATTAAAGAATTGCATGCTGATGCAACTTTTCTCTTAGATACAGGCAGTGATTTAAGTCTTTGGCAAATCCATGCACTTCCATGCAGTTTTAGAAAGAATATAGATACAACACAAACTGTGACATTGAAAGGATTAAACAATGTTAAAACTAGGTCACTAGGTACTATTTATCTAACGTTAGTGATAAAAGGAGTAGAATTCTCACATAAATTTCATGTTATTTCGGAAGGATGCTTATCAGAAGGCAGACACATTCTTGGACGTGATTTTTTGAAGCAAAAAAATTGTTTGTTAGAATTCCATCCTCCCCCTCCTCCTCCCTTGTCAACACAAGCTTGCCAGAAACTTGACCTTAAGGGCAGCGATAAGCTTATACTACCGTTGACATATAGTATTCCAGCTCGATGCGAGAAGCTAGTTTTTGTTCCCACAAACAGCACAGGAATTGGAATTGTAGAAAAACGAGAGATTAAACCGGGTGTTTTTCTTTCTTCTTGTTTGACAGTAGCGAAAGAAAATAAATGCATAGCTAGTGTGTTAAATGTGAATTCTTCAGTAGAGAATATAACTTTAGATCCGATAGAGTTAGAGAAATTAGAAGAAAACCATGTTTTAAATATTCAATGTGAAAAAGACAGGGTTCCACAAAAGTCAAATTCAGAAAGTTTAACTGAACGTTTAAAATTACTTCATAAGCTTTTAAGGCTAGGTCATTTACCACCCAAAGAAAAAGAAAGTATACTTGAACTTTGTGATGAATTCAATGATGTTTTCTTTCTACCAGGAGACAAACTAACTGCTACAAATGTTCTTGAACATGAAATTGTTATTGATCCTAAACATGTAGGCAAAATTGTTAACAAAAAGAATTACCGAGTGCCAGAATGTCATAAGGAAGAATTAAATAGACAAATAGAAGAGTTGTTAAAACAAGATATTATAGAAGTTTCAACTTCTCCTTGGAATAGTTCTATTTTCCTTATTCCAAAGAAACTCGATGCATCAGGAAAACAGAAATATAGACTAATAGTCGATTATCGATCTGTCAATGATCTATGTGTCCATTCATCCTTTCCGTTACCTAACATAGACGACATTTTGAGTAATTTAGCCAATGCGCGTTACTTTTCCAGTTTAGATCTCCATAGCGGGTACCATCAATGCTATATTAGGGAAAAGGATAGACCTATAACTGCGTTCAGTACACCTGAAAATCATTATCAATTCAAGCGACTTGCTTTCGGTCTGGCGACAGCACCGGCCACTTTTCAAAGATTGATGAATACAGTGTTAGCAGGGCTGACAGGTACGAGTTGTTTCATCTACCTGGATGATTTAGTGGTCTTCTCTAGTTCTTTAGAAGAGCATAATAGTAGATTACGTGAGATTTTGCAAAGATTTCGCAAAAGCAACCTGCAGTTAAGTGTAGATAAGACTGAATTTTTGAAACCAGAATTAACATACTTAGGACATGTCATTACACCTAACGGAGTAAAACCAGATCCAAGATTAGTGGAGAAAGTTCAGAACTTTCCTGTTCCTCAGAATAAGAAACAAATTAAGGGATTTCTAGGACTTACTGGATATTATAGGAAATTTCTAAAAGACTACAGTAAAATTGCTTTACCCTTAACGTCCTTATTAAAAGAAGACGTCCAGTTTTCTTGGGGAGTCAAACAACAACTTGCATTTGATTCTCTTAAAGAGAAATTGACAACTCCTCCAATTTTGCAGTATCCTGATTTTAAAAAGCCTTTTATAATCACATCGGATGCTTCGGCATTTGCCTGCGGAGCTATTCTCTCACAGGGTGAAATAAACAAAGATCTTCCAATTGCGTATGCTAGTAGAGTTTTCAATAAAGCAGAGAGATCGTATTCAGCGACTGAACGGGAACTGGCGGCTCTAGTGTGGGCTAGCAAAGTTTTTAGACCGTACATTTACGGAACAAAAGTAACTTTTGTCACAGATTGCAAGCCACTAACATGGGTTTTTAGAGTACAAAATCCGACATCTAGACTTTTAAAATGGAGAATACTTTAGAGGAATATCAATACGAAATTGTGTATAAGAAAGGAAGCTTAAATACAAATTCTGACGCCTTGTCACGAATGTATTCTTTAGATGTTATTGAAGAAGAAGATAGGGTATCAAATTGTGATTCACAACAGAAAGAAAAGGCTGAAGCTTTAGACTTAGAAACGAAAAACAAAATTTTAGAAGAGTTTCATACTCAAATTCTAGGTGGACATATAGGAATGAATAGGTGTTATGAAAAGATTAGAAAGTACCTTTCTTTAAATAATATTGACATTAAAGAATGGCCAAAACTGAAGGAAGATGTTGAAGATTACATAAAAGGGTGTGAAATATGTCAAAAGAATAGGAACACACAACAAAAGGTAAAAATGAAGATGGTAATAACTGACACGCCCAGTACAGTTTTTGAAAAGGTCTCTTTAGATTTAGTCGGGCCTCTCCCAGAAACTTTAGAACACAGAAACAAATATTTATTGACTGTACAAGATAACCTTTCAAAATTTGTTATTGCAATTCCCATCCCTTCTCAAGATGCTGATACAATCAGCAAAGCCTTTGTCGAGAATGTAGTGCTAAAATTTGGCATTCCACACAGTATATTGTCTGATTGCGGAAGTAATTTCTTAAGCGATGTCTTCACGCGTATTTGTAAATTGTTACAAATAGAAAAACTGCATACTACCCCATACCATCCGGCATCGAATGGTGGTATAGAAAAATTCCATCAGTCTTTAAAATTTTTCTTGCGATGTTATGTGGCAGAAAATCAGAATAATTGGGACGAATTAGCATCATATGCTACTTTCTGTTATAATACCACTCCTCATAGTTCCACTCAATACACTCCCTTCGAACTGTTATTCGGGAAACCTGTAAATGTACCAGGTGTATTACAAAGAAAACCCTCTGAAGTTGTATACAATTACGATGACTATGTAAAACAGTTGAAACACAAATTGCAGAAGATGCACGGATTAGCTAGAGAAAACCTCATTGACAAAAAGGAGAAAAGTAAAGAATATTATGATAGAAACGAAAACGAATGCATTTTTCAGAAAGGAGATAAAGTGTTATTATATGATGAGTCAGTCCGCCGCGGCAGATCAAAGAAACTTGACAGTCTGTGGCGCGGACCGTACGATATAATTCGAACAAAAGGTGTAAACTGTACCTTAAAGGTTGGCAAACAAGAGATGACTGTGCATGCCAATAGATTAAAGATGTATTATTAAGTAACTCAAATTCTTCATGTTATCTTGTAAAAAAAAAAAAAAAAAAAAAAAAAAAAGTAAGGAAAGTAAAATAACGTTTCTATATTTACAGGGTTGTTCAAAATGATAGGACTTAAAGCTATTCTACTGGTTTCTCTTATATGTAATAGTCTAGAACTTGGAGCACGCATAAAGAAATTTGAAAATACAGCAGGTATTTATTATGACTCTTTAGGAGAGGTTCACTTATATAATACTTACTGGCAATTGGTCTCTTACGTTAACTTAACTAAGTTAGATATAAGCTTTCGTAATTTGGAAACTTACGTAGATAGGACACAAAACCTGTGTAGACACTCAGTGGTGAAATCAAATAAAACTAGTTGTGCTACAGTGTTCGTAAATCAAGTTTTGACTAAGGTATCTGATATCAAAGAGGTTAAGGAAATAATAAAAGAAGTAACAAAAATTTCTTCGCAAGAAAGTAGAAGAAAACGAGGGTTAATAGATGGTATTGGTCACCTTGCTAAATTTCTATTTGGCACCTTGGACGATGAAGATGCCAATTATTACACTCAAAAAATCAATAAATTAGAAAAAGAACAGTTAGATTTCTTGAAATTGAGTAAAGAGCAGATGACTATTGTTAAATCTACCCTACAAGGTATTAATAAAACTCTTCACACAGTGGAGACTAACGAAAATATTTTGAGTCAAGGTTTAGAGCATATAAGTAAAGAGATATCAAAAAGAGAGAGACATTTAAATGAAGCATTTTTGGATTTAAATTTAAAGTATACAATAAATGAACATATCGCAAAAGTTGAAAGGTATTTAAGAGATTTAAAGGATCAGTATGAAATTGTTTTGCAAGCAATTTTAAATGCACAAAAAGGTGTATTACAGCCTCACATAATCACTCCTTATCAAATAATCCAACATTGGAAGGCTAGTCAAAGTGACCTCCATAGTGCGTTATCTTTACCAATTGGGACAAGTACTAGGAATAGTTACTTGTTATTGAAAATAATTAATTTAGATGTGTTTATCAATAATGGAATATTAGCCTATGTAATTCGTCTCCCTTTGACAGATTCCATTCGTTATCTAGTATATAAGTTAACTCCCTTCCCCACTAAAATAAAGAATACAACAAATAAATTTGTTTTTATTCAACCTGAAAAACCTTACCTTTTAGTTGATTCAATTAAGCAATATTACGCAAAAATGACTGAAATTGAGTTCAATAAATGTAAGATTCTTAAACAAGATTGGTTTTTGTGTAAACAAACGTTTCCTATCTTGTCTAGCCATATAAATCAAGAGTGTGAAATGAAATTATTACAATATATTCATTATGTTCCCATGGATTGTAATAAACATGTGATACAAATTGATCATTGTATATTCGTAACCTTAAATAACAATGAGTGGATTTTTGTTGCTCCACAGGAAGAGAAAATGACAATATTATGTAATGGATTTGAACCTTATGATTTAATTCTAACAAATTCAGGTATTATTCATCTAGATAATAATTGTAAAGCTTATGGTTTGAAGGCGATCCTCCAAACACAAACATGGTATGAAACCAATGTTACAGGTAAAGACTTTACTCCAAAATTAAATCTTACTGATAATTGTTGTGAAATATTAAATTCTCATATATACCTGGAAGATATGCAAATTAACCTACCTATTCAACATGTAATTAATTCGGTTAGTGACTTAAAGGTAGCAAGCCATAAAATTCAGGAATTAGAAAAGAAAATAGATGATGAACAATGGAAACTACTTCATTCTGAAAAGGTAACTCATCTCTCTTGGTTTTCATATTTTGGTACAGTTCTGATAGCTCTAATATTACTATTTTGTTGTTGTTACCGATGTAAATGTTTTCGCTTTTTCAAAAGGTATTTTGATGATGATAGTTGTTGTAAACAAATATGCATTAAACCTTTTATTATTACCAAAATAAATCAAAAACAAGATACCACTGAGCCTGTAGTCATGTCAAAAATTGCTGAGCAACTTACTGAGATTACAGATGAGTTACAGGTAGCTGTTCCCCCTAAGAAGAGTCCTAATCTACGTAAGGAAAGGTAAAAAAAAAAAAAAAAAAAATTTTAATGTTTCATATCAGACTGTGAATTTTCAGTATCCAAATTCGCAATTTGATATGAAAATTCAAAAAAGGAGGGAGGTGTTGTATGAACATATATTTACTGTTATTTTTTTCTTTTTCTTTTTCTTATTTTGTTTATCACCTTCGATGCACCTCCCCTCTTAGCAGTACTTACCTGGAATGTCACTGTATATAGTGTATATAAAGGTTCGGGGTTCGATTATAAGTTAGTGTATTTTATAGTTGTTATATTATTTTTGAAGCCAATGTTAATATTGTATAAAAGACGAATCTTTATTCTTTAAGCTATTGATAATGTGCCAGCCAAGAACAGGATGTAGGGTCACTGAAGGGTCACACATATGTGATGATAGTGTATGTACTTTCAAAATACTCTCTTTTGTAATGGTTTCTTTTTCAAGGAAGTATGATAATGTACGCGCGTGTACATCACGCAGTGAGAGCATGGATTACTAAGTCCAGTTTCAAAGTCTGTATGATAGGTCTCCACGTGCGTCCACGTGTCGACCTAAACTCATGTGATGATTCGATCTTTGTGCTTACGATAGTTTTATATACTAGTGACTATACAATGTTTGGCACATTCCAGGGATAGACTATCATATTATCATTTTTCGTTCTGCGGTCTGTATCTTAGGGACGAGAATTAAATAGTAAATAGTATCTTAGTTCTATATACATATATCTTTACATGTAACTAGAATCTTGGAACAATATATATATATATCTTCGAATTCATATATTTTTGTATTTCGTCGTATCTAGTGTTTCCAATCTTTATCTAAAGTGGAACTTTAATAATTTTACTGAAAGAACAGTCAGTGAGATTTTGTAGATGTTTGTTGTGGAACTTGTAACTTCTATTTTTTCTTATGAACTTCAATAAACTTCTCACGCTTACCAAAAGGAGATCCTATTTTATTTGAAGAAAAAGAAGAACCTGCGCGAAACGCAAACGTCAATCATACAACAATCTCTCCCAGAAGCAGCATTCTACCCAATTACTGTGGCAGTCGTTCAAACCGTCTGCTTACTAATGCAGCCATGCTTTCTTGGAGAGAGATTGAAGGAAACATCTTTGATAATAATTTAATTTTCACAAATACAAGATCTAAGTGTCTTGCTCGATAAGGGAAACACGTTGTTAAAAATTAACAGAATTTTATACGGTCTTTCCAAGAACGATTATAGCTTAGTACGTAAATATTAATATTAAACACAGAAAATGAGTCAAATTTAAGTATACATTTTCAAATTGGTGTTGCCTACTGGGAACCTAGCAAGAGGTTCGCTAGCCAGGTTACTGGTTTTTGGTGAACAGGGGGGGAGGAAGAGACGCTGATTCTAGATGCAGTGGAAGTCACACGTATAGAAACCAATATTTTCACATGTAGACGTGAAAAAGTTTATGGCATTTTAAACAATAAGAACTCCGTGTTTCAACACATTGTATCAAACCCAGTGTAAATTCACCAACGGAAGTCTCTAGGCTACTTCCTGGGTATACAATACTTATTTAGTTTCTATTCTGGGTGTTTCTTTCCATGTTGAGTTGAGATAGACCTCCCAACCTGTAGTATAGGCGACAGTCAGTCGGGAAAGAAAAAAAACTTTTTCAGCTCTAGCTCTTTTCCAAGCGTTCAGAAAAATCAAGTATGATTCTTATAGATTCTGCTCATTTCCTCTTTAATTAATCCTTCATCTCTGATTTTATATTCATTTTCTTCCAGCATCCCCTGTTAGTTATGCATTATGCAACAACGATGTAATTATATGCAACCCATTAGTACATTATATAAGCTTATAAATGGAACAAACACAATGAAATAAATACAATATAATACAATATTGTATTAATATTTACGTACTATGCTAGGTGTTTCACATATCAATACTAATAATATCAAATAAGTATGCACAGAATATGCTAATATTAAGAAAATAATTAAATCACAAATTATCATATTTACATATACATATGCAAATGTGCCTGTCATCTGCATTTTGATATGCAGATGATGTAGATGGGCATCGGCCCTCTACAGCTTTCTAAGCTAATCGTCCTGTTATGACCATAAATCTCCTTCCCATTGTGTGTCTCCTTACTCACACAAGCAAAGGATAGGAAATCCTTGAGTTTTACGTCTTACAGTTATGCCGGTTAGGCTAAAGGAGACGGTGATGATGAGTAATGAATGAAATGGTGGAATGAAGAAAGTGGGAGGAAACGGGAGAACCCCGAGACAACCCACGCACACGGTGTTTGTCCACCACAAAGTTCACTTGGTGGGAGCAAAGGATAGGAGACTCGCAAAGAAAGTGAACTGCTATATATAGATGATGGAGTGAGTTTGTAGCAAATTTGTAGAAGTAACACAGTATGAAGTGGAAATATTTTCCCTAATAAAGCCATATCCGTCCCAGTACGCCTCATTGTGTCTGTTGAGGCCTTTGAAGTTGCCAGCATGCAATAGGTTTTGCCATTCAGATTTAAGCAAATCAAAGTCCGTCAACCCGTCATACGTAACTTCTCTACTGGTTGCCTAACATCGTAGTTTCGTCCTCTAGCATGTTGAATAGAACAATAACGACACGGTTTTTGAAAATTTGAATGAGAACTGGACAATCTACACAAAATTTGGAACGATTTCTAGCACGTGTGGTTTTCGAGATCTCATTGTCAAAAGGATTGGGGACAAACATATTAACCTTTGCTTGCTTGTTTTAATGATCAAAATCGTCATACGTTTGTCTCAACATTTGGAAAAGCAACGCGCAATTCTCCATCATTAACTTATCTGTTAAGCACGCCAAATTCCTTCTACTTCAAATTAAATAATAATAATAATAATAATAATAATAATAATAATAATAATAATAATAATAATAATAATAATTCCTTAGTGGTACTCTACCATGTCATAAGTCCTATGCACTGTCCAGGCGCGCACCCAAAAAATTTTTGTTGGGTGGGATCCTAGCTTTGGAGGGAGGGTCCAATGCTAGAAGACACCATGTGTATGTAGTATTGAACGGATATTATTCTGCACGCCAAAAGACGGTAAGTAATTGTAAAATACTTGCATTTATATTTTCAGGGGGAAAAATTATAGGAATGGATTTTTTGTATAAGAGAAAGAGTACAGATGACGTATAAGATCAAATTTTCATGCTACATCAATTATTTCCCTGTTAAACAAGTATTATTGAAAAGGTATACAAATATAAGTTGAATTTGGAAGTTTTGGGGGGCCAATCCAGGTTCCCTCCCCCGTGGGTGTGCCTCTGGCACTGTCCAAATTTCAAGTTTCTAGCTTAAGAATTTCGCCTGAGCGCTGATCTGTCAGTCACTCAAGACTTCTTTTATACAATTAAGTATAGAAATTAGGTTCGTCTACATGCTCAAATATGTAGTAGTCATTTATACAAGTTTATTTGTCCAAAGATTGTCTTCCAGATTTTATGCAGTTCGTGCTTACTCTAGTTCAGCTTTCCCAACCTTCTCCACATTGCAGCCTCCTTTAGAGTCTACAATGCATGTGAAGGACCCCTTGAAAAATATATGGGTGTGAGTGTTTTTGTTTTTCTTTGCAGTGGGATAATCATGTTAGAGTGGCATGATGCCTACTCCGTAATCGGGTGGTCCTGAGTTTCAAACCTGGTGCCGGACACCTTGACTAAGATGTAATTATATAAATAAATTCAGTGGGTAAACAAAACTAAATCACAATAGTCAAGGGTTTTTGACAAATGAAAGAATGCCGACCAAGAATTTATCATTCCCTCTTTCCTTTTCGAATCACCTATTGTGTCAAGAAGATTTTCTTTTGAAGATATTTTACGAACACGTAGGTATATATCAGTCTCTACACGCTTTTTGGCTTTGTCAGAAAAAAATATCTGGAGTATAGGCAACTTATTGTAGGTCGAATATCACATCACTTCTCATGCAGATTTACTTGTCATTATTAATTCGATCATATAACTTTAAATGGTATATTTCTCACCAGTGTGTATGCCTTTCTCAGATTGGCTTGCGAACCCCAGGTTGGAAAAGACTGCTCTAGTTCAACAGAAATTGACTTACAAGTAATCTTGCGATAACTTTTAGTGAAGAAAACTGCACATTTCTTTGCAAAGTAGTGTTAAAACTCAAATTTAAGGTCCCTTACTTTAATGAAGCTTACGATGTTGAGCATTCCTTCATCGCTTCCTACAGTTCCTTTGGTAAAACTTTTTATCACCAACACTTCCCTGTATACGCAGCAATGTGTAATTTGTGGTTGCTAGATTTTGACGTTTTAGCTGTGAATCAAATCCTTTATTTTCACCCATCATTGCTGAAGCACCGTCGTGGCATAATGCTAACCCAACTGAAAAAAAAAAAAAAAAAAAAAGCCGTTAAATACTCGAAAATTTTCCTGGTTAGTAGTTCGCTCTCAAAGTTCTTCGCTAAATTTCACACTACTATTTTTGCTGTTTAACAGGAAATTTTGTCCAAAGATTAAATTTCATTGACTTGAATAAGATGGTATGGGTAATTGTAAATTAAAACAGAAATGACAGAATATCTTTACAATCAGAACACGAGAAAGTCGAATTATCGAGAGTCTACTGGATAAGAAAAATATAGATGCAAAATTGAAAATATAAAAGTTCGTTCGCGTTTTAGTTTGTAAGACGAAAGCTGTCGTCCTTGAAGTTTTGTTTTGTTTCATTATAACTTCTGAACACGCCTGCTAACTCATCAATCTATCCATCCTGTTGTGTTATTGTTAACACTTAGGTTTACTACGTACACACATACACAATATATATACGCCTTGCTTTCCTGAAATGCTTCTTTACTTGGCTAAGCCATAGACAATTGTTGGCAATCTGTTTCAGAGCTCTTGTTCAAGCAGTTCGCATTTCTATCTATATATATAAAAGAGAACGTACAAATCCTTTGTTCCCTCATCACGCTAATACGGCTGAACCAATTTCTTTTATTTTTGGGGGGTTATTAGGATTTGGACCCTAGATGGTTTTTATCATATCACTTTAATTTTTAATTACCAGTGTCTTGAGATAATTGACCATTCAAGTGTCCATAACGTACAAATCCTTTGTTAGATCATCATAGGTAAAAATAAACGTATTTATATGCAACCCACATGACCGTGTCACTCGGCGGGTTAACATAAATGACAGGCGCTATAATGTTAACATTTACTGCAATCACTTGAAAGCGAAAAAGTAAAAATTATCTAAGTAACAAAGTTTATTGCGTTCCGGGGTGACCGCAGCGAAGCGGGGCGGGTTAACATAAATGACAGGCGATATAATGTTAACATTTAATGCAATCTTCTATGGTTTTTATCATATCACTTGAAAGCGAAAAAGTAAAAATTATCTAAGTAACAACGTTTATTGCGTTCCGGGGTGACCGCAGCGAAGCGGGGTGAACGCTGCTAGTAATATATATATATATATATATATATATATATATATATATATATATATATATATATCAAGTGAGGACCACTTTTATTAATCAGAATGTTCAACGGATCATCCTAGTTCTTTCCCCTTCGGAAGCAAATTGTGTACACTCATGTCCAAAATGATTGTCGCATATCTATAACTGTCTTCTTGTAAGAATATAATTTGATAATAATTTTGCAGGGTACTTTTAATACTGATATTATATGTATAATTGGGAAATGTATATTTGTGGTAAATTTCATAGGAAAAGAACATAAATACGAAAATTAGAATGAGTAAAACCAAATGTTGCTAAATGGATAAGAAGGTTTTATTTTCGTTTTATTGTTCTTATTTTCTGCTCTTTTGACATGAAATTTGCCACAAACATGTCTTTGCCAATTATACACATACTAACATTATATAAGAAATACCGGGCGAATTCGTTATCGAATTATATTCCTACAACAACATATTTATAGATATGCGACAATAATTTTGGACATGAGTGTACATATAATGTTTTGAGCGCATGTTAGTAGCAGTATACTTATATAGTGGACTCCGACTGTTCGGCTTAATGTGGTGGAAGGGAAGCCAGATAGGCCGGAGTCCTATAGAAGAGTCATAAGTAGGGCCCGGAAGTTGAGGGAAAATCCTCTTTCTTACGAGTGCCCGAAGACGAGGCTGAACATAAAACATGTTCATTTTGGTCATTGTAGGCCAGAAAATGGTGGATTTTATTTTTCCTTGTTTGCCTTTTCCGGCGTTTTTTCGTTTATTGGTCTTTTTTAAGCTTTTAATAGGTCTTAACGTCTTTTTTTTTTTTTTTTTTTTTGCCCTTTCATCTTTCGACAATAAATTTACTGGTCATTAACTCGAATCACCACCACCTCTTAAACAACTTTTTTTAGAAAAGAAAATTCAAAAGATAAGACATTCTTCAACGACTGGACTGATAAGACCAGATCTGCAACAATCACAAGTCAGATAGGAAGGCGTAACAATGCCCTCCAGCAAGGGGGGCTGAGGGGAGATTTTCTTATTTTAGTTTGTACTTCAGTTTGTGGAAGAAGGATAGACCATTAACCTACCAGAAGCTTGTATTTCTTGAGCATTATATCCATTAAATATGTAGTTCTAATTAAATTGGGTTTTATTTTTACGTCCTTTTTTTCAGTTTTAAGATCCTTTTTTAGACATTTTTAGGTCTTTTTATAGGTCCTTTTTAGGCAATTTTTAGGTCTTCAACTTCCGAGCCCTATTCATAAGAAACTAGTAAGTGTTAGAATAAGGAAGGAAATAACAGAGGAGAGTGCAATTGGAAAGGGACTTCGACCGGAATGCTGTCTCTATTATAGACAACATTATTTAACATCTATCTAGAAGAGATAGTGAAAAAGAGGCTACAAACTGGAGACATTATCAGTGTGAGGTAGAATGATTAGGTATATACGATTAGAAGATAATACGACATTTGTGGCGAATCTGAAAATAAAGTCAATGTTACGTTAGAAAATTTGAGGAAGAGTTGTGAAGAATATGGGATGAAAATTAATGTTAAAAACGAAGGCCCTGGTGATTGGAACGAAGTTGTCGGTGTCAAATATAGAAATAATAGATGACAGTCTCAAAAATAGAACAGATGACTAGTTTTTGATACCTGCCTAGAATTATTAGTATTGATATGAAGTGCGAACGCGAAATAAAAAGCATAGGTATGAATAGAGAAAGAAGTCTTTAGGAGGAAAAAGAGTTTGTTTTGTGGCACCTTGAATAAAAAAATTGAGAAAAAGACCCATAAAATGCTTCGTGTAGAGTATTTTACTGTATGGATCAGAAACATGGATATTACCGAAAAATGATGAAAAACGACTGAAAGCTTTCGAAATGTGGGTGTGAAAAATAACGGAGAGAATTAGCTAGGTTGAGCGGAAAACGAATGAGAGGGTATTGGAAATGGTGGAGAAAAAAAGAACAGTTTTAAATATTGAGAATATATTACTGTTGAGAAGAGAATATATTTTTGTTGAGAATTATTATTGAGAAGAGAAACTGGTTGGGGCACTGGCTGAGAAGGAACTTTATTATGAGGGATGTGCTAGAGGGTGTGGTGGCAGAAAATAGGGAGAGGAGGCAAAGGAGACTGTAATTGATGGACGATATCAAAATAGAAAAATCGTATGTAAAGGCGAAAGAGATTAACGGAAGAGCGTCGAATAGGGAAATTTCTGATGCAGCAAGCGACCTGTCAACAGTGACAAAATACTTATGACCATATATGGTTAAAATAAGTTAAATAATAACGAACTTAATTAAATCCGTTTTATGTATTCAAGATTTTTTTCTACTTTGGAATGCCATACTCAGAAGTTGAAGAGAATAATTATGTACCTAATCCTGTGAATATAATTTTTTTTTGTGTATTTTATTTTTCAACATTATTTTTAGGTTTAACATACTGTTAAAAATTCTAATAATATTTATATTATATAAACATTTTAGATCCCGTATTTGTATATTTCGGTTACCTCTGGAATTGTTACGGGATCTAAAATTTTTATATAATATAAATATATATTTTTTTTGTAATAAAATAAAAAGAGTACAGATGAACTGTAAGATCAAATCTTTATGTGAGAAAGTGTACAAATGTATGCTGAGTTAGGAAGTTTTGGGGGGTCCGGACCTGTTGGCCCGCTTGTGTTACCGTTTATGCTCATGGAGATCAACATTGAAACTTAAAATGGTAGGAAATTTGTACCACTTCCGGTTGCTATAGAAAAATAAGTCGAATATGGAACCTATTCCTGTAGGAAAATATTGTTCCTCCTTCTTTTACCGTTATTGCTCTGATACCAGTGTTGAATTCAGGCATGTTCAAGAGGGGGCTGAGCCCCCCCCCCCTAAAATATCTATACACATGCATTGAAATATTTACTTTTTTCTGTTTAATTTTTTCGGAAATAAACGAGTCTTTAAAAAGTAATTTTTTAAAAAAAGGAAAATTAGTTTCTTTGGGCCAACCTAATGTTCTAATTAACAAACCGCAAAGTTGAAGTTAAATAAAAACTTGGACATTAGGTACAGACACATACAAACACTTTACAGCGTTATTTGGGGGAACATGGCAATATGTTGGTTATTGTAATCGATCAGACAGTGTAAGTCGCGAGTTCTGTTGCAACAGATTCCTGCTGCTCTATTGCAATGTAGAATAGAGCTTGTTAACCAACCGCAGCAAATATTGGTTTAATACACAGTGACATATCCACCCGCCTGGAATCTCTCCTTGCACTGTTGGGAGCAAGTGGGGAAGGCAAAACATCAAAAAATAGTGTCTCTCACATGGAGGTGTAATGTGAGGGTTTTCCACATTGTTTTTTAAAGAAAATTTTCTGTGTTTTGTACTTTTTATGTATTCCGGCATTCGCCTGGTTGGACTAAGGAAATTATTCGGAAAAAAATAATTAGAATGGCCTTGCTGGACCAAATCTTGAAGTGTTTCTTTCAGATACCCCTTAAGTTTTTATTACTCCCCTTGTACAAAAATTCTGAATTCAACACTGTCTGATACCTGTTAATAGACAGACAGACGGACGGAGATGGTTGTTCTATGAGATTTCCAATAATGCATGCAATAGTTTCGATGACGAAAATAAATGTATATTAATACTTAATACACGCATGTATTGGCAAGCCAATTCTTAATCTGTGCGATATTTTATTCCACAAGTTATCATATTAAAGGAACACACATGCAGCCTTGTTTACTGTGATCACTACATTCGTAGAACACATACACATTGTCAATAAGCTTATGTTGTCAAGTTGTCATGTAGTTTGAAATGACGCAATTTCACGAAACCAACAAAGCTTACAAATGATGTTCTTTACAAACACGCTACTCTCTACATTCTCTATTGTGTGAAGCACACACGTTATCACAATGCATTTTCCGTTGGACATACAGAGTAAAAGAGTTCCATATTTGTAATTTCGTGATCTAATGCTTCAATATTAATTTTTACGTTCAATGACGCAACACAATGTAATATTGGCAACGAGTATTCGCAACGCAAGGCAAGGCGAGAGAGGTAGGATCACGTGTACAATATTTCATACTCTCCAAACATACTTCTTTGTCACTAAGTTTGTGAAAGAAAGAGGGAGAGCGTTCTGGTACAAGGAGGCTTTCTTTCAGAGAAAATTATCCTGGAAGGCGATCAGGGGCGGCTTTAGGGTTTTCATCTTGGGTAGGCCCGCTCCCTTGCTTTTGGATACATATACACATTGCAATGGTGCCCACCCCCCTTATGTCCATGACGCACCCCCCGGAATTGTCTATCCATAGGTGTTCTTCCATGAAAAAAAAAATCTTTTCGATTAATTTTTACACCCTCTCAAGCATATTTATATAGATTTTTAACCCCCCAAATATTTCAATGACGCAGTTTGCGTCATAGCCTCCCTTGTGGGCACCCCTGCACGTTGGATTGATTAATTACAGTAGGAAATTACTTTTACAGTATTGGTTGATGCTATTTGTTAAATAATTATCTACCATTGATAAAAATAGTGGAAAATATATTTACTATTTATTGTATCTTTTAACATTTATATATTTTTCAAAAATTTTAGGTAGACCTCTGTCTACCCGGCCTACCCGCTAAAAGCCGCCACTGGAGGTGGTGATCGTGGAGCGAAATCAAAAATGGAAGTGGATGCTCTAGGACACTATTTTGGTGATGAAAGCACGGTGGCTCAGTGGTAGAGCGCTACATAGATTGCACCTACGCGGGGATCCATTGGATCCAGACCTGACCAAAAAACTTCGTAACTCAACATGTATTATATATGTATACTTTCTTAATAAAACTATACTTGTTAAGCAGAGAAATCATTGATGTAGTTTAAAGATTTGAGCATATTCATGGGGCCGCAGTGGCTCAGTGGAGAGTGTTTACCTCTGGTTCATGAGGTCCTTGGCTCGATCTCAGCTCGGGTCAAGTGAGTTTTGCGGTGGACAAACACCTTGTGCATGGGTTTTCTCGGGGTTCTCCCGTTTCCTCCCACTTTCTTCATTCCACTATTTTGTTCATTTCTCATCATTACCGTCTCCTTTAGCCTAGCCGGCATAACCGTGGGACGTAAAACTCGAAGATTTCATTTCGTATTCCCATTTAGACCCCTATTTGTAATGTTTGAACGGAAAATCTTACCATATCAAAAAATACGACAAACAAACATCCCGACGAGGTGGGTAATAGTGGATTATTGCTCACCTCGAAGTCCCAATTATTGGAAATGTTTGAACTGAAAACCATACCAATCAAAAGATACATCAAATAGAGAATAAGACGAGGGGGTAATATTATCATAAGGTATTATTACCCCCTTGTCGGGGAGCTTCTTTGATGTATCTTTTGATACGGTATGATTATCTGTTCAAATATTTCAAATTATTGGGAATTCGAGGAGGTAATAATTTCCTAATGAATTATTACTCCCCAGTAATAATTCCCTATTGAATTATTAATCCCGGTAAAGTTAACTTGCTACACCGGCACTAAAGGATCACGAGCTAGCCACTAGACCAGAGGGAAGAATTTTGTTTATTTGTGTAGTAATTTTGATCACTTGTTCACTTCTGATGAGTGGAATCCATGGTTTGCTCCCAGTTCTCGGTAAGTTGGGATTGTGGTGGAAAACACAGCGTGCGTGGGTTTTTCCGGAGTTCTCCCGTTTTCTCCCACTTCCTTCATTCCATCATTTCGTTCATTATTATCATCACCGTCTTTTTTTAAATCTCGGAGCATAGTTGGGGGTAGTTGAACTAAAAGTAACAATAGTAAATAATTGATCACCCGTTGGTGACACTGGTCTGAACTAGCTAGGTACGTCTCAATTTTGGGAAGTCATTTGGGACTGGATGTTCTACAATGTCACAGATTAAAGCTCCCATTCTCAGCAAACCACACGGAGAGAGCAAGGATCAAACAGGAAACCTGATTAAGTTGATATAAAGACAGCAGTGATCATACGGGTAAAAGTGGAACTAAAGAGGTAGGGGGCGCTTGACGTCACGCTGTCCTCAGTGCCTATCTTTGCCCATTCTAATTTTTTTTTTTTACAAAGTGGGGGACGTCATAGATATTTTTGGAATTGGGAGAGACGTTCTCCCACGTTCCCTCTCACTTTTACCCCTGCGCAAACAATAACGTTGATGGTATTGTTGATCGTTTCGTAATACGACTTGACACTCGTGAGCCCATGAGAATTCATTCAATGCCATTCTCACTCGATTCAATTCATTTTCCTATTTCGCTCCCTTCTCTCCTATGCTCTATATATTTATGGTTAGTCTTTGTCTGGGTCACATATAACATATCCGCCATTACCTCCTGCATCATTTGCAGTGGCGTAAGGTCTATGGAAGCTGCGGAACCATCGTTTCTTTTGAGTAAATAGAACAACACATTGCAGTAAATAATGCAACAATAATCTAAGAGTAATGAAATATTCAGAATAATTTACTAAACACACATCAGCGTCACGTGCACCACGTGAAAGAATTTGGTGGGACCCTTAATTGATTGCAAGAAACAGCTTCTAACTAGCTATTACCAGGGGTGCCCACAAGGGGGGGCTATGACGCAAACTGCGTCATTGAAATATTGGGGGTAAAAATCTATATAAATATGTTTGAGGGGGTGTAAAAATTAATAGAAAAGATTTTTTTCATGGAAGAACACCTACGGATAGACAATTGAGGGGGTGCGTCATGGACATGAGGGGGGGCACCACTGCTATTACCATTTTATCTCTATGGCTATCCACGTTAAAATCAGAAGTTGTTTATTTATGCCACATTCCTTTTGAAAACAGACTATAAGAGAGAAGATGGTACCTAGTAGCGTGTGCAAGGGGGTGCTTAGGGGTTTTAATCTCCCTTCAGCAAGATATTATGCAAAAATAAATATTTACCATACTAACATACGTATACAAACTCTTGAAATTAATTGAACTTCCTCTTTTTGACGAACTTCTGTGTCCTCATCACCACATATCCTTAACGAATCATGAAAGATCAAAAAGAACTTCACATTTGACATTTCGCGAAGAGGTATCAAGTAATATACCATACCTTTCCTTCCCATTTAAAATTCTAGAGTTAAATCTATTGATGTTGATTTTCAAGATGGCCAACATGATAATTTTACTTCAGGTAGATCGTTACTCTCACTATTCATATCGAGCATTCGATATATACAGGGCCGGCTCTACCATATGTGCAACACGTGCATATGTACAGGGTAGCGAAATCTTTCATATCTATATTATTTAAAATAAATATTTCTTGTTGGAAACAAACTTCATGATGATGGTAGTTAAATTTAGACTTTCTATTTGAATACTACATTCATAAATCATGTTGAAGTCGCATTAGTTTAAGATCATGGACAGTGCTAAAGCAAATGGTCAAGCAAATCCCAGCATGAATCGTTTGATTGTTGTCAAATACAAGAACTCAATTCTCAAACAATAACGAACACCTGTTCCATTTAGTTAGTTATTACAGTTTTAATGTGAAAAGCAGTCTTGTCTTTGTCACAAACATATTTGAAAGTGGAAACAAGTTTCTTTTTTTAAAAAAATAACAGGTGTAGAAGGAAAATCAAGAAATGAAGATAAAAGAACTAGTTATATAGATCTTGAAAACTGATATATTGACAATGAAGCTCGATGTTGAATTCTATAAAAAAAGATTAGCATTTTTTCGTCTGCAGATGTGTTTGCTTTATGTTTCACTATATAATATAATAGATTATTATTTAAAGAAAAAAGAGACACAACGAGATACTATTTGTAGTGTTTAAGCCTTTCGGAGTGCGAGTGCACTTTCCCTCTCATTCGTTGTTCATGATGTGGTAGCATACTTAAAATCGTTACTCTTAAGATTTGTTCTTCCTGGAGAAAGGGGGCGGCAAACTATGCAATTACATGAGGCAGCAAATTAACTAGGCCCGGCCCTGGATATATAAATCACTACTCTATTCGTTTCTTATATTTCAACTTTGTTTCCAGATTTTTGCATCACTCTTTGAATTCCATACATAATTTGAAATGCAATTACAGTATACGAATTGATTGGAGTTCAAGTACCGTTTTAGCACCGAGGCGATATGCGAGAATGAAACATGAAAGTACGAATTAATCTGGATTTGCTCCCAAAATTTTACTTATATACTCCATTCCAAAGACGAGAAAATGGATCAGATATCCCTTCCCTACCGTAAAATACTTTCGCCTACTGATAATGCATTGCACCAAATATATTGAAAATGCTTGCGGTTTGCGTAAAAGAAGGTCAAGCCCTTGAAAAGATACGAAGCGATAAATGATTCACATGCTTCATTTCTTATCTATCATCTTCCTTAATCTTATTAAGAAGAAAAGCGGCATATCTTTAAAAAGATATAAAGTTACTTAATTATTAATTGATTATATGAATATCTTCTGTTATCTCTGTTTTATATAAGAGTTATTATGCATTATAATGCATATTTTATTAAGAGTCCAATATTTTATTTCAAATTCTTTTTGATAAGTTTATTTATTTTCTCTATCTGTTTGGGGTCAGTATAGTTCTTTGTATTGGCTAAGAGATACGACAATTTCTACTCCAAAGAAAAGAAAAGAAAACAGGTTATGAAAATTTTATTGTTATAATTATTATTACTATGTACTAAAAATAATACAACAAATTTGTTTAGAAAAAACATTCTAAACGTTGATAAATATTCCTCATTTTGTTCGTACAATGATTTTATCAAGCGGTGTTTGAGATCGAAGACTTAGGAGAACTAGCGTTGCCCACGAGCAGCGGCGCAAATCTGTCTTCAACATTGGGGGGAACAAGTAAGACCGTTTTTTTTTTTTTTTTTTTTTTTTTTTTTTGTTAAATGATGCTCAAAATATTTGTGAAGTTGAAAAACAATCCAGTGGAGGATCAGGGAGCAGAGTTATCTTCAACATTGGAAAGGCGGGCAGATTTGAGGCTTATTCTGGGGGACATCAATTTCATCTCATTTTCGTTTATTGCAATTGGACACAAATCATCACATTTTTTTCCGAAAAAAACACATTTCAAATCGGATTATTGGGGGAACAGTCCCCCAGTTTCAAGATTCGAGGGGACATATCCCCCTCATTCCCCCGGGATTTGCGTCAGTGCCCGTGAGATTCGTGAAATTTCTTCTCGTCTCGATTCTTGTATTGTCTCGTCTCGAATTTTAAAACATTCTTCTCGTCTTGACTTCCGTCTCTTTTTCGCGTCTTTGTTGCACGTGGTTCTGAGTTAAATTCACGGTGGTAGAGCATTAAGTGCATTACAGTGGTACGAATTTCATTTTAAACTGGAAATGCACGTCTCATATAGCCTCTATGCTGAAAAGAGATATGTTATACTACAATAAATACATTTTAGATTTAATTTTCAGCTTAGTGCCCCTTTCAGCAGCGAGGCTATATGAGATGTGGTCCTACAGCTTAACGTGGGTTCCGAACCATATGAGCTCCGCCGAGAATCGAAATCGGTTCTCCGACGTTAAAACCGTGTACCCTAACTGCTTAGTCAATAATAATAATAATAATAATAATAATAATAATAATAATAATAATAATAATAATAATAATAATAATAATAATAATAATAATAATGAAATGAGAAATGTGTGGTCTATTGAAGTGGTTCTCAAACGATGTGTCGCGACACACTGGCAAACACACAAATACGCTAGTTGTCGCCCGGGGCAAGAACTCGCATTAGCACCCCTTGACCAACCAAACCCCCTGCCCCAAATATTTGATCAACTTTGCGCCTTCCTAATCTCGCGCTCTCGGACGGGGCACAAGCCCTGTTTACTCCCCTGAGTCCCCTCTATAGTTACGTCACTTCATACTGGTGTGTCACGCAGTCTCCCAAGGTGTGGCAAAATTTTAGAATTTAAAACTCATGAAGAATTTAATATTAATTAGTTAAAATCGAGACAGACTGTACCAATCAACACTTCCAGCGGTAGCAATAACGCTCAGTGCTACATACAGTCATTATAAAAACTAATTGATTTCACTATTATAATAGATATTATTATTATTATTATTATTATTATTATTATTATTATTATTATTATTATTATTATTAATAATAATAATAATAATAATAATAATAATAAATATTAATATATATATATATATATATATATATATATATATATATATATATATATATAACAAGTTGTCGCTATGTCGTGGATGTTCAGTAAAGTGTACCGCCAGTCAAAAAAGGTTGAGAACCACTGGTCTATTGTGTTTTACAACTACTTCTATGCCCACAACAATGACTTGCAGTACACTTATGTGTGATATGATTAATTATCTCATCGTATAATTGACAGTAATATCTATGCCGTGGCATTATGTAAGTAAGAACTCCAAGAACTCCGCATATATAGGAAAATACAAACACGTGAACTGTTGGTAGTTTTCTGGTATTCTAAAGAGCTGCTTATCTGCATATATAGTAAAGTAATATTTGCAAATTCCTTAGCTATATCTAGGGAGATGTTAATTGTATGAGTTGTCAACACTGCTAGAACGGAAGGTGTTCACTGCTTGGCGCGGAAAGAAAGGCTAAAATCGAAAGACACGACAGCATGGGTCGGTCACAAGTACGCTTAGTGCGACGCACGCCCGATGGACACACGTATGAACCGGAAAACGCGGCGAGATGCTGCTCTCGAGGTAGGAGAAACAACTTTTTGTTTCTATTCTTTTTTTAAAAAAATTCTGTCATTATTTTGATTTACTAGCATAATTGTCAGTGTTTTCTTATATTCATGGTGGCTCAGTGGTAGAGCGTTCACCTCTGGTGCAGGGGACCTTGTTTCGATCCCAGCTCGCGCTAAGTGGACTTTGCGGTGAACACACACACAGTGTGCATGACTTTTCTCGGGATTCCCCATTTTATTCATTCCCCATTTCATTCACTTCTCATCATCACTTCTTCTTTGGTCTAGCCGGCATAACCGTCGGACGTAAAGCTTAAAGATTTCATTTCATTTTTTCAGTGTTAGAAATGAAAAAAAAAAAAAAAGCAGAAGCGGTATGTTTTCTTACGATTTTAACTAGACATACCGGCTATCTAAATGTTGTTGAAATACAGTGAAGGTATGTTGACTAAAAGATTACATTTCTATTTACATAATGACTGAAAACCACTGGAGAGCTTATCTTTAGTTACATTAGGAGGGGGGGGGGTCATGGAGAGAATTTAATACCTCGCCAACAACTTTCTGAAGAAAGAAATATCCCCTCTAGTTGTATCATAGAGAAACAACAATATGTTGTTGTATTATGTACGTACCATACACGAAAAACCGAAATTTATATTAACAATTTCCTGTGGGAAGGTTCCCGAACCCCCACTCGACTGAGGGGTATTCGAAATCCCCGGAAGAATCACTCCCACAGCAGGCAACTCCTAAATCCGCTCATGCTCAAAACACATTTATACGAATTAAGACAAGAAGACACACTCATACATACGAAAGAAACAATTCAATGTGGCACATCAAGATATAAACTAGATGAACTTCTTTGAAGACACCTCATTTTAAAAACAAAAGGTAGAACGGAGATAACAAAATTTTGATGATGTCAACTTAAAAATTATTTCTCGATAAGAAATAAAATCTTTTTACGTGCAAAACCATTCATCAATTACCATCTATAAAAATGGATTTATTAAAGGTATTTAGCATCTACTCTCCCGTGACGGTATGTGATGTCTTGATCACTAAAAAACAGAGGCGGTATGCCTTCATCACTGAAAAATCAGAGGCGGTGGTATGGCATACCACCGCATACCGTCTCACTTCGACCACTGCGGTTTTTCTTATATTCACACAGGATAAGAAAATACTTCCAATCGGATCTTCTTGATTTGCTTAAGCTAACTGCTTATTTTATCGTTTTTTTTATCTAGTTCAAAATTACTTACACTTGAGTTTTAGGGCACATATTGCGCCCATAAGACTATTTGAAGGTACATAATTTTTCGTTGAAGATTTTACTGAGCAATCAAACTGGGGAAAGGTAAGTTTGGTGGGGTGCACAAAGGTACGTTTGGGAGGCAGAGTGGTAAGGAAGAAAGGTAAATTTGGGGAGGGGAATTGCTCCACAACGCTTTGCGAGGATGAGCAATGGCGATATGCCATCCTCATGATGGACACGGACCTACAAGCAATGGAAGATTTCGTCTCATACCAACTACCTAATACAGGGTGTCCCAAAAGCAGGATACAGTCCCGTATTGATCAACTCATTGCTTTTTATATCATTTCTTATTGTTATCCATCAGCTAAACTTAGTTTCTTTATGATTTGTTCTTAATGTGTTTTACTAAGATCTCAAGCTTGGAACAGCCAAAGCAAATAAACCTATAAGCTAGAATGTTATACTTGATCAATATAGGGCTGTATACCCTATATAGGTATGTATACTTTTGGGCCACACTGTATATGATTACTCAACATATCGTACCTACATAAAATCGAACCGAAGATCTTATAATTCAAAGGTATGCATTGTGTGAGACTAAGAAGGGAGCCAGAGGAAAGATATCTAAACTCCAATAATTGAGAAACGCGAGCACGCTTTAACACGAGCACTATATCTGGATAGCAAGTCGGAGGCTGTCTTTAGCAAGCCCGAGCCGAATGAAGTAAATATGCTCAGTAGTAGAGCGCTTACATCTGCTGCATGAGGTCTCTGGTTCGATCCCGGCCAAGTTAGTTTGTGATGAACAATAACGTATCCGCGGGTTTTCTCAGGGTTCTCCCATCTCATTTCACCAATTCTTCCATCATCATTCACTTGTCGTAATTATCCATCCCATTAGCCTTAGAGGCATAGACGTGGGATGTTAAACTGATAATTTCTTTTTCTTTCTTTTCTTTTCTTTCTTTCTTCCTTCTTCTTCTTCTTCTTCTTCTTCTTCTTCCTTTTTTTTGTAAATCCTTTAAGGTTAGAGACATGAAAACTTCTATTTAGGCCTTTAATTCAAAATAAATAAAGATATGTTTTAGCGTTTTTTTTTTAATGTTTTTCTTAGAAAGGAAGTAAATGAAATCATTGAGTTTTACGTCCGACAGTAATGCCGGTTACGCTAAAGGAGACGGTGATTATGAGAAATGAATGAAATCGTGGAATGAAGAAAGTGGGAGGAAACGGGAGAACCCCGAGAAAACCCACGAGCACGGTGTTTGACCACCACAAAGTCCACACGGCGCAAGCTGGAATCGAACCAGGGACCCCAAGCACCGGAGGTGAACGCTCTACTACTGAGCCACCGCGTCTCCTCTTAGAAAGGAAGAAAAAAGATGGAAAGAAAAGGGGTGGGGGTTAAATATGATATTCATATCTCGAAATTCCTTATGTAGGGTTGCCAGACGTCCCGGTTTTCAATGAAATAAATATAATTAACTGTCCCGAGAAAGGCTTTCGGGATGCTTTTGTTTGTCTCGGTTTTCGTTCTTCAGATTCAAAAAGTTCAACCTGCAAGCACTAGCATGTCTCGCCAAGAGTGAGGGTTTCCGGACTATTTGTGTAGCCAATTAATTTCACTAAACAAACAACAAGGAATTTGAAAAATCACATCCATTCTTTCGTCCTGTGGTTTGCTTAGCTTCCAGAGGGGAAAAAGGATTTTAAAAAATATTCAAGAGGGAGCATATGTTGTGGCAATAATTTCTTGAAGATCACTTTCAACAGAAAAGTGGTTGCTGGTTACTATTTGGTACCAAAATCTTTAACATCTTGTTAGGGTTTGATCAATACCAATATCATCTTTCTATTACCTACCGTTCCCGAGATATTAGCCAAAAAGATTTCCATTTCGGGAGATTTTAAGGAACCATATCACGGGAACCGTAAGTCATAGAGAGATAACATTGCTGCTGAACAAAACCTCAGAGGATGGTGAACATTTTGGTACCAAATAATAACAGTGGGTTCTGGCCACGGTTCCCCAGATATTGGCAAGGAAAGTTCGGATTTCGGGAGATTTATGGAGCCATATCTTGGGAACCGTAAGTCATAGAAAGATGATATTTTGCGCATTTTTCAATTTCGATCCCTCCATTTTAAGCACGCCTCTTCTGTAAAACAACATATTGTAGAACGTTATAACAGAACTAGTAAACAAAACATGAAAAAAATAGTACTCCAGGAAATTATAAATCGATAGATATATTACAAGAATTGTTTAATGGATATAATAGTAAAGTACATAAAACAATTAGCATAAAGCCTGGAGAAGTTAATACGAAAAATTATTTTTTTAAAGTTCGTTCTGGCAATGCTCTTGGAGCATTCTCAACAAGTTTCTTGCTAATAGGGTAATGTTTCTGACTCAGGTAATGACACAACAAAGAAAAAAGTATCTCTTCAATCATAAATGGGAGGGTGAGTTGTAATTGACGCAATATTTAAAACCCGTTAAACACAACAAATCGGAATTCTGAATAAGGGACGCCAGGCAGTTCTTCTTATGTTACCTTTTCACATTCTTTACAATCTCTTGTGAAACTTCATTTGTGTTATCAGTGCATAGAATAAACTGGAAAATTGTGAGTAGTAACCTGGAAAAAACAGGTAACTGATTCTGGCCAAATTAATAGGAACCCTGACCTTATATATAGTCTGAGATTGGTGTCCCGATTTTCCGTTTACAAAATCTGGCAACCCTATCCTTATGATTAAAGATATATTAGGGATATGAAACTTGGTACATAAACTCCTTATTCAAATGAAATAGCCAAATGCCACAGCGTTTCCGGCAATTTCACTTTTAGCGAGAGAAGGGTGCAGTTTCTATTTATTTCCTCAGTGTAAAATAACTTCTAGGTTATCAGTCACATCGTCAGGGAAAAACGTGTGAAACATTTGAAATGAATCTTTGAACACAGGACTTGACTTTTATAATTTCATTTTGATTGAAATGTGTATTCAGAGATGGAAAAGGTTTAAATTTTTCGCAAAGAATAATGCCATAAACGTATTCTTACCGTGCGAAGAACAGAAGCAAAGGCTGAAACATAAGGTGCGAGGCCATAGAGCGAGAAATGTGGGGGGTTTGTATGCGAAGTTCCCAACTAGCCGAAGACTAGTATACAATAAATTGAAGCCGGCATGATCGCTGATTCAAACCAGAATTCTATTCTGGCACCACTTGCATTAAAAACAACATGTTCACTTTGAGCCATACGGTCTCAATGTTGTTAAACAACATTGAATAATGTGTGACAGTGTGACAGTGCAGTGACAGATACGTGACAGTGATAAATAATGTCAGTAGTTCTTGTATGTTTCAGCGATGAAGTTTGGTCGTGGGTTAACACGACGTGGTCCACGCATTGTGACCCAATATGACTCACCGGCCCACCGATCCACTCTCACCTACCGACCTACTCTGCTCAGTACTTTGTAGACAACATCTTCTAAACACTGGTGAATTTGTCCACGTTTTACTTTCAAGGCCTCCATTTTTCCGTTTTTCATTTGTTTCTATTTACTTACCTGGGATGAGTATATCTGAGTGAAAAAAATAAAGAAAAAAGAACTTCAGACACTTCTGGATATTAGCGTTTGTCCACTTACTTACAAGGGAACATCTTATATTGATAGTAGCATTGCCCAATTAAACAATGCGCAATCGGTAGAGGAGTGAAGAAAAGTGAGAAAGCCAAAGTTTTACGGACCGACACCCAGAAACACAGGAGATACAGAAGAAAGAAGGATCTAGAATCATGTGAAGATAACAATGCAAAATATACACTGACACAGAAAGAACTTCAAAATGATTAAAGTAATCAAAATTGTATTTACACAACAGTACAGTAAGCAAACATTGTACCCACAGACATGCTCAATAACATTATATGTAATACAGCGTTGCCAACTGAGCACAAAATGAGGTTTTGTTAAAAGGCACGGAACACAAATTATAACATGTAGAAAATCTAATTATGAGTAGAACCATACCTGTGAAGTCATGATATACAGTGTTGCCAACGTTTGAAGATAGGCCTATATGAATTCCTATATGAATATCGGATGTAGAAGAGAACATGCAGTACACGATTCAAACTTGTTGAAACCAAAATATGAGACCACAAACAATAATATAATCACTGAAGCACGAAAATAAGGGACGAAGCACAGTGTCGAAGCAGGTTTGCCCAAGTGGAAAATCAGAATAGTATCAAATACAACACACAAAACTAAAATGATGCATACTCTTGGATTGAGAATTGATTAGCAGGCTCGCCTTTCTGATGCACGTAATATTGTATCAGCTCACACATTATTGGTAGTCAGTTTTTCAGTGTTGCTGTTGATAAAGCGCTCCGCAGTGTGTTGGTAATGTATGTACTCTTCTCCATCCGAGATTTATGTAGGAATTCATATAGGCCTATCTTCAAATGTTAGCAACACTGTACATAATGACTTTACAGGTATGGTTCTAATCATAATTAGATTTTCTACATGTTATAATTTGTGTTCCGTGCATTTAACGAAATTTCATTTTGTGTTCAGTTGGCAACACTGCATTACATATGATGTTATTGAGCATGTCTGTGGGTACAATGTTTGCTTACTATACTGTTGTGTAAATACAATTTTGATTACTTTAATCATTTTGAAGTTCTTTCTGTGTCAGTGTATTTTGGCATTGCTATCTTGACATGATTCTAGATTCTTCTTTCCTCTGTATCTCATGTGTTTCTGGGTGTCGGCCCGTAAAACTTTGGATTTCTCACTTTTCTTCACTCCTCTATCGATTGCATATTGTTTGATTGGGCAACGCTACTACCAATATAAGATGTTCCCTTGTAAGTACTTGGCTTTCGAGACACAGTCGAATGTTACTTTTTATCCCTTTACGTTGGTCTACTTTACCTTGATTTGAGACTAACAAATTTCTTCCCATTTTCCACTGAAAGTATCTGTAATGCAACAAGGAAATAATTACCGGTATATATGATAATTAAATTGAACTCCATCGTAATATGGCCATGGAAATGACAAACACTTCACCATTTTATATCGTAAAGGTCAGATTCACCGGTATTGTAACAGAGCGGTGCTTGAGCGATTGACCATAAACTCCGGTTAGTGATGATTTCACAGTCTTGTTTTATTGCAAGTGTGAACTCTTTAGTTAGTGGAGAGGAGGGCGTGGATCATGGGTCAGAGCTGATGACGATGGGTTTTGGTATGTGATGGGTCAGAGTGGGCCACGGTAGGTGATGGGTCAGAGTGGGCCACGGTGGGTGATGGGTCACCGGGTCATGGGTAGGGTGGCAAGATGTCCTGCTTTTGGCCGGACAGTCCGGCTTTTGGAGGTTCTGTCCCGTGTCCGGCTTAGTAGTTGAACCGGAAGCCCATTTGTCCTGCTTTTCAGTTGTCTTATTATAATGTATGTCAGCTGCCTCCATTTTGCGTTTTTTTTATTTTAGGCGTTTATGTTGTTTTGAATATCTCAGCATGTATTTGTCCTAACAAATTGAAAATTGCTGGACGTCTCCAACTCATGCTGAGCTAAAACTTTGATCTCTTAACATTTTTGCCTAAAACCATTTGAAGGGGGTGAAATCAGGGCCCTACAGTAGCAACATGTTTGGACATTGTAAACATGTTTGACAAGGGGAAACAACTGACGTAGAGGTCTGGATTTGTGCATGCATGTAGTCCGGGGTCGTAAGTTAATACACAAAAATTTACAGACCTGTAGTTGCTCCCAAAGGTATGAAAAAAATCGATGAAATTGGGGAATTATTCCAATTTAGCATATTTCACTGTCCAATATCTCTAATGGGCCTGGATAAAAAAAAAATCTGAAATTTTGTGAATAGTTAGTCCTTTAGTATACCATAATGCACAACAAAGCGCGTTTTGTGTTTTTGAGCAGAAGGGGGTCAAAGTATTAAGTAATGACGTCATACTCTAGGAGGTATTTTGTTCATAAAATCTACTGGAAATTTGTTGTTGCGAAGTAAAATAAAGTAGGATGAATGGTTAGTCCAGTTAAGGGTCTCAAGCTCGTTTCTTTCCTCTAGTTGTAACACTGTCTTATCAGACCCACAGTAGCACTTGTTAAGAGTGCTGCTATCAGCAGAAGGCGAGGAAAGTCAAAATGCACCCTTGACAAAAAAGTCCGTGATTATTCCTTGCTCTTACTGCTTGCTATATCAATAATACTCAATCATGTTTATTTTTGTTTTAACTGTCAACTCATGCAGGAGACTGTTGTCCTTTCTTTTGATCTACATTCTCAAGTCAGTGAACATTTACTCGTTGTAAACACTGACAAATTTCCGGTAGATTTTATGAACAAAATACCTCCTAGAGTATGACGTCATTACTTAGTACTTTGACCCCCTTCTCCTCAAAAACACAAAACGCGCTTTGTTGTGCATTATGGTATACTAAAGGACTAACTATTCTCAAAATTTCAGATTTTTCTATCCAGGTCCACTGGAGATATTGGACAGTGAAATATGCTAAATTGGCATAATTCCATAATTTCACGATTTTTTTTCAGGCCTTTGGGAGCACCTATAGGTCTGTAAATTTTTGTGTATTTACAGTCAAGAACATTTTTTTTTAGACAACGACTGTGGTAACCATAATATAACTCGTGATATCAATATATTTACGAAATAGATTACATTTCGTTGCTAGTTAAGTGGAACATTGAAAGATTTTAGAACTGATTTGAATATTTCTATTTTTTTAATTCATTGTCAACATATGGTGAATTAACATTTTGCTTGTAGGTGCAAGTGGCTACTTTATTGGTTCAAACAAAAAAATGAAAAAAGTTGACTCCAGTGTGAATCAAACCCGGGACTCTTGGCACGTGAGTCACTGATGCTACTGATTCTGGCACGCCGTCACTTCGTAAACTTGAGCAACGTACGATATATGGAACGAGTCGAAAACTTTAAGACGCTTTTTCTCTGCTATAATAGACCATTGCTCTCTCCCAGTTTGTAATATGAACACTTTAAAAATGCACTATCACCTTGCAAAAAATGGCCTCGAAGTTCATTTACCAAAGTATGCTTTCTCCTTGTTAGTGTTATTTTTTTTAATGATTGACACTTCTCTTATATCAAACCGTTATTAGTGATTCCCCTTATTTAAGGAAAAATCTCCAACCATTTGTTATATAGGGGTTATTATACTTTTTGAATCGATTGTTGAAGATTAAAAGGACACTGTGGGAGTTATTCATGAAAACACAGACACACACACACACACCACACATACTTCGTTATCTTTTATCCAGATATTTGTTCACATGTCTTTCAAACAACACCAATAACTTGTTTCCTTTTAGTAATTCAAATGCATTGATTTTTGTCTCCTCTGATATCTAATCTGGTTTTATGCGCTTGTCTGTAGCAACAGCAGAACAGAAAATAGAATAATGCATTCCTGTATCACGCGCTATTCTGATACTTTGTATGCACTGTGAAACCAATAAACCATAATATAAGGGTTATTCTATCAGTTTTAATCGTTCTCCAATACACTATCCCAGCATCTCCATAATTCGGCCATCAAAACATTTTTTATTTATTTTTTATTTGTCTTTCATATTTCCGTTATCACTAACATGTAAGACGTAAACAGATTGTGTGATAAAGTCACTTTACTAAAACAAAGAAAAATTGTTGACGTTTCAAAACGTCCGTACTGGGCAAGGAATTCAAAATTTTTTGTACTGTACCCTGTTTGGTTGTTAAAGTTTACGTCCTTTGCAGGTCCGAAGCTGTTTGAGACATGAACCTACAGTTTATGGTAGAATTTCAAACCACCGTAAGAGGTTCAATTTAAAAAAAAAAATACTTTCCCACCGGAAATCCAAGCCGGGACTGCTAACGCAGGAGCGATGGCTAAACTATTGTAGTATAGGTACTTCTGTTCAATTGCTATTATTGTGCGGAGGGTAGAGGGGCTCAGTGGTAGAGCGCTTATCTCTGGTGCGTGGGGTCCTGGTTCGATCCTCGACCGAGTAAGCTTGTGGTGTTCTCGGATATTTCCGTTTTCTCCCACATTCTCATTCCACCAATGCTTCCATCACCATTTACTTGCCTTAATCATTTGTCACCCTTAGCCTAACGGACAATCGTAAGACATTACACTAATAGATTTCATTTCATTTCAAGAAGATTTGTATTATTGTGCAAAATGACATCTGTGATTATATCTACTAACGTGTATTAATTGTACTTACAGTATCGCGTAAATCAAGACATATGATCATATTTATATGTTCAATGTTTTCAATGTTTTCACTGAGAGAGAGAAAGAGAGAGAGAGAGAGAGAGAGAGAGAGAAGCTCATTTTTAGTCTAGAAAATCCGAAGAGATTTTCGTTGCCGGGTTACATTCAGGTTTATTGCTTAGCAAGGACCAATCTGTTCCGCCGCAAATAGATTCAAATCATGTGTGTCCTTCGTCGGCACATGCAGGATATAGATAATCATGGTTATGTACTATGATAAACATTTTGTGATTGTATATGAACATTACTCAATCCTATTTCCTGTGCATGATCTAGATTTTCTTTCTGGCTGGGAACAAACATACTACGAAAAGACATTAGCAGCATCTAAAAAATCTGTACGGAACATAAGTACAATGATAACGAATATGTATACACCATGTAGGCTGACCGTAACAATACAGAAAATCTGCCCTACAACAGAGATTGAGGTTGTTCTGCCGTGGCAGGAGCAACCTCAGGAAAGCCTCTTGTACCGAAATCTATGCATTTTCCTTCTAAATGTTCTCAATTTTTCTTTCCGTGTGTTTGTTTGTCGATGTACATGTTTCTCTTCTGTACAAATTTACAACATTGGCTTGGCGTGCTTTTAAATTGGCGTATATGTAGGTAATTGCAGGGAAGAGTCTACTTTATAGGTTATTTAGATTCTTTTATACCTAAGTATATTAGCATTATCGTATATATATATACAGTATTTTAAAAAATAGTATGGAGAAATCTTGTTGCCTGTGAATTAGGCAACCCAAAAGTTCTTACTATGTCCCCGGTTGCCTACCATTCGGCTCATGAGAAGAACGGTCACTTCTAGTTCAATACACATTCCGTTGTTCTGGGACTACCTCGAAATAATTTACTTAACGATGCCAGAAAACATTATTACCACGTTAGTCTTCTACACACCACACAAACTCGCCACACAAACTCGCAGTATCAGTTGTAGACTCTGAAACGCCCTAAGGAAGTAGTTCCCTGGAATGCTGTTCAGCACCTGAGCTCCTTCGTGGCAAAGCGGTTAGCGTACGCGCCCTTGGCACGGGAGACCCGGGTTCAATTCCCGGCGGGAGCTCATGTGGTTCGGATTCCACGTTAATCAGTAGGTCCACATCTCACATAGCCTCGCTGCTGAAAGGGACGCTAAACTGACATTCAACTCAACTCAACTGTTCAGCACCTCCGACCAATTCCTTTGAATCGATGGATCATTCCCAAAACGCTCCCTCTTAAGGACAAATTTGAGCTTAGGGAAGAGCATGTAGTCACTGGGGTCAAATCAGGTGAATATGAGATATTCAAAGACTGTGGCTCTTCCTTTGGCCAAAAATTGATGCACAAGAAAATACGTCGGTCCACACCAGTTTTCTTGTGCATCAGTTTTTTCGGAGTACTAAAATAAGGTTCACAATCCGTGAACATCTCGGATATTCGTCTGATTTGGCCCCATTGGTCTTCGTACTCTCCTCTAAGCTCAAAATTACTCTTAAAGATGATGTAGCATTGATTGAAGCGAATGCGACTACGGTGCTGAAGAGTATTCCATTAGCCAACAAAAAAAAAAAAAAAAAAAAAAAAAAAATCAAAATGATATCGCCACAAGCTAAAGGAAGTAGACTCTCCCCAATTATGCAAGAATTAGTACATGAAGCGAGTTCTCCTCCCGTAACCCGCAGTGATAAAAGTTCCATTTATACCGATGTGGCTAGAGAGCCGACACTAAAGGAGTGTTCACATATTTATCCTGAGAGAAGTCCCCTCAATATATTGATTAATTAATTAATAAGAATAAAAATGAAATCAAATTTTTAAGGTTTACGTCCCATGATTATACCGACTAGGCTAAAGGAGACAGTGATAATATGAAATGGAGCCGATGGTGGAACGAGGAAGGTGGGAGTATACCGAAGAACCCCGAGAACACCCGTGCACACGGTGTTTGTTCACCACAAAGTTACTTGGCGCGAGATAGTATCGAACCAGGTACCCAACACACTAGAGGTTAACGCTGTACCACTGAGCCACCACGGCTACTAATTAATAAGAAAGTCTCAACCAAGGGAAGAGCTGCAACTAATTAAACCTACTTGTACATATCCAATTATTTACTTCTTATGGGAATATTTGCCTCCTAACGAGCAAGTGCGGACTCTGAAATTTTTGATGAAAGCGGTCCAAGGTTTCAGATAGGGGTTTAATACTACAAGCCACTACGTCTATTGAGTATTCAACGGGTATTATTCTGCATTCAAAAAAACGATAAATAATTGTAGAATATCTCCATTTATATTTTCAGGTTAAAAAAAAAATAGAACTACATTGCTTTTATTAGACAAAGATTACAGATGAAGTTTAAGATCAAATTTTCATGCTATATCAATCCTTTCCCTGTTAAACAGTATAGTTTTATTGAGAAAATATACAAATGCATCTTGAATTGGGAAGTATTTTTTGGGGGGTTGGGGTCCGGACTCAGTGGACCCTCCTTGGTTCATGTGTTAACCCCGAGATGAACCCCCTCATCAAATATATAAATCTGGACACGTTTTCAGAGGAATGAGATCAATGGAATTCAAACGTGTAACCTTAAATTGAGTACTCTTCGGATGATAGAACAGTAGACAGGAGCAGACAAGAGAACTCCCAAAGATCCTAGACATCAGTGGCGTAGGTAAGGGGGCCAGAGGGACCGCCCCCCCAAAGAGGTCCGACAATGTACTTTGATGTTTGTATTTTTTTATATATATTTTTATGTTTATATATTTTTTGCTTGTAATTTCTCTATATGTACCTATAACAGCACTTTGCCCGCCCCCCCAAACACACATCCTGCCTACGCTACTGCTAGACATGGTACTATCCGAATATCGTGGGAATTCATTGAGGTCAACTCTGCCTGTACACATCAAAGTTCCTTCTAGTACGTAACAGTTTTTTTAATGTATTGAGAACGAAATACCGTAATGACAATGAATATTCATCCAAAACTCTTTTGTCACTCGACGTAACATGTGTGTGATATTACACAATGTATGATATTGTAAATCTTTTTAAAGGACCTCTCCCATTTCTAACATTGTTTATGTTTTTTGTTTTTTTTTTCAAGATTAAATGGTTGTTATTACTTTCGGAATTATTAGTACGCATTCTTCACAATGTCAGTGAACTACAATATTATTTATCAATATAATAACTATCACTGACCATTTACTTTGTAGAACGATAAGAAAGGAAGAGTAGATAGTGTTTTTGAACCTCTTCTTAGACGTTATGACCTTGAGTCAATCAAAGTATTTCAATTGTTTATATGATAAGTCACATATTTTACTCCATACCTGATAACAGTGTAATCTTTAAAAAAAAGTTATAAAACATCAAAGTATTATAAAGAACAACGAAGTTTTCTTCTGTTAAAGTGAAGAAAAGAAGCTTTTATCATAATTTGATTAGGTTAGGTTAGTAATATTAACATATATGTATGTTGTAATTTTAATAACTTACATGCATAAACGGGCAGCGGTGGCTCAGTGCTAGAGCGTTCACCTCTAGTGAATGGAGTCCTTGGTTCGATCCCAGCTCGCGCCACGTGAGCTTTGTGGTGGAGAAACACTGTGTGCGTGAGTTCTCCCGTTTCCTCCCACTTTCTTCATCGCACCTCACCGTCTTCTTTAGCCCAGCCAGCATAACCGCGGGACATAAAACTTAAAGATTTCATTTTTTTCGACATGCATAATCCAGTGCTACCCTAACATTTAATCAATCTGTAAACTTTTTACCAACCACCAATATACGAGGGAAGTTTCTTCAATCTCCTGTAAAACAAGAATAATAAAACAACATAATTATACTAACTCCATTGTAAACAAAACTTTGGTACAACCGTCTGATGTTTTTTATTATTTTTTTTACAAGGCTCCCATTGCGTTGAAAGCACTTATCGTATCTTGAAACAAATTTTTCTAGGACATCCCCCAAAAGAGCTTTCCACACATTCACTAAATTTGAAAAAAATTAAATGAAATCTTTTACGTCCCACGGTTATACCGGTTAGGCTAAAGGAGACGGTGATTATGAGAAATGAATGAAATGGTGGAATGAAGAAAGTAGGAGGAAACGGGAAAACCCCAAGAAAACCAAAGAGCACGGTGTTTGTCCACCATAAAGTCCACACGGCGCGAGCTGGAATCGAATCAGGGACCCGGAGCACCGGATGTGAACGCTCTACCACTGAGCCACTGCGCCCCCCATCTCACGAAATTTGATTTTTGATGATTAGTATGAAATCTTGAAATGCACTGTATAGTATCGTGCAGCTAAGTGCCATGGTTGCATTACCATATTGAGATGATCTTAAAACTCAGAACACTCAGCACACAGTTCAGGAGACGTGAATCTCCTGAACACTTTTTACACAAACCACGTGATTCACATCTTAAACATGGCCATCTGTCTCCACAGACTTTCGCCCTTGTCTATGTCTGTGCGTCCTTTCTCTAAACTTTCTGCACCACTCGCGTAAACAGTTATTACTCATGAAGTTCTCTTCTTATTACTTTACTTATTCAAGAGTGGGACTCAGGTTTGAGTGTGACCTTCCGCCTGAATACGCGTAGTTCACACTTGGCGACAGTTTTGATTGCACCCCTTCCTCGCTACTGCTCAATGACTTAATGGGAGAATTTATGGAGGGAGGATATTGGGGTAGGCGACATCCAACGAACAGCGTTTTGTTATCTTCGTTTCTCACCACACGTAGTTTTTCCTTTGCTGGCTTACCGGAGGTTAAAAAATCAATAGTTCTTGTATAATAAAATCCGAATAGGTAGGTTGATTAGTTGAGTTGAAGTTATAAATACTATCTCAGAATCGAGCCTAGCTTAATATGGGATGCCAAGCACATGAATTGCGATTGTCGAACAGATAGGGTAAGAGTGTATATAAGTTTGTATAGCCGTTAGTGATTCATTATTCATTGTGGTGTACCTCAGGGCTCTGTCCTATCGACCTTCAATATCTTTTGTTCGCATCTAAAACTACAGCACCAGTTTGAAAGATATCTACAGCAACGTCGAAAATGTAATTTCAGAATAGTTCTCGCACTTTTAACTTCATGATGCTGGATTATTTTGTCAGTCAATGATGAAAATTATTTTTATATCCTGACTATGGTTTGTTTATTGGAGTTTAGTGTCCTTTTTCAGCACCGAGGTTATAACAGAGGTTAACTTATAGTCATTGAATCCGAACCATCGTATTGTGTTCAATGTTCTCCTTCTGGGTATCGAACCCAGAACTATTCAGGCACGCTAGCCATTAGAACAAGGGGGAGGACTGACTATAGTTTGTGTTTACTAATAATTAAACATTGTCTGCTTGTAGTGATGGATTGTAGTTGTGTAAAATATGAGGAAGAATCATAAACTAAGGTTACAATGCCGATATTTCTGGAGTTCCATCTGTTCTAGACGAATGAGGAGTGTGTGGTTATTTTAATACATGAAGTTGGCAACTGTGCAGAGTATCAGCCACTCACCTCCTACGGCACTTGTAGGTAAACACAAATAACAATTCGTTTGGAAAACTGTTCTCGCGGGGAAGTCATTTATTCGATTTATGCGTGCCGGCTGAAATTCACCGGCAGCTGGTAGAAGTTTACGGAGAGACTGTAATATCTCGTCAGCATGTCGTAGAATCGTGTCGAAAGTTTGCGGCTGATACAGAAAACGTCACCGACGAGAAGCGCAGTGGCTAAACTAGCACGGCATCAACAGATTTGAACTCAGCTCGCGTGGAGGAGCTGATTCAGGACTTTCACCTGTTACCAAACTGAAGGAGCACCTAGGAAGCCGTCGCTTCGTTTCAGACGAGGAAGTGAAACATTTCGTGACAACCTGGCTGAACACGCATGGACAGGATTTTTACCACGAGGGAATATTTAAAGTTTTAAACTCATCCCATGATGCGACAAGTGCCTCAACCGATATGAAGGCTGTCGAAAAATAATCTATTGTATGTACTATCTATTGGCTGTATTGGTTGTGTGAAATAACATATACACATTTCAGTGCAGGCGCTGTAGCCTTACTTTCTGATAAGGAGCAGGTCAAAACTCCCACAACCAAAACTCCCACACTCAGAAAATGTCAAAACGCCCACACAAACGGTCATAACTCCCACACAAATAGACAAATCTCCCAAATGCACGAACGGTCATAACTCCCACACAGGTAAGCGGTCATAACCCCCAACGGTCATAACTCCAACACAAATGGACAAAACTCCGGCAACGGTCACAATCCCCACATAAATGGACAAATCTGCCACACAAATGGACAAAACTCCCACACGCAAAAATTGTCACAACCACCACACAAATGGGCAAAACTCCCACAGCAAAAACTCTCACACTCAAGAAATGTCAAAACGACCACACAATCGGTCATAATGTCCACACAAATGGACAAATATCCCAAATACACGAACTATCAAAACACCCTTGCACTAATAATAATAAACTTTTTAGCGTGTGAAACTTACAAGATGTGCAACCAGGATCATTTCAAAGTGTGGGAGATTTGTCCGATTGTGTGGGGATTGTGACCGTTGCTGTGTGTGGGTGTTTTGTCCATTTGTGTGGGAGTTATGACCGATTGTGTGGGCGTTTTGACATTTCTTGAGTGGGGGGGGGGGTTGACCTAGATCCTTCTGATCACTCCTCGTATTACTTGCAAAGATAGAACTAGATGAATGGAGAGATGACAGGAATTTTTCAGTGGTAACCCCTGATGAAAGTAACATCGGTATAATAATAATAATAATAATAATAATAATAATAATAATAATAATAATAATAATAATAATAATAATAATAATAATAATAATAAATTTTCATTGCTTCAAACAAAGGGAAGAAAACAAATTCTTATATACAAAAATTAGCACTTGTTCTCTTAGTTTGAGGCAATACAAATTAATCTTTTATCAATATGACTTCCCTCAGGAACCGCCATAGATAGGATATTATTATGCAAATAAAGGCACTGCAACTCGCAGTCGGACATAATGCAAGAAAAATTTATGTTCGATGGACAAAATAAATCCTTGACTGGATATTAAGATACGTTATATAAGAAGCGATAATGATTTGATCATGTATGTTTACAAATAACAGGACACAGCTGAACTCATAAAAGAGTCGAACCCTGGTTATTACTAAATACATTCGTCAAAGCTTAGAACGTGTGGAATGGACGCTTTGTTTTTTCATCCACCCCCGTTAGCACTTATGATATCTGCTGTTGGAATAAAAATAGAACTTTGGAGTTCTATTTTTACTCCAGAACAGGAGAAATTGATTGATAAAGTGCTTGTGTTATTGAAGAAGATATCTATATTGGTTGAAACTCTCCTGGCTCGCTACATCTTGCGTGGGACTAAGCAATGACGTCATATTGCCATCAGTTGCGTAATCATTCCTCAAGGCGGAAAACCGGTTGGTTGTCAGGACAACTTTGGTTTCATGACGAGAATTCTTCGTTAAAAGAAGAAAAGAAAAGAAAAACGAAAGATGCAAAAAGAAAAATGAAAAGAAAGAAAAGTGTATTAAAACAATGAATGGGTGGAAAGCATTTAACTACTCTGTAACAAAAAGTAAATTTTAAAATTGCCGACAAAAATTGGCATACATACAGGTACATATTTTTTTTTTTTTTTTTTTTTTGTGGTTAATAAGTTCGATGCTGCATGTCAATTACTGATTTGTTCGGAGTTTATTGACGAAAGAACTTGTATAGTCATTCTCGCTGGTGGCATACAATCAATAAATATTGCGTATGCCATTTGTGCAAGCAGCTTCTAAGGTACAGCTCACAGATGACGAGAAGAACCCTAAAACAGGGGAGGCGGGGAAAGGTTAACGACACGGTCAAGTCCATTTTCGGTTTTTGAGGTGTGGTCTATACTTAGATGTCGTCTGCTATTCCGGGTAAAGTTATATGTGTGCTATTCCGTGGTGTCATTTGAAACCCCCGTGCGAGAAGTGAGCGAGCCCATACCTACGTCACACTACTTCTGCTAGGGTTCTTCTCGTCATCTGTGAGCTGTAATATTAAGATGATTAAGTGTTCATTGCGCTACCCGCACTTTTTTAAAAAGAATTTACGTGAAGCGAGCGTAGAGAGCTTCTACCATTCAACTCAATCGATATTTGTGTATCTGTCTGTTTGTCCTTTTGTTAACTCTTGTAAATCTTATCCAATTTTAATGAAACTTGGTACGTACCTTGGTGGAATGTAGAGGAGAAATATAGAAGCCTTCCTCCCTTAAAAACTGAATTTCCGAAAACTTTGGGATATGAATCCGCTTGTTAAGAGCAATTTATGTATTAAGTTTCATCTTCCCAACTTAAGGGATTCCTGAAATAATCCCCTATGTTTCGCGTAAATTTCAAAACCCCTCAAAATTTTTAGGATACGCATTTGTATTAACAATGACATGATAAAAATCCAGTTCAAGGTTGGTTACTAGCTATGTTCAAAAAATCATTTCAAACGGTTTTCCCGTTTTGATGTAACCGACATCGTCAATTTTATTTATTTTTTTTATAATATAGCCTACTCTATATACAGTAGACCCTATATAAATGGTAAAAAATAGTTTTTCTTTATAATTTTTTACCAAAATTACTTGATTTTGATACAATACAATCTATGTTTTATTTCAGTCTTGATTATCCACACTGCTTGGAGTTTAAAGGCTGTCCAGAATGTAAAGAGTGGATTACTCCCCCCCCACACACACACACACTTAAAAAAATAAGTTTCATGTTAATTTTCATTTAAGAAAAATAATTTCGAAGCATGTTCCGTAGGGATGCGCACGAGACGAGTCGAGACGGGATTTTCCTGACAAAATTCGAGTCGAGACACGGCTCTTCCAATAGTGAAATATACATTTTTCGAGTCGAGACATCACTTTTACAGCACATTTTCGAGACGAGACAGCCACAAATCTTGTCTCGTGCGCATCCCTAATGTTTCGAATTTTTCTCACTGCATGGAGTTAAAATTACTTAAAAAATAAAGGTTATGATTCACTTCACCTCCAACTTAAAACAAAAATGTTCTGCGATAACTTTCGTTTAAAACAATGCATATATTGTTCTCAGCCTTCCAACCCCCCCCCCATCCTTGGTTATTTGGATCAAAGGAAAAATAAGGGAGTGGATCAGGGGCGCTCCTACGGGGTGTCCCACCAGATCCAAACCCTCTCAAAACTTTCTAACTCGTCATACATTTGTGCACTTTCTTAATAAAACTCTACTTGTTTAACAGGGAAATGATTGATGTAGCATGAAAATTTGATTTACACTTCATCTGAACTCTTGCTCTTATAAAAACAATTTTGTTTTATTATTATTATTATTATTATTATTATTATTATTATTATTATTATTATTATTATTATTATTATTATTATTATTATTATTATGAAAATGTAGCTGGAAGAATTTCACGATTACTTATCGTCTTTTCGGGTGCAAAATAATATCCCATTCAATACTACATAGACCCCCGGGGCCGCGGTGGCTCAGTTATAGAGCGTTCACCTCTGGTGCTTGGAGTCCCGGGTTCGATCCCAACCCCCGCCAAGTGAACTTTGTGGTGGACAAACACCGCGTGCGTGGGTTTTCTCGGGGTTCTCCCGTTTTCTCCCACTTTCTTCATTCACCATTTCATTCATTACTCATCATCACCGTCTCCTTTAGCCTAACCGGCATAACTGTGGGACGTAAAACTCAAAGATTTCATTTTCATTTTTTACATAGACCCCCCATCCCGAAGTTTGTACCCTCCCAAAAAAAAGTTTCTGGGTGCACACCTGAAGTAGGTTTGCCAACTCTGAAAACTAGAAAAACCATACCCCCTGAAAATTCCATATGATATGATATTAGTCTAAGTGTGAAATATCTCTGTTCGTACCCACCCATGGGAAGGAAATGCACTATCGTGAACAAAAGTGCATTAGCACCTGTATTCTGCATATCCTTAGTACATTTACTAATAAGCTTAATCGATACATTGTGCTATAAATGAGAAATTGAAGTCGGTATTTATCATTTCATTGTATTTACCTGTAACTGCCACTTCTTTAAAATTGTCGAAACAGATGAACACAAGTATATTAATCTCTACGTGACAATTTTGGATTTGGAAAATGAAATTTATTCTTTAAACTTATGCTTCAACTACAGGGAATTGCTTTAAGAAGTCGTTTTTCACTCTCAATAAATATGTAAAATTCCTTACAAGTAAATTTCAATTTTTCCCTTATACAGTCTCTGTCATCTCTTTAAAATTATCTAAACAAATAAAAAAAAAATACATTAATCGTTGATAGATGGTGAAAAGTGACATTTTGAATTTACGGAATGAAAGGTACTTTTTAAATTTATATTTTGAACTAGATACAAATTTGAAAAAAAAAAAAAGGTCATAAAGGTATTGGTAAGAAAGTTGTAGGTACCAATCACCGGCTTTAATCAAAATTACAGCAATATTTCCGGCCAGACCGATGAAAAACCGGCCGGTTGACAACCCTAATTGGACCCTATTCTCGAAGTTTGTACCCTCCCAACAAAAATTTCTAATTGCACAACTAAAGTTGATTTAATTATTTTATCTCCCTCGAGATTTAGGAAAACAACTTCCATGATAGTTTTCGTAAAAATTATTTAATTTTGATAGAATATGGAGTAGGCCGTATAGGTTTTGTAAGGTTTGATCACAATCCTCACTGTTTGGGGTAGGCCTAAACACCGGGCAATATTCAGGGAGTGATTTTACCCCGTCCCCTGATTAAAACAAAAACGAAAAAAAAAAAATCCATGGTGAAATTGGTGAATGATAAAGTCCTAAAATAATGGATAATAAAACCTGTAACAAAGTTTTGCTCTCTTTTACAATGGAGACTGCAGAGCAGTACTAATTAAATAATTTTGTTGACCCCTATTAGCAACCTGTTTACGTGCAACTTCATATTAACATGAAGTTTCTGTTGCATCAGCATGAATTTGTCGGATTGTGTCTGCTGATGACTGAAGCAATGAGAGTTTTCTTGGAAGCCAGAATAGCGTGTGATGTCTGGCACGTAGCCAGATGGCTGCTCTGGAACCTTTAACAAACGGAAAGCTGACAACTTGATAATTTCTCACGTACGCACTACAGCTATAGAGGGCAAGAGATGATTTTTTCTCTATTTTGTTGTTTTGGGAAATCATTGAACTGTTCATGCGAAATAATAATGCTAACGAATCAAGAGTAAGTTTGATACCCTAAGATTCGTGGTTAAGGTGTTAGCCTGCGCGATTTGGCGTGGGAAACCCGGGTTCGATTTCCGGTGGGAGCTCATTTGGTTCGGATCCCATTTTAAGCTGTAGGTCGACGTCTCAAATAGCCTCAAATAGCCTGTTGAAAAAGACGCAAAACTCAAAATCAAATTAAATGCATACCGTAACAGTACCACGACAATTCCATGTTATATCTTGACGTTGATATATTCTATCTGCTGCTGAATAGAGGTTTCTCCCACTTTTATCTACAGCCATTAATCTTGCTCCATTCTCTTTGAAGTCTCTCACAACAATAGCATAACTGACGGATCTACAATGCGGAGAGCCCCATTTAAATTTCGAAGATTAATTAATTGTACGTAAAATGTTAACGTTCACTCTCCAGGTTTCGTATTAATTCTATTTTTTTTCCCTCAATATCGCTCTGTAGTCTTCTAATATGTTCAGATTAGTGCTTAAAACGTCACGAGTACTGGCGTATTTAGGGGGGGCTTTCCGGGCTTAAGCCCTCCGAAATCTTACTTACTATAGTAAAGTATATGAAATATCTTGTAGAATTTTCACATTTCCACGCAAAGCCGCCCCCCTTCCCGAAAGTTAGCAAAGCCCCTCCGAAGTAAAATCTTAAATACGCCACTGGACATCAAAGATTCGACAATCTTATTTATAAAACGAATGTTTGTTTGTTTGACTGGTACACAAATCCACATCGTCGACTTGGGATACTTCAAAGTAACTTGATCGAAGACATAGTAGCAGTGTTTGTAGGTTTCCTTAAGAAAATTTCCTTCAATTGGCTCAAAATTCTCCCTTTCCTTATCAAATTTTACTTAGTTTCTTGAGTGTCCAATTCCTATGACAGAAGTTATAAGATTAAACTATCTTATATATAAAATTGAAAATCACTATGTTTGTGACTCTAAATTTCCTGAACCGACCGACCGATCTCGATCAAATTTGTAACATGGATGAGGTTCGAAGCTGGGCTGGTTTTAGGCTATTCACTTTGATGGTAGAACTTAGGGATGGGAGAGGGGGTATAAAAATAAATAAAACTTAATAACTCCTGAACCACTCGACCGATCTTGATCAAATTTTCAACATAGAAGATGAGGTTTAGGCCTGGGATCGTTCTTATGATTTAAATTTGACGAAGCAACGTAGGGGTGGGGGAGGGGGAGGGGAATTTAAAAATGATGAAAAATGACCGATATTATTGTTGAATCCATAGTTTTCGGGGTCGATGAGAAAAACAGTGACACTGCTGATGCTGTTTCAATCCAAGTTCAGCCCTGATAGTTGGGAAGGGGGAGGGTACAACGTAGGGGAGCGGAATAAACATTTAAAAATGATCGAAAATGACTAATATTAGTGTCGAATTCATGATTTTTGCATTCACCGAGATGATCAATAATCTTTCCGATGCTGTTTAAATCGATGCCTTTAAAAGCGAAAACAGCATATTTCACGGATATAAACACATGAGATACGGAGTTGTACACTTAAATTTTAATTTCAACCCAGCGAAGCGCGTAATATATGCTAGTTTACCTATATTCAAGAAAGTGCAAAACACTTGGTTTATTCATTTGCTTTTTGCTTCTGTCTAAATGTAAGAAAAATTTAAGCATTTAAATTGGTCAATCAGTCAGAGGGAAAATTTCCCAGGATTTTCACGTTTTATCGAAAAATTCCCTTTTTCCTTTTTTTTGCTAAATTTACCTACAAAATTTCCCTTTATTAGCGAAATTTCCCTCAAACTACGAACACTGAACAGTAGTGTATGTAGAACTTTTTGGTTTCTATCCTTTTTGGAGGGAGAAGGGAACTTTAAAGGGGAAGAAGTGGTTTAAACTTTATGTGAAAAGTAAGAGTTCACACACGAGTTCCTCATGTTAGGAAAATGAAACTCGGTACATAAACTGATGTTTATAAAAATAAGTTGGCATATAAGGTAACTGCAGGTATATACGCCAATGCAACTAAATACGCCAAGTGTTCATTGCTGGGACGTTTCCCACGAAATCCGCTAAAATGCGCCTTCAATATGTGCCACGGTCTTGGACAAGTCCGATTTGATGAATACTCTGGGAGACCGCACTGAGACCGCCACAACGTCCAGTGTTGTTTGTTTCGGGAAGGTTCCGTGAAAGGACTTTATTATTTTAGTAGAGGTGAGAATCCGTTATTACTACCGTGCTAACTCAGAACATTGCTGATTGTTTACAGCAATGTACGCCTCATTTCGTGTCCGTCTAGGAACACTTTGGTAAGTGTAATTCCAGTATTTGTGATTCCATGGCTACTAAATCAATATCAAGCATGGTGCAGCGAAATACGCCAGGGCTTGACATATGCAGGACTGACTGCAGAAGACAAAAATGTTTTCATTTGTCCCACATGTTCCATGTAATATGGGTGTAGTTTTTTTTAAGTCACAGTACGGTTGCACTGTTTGTTTATCTTATTATGGACGAAAGCTTTCCAGTGTGGAACTTCATTTCAACTTTGGAGATTATCATTTTTACATTTTATCTTTTTATCTTCATCTTGCACTTTGGCTGTTCTATTTTTTGCTTCAGCCATGTCGTGTGGTAATATTTAAGTTTGTATAATACAAACGATGTGAGCAGTTGCAAGATATATTACAGGTTTCTAGTAGTATCCTAGACCTGGCGTAATTACCTGCACGTGTTGGTAAATACGCCACTTTGTAACACTTTTTTCTTTTACCTTGGATACAAAATAGAAGTGAGTCTCATCATTGCCACTTTTTTTTTCCTAGACGCGGAAAAGGCTATTCTGCTACGCACATGTCTTGTTCTTTGTGTTTTAAGAAAATTAAGGCCGTAAAAAAAATCCAACACCCTTAACATGGCGTATTTACCTGCACCTACCTTATGACGTATGACTTACAATCTGGAAAAAATATTGTAAGTATAAGACACCCTTATAAGGCCTGGGGTTGGAAGGAGTAAAATGTAAAAATAATCGAAAACGATTGATATTATTGTCAAATTCTTATTTTTCGAAATCTTTGAAGTGAATAGACACTCCCAATGCGGTCTAAGTTTAGCCCTCATCGGGATAAGGGAAGGTGTGAAGGCGTGAAAAAAGAAAAAAATGCCCAAAATGACTGACATTAGTGTCTAATCCATCGTTTTTGGGGTCGCTCAGGTGATTGGTGACAGTATTTTACAATTACTTACCGTTTTTTCAGGTGCAGAATAATATTCATTCAATATTACATAGACGTAATGCAGGGGTGCTCACAAAGGGGGGCTATGACGCAAAATGCGTCATTGAAATATTTGGGGGGTAGGGGTAAAATCTATATAAATATGTTTGAGAGGGTGTAAAAATTAATCGAAAAGATTTTTTTTCATGGAAGAACACCTATGGATAGACAATTAAGAGGGGGGGGGTGCGTCATGGACATGAGGGGTGTGGGCACCACTACGTAGTGGCATGTATTATTGGACTTCCCTAAAGTTTGGGCTCCTCCCAACAAAAGTTTCTAGGTGCGCGCCTGGCTGAACTGAAAGCATCTCGTGTGATTTCCGTGGCCAATTTTAGGCCTTTCTCCCTGTTTTGTGTATTTTTTGTATAATGTATTCACCGCGGTCCAAAAAAAGTTCATTTTTATTCAGGTATTGTTTTTATTTGTTAATATTTAACCTTAAAATCCAGTGTATTTAGTGCTAAATTATTAACATTCATGGAACCCAGGGACGTAATCCAGATTTTATTAAGGGGAAAATCATGTCTTGGAACTGTAATAGTTTTCTGTAAAGGATTAACTTCGTACTCCAAGATATCACTGTATCTGAAGCATCTTTGTAAATTATAGTTTTAACTTGTAGAGGTAGATTGTACACTTTTGTATTTGCAACACTGACTATACGCCATATCTAACCAACTTTTTTTTTATATTTTCCTTCTGTGGTTTCCTGTTAGTTTTTTTTTTTTTTTAACGTGGTAACAAAAACTAATCACCGTCAGTATCAGTAGACAGATGCATTGCTGAGAAGTGTTGTATAACTGCTTCCGTAATTCAGATTACTTTATTTCCTGTTTCTTTCTGAAGGAATGAAGAAATTAGAAAAGTGTTTCTCAAAATTATAGTTGGGTTACACAGAAAAAGTGGACTGTAGATGCAATATGGAAACCATGAATCAATTTCCCGTGTAATTCCTGGGAACATTATTTGATTCTTCTGCACTAGATTTATTCTAATTAAGGGTCTTCACAACAGCAAAATTAAACTACCGCTAAATTTAGAGTTTTTCTGTAATATCTTCAAAACAAATAGAAAATATTCGAAAAGCAAAAAGTAGTGAACTACATAGTACGATTTTGCATGTTATACCGTTATCACAACTCATCTATCGTCTTTCGATTTGCAACTGTAGATAGATTTAGCTTTTTTTTTTTTTTTTTTTTTTTTTGCGGGTTCTGTAAATAACGGCATACCAAAACCAGATAGGTGAATTGTGGTAAAGGTATCACATTCAAAAATCGTATTGTCTAGTTCACTACGTTTTTGCTTTTCGAATATTTTTTATTTGTTTTGAAGATATTGTAGAAAATCTCTAAAATTAGCGGTAGTTTAATTTCGCTATAGTGAAGACCCTTAAAATGCTCTTTACGAGTATTATTAATGTTGCCCAAGAGACGAGATATTTCCTGTCTTGTCTCGAACACGAGACGAAAAAATACATTTTCAAACTCGAGACGAGACGAAACGAGAAACTTGGCAGATATCGTCTCCTTTTCGAGTTGAGGCGAGAAATGTCTCGAGTCTCGCGGGCAAAAGTAGTTCACCCAAGTCTTACAACTCAAACAGTAATTTACTGTTACATGATTTATTATTAAAACTATAAATTGATGACGTACGAATATAATGAAGATCATTTATCAATGTTTAAGGTTACGCAAATTATTATACAATACATTCCAATAATAAATGGTATCTTACACCCTTCGTGGATCTTTCGTGACGCGGAAAGATTCTGAGTTTCTAAATGAAATTAAGAAAAAAAAAAAAGATCAGGGTATATACATTTTGCACATAAATCAATTGCAGAAAAAAAAGCTTATACCATTCATTTGTAGACAATTGGTATTATACGAAGTGTTCCCCCACGAGACGAGACGAGACAAGATTTCCGATAATCAAGACCAGTGTTTCTTTCAGAAACAATGTTCCGGGGGGGCACACATGGTATTCCGGGGGGCACTGCTGATACTATTCGATTTATTATTATTTTATAGACGTATTATTTTGGTCTCCTTCGGGGGGCACTCTCAGAACTCCGGGGGGGGCATTGCTCCCCCCAAAAAAAACAGGCCTGGAAGAAACACTGATCGAGACAATACAAGAAACAATTCTTTCAGGATCGGAAGGAGACTACACTGGAGACCAGGAGACCTTATTTTTCGTCTCGTCTCGTGAAGAACACTATGTATAATAGGAACTGTCTACAAATGAATGGTATAAGCTGTTTTTGCAATCTATGCACCGTCCTAAGAATACATTGAGAAAAAATGTATGTGGAGTATGTAAAATCGTATGTTACACTTGTAAATCATGTAGGTTTTGGACTTAACGTACAGCAAACGTATAACTGAAAAGCATTTCCGACTTCAATGTTCATCGATATAATACAGAAACAGTAATAAATAGCGACAAGCGGTTTTTTTTTTTTTTTTTGCAATTGATTCAGCGTCTCAAGAGAACATAGGCCTATATCACCACCTGCAATACTATCGACACCGGAAGTGGTTGAAATTCACTAGTACTTGCTGTTCCAATATGATAACCATTGAGGAATAACGTTAAGAGATATCGAGAAGTTTTTGTTTTTGTTATCGATTCACCGTCTCAAGATTAAGTCCCGAATCCTCCGTTAACCTTCCATTTATATCGGAAGTGGCAAATCAACTGGTTCCGGTTTCACCGTTGATTGCCATAGAACAAAGACGATAATAGATATCGACAAGAGAATTTCACCAATCGATTCAGCGTCTCAAGAGAACGTACCATCACCACCCGCAATACTCTACCAAAACCGGAAGTGGTTGGAATTTACTGGAACATTCGGTTACAATAGTTATTTCCATAGAACCAAAAGATTCAGCACCCCGAGAACGAGTTTTGTCTCAACCTTCATCTATGTGTCTAAACGGAAAGTAGGGAAATAAGACAGTGGTGCTCACCCCCCCCCCCTTATGTCTATGACGCACCCCCCCAATTGTCTATCCGTAGGTGTTCTTCCATGAAAAAATCTTCTTTTCGATTAATTTTACCCCCCCCTCATCAAACATATTTATATAGATTTTAACCCCCCCCAAATATTTCAATGACGCAGTTTGCGTCATAGCCCCCCCTTGTGGGCACCCCTGAATAAGATTTCCGGTTGCAACACTGATCGTATAGTGGATAAAACGGATATAGTTAGTGAACGAGTAGTTTCTTTATATATTGATTTAGTATGATTAATATGTTTCATCTCTGTTTTATCGTTTTATTGGAACCGGAAGTGATAGACATCAATTACTGCTTTGGTTTTAATGTTAGTTTGTGTAGAACAAACAAAAGATAGCTACTAAAGGCTTTTTGATATGGATTTAGTGTCCGAGGAACACGTTCTTTCTTTGACCTTATTCCAGTGGCGTAGCACACTTTTGCGGGCCCCCCGCAAGGTATAGAGAAGGGGCCCTAGTTGTAAAGCCGATAGAAGTAAGGTTGGAGTTCTATTTCTTTAAATCTTTATTCATCGCAAGACTTTGGGTCCCCCTATACCTCGCCCCCCCCGCACTGCCGGGGTTGCGGGGGCAGCTACTATGCCACTGTCTTATTCCTATATTGCAACCATTAGTTACAGATACACTATGTCAAGTTTTAAATATTGAATTCGCATAGTCGTCGATCCAATGCCAAAAACGCGAATGTGCTAAATTTGACTTTGAGCTATAAGAATTTTAATATTCAACTTACTCCGAAAAATCAGTATATAGACTTAGGTACATGTTTTAGGAATTGACGATAACTTCTAATGTATTCATATTTCATAAATGGGACTTTGGTATTATAATCTGTGTGCACCAAATAACATAAAACTGCACTTAGGTGAAAATAGCAAAATTTGCACAGTCGCGGTTTTGGCATTGAAGCGACGTGTTGGGAAAGTCTACGGTGGTTTCAAATTATAAAAGGAAACTCTCTTGTTATTATTCGGTGTCCGTCCGTCCGTTTTCGGCAGGATAATTCTTAAATGGGTGCGAATATTTTGATTACTTTTTTTCCTGCAACAAATAGCTAGAGCGATTATCTCAGCCTTGTTCGTTGATGGAGTTATCCGTTAACATCTTTTGGGTAACGATGACCTTAATACAAGTATCTATCCATATTCCATACACGGAAATATTTCGTGTGATCCTCTCTATTGTCTTTACCAGAGTTTAATATACAACACTTTTAATTAGGTTGGTTTTCCGTTTGTTAGGTCAGATCTTAGCACTTAAATTTCACACAGTTCCACAAGTAACCAGAGTTACGAAATACTGTACAGATACGTAAATCCGAATGACAATACAATATTTTCATAAGATTTGTTCTCTGTATCTTATATTATGTTACTGTAGAATTAAAACAATTTACTCATTCTAGAAGGAGGTGGGGCCGCGGTGGCTCAGTGGTAGAGCATTCAACTCTGGTGCTTGGGGTCCCGGGTTCGATCCCAGCCCCCGCCAAGTGATCTTTGTGATGGACAAACACCGGGTGCGTGGGTTTTCTCGGGGTTCTCCCGTTTCCTCCCACTTTCTTCATTCCACCATTTCGTTCATTACTCACTATCACCGTATCCTTTAGCCTAACCGGCATAGCGTGGGACGTAAAACTCAAAAATTTCATTTCATTTTTCATTTTCATTCTAGAAGGAGTGCCTGATGCTTATACAACATAAGCACACACCGAAGTTTGGCTGGTTGCAGGCTAACGGGCGTTCTGTTGACTTCATATCAATAAGTTTGAAAACTTTTCTTCTTGTAATACAGCAAAAAACTAGAGCTTTCCATAATGAAATTAAAAATATTCAATAAATTTTTTTTAAAAAAATCAAAATAATTACTATAGAAAAATTTAGAATCAAGATTTTATAAAATGCATTAAGAAGGAGAATATACACTTAATGATCATTAGGAACACCTAGCATGAAATGGGCTATCTCTGGAAATGCCAATAACACACCACTACCGACCACGGTCGAACGCAGTAAACGTACGTCATGGGCAAACAAGGTAATGTGAGTGATTTTGACTGAGAGCAAATTGTGCGGAAACGAAGGGCTGGTGCCAGTATATCTGTAACAGCCGCAATTGTGGGATGTTCAAAGACTACTGTGTCAAAGGTGTACCAACAGTGGTTGAATGACAGTCAGACATCCGCCAGACGATCATATTCGGGCCAGCCGTGTACGGAGAGTGCAAGAAGTGATCGACGAGCAGTACGTATGGTACCTCAGCATAGGCGTGTGACAGTGGAACGATTGACCAACCAGTACAATAGTGGACTAATACGACCAATTTCAACAATTATCATGCTTGCATCGGCACAAGTTCTACATAGCCATAGACCAACAAGAGTACCTATGGCAACAAAGCGGCATCGACAATTATGACTAGCATGGTTAAAGGCAAGGCGTCATTGCGATACGGATCAATGGACGAACGTTGTCTGGAGTGGTGAATCTCGCTTTTTACTGAAGGGTGTCGATAAACGAGTTCGAAACTGGCGTAAACAGCATGAGTCCTTGACTCTGGGTTGCACCATAAGAATCCAATAGGCCGGTGTTGTCGTATCACTGTGTGAGGAGCAATCTCCTGGCGTTCCTTAGTGTCATTACTTATCATTCACCAAACTCTAAATGCCATCTGGACCCATATCTTCACTGATAACAGTGTCATATTCAAGCAGGATAACGCAACGTTTCATCGCTGTCGGGCTGTTATCGCTATCGAATGATTGGAGAAACATGACAATGAGTTATCATACTTCCCTGGCCTCCAAATTCACCAGACTATAACCCATTGAATAACATTGAATATATGGAACATGCTGGAACGTACTATGCAACGTGCTGCCTCATCTCCTAAAAATGTGCACCAATTGGAGGAACTGCTACAGCAAGTATAGCTTGAGCTGAACTTGCAGGATGTTTAGCATCGTATAGACTCTGTTCCTGGCCATTTGAACGCTGTGATTGCCCAGAAATGTGGACCAATACGGTATTAGATCAGTGTTCCTAATGCAATTCAGTGTAGATATATTTATTATCGTAAAATAAAGAAATTGTAGCACAGAATAGAAGAGATACCACTGATTTTTTTTTGGGGGGGGGGTGTGTGAAGTAATTTGTGTTCAAAACTACTGCATTACTTTTCAGCAGAGGAAGACGAATAACATGAATTTATATTTGAAATAGTCGAAACATTGTACCATGATTAAGAAATGTGACACCGGGAATCAAACGTGAATATTTGAGATTGAGTAGTAGACAACATTAATGCATATAAAAATCCGCAGTAATACTGTAGAGGTCCATCAAGCCAAACTTCGTGATATTTTGGCTGCTTCCGGTCCTTCGGATTTGTGCGGGACATCAGATCAGTCTGAGTCACTAAAGTGACTTAAGTGACCGCGAAATCACTGCTCTCGAGAGTACTGCTAAATAGTATACTCGCAGTAGTTTATCCAGCGTTTAATAGTTGCGAGGTTGTATAGAAATTTAGAGGATGTAAAGTTCACGAACATACAAGTTACCTCTCAGAAACCTGTTTCCAATTATAATGGCCAGAGATGCTTCAGAATATCATCGAGTGTGTTATGTGTGAATAAATCAGTGTCCATGTCTTTCGACAAGATTGGAAATTATGTGGTCGGCCATTTTAATTGTTCCTACCGAAATTTCCCACTTTGTGCAATGAATATTGAATGAGTAATTAAATTGTTTCAGAATTTTTTATTTTGCTTTTCTTCTTTTCCAGTCCCCGTTCGCTACATCTTTGCAATTCTAGGATCAATTGGATTCGCCATTATTTATGGGTTGAAGGTGAATTTGAGCGTCGCCATTGTGGCGATGGTGAACCATACCGCTTTGGCTTTGGAGGGTAACAGCATCGTTAACCATGATGGACTATCCCAAAATTACACAGATCAGTGTGAAGGGGCTGACGACTCAGACGGACCGAAAAATGTAAGTAGACAATATCGTGCATTAAAATAGGAAATAAAAGAACTAGCTGAATCAGTCTGGGGTCTGAGGTGATAGATTAACAAAACTGTATGACGCAGTGGTGGATCGTGAGCCCACCGTAAGGTCCCTTAAAATTACAATTTTATCCCTAGAAGCTCAAGAGAGAAAACTTACCTAATGGTATAATTTTTGTATACAAGAATTAGAATACCAGGTAACTTTTCTTCCCTTAACTAGTAGCAATAAAATAGTAACTTTTAGCAATTCGATTTTCTTCAAGAGCTATGCAGAATGTCCATGCTCCCCAAAGGGTTTGGATATAACCCCTAAAGTTACCATTCTCTCCCAAACTTACCATTCCTCCCCCAAAATTTATTATTCTCCTCCCAAATATACAATTTGGAACTCCAAATGTAGCTTTACCACCAAATTTACCATCCTTTCCCAAACTTACCATTCTTCCCTCCAATGTTGCCATTCTCTTCCAATCTTACCGTTCTTCCCTCTAAATTTACCATTCACTCGCCAAATTTACCTTTTTCCTTCCAAATATACTGTTCTGAATTCCGAATGTAGTTTTCCTCCCAAATTTACCATTCTCTCCCAAATTTTCCTCTCTTCTCTCAAATATACTGTTCTGAACTCCAAATGCAGCTTTCTCCCCAAATTTACCATTTTCCCCTATATTTACTACTTCCCGAAAGTTACTTATCTCCGCCCAAATTTACCATTCTTACCTCCAAATTTCTCATTCTCCCCCAAATGTATCTCTTTTCGCCCAAATTTACATTCTCTCCCAAATTTTCCTCTCTTCTCTCAAATATACTATTCTGAACTCCAAATGCAGTTTTCTCCCCAAATTTACCATTCTTCTCTATATTTACCACTTCCCGAAATTTACTTATCTCCGCCCAAATTTACCATTCTTACCTCCAAATTTCGTATTCTCCCCCAAATTTATCTCTTTTCGCCCAAATTTACCATTCTCTCCCAAATTTTCCTCTCTTCTCTCAAATATACTATTCTGAACTCCAAATGCAGTTTTCTCCCCAAATTTACCATTCTCCCCTATATTTACCACTTCCCGAAATTTACTTATCTCCGTCCAAATTTACCATTCTTACCTCCAAATTTCTTATTCTCCCCCAAATTTATCTCTTTTCGCCCAAATTTACTATTCTTCCCCAAATTTACCGTTTCCCCCTAATTTTACCATTCTTACCTTCAAAATTTACCATTCTCTATAGTTTTATTGCATCATCTTCAGTGAAAAATCATGTCCCTTCTTAAATACTCTCATGGGCCCTATCTGTGCCTTAAAAACCTGCCTGTGTGCCCCTCTGCGCCTGTCAATGTTTTTTTTTTTTTTTTTTTTTTAACGAGGCGAGACAAGACAGAACTTTCGGGACGAGATTTTAAACGTGACGTCATTTGCAGGATATGTTTACATGTCGAGAGAGAGTCAACTATTGTCTTGTAAGCAACCTTACTGATCAAAACATCAATTATTATATTTTCTGTAGTTTGACTTTCATTTTCTTTTTCTTTTTTCTTTTCTTTCTTTCTTTTTTTGTTTTGTTGGTTTGTTAACATTTTTATTTGTTCGCTAATCAGTGACCTACATATTGCAAAAATGTATAATAATTTCTTAATTCCTGTAGCGCAGTTCGATATGTTTCAGTGATTACATTTGTTCTCTTAAATACAGTTTGCCATAAAAGTAAATTGACTATGCAAGTCTATGTCATTTTCTTTTTATATGCGTAAGTACTGTAATAAGATATTGCTTGTAATTTAATAAATTAAAACATTAGAATAGAATTATGAGTATCTCTGTCTGTGTAAGCCTTATGTTCTGCTTCCTTTGTTTCAGGATGGACCATTCATCTGGGAAGAAGACATTCAAGGGCGTATTTTAGCCTCTTACTTCTGGGGGTACCTTGTAACACAACTACCAGGAGGACGATTGTCAGAAGTGTTCAGTGGGAAATGGGTGATGTGGATAGCAGTGTTCCTTAATGCTCTTTGTTGCATTGTAACGCCACCTGCCTCTAATTTTGCATACTACATGCTCCTTGTGGTGCGAGTGGTACAAGGATTGGGCGCGGTTAGTATGATACAATTATCTATTGCCATTTCCATAAGGTCTATGAGTTACTTTACACATTTATTTTATAAAAACAAAATACAATTATACAGGGTATCTCAAAAGTCCCCTGACATACGGCAACTCTGTTATTACAACAAAATAAAAGAGCGAAAACCGTCTCCAAATATGATGTTATCCAGTGTGCGAATTAGATAATTTATATTGGGGGGGGGGGGTTATAAACTTAGACCGACAGGACGTAGAGTCTGAAGATGCAATAATTCAAAATGAGACACTAATACCTTACCTCCCCCCCATACACACATAAATATGATATCTGTAATAAACAAGAGATTTATTAATTCAATAAATCTACCGACAATAACTATGTATATATTGTCTGACACGAACACAACACACAACTTTTCTGAATGTGTTTAAATGCACTCACGCTTGTGCCCGTAGCTCTCTAAAGTTTATTTACTTAATAATTCGGCCCATTCACTTTTCCTAGCCGTTTGTGTCGACGTAATGCAAAATTTGCGTTTTAGTTTGCGTTAATCGGCATAGCAATTATAATATGTTCTTGAATTTTTGCGTTAGTTTGCTGAACGCAAAGTTTGTGGAAATATGGATTGAAATGTGCCTCCAAAAATAGCTATTCACTTAATTCTTTAAACAAAGAAAAAAATTGCACCGACATATCACTCCGAATTGCCTGAACAAGATGATTGTGATATAGGGCACATCCCATATCGGTGTCCGTAAAATTTGTGTATCGCAACGCATTATAATTACTATGAAAATTAATACAAATTAAATGCAACTTAGAGTTGTGTAGACGCAAGCCACTAGGGAATGAGGACCATGCGCTAACAAAGAAAACACTGGAAAATGAAATTAACAAAAATTAAAACAAGATGATAATCGATACAAATGTAGAGGATGAATATGACATGTCAGACCTTCGCGAAGTATGATGGAACAAGCTATTTGTTTCAAGGATCTTATAAAATATAGGATCTGCCCTTACAACAAAATCTTGAAGCCATACGTCACAGTTTCGCCACCCCTACTCTGCCCATTCCGCCCAATAGGATCGCAATGTTTTGAGCCAACAATCATGGCGGAAACGAAAGTAGCCAATCAGACGATGGCAGAAACGAGAGTAGCCAATCAGACGTGCCGATCTTCATTTGTTTTTTGGCTTCATCGATTTAATAGGGGTGAAGATACATATGGGCAGATCCTCTTTTTATAACATCCTTGATTTGCTTACTTTTTCTTGACCAATAGCTAAGAGCATTTATAAATTCATATGTAACTTTGTTATGCGCGATTAAAATGACCAAAAATGAATAATTTACATCGCTCATTTCGTGCTGTACAAGATTCACTGTGATTTCATTACAAATGCCAAAATTAGAACAACATTCCGCGAACTTTTTGACTGCTTTTCGTACCTATAATATGTCTGAAGTTAAATTGGCAGTACACTTGAGCTTACAAAATGCGGACATTTCAGGAATTTCGATAAATGTATGAGAGTGTATTTACTCTCAAAATGCAGACATGTCCACGTAAATAGAGACATATTGTAACCCTATGTCGGGTGTATTTTTCATGTCTTTTTCGTTTCCTTCTTAAGCACCTCCTCCCTGCCCCTTTTAACAAATCCTTTACTCCATACACTGTACCATAAAAGAAAAATCATTCATACAGGAAACTACTTTCTTGTTTAATATTAAAATGTGATTATTTTCTATGAGAGTAGCATAGATTCCAATTTTAAATTGAACTGTTGCTAGATACTTATCATGTTAGTCAAGCATTAAGGCATACGGCATGCAAGACTTATGAAGAGGTATAGTCAAAAATTCTAATTGGAAATGCGCCCTGTTTTTGATAGTTGAAAAAGGAAACTTAAAATAAACTAAAAACGAAAACAAACATTCAAATTTTATTTAATTAATACTCTTCTGACCAGAGATATACTTATTTTATTAAAATTAAAATAAGTTGTAACAGTTTCAATAACTTAACATTATCTTCATCAGACGTTAACTAGCAAAACTGTCTTCATAACATTAAATTAATATTGTTGTATAATTTTAATTGTTTTATTTTATAATTTTTAATTTTTAATACGTAACAATCAGGCATTGTTATAATTTACTGTTTCATTTTAAATATTTAGTATAATTGTTTTTATAATTATTATTATTTTCACTTTTCTCTTTTATTATTATTATTATTATTATTATTATTATTATTATTATTATTATTATTATTATTATTATTATTATTATTATTATTATTATTATTATTTTAATAAATTATTCCAAACATAAGTTAGTTTAGAAGTTTCCTTTCAATTCAGTCATCTATCATTTAATTTTCTTTCTATTGTTTCTCTTAATAATTTTTCATATCCGTGATTTTTAACTTTCTATTCTTTCTAACAGTCTATCCCATTGTTCATGTATTTGAAGTCCATTTGTCCAGTTCATTAATTTTACGCTTCTTTCTCTCTTAATATTTCGTTCTTTTTTCCATTTTCTTATTACTGTTCTATTCTCTTTTTCTAGACCTTGGACGCCTTCCCAATCTATATCATGCCCTGTTTCTTTTTTTTTTTCTTTTTTTTTACATGTTTATATATAGCGTTATTCTCTCTTTTAAGTCTCACATCGTCCCCATGTTGTTTTACTCTTTCTTTAAGCTTTTTACCTGTTTCTCCAATGTACACTCATGTCCAAAATGATTGTCGCATATCCATAACTGTCTTCTTGTAAAAATATAAGTTGATAATGATTTTGCAGGGTACTTTTAATACTGATGCTATGTGTATAATCGGGAAATGTATACTGTGGTAAATTTCATAGGAAAAGAATTATAAATACAAAAATTAGAATGAGTAAAACAAAATGTTGTTAAATGGACAAGAAAGTTTTATTTTCGTTTTATTGTTCTTATTTACTGCTGTTTTGACATGAAATTTACCACATACATGTCTTTGTCGATTATACACATACTAACATTATAAGAAATACCGGGTGAATTCGTTATCAAATTACATTCCTACAACAACATATTTATAGATATGCCACAATAGTTTTGGACATGAGTGTACATCATGTTACAAGTTTTACACTTCACTTCATACACTACTCCTTCATCATCTTTATGTATGTCTTCCTTCCTATTTCTCAAATTCTTAACCACTTCTAGAATTCTACATTCTCCTTTTCTGTATGAGTTCACACCTCCTATTCTTAAGTCTTCATCCCGGCGAAATTAAAATACCGCTAATTTTACAGTAATTATGTGATATCTTCAAATAGATAAAAGATAATTGAAATATGGAACAAGAGCGCCCTAGACAATATTATTTTGCGTGAGGTACCGTTATCACAAGTCACCTAGTGGCTTTCCGTTTTCAGCTGTTTAGAAACGCGAAAATAAATGCCGATTTTTCAAAATGGCTCGAAATCGAAAGCAGATACGTGAGTCGTGATAACGGTTTCTCATGTAAAATAATATTGTCTAGGGCGCTCTTGTTCCACATTTCGATTATCTTTTATCTATTTGAAGATATCACAGAATTACTGTAAAATTAGCGGTATTTTAATTTCGCCGGGATGAAGACTCTTAATAAGGTCAAGATGGATGAAGTTAGAAATTTTACATATAGACCTATATTTTTGTTTTTAATTCAATAAGTTCCCTTTTCCAACCGTCAGAAACAAAATGTATTTCTATTTAGGACTTTTTAGTATATCTTACCTGTTTCATAATGACTGTTTTTAAAGTTACTTTATTCAAATTATTTTTTAACATATTTTACATAACACAACATATTTTGTTAAATTTCAGGGAGTTACATTTCCCGCTATGCACGTGATGATATCAAATTGGGCGCCACCGAAAGAACGTAGTAAAATTTCTTCCATTGTGTACGCTGGTAAGAATAGATTTATATTAATTCTATGCTTACATTGTTACTTAAATAAGGTGGTATCATATAGTATTCCCCTAGTAGCTAGATCTGACAATATTTACTGATTATATGATAAAGAAAGTGTATTAATTGTCACAGAGTACTCATCTCCCCAAGGGCTTGGACACAGCACTCACAAATTTACCATTTTCCTCCTAAATTTGCCATTCCCCACAAAAATTTACCATTCTATTCCTTAAATGTAACTTTTCTGCCTTCAAATTTACCATTTTCCAGTTTGATTGTACTATTTTTAATGAAAAATCATGTCCCAGAAAATATTCCAAATATTTTATGGGCTCAACCTGTGCCCTAAATCCTACGTGTGGGGACCCCTGGTTTGTCATGAATAAAGTCCAGAATAACTTTAAACTTCGAAATTAGTAGAATTGGATATATAATATATTTGGGATTTTTGTCTTGTTCTGGTATCATAGGGATCATTTTTTTCCTATACGAATATGTAGGGTGGTACAAAATTAGACAAACGTCAAGAGGTGATTGGTGCCTGCCACCAAAACAAAACAAAAGTATCCATTAATATGGGTCTAAGTCCATTTAGTTTAGACGTAGATTCGTGTAAAAACCTCAGAAAGAGATGTTTAAAACGTAGAAACCAGTTGAACTATTAATCAGTAGTCCTCGTTATTTTATAGAGTAAAGATAAGTCGAAACGAAGCTATCACAACTATATTGCAGGCAACATGAAGCCGTCTTTGACATGTCAATATATCGTCAAAAGATGCAAGACAGTGTAGGAATTTAACAGTTGAGATATGGCTGCACAAAAAAAAAAAAAAAAAAAAAAAAAAAAAAAAAAAAGTAAGAACGCGAACAATTAAATCGTCAAATGAGGGAAGGTTAAAATGGAATCAAAACCATTCAACGTTGTGAGGATACACATGTGGTGGACGATTTATCAAGTATTGTACAATACATAAGTACATAATGGGAAGTTATATAACGTAATTAGCTTCGGCTACTGTACTTCTATTAACTCGAATACGTACAAATGACACACAACTATCCCTACATGTATTGCCTTAGCCAGTAATATTAATTACATTTCTCTACAGCTTGCACAAGAAAACAACCAAGCACGTAGTTGTAATACCTTTTGGCTCCAGAGTGTAATTGTGCATTGTTCTATCACTAAGAGCGTACGCATTCATTAACTGTACTGAGTGCTTCTGTTCGCAGTTACTTGTGTTCGTGGTTTCAGTGCAGTAGTGTGTTGCGTATCATGTAGAGATACACTTCGAGAGACCTGGCAGACATGGTGCGTTTGTGTGGGACAGCGAACTACAATGGACGAACAACACATCTCTGTATCAGTGACGGTTTTCAAATAATTATGTACCCCATCTTTGCATACTTGCTGCTGTGTATTAACGTCTGCGTGATGTAGGATTGCTTTGGCCATTATCTGGACACGATCGAGGACGCACAGCGAGAACGCCGCAGTTCCAAGAACAGGTATTGACATTAAGTGGAATAAAATCCCTCAATTTCTTTCCGTACAGTTGTCTATATGCTAGGAATAAGTCATGTAAATATATTTCGTGTCTTTCACAAACAACAGTTCCATCTATTCACATACAGCGTGTACAAAGCCCTACTCCTGCCAATTTAAATTTGCACTACGCATACAATTTGCAGTGGTGCCCACCCCCCTCATGTCCATGACGCACCCCCCCCCCTCAATTGCCTATCCGTAGATGTTCTTCCATGAAAAAAAATCTTTTCGATTAATTTTTACACCCTCTCAAACATATTTATATAGATTTTTAACCCCCCCAAATATTTCAATGACGCAGTTTGCGTCATAGCCCCCCCCTTGTGGGCACCCCTGCAATTTGCACAAAAGTACCTAGAGCTCTGTCAAATGCAACTCACTTTTTCGTCGTCAGTCAGTATTGTTTACTGATGCAGCGTGCTTCACGCTTGAGTTATATAAACCTACATGCAGTCTTGGGAAGTAACGTAACACAAGTAACGCATTACTTTTTAAGTAACGTTTCCTAGTAACGCGTTACCTTTTTTCCAAAGTAACTGTAACGGTAACGCGTTATAAATTTTTAAGTAACGCATCTAGTTTGCGGATTTTTTTCGCGTTACATTTCGGATGAGTAACTACAATATATGTATATATTTTCGGAAACAAATGTTTCTTTCCTGTAAATGAATTTCTCAGAATAGAACAATGGAGCATGAACTACGTATGTCAGTGACCGATAGCCAAGTCACCGACACACAAAGAAACAGATAAGGTCATAGTGCCACTTGTTGTTTTTGGAAGATGAGGATAGCCTCAGGGAAATCACGTATACTGATTGCAAGAATCTGGAAGATTTTGTCGTAGATTTTGACAGTGAGTGAATACATTCAGTGAGTGAACTACGAGTGCCATGCTACCGGTAGTCAATTTTACTTTGATTGGTGTTGTTTTTATAAAGATGGAGAACGAAAATATTTTATCGTTCGAACATTTGAAAGAATATTTTTTCTTAAAAGCTGAAGATGATGGTGGACAGAATTTAAAAGTAAAGTGGTGCCCCGGTGGGAAATATTTATCAACAACTAGGGTGCCATAATTAACTGTATACAGTAAGGGGCTAATATGAATTAACTGTGTTCTGATGAGCAGGCCTACTTTATTGATGTAATGTTGATGGTATGTAATATTAAGAGTTCTTTTAGATCAGTTTACGTATCCTAAAGCCCCGTTGATTATAGAGTTCGGAACAACTAGCTTTGAAAAGCATGTATGGATTTTAGAGTTACTGGCAAGTTTTGATTCACCCCCAATTCATGTGTTCTCATTGCATTAGTTATGGTGTAATATTTCTCTATATTCTGTATTTTTAATTTTACATAACAACATTGTTATTATTATATAATTAGTTTAGCAGAACAATACTAAGTAACCATTTTTTCTAACGCATAGGGATGGGTAGGAGTCAAGCTAAAACTCGACTCGAATTCAAATTGAGTTTCGAGTCAACTCAAAGGTAATATTCTCGAGTCGAGTTCCGAGTCGATTCACTGTTTCTGGCGTCGAGTTTCGAGTCGAGTCGAGTTTGATAAATGGCTCGCTCGTTTTAACTCGTTTTGAAATCATGGCCTAATTACACTGGAAAGCGAAAGCCATGAGAAATGTAAGCTAAGCACTAATATGGAATACTTTTAGTGTTGCTTACGAGAAGGAACACTGCTCGCATCTCGTTTCGTCTCGATAGCGAGACCACTAGAGATTTTCTTTATAACCAGCTCAGCTCGGCTCGACTCAACTGAACTGATGGCTCAAGCTGGCTCGCTTGACGTGAACCATCGACTCAAGCTGGCTTGGTTGGGATAAGCCATCTGCTCGGTTCGGCTCAACTGAGCCGAGGGCTTTAGCCGACTCGGTTGGGTGAGCTGTTGGCTCGGCTCACTTCTCGGTTCGGGTCGATGTGAATGAGCTGTGAGCCGAACTGCTTGAGTCGTTGACAATTTTAAACCCGGGCCGAGCAGTTTTGAAGATATTTGGCCAGTGCCCTATAACTTTTAGCAATGTTTGGCTCGAGCCCGAATACTCAACCTAGATCCTCAACCCAAATTCAGAAGCTCGTGAACAATGTCCTTGACTCCTAGACCTCACGACTACCGAGGTTGGCAATCAACTACTTTTTTAGTATTCAAACACAAACCGCCTATCTTTCATGTTTATACACAGATACACAGTGTTGTTATAATTAATAATAATAATAATAATAATAATAATAATAATAATAATAATAATAATAATAATAATAATAATAATAATAATAATAATAATAATAATAATAATAATAATAATAATAATAATAATAAGAAGAAGAAGAAGAAGAAGAAGAAGAAGTTGAAGTAGTAGTGGCATCATTGGTAATAATTATATTGTTTATGTAAGATACTCGAAAAGAGTACTCGAAACTACACATCGGATTTGGCTCGACTCGACTTGAAACTCGACCCGAATTCGAGTTGAGTTGGAGGAAATTTTTCAAGCCGAGTTCTCAAGTCGAACTCAAAGATGTCTGTTTGAATCGAGTTTCAAAGAAAACTCGTTCGTGCCAATCCCTGTGAGTAACACAGTATGGTATTTTAGTCAATGTTACATTATATGAAAATGTTCATATAGCCGTCAAGTAAAAAAATGTCCTTACATTTACATAAAGCGATTCAGAACGTGGAATAATAATAATAATAATAATAATAATAATAATAATAATAATAATAATAATAATAATAATAATAATAATAATAATAATAATAATAATGATAATAATAATAATAATAACGGTACTAATAGTAGTACGGAAAATTGAAGTAATAAGATTTTTTCACATATTCAAAGTTTTCGGACCTAAAAGTAACGCGTTATTAATGCGTTACATTTTAAGATAAAGTAAAGTAACTTGTAACGCGTTACATTTTTACAAGTAACTTACCCAACACTGCCTACATTTTCGCGATGATTCCAGGCAAACGTGTGGGGGCAGGCATATCAGTGATACATCATTGATAGTACCCTATCTGTTATCTTTGCGTTTACTATCTACTACACCTAGCGTCATCTACTACACCTTCCTCACAAATCTAACAAAAATAAAATAAACTACTAAAACACGATTTTATAAACTAAATGGCTTGCTGTTATAGAATTGAATTCTTGTTTTTGTTTGAATAGGCACGGCGCTTGGTACTGTAATTTCAATGCCCATGGCTGGAGCTCTTGCTGGGACCCTGGGTTGGGAGTCAGTCTTTTATGTGATGGGTGGTCTCTCAATGATTTGGTGTGTTCTGTGGATTTTTTTGGTGTTCGAACATCCAGACCAGCATCCTTTCATCTCAGCGGACGAGAAAACTTACATTGAATCGTCTTTAGGACAAACAGACGGGGAAGAGCATAAGGTAAGATTTTTTTTTTTTTTTTAGATTCTGTACTAAATTTGAAATTATGAACATTTAAATTAAAACTAGATTAAGACCAGACATGTTATCTAAAACTTCCGAGAATATTCCACCCAAACTAGAAGCAGTAAATATTTCAACTGACAGTCTTCTAAGTGGCGTAGTTGTGAGTCCATACATTTTTTTTAGTTTTTGTTAGTTTTGTCACACTGTAATCTGCAAAGTTCGCACACTGTGTCTGCAAATTTCGAAATGGCTCGAGCAAAGGATCAGCACTAAGTTTGGTTTCAAGCAGAACGAACTGCAGCTAAAACCTGCTGAATGCTGAAAGATGCTTTAAGTGAGTAAACTTCAAGCTAACCAAGAATATATGAACATCTTAAGCGTTCCAGATATAGCTGGGAGTCTGTGGAGGAAGGTAAAGATTCAGAATAACTGTCATCATGCTTAACTCCGGGCGTGAAGTGATCCTTGAGGACAGAAGATAGATTATCCATGGTGTTTGTAACATAGTTGGACTGTCATACGGATATGTGAATACATTCTACCGGGTGATCTGAAAATGAGACAAATTGCAGCGAAGTTTGGCCCTCGTTCTGATGGACTTTCATCCAAAAACATGACCAATGTTCCCAACCAACCATACTCGCCTGACTTAGCCTCTTACTGTTTCTACCTTTTCCCTAAAATCACTTCCAGTTGAAATTGTGGTATTTTAACTACAACGAAAAAGTTCCAAGCAGAATCACAACAGCTCTTGAACACACAGACTATCACAGGGCGCAAACTTTCAAAGTCAGACGCACTCGCCAATCCAAAAATGATGGTCGCCTATATCTCCTACGTACAAATTATGAGACTTTCCCCTCTTCCCCAGCACGGCCTTTGGTTTGACATAGAAAGGAATTCCATCAGGGCATAAAATTTCAAAGCCAGACAGTTAGATTCAGGATAATCCATTGTGAATTACACAATTCATATACATGTTAAAAAAATATCTTATGTTTTAAGTACCAGATGCCGATTGCAGTTTTCGGATCAAAGTAAGAGAAGGGACATTGGTGGAAATGGTCAGCAAATCGTCCAATGTGTCAGTCTTCAGTGAATTCCTGAAGGCAGTCTTAACTCTATTGAGACTGCTGAAGCAGCACTCACAGGTAAAACTGCACAAAATGTGACAATTGGAAGCAAATTTGGGAATCTCGTAATAAAGATTTCACTGCAAATCTTTTTCAGTGTCTGATTCATCATTAAATAAGAAAACAAAAGTTTTGAAGACTTCACATTCCGTGTTTTCTCTCTCCCAGTGACAATTACTTTCCTGGGAAACAGAAACTGAGCAGCCCTGTGAATTTAGGCAGAAACCATTCCTACTAAATACTGGTCGCCAGCTCTAAAATTTTAGTCGCCAATGGCGACCTGGCGACCGGAAATTTTGCGCCCTGGACTATCAGCAATGCTTCCAACAATAGGAAAATCGATGGAGTCATTCCACACAAGCGTAATGTGACTACTTTGAAAGCGACGGTGAAAATTAAGGTTTAAGATAAATTTTCTCGGAAATTTTGGGTAACACTTCGTATATTACAACGTCTGCTAGGATATATCCCGCGATAAATGGCTATAAAATAAGTCATGGCATTTGTTCACGATGAAGCCTCTTTGCAGTGGCCATTTTATATTATTATCGTATAATAATATAACAAGTCTTTAAAATCTCAAAACTCTTCGATATATCAAAGTAGCTATTTCACTAATATACTTTTATTACTAGCATTTCAAATGTTTAAATTTTACTTTCAATATTGAATTTCCTCTTCATATAAATGTATTGAAAGTCAGAAATTTATTTGTAAGGGAGAAAACCAGGAAAATTTCCTCCCTTCTTTAGATTTTTCTTTTCCTACGTCTACGTTTAATCCTACTACCTTCCCAGAATGGAAAAAAAATATTTATCATACTTTAGCGAAACCTTTTCAGTTTTCACTTAATACCAATGTTTTACAATAACTCCAATTTAGATTTTGTGCGTTAAACTTATGTTAGTATTTCTTTTCTTTAATAGTTCATCGTTTTAGCAGGTTACCAGATATAGAAAGAAGTATAGTATAAGTAAATCACCCCTGCGTAGCAGCTCCTTCATAATAAAATATTCGTTTCTGGTTGATGTGAAGAACATCTCATGAAAGGAATTATGTTCGTGGCATGAATGGAAAATCAGAATACTTAGTTTAAAAAAAAATGAACAGAAAACGGAAAACATATGAAGTTCATACATTTTCTTTTAAAGTCTTCATCGCTGGTCTAGTGGCTAGCGCACGCATCTTTGATGGACGTAATTCCTGGTTCGATTCTCGGTGGGAGAAGCTGAATAATTTGAACGCCTAACGGTGATTCGGATTCTACCTTAAAATGTAGGTCCACGTCTTACATAACTTTGGTGCTGAAAAAAGCGATGAACTTCAATAAAGAAATGAACATAGTTTTAAATGTAATACACGTATATTATACATATCTACATTATTTATATTTCGATTCGATATAAACTTTATAAAGAAAATATGAAAATTAAGAGGAGTGTGCGTTTCTTCACTCATTTATTTTTGTTTTCCACTAGTAAGTGATACTACCATGACATTATACTATTCTGGTGGTATACGAGCTTAAAGGTTCACTTTAAAATTTGTATAGCGTAAATTAAATAAAAATCTTACGTAAATGATAAAATATGAAATCAAAAGGGTGAAGAATTGTGGAAGTTTTAGTTACGATTGGAAATTGCTTATCGACCGTTAGAAATACATTATAACACATCAAAAATACTCACCTACGTAATGTTCTTTGTGCATTTTCTCATCCAATATTTTGAAAGTTACACTCCGAGATTCATCCTCAGAGGCACACAATTGTTATTTGGTCTCAGCAGTGGTCATTTAAGAATACAGTATTATGAAAATTTTATACAGCAAGTGAACATAAGTACAGATAAAATTTTCGTAAAATTTTTAAATTACAATTGTTGAGAGAGAGAAAAGATCTTGTTGTAAAACAGGACTTAGGCCATGGTGTGCCTCTGAAAATGAATGTCCAAGTGCAACATTCGAAATATTGGAACGGAAGTTGTACGAAGAACATTAATAGCTGAATGTTTTTGATTTAGAGGTAACAACCTGATAATGGAAGAACACATTCTGAACGGATACGGTTTATTATTATTATTATTATTATTATTATTATTATTATTATTATTATTATTATTATTATTATTATTATTATTATTATTATTATTAACAACTATATAGAACGCTTACCTCTGGTGCGTGGGGGCCCTGATTCGGTCCCCGACTAAATAAGTTCGTGGTGGACAGTATCGTGTCTGTAAGTTTTCTCGGAGTACTCCCGTTTCCTCCCACTTTCTCATTCCACCAATTCTTCCATCATTGTTCACTTTCCTTAATCATCGTCTCCCTTAGCCTAAAATTGCATAATCGTTGCATTATTAACTATGTTGACATCTTTACTTATCTGAAGGGATTAAAAGCTATACAGACGTAGATATAATCTATATATATAAAAGAGAACGCACAAATCCTTTGTTACCTCATCACGCTAATACGGCTGAACCAATTTCTTTTATTTTTGGGGGGTTATTAGGATTTGGACCCTAGATGGTTTTTATCATATCACTTTAATTTTTAATTACCAGTGTCTTGAGATAATTGACCATTCAAGTGTCCATAACGTACAAATCCTTTGTTAGTTCATCATAGGTAAAAATAAACGTATTTATATGCAACCCGCATGACCGTGTCACTCGGCGGGTTAACATAAATGACAGGCGATATAATGTTAACATTTACTGCAATCTACTATGGTTTTTATCATATCACTTGAAAGCGAAAACTTCCGGGGTGACCGCAGCGAAGCGGGGCGGGTTAACATAAATGACAGGCGATATAATGTTAACATTTACTGCAATCTTCTATGGTTTTTATCATATCACTTGAAAGCGAAAAAGTAAAAATTATCTAAGTAACAAAGTTTATTGCGTTCCGGGGTGACCGCAGCGAAGCGGGGTGAACGCTGCTAGTTGTTAATGAATGCTTTTTGATAGTTCGAGTGTACATTAGAAATGCATTTCGTTTTATAATGTTTTCCTCCTGCTCCATACTGACGATAGCTTTCCAAAATCTTTCCTCCCTACTTGTGCGAGTTTTTATATCTTTATAGAATATCTCCTCTCTAGGAAACTTGCAAATAAAATACTGCTGAAAGTCATGATGAACTATATATATATATTTTTATGAGAGTAAATGTCTTTCACCGACAGAGAGTCAGAATAGTTAATGTAAACTATATTTCTTTTTAGGTAAGATATAAATAACTGAAGAGATTTAACAATACTGAATTGAAGAGCCTCACTGAAGTTAACAGTAGTAAACTTAAGAGCCTTATTGAATCGAAATGTAAAGGATGTGACGGTTAACACTCTCGTTCAAACTAACATATCTTCTTCTGCTTTGTTCACTGCACTTCACGTCATCATTTACATCATATGTTCTCTCATTACGTTAGTATGTCTTATTACCAAGAAGGTATGAATAAATAAGTAAGTCTTGGGCCCATCTCAAATTTCTTGCTTACTATTAATTTGATGCCACTGGCCCAAGAGAAGATCTTTCTGCAGTCCGCCCATCTTAGGATGGAAATGAAACTGCACTTTAGAAAGAAAAAAAAATGATGGATATTTTCTCAAAAAAGCACCACATTAAAGAAGGCTGCTACCTGTCACGCTCTTCAAATCATCTTTAATTTGTTGTTCTTTCTTCACTTACGACTATTATTTGGAGATTCCACATGAAATATCACTGTCTTGATAGTGACTTTTTACATGTTGGTAGTAATTAAGGTGATTCTTTTTGTTTCCATCTGATATACCCATACATTATATGAAAATGTTAAATTAATTTGTACAAAACATTTCTATCTGCATAATATTTATATATAATTACACTTGGAATTAAAGTAAATGAATATAATAGATGATAACATATATATCATTCCCAAGATAATGTGAATGAAAGTTTTCGAATCTAAAACTACGAAAATTACTTTTCTTTCTTTTATTTTATTTTACAGTCTTTACCAGTTCCATGGATGTCTGTATTGAAGTCGCTGCCTTTCCATGCAATATTGATCTCCCATTTCTGCAGTAATTTTGGCTGGTACATGCTGCTGATGGAGCTTCCAACCTTCATGAAACAAGTTCTCCACTACCCTATTGAAAAGGTAACAATGATTGTTTGTATTAACTTCATAGCTTACAAGTTGAAATCGAGTTCGAATAGACGTGCAGCGTCTATTTATGACGTACCGTATACTTAGTCTATTTGTTCTAAATTATGTGGCTAGATTTATTAATGCGAACTATAATTCACATATAAGAAGTACATGATAGATATAATTTCTTCAGTAATGAATTAAGGTTTCGGAGCAAAGACTAATGTTGAGATGATGCTTACATCTCGTTGTTGTTCCATAGATAACTTAATACTAGCAAATCGGCAAGGTTAAAATCTAACTGAATTCTGCGTGAAAAAGTATTGGAGATTTGAGAAACTTAGTCACATTGACGTATGTTGGCTAATTCAGACTTTATTGGTTTCCTCGTTCTCATTGAGAAGAATGTATCATCCCAGTGAGTACCCGACACATTTTTACAGAGTTTCCGAAATATTCATACTCCAAAGAATATGCACAAGCGAAGAGTACGATATCAGGACTCGAGTTGCACAATAAGAGTTATATATCCTTAAAGAGCTTCAAATAGTTAGTTAATTACCAAGTTATTAGCTGCATCCGCCAATTGGGAAAAAGTGATGGGACTTCAAAAGTAAATTGGGGTCTATAGCCAACACGAGAAAAGAAGCGTTTATTCCTGGTCTGAATGTGTTTGGGAAGGTAGATGGCGATTCAAATGTCATGTTCAGTCCATACAGTTGATGTGGAGAGTAGAAAGGATCGAATGATCCAAACAAAACCAGTTTGTGCAGTATGTACACTTCTTATAATGACCATCCACTCGGAGTGATAACACAATTCAATGGTAAGGGAGTCAAAGCAGTACTGAGTGGGTGTATGGAGTACTTTTGTTTCGATATCCAGGTATCCTGCTTTGTAGAAAGCAAATCGAATTATATTGCGGAACAGGGGAGCACAAAACATACAGCGTAAGCGATTGGAGAATCAAGAACTTGTCACGGCACCAGACGTTCGTGTCCTGGGATTGTGTCAGTGACGAATTTGACAAAGTTCTCGTAAGGACTGAAAAAGTACACATCCAGGAGCTGTGTCCTGTGCATTCAGCTGGGATCAATTTCTTCGTGAATATGACATTCACAGGAACAAATTTGTCGGAAAGCTCGTTGTCTTTGTTCGTTGTTGTAAGATGTGCACATTGTACAAACTCCTTTTGTTTGGATCATTCGATCTTTTCTAGTCTCCACATCAACTGTGTGGCTTGAATATGTCATTTGAATCGCTATCTTACTTTCCCAAATACACGAGAGAGCGGACAAATGCTTTCTTTCTTTCTTTTTTTTCTTGTGTTTGCCAAAACCAATTTACCTTTGAAGTCCCATCACTTTTTCCCTATTGGCGGACTGCAGCTAATAATTTGGTAAATAACTATTTGATGCTATTTAAGGATATATAACTCTTATTGCGTAACTCGAGCCCTGATATCGTACCCTTTGTTTGTCAGATCTGCTTAATAATATTAGTCAAATTACGCTGTGATATATATTGCGCGTATATTGGATATTGATATACCTTAGGGGGTCCGTGAAGGTAAGCAAAAAGGTAACAAATGGAATCGTAGTTAATAAACAGGTTGGGCTAGGTAGTACCATTTAAATCACTTTCTTTGAAGTTCCTCCCCCCAATTTTACATGCCAGAGACACCAATGATGAAACCTGAAAAGTGGAGTTCAACACCCTGACATTATGAAGTTAACATCAGAAACTTAAATGACCCACTCTGCATTACGGATCCTGCGTTTTTGTTAGTTACGCTACTGTAAAGTATACACAATTCTACTGAATTAACGTATATTTGTTTCCAAAACATTCTATATGCTGAAAGAAGTGTGTGTGCTTTGCAATTATGACGTCATAAGAAGTCTGTCAGATTTTTAATCAATAAAAAAAAATATTAACTCATGGTTATTAATTCATTTAGTAGAATTTTGTACGTTACATAGCTTACTGGAGAATGATAAAAAAGATATCTTGGTTGAACGGGAAATGAGTGAGAATGTTTTTAGGAATAGTAAGAGAAGAAAAAAAAAAGAAGAATTTTGAATGTAGTTAAAAAGAGGAAGAGAAACTGGGTGGGACATTGGCTAAAAAGAAACTGTATCATGAGGGAAGCGACAGAAGATAGAATGGCAGGAAAAAGAGGAAGGGTGAATGAGGTACAGTTGATGAACAGTGTTGAAACAGAAAATAGCTACATAAAGACGCAGAGCTTAGGTGAAAACGTGGTTTATGGAAGTTTCTCAGTTTCTGGCCAAAGACTAGCAATACTGGCAAAATACCTAGTATAATGATGATATAACTTCCTTCTTAAAGTTATTCACTGTTCAAAAAAGTAGTGGAAGTGTACCCAAGATCCTTAAGTATAGAACGAAGTCACTTTAAGAAGTTTCGTTTTATTTATATGCATGACTAGCTATGTGAGCTTCTTTGGTGAACAAACACCCTGTGCGTGGGTTTTCCCGTTTCCTCGTACTTTCTTCATTCCACCATTTCTCATCATCACTGTTTCCTTTAGCCACAGTGTAATAATCGTGGTACGTTAAAGTAGATATTTCATTTCACTTCAAAACATATTAGTGGCGTTCTTCTTCCAAAACTAAAGAAATGTAGTATTGAACATCGGCAATTCCGTACACCATAGGTGCCGACTACATGGGTAAGGCCTTGGCTCTTAGGTTCAAGCATCCGTTTGAAATTTTTAATGTGTACTTATAAAATTAATATTGAAATAACATTTTCATGACATTGACAAAAACTTAGCGCATGTGACCGCAAGTTTGATTTCATAGGTGGATGCTTATACGTTGAATAATTGTTTATCAATATAACTTATAGCTCCCTTAGGTATACGGCATATCTAGGATTCAACGATATAACATTATACAACAATAAATAATCTATATTCACAACTGAGAGTGATTTCGTACTTATTTCAAACTAGCAGCGTTCACCCCGCTTCGCTGCGGTCACCCCGGAACGCAATAAACTTTGTTACTTAGATAATTTTTACTTTTTCGCTTTCAAGTGATATGATAAAAACCATAGAAGATTGCATTAAATGTTAACATTATATCGCCTGTCATTTATGTTAACCCGCCGAGTGACACGGTCATGCGGGTTGCATATAAATACTTTTATTTTTATACCTATGATGATCTAACAAAGGATTTGTACGTTATGGACACTTGAATGGTCAATTATCTCAAGACACTGGTAATTAAAAATTAAAGTGATATGATAAAAACCATCTAGGGTCCAAATCCTAATAACCCCCCAAAAATAAAAGAAATTGGTTCAGCCGTATTAGCGTGATGAGGGAACAAAGGATTTTGTACGTTCTCTTTTATATATAAGATTAATTTTGTGATATATTTTTATTTGTGCTCGTAATTTGTTGTTCGTTCAGTACCATATTATTGTTAAGTAACATGCTTGCATTCTAATTATTTTTGTTGTGTTATTTCTTTTCAGAACGCTCTTTTATCCGCTCTTCCCTTCTTTTGTACTTGGATATTTAGCATAATACTTAGTAATCGACTGGACTGGGCTCGGTCCAAAAAGTATATTACTACAACAACAGCGAGAAAAATTTCCACAACTCTTGGTGAGTACAAGAATTACACGTATCCATGAATATTGCATATACACAATACAACAAAAATCTTTCAGATAATGAAATATAGATTAGCTAGAACGTGACATGCAGATCATTCATTGGAATGGGATTCTATAATGTTTGTTAGGTTGCGTATTGTATTTTATTTTGTGCATTACATACGAATGTTAAGGAATAGAAAGTAATATAGTACCAAAAAACATTAAGTGTATACAAGAAGTTGACTTATACGTGTTTCTTTCAAACATAATTAGCTTCATTCTATGCATTTATTTATTTATTTATTTATTATTCTTGAACCATAATTTTGTGCCTAAATTAAACTATATTGATTACTGTAAACAAACTTCTTTATGTTCAACATCGAAATTTCAGCTTGTAGTTTCGATTACGTGCTGTGTAGCCTTCTATGAACTTCGAGCCTTTCCCGCTAGTCTAGTAGTTCCAGGTTCGATTTTCGTTGTGTGAGCACACAGAAATTTCATTTTACAGTCATTCATTTTCATTAATCATCCCTTTCCTTTGTCTTCAAGGACATAACAGTGGGACGTTAAATTTTAAAGAAATATCATTTATTTTTTTTTTCTCTCTATGGACTTTGAAAGCCCATGTCATATTATTAGTTTTTATGATTTGAGAAGAGTAAACAAATAAATTAAAATTAAAATTAATGAAGGAAACGCGAAGTTGAAGGGAAAAAGGTTTGTTGCAACTGGGTAGAACATTTCAGTCTTCTTTATTACACTATTTATCAGACTAGGTATTTGTTTATTAGACTAGTACCTAAAATTTCGGAAATTACACCTGTAAAAAATTTAAATTTTACAAGCTAAGGAAAGAAAGTTTACTTTTGGGTTTTTAATTAATTTTTTTGTTTTTTTTAATCATTTTTTTATATCCGCTTCCTCCTGACTTTCCCGTTACATACGGACTTATAAAATGGCAGTCTTGATTGCCTTTTTTCGTAATTCTCTCTGTATATTTATTTATGTTATTTCGGGTTTCTCTCCTCTTTTTATTTTGAGCCTCAAGGCAGTAATAAGGCGAGACTTACTAAGCTTTTGGCATGATACGTAAAAAACATATGTATATCATGCATTTTTGTTTCTTTTGTTTTATTTTTTTTTATTTATTCTTTATTATTATTATTATTATTATTATTATTATTATTATTATTATTATTATTATTATTATTATTATTATTGTTATTATTATTATTATTATTATTATTATTATTATTATTATTATTATTATTATTATTATTATTATTATTATTATTATTATTATTATTATTATTATTTTACAAGAATCAATCCATAAAAGACACAGTTAACACTTGAGAAGAAACAAAGCTCAAAACAAAAATGCAAGTTATTAATATAAAATAATATTAAAAAATCAGGTAATTCCTTTGATTGTTTCTTTAGTTTCTCACCTTGGTTTTCTTATTTCCCTCCTGTGTGTGTTTTTCGAATTCTGTATTTTGATTTTTGATTTTATCTGTCCTCACCAGCAAAAAAAATAAAAAATAATAAAAAAAATAAAATAAAATAAAAAGGGAAAATAAAATCGCATACTTTTGGTTTCTTAGGAAATCGGTCTTCCAGATCTCCTAACGATATTTCATCTTTCGGCTCTGAAAGAAAAAACACATCAGAGACATGGTGTTTTGTTGGTTCCCTTTATTTATTTTTTTTAAATATATCCTTGATTTATTCTTCTCTTTTTAGAAAACAAGAATTAATACATTAGGAAGAAAGGAACAAGGTTTTCTTTCTTAGGTTGTAGCGATAAAATTTAAATTTTTTTACCAGTGTGACTTCCCTCAGGAGCCGACACTGAACCTATTGTTATTTAAGTGTTCTGTAGAAGGCTTCAGCACAAATAGCCGAAAATATGAACTGAAATTGCAATGTTTGACACTACAAGGTCCTTTTATTCATTATGAATAAATGTGTTCTTTACGTTGAATACTACTAATTACTTGTGCTATTGCCTTACACCATATTACAGACTTGAAAATACATTATTGTTTTAAGACTTGTGTAACTTTGACTATTATTGACATATACTGTAAACTCAAATTCCGGATGTATTGTTTATCAAATTCTTGCTAAGATTGTATTATATGGTTTCTATTTTTCTTATTTTTGCTATGACTCTGATTTGTATAATATTGGTCTGACATTTATCTAGAAGTGATTTCTCCATGTAATGTGCATTTCTATCGTTATAGGCCCCTTTAATGCTATTTTCTCTCCTCTATGTAGACGCTAGTCATATATATGTACTAAAATAGCATCGTATGGCGCAGTAACTTCCTGTAAGTTAGATAAGATATAAAAAAATGTAGGGCTTAATGTATTTGGCCATATATAAATTTTATAAAAAAATGTAACAATTGCGAGAAGAGATATTTCCACATTTTAAAAATAAGTAGTAATATCACTGAGTACACTACGTAAAGGAGTTTGCTTAAAAGTGATTTAGTTTCAATATAGCGTTGTATTCCACGGACAATTTAGTATTTTGCATCGTGACCATTATTGTAACCCGCTAATCTCAACAGCACTTCGGGTGGTCTATTAAGCAAAAGTGATATCCCTAATTACTTCCATAGGAATATATGGAGAACCGATTTTTGATTGTCCATCACTTGGGATCAACTGGATGGATCACCTCCATCAACCACCTCCATTCCTAATTTCTGACCTCTACATTCTGAACAAAATTGATGGAGATCATTGGAATTTTTTGTGGCGCCCGGACGAGCACACGAGTTTTGGTTAAAAAGTAAAAAAGTTTTTGGTGGACCAAGCTTTAGAAAAATAGAAAATAGTCATTCAGCAATTCGAAATCAAATTTTTCCTTTTATTTCAAGGAAAATTAATGTTCGAAAAGTTTTAAAACTGTAATAAAACGGACATATTGCTTGAGCTTTCTACTTAGAAAGAACAAAAGTTTCTGATTTCCCTTTTCTTTTTATTTATTATTATTATTATTATTATTATTATTTTTTTAAGAGAAAAGGTAAGGCTGTACAATAAGCAACAACTATGATTAATGGATTGAAGATATTAATATATTTGTTTATTCCTCAATTTTATACAAATATATTTCCCCCCATTGGTTTCTATAACTTTTTAAAAATTGTTTTAACAAATTCTATTCTTCTTCTTCGTTGTTTCTAGCGTCCGGAGTGCCAGCGCTTTGTCTAGTAGGAGTGAGCTTCGTAGGATGTGATAGAGCAGCCGCTGTATCTCTTATGACAATAGGCTCCATGTTTATTGGTGGAATGTTCTCAGGATTTCTATCCAATCATATAGATATTGCTCCAAATTTTGCAGGTAAAGCAATACTATAATAACAGAAAAAAGAAAAGAAAGAAAGAAAAAACAAAAGAAAAGAAACTCGGCCTTTTATATGCTCAGTAGTATTATATTTAATTATTTTAAAACTTTGAAAATATCAGATAAAAGAAACTCGGCCTTTTATATGCTCAGTAGTATTATATTTAATTATTTTAAAACTTTGAAAATATCAGATAAAAGAGCAGTAATTATTCTAAAATATTCACTCGCATTTGTGTTTTATTTTGGTGACTGTTTGTCGTAATTCAGCACTATGCTGATAATTTTCAAAGAATGAACACGGGCAAAAGGGACAAACAGAAATAAAACATAAGTAACGCAGCGTGTTCAAAACGTTACATAATCTTCTGCGAAATCTCATGAATTGCTTTTGTTTCAATTTATGTGCTGAATAACCGAGCAGCCATGCACTGCAACAGCGTGTATTCATTGTGACAGACTAAATCCGAACCAACAGTTATGTTTCAAACCAGAGGGCCTATACAGAAAAGAATATAACAGATGCTCCAAACAGAGAAATACGGAAGACATGCTTCAAACAGAAAAATATGGAAGAGATGATCCAAACAGATATACGGATCATGTTCCAAGCAGAAATATGGAACAGATGCCCCAAGTAGAGAAATACGGAACAGATGCCCGAAGTAGAAAAATACAGAACAGATGCCCCAAATAGAGAAATACATAACAGATGTTACTAACAGAGAAATACGGAATAGATGCTCGAAACAGAGAAAAATGGAACAGATACTCCAAACAAATCCTTAATCAAGCGGCTGTACAACAAGTTCCAGAAGACAAGTAGTCGAGAAGTGGTCGACCAAGGCTGTTGACAGAAGAATAGTTGACCGATGTGCAAATTGTATCGGTTATGAATCCAAAATAAAATCAGTGTGATGACTTTCGAGGTAGTCCGGGTTCTCCATTGGCAGTGCACTCACGCCTTTGCGCAAGTGTTTGAAATTGTGTCGGTATAAAGTCCAGCATCTGCTGCCTGAAAACATGAATGCTCGAAAGGACTGTTGTTGTTGGTTCATGGAATCTGTAAAGTCAGACTTCCTGTGGTGGTGTGGTGGGGTATCTTAAGGACTCCGTGTACGTTACTCATCCGCACAGTGTTCCGGAACTGAAAGACAATATTCATTGATGTGTTGGTAATATTTCACAGATAACATTGAAAAGGTTTTTTAGCAACATGTTTCGTCGTTTCCACTTATGTGAAGAACAAAATGGCAGTCAATTCCAGCACTTAATGTAGAAAATCTACAAAATAATAATAAGAAATGTTTAAAAGATAACGTAATTTTTAAAACACTGTGCATTAATGATAGGAGACATGTTTCGTCCTTCAGGTAGTAGGAAAAGTATGGTAAATCAAAACCGTTCTCAGCTCCTAGACTTGTAGGAAAAATTAAAATTTTAGAGTTGGAAAACAATAGTAACTCTGTAGTAGAGGTGTCCAAACTCATGAACCCGACCAATTAGCTTCATGCCCGACTATAATTGAACACGAACTCGGGTGAGCAGATGCCCTTTATGTCTGTATGGAGAACGCTAATGCGTTGTTGCCAATTGTTTCTTAAAAAATCAGTGTTCAAATTAGCCTTCTGTGCTATCAATCAAGATAATTTCTGTATGCAATTTCTTATTCTTTATTGTCATTGTTTAGTCTTTTGTCACTTGGCTGTAAATGATTGTCCAAAACAATCTAAGGGCAGTGGAATACAATTTTTCTGAAGAAGTTGTGAAATGTGTGCAAGCAAATTGTACAGTATAAAAAGAAATTCAGCTTTGCGCCAGTTGAAATCTTTATTCTCCTCAGTTATGGAAAATGAGCTATAACTATTCTACCAAGCCTTGTTTTCATATTGTCAAACTAAGCACAATAACACACTGAACAAGGATAGGTGATTAAAAACACAAACACGTAACAGTTTCACACTAACTGTGTCTTCATCAGACTTCCACCCTTTCCCTATAGAAGTCTGAAGGAAAGGAAGTGCAAGTCTGATGAAGACACAGTATGTTGAAACTGTTACGTGTTTGTGTTTTTATACATTTTTTAATCACATAGCCTTGCTCAGTGTATTGTTGTGTTTGATTTCACATATTTAATTAATTTATACGAATTAGAATAAAGTTCTTTAAGAATTATATATTAAAAGTTATATTTGTTTTAATATCTTAAGCAAACTGACACACAATCATAGCAATACGTCTTGCGAATAAAAAAAAAAAAAAAAAATAAACACTGCTGAACAAGACTGCACTTATTTAATATAAAAACACATTTACACGTGACGTTTCGATCTTCCAGCCAAGATCCTCATCAGACGTACACTCCTCGTCTAGCCTAACTTGAAGTGTACGTCTGATGAGGATCTTGGCTGGAAGATCGAAACGTCACGTGTAAATGTGTTTTTATATTAAATGAGTGCAGTCTTGTTCAGCAGTGTGTTTATTTTTCTGATCTTAAGCAAGGAGAGGTTTTTTACCCAAGCAATTAATTTCTAATGAAACACTCTTCGACCTTGTAAAATAATTGTGACAAATTACCTACAATTCGCTTAAGAAAACAATATACTTTTAAAGTGTAAGTTTCACTCTATAGCTGACAAAGGTTGGTATTGTGTCTGATGAAGCCACGTCTTTAATATCGAAACTGTTAAATTTAAAAAAAAATATTGTTCTTAAAGTTAAGTGTATGTTTCTTGTCACAATTAGAAGCAGTAAATTAAAAAGTAACGAAGACGAAACACTTTGTTCTTTTATTAACTTTGTAACTTGAGAATGTATTCAGAAAGATAGATACAAACTGGAATAATTCATTTATACTTATTTGTATATGATTTGTTTAAAGGGTAATCATATTCAAGATCTGGACTTGTGTATTTGAGAATAATGTCCGATATTTCTTTTTTCTAGGAACACTGATGGGAATTACAAACACTATAGCTACTATTCCAGGATTCGTCGTCCCCGAATTCGTTGGATACTTAACAGCGAACGATGTAAGTAGTTTCCTTAAACTTTAAGAGATAAAATTACTATTTGTTTTCCCAACTGAAAAAAATAACTTATTTGTGGCTTTACGTCATATTTGCTTTTGACACTCTTATCAACGCTTCTCTAGTTTCTTGAATTATGTTTCTTTATCCAAATACTAGCGAAAGTATCCGTTATTGTCACAGGAAAATTAGGTTTAATAAAAGTAATATTAGAAACTTGAATATTGTAAAAGTTGCTTTTCCTTCTGTAGAAGTGGAATTTTGAAAAACTCTGAAACATCTATTTCTTTCTTTCTTTCTTTCTTTTTTTTTTTTTTTTAATGTGAATTTCATACATCTTACTATATCCTAACATTAGGCATTTTCAGAACATTATCCCTTTTAGGGGCAATATTTTTGAACACGCTAAGATAATGTGCTATTGCTTTTAATTAGTAATTTATGTACTAAATTTCAAACCTATAATGTAAGCGAATCCTCACATTATGCATTTTCTGAATAAAGAGTTAGAAATTTTATTATTATTTAATTTTTTCCCTCTCCCGTTCCCTTTAAAAGTGGAATTTTCAAAATCGCTCCTAACTTTAGAGAATCGTAAGATACTCTACTCTTGAAGAAAGAAAAATAGTAATCTTTTACCCCCTCCCTCCCATTTAGAACAAATACTGTATTTTTAAAAAAAAAATCTTATTCCTTGATTTTGTGACAAAATGAACTTTTTGTACAAATTTCACGTTTTTACCTATAGTATAATAATTTAGCCTGAGCGTTGGTGAGTGAGTCGCTATATGGGAGGGCATTCAGAGCACAAGGGAATCAAGTTCAAATACGAAAGTTGTGAGGAAAAACAGACATAAAGTTTGTATGGTACGCTTAATTCATGGAAAAGTTATCACTGTTTTTCACATTATAATTGCGGTATTCTTAATTGTGTAGAAGGGTCACTGGTTTTCACATTATAAGGATGGTATGCTTAATTGCATGGAAAAGTTCACAGTTTTTCACATTATAAGAACAATACGCTTAATTGCATGGAAAAGTTCACTGTTTTTCACATTATAAGAACAATACGCTTAATTGCATGGAAAATTTAACACTGTTTTTCACATTATAAGAGGTATTTACAATATCTAGACATGAATCTTTTTAAGCTCTGGAAGGAGCTTTAGATAGAGATCTCAAAGATGAATCATGTCCAAAATTATCAAATGTGAGCTTGATTTCCTTGTGCTCTGAACCCGCCATTTAATACTTACGTAAAGTATGCGAAAACCAGTACTCGTAGATTTTAGTAAATGAATTATTTTTAAAATAGAAAGAAAACAAGCGTATTCAGTGAACAGCGAAAGACGGTGTATTGTCCAGAAACAGCGCTAATTTTCATACTGTAAGACATAAAACTTGTCTTAATACAAAATCAAAATGCATGCAGAGAAAAATTCAAATATATGATAAATTATGTGTACAGATCAAAATTATTACATCAGATTATCATATCTTATTATTACATCAAAATTACTTCCTTTCCCGGTTACATATGGCATATACATATGGCCCGTATTTAGATAAGTGTTATTCTGTGCTCGAGCACAGGACGGCAAAATTTTGGAACTCTTTTTAAGGTTCATAATAAAGTAATATTTAAAACTAGCAACCCGCAGTACCGCGCAAGCACGAGAAAATATGTTAATGTGTTTAATTCACTCTAGTAGTAGTAGTTACTAATTAGCCACCTTATCTGATTATTTTTAACAAATTATCCTCTCCCACCCCCAACCCAAGGGGCGAGAACGAACTTACACATCATGAAAACTGATAACGTTAAACTCAGCGACCTCGAAATCTATAAATTCAACACTAATATCTGTTCTTTTCGATTACTTTTAAAATCTCTCCCCCTCCCTGGGGAGTGGAGTATGACTTTGAAGTTTGAATTGGATTAAAACTGTCACTATTCATCTCAGCGATCCCAAAAACTATGAATTCAATTCTAATATTGGTTGTTTTGGGGAGGGGGGCAGCAAATTTTGTGAGGAGGGCGGCAAATTATTTAGAGCACATGGGCGCACAATACACAAATACGGGTCTGATATATATATATATATATATATATATTACACACTTTGAGAATTTGTTTTAAGACTTTGTATATGCAAACAGCATTACTGATTAAGTACATGTGGAAAAGCAAATAAGTAATGAAACATGTAGAAGTTTTAATTATATAGAAGTATGTTTAATCATTATATTATTTATTTATTTATTTACTTATTTATTTTTTCATATTTATGAACTTGATTGTGTTTTCTTTTTTTTTCAGCAATCTGTTGGTCAATGGCGAATCGTATTCTTCACAACAGTTGTTCTATACATTGTTGAAATGGTTGTGTACTTGGTGTTTGGGTCTGGTGAAGAACAAAGCTGGAACAAGACGACTAAAAACTCAAAAGACAACAAAGCACCTCTCAATGGAGTTGAAACTCATATGTGAAAGACAAAACACTTCTCTGTACATAAATTGATTGATGTTTTCAGTGTGGGAAACAGATGACTTTCACTGGTATAGGACTGTAAAACAAAATGTCACGTGTTGTACATACATTTTTAAGAAATGCCGACTAGTGTTATGTTTATTGTCATGCATTTAATATTTCTGAGGTACTTCATGAGTTTTGGAACTAAATTATAGGTATTTATGTAGAAAAGATTTATTTTTTAGTGACCAGTTTTATTTATTATTTTAACTTAGTATTACTATAACAAACAACTTTTTTTTTTTTTTTTAAGAAAAAAGAAACAATAAATTATCTTTGTAAAGCTGTAGTATTATTGTCAAATATCGTCTATCATTATCCTGAACTTGCGATTGTTCTCTCTAAAGTAGTGTTTCTCAAACTGTGGACCGGAGACTACAAATAATTCTCGACCTATATATATTAGTGGTTCTCTTAGATTGAACAGTGGTCCGAAAAAGACAAATAAATAAATAAATAAAAAATAAAAATAAAAATGAATAAAAAAATTAAATGAATTGGATATCACATCATAGTGAGAATTTTTACATAGGTATATATTGTAGAAATAATAATAGAGTGTACAAATTCTAATAGTTTCTATAGATGTATTATTGTATCGAAGGAATATAGAATAAGAAATCCATAGAACATTATGATTAATAAACGTGATCTCCAATTGAAAGTTTGAGAAATCCTGACTTATGATGATACAACCTTCAAGTTTATTTCCTGGTCAAACGACACTTCAGTGACAGCAGGAGAAAATACAACTAGTATGGTTTAAGAGCTTCGATCTTACATAGAACACGAATACTTCTCGTTATATATCGTGTATCTGTTTTTTGTAAATAAACAAGTGACACGTTGTCACTGTCTTGTGAGCGTGATAATATTTAGAAAAATGTAAGCAAAAGGCAAATACTTACCGCAGAAAACAAACCACTTCTCTAGGGAGTACTTTCGGAGAATATTATCTCCATCTTCAGCCTAGTCACAATTCGAAAAGGATTTAAAACATGGGGAGAAATGTGGATGGGAAAACTGGTTAAAAATGATTTAAAACATGCGAAGCGTAAATCTTCTTGTCGGACATAAACAGATATTAATGGTAACTCACTTGTCACTGTTCACTGTTTTTTTAATTACCTTCCAGACGACTGAAATGAGTAGTAAAAAGACTGCTCCAAATCATATTTATGCCTTCTTTATTTAAATTGAGTGTAGGTTTCTCTTTATGAATGTAATAGGCTTCGGTTTTTTTTTTTTTTTTTAATTTTATTTTAAACCAAACACGAATTAGAAATATTACGGTTATTGTCTTTGAAATGTGATGCCAATCCGGATAGCTGTTGTAAGCTACGAGATTTCAATATGCGAACGTGCTCAACTATTCTGGTACAAATATTCCTTTTTGTTTGACCTCTATATATATATATATATATATATATATATATATATATATATTGTCCTTGACATTTAACCCGATAAACACAGCTAATTTGGTGGGAATCAGTAAAAAATGCCTTAAAATTTGTAATACATTTCTCTATGGATTTAGAAGGAACTTCTGAAATCTGAATGTTACGATTGTGCAGTATCTTCTTAATTTTTGTCGGAACACGCGGGATCAGAGGGATACCAAATTCACTTGTCAGCCTCGAATTTGTTGTTGGTTGATGGTGGGTGCCGACGATCTCCTGTTTTACCTACTTGTACCACTTCAGTAATAAAGATTTTTGGAAGTCGATTTCTTGTCCGATTTTTATTAAAAATTGAATTTCTTGATTGAAGCCACCAGGCAGATCTGAAAACAGAAGGACTCTCCTAAAGAAGTTTTTCCAAATATTCAATTTCTGAAGCCAGAATGTGATATTTCAAAATTGATATACTTGGTGCCAACAGAAGAAGCGCAGACGTGACATGTTAGTTCAGTGTAAATGACATTAAGTTGTACGGATAGTAATTTTGTGAGCATGTTAAAGCTGTAATTTATTATTTTCTTCTATACTTTTCGATTGTTAATATAATAAATTACAACTTTAATAGGCGGATGAAGCTCCAATCTGTTTACAGATGAATTAACGTATCTGCCATTTACGTTGATCTATTGTGCTATTATTGAAAAAGTAAGAAAGAAAAAACTACTGCATAGACATACAGAGGGATACAGAGGGTTACTGAAATGTATCATAAACTTTAAGAGCTGATTCCTTACATTAATCACTCATACTCATTCATTTTATGGTCTATGGAACCCGGAGTTTCAATGCCGCGTTCACAAAATCTCTCTACTGACTTCTATCCTTAGGCAACTGTATCCAGTTTCTACTTTGTATTCCTATTTCTGCGAGATCCATCTTAATATTATCTAGGTCTTCTTAATGGTCGTTTTCCGGTTGGTCTTTCAGTCAAGACTTTGAAAGCGTTTCTACTTTCTTCCACCCTAGCTACATGCCCTGCCCATCTAAGCCTCCTAGACTTGATGGCCCTAACAATCTTCGGCAAACCGTATAAATTATGCAGTTCCTCGTTATGAAGTTTCCGCCATTCCCCATTCCTGTTCCTCTTGGGTCCGAATATTCGTCTCAGGATCTTATTCTCGAATACTTTCAGTCTATGTTCTTCCCTCAGAGTAAGTGCCCATGTTTCGCAACCATACAGAACAACAGGCATGATTATCATTTTATATATTTTAAGTTTCAAATTCCTCAGCAGAATTCGTGACGACAAGAGATTTTGAACTGAATAATAACACGAATTTCCCGCTTTTAGTCGACATTTAATTTCTTTTTGAATATTATTTTCGTCTGTTAATATTGATCCTAGATATTTGAAAGTATCCACTTTATCAAAAGTATTATTTAATATTTTAACGCATCCGTATTAAGGTCCCGATGCACTTCTATGTAGTTAGTTTTCTCTGTATTTACTTCTAAACCCATGTCCCTGCAAGCGTTCAATAAGACCTCTGCATTTCTTTCTATATTTCTCTTATCAATTCCTATTAAATTTACACCATCAGCATACGCCATAACCTAGTGAAACCCGTTCAACTTTAGACCCTCGTTGGTATCTTTGATTTTCCTTATAGCGTATTCCAGGACAAAGTTGAATAATAATGGCGACAACGCATCTCCTTGTTTCAGGACATTCTCGATGTGAAAGCTCGTGGACAAAAAGTTTTCTACCCGGACTTTACTTTGGGATTCATTTAAACATATCTTAATCTAATTAGCTTTTTCGGTATTCCAAATTCTGTAAGAATGTTGTACAATGTTTTTCTCCTAACAGAGTCGTAAGCCTTTCTAAAATCAATAAATAGTTGATGCACCGGAGTATTGTATTTCCACGTCTTTTTTGAGTATTTGGCGAATGGAAAATATCTGGTCGATAGTTGATCGATTTCGTCTAAATACGCACTGATAATCTCCAATAATTTCATCTGCGTATGGGGTCAATTTTGCTAATAGAATGTTTGAGAGGAAGTTGTATAGGATGTTGACAAAAGAGAAATGTCTCGATAATTATTACAGTCAGTTTTGTCACTTTTCTTGTGAATTGGAACAATGATTGATTCTTTCCACCCTTGTAGCAATTCTTCCTTGTTCCCGATAAGGAGAATGAGTTTGTGTATTTTGTTCCACAATTTTTCGCCTCCAGATAAAATTAACTCAGCCGGAATTTCGTCTACACCCGGAGATTTGTGTTAATTTTAATTTCTTTATAGCGATTTCTACTTCTATTCGGTTAGGTTCTGGAATAAACGGTTCTGCGGTGTGTATCTCCTTTTCTCCACGCATATTAGTTTTTGGCTACGTGTTAAGCAAATCGTCAAAAAAATCCTTCCATCTATATAAGATGCTATCTGTATCTGTGAGAACTGTTCGGTCAGCTTTCTTTAATATATAAGCACGAGGTTGATATAATATATAAGACTTTCTTTCTTAAATATATAAGCATTTCTTAAATTCGTTGATCCCCTTATACATGTCCCGAATGTTTTTATTTTTACTATTATCTTCAAGTTCCTTAATTTTAGCTTTCAAAAAATCGCGTTTCTTTGTTCTAAAAGTTTTGAAAGTTTCCCGCCTGATGTCTACGAAATTTTGTGTAGTTATTTGATTCGGATTTTGTAACCAACGTAATTTTGCTTATTTTCTCTTCTCTGCTAGTTTAATGCATTCCTGGTCGAACCATGGTTTCTTTCTACGTATTTCCGCGTGTCCCAATTTTTCTTTTGCTGAAAGTTTACTGCTGTGTTTAATTTTAATCCAAGTATCCTCAACCCCTTGGTGGTAGAGCAGCCTTGGCTGAACCTCGCCCTAGAGTTATTATTATTATTATTATTATTATTATTATTATTATTATTATTATTATTATTATTATTATTATTATTATTATTATTATTATATTATTATTATTATTATTATTATTATTAACACTAGTGCACTCCGATTTCTAAAGGCGAGGATCTATTTGAAACTTCAATCTTGTATTCCGCTCTTACCTGGCTCTCTTCTAATTTCTTTAAATTAAATCTCCCCGTTTTCAGACATTGAATATTTCCTTTATTCAACGATAATCTCTCTCTTACTATCGCTGCTACCAGGTAATGATCAGTGTCACAATCAGCCCCTCTAAAGGATCGACAGATTGTCTTCTTCTGTCTACTAAAATGTGATCAATTTAATTGTGTTTTTCCGTCTGGTGAAGCCCAAGTGTATTTATGAACGTCGTGATGTGGGAATTTTGTACTTTCCACGATAAGGTTTTTGGATGTTGAAAAGTCCACGAGTCTAACACCGTTGTCATTACTTTCCTTATGCAGACTTTTGTTCCCTATAATCGGTTTGGAAATATCCTCTCGTCCTACCTTCGTATTGAAATTCCTTAGTAGAATTTTCATATGGTATCGTGGGAGTTGGTCAAATATCCGTTCCACTTCTTCGTAAAAACTGTCTATCGTCCTCCTTATCTTCTGTTGAGCATGTACATTTAAAACTACAATATCACGCCACTGACCCTTAAGAGTAATAAAAGAAAGTCTGTCAGTAACAAATTCAACACGCTTAATCGCTGATATTATTCGTTTGTAAACGAAAAACAATGTTCTTAATTGGTGGTTTTTATTTCCTTCCCTTTAAAAGAACGTAAAATTTCCGGAACTCAGTTCCATTTCCTTCCCACCTAACTTCCTGAACTTCTATTAGGTCCATCCTGTATTTCTCTAACTCACTCGTTACGGATTTTAAAGCGCCTGCTCTATATTCCATGTTCCAAATCTCATGTCAATTTTCTTTTCCTGAGGTCGTGCCAAGTTATCAGTCCATGTTCGAGACTTCTGTGAATGTTTCTGAATAAGTGTCTTTTTTCACAGGATGAGGTTGTTAGCCTTACCCAAACCCCCAAGCTGGAGGACCACTCCTTGTCGTCTGTCCGTGATTGCTTATTCAGTATATTAGCAGCTAACCTCTATATCTAGAGGCCTTCTCCTCGATCCGCAACCTGAGGACTCGCCATGCCGTGGTGACAGGAACCCAGCTGATTCCTTCCATCAAAGTGATAAAATAAAACATTTATATATCACATGGGTGTATTGGGAAAAGTGCATAGTTTCGGCGTTAAGGCTGTCTAAAAGAGTGTATAAAGTAACTCAGTACGCGTTATTCCAAACATGAATAAAAAATGTATGTCCCTAGCACTTCCAACTTTTCCCCCCCACAGATTCCTTGTTCACTGCTGTCAAGGCGTACATTTTCTCCACGTTGGACCAACATTAAGTCCCAGTATATCTGGAAATTCTACTGGGAACATGTCTGGAAATTATGTCGTGTGTGTATTCTCTTGCAAACCCATTGTACATTCCTGAAATACAGCATTTCTGGATGGTATATGCGTGACTTCCTTTACACCGATATGGACCGCCATTCCAGGGTTCCTCATGTTATATTTTATTTTTTCCATGCTTTTAGATGACTCTGTCTCTGGAAATAAGCACACTTCTCCACAAGTATAGATTTCTTATTTTGATGTGGGAAATAAACTCTTACAGTTTATCGTTATAGTTCGCTAATACCCTTATAGTAACCAAAAGTATTTATGCCCCAAATTAAACAGAAGTTCTTAATCCATACTAACTGTCTCTACTGCCCTCCTCTGTATCCAGTCCTGCTGTATAATAAAAAGTGTTTATGGTCCATGTTATTTCAAAATCATCAGTCCATACTAATTGTCCACATTCCTGTGCTCTCTGTTTTCACTCCTGCTGAATAATGAAATGTTTCGTGGCCCATGTTTAAATATATAAATAATTTCAATTTTTGAGAAAGATACTTCTATGATCATCATCTAAATTATGAAATAATGCTTATTTTATTAATTTCCTATCATCAGTGATATAGGAAGGAATAATGTTTTGGTGAAATTTGGTTATCGAGCTTGAGTTATTTTCGAGAAAGTATGAAGACCGCCGTGAAACGTAAGTGTAATTCCTAATAAATTTCCAATATTACAGAAAGTTGAGTTTGATATACTATCATAGAATTCTGAACTTCATGCATAAGATACAAGATTATTACACTCGGGACTCGTAATTATGCTGAACAAGCATCTAAATGCTGTAATATTTTCCTAAATTATGCCAGGTTTTCAAATATTCTATTTGAATTAACTTTAAGAGTTCCCCTTATCTTCATTACTTCAGTGCAACAATGAAATGATTTGAAGATAACACATAGATATCAGATATAAATACATATGATTCCATTGATTCATATTTATGTTAAAACAACACACTCACGAATCATCACAAATACAAAACAAACGTTTCAAATTAATTTTAAATCACAAATGTTAATTTTCTCTGAACATACTCAGCAAAAGGGTCTGTTCTCTGTATTGAAAATTGAGAAGGGAAGGAAGGAAATATGAATGTATATTTCATGAAGAGATAACATTCTAAGCAATACGAAAGCATTTCGCTTCCGACGGAGCATTTTTAACGGTACCTTGAATCTCACTCTTTCCTTAAATATGTAAGATGAGAAAGAGCAGAGTCATCTAACAACCGTTCAGCATAATTTCAATTGACAATAATATATCTTATAGTGCCACAGTTTATTTGTGGAAGTTACTGCATTTTTGAATATTTCTGAGACATTTAACAATACAACACAGCGACACATTCTGGTCGTTTTACGTATTATTTGAACCAACCAGATTTACGATTTTCTTTTGGTTTCTCCAATGAAAAGAGCGAAATCATGCTAGATTTGATCAGGGTGCTAAAGCTCAATTGCCAGATGCTAAGTGCGTGTAAATTATGTAAGATTTAGCACTAAGCTTTTGCAGTCCAAAGCCAATTTCACGCCAGCATGTACCGTTTTAGGGTTCATATTTGCTTTCGGATAATGTACGTAATATTCCCATTGTAAATAATACAGGATTTGAAAACGTTAAAAGTGGTACAATTGAAAAGGTAAGCGTCCAAATTCCTCGTTTTGTTTATAGTCAACAGTATAGAAAATTCCAAAGATTGGGAAACGTATTTGTGCATCCACTGCGCAGCAAGAAGTCGAAGTCTATAAGTACGTCGAGACACCAAGAACCATCTGTGTCTTGGGAACAATCGTGGCCAGTGATACTTCCGCTGAAATTAACGTTTCCTAGTTGCACTTTACACATTGCGCGTGCGCTGCTGGTAAGCTGGCTTAATATAATTTTGCCTTTCAAATGCTATTGCCTAGTTATTATTATCATTATTTATCATTGTTAATTGTTAATCATTGTTTATCGTAAACTAAACAATACTGGTAGAAATATACGTACGTTATAATTCTGTTACAATTTAAGCTATTAAAATTAAGTCTTTAAGTTGTGTTTATAACATATTAAAGAAACTCTGCTATTATTTCGTCATTTTTAAAACTTGAAAATTCTTTGTAGGTAACTAATGTCGAAACCATCAATATTATTTACTACAGTTTACAAATTATTCATTTGTAAACTGAAAATAAAATTCGTGCTAGTGCCAAAAATAGAAAAGTTCGGTTTAACGTCAAGATGTGACCTGTGTGTTTAACGCTGCTCAGTAAACAACGGGCTACCTACGTATTCTCTGTGGAAGTAGTTCAAATAATCGCCAGAAGACTGCGCTTGGGTATAGTATGTCCCACCAGTTCTGAAGTAAAATCTGTGCTTTTTAATCAACATTTACATTTTGGCACTTAGCATAGAGTTTGTGATCAGTCTACATATTATATTATTTACTGTTTTATCATTTCCTTACATTTTAATTTTTTCTTTTCTCTTTCTGAGATATATTAAAAACACAACATATACAAAACAAATAATCTTTATTTGTAGAAATGCATAATGACGTAGAAAGTCATTAATCTTCATCTTACATACATTTGATAATAAAAAGAAACATAATATATATACATACACAATATGGCGACATATAATTGTCATTATAGGGCTTATTATTTACATATTGAACACAATAAAGGAAAATTTTTAAAAAAATCCTTACTTATATTGTCAAGTTGAATATAAATTATAGCCAAATAAAAGTCAAATGAAATAGGCAATATGAAAAGGATTTATAAATTAATATTCTTATGTTATATGAGTATTTTCAGAAATATTACCAAACATTTAAAGAAAAAAGTATTAGTTAGCTTTCTGCTCAATAAGCTTTACAATATGAGGAATTCTAGTTAACATTTTTCATAAAAACAGCGGCCTTATTCATAAAACTTAAAAGTTCGTAACTTAATTGATAAATATCGTGAAAAGTTTGTGAAATAGAAATACTATCGCAACAGTAAAAAAAATACAAGTCCAGTAATTTGTCACGAACAATTATACCTTTATGAAACGTACTGTGATTTTTAAAAAATAATAATAATAACCTTTTATACTGCAGTGTTACAACACTTGTATCTTTTGTGAAATAAACCCCACAAGTTTAGACGCAGTGTACAAATCATCGCTACGAATTATCCCTAATTTATTAATACTTCGTCCTCTCTAGAGTAATGAAGGTTTTATTCCTGGGAAGGAAAAGTAATTTAAATAGTATCTTAGAACTAATCGTTAGCCATAATATTCTAAATGATGCAATGAATGAGCATATATCTTAACTAAAGTATTTATACAGTGATTTCACAGCAAAACAATGTCATCATATGATTTACTTGTATGAAAGAAAATAATATAACAATAATTATAGACGTTCAGTTCTCTTTTATTATAAATATTTTTTTTTGACTCCTACTCATTTCCGTATAGGAAATGCTGTCTCTCATTTAAAACTTCGTGGTTTAGCGAAATGACTAAACGACACGCCATCAAGAAGAAGAAATATTACTTATTTAGGTAGTTTTTGATACTTCTAAAGTTAGAAAAACAGTGTAGAAATGACTCACATTTGCAGTTTCCAAGCAGAAAAGCTAAATAATAAATAAAATATTAGTAATATTTCGACCCGATTAAAATATATCAATAAGAAGAACCATTCTCATTTTTCAAGATTCGACAGACGAAAATGAGGGAGATTCACCGAATATAGCCGGAAGTAGAATTTTATTTTAGAATAAAATTGTCAATGAACTCCATCGAACCAGGGTCTTTTTCGCTGAAGGAGATAATGCTAACCATTTCGTCACCAAGGATCTCGACCTTTTTGATTATTATAAAAATTGGTGTTTAAAAGTATTTATTGTATAGATTTCTTCTACTTCTTTAAATAGTTCTAATTTTTGTATTACTTATTGTCCACTTAAGGTTATTGACTGTCCTTTAAATGTTCCTATTATACATAACATAGTTGTTATATGATGCCAGGCCAACTTTCAGCGGGATTACGGCGTGAAATGCCGACTTGCACCGAAGATGCCCCACAAACCGGGAGAAAAATACTAACATTTTAAAACACCTATTTATTTATTTTCTTTCCTTTGGTAATTGGATAGATGATCGTTTTATATAATTCAAATGACTTAATCTTGTACTCAAGAACAATGTTGAAATTTACTTTATGCAATTGTATTATGAAAAAAAAAAAAAAGGCATTGCAATTTTCAATGTTTAATAAAAGATCACTTAGGAATTCTTTATATCGTATGAACGGTCCTCTTTAATTTGCTAAAAGAGTTAATGATCCCTGATTTCGTCACGAACACAGAACTTTAAGATCAAGGTTTACATTCAAGTATTTTTCTAAACAAATAATATTAAATATTCAATTCGGAAGAAAATATCTTCAAGTTGAGAGAGTACGATCTGAAGAAGTACGTATTTGTTTTAATTTAGGTGGTAGAAAACAATTTATTACATGTTGTAAATAAAAGATTAAGTGCACCATCAGAGCTCCGTAAATTTCTCATAAAGCTTATTAAATAATTTATTTAAAGAGTTTTGAGTGTGAACAGAAATTTTTATGGAAAATATAGAATCCAGTCTCCAAGAACAATTTGAGAAGAATACAGTACTCCTATTGCATCTATTAATACCTATTATTTTACATGTTACTCTAATTTGGCTTTTCGGTACAATATAATTACTGTATGTATTTATATCCTGTACCGATATTTCTTTCTGTAGGTAAATGCTTCTTTCTAACAAGGCACAAAGATTGTACAATCATAGAAACTGTAGTATTCAATTTTCTAAACTAAACTTGCAGCCCCAATATTCTGTGGAGGATGGCCATCACTATTGGGGTACCCTCGTTCGTATACGCTGGGTAGGTGATTGACATAAGATGTTGGTGGCAGTCCATTCACACAGTCCACTTGTCCTGAAATAGCAGGAAAAATAACACTTAAAAAAATCTAATCTCACATTCAATATTTCTTTTTTTGAAAATGATAAAAATATTTTTTAACTTACATGCAGTGATGATTCTTGAAAAATCTCTGGCACTTCCTAGCTTTCGGCTCTGTCTTAGAGCCTTGATCACGGAGAATAAAAGCAGGGGGGAAAAGTAATAAAAAGATGAGGAAAATAAAAGGAACTGACTCACCGGAGTAAAGTAGTGCGAAGAATACCTTGTTTTAGGTGCCAGTCATACGTCAAATAGTGACTGGCAGCTACCATTCGACGTGTGGCTGGCACCTAAGATAAGATGTCCTTCGCATTATTTTACTCTATTAACGCTACACTTGTAAAACTTAAAATACAGGTGTATTACTTTGTATTTACTTCTGTCGCCTGCAAAAATTTGTTCCTTATAAATGTGTATTTTCATGTAGAGTATTGAATTTTACCTGTACATTTTGCAAAATGTGGTATGCTCAGGGCCGGATTTCCCAATAGGCCCGGGCCTATGGGCGCAAGCTCCCAGGGGGCTCACGGCCGAGAGAAAAAAAAATATCTAGAAATAAAAATAAATAGCCATAACTTAACATATTTTTTTGAATTCATTAAAAAAAACAGGCTAATAAAGCACTCTGATTTTGAAGTTCATTGGAACAAATAATTGTTGGTAAAGTTCACCAATCTTTTGTTAAGCCCAGAACTAAGTAAATTCCTCAAAAAACTTGCAATGATAAAATTGCATCGTGGAGTGGTGTTTAAGCAATTAACATATAGGCCTGATATAATTTTTTAATAAAGGGTTTTAGGAAAGTAACTTTAACCAGACTAGGGGGCGGAAAAAAATTATTGGGCCTAGGGGCGCCAAAATGCTAAATCCGGCCCTGGGTGTGCTAAAACTTGATTAGCACCATGCAGATTCAGGATATAATCAAGGAAGGAGCTAAACCATAGTTTGCCGCTTTCTCCAGTATAAAGAAAGTAGAATTGAAACCCATTTTATCGAGTGTATACCAGAGCGTCAAGGGCTGGGGGGGGGGGGGGCTATAACCCCTATAGCACTTCTCTTGGATCCGCGCCTATATATATATGAATTGGACGCTGTCTATTTGTTTGTAAAGTTTAATTAGAATAAAATATTCTTTTCTCTGAATGAATGCAATGGAAAATACTCGGTACGAAAACTCGAGGAAAATACTCGAACTCGTTTAAATACTAAATTTTAACTTTATTAATTACTTGTAACTAATTTCCATTTATTAATTTTACTTATTTGTTTGTTTAGTTGATTTGGAAGAAATATTTAAATTCTCCAGACAAAAGTTCCCGGAGTGTTGGTGCAGTTGTGGCATTTGTGATACAATCACTATTGTACAGGACAGTCCTTGGGTTGTCCACTTATGAATTTGACAAGTATGAATAGGTCATAACAGGCAGTATATGAGTAGTGCAGATGGACAGACGAGTGCGTGTTATCAGTTGGCACAATATCGTAGTGCAAGCAACGCACAAACATCAAGTTCATGTACAAATTGGAGAAATCTGCTTTTAGAGACTTCGATAGTCTTAAAACCAGTGGTCGAAGTGAGGCGGTATGCGATGATATGCCAGACCGCCTCTGGTTTTTCAATTATCAAGACCTGGAAATACCTTTAATAAATCCATTTTTGTACACTGTAACGGACGAATAGCTGAGCACGTGAAAAGATTTTATTTTTTATGTAGAAACAATTTCTAACTTGACAACACCGACATTTTTATCTTCGTCCTACCTTTGTTTTTAAAAGATATCTTCAAAGAAGTTCATCTAGATTATATTTTGATGTGCCATATTGAATTGTTTCTTTAGTATGTATGTGTGTGTCTTCTTGCTTTAATGCATATAAATGTCGTGTTTTGAATATGGGCGGATTTAGGGATTGTCTGCTGTGGCGGCAGGTCTTCCGGGGGTTTGGAATACCCCTCAGTCGAGTGGGAATCCCTGAGTTTTCCCACAGGAAATTATTAATATAGAAACCTGGTTTTTGAGGTTTTTCGTGTATAATTCTCTATAATACAATGTAAAGGAATATTTGTTTAATTTTTTTTTTTTTCAGAAAATTGTTGGCGGGGAATCAGTCTCTCCATGTCCGCCCCCGTAACTACAAAGAAGCTCTCCAATGATTTTCAGTCATTATGTAAATAGAAACGCGATCTTTTACGCAACATATCCTCACTGTATTTCAATATTTAGATAGCCGGTATGTCGAGTTAAAATCGTAATAAAACATACCGCCTCTGCTTTTTTTTTTCCCACTTCGAACACTGCTTAAAACAGTTTACGGTGACAATGCTTTAAGGAAAAATTGGCTTCAAAGGTGCCCGTTTCACCACTGTAGAAGACGATTAAAAGCAACGTGACGGCTGAACGTGCGGAAGATACAGTACCAAAAGAGGGCTTTCGTCTGTTTTCAGCAATCGCAAAAGCAGTTGAGCATATGTATGTGTTCCGAAGAAGTCTACTTTGAAGCCGATCAAGTAAATGTGTACTTATTTAATATATTATAGCAATAAAGAGCTGCAACAAAATTCCGGGAACTTTTTGACTGTCCTGGTAATGTCCTCCTGAAGATATCTGTCACATAAAAATATTACGATCATTCGGTAAAATGAAATGTTTTCATCACCCTTATAATCATTAGGTTCTTTTCTTATACTGTACACGTTCAGTTTCAAAATATTCGACACAGTTGTTATACTTCAAAATTTCACAGTTACTGGGTAAGTAAGCCACTTGAACTCTATAATATACAAAATGAAAGAAAATAATGTGTACCTGAAAATGCTGGCGACGGCCCTTTCGAACTGCCGTAAATTTTGGTGCTGTATCCTGAGTCGTTGTGCGGATCGATATCCAAATTTCGATATTCTTCACCGTTGTAGTCTGTCACGTGATGATTATGAAGGGGATAATTTGGGACCATCGCGCTGTTGTCTTGTTGCACTCTGTATTGAACACTATTACTCTTATACGACGCAATGTTCTCATAGTCTGGGTTTCGGTTAGGTATGGCACAATAAGCTTTATTCATTGTCGGTTGTCTGATTACGTTATAGTCAACATTTTGCACTCTTGTATACCTGTCCAACGGTTTCTCATCCTCACCATCACTGGAGTCCGAACTTTTTTCTTCAACATCTCGCAGCCTTTGTTCACTCCACTTTTCACTGGGGACGACACTTGCTCCATCCCCGTTGGGATTATACACTTCCAAAGTATAGTGCTCCTGCGCGTTCACATTATGGTGTCTGTGGCTTCTCCATGTATTGTGTTCACCTCCATCAAGATGATGATGTTCCTTCCACGCTATCCTCCTGACTCTTCTGCCGTCCCACTTCACCACCTCGTCTAATTCATCTGCAGAATTGGCGTCGTTGTGTGTTCTCCAATTTTCTCCTCTCGGCGCTTCATCTAACAACTCCAAACTCCTTGTTCGCTGAAGAGGAAGTCCTATAGGAGCAGGATCTTCATGATGTACATTGGCCTGAAGAATTTCACTTTGCAACCACTTGGTAAGGTATATATGACGCTCTTCGCATTTATTCTTCTCTTGTGTTACAGTCTGTGAAATCTCTTGCAGCTGATCTTGAGTGCGTTGTTCCAAACTGGCAACTTTTTGATCCAACTTTTCGTGAGCAAGGTCTATGTGATCTTTCAGCTCCTGTTTGTCTCGATCCAGTCGAGCCTCCATGTGACGAAAGAATGGTGCACAGTAGCATGTGTAGCCTACACCAATTGGCCCCTGAAAGAGAGAGCCAATTCAAAATGTTATAAAATTAGACATCATACTTTACTTAAATCAATGAATGTACTTTGAATACAAAAAGAATAGAGAAGCCAGGAAATCAATGTCTATTTTGGTACTGAAGCAAAGAGTTTCAAAAGTATTTCAACCAATATCACTACACATTGATAGAGTATGATATCAAAACATGTCTATATACCATTGTATATATCAGATTCACCACCTACTGCTGCGCTCATTATATGAACTCATTGTTGAAAAGCAAAATAATAAAAATTCCATGGAAAACAGAAATAGAGTTTTCAATGTATTTTAACTATCTATTCGGGGGTTCGATTAAAATGGTGGAATTATAGCAGTGATTGTGTACAGTGCAGGATAAATTTTAAGAAAGTTTATTTTATATCGCTTTATCTGTAGTGTTTCATTAATACAAATTGTAAAATGTAACACAAGAATAATTACCATTACAAATAAGTAATAACATTTTAAACATTAAATTAAAAGGGACGTTCACTAAGCTCTAATACTTGCCTGTTCTCCCTCACGTAGAATCATAATTTTAACATGTGTAGAAAGTAGGCATATCTTGTCTGACTTTATGCCGAAATGCAAGATGTTTTACCAAGTATGCTTTTCTTTACAGGTGTTGGCAGTAGAACAACTGTAAGAACGTGTGAAAATGGAAAATAGTGAGGTTCGTGATATCATCAAATGCTTGAAGTTGAGAACCAAACGAAACTCGTAAAGACTTGAAGGGAATCTGCTCCACTATATTCCACAGTTGCGAGATGGCGTCATGAGATCAACTGTGACAGAGAGTCATGCGAAGATGCCCATGTGTGTGGGCCGCCAGTAACAGTGACCACTAAGACAAACATTGAAAAGACGTTTGACATGGCTATGGCATAAATATGAGTCACCATAAGTTGTTTAGCACAGAGTACAGGTTTTTCAACTGGCAGCGAAGTTTCGGCACGATGTGTCCCCTGAAACCTGAATTCTGATTAGAAGAGAAGCAGAATAACATATTCAAGGCAACTTTTGGACATGTATCGCGCATATTCTGAGGACTTTTTGGCTAGATTTACGGCGGTGAGCAAAACATGAGTCCACCACTTTGACCCTGAATCCAAGCAAAGCTCCATGCAATGGGAGTACACCAGCTCCCCAACCACAGAAAATTTAGTGTTAAACCGTTAGCCAGGAAGGTTATGTCAACCGCATTTTGGGATGCTAAGGGAATATTGCTGCTGGATTATCTAGAACATGGAACCAAACTTATTTGCCAGTTTTATATTGACTTTATGTCAAAATTGCGAACTGCAATAAAGAACAAGAGAGAAGGAATGCTGACACATGGGGTGCTGCTACATCAGGGCAATGCTTCTGTTCACAATTCCAGTGTTGCCATGGCTGCAATTCATACAACTGGATTTGAATTGGTGGCTCATCCTCTATTGGCCTCACCTAGCTCCAATGATTTTCATTGTTTTCACATTTAAAGCAGCATCTCCGTGGGTAAGCTTTTCAAGATGACATTGCTGTCATGGATGCTGTGAATGCATGGTTTCAGGAGCAAAAGGACATTTTCTTCAAGTAGGATATAGAAGTTTTCAAGTGATGATGGACGAAGTTCATTAAAAAGGGACGAGGACTATGCTGAAAAATAATCATAGTTTCATTTCTGTTGTATTTTGTTTTATTGGTGAGTGTTAGAACATTTAACACCCCTGATTGTAACATGAAGTTATGAAGAACATATGTGAAATAACATTGTAGAAGCGGCAAAGAAAATAAATTAATAAACGCTTTAATTATAAACATTACACTTATAATATGCAATTAATATAGAAAATTATTATCAAACAAAGTATATCATGTTTAGAACTCTAGAAATTGGTGTGAAAAAGTGATTGATAAATAATGACAATGCTAAATGTTGGTGTTTAATGCAATTTATGAAAGGCAGTTGTTTGAAACATAATAAGCAAGTGTAACTAACAGACCTGGATATATTAAAACCTCTGCTTTAACAATAATTTTGTATGATTGGTGAGACATACAAAAAGTCTAAATCATTTTAAAATTCCTCTAAAGAGGTTTGAAAGAGAACTCCTTATTCAACAGGCATCAAAAGAAAAAGGACAAGGAAAGAATGTTTAAAAGTTAAAAAAAAAAAAAAAAAAAAAAAAGGGAGTTTGTAAAAAAGTTAAAACAATTATAATGATGAGCTTGGTATCTCTATATTCTCAGTGGAAGAAGTTGAAATTTAAATATGCTAAATTTTTGCAATATTGAGAAAGAGCTTTTATAATAAGCTTAACAGTAAAAAGTGCATAGATTGCTTTATGTCAGCAATAGAAGACTACATGGGAATGACAAAGAATGTGACGACAACATGAGATGAATGTTAAGTGAGACATCCAGTGATAGATTTGAGTATGTTTCTCGTTAGTTGTAATGGAAAGATTTTTTTCTTTAAGTATTCAATATGTTTAACAAGAAACTGGAGAAAAATTAACACATTTTTCACAGTAAAATTAACACATTTAAAATAATTATATTATCCTCTGGTGAAGCACACTGTCGGGAATTATAAAAACAAGAAGAGATACAGGTTTGGAGACGAATCTAAACTTAATACAGTCTACTGAAATCCACACAGTGACGTGTCAAAATGATGTGTAAGCTTAAGGCTGAGAGATGTAATGATCTTAGTTTGTAAGAAGAGGATTCCGAATCAATGAGAAAATCGTGTTCGTTGACCATCAATATCTATATATATCTATATCTATCTATCTATATATATATATATATAACTACTATATATATAACTACTATATATATAACTACTATATATATAACTACTTGAACTGACAGGAAAGAAACGGGCACTTCCGGTGGGCATGAAAAGTTGAAACTTGGCATGATTGTATATTTTCGGGACTAACTCACGGGAAAATTGCCAAAAGTGAATATTTTTAAGTTTTAGAGGGTCTTTCATTTTTGTTTATTTATTAACTTTTATTTTAACATAAAATTTGCAACCTTGAAAGTGATCACAACAAAAGTCGAAATATTAAGTGCAACTGTGTGATGTGTATCTGAAGATTTTGACAAAGAATTTATAATTTATCTTATATATATACATATATCGTACGGAAGCCAGCAATTCTCATTACCGGAGTAGCTGTAAGATGCATCTGTATCCACAACTCGTTTTATGCCTTCTCTACAGAAAACTGAAACTAGGTGGAACAGGGTAGAATTCTGAGTGTTTCTTGAAATTCCGGGTAGACAGAAATTTAATTTTCTTTTTTTTAACATCGAAGCTAATGAGAGCTGAACTTACTTCTTAAAGTGACCGGTTCTAACGTGTTACTTACTTTCCTTTTGCAACCCTAAAGAACTTATCTATACAAGTGCACATTCTAGTTTACTGTCATACGTACAGTGATTACGTACCTTTCGAATGTTGCCTGCCAAATCCAAATAGTATTGTTCTCCTTTCTTGAGTGGTTCATGAGGTAGAGTATCGAGATTTGGTGCAGGAAACGCCTTTGGATCTGGGTAATAATGACATCCGTATGGTGACCACTGCTTCCCAGAGACCTTTTCAAACTGGACCTTGTGCATATGCTTCTGCTATAAAATAAACAAACAATTACAAATACTAAAATTTAGTATTAATGATACGGTGTCAAAGTATTTTCTTAAGCTTGTAAAATAATGAAATTCTTTTGGTTTGTTTGTATTTTTTCCAGATCTATTTGCATTTTCTAACAGAACAGTGAGGACACATGACATAACAAGCTAGTAAGTGTGTTAATTCTTTCTCAAACAAACACAACTCTTTATAAATTATATAAATGTATTGTATTTATCACTCTTGGTATAACCAACTATGTTTCGGACCTACATATGGTTCACAAAATCAGGGTTTTGAATGGAGAAAAGGGGTAAGCAAAATAAAATTAAAATTAAAAGGGAAACGGGCGTAGATCTGTCAAACGTGTAGATATTTTGTTTTAAAAAAAAGGTTCACATGGAGAGTTCGAGACGTTTTTTTGAATGTAGGGGTCGTCAAATTTGGTAACTTTGAAACAGGTAGCTTGGCCACATCGTAGAGATACAAGGAAGATGAAGTCACTTTGAGAACTTTGCCTTTTTGGCAATGTAGGACACATGTTACATACCAAACAAACATTACTTTAAGTCTTTGTAAAATATGATTAAATAATTACATATGTATTGACTAAAATACGTTGTGAAGAGATTTATATAGATAGCAAATAAAATGAAATAAAATAAAATAAAATATTAAAAGTATAATATCCTAGTAGAAGTATAGTATCTTTGTAGGAGAGGATTAAATAAACACTCCTAATTATGTTTTGATCACAACCTTTTCGTATTTTTTCAATGGAAGCACATTTATACAGCTTTTCTCAATTTGTACTTTTTGCACTTTTTCAAAACTTCCTTTTTTTTTCTTTGCTATGCTTTATTCCAATAATAATTAAATAACAAATACCGAATGTGTGTCGCATCACATTACTTTTTGCTTCTGTGCAGTCACCTTAGGCGAAAGTTATTGAACAGAATGTAAAGGAAGGTGCCAACATCAAACTGATCAATTATGGCCCTCATCAATAGGTATTGTTGACTGCTTTTCTATATACAAATATTTAGTGACTCGAAATGCATCATCGCTGAAAAAAAAAAAAATTGAAATAAATGTTATCTTTTTTTGGATTTGAGAATTTCGTTGAAACGTTAAATGTTATCTAATTTAACAGTTTTCTGGACTTGTGACTTTAAAAGCGTAACTAACAGATTGAAATGTTGTGTTACTATAATAAGGATTTGAAATTTACTTCTTTCTTCCCAAAATTTTACACAATTTTTTAAAGCAAAATTTTGCTTCTCTTTTAAACCGAAATTTTGCAGCCAAAATTTCTAGGTGTGGTTCCATCTGTAAACTTACTTTTTTCTTGTCCTTATGCCTTGATCCGCTGTCTTTGCTGCTTGTTCCGCTTCCGTTTTTCTCCCGTTTTTTGTCGTTGGACTTCCGACGGCTGCTGGATCGCAACTTTCCTGCAGGAAGAGGAGGTGGGCTGTCCAAAATCTCTATGATTTCTTTCAAGTCCTTCCGCACGGCTATGTCCCTGGCAGTCTCATTTTGCTGCAAAAACAATAGTTATCAAGAAATTTTAGTCCTAGAATTTTGATATTACTTCAAAACAGTCGTCACAATATTGTTTGAGAGTGCATTATTAATTTGATATTGAAGTTAATAATATAATTTTTTTTTAAAAAAAGCAACAAAAGTATCGTTGTTATAATTGCTTCTACTTTTCTCATATTTTATACGAGGTTAATGCTATTAAGATGCTTCCTCCAGGTCGGATGCGTTTCATGTCATTGTCAATCACTTTCCTCCACCTCTTAGGTGTAATTTATTTCAATAAATTTATGTATATACTATCTTTACAAATACATTTATATTTTATCATTTCTTATTGTTACTATTTATTATTGCTTTCTAAAAAATATTTCTTATATTTGACATTTTAATAATTTGTACTTAAGTGTATTTGTAGTGTGTGCACTAACTATTCTTTTAATTTGCTGCGCTTTTACTGACAACCATTGGCTTCCGGATGACTTTTTTTTTTTTTTTGCAGAGAAGCAAAGTTTGTCGTCGTTTCTTAAAAAAAAAAATACATGGCTTTTTGCTTGGGTTAGGGAGAAAGAAATGGCATGGAAAGAGTCGTCCAGGGTCTGATTTATGTGCTATCATCCAGGTATTCATGGTATCATTTCCAGAAAAAAGAAGCGATTATATTTTGCTCACCACCTAGTATAACAGGAGGTTTATATATACACACAACAAGAGTTGGAAACGTAAAGAAATAAAGAAAATATTGAAGAATTAAATTTAGAACACATTGCTTGTGTCCTAAAACGTACTCGCAATTATTAATTCACTTAAAATTCACGGAGGGATGAACTCCCTCTTGCCCCCTTGGGGACGTGCATGCTGACATCTTCTATAAAACTCTCTTTATCTGCATTTTCAAATTACCACTTGAGTTTGGACATCATCATCACACCGGACCTGGACGCTCCTTAGTTACTGCTTCTTTCTCTAATTTTTTTTCCTACTTTTACCATTCTCTATCTGATAAAGCCATTAGCGAAAGTGTGTTGTGCTTAGTTGTACAGTAAAATCTGTTAACTTCGCCACCTGTTTAACCTGGTCCCATTTTTGTGGAACCTACATTTTCCCATAACACATGTATTACTTTTAAATAGTATGTGCGTCACTGTTCGAAGAAATCAAACAACAATAGATACAACGTACATCTTAATGGTTCATATTTTGGTTATATAGTACAATAATAATAATAATAATAATAATAATAATAATAATATTCCACCATAATTAAAAGTATCAACTACAAAAGATTGGGAAAGAAGGAAATGCTTTTTAACATCACAAAAGTTAGTTTCTTCCAATTTTCTCAAAATCTACGCATGATAATTTACTTTCATGCATGTCATTTTCTTTATCTCGATGCAATCTGCCGATTGATATATATTTTTCTCGTTTGGGAAATATCAGATTCAAAACAATTAGACTTTAAGAGTTAATCATTATTTTGGGTTACATCTCCTTAACCATGTAGTATATTGTGATTTTGCTAATGTCATCATGAACAGCTTCATTAGTGTATACTTCATCACCAGACTGTACATTTTAATAGGCTGTGTGTTTATAATAATCATCGTATAGCATACAGTTTTAGGTTTACAAAAAATAAAAAGAAAGAAACAGTGATTTTCTCGAAAACTGCGCATGAGGATTTACACTAGCCCATATAATTTGTTTAAACGCAATTAAATTTATTCATTGTTTATGTGTTTTACCTTCGCTTCGTCTTCATTTTTTCTTTCTTCTGAACGCAGGGTAGCCCTTAATTATGTATACAGTGTTTGACCGACTGTAGAATTTGTAAATCTGTATAAAACGTTTAGATATGGCAATACTCTGTAGCCTGAGAGTGAGGATAACGCTTACTCGACTTAGAACCGTTAGCTTATGCCCGACAGAGTGGACTGGCTGAACGAAACATTCCCCAACCGCTGTATCGGTGATGTGGGTCAGTGGAGTGGCCAGCTTGAACTTCCGTTCTGACATCATCTGACACTTCTTATAGTATTTTAAAGGACAATGTGTACCAACATCACATACGCAATTCGGCTGAACTACGGGAAGCTATCACAAAAGAGTTCCACAAGACACTAATACGGATCTGTCAAGCTACTTGTACCAAGCTTCGTCTCCAGGCATGCATCGATTTGGATGGTTGCTCTTCGTCTCCAGGCACGTATCGATTTGGATGGTTGCTCTTCGTCTCCAGGCATGTATCGATTTGGATGGTTACTCTTCGTCTCCAGGCATGTATCGATTTGGATAGTTACTCTTCGACTCCAGGCATGTATCGATTTGGATGGTTACTCTTCGTCTCCAGGCATGTATCGATTTGGATAGTTACTCTTCGACTCCAGGCATGTATCGATTTGGATGGTTACTCTTCGTCTCCAGGCATGTATCGATTTGGATAGTTACTCTTCGACTCCAGGCATGTATCGATTTGGATGGTTACTCTTCGTCTCCAGGCATGTATCGATTTGGATAGTTACTCTTCGACTCCAGGCATGTATCGATTTGGATGGTTACTCTTCGTCTCCAGGCATGTATCGATTTGGATAGTTACTCTTCGACTCCAGGCATGTATCGATTTGGATGGTTACTCTTCGTCTCCAGGCATGTATCGATTTGGATAGTTACTCTTCGACTCCAGGCATGTATCGATTTGGATGGTTACTCTTCGTCTCCAGGCATGTATCGATTTGGATAGTTACTCTTCGACTCCAGGCATGTATCGATTTGGATGGTTACTCTTCGTCTCCAGGCATGTATCGATTTGGATGGTTACTCTTCGACTCCAGGCATGTATCGATTTGGATGGTTACTCTTCGTCTCCAGGCATGTATCGATTTGGATGGTGCATTGGTGGACCATGCCATGAAGAACAGAGATTAAAATTCTTGTAAGGAAAGGTATGAGAGTAATGTGTTTATGTTCAAGTTACGTTGTCAGTTTCTTTACCGCAGTCTTTGAAACATCATATACATAATTATGGGCCACCTTGTATTGCAGAATATCTAATTCTTACTGTGAGATGTTTTATTAACACGCAACTTGACATTGTTTTTAAAACGTATCAAATAATTAAAAGTCTTAAGTTCCATTTTGTTATTTTTCCAGAAAATATGCTTTTTTTCTACGAGTCTATCTCACAATTAACTAACTTTGTGAATCAAAATCTAAAAATGAAATACTATTTCTATACAGTACAACTCAGAAAATTGATTAATTTGAGAAAAAATATTCTCTAAAGCATATAATTTCTTACCTTTTACACAAAACGTTAGTAATTTTTGTGATCAGTTAGTTACTGGATGAAATAAAATCTGTATATTCTACGTGTAACTGAACGTTCCGTTATAGAAGTTTTCTCCCTGGGATGCTACTTGCTAGATTATATGTTGGTCTTTCTTGTTATTGTTTTATTAATAATTTAAATATCCCACATTACATATTTATTTCTGTTCAGTCTTGTTATTTTGCAGATGATCCTAATAATTTATTGCTCTGAGTACATTGTGTATTTAATTATGTATAATATGTAATTATATTATCATATTTTTTAAATATGTATACTGCATCTTAAACTATGTACCTTTTGAACCAATCAAAATGATGGATATCATGGAATTCTATTTACATACATTACGAAATTTTGACTACGTTGTAAATTTTTATCCATAGTTTCTAGATTTTGAAAAGATCCGCGAACATTGATAAAAATCGCATTCATATAATGAAATGTTGCAAGATATTCAAGGAGTAGTATATTGGTAACTATTGGGAGAGTATATATATATATATATATATATATATATATATATATATATATATATATATATATATATATATATATATCTGCTAGGAGTGTCTTTGTCACTGTTAGGAAGAAACACGATCTGATATTTAACAGCTTATTTATTTATTTTGCGTTCAGGAGACCACAGTATTGTACATTTGTACATGCGGTATAGAACATGTAAAATCCTGTTATTGTCTATATAATAAACTACTACTATAGTTCCTTATACATCACATTAGTCTTACAACATGATACATATATATACATAGAAATACCATACCTTATCTATTTATCTACCTGGTTTTATTCATAGTGCGAGAATCTGTAGGTTTTTTTTTTTTTTTTTTTTTTTTTACATTATGCTATCTTCATTTAGTATTTAGGAAACACGTATTGAAGATATTTGATTATAATAATATATAAATAAGTATGACTACTCATGTACTAATAAAATAAATACCTTCCTATTGATTCATACAACTACAAGTTTCTAGCTTGAGCATGTTCATAAATTCCGGCACATGCAGTGCACAAATATTGGTAATGCGTGTCCCATAAAGAAGACAGCTTTCCAAATGCCAGCCATTTCTCTTCTAGTAAGCTGACAGTACTGAACGTTACACAATTTTCATTTGTTGTATTAGTGCTTAGTACTCACGGAGAGCCGAATAGCTCATGATCGTCATCTGTTTTCTGCACGGGTACGAATGGAGCACCGAATAGCGCATGATCGTCATCTGTTTGTACGGGTAGGAATGGAGCGCCAAATAGCGCATGATCGTTATCAGTTTGTACGGGTAGGAATGGAGCACCGAATAGCGCATGATCGTCATATGTTTGTACGGGTAGGAATGGAGCACCGAATAGCGCATGATCGTCATATGTTTGTACGGGTAGGAATGGAGCACCGAATAGCGCATGATCGTCATATGTTTGTACGGGTAGGAATGGAGCACCGAATAGCGCATGATCGTCATATGTTTGTACGGGTAGGAATGAAACACCGAATAGCGCATGATCGTCATCTTTTTGTGCCTACCCGTACAGAAAACAGATGACGATCATGCGCTATTCGGTGCTCCATTCCTACCCGTACAAACATATGACGATCATGCGCTATTTGGTGCTCCATTTCTACCCGTATAAACATATGACGATCATGCGCTATTCGGGGCTCCGTGACTAGTAATCGCAAAGACAACAGATGAAAATCGAGTAACGTTCAGTGCTACCAACTTACTAGAACAGAAATGGTGGGCATTTCAAAAGCTGCGTTCTTTATGGGATACCTTTTATAAACAATCTGTTTTAATAGAACCATCAATTATTATTGGCAGTGAATGACAGGCTTTTTTAGCGCCATAAAAGTTCGTTTTTGTAGATTTTCCCGGAAACTCTGTATAAGAATTTACCCTTATGAATGTTTGAATTTAATTTTGTTAAGCTCGCTGTGATCTATCAGCTGATATTTATCTTATCTTTCGACAACATTTTAATTAAATACGAAATAAAGTTTAAATGTTACTCATAATTTGGGACTATATCTCGTTAACCGTACTACGTACCGTCATATTCCTTGTATCATAATGAAGATGTTCCTGAAGGTACTTCAGTAGCGGTTTCACCTTCATACATTGCGTAGTTCTCGTTCAGTATCAAGTTTTAGGTTTACAAAACCATTCGTTTTTCTAAATTCTTTCAAAATCTACGCATGAGATTTTACACTGACGCATATCGTTTTGTTCTACTCAGAGAGTTCTACCGACGGGTATATGTCTGATCTTTGGACATTTTTTTTTTTTCCGTTGCACGTTAACAATATTGTAGAATTACTCTATAAGTTGGTCACTTGTCTACTTGTATCTTGGAACTTGATCACATTCACGTACGATTACTCGTGGACACCTATGAGAGATCATAATTACTTACAAACTCCTTTTTCAGATCTACTTAAAAACGTGTATTTTTCGACAGGTCAATTAATCGAACGAAGAAAGAGTATTAACGATAACATTTATAAATATGTATATGTTGATATGGACAACAGTCCATATCTTATGATATCATTTTTCTTTATGGTCAGACCTAAATATTTAACTTGTTAAGTTTTGTGACCAAACATTATAAACATTTTTTTTTTGGACAGTTCTGATATAATACGTAAAGAATCCATTAATAGTGGATGTACTCTCAATTATAAAGAAGGAATTTTATGTAAAATAAAAAGGTAAATGCAGAAAATCTTCCGACAATACATCACTTTAACGATATTTTATCTTGAGTCTTAATATTGAATATTTAGTGAGTAAACTAAGTTTCAATTAGTTTCAGAAATTATAATACAACGAACTTAGGGCTAATATATAGATGTTCTAAGACGAAAACTTATTCACTAAAAATAACTTTTCTTTCATTTTTTATTGACTTTAAATCCAGTGTCGGTGAAGTGTATGAGTGCATGGGCACCATTCAGCTTACTATTCATATTCTATAGTGCAAGACATTTGATAGTTTAATCCAGAGTGGTTTGTTGGTCTATAGATATCCTATGTTTCTCGTCACATGTTTGAGTTGTTTTCCTTTCGTAGAACTTGCAGAAGACTTACAAGAAACGACCATCGGATTCATGTCGCAAAATGAAAAAGCAAAACAGGAAGATAACAGGGCAAGTTATTTTTCATTCCGCTGCTTTCTGGTCAAAACTCATTAACAGCGTAAATATAGCTGTTTGTAAATAACAATTAAAGCCCGTTTTTAGTATTTCGCCGCTTATAAGGGGGCGAGACACTATGGATGTTTTGAATATTTCCTCGAACTGATGGTCTTACCTGCACCTATTGTTACAGCACAAGAGAGAAAAAGAAATAAAGTATGTGCTGTAGTATTTTGTTAGTAATTAGCATATTGAGATTACAGCATTTAAATCATTGTATGAGCATGACAAACCAAGATAGATATTTATTGCAGAAATAATTTTTACTATAGACCTCTTATTTATATGATATAAGCTAATATGTAAATAATATTAGTTACTATATTAGAAGAGCTTATATTACGATCTATAACAGTTTTTACTTCAAAATACGTTTGTTTTCTCTAAACTGGCCACCTATCAAAAGTTAACAAGTTTTTACGACGGTGGCCAACACAGCTAGGTTTTACTGCATACATATGAAAAACTTACTTTGTTACACAGCGTTTTATCACAACCAGCCTCTAACAAAATACGTGTTAGCTTGCGACGACCCATTGCAGCTGCTATGTGAAGCGCAGTGTCACCGTTCTGAAAACCAAAAGAAAGTTTTTCTATATTAATTATTTTTGAAGATAAAATGACACTCTTATTGTAATTCTTCCGTTTATCTCAATTTACACCAAGGATTTTAAATTTGTTCACAAAATATTATTGGGAAAGATTTGCTACAAATACCACTACTGTGTACAGTGTTTTTCAACAACAATAGTCACAGAATTTTAATGGGCACGATCTATTTACTTGGCATAACTTAACTTGAATCTCGTAACTTTCGAAACCCGATCTATTCCCTTGGCATAACCTATTCTTGCTTCGCTTACATCAAAATGTTTTCATAAATCACATAATGAATGCAAGTAATTTGGTAAGAACTTGCACCCTCCTTTACCTTTGCAAAGTGCATTCAAGTTCTAAGGTTATTATGATGTTGAGTTGAGTTGATTTTGAGTTTAACGTTCCTTTTAGCAGCAAGGCTATATGAGACGGGACCTACTGATTAACGTGGAATCCGAACTACATGAGCTCCCTCCGGAAATCGAACCCGGTTCTCCCACGCCAAAAGCGCGTACGCTGACCACTTAACCACGAAGGAGCTCCAGTCTAAAGTTATTATTTCTTTATTTCTCGGCAATTGAAGCAGATAGAAAGGTAAGAATTGTTTTTAAAAGATTCAGGGTGAGAGCAGATACAAGCACCGTCCAGATCATAGGAAACTGGTGACCCTGTCTTGCAACCAAATACCTTTGCGCAGTAAAGATGGCGACTTTATACTCGAAGAAACAGGATCTTGCAAGGAGTTTTCTTCACTTGCGTGGAAAAGACCTACCGAAATTAATTATAAATTTAGTAAGGCATGCAGTGATGGTGTCAATGGACGTGAAATATGTGTGTTCATACTTACGGCAGTTCAAAGAGGACCGCGTGTAAACAAATCGAAAGAGACTTGGCACTGCACCAGCTGGTTGGACAACATGATAGCGCGAGCGGAATAAGTATTTCTGGAAGGTTGCTGATTAACCGTGGAACTGACAGATTTCAATGTCATCTCCGTGGGATCTGTGCCTACAATTCTACACAAAGAACCGAAAAGTTTTCTCAAGTTGGGCTTTGCGAACGCTGGCCCATCAACACAAGAGTTCCCGCATCGTAACGTGGTTCGGAACTATCGCATCCACTAAAACACATTCTTCATACTCACGATGTCATAACTTCATGTCTCATTCAATTGAAAACAATTTCGAAGGGTTATATCCCACATATAATAATAATAATAATAATAATTAATAATAATAATAATAATAATAATAATAATAATAATAATAATAATAATAATAATATGTTTTTCGAACACAAACATCGCCATCTAAAACTCTCCTACCGCAAGATATCGCTACAAGCTTTCTTTGAGCTGAATGGTGCTGACATCTGGCCTGAGCTTACCTAACAATGGCTTAGTCGTTTAAAAGAACTTACACGTTTCTATAGAGAAAAGCATATTATAGTCCAGAAGGTATAACGTCCTTGGCTTCCCGCGCTTGGACCTGCTCGTCACTGGGGTGTGTGGTAAGAGGGTAGCCAATTACCGCCAACCGTCTACTGAGCTCAGCGAGCCACGAGTAACCAAACTGGCCACTTCCCATAAATGTCACTACAACTTTTCGCGGGAAGTCAACGACGTCATACCTTCCGTACTATAGAGAAAAACAAACTTTTGAACTTTAGTACATCTTGTATCTTAGTGCCAGTAGTTTGAACTTTAATTTATAAAGTGATCCTGTTTATTTTATATGAATGTCAGGTGTAAGTTAATTTCTAAATAACCATCATAATTTAATATCAGAGTTAAACGTTACTATAATTCTGATTTATCACTATTTCAGAAATATTTCTTGCAAAATATTTAAGGTTGTCTAAGAGATAAGATTTGAGGCTGTCTCGTCTCGCAAAGATGTGAAAGTGATTCCTCGTCTCGGAAGTTGTATTTGTTTTTATTCGAGGAGTATCTTCTCGTCTGGTCTCGTGATCAACTCTTTAATTAATATTTACTGTATCTTCATATGTGAAAACTAACATCTTACCTTATTCTGGTCTGATACATGGCACTCAGCACTGATTAAAATGCGCGTAACTCCCGCATGTCCGTATCTGGCACTAGTATGTAAAGGAGTATCTCCATACTGTTAACAAAAACAAACAAATGTAAACCATAAAAATCATAGAAAAGTAAAACAATAACAACGCATAGCAAGTACACAAAGTCCTGTAGGAAACTAAAACTCAGTAACGCTTATTTATTATGTTTAGAAAATACAAGATTTTTGGGTGAAGAAGAGAAAAGTTTAAAGTTTTATTCTGGCTACACTACTAAATGACGCTTGCATTGATGGACACGTGACTGAAGATGGCGTTGGTAATACAGAAAAAGACAGGAGCAGTTAAAATATTGAGTGTCGCTGCGGAGAAAGTGCCGAACAACATATGGGAACTACCCTCAGCAGAGACAAATATCAAGAGATGGTATTAATAAGTTCAAAGCGAATTTCGGCATGCAGTGGAAGGCCAAGAACGAGTGACAATGTGATTCTGACAGTGAAGGAGAGCGTGGTGCAGATTCCAATAAAATCGATTGAAACGAATATCTTTGGAAACTGGGAATATTTACACAAGAAAATGAAGGGCCGGTCCGACAAGTTAACATGTTTTACGCGATCTGTTAGACGAAGGCTGTGATATGAAAATGAAATTTTGTGAATCAATGTTTATCCATTTACAACGTGATGGTGCCCTTCTGTCTCGGATTGTTATCAGATTAGGATACGCTGTATGTTTTGGGAAAATAAACAAAGACAACTGCCGAATTTAGGGGTTGAATATCTACATGAGTTCCATACATGAAGTATCCCAAAGTCAATATGTGGTTCGCAGTTTCAGTTGATTACATCATTGATCCATTTGTTTTTCGCGGAAGACACAGTAAATGGCAACAATTTCTGAACGTGCTACAGACATTCATTGTGCCAAACCTGAGAGGCTCGACACTATCAATGAGGTCCAAGATGTGGGTACCGCCACATTTTGCCCCTGAGGTTTGGCAGTTTCTTAACGAACATTTTCAGGAGGAGAGATGGATTGGTAGATGGGAACACACATTTTGTCCTGCAAGATCACGACATTCATCATCTTGTGATTACTGGCTGTGAGAATATTTAAAGGCCGAGATGTATGCATAGAAACCCATTAATCTATACGATCTGAAGGACTAATGTAATTTTGTATATCCCAGACGAGTACAATGAACACAAAATTCTCGGTTTCAGAGAGACTGAACAGCATTTGGACGTGAATAGTGCACAGTTGGAGATTTGGCGTAGAACTTTAACAAGCGAAGAATAAAACTTCAAAACTTATTGTAAATACACACAACATTTTGTAAATAAACTTAATACGGTAGTTTTTAAGTTACTAAGTTTTTCGTTTCCTACCAGAACTGTATTTTCTCCAGCATATATCAAAAACTATCTCAACAACTATGGCCCAATTAATTATATAAATACTGAATTTGTAATTAGATAGATCAAAAACCCAAGTTATTAATTAAGGATCAGAAATGTCTTCTCTACTAGTACTGCATGACTTAACATATAAATGAAATAATTGTTAAAATAGAACGTAAAATCGAACTAGCGAAGAATAAGTGGCATCAGAGGCTTCCCACTATCGCTGACTTTACCGATATTTACAAATGATTATGGAACTCACTTGACAAATGATTATGGACTTTGAAATCCATTTTGAAGTTAAAGTCAATTTAATTGTAAGTACTACGTATCTACAGTAAAGACAAGAAAAGAAGGTTCATTCGGTGAAGTGGACCACTAGATGTTTTCAGTGCTATGCTAAACGCTGCTTGAATCCAAATAGTGTCGAGTGTTTACTGATGCCAGATAATAAAGAGAGTAATCATGGAATTCTGCTTAGATACTTACTGGAGAAATTATTTTTCGACCTTTACCGCGAGTCCTCTTCTCGAACTGCAACGCTAGAATCCAGGAATTTTCTTATTGTGACTACTACAGTAAACGTATAAATTTGGCAACAACGCACTATGGCGTTCTGCGCAAGTTTCGTCTCAAAATCTATTTCCTTAAATGTAAATTAATATTTAAATAAAGTGTGGAACATAACACGAAAAACGGTCAAACAATATATCTATTTCGTGATAAGATTGTTACTTTAAAATACTTTACACATACAAATAAACATTTCATAAAACGGAGAACTTCTAGTAAGATCTAACAGCAAGTGGGTGCCATCTTGTGTGCTCATTGTAAAACGAATCAAACAAATATTTTCTTTTATTTGTTACATTTTTCGATACCAAGAGACACAACAAAATGAATCAGTGTCTTGTGTTGTAGCTGAAACATAACTTTATCTTATAGTACAATATTTATAATACGTAACGTATCATTGCGCAGTAGTTAAGGGAATGAGCTGAAATATGTACTGACTTCCGGGTGGTGGTCCACCGTAAGAGGACAACAGATACATCTCAATTCGCTTAAGTTTTTATTATTTGATAGGAATAATGTAACTTTGTCCTCTTAAGTTTTACTTAAACTAAACAATAAATAAATTCATTAAACAACTAAAATATATAACAAATAAATAAAACTATATTTTACATTATTTTGAAGATCGGGATCACATCCTGCTAACAGAAGTTCCCTGCAACTTTGGTTGTGTCCATTTTGGCAACAAAGATGAAGCGCTGCAAATCCGCCCCTGTTTTTCAGGTGAAGATTGGCTCGTGCTCTTCCCAGGGCTGCAACCGTTCGACTATAGCCTTTCCAACTAGCCTCGTGTAAGGCTGTGTTTCCATGCTATACAAAAAATAAAGGAAAATAACTAAGTTAGAAACTAAGACTTTTTGGTGATTAGCAATTAGACAAGTTAAAAAAAAGTGTAAATAAGTATCCCACAATAATATTTTCACATCGTAACATGACCATCACGGCATATTTATCAGCAGGAAATAATATCAAAATTCTTTCACACTCTCATTTCCCAGCAGTTCCTATTTTCTGGGTGATACATCCACTGAACACTAATATTGTTTTCCTTTTCAACTTGTTCTTGAAAGGAAAATGGTATCAATTTATTAGGATTAGGATTCTAACACCTTTAATGCAAGTTGTTTGAAAATACTTTAAAGACTAATGAATATCTTATAAACACAAGTGTATATTTAATATTTGTTCTTGTTTGTTTTGGGTTTAGCGTCCTTTTCAGTTGTGAGGCTATATGAGCCGTGAATCTACAGGCTAACTTTAAAAAGGCTGAACCACATGAGCTGTTGTCGGGAATTGCAGGTCTCCCGTACCAAAGGCGGTTACGTTATCCACATAACCACGAGGGAGCTCATATTTGTTCTAGTGAATATACGAGGAGCAGTGAAAAACTTCCTGCAATTTTGTTGTAGCTCTTTATTATCACAATATTACTTAATCGCCTTCAAAGCAGGCACCTTCGTAACGCACACGCATTTGTTCCACCGCTCCTGAGATTGGTGGAAACACCAACAAAAGGTCTCTTCTGGTATCTTCGGAAGTTCAGCCACCGCGTTAGTTTTGATGTCCTCTACGTTGGCGAAACGGAAAAGGCCCATTTTTTAAGCTTTGGAAGGAGCCAAACAGCCCGTGGTGCTAAACTGTTTTTAAGGCTATCAAACTCTTTGAATTAGATTTCCCCCAATCTGCACATTAACTTGATGTTTCCATGTTGCTCAATCTATGAAATTGCATCAACTGATCACTACACACTCCTACGTTCAGCTACACTACTCGTACACTGCCTGTTATGACCTGTTCACACTTCTCAAGTTCAAAATTAGGCAACCTAAGGACTGTATTGTACGAGATTTATTCTGATTGGATCACAAATACCAAAACTACAACAGCATTCCGGGAACTTTTTGACCGCTCCTCGTATTATAAATACAGATCAGGGACGTAGGCAGGAATTTATTTCGGGGGGGGGGGGGGTCAAAAGCGTTTCGCGGGGTCCAAATACAATTTGAGGGTAAATTATATGAACATTTCTAAAATTCCCCCTAAAAGTAGACTACATTTGCAAAAAAAAAAAAAAAAAAAAAAAGTCGAGATTTCGGGGGAGGGTCCGGAGACTCAGGACCCACCCCCTTCGTACGCCCCTGACACAGATGTGTATTGTTCTGCTGAATTCAATGTAAACTCAAATCTATATGTATATTTGTTTATTCGAGTTTAGCATCCCTTTTCATAACAGAGGCTATATGAGACGTGAACCTACTGTTTAAGATGCAATTTGAACTACCATAATGTGTTCAAATTTCCAGGCTCTACCACCGGGAATTAAACCCGCATCCCTTGTAGAATAGGCTCGCACACTAACCAACAGACCAGCTAGGAGACTAGATATCTGTTCTATTGCATGTATATTAGATATAAAATCTAATGCACACTTGTATTTATTCATATCAACATATAAATACAAAATTGTTTATATAACTATTGTAATAAACGTTTTATAAACAATCGCTGAAAGCTGAGAGACGTAATATTTTTTTTTAGTTTCCCAGTATTTTTGTAATGCTATTGATTCGTTACATTGGTTTATTAGGAGTTTCTACTTATAAAACATTTTCTATATATGACAAAAAAGATATGACGATGATAACAACATTGATCGATTCTGTTTATCGAAGTTAAAAGGGGGCGGGGAGTCTCAGAGATGTGATGAGATCTTACGATCGTCTGAACTAACATGTATGAAGATGAGGATACTTCAGTAGAGAAAAACCTGTCTCGCAAAGAATTTTAATGGACCACACTCATCAACGCTTGCATGCCTTGTGGCGTTCATTGCCAACGACTGCGACGATTGGAATATGGGATGAGTGAAGAAGAAACAAAATAGAAAAGAAAATTCTGCTTTAGTTCACATGGCCTCCCATCCGCACTGAGAGGATTACACTGTACAAGGACGCATTTTGTTAACTGTCAGAACGAAGTACATGATAATAGATAAAAGCAGGGCTGGAAATTCCGAAAAAAAAGAAAGAAAGAAAGAAAAATTGGACCAAGTTTTATGTTATTAATTAAAGTCAAAAAAATATACGTTAAGTAAAATGTTAAAACTTTATGGTAAATTTATATTTATAAGATAGAAGGTTAAAAACAATGTTATCTTTAGGTAGTCTCAGGCCCGCACCCAAAAATTTTTGTTGGGAGGTGGATGCAATGCTAACTACAAGACACCGCATCTATGTAGGGGGCCGCGGTGGCTCAGTGGTAGAGTGTTCACCTCTGGTGCATGGAACCCTTGGTTTGATCCCAGCTCGCGCAAAGTGAGCCTTGTGATAGACAAATACCGTGTGCGTGGTTTTCTCAGGGTTCTTCCGTTTCCTCCCACTTTCTCCATTCCACTATTTCCTTCCTCATTATCACCGTCTCCTTTAGCCTAGCCGACATAACCGTGGGACGTAAAACTTAAAAGATTTACGTCTACATAGTATTGAACCTATGTTATTCTGCACCTAAAAAAGATAAGTAATTATTAACTACTGTCCCCATACTCTCAAAATAATAATAATAATAATAATAATAATAATAATAATAATAATAATAATAATAATAATAATAATAATAATAATAATAATATATTGCTTTGATAAGAAAAGGAAGGGTAGAGATGAAGTGAAAAATCAAACCTTTACGCTACATCCAGTGTTCGAAGTGGGAAAAAAAGCAGAGGCGGTACGTTTTATTATGATTTTGACTCAACATACTTGTTATTTAAATATTGTCTTGATCACTGAAAAACCAGTGACGGTATGTCCTCATTAGTGAAAAACCAGAGGCGGTATGGCATACCATCGCATACCGTCTCACTTCGACCACTGGCTGCTACATCTATTTATTTCTCTGCTAAACAAGTATATTTTTAAGAGGGGGAGTCTGAACATACGTTTCCCCAGGCGACTGTAGGCAGAGATGGGGATGCGAGACGAAAAATAGCATGTGACATTCAAGATCAGACGTGCCTTTATTTTTCCACATAAGTACCACGTACATTGTGACATTTGTCGTACCAGTCTATAAGCTTCAAAAACCTTCGAGGGAAAATTCAGGGCTCTGCATACGGGGGAAGCGTCGAACAGCTTCTGTGATTTCAACATTGTTTCCAAAGCGCCTGCCGCCGAGAATCTTCTTCAAATTCGGAAACAGATGGAAGTCACTGGATGCGAGATCAGGTCTGTATGACGGATGGGCAAGATCCTCCCACCTTGGGGAAAACGAGAAGGGATACTTATTTTCGGACCCCCTCGTATTAAGAAAGTATACAAATGTATACCGAATTACGAAGATTTTGGGGGAAAGCCAGATCTGGCGGACTCCCGTCTGTGTATATGTGTGTGTGTGTGTGCCACTTGGTAGTCTCGATTTTCAACATTACTAGGGAGCTCATTTGTGGCTAAGCGTATAAATCTTTAAGTTTTACGTCCCACGGTTATCCCGGTTAGGCTAAAGGAGACGGTGATGATGAGAAATGAATGAAATGGTGGAATGAAGGAAGTGGGAGGAAACGAGAGAACCCCGAGAAAACCCACGAGCACGGTGTTTGTCCACCACAAAGTCCACACGGCGCGAACTGGGATCGAACCAGGGACCCCAAGCATCGGAGGTGAACGCTCTACCACTGAGTCACCGCGCCCCCATCGTGGCTAAGCGGTTAACGTACGCGCCTTTGGCATGGGACACTCGGATTCGATTCTCGGTAGGGGCTCATGTGGTTCGCATTTAATCAATATTTTCACGTCTCATGTAGTCTCGCTGCTGAAAGGGACGCAAAACTCAAAAATTAACTCAATCAACATTGTTAGGTTGTCGACATTGAGATAAAATATATGTTATGGTCTACACAGTCAAATCTCCAATTATGAAAACGAAACTTATGACACATCTCTAACAGGAGACTGTCAGTGTTTCTTTAATTCTTTTAAATGTTAAGGGCAGCACGGTAGCTTACAGATAAAGTGTTCATTTCTGATTCGCAGTCATAAGTTCAATTCCAGGAATGTAGACTTAATAGTGAAAAAACAGAGCTGTCAAATGTCTCGGATTATTCTTGTTTTCTTACCTTTTGTCATAGTTCAATCGACAGCAGAGCAGGCCGGTAGCCAGCCCAAAAATGTAGGGGGCGGATGAAGTTTGAGGGGGCGATCCAACCATATTATAGTTTATCACCATATTATAGTTCATTTGCAAGCCTACCGTGAAAATTTTGAGGGAGGCCAGCAAAAATTTAGGGAGTCCCGGTCCCCCTAGGCCATCCTGGATACGGGCCCGCAGGAACGTCATTTCAAATTTTGCTGGAGGAAGGAGGGGAGCAAGATTATACAGTTCATAAAGAATTTTACAGTTTGATTAGTTTAATTGATTAAAATTATGTATTTATCAAACTCAGGAGGTGAATTGCCCCCTCATACCCTCCTCAAATGGCCCCCCTGCTCGCTGCTGAAAGGGACGTTAAACTCAAAATCAACACAATTAATCCAAATACTCAAATTCTGAGGTTGTATACTTTCAAGTACAGACGATAATACTCTGTAGCTGATTTATGTTTGGAAGAAGGGCGAAAGAGGAGGACAAAATTTTAGCCCAGAAAGAGTAAATCTTTTGGAAGTACAACAAATGATATCGAATTTAAAACACAAAGTATAACATATACAATAATGGTTGACATATGGAAACAAGCAGAACTTTCTCACGTTTCCACGATACTACAAATGTTCTACATATCGTATATTTCTGAATTCAAGATGATGATTTTTTTCCCCAGCAATTTCGTACCCAAAGAATATGAACTCGTCTTGCTTTCCTAATTATGATGTAAAGCTTACTTTACTGAGGGGCCGCGGTGGTTCAGTGGAAGAGCGTTCAGTGGTGTGTGGGATCCCTGGTTCTTTCCCAGCTCGCGCCAAGTGAACTTTGTGGTGGACAAACACCCTGTGCGTGGGTTTTCTCAGGGTTTTCCCGTTTCCTGCCTTTCTTCATTCCACCATTTCATTAATTTCTCATCATATCGTTTCCTTTATCCTAGCCAGCATAAGTGTCGGACGTAAAACTTAAAGATTTCATTTCTTTTCTTTTTCTTTCTTTCTTTTCTTCTTTTCTTTCTTTCTTTTTTATTTTTCTGCACAGATTCATGAGCTTTCCGTAAGCTCTAACTTTATCCTATTCCTCGCCTACCGCGTTAAACTTGAATGTTCACAGATTCAATGGCCCCTGCAATGAGGAAGTATCTGATTTGATTTTTAGTGTAGTTTTACAGCAAGTTCTGAAAATATAATTAATGTGCTGTAGATGTATTTTTTTAATAATCCTTTGTTTAAAAAAATGGGAGTCGTCCTGGATTGAGAAATATACGGTATGTCCTGTTGGTTACAGGATGCACATAGAAGTGGTAGTCCAGCTCGGACAGCACGATTTGCAACATTTAGGATAGCTCACGAGACAAGATAAGACAGTTTTTGTAGTGATACGATACGAAATGAGACTGAGACGAGACATCCTTTTGAGATGGGACAGCCTCAATTCTGTCTCATTTTCACCGTAGTAATGTTCCCTGTTGATGATCACCTAATGCGTTCCCTTAGCTCCGCGAGTATTATTTTGGCAGTAGATGTATGTAAACAGCCACCTTTGGTGATCTGGAGTTTTTTTTAACAAGCCCGTAACTTGTTCCTGGTGCAGTTGGCGGGTGCTCGGAGAAAGCGAACCCTTCCGCAGAAAGCGAACCCTTTCTCATCTCTCTTGTCTCGAAAAAAGCTTACGATTACTGAGCTACATTTAGTGTCCCAGCATAGCACATTATTGTTTCTGACCCAGGTTTGATTCTCGGTAGAAGCTCATGTGGTTCGTACCCGACGTTAAGCTGTAAGGCCATGTTTCATATAGCCTCGCTGTTGAAAGGGACGCTAAACTTCAATCTAATCCAATCCAATTATTTCTGACTTACTCCAATTTATTATTTACATCTGTACGTACGGGAAGCACAACGTTGCTTTAATATATACAGTACTTTAAATAGCATACAAATAGACTGGGAAATTGATATAATAAATAAATAAAGATTCATAGTTATTAAATCATAAATTAATAACTAGGCGCGGCACTTGGCACAAGACTCCATTTTGTTCTTAATTATGAAGTTTGAAAATGCAGAACGTATCTTTCTTCTTTCTCTTTTAACGAACACGTTTCGTTCCAGACAATTGTACTGGAAATGAACAAAGGTGGACATTGAATTGAATAACGGTACGACATTCTATCGCAACGTGACCACGCCACTTCGCCTACAATTTGCTGTAAATGTGCTCCTCTTCGATTCTTTTTGAAGATGGCCACCCATTCGTGTTGTTTCACCACCTCCACCCAAGGACAAGTGGTTCACTCCCCCTTCTAAAAGACACCTTCATTTGTCGTTGACGTGCTTGGCTTCAAGTTGGAGTGGTTGATAAAATATTAACGGTTTCCAGTTTCTCTTCTTTTCCACGTCGAAGTGTGAGTCTTCTCTTTGTGCACGATGAACGAATATTTTGTAGTGTGTGCACAAAGAGAAGACTCACACTTCGACGTGGAAAAGAAGAGAAACTGGAAACCGTTAATATTTTATCAACCACTCCAACTTGAAGCCAAGCACGTCAACGACAAATGAAGGTGTCTTTTAGAAGGGGGAGTGAACCACTTGTCCTTGGGTGGAGGTGGTGAAACAACACGAATGGGTGGCCATCTTCAAAAAGAATCGAAGAGGAGCACATTTACAGCAAATTGTAGGCGAAGTGGCGTGGTCACGTTGCGATAGAATGTCGTACCGTTATTCAATTCAATGTCCACCTTTGTTCATTTCCAGTACAATTGTCTGGAACGAAACGTGTTCGTTAAAAGAGAAAGAAGAAAGATACGTTCTGCATTTTCAAACTTCATAATTAAGAACAAAATGGAGTCTTGTGCCAAGTGCCGCGCCTAGTTATTAATTTATGATTTAATAACTATGAATCTTTATTTATTTATCCAGGTACAACTCTTGGTAGCCTACATCATTTCCAACAGCTTGTCACAATTCATTGACTTATTTTCAGAACTAAAGGCCAATCTACACCATAAAAGATCTTGTACAAGATCTTGTAGCTGTCATAAAAAAATCTTGAAACCCAATCTTTCTATTTACTGTCTACACATATCAACTTCTTGAAAGCAAGAAAGACATTTCCACCCATGCAGCACTGCGCTCTAGTGGACAAATAGTGAACCTTCTCATTACAGGGTTCTGCCTGGATGACAAATGGGTTTACCTGAATCACCTGAATGAAGTCTATCTATATATTGTATTTTTCTTCACATTTATGTGGCTTTCAGATATTCACTATTTTTAATTAAGAGTTCAAATACAGAATTACACACCTCCAATTTAAAAAAATCCTTACATTTGACCTTTTTCTAAACAAAGAATCGCAAAATTTGAAATATTAAAGAAATTGGCCTTCATTCCCTCTTCAACATCGAAATTTTTGACAACGCTGCAGCATGTGTTCAGTTATTTATAAGAAGGAGTTGATATGCCGAATTTCACATCCCTTACTTAAGGGATTTCTAAAATACTCTCGGTAAAACATTTGAACACCCATTACCGCTTCCCCATTTGAGTTCGTATTTTAATTTAAAATCCTTTCTGATTCCTTGCTATCATATTAAAATGATTTTTCTTCCAAATATCACATTTTTTAGTATATTAGTATGACCTGGGCCAGTGGTGTAACTACAATGGAGCGAGTGGAACAGTTGCTCCAGGGCGCACAGTAAAAGGGTGCATGTGCGAACGGACTTTATGCAAAGAACGTTTGAAATCATTTCAAAAGGTACGCTATGACTATTAGCAATTAATTGGCAACAGCCGATACCGGAGGCGGATCCAGGAATTTTTGAGGGGGCGGGCAGGTTTGAAAAATAAACTTGAAACATTTTTCGATATTTGGTTCGCTAACTAAAAGTGTGGACTGCAGTGCTTCATAATTCGTATTTATCTCCACCCTTCTAGAGGCGGCACTGAGGAGTGGCGAACGCACCCAGAATCTTCCTTTTGAAAGAAGTTTTATATATATATTTTTCCTAAAGCCTTTAAACAAGCGCTCCGTTAGGGACTAATTTATATATTTTACTCCTCATGGAATATGGATTTCTCTCAGGATTAGAAACCTGCTTGTGTTTGATTATTTTTGAAAGTATATTTTAACATCAAAAGATGATATTATATTACGAACGTTTCTATTCTATCCATTAATTAAATCATATCTAAAAGTGAGACAAGTGTAATATCAGAGAAGGGGGATGGGATAACGAGTCAGTTGTTACGCCATGCCAGCTCTGTTGGCCCGTGTTTCACGATGCGAGCAGGTGTTTTCACGATTCATCTTACAAATATCTCCCAAACCGTTACTCCCTGTTAAAAATCTTAGTGAACCTTCTTTGTAGAAGTAGTCTTAGAAATAAAATGAAAAACGAACAAACAAGCCAGACTGTACGATAACAAAGATATGAGTGATACCGTAAACGCTTCCAGAGGGAGAGGGTCTCGATTTTTACAAATATCCCCTAACCAGTTACTTCCAGCTATAAATTGTACTGAATCGTATTTGTACTACGTAATCTTAGGGGGAAAAAAAGAGTGAACGCGCTAGGGTATATAGTAACGAAGATATGAGTGATGCCATAAACGCTTCACAGGGGGGTTTAGGGGAATAGCGGGATAAGCATCGGGGAGAATTTAGGAGAATTTTGAGAAATTATACCTTTACATGTGTGCTAACGATTGGTAGATAATTCATCTTGCTACAAATTTGTTCTGACATTTTCCCTTCATTGACCGGGCTAGTGGGCAATATATATATATATAACCGGGTCACGGATAATTCGCAACAGAAAATGAAAAGGGGTCAATTCCCACCAGGAAAGCAAAAGGAGATAGGTTATTCGTTAGCTTTCAATTCGGTTCCAATTAGCTTTTACTGTTTGCACTTGAAAGTAAAATACAAACCCATTAGAGGGGAATTTTAACTTGCTTTGAATATATAATGAAACTGCCAATAGTATCTTTACCGGTGTCTGTACTGTCAGAATGGACGGACAGATTTGAAATCTTTGAGTTTTACGTCCCACGGTTATGCCGGTTAGGCTAAAGGAGACGGTGATAATGAGAGATGAGTGAAATGGTGGAATGAAGAAAGTGGGAGGAAACGGGAGAACCCCGAGAAAACCCACGAGCACGGTGTTTGTCCACCACAAAGTTCACTTGGCGGGGGCTGGGATCGAACCCGGGACCCAAAGCACCAGAGGAGAACGCTCTACCACTGAGCCACCGCGCCCCCCTACGGACAGATTTGAGTTCAATATTCAGCAACTTAAAGCAGATATAGTTTTCGGCAAATTTCAGAAAACTACTCAAATCAATCCATCAATTCCAAAGTTACAAGCAAAATAAATTTTACATAAGAGAAAGAAATTTTGTCGCTGATTGTACATTCGTCACTGGTTTGATTCGTCGTGTTGGAACAATTCTAGTTCATAACATGTAAATTTAAATATCTATTACATTCAGAGTATTTTCCCACATTTTCTGTACTTCAATTATAAATGGTGCCAAAATTTCCGTTTGCTTCGTTTCTTGGTGCCAAAATTACCGGTGCCAAAACTACCGTGTCAAAACTACTGGTGCCAAAATTTCCGCCTTTCGTTAATCAGTACGTCCCGTCTCATATAGCCTCGCTGCTGAAAGGTACATTAAACTCAAAATCAACTCAACTCAATAATAATAATAATAATAATATAATCCAGAAATGCTTTAGGGGTGGCTGCAAATCGGATGATTAATATATATCCTTCATATACATAAAACAAAACCTAATAGACGACTAATTAGCTTCCATGGGCACGTTTTACGTTACAGAAAGATCAGTATTATAAACGTAATTTGGAAGATTGTATAAATATAAAGAAGCAGGCAACAATGTAATCCTGGTATCTTATGCGTTCATCACAGGGATGATACCGTATTGTAGTAATATACATAGAATATAGAAATAGTCTATAGTTGTTTTAAGACATTGGATAACTCCAGTATGTGACGTAAAATAAAGTGCATTTTCAGCGAAAAACAATTCCGCATTTTTCGCCTGTGATCAGTACACCAAGATTTAAAAAAAAAAAAAAAAAAAACTTGGACGAATATTTTTTTGTTTCCCCCTCTGTGAATTTACAAACCCGAAATTCGGAAACAGTGTGTTCCAAATCCTCCCAATACGTTTCAAAAGTGCAATTATTTTCACCAGTGCAGTGATTAAATCTCCATGGATTGGAAATTAAGATGTGTTTTGTGCTCCTCAAATTAACCTAAATTGCGTAATTTTTCTCAATTAGTATAGGGGACCAAGGAGTGGTCCAAGGACCTATTATATCAGAATAATTTATAATGAAAGATATTTCTCCCTAGGGTTGGGGATGAGAAGTCGAACCTAGAAATTTAAATGGAATTAATGTTTATGTAATTGAAATAAAAATATGGACTGAAAGTTTATTTGATGTGCATCGAGTGATGTACCCTAGAACGAATATGACATGTCTTCGACGTGAATATATATATATATATATATATATATATATATATATATATATATATATATATATATATATATATATATATATATATATATATATATATGTTTAGGTAGAGACCACGGAAAATAAAAAAAAAATATGGACACTTTTACTAGTGCAAGTGAGTCTCGCTAAATAAATTGATGTTAGTAATATGAGACAGGACTCAAAAGTTGAATAATTTGGCTTAAAAAGAACCAAAACTCATCGAAGATTTTCTCTAAAACATTTTTTTTAATTACACGTTGTAGAATGGTCAACGAAAGATTTTTTTATTTTTTCATTTATTTCACGAAAATTTAAGTATGTTGACATCCTATTGTCAATACTTGAAGTATCATTATGTTTTTTTTTTATTCATTCTTCTTTTACTTTCAATGTATTTAAATTCGTTAATATCTATACATATAATGTAGTAATTCCATACTGTCGTATCTATGTGACTATTGATCACTGGCGGATCCACGTGGGGGGCGGAGGGGGCGACCGCCCCCCCCAAAGGTCTTCTACATCCAGCATATATCGTTCGGAAATACAAATATTGTCTTTTCCCGGCCGATCCAATCTGTGTAGCAAGCCTAGTAGAGTCTAATCAAAATGTGTGGTACTTAATGGTGCTTAATACAATACAAACATATTTGAATTGTGAATACTTCTGTCCCTAGTTCCTTGGGACGGTTACCATAAGCCGCAAACGAGAGAGAATGATTCATACGTTGAACGAACAGCTGTAGGAAGAAGGAAATACGGTTCACTCTGTGAACTAAAAATTATATTTTAAAATTGTGTCCTAGAAAAAAAATGTGGGGATGGAATTCAAAACCTGAAACTTCAATTACCTTTACCTTGAATAAAGAGAAATATAGAATATTCAGCGCTCCTTAATGTAAAGCTCTCTAAATCTGAGATGGGACTTTTAGGTTGGTTGATTGATTGATATGTATTTACGTCGTTCGTCAAAAGTGATGCTTCACAGAACGAGAACCAGAGTTTAAAGTTGGATCTGAACCACTGTAGTGCGTTCGATGTTCACTCACCGGGTATCAAACCACAGAACCTCATGCATGAGAGATCAAAAGTACTCTCGCTAGATACTACATCAACAAAGAACTGTGACTTTTGAGGTTCAATACGGAAACATTCATTGTGACTTTTAATGGCATTTCATCTTTTCTTGGGAAATAATACAAGCTACAAGCTGTTGTGGTTCTGATCTTCGCATAGGCCCAACCACTTAAGCTAGAAACTTGAAATTCGGATAGTTGATAGGATTTGTGATCTAGGATACCACTAAGGAAGGATTTTTGGGAAATTCAAAGAAAGGAATGGGGAAAGGGGTGGAAATTATTTTAATAAGATGGTCATCTCTCCAAATCCCTTAAGGTTAGAGACTTGAAATTTGAATTTGGATTTCTCATTTAAAGTAATTTGACACGTGTTTCATCATTTTTTGATACTTTAGTAAAATGGGGAAGAGAGGTGGAAAGAAAAAGGGGGCGGTGCTTGCAATTATTATAATAAGATATCTAAGAATCTTTGAAGGTTAGAAACACGGAATTTGGTATATGGACTTCTCACTTAAAACAATTCAATACATATTTCAGCGTTTTTGCCTTCTTCTTCTTCTTCTTCTTCTTCTTCTTCTTCTTATTATTATTATTATTATTATTATTATTATTATTATTATTATTATTATTATTATTATTATTATTATTATTATTATTATTATTATTATTATTATTATTATTATTATTATTATTATAAGATGCCTATATCTCGGGATCACTTACGGCTAGATATACGAAAGTTGCTAGTTTGATTATTCATTTAAAATAATGAAACATGGATTTGAGCATTTTTTGCCACTTAACGTAGAAGGGCAAAAACAGAGGTGAGGGTTCACTAAAATGTTTGTGAGGTGTTTGAATTTCGTGACAGCGTTTTAGCTCAATCCAATTCTATATGAAAGACACAGAAGGGAGAACGCGAAATATTGTGTCACAGTACCACGTAGAAGCATTTACTATATTGTGCGTAGCCGTATTCCGAATAAATTGCGGGTCTGGGAGCGAAATCCCACCTAAGCGAAGGCTACTATAATATACTTTTATTGTTGTTGTAAGCATGACTATAATTATACTTGTTTCTAAATGCTGCTTTTAAGAAATTACTTAATAAAGCCAATTTCCAACCCCCTGTTCCTAATCTGGACTAATGCGTTTTTTTTTTCTTTACATACTCAATTATACCACTGCAAAAGCGGAGCATTCGGACAAAATACCCTATACGGTGCTCATGGTCCCGGGTTCGATTCCCGGTAAGGGTACATTTTAACGAAAAATGTGGTTCGAATTTCACTATAATCAGTAAGTGCACGTCTTCTTTAGCCGTCATGTAATTACCGTGGAACGTTAAACTCAAGCAACAAATCAAAATACTCTATATACAGAGGTCTGTACTTTTGTAATAATGTCCTATATTTGTCTTCTTGCTCTCTCCTGTTTAAGTGGAAAATTCCTGGATGTACCAGAAATTGAATTCCTTACACATTCATCTTTAAATACATAAATTGAGTACAGTTGGGAGCTTTTCTTGAGAAATGAACAATTCCATGGGTGTCAAAGTTTATCAGTCAGTGACTCCCCAACTCCTCGCGAATCCTGGGTTCTATACCAATCATAGAAATGTTTTCTTCACCTTTGATACATCAGAAGATTTTGGTACGATTTATATAGCCGCAATATTAACGCGCACTTAAAAAAATGTCAACAATATTGACAAATTGAAATCATGGTGAAAAACGAAACTTAACGGAAATTCAACACCTTGCCCTCAGGAAATGTTATTCGCATAGCGCCAGAGATCAAAGATGATGTCCCTCTCAGAGAGACACTGAAAAAAAGTCATGGATACGGATCGACGACCGGAACATACCCTCTCATTCTATTGGATAATGAAATTGATAGATTTATGTCAAGCTTCATGTTTCCTTGCGATCACTTTAGTGAAACAAAGGGAAGCTATATTTATATACACAGAGGAGAAATGGGACAGGCTTCGTGGCAGGTAACAGATGACAGGATAAATACCATCGTCAATATAGCACTTTCTGTTGTGTAAGTACTGTCCAATACAGCGCATCTGATAAATCGCGATGACTAAATGTGAAGTGAATCATGATACCGCCACGCCTCCGAAACGGAAGTGCGTATTTAATTTAAATCTAGAGAAAAATATAATTTCATTTTAAAAAAACTTACAAATTCGGGTCATAAAATATAATCTGGGAATCAGGTTTACATCCCCCCCTCCAGCCCCGGATTCATGTGTGTCCCATTTTTCCAAATTGAAATTCTGGTCACTTTGAAGCTATGCTCATCTTCCAGGAAGCGAACCGCCCCCTCCAAATGATTCTTCTGGATCCGCTAGTGCTATTGATGACAAACATTTTTTTTAACTTATGCAATTGTAACTTATCTGTATTCTGCTAAACTAATATTTTTTTTAATAGATGTAATAAACTGTTTTGTAAATTGTAGTTAGGTTAGTTTAATTTAAATATACAAATCCTATACGCTGTCCTGTATGAGTGTGTGTGTGGCTGGACATTAGATTTAGTTTGAATTGAAATATTTGTGTTTACCTATATGTAGACTTGCTCATTAATGGTAATCAGTGGCTGCAGTTTACTACTAATAAATACTAATGAAAACCGCTGATTCTATCTGAAATGGCTCTATGAGAGGAGCGAAGAGAACAAAAGAAGCCGGAACTAACCATTGTTTATTAATATTTTGGAATATTGAATCTCCAGAGACCAATTAAATATTTTTTTTTCCTGCGACCAGTTTAACAGTACAATCGATCTCAGAATTTAAACCTCAAGTGTTGAATTAACATCGAACAGTTTTGAAATGATAATATAAACTTTCTCATTTATTTTCGGCGCTAGCCTGGGGTGATCCCCGAAAATGTGGTCATCCTGGTGCTAGGTCCGGTGTGTGTGAGTCGACATGTGGCTATCTCGACCATCGAATACCAAATCATTACCGAATAATCATTGAAATCAATTTCAATTCGACAACTTTTCAACTCCTTTTACCATATCCCCTAAATTAACCAATAACATATTTTCTCTTTCCTCCATCTTCTTACTCTCCCTCTTTTACCTTCTTCCATTTTCCTTTTCTTCTTCTTCTTCTTTTCCTTTCTCTCTTTCTTTCTCCTTTTAAAAATAAAAACTGAAAAAGGGGGTCGTGACTGGGAACTCAAGTTGAAATAAACACGGTCATACATTTATTACATTTTTATTTTCTCTTCGGAAGTCCGATAATAAGAATTCTTTTATTTTGATGAAATCTAGAATACTCTAAGTTAATAAGATAATGATATATCATCCCCACGAAGGATGAAAGGTTCCCACTCACGACTTGACTTGACTTGGGTTTACACTCTATTTCCAAATACACTATGCAGTACCAGTACCATACAAAGTTTTTTTTTCTTTTTCAACCAAACTATACAAAATCTCACTTTTATTCTGTGGGTTCGAGGAGCCTCCCTTGTTGGACCTACTTGAGACCAAAAAAAAAAAAAAACTTTGACTTCCAGGGTTAATCAAACTTGGAAAACAATTCAGTTGGTATTCGACTCTGGAAAATCGAAGTCCCGGATACTCGACGCAAGAACAAACAGCAATGAAAACCATAATGTCAGGTTCAGCAAATGTTAAAAGCACAGGAAAAATGGGCCGCTAATGGATTTACATATCACTATTTACAAATAGTAGGTTTTGCCAATATCAAAAGTTCAGAACAGAAAATAGCAAACAAAATATAACTATTTATAATGCAATAAGTGTTTTACATGTCCACTTTCTATTATTCATATCATTATAAGAAACAACAAGCAAAAATTTTTCAAACATTTAGTTTCAGTGTTATACGTTATGCACAAAGACTGGAGTCGTTTCTGCAAAATCTGAAACACTCTTCCAAGTTTCTCTTTTGGTGGTTGACCCACAGCATCTTGATGAAGCGCAGTTGAAACCGTTTCTTCAACTTGTTGAATTCCATGAATAAACTTCCAAATAGTTGGGTGGGACATTCCTACCAAATGATGAAACTTCTAGTTCCACGATTCACAAATATTATTTGTCCTAGTTGCTGTTCAAAGTGGCTTGGTGAACATTCCAAGTGTCTGGGGAATATAGAAGGGGCACATTACGTAAGCGAATATTCCCAGACCAAGCTTTAACACGGCAATACGCGCCGGACACGTAGTACTATCAAAATAGTCCAGAAGTTACAGCTCTTCCTCTGAATTCTCTTGTATTAATTGATGCACATCTGCTATGAGAAGAAATGCCAATCCATTCGTTTTTCTCGCAAAATAGACGAATATTTTCATTGCTCTTGTACCGTTCTGTGAGTCCAAGCTCTTGGACGTTCCTTCATGTTGACTGAGTCAGATGAAAAACCCAACGGTGTATACGACTTGAATTTCCAAAAGTTCCTTTTACAGCCGCATTTCCTCTATCTTGAAATCCATAACCACAGTTACAGGGTCTGGATATTCACTAAATTCATTGCAGTGATGCACCACCACACGAAACAGTTCTTCATATGAATTTTGTGTGTTGCAGTGCATTAAGGCGTAGGCCTACACCTAGTAAAGGAAGTCTTACCTCAAATAACATATACGTGATTTTTTTTAAGGAACCATTGAAAAAATGCCGTCCACCATCCATGTTTCACTTCTCAATAGCTCCATAAGGCTATATTTAAAGACGCTTATGCTTTGCCTCTATTTAGTTCAACAAAGGTGAAAAATAACCGTGACAAAATTTCCTATATGATAATATTTCTGTGAAAAAATTACTGGAAATTTAATCTCTTGTCTCAAATACGATATCTAAAATAGGGCTATGTAACTCATTATTTAATAATAGAGGAAGCAACTACAGTTTTAGAGGAAGCAACTACAGTTGCCCTGTACAAAAGCTCCAATTTAAGCAATACTTTACATGCAGTAACATAACTAGGTGGTTGCGTGTTAAAAGGACATTAGAAGAACTTAAAACACCAAAACGGCGTAATCGAATTTTCCGAAGAAATAAAATTAATTTCAATGATTTTTTCCAAACCAAACTTTGACTTTCCGCTGAATAAAGTCGAAGTCACTACTCCAAAAATGAAATGAAATGAAATCTCTAAGTTTTACATCCCACGGTTATGCTGGCTAGGCTAAAAGAGGCAGTGATGAAGAGAAATGAATGAAATGGTGAAATGAAGAAAGTGTGAGGAAACGAGAGAATCCCGAGAAAAAACATGCACACGATATTTGTCCTCCAGAAAGCTCACGTGGCGCGAGTTGGGATCGAACCAAGAACCCCATGCACCAGAGGTAAATGTTCTACCACTGAGCCATCGCTGCCTCTATTAATAAAATTGCAAACCTTTATTCATGTTATAAGTCTACAGCATACAGCATACAGTATATATATATATATATATATATATATATATATATATATATATATATATATATATATATATATATATATATATATATATATACATTGTATTATTTATACCTTTTATAAACTATGAGATGTAAATAATGCCACGGACCTTCTAACGTCGTAAATATATTTCACGTGAATTACTTTTCTATATTGAAAGTATTTATGGCCAAAACCTATCAACACGATATTTTCAGATTTCGAACATCCAAAACTGGAACATTACGCGCTTAAAAGTAGGTCAGATAAGCTAGTGAATCTGCATGCATAGTAAAATTAAGTGAAGTTGACTGATAGTAACTCCCCCTCCATCACATTTGGGCCTCAACTCTCTGTGCTATTCGCCTATCTTCACAAAATTGATTCCCTCCCTTCACAGTGTTTCACGAAAAGCACTTGGACCCAATAGAGCGCTCAACTCTTATGCGTTTGGTCCATAGGTCAATTTCAGCCACTGTCAAGTGAGCTTTTGGTGGACAAACACTGTGTGCTTGGGATTCTCCTGTTGCATCCAACTTTATTCAACCATTATCACCTATCTCATCATCAACCATAAGTCACGTTAACATGTTACTAATATATTAAACTTAAAGCCAGTTATACTAAAGTAATCGGTAATTAAAGGAATATTTAATTGATGTTATAATAACTGTTGTACTTACTCAAGCTTTTGTTTCCTTCCTTTGTTCTTTTTAGTTGTAAACAAACCTCGTTCAGTAAATGACTCATCATCATCATCATCTTATTATTATTATTATTATTATTATTATTATTATTATTATTATTATTATTATTATTATTCACCAATTTAATGCCCGAGGCTACAAATATCGTTCGGTAGTTAGTAAATATATGAAGCTTATAATAAACTAATAAGAGCGTGTTGCGTAGTAAAGTATTAACAGCACGAAGTAGAAGATATAGAATGAGGGGTGTTACGACCTCCCATGCCATGATACGATATGCATAAACCGACTCGCAAGAAAACGACAGTTGTTCTTTGTTCAATGACGTCACTCATGATGAAAGAAACAACTGTCCATAGGCGGTCAGAATCTCACATACAGATGGATGTATGAAATATATAGCTGACGTATATAATATACGTATACATGTGTAGTACACGGAAGTTTGTTAGATATCAGACACCCTGCAGCGACATGATATAATGTCTAAATGAGAAAAAGGCAGTAACTATGTAGTATATGGATAACGTATGCTCCATACAGATTTCCGTACTAATCGTAAGGATTCCATATATTTGTACAGCGGTGGACACTTCTAAATGGTACAGCCATATGGAGATTTACGGCTAAGGTGTACCATTTAGAAGTGTCCACCGCTGTACAACATACCGCTGTCCGAATAACGGATTTTTCTCAGTGTACACATAATTCTATACTATATGCAATAGTATCATATATACTTTGATTTTCATATTTATGTTGTCAATGTAAATAGCAGCAATACAAAATATCAATATCAATATCAAAATACTTGTATGTTCTTTTGTAGTTTCAATCAAATCATAGGGTCAGATAATGGGGGATCAGGGCCGTCTTACGCATCCTTTTGCATTGTTTGCTTAATATATGGCCAAACATGTCTTGAGGCTGTGAACTGTGGAACCTTTTACGTACTGCGAGCAGTGGCGGTTTTAGCGAGTAGACACGGGGCTACCCAAAAATATATAAAACTGAAAATATATTTTATAAACACTAAAAGATATAATAAAAAGTAAATATATTTTCACTTTTTTTATTAATGGTAAATAATTATTTAATAAACAGCATCAACAACTACTGTACAGGTAATTTCCTATTGTCATTAATCAATCGAATGTGCATATGTATCCATACGCGAGGAGCGGACCTACCCAAAATTAAAATCCTAAAGCCGCCCCTGACTGCGAGCTTTAGCATGTTGGAGGTGAACTTCTGGAAAACAATACAATTGAAATGACTTGATACTAGACCGAAGTAAGTTTGTTTTATCTTTGTTTCAGCTATAATGTCAAACGGTTTACTTGCAACTGAGTCAGTCAATTTTCAATTTCTATGCAGTTAGCTTTCTTTCTTTTTTTTTTCTTTTTCTTTAATCACATTCATTTTTACTGATATAGATGTGAATAACGCTGCTAATAAGAGAATAGTATCTAGGTATTTTTCCAAGAAGAACAAGTAGAATAACATCTAAAATTTATGATAAAACTAAAAGAAAGAGTTATTCTTCTTACAGAATTATTGCGAAAAAATGAAATGAAATCTTTAAGTTTTACGTCCCACGGTTATGCCGGTTAGGCTAAAGGAGACGGTGATGAGATATGAATGAAATGGTGGAATGAAAAAAGTGGGAGGAAACGGGGGAACCCCGAGAAAACCCAGGAGCATGGTGTTTGTCCACCACAAAGTCCACACGGCGCGAGCTGGGATCGAACCAGATACCCCAAGCAACGGAGGTGAACGCTCTACCACTGAGCCACCGCAGCTTCTATCTACAATCAAAATATAGGCATAATTAGAATAATTGCAAAACCTAAAGAACAACCCTGAAAATTATGTACATCGGTTCAAATTTCCATTTAATCCATCATATATATATATATTATATATATATATATATATATATATATATATATATATATATATATATATATATATATATATATATATATATATATATATATATTTGGTGACAATCAGTTTATCGGAAAAAACATTATTATTATTATTATTATTATTATTATTATTATTATGAAAATTAGTAATTGTGAAAGATAATAACTTCCATTAAAGCTGCTATGATTACAGAATTTAGCTTGCAGTACCATCCTGAATTCAGTATGCTATTTATTCCCGGCGGGAGCTCATGTGGTTCGGATTCCACGTTAATCAGTAGGTCCACGTCTCATATAGCCTTGCTGCTGAACGGGACGTAAAAATCAATCAATCAATCAATCAGTATGCTATTTTCATATCTGTGAGGAAGCTAAATTATTTCGATGCCTACATTCATGGAACCGAGCTGTTAACAAAAGAAGAGACACTTGTTTTCCCTGGCAGTCCTAAAAATGTGTATTTTGGCTCTTCCCCCTCCAGCCCAAAAGAAACCGTTGTTTCGGAAGCGGCGCAACTGGATTTTCTTTTATGTCAGCGGGAGGGCGATAGCAGGTAGCAAGCAAGACGGCCCAAAAAGTTGGACACTGTTGAACTTCTTGCAAGATGGAAAAAATGTTTTATGACCCTATCAAGACTATGTGTACACGGGGAAATATGGTAGGGTTTCAAGATTTTTTTTATGACAGCTACAAGATCTTGTACAAGATCTTTTATGGTGTAGATTGGCCTTAAGCCTGTAATGACAAGACGACGCTACTCCATTTTGTCTGCTGGACGGGCAGTAGGTCTCTCTGTAACATTTCGATGTATCTTTTCATCGATCTATCTTCTAACATCGAAATAAAAATACTGTTCAAATTTCTTCGATGTATCTTTTCATCGATCTATCTTCTAACATCGAATTAAAAGTACTGTTCAAATTTCGATATTCCGATATAGTCTATCGATTAATCGTTTAATATTTTCAACTATCGAAATATCAAAATCAAAAATATTATTGATCGAAAATCGATATTATGTGTGTCAATACTTCGATTCATCGATACTTTCAATATTGAAATCAAAAACATTACTGGTGAAAAAATCGATATTTTTTTCGATGCTGCAATATTGCGACATTTCGAAATTTTTGATGATCGATATTTGAACTAAGTTTAGATATTTTATCGATTTAGATTTTTGATAATCAAGTACAGATATTGCACAACCCTACCGAGCAAGCAAAACGCAAGCGAATAGCGTAAGACGTGAGATGCATGTTACGAAGGCGCATCAATAAGCAACGCTCAATTTATTCGTTGGCTGAATTAGAAAAATTGAAATTTTTGAGTTTTACGTCTCATGGTTATGCGGCTAGGCTAAGGAGACGATGATGATGAGCAAAGCACGAAATGGTGGAATGAAGAAAGTGGGAGGAAACGGGAGAACCTTGCACCCATGCACACGGTGTTTGTCCACCACAAAGTTCATTTGGCGGAAGCAGGGGAAACCTGGGACCCCATGCATCAGAGGTGAACGCTCTACCACTGAGCCACTGCAGCCCCTGTTGGCTGAATTAGAGTTCAGCGTTCCTTTCAGCAGCGAAGCTATATGAGACTTGGATCTACAGCTCAGTGTTGGGTAAGTTACTTGTAAAAATGTAACGCGTTACAAGTTACTTTACTTTCTCATAAAATGTAACGCGTTAGTAACGCGTTACTTGCCCCAAAAAAGTAACTGTTACTTTACTTGGAAAGTAACGCGTTACTAACGCGTTACTTTTAGGTCCGAAACTTTGAATATGTGAAAACATCTTATTACTTCAATTTTCCGTACTACTATTACTACCGCTATTTTATTATTATTATTATTATTATTATTATTATTATTATTATTATTATTATTATTATTATTATTATTATTATTATTATTATTATTATTATTATTGCACGTTCTGAATTGCTTTATGTAAATTTTTGCTTGACAGCTATATGAATATTTTCATATAATGTAACATTGACTAAAATGCCATACTGCGTTACTCACAGGGATGGGCTACGGTGATCAGATGTACTGATTTTCGCAGTACAGTACTATTTTTCAAAGAGCTGTCCTGCGTGTTGCGAAGACACCTAGAAAATCGAGAAATATTATTCTTTTAAATGTTCTGCGAAATGTCCAGAGTTAATTTATTTGTAATATCTTAATGTTTTATTTTTTATTCACAACATTTTGAATCAAATGCACTCTTTTCCTGAATGATGACCCGCTGTGTTTTTTTAACACTCCTCAGAAGACTAGGGATGGAGAACAATCAACAAACCATTTTTTTTTTTTTTACACAATGCATTGCTTTTACTGAGAAGGGTTTGTTGAGATATCGGTAAGGTAGGAAAAGTTTATTTTTCAACTTATGTTAGTGATGAGTACCTGTAGAAGTTCCCTTGTGCCGGTCTAAATTTTCTCTCATTTCTTAAAATAATACCACGCTTCGAATATATATATATATATATATTAGCCCAACACGAAGTTTCACTGTATGTTCATAAAAATAAACCATTTTGTCATTCGTCAAAGCATTTGGAGTTGTGTTGAATTCCTGGAATACTTTAGTTCAGTGCTTCTTCTTTTTAATAAAATGTTGATTAACATAAGGTTAACATTAAATGAAATAAGGATATGCGTATTGCCGACGCAGTAAACTACCATATAGTATTATACTTGTGTTTTACTTTTCGTTTGTTAGAATCTGGTCACTCTAGGATGGGCGAGTTTTCTTTGAAACTCGATTCGAGTAGAAACAGACACCTTTGAGCTCGACTCGAGAACTCGGCTCGAAAAATTTCCTCCAACTCGACTCGATTTCGGGTCGAGTTTCAAGTGTAATCGAGCCAAATTTGGTGTGTAGTTTCGAGTACTCTCTTCAAGTATCTTGCATAGACAATCAATGATATGTGAAGTATCTGTCTATTGGAAATGAAGTGACTGTGTATTTGATATAAAGAGACATGAACTTTTGGAAACTTATTGAAGAAAACTTTGACTAGAAGTGTACATTCTCAGACACCTGTTGTAAATGCATATTTGTTAAATAAACTCGACTAGCTTCCTTCTTTCCTTTCCGCATACCTTCGAGCACAGCCTGATACTTCCCGATTAAGTCATCATTCTTGAGTTGGACAAAACTAGGAGGAACAGAACAACAAGGGGTATTCGACACGCGATCAAGAGAGGTGCAGGATCATCGGAGAGAAGCGGATCCCACCATTGGAGGACCACCGACTCCAAATTCAAAGAATACCATTCTGCTGGTTCATCGCCACAGATACATTTGTTAGTTACGATTAGTAGAATGGGAATGTAAAAGGACATTATCATAAGACGCATCATCGACGCCCCTTGCAGTTCAACAGGATTAAGATCCAGATGTTGACTGTCACCAGCTAATCCAGACTTCTCCAGATATTCATCCCAGATGACCAGGACGACGCCAGCTTCATTGGATACATCAGGCTAGTGCTCATTCCTACTCTTTAATTACAACCTTTCTCTTTCTCTCACCTTTTTCCCCAACTAGTCATTTTCTAAATTAAAAACATTTGAATTTTATTTAAATTCAACCACAATTTTACAGTTAAGTACCGTGTTGTGCATCAGTTCCATCCCCATTTGATTGCATTTATTTATTTCATATTCTGAGCTATAACTGATGACACAGCACCGGCACATGGTGAAGATGTTGTGAGGCTTACGCCTTTGTTACGATCCTAAAATTTTGATAAATTTCGATTCTAAATATTCGGTAAATGCTTTAAGATCCCAAATTTTGAGTAATTTGTACTGTGTAATTTATAGTTTGTCGAGACAAATTAAGTAGAGTTATTTTTTTAACCCACCCGCCCCACCCTCGCTACTTTATTCATTTGCTCTGTTAGAGTAATTTTTTTTTTCTGTTTCTTAATCGAATGATAAATGGGTGAGAAGAGAAAATTTTGCCAAGTTATTATATTTTGTTTTTCTTTGTGGTGTTGGATATATATACATAGTAGTGTAAGATATTTATTATAAGTGTGATTTTGAAAATAGATATAATGGAGAATACTAGTGTTATGTCTTCTGCTATAGATCGTTTAGTAGAACCCCCCAAATTTTCCGGCAAATTGAACGAGTCAGTTCAATCATTTTTTAGTCATTTTGAGGATTTTTCTGTCCTTCATAACCTACGTGATGTACAGAAACGTCATTTGTTGCCATATTGTTTAGAAAATGGGGCTCGTGCTTATCTGCTAGCTTTACAATCAACCGCAGAATATGATAATCTCATGTATGTACAGATTAAGAAGAAATTAATAGAGGCTTATGAAGATAATATAGTTTCGCAAGTTTTAGAGCAAGAAATGAGAAATAGAGAACAGTTAGATTCTGAATCTGTTTTAGATTACATTTTTCATAAATGGAAATTAATACTTGAGTACGATCCGAAGATGCCAGTGACCGAACAACTTAACTTGATAATTGATGGGTTATTGCCTTCATTTTATTCTGTAGTTGTAAGAAAATCGTATAAGACTGTAATTGAGTTAGCAAAGTCCTTAGGTCTAGAGGAAAGAGTTAATTTTCTTGTCAGAATGCGTAGTCAGCAATTGAAGTCCTTGGCAATAACAAACGAATACAATATACATCCTGTTAGTAAGAATGCTATACAGCAAAAAGAAAATACTTTAGATGTTAATATTCAGAACGAAAATGAAATTGTAAGTCAGCCTGAAGAAAAAAATACATTGATAGCTCAGTTAGACGGTATCAAAGTCCAGTTACAAGATCTTGTGCAAAGAACAGCGCTCGCGAAAGTTTCTCACGCACACAAAGGAAAATCTGTGTGTATACAATCTTATGAGCATTCGCGTTTGGAGCGAAGAAATCCTATTCATGAATCCTCTCCATCTTTTGCTTATCCGTTGCCTTATGCTTCTGTCAATGTAAATGAGAATGTTAAATCGAATAATGTGAATAAAGTAGACAATAATATGTGTAATAATGTTAGAAATAGTAAGCGATATTATGTTCCTATTCAATATGAAGCTGATTTGCCTCATGTTAAAGCATATATTGATAATAAGCCGCATTTATTTCTATTGGATTCAGGCAGTACTGTTAGCTTAATTTCTGGTAATAGTTTAAGCAATAAGCATAAAATACTCAAAGGAACTACTTTTATTCGTGGTATCACTGGAAATTCTCAAGGAAGTGATCAAATCGCTTTAGTGAAATTTAAATTAGGAGGACAGTATTTTACGCATCCTTTTCGAGTGTATAATAATTTTCCATATAATAGCATAATTGGCCAAGATTTTTTAAAAAGTCATCTTGCAATGGTTGATCACAATAAGAATTCTTTTAGTTTTGTTAAATTTGGTATTCCTCCAAGAATTGAATTGCCGCCATACGTATCTTTTGAAGAAATTTCTAACCATATAGCAAAATTATATAAACCTCAATTTTTAGTGGCTCGCTCTGTTGTTTTGCCTCCAAATTCAAGTGTTCAAGTTACATTGAAAAAAGTAAATGATCTTGCAGGAAATCGCAATTTATTAGTTCCCAATGAGTTAATAGATACGCAGGCAGAAATTTTTGTGCGTAAATCAGTTGTAGACGAAATTCATCCGGTAATATCTGTGATTAATCCTACCAAAAGTAAACTCTACTTGAAAAAAGATGTTGTTTTGGGTTCTGCCGAAAATGTTATCAGTAATACCAACTTTAAGAAACAAAATAGCACTAATAATAAGGTTCATCAAGTTAATGCAGCAGATACGAAATCTTTTCCTGAAGGTTATGATAAATATAGAGTAAATGTTAACCCTGAATTGTTGCCACATCAACAGCAGCAATTATATGATTTAGTAGAGGAATTTTATTCTAGTTTTTCTTGGAATGAATTTGATTATGGTTGTGCTAAAGGATATAAGCATAAAATTGAATTAGTAGACAATATCCCAGTAAATCGACCCCAATTTTCGATACCATTTCATCTACGGGATGAGATCAAAAAACAAGTAGATATTTTATTGAAAAGTAAGATCATTGAACCTAGTATTAGTCCGTATAATTCTCCGGTAATGCTTGTTAAAAAGAAGAATGGACAGTATAGATTTATACAAGACGGGAGATTTTTGAACAAAAAAATGGTTAATGACAGTTTTCCGGTTCCTCCTATCCAGGATATTTTGACTAATTTGGCAGGACGCAAATATCTATGTTCTAGCGACGTTTTTGGAGCTTTCTTTAATATTCCCCTCACTGAAGAATCTAAACCTATTACAGCTTTTTCGATTCCGGGCGTGGGATCGTACCATTTTAATTTTTTGCCCCAGGGTGTCAAGACATCTACTAGCGGTATGAACAGATTAGTGAAACTCACCTTAGAAGGTCTTCCACAAGATAAAATATTTGCCTATGTTGACGATTATTTTTGGTCTAGTGATAGTTTTGATGAAATTTTGCAGTTAACTCGTATGTTGCTTCAAAGAATAAAAGAAATTGGTTTAAAGCTTTCCCCAGAAAAAACAAAATTGGGATATTTTTCATTAGATGTTTTAGGTCACACTGTTAGTAAAGATGGTTTGTCTATTTCGAAACGAATAATTAACTCAATTTCCAACTATCAACGTCCCAAAACAAAGAAACAAGTCAAAAGTTTTTTAGGATTGGCTTCTTTTGTTCGTTCGTATTTACCTGATTTCAGTCAATTAGCAGAAGCGTTACTTTCTTTGTTGAAAAAAGACGCTCCTTTTCGTTGGAAGGACGCACAGGAGAAAGCATTCAATAATATTAAACAAGCCATCATTTCAGCACCTTGTCTCATGAGGTACAAACCTGATTATCCTCTGTATCTCTATTTTGATGCCAGCAAACTCGCTCTTTCTGGACTAATCAAACAACCTCAAAATTCACCTGACGACACAAATCTAGTTCCTATTAGTTATTGTAGTCGTGCAACGTCTCCTAGCGAGAAAAAATTACACCCTTATCAGCTTGAATTATTAGCATTATTGTACTCATTACGTTCATTTAGGTATTTTCTTTTGGGACGTCATTTTTATTTGAAGACAGATTGTCATAGTTTAATTTATTTGAAGCAAACAAAGAATGTAAGTAAGATTTCTAGATGGTTGAGTGAGATCGAATCGTATAATTTCACTATTTCACATATCAGTGGCTCCAGTAACGTAGAGGCAGACGCCATTTCACGTTTTTCTAACCCCCCTAGAGATTTGGAAGACGAGAAAAAGAATCAAGAAGATCCGAAAATTTTGTTTACTCAGACCACAAATTCATTTTCAATTTTAAATGAGCCAAATCTGGCAACAGAACAGCGTAAAGATCCGTTTTTTAAAGATATTTTTTCTTGGTTGGAACAGAAAGAAAATAGAAATCCTAAAATAGAACGCCAAGCATTATATTTTACTATTAAAGATGGAATTTTGTATAGAAAGCAGAAAACTTCTCAAGGTATAAAATTTTTAGTTGCAGTTCCTACTTCTTTGCGTTATAAAGTTTTTAATGCTTGTCATACGTCAGCATTGGGATCATCTCATTCTGGTTATTCTAAAACCTATGATATGTTAGTAAAAACAGTGTATTTTCCCAACATGAAGAAATATATATATCAGAAGTGTAAAGAATGTACGATTTGTCAAGTATCGAAATCGAAAATTGGTTCTCCGTATGGTACATTGCTTACTTATCCCTCCGTTCCCCCTTTCTATCGCATACACATAGATGTAGCTGGGAATTATTCCCCCAATAATATGTTAAATCACAAATATATGATAGTTGTAGTAGACAGTTGTACTAGATACATAATTGCAGATTCCCTTCCTGATGTTACAGCAAGTACTTTGGCTTCATTTCTTTATCACAAAGTAATTTTAAAGTTTGGAATTTTCTATGAAATTGTCTTAGACAAAGGCAGTGCATTCACTAGTGGACTATTTAAAGAATTATGTGCTATGATTGGTGCTAACATGCGTTTTGTAAATGTACATGGGCATTACAGTAATGGTGTTTGTGAAATTAGTATTAGAAACATAGAACAACGATTGAAATCAGCTTTATGTGACAAGGATTTAGGAGAATGGATTGACTTATTACAGCCCATAGTTTTTTCGCTTAACGTCACCAAGAATTTATCGTCTCAAATTTCACCATTTGAATGTCTTTTTGGCTTCAAACCTAGGTTACTTCATCAGGCAATATTAAATACCCCGTGTCAATACGAAGAAAATGCCGTTCGTTTACAGCAATTACAAGAGATTAGAGATAAAGCGCAAGAAAATCTTTACAAACGTCATAAAACGGCGACAAAATTTTTTGACAAGAGACATACGAAACCTGCTTTTAAAGAAGGAGAAAAAGTTTGGATATTAGACACCACAAGAAAAAAAGGTCACGCCAAAGCATTCAGCGGAAAGTTTATTGGTCCAGGCATAATTGAACGTGTGGAAAATCCAAATTCGTATTTTGTTAAGTATAAGACCGCCCGAGGATCTTACAAGATAGACAGCATAGCAGTCCAGAGATTGAAGAAGTTTTATGAGAAGGAAAACCCGGAAGAGGAAGACTACCTTGAAGACTCTGACGAAGAGATGCCTATCAACGTCTGCACGGAAGACCATACGATGAAAAAGAAGAAGACGAGACGCGAAGACCATCAAGGACCACCAACTGAAGAGATTTTCAACCCCAGGAAACAATGTTTGGAAGAAGAAGTTTTCATCCCTTCTCTTCATATTAAGGATGTTGTGATTGCCGAAAATCTACCAACGTGGGCAACTATAGGGAAGAATTCTACAGAAGAAAAACCGAAATTTGCCTGTAATACTGCCATCAATCAGAAGATTAGTATTTATAAAGGTAACATAGTGGATATAAAAGCAGATGCCTTAGTAAATCCAACGAATGAAACCTTAACTCCTTTAGGTGGTGCAGACAAAGCCATTCAAGACGCAGCTGGATCTGAATTTTTAGAAGAATGTTTGACCATATCATCATTGAAGCCAGGAGAAGCGAAGATTGCCAATGGTTATCGTCTACCAGCTAATTATGTAATTATGACATGTGGACCGCGGAATTCAGACAAGAAGATTTTACGAGAGACGTACAAAAATTGTTTTAAAGTGATGTTGGAGAATGACCTATCTACAATTGTATTACCTAATATTTCAACTGGAGCATTTAAATTTCCGAAGTTAGAAGCTGCCAAAATTGCCTTAGCTACAACAAGAATATTTTTAGAGGAACATCTTGATGACGTAAACCGTGTCGTATTCTGTGTTTATGATAGAGAGAATTGGGACATTTATCAGCGATTACTCCCCATATATTTTCCCATTGATGAAGAATCTGTTAGTCCGTCTGTCCGTACGTAACTTGTATGTGGACTACTTTTCTTGAAGATTGGATTGTGCATAGGAACACCTTGTAGATGGATGATGAACTTTCTTTTAGCACTGGCCACGCTTAGAAGTTAGTTTATCTTGGTTTTGAATTGTGCATCCAAATCCACCGGTGGAAAACTTCGAAAACTTAGAACACTTTGAAACTTGGAATACTTCGAATTTTGGAACATGTTAGTATCTTCAAGAATTGTACCATTTCATTTGATTGGACAGCGTATCATTACAGAAGTTTCTTACTTTTATTTTTTTTTCAAATGTGAGTATGTGAAGAATGAAGAAAATCAACGACACGTATATGGATAGATATTTCGATGGATATATTAAGAAGATGTAAGAAGATTGAAATCAAGATCGCAAGAACCATGCTCCATCCTTTAGATGTCTAGTATTCGATGCCCGAAGAGGACAAGATTAAAGAAGAAAGAAGATGAAGATAAGAAGAATTTATATGTTAGTTAGGGTTGTAGGTTATATGTGGTGAATAGTTCTGTCGTGCTGATTTCATATAGTTTGATTACAGCCAGTATATGGGGCTATAACCATATCTTGGAATTCTTTTCCAGTCTACGGACGCTTTAAGCCTAAATAACTTAAAGCTCATTTTTCTCAAACTGAAATCAGTACCCTTCTTGTGCAGTCTAACTTTACTATCTTTGGTTAGCTAGATAGTATTACACCGTTTTTTTTCTTTTCGCGTATTAGTCACGTGTGATATTGATGTTATTTTCTGCATTAGAGGAACATATATATATATATATATATATATATATATATATATAGAGGTCTACATTGGATTATGAAATATTTATTTATTTGATTATGATTTTTTATTATACGCATCTAAGTTTTGATAATCTGTGTAAGTGATAATTAAATTTAGTATTATTCCTACCTTTCATTTCCCTTCCCTGAGCACTTAACGGAACTCCAAACTAACACATGTCACTCACAATGATATTATGCAAGCACTAATGTTTATTTTTCTTTTTCTTATTTTCCATTTTCCCAGAGACGCTGTCGTCATATCTTCAGGTCACCTAGTAAACTATATGAACTGTCTTAGGAACGCACACTCAGCATTTTGCAGTTTGTGGTCAAGGATTAATTCAAAACAAACAATATGTTACACAAAGAACTCTCTTACATTCAACGAACAAATTTTTTTTTTTTGGACTTTCTTCAATATTTTTATTTTTTCTTTTTCTACTACGGAAAATTAAAATTTTCGTGTATTTTGATTTCGAGGAGGGGGTGTGAAGTATCTGTCTATTGGAAATGAAGTGACTGTGTATTTGATATAAAGAGACATGAACTTTTGGAAACTTATTGAAGAAAACTTTGACTAGAAGTGTACATTCTCAGACACCTGTTGTAAATGCATATTTGTTAAATAAACTCGACTAGCTTCCTTCTTTCCTTTCCGCATACCTTCGAGCACAGCCTGATACTTCCCGATTAAGTCATCATTCTTGAGTTGGACAAAACTAGGAGGAACAGAACAACAAGGGGTATTCGACACGCGATCAAGAGAGGTGCAGGATCATCGGAGAGAAGCGGATCCCACCATTGGAGGACCACCGACTCCAAATTCAAAGAATACCATTCTGCTGGTTCATCGCCACAGATACATTTGTTAGTTACGATTAGTAGAATGGGAATGTAAAAGGACATTATCATAAGACGCATCATCGACGCCCCTTGCAGTTCAACAGGATTAAGATCCAGATGTTGACTGTCACCAGCTAATCCAGACTTCTCCAGATATTCATCCCAGATGACCAGGACGACGCCAGCTTCATTGGATACATCAGGCTAGTGCTCATTCCTACTCTTTAATTACAACCTTTCTCTTTCTCTCACCTTTTTCCCCAACTAGTCATTTTCTAAATTAAAAACATTTGAATTTTATTTAAATTCAACCACAATTTTACAGTTAAGTACCGTGTTGTGCATCAGTTCCATCCCCATTTGATTGCATTTATTTATTTCATATTCTGAGCTATAACTGATGACACAGCACCGGCACAGATACTACTACTACAATTATTATTATTATTATTATTATTATTATTATTATTATTATTATTATTATTATTATTATTATTATTACTACTATTATTATTATTATTATTATTATTATTATTATTATTATTATTATTATTATTATAACAACACTGTTTAAACATGAAAGGTAGGCGGTTTGTATTTGAATACTAAAAAGCTATTTGATTGCCAACCTCGGTAGTCGTGAAGTCTAGGAGTCAAGGACATTGTTCACGAGCTTCTGAATTTGGGTTGAGGGTCTAGATTGAGTATTCGGACTCGAGCCAAACACTGTTAAAAGTTATAGGGCACTGGCCAAATATCTTCAAAACTGCTCGGCCCAGGTTTAGAATTGTCAACGACTTGAGCAGCTCGGCTCACAGCTCATTCACTATCGTCCCGAACCGAGAAGTGAGCCGAGTCAACAGCTCACCCAACCGAGTCGGCTAGAGCCTTCGGTCCAGATGAGCCGAACCAGCAAATGGCTCATCCCAACCAAACCAGCTCTAGCCGATGGTTCACCCGAAGCAAGCTGGCTCGAGCCATCGGCTCAGTTGAGCCGAGCCGAGCTGAGCTTGTTATAAAATAATTTCTTGTGGTCTCGATATTGAGACGAGAAGAGATGCGAGCAGTGTCCCCCCCCTCGTGAGCAACACTAAAAGTATTCCATATTACTGCTTAGCTTACATTTCTCATGGCTTTCGCTTTCCAGTGTAATCAGGCCATGATTTCAAAACGAGTTAAAACGAGCGAACCATTTATCAAACTCAACTTGACTCGAAACTCGACGCCAAAAACAGTGAGACGGCTCGGAACTGGACTCGACAATATTACCTTCGACTCAACTCAAAACTCGACTTGAATCTGAGTCGAGTTTTAGCTCGACTCTTGCCCATCAATATGCGTTAGAAAAAATGATTGCTTATTATTCTTTTGCTAAACTAATTATATAATAATAACAATGTTGTTATGTAATATTGAAAATACAGAATATTGAGAAACATTACACTACAACTAATAAAATGAGAACACAATAACTGAAGGTGAATCAAAACTTGCCAGTAATTCTAAAATCGATAATGCTTTTTAAAGCTAGTTGTTCCAAACTCTATAATCCACGGGACTCTAGGATCCGCAAACTGATCTGAAAGAACTCCAATATTACAAACCATCAACAAACTATTTTCTAGTAATAAAGTAAGACTGCTCATCAGAACACAGTTTATTCATATTAACCCCTTACTCTATATCGTTAATTATGGCACTCTAGTTGTTTACAAAATCTCCCGCCGGGCACCACTTTACTTTTAAATTCTGTCCACCATCATCTTGAGCTTTTAAGAAGTATCTTTCAAATGTTCGAACGATAAAATATTTTCGTTCTCCATCTTTATAAAAACAACACCAATCAAAGTAAAATAGACTATCGGATCCAGAAGGTTCGTTTGGGGGGGCGGTCCGCTTCTTGGAAGATGAGCATAGCCTCAAGGTGAAAAGAATTTTACTTTGCAAGAATCTGACGCATATAAATGCAGAACTGGAGGGGGGGGGGTAAACCTGATTAACAGATTTCATTTTTGACTCGAATTTGTATATTTTTTAATGAAAGTATATTCCTTCTGTAGATTTAAATTAAATGCGCATTTTCGTTTCAGAGACGTGGCGGTGTCATGATTCACTAGTCACTGCAATGTATCAGATGCACTGTCTTGCACAGTACTTGCACAAAAGAAAATACTGTATTGACGATGGCATTCATTTTAACGAAAGAGTGTACAATTTGCACTAATCATTTATATTTTGAATAACAATTGAGGGACATGAATTGAAAAAAAATGACACATTCGGTCTTCGCAAAAATAGATAACAAAAGTATACATGCATAAAGAATAATACAAATGTCAAAAAATAACAAAAGACATTATGATATTTCTATGTACACTCATGTTCACAATGATTGTCGCATATCTATAACTGTCTTCGTGTACGAATATAATTTGATAATGATTTTGCAGGGTACTTTTGATACTGATACTATGTGTATAATCGGGAAATGTATATTTGTGGTAAATTTTACAGGAAAAGAATTATAAATACGAAAATTAGAATGAGTAAAACAAAATGTTGCTAAATGGACAAGGAAGTTTTATTTTCGTTTTATTGTTCTTATTTACTGTTCGTTTGACATGAAATTTGCCACCTACATGTCTTTGCCGATTATACACATACTAACATTATAAGAAATACCGGATGAATTCGTTATGAAATTATATTCCTACAACAACATATTTATAGATATGAGACAATAATTTTGGACATGATTGTACATTTCTTGGTAGTAAAAATAATACAATAATTAATTATAAAGTAATGTTCAATAGTATATGCCATACAGTTCCAAATTGTCCAGAATATGGGAGAGCAATCTTTACAGATTGCTTTCATTTCTGCTTGTATATTTCAAAAACTGAAAATTGAAAATAAAAAAGTATAATATTCAAACTGAACTCCAAGGATGTTTAGTGGCTCTGTGATGATTTCCAGTGATAGTGATTGCCCGAACATGAATTTCGTGGCTTTCCTCCCAAAAAAGAATGTTATGGTTTTTGCCTTAAAAATACGACCTGCGCACTCAAGGGCACAGATCAAGTACAGGAGAATGAAATAGATACACTTCCTAATACATAATACTAATCCTCACTGTATTTAAACCTTGTACTGTACTACTAAGAGTAACCCAGAGCGACGGTTTGAAGTTAAATTACATCAGTAACATGTAAGGAAATGATTTATGAATATAAATCCTATATAAATATAATATATTGCAATACTCCTTAACCATATAAATCACTACGAAGGTAAATGCACAATTTATTCAATAAAGTACTGTAAATAATGTAATAACAAAAATATTTATAATAAACTTTCTCTTACCCGAAACTCAACAGAAATTTTGTCAGATCTAGCACGAAATGTTTATAAATTTTACATGAATTAAAATATGTATTAAAATTATGTAGAATCACAATATAAGCCATTATAATGTATAAATAGAAAAAACTGAAAGATTAACAAAGCCTACAACAAAATGAACGAAAGATCACAAATGTAAAACCAAAGTGAGGTTTCCGTTCATCACAACACACAAACTATATTTCCTAAAACATACCGACTGGCGATATTATTTGACAATATCAGATATTTGAAAAAAAAAATGAAAATTTAATTTTGAAAAATTCTCACCTTTAAACTAAATTACCAAGAGAGAATAAAGCACATCAAACTTGTTGGTTTCCTTTCATCTCAGATATAATATGGACCCCCTTTGGTCTAATGGCTAATACGCTTGCCTTTGGTGCGCGTGACCCCGGGTTTGATTCCCGATGAGGGTGCAGTTGAACGAAAATAGTGGTTCGGATTCCACTATAATCAGTAGGCCCACGTCTTATTTAGCCGTCCTGGCACAACCGTGGAACATTAAAACAAATAAATGTCACATGTATAATATATAACTGTTCATTAAAAATATTATATAGCCTATATACCGGTACACATTTTTTTTACGATCGTAGTTGTGCCCTTTTGTTAAAGATTTTTGAAAAAAGCAATTTCAAAAACTTTCGAGTTCGTTCATCTTTCTTGATTTTGTTTGCGATTCAGATACGTCCAAGCAGTTCAACTTTATACTCAGACTGATGACTTTTGGGGAATACCCACGAGTTGAAAATAATTACGGCAAAAACCACGACAGGCGGAAACCACACAACGGCCTTAGTCACTTTGCAGTCCATCTCTGTGAAAGTTACAGCACAAACTCAAATCTACGTCCTTTCTTGTTACTGGCAAATCTGTCGATGACACAATCGTAATCTACGTTTGTCTCGGTGCGTATACAGTAGTGCCAGGCCGCTAAGTCAATCTGCACTCATCCGAGATCGTAGCCATGCCTTCAACTTTTTAGTGTTGAAAATGTTCTTTCGGCTGATGCTCTGTATAGGGTATTTTGTGTGACTACACCGCTTTTGCAGTGGTATAATTCAATATGTGAAGAGAAAAAGCATTAGACCAGACTAGGAACACTGAGTTGGAAATTAGCTCTATTAGGTAATTTCTTAAATGCAGTTTTTACAAACATAATATAATTATAGCTATGCTTACAACAAGTAATTGTGTTTTACTAGCCTTCGCCTAGGTAGGGCTTCGCCCCCAAACCCACAATTTGCTCTACATACGGCCTCGCACGAAATAGCAAATGCTCCTACGTGCTACTGTGGCAGAATATTTCGCGTTCTTCCTTCTGTCTTTCATATAGAACTGGATTGAGCTAAAACTCTATCATGAAATTAAACACCTCGAAAGGCATTTTAGTGAACTACCCCAAATCTTTTCCTTCCCTTCTATGTTAAGTAACAAAAACGCTCAAATACATGTTTATTTTAAATGAAAAAATAAACTATCAACATTCATGTCTCTAATCTTAAGGGATCCCGACAAATGGGCATCCTTAAGGGATTCGGAGAGATGACCACCCCTTTCTTTCTTCGAATTCCAAGAAATCCTTCCCTAGTGACACACTACGTCAAAAACTCTTATCTGCTGCCCGAATTCCAAGTTTTTAGCTTCAGCGGTTTGGCCTGTGCGATCAGTTATTCACTCAGGACTTCGTCTTTTATATAACAGCTTGTAGCTTGTGTTATTTCCCAAGAAAAGATTAAGTGCCATTAAAAGTCACAATGAATCCCTGGTTCCTTCCTAATGTTTCCGTGTTGAACCCCAAAAGTCACGGCTCTCTCTGTTGATGTAGTAGCTAGCGAACGTATCTTTGATACATGAGGTTATATAGTTTGATTCCCGGTGAGTGAGTATCGAACGCACTACAGTAGTTCAGATCTAACTTTAAACTCTAGTTCTCGTTCTGTAAAGCATCGCATTTGACAATCGACGTAACCAACCGAAAAGTCTCAGATTCAGAGAGTTTTTCGGTAAGGAATGCTGAAGATTCTATATTTCTCTTTATTCAAGGTAAAAGTACTTGAAGTTTCGGGACCCGATTTCCATTTCCATATCCTTTTTCTAGAACACAATTTTAAAATATACCTTTTTAGTTTAAAGAGTGAACCATCTCACCCTCCTTCCTACAACTGTTCACCCAACGAATGAATCACATTCTTGCTCCTTTGGGGCTTATGTGACCGCCTCAAGGAACTAGGGACAGAAGTATTAACACTTCAAATGTGTCTGCATTAAAGGAGCAGTTCGAGTTGAAAACAAGTTTGGCGCAATAGAAAGAGTAACAAAAAATAAGAGACCCGTATTTTTTTATATCTTGATAGGCCGTCTCGTTCAGCTTCTACAGACATTTGTTTTTGATGAATCGTAAACTCTGACGTCATCGGTGGGATACGCGAGAAACTCAATGAGAGTCAGCAACCACTCCCTTGTACGCAGCTGATAAACCTTTAATAGTGCATTGGATTTAATAGATTGTGTTTTGGATTTGTTAATTGCTCTGTGTTGAATTCTTGAGGGAAGTTTTTGTTAGTTGTTTTTCCTATAGCATTAGTATAAAAAAAAGAGTAGAGAGAGAGCAGTAATTACGTTTGTTGTGCGAAACAGTGTTTCTTCCAGACATGTTTTTAGGGTGGCACTGTCTCCCGGAGCTCTGAGAGATTCCCCCGGAGGAGACCAAAATAATACGTCTATAATGTAATAAATATAATAGTACTGTGTAAAAATAATGTGCCTCTCCGAATACTAAGTGTCCCTTTCTCCCCCCCCCCTCCGGATTTTTTTTCTGAAAAGAACACTAGTGTGAAGTAGAAAACACTTGTTAGTACAGCGCGTGCTGTGTCTGTGAAGTGAAATAGAAATGCCTAACACCTGCTGTGTTTTCGGTTGTAATTCTTCTGCAGTTGAAGCTGAGGACGTAAAGTATCTTTTCTTACGTTTCTAAGTCGTGAGAAACCACCAGATCGACATAAATTATGGCTCAAGAAAATCAATGGGAAAAAATGTACCAAATAAAATCACTCGTGTTCCAAACATCTTGAAGAGCCTGCCTTCGAGAAGTCAAGTTTACTAAAAGAAAAGTTAATGCCAGTGGCGGATCTAGACTGGGGCCGGGGGCCTAGGCCCCCCAGTTTTTGAGTGGCAAAATTGATTTAAGCTATTATTTAGATATTTTTTAAAGTTTTTAGGAAACATGATATACATATCATAATCTGGGTTCTGACTCCCCCCCCCCGAGTTTTTACCGTCTAGATCCACTTCTGGCTAATGACAGGAGAATTATTTACACGCAAACTGAGAAAGAATGCTGTTCCAAGTATATTATTGAAAGGTTTAAAATCCGAGCCATTGAACAAGCACCGATCTATGTTCAGTTACCAACTTACAAATATCGTACAAGACGCAATTGATGGTTGTAGTCAAGACGAGGCATTAGAGGGTAATAGAGATGATGTCACTCGTGATTCTAAAGATACTGCTTTAGAAATAAGCTATACAATGTGAATTAGGGAGTGAAATATACCGGCTTGTAGAAGGAATCAGTGACAATGACTGTTCCTCAAGACATTGATTCATCGTTTAATTTCTCTGTATCATGTGACAATGATGATGAAACGGGTGATGAGAGTTGTTCCGCGGACAGCTATGAGAATAAAAGAAATTTAACCGGTGAAGTGTTTTTCGTATTCTGGCAAACTTTACAGATGTTATTTCATTTTTGCCTCATATGTTGCGCTCCTGTACATACCTTGAAGCACAAAATTATAGGGTCAGCGTTAAAAATTGCAACAAAATGTGAAAATGAACATACTTATGTTTGGAAATCGGAAGAATGATTAAAGAAAAGGTACTTAGGTGTTGCAGCTATCTCGTCCGCCATCTATTTACATATTGGTTTCGATTTTTATTTTTTATTTTATTTATTTATTTATTTATTTATTTATTTATTTTTTTTTTTTGAAACGCTGAACTCATGCTTTATAGGATACGTTTTATAACATTATAAATATGTTTGTACAGCCCACCATAAGATATTTTCTACATGCAGATAATATTTGTAAGTCTTTGTAACCAGTTCTGGAAAAGGAAACTGCACTTAGAACGTGCCACCGCACCTCTCACAAACGAAATGCTTGGCACTGTGTAGTATGTATTGTAAGCCTGCTCTCGCTCTTTGCCCACCTATGACGTCATCACAAAATCTTTCTTCCTCTGTTACTCTCTAACGACTGAACATATCGCGATCAAACAAACACCATTCCTTTTAGAATTTTTAACTCTACAAATGGAAATAAATTGTAAACAATGCATTTCTAAGTCGAGCTGCTCCTTTAAGTACCACACATTTTGATTAGACTCTCCTAGGCTTGTCACACAGATTGAATCGGTCGGGAAAAGACCATATTTGTATTTTCCAACGATAAATACAGGAAGTAAATACCAGACCTTTTTGGGGGGGCGGTCGCCCCCTCCGCCCCCCCTCCCTTGGATCCGCCAGTGCCGGTGAGTGAGTATCGAACGCACTACAGTAGTTCAGATCTAACTTTAAACTCTAGTTCTCGTTCTGTAAAGCATCGCATTTGACAATCGACGTAACCAACTGAAAAGTCTCAGATTCAGAGAGTTTTTCGGTAAGGAATGCTGAAGATTCTATATTTCTCTTTATTCAAGGTAAAAGTACTTGAAGTTTCGGGACCCGATTTCCATTTCCATATCCTTTTTCTAGAACACAATTTTAAAATATACCTTTTTAGTTTAAAGAGTGAACCGTCTCACCCTCCTTCCTACAACTGTTCACCCAACGAATGAATCACATTCTTGCTCCTTTGGGGCTTATGTGACCGCCTCAAGAAACTAGAGACAGAAGTATTAACACTTCAAATGTGTCTGCATTAAGTACCACACATTTTGATTAGACTCTCCTAGGCTTGTCACACAGATTGAATCGGTCGGGAAAAGACCATATTTGTATTTTCCAACGATAAATACAGGAAGTAAATACCAGACCTTTGGGGGGGGGGCGGTCGCCCCCTCCGCCCCCCCTTGGATCCGCCAGTGGGTACAATTGCACTCGTAGTTCACTCAGTGAATGGATTGAAGCTGTCAAAATCTATGACAAAACTTTCCAGGTGCTTGCAATCAGTACACGTGATTTCCCTGAGGCTGTCCTCATCTTCCAAAAACAGCAAGTGGTACTATGATCTTATCTGATTCTTTGAGTGCCGGTGACTGACTGTCGGTCAGTGACATCGTTCATGCTCCATTGCTCCATTCCGAGAAATTCACTTACAGGAAAGAAACATTTGTTTTCGAAAAATAATATACATATATTGTAGTTACTCATCCGAAATGTAACGCGAAAAAAGTAACGCAGACTAGGTACGTTACTTAAAAATTTGTAACGCGTTACCGTTACAGTTACTTTGGAAAAATGTAACGCGTTACTAGGAAACGTTACTTAAAAAGTAACGCGTTACAAGTAACGCGTTACTTGCGTTACGTTACTTCCCAACACTGCTACAGCTTCCGTGTGCACAGTAATGTATGAAGAAGAAAGTGTAATAGGTAATGCATCAGGAATGCTCATACAAAGTAACGGCTAACATTAAAGCTATTTTTCAACATAGCCGCCAAGTCTCCAAACACATTTCTCATATCGTGGCACATATTCTGTTTATAGAAGTCCGTCTTTTGAGTGTATACCCATTGGCTTGCCAATAATTTCTTCATTACGCTAAAAACACGAGTCTTAAAGTATCACATCAGGACTGTACGATGCGTGATCTAGCACCGCAGTGTCACCGAAACGCCTCAGGTTCTTACGTTAGTCAATATTGTTTCATACTATGCAGCATTCACAGTGGTCCCTCATATTATATTTACTCACAGAATTCCTTGCATATCCCAGAATATAGTAGTCACTACGCAGATTGAAAAACCTTGAATTTGTTCTTTGGTGTGGAATCGGTGTGTTTCTATTCCATGGATGCCCGCTTTGTTTCAGACGTGTAATGGTACACTCAAGACTCGTCACTTGTAACAATACCTTAAAGAAACGCTTGTCAATTTCCGTGTACCATGCCAGCATGTCAATTTCCGTGGTTCAAGCATGTCAAGATTTGTCTTTTATGGAAATCTATGATGTTCTCTGGCAGCAGTCGAGGGATATTTAGTGTTTGAAGGATTTATTTTATTTATTTATTTATTTATTTATTTATTTTACGAAGTTTCATTTATCAACGTAAGCAACAGCAGAAACGGCCGTCTGTGACAACAAACATGAGTGGCTGTAATTCTAGCAGTTCTTTGGCCCTATCTGAAATTAAAAAGATGGGCACTCTGATTCAAATAATTATAAAATTTCTTTTCTTTCCCCCTCCTCTCTCTCTCTCTCTTTAATAACAAAGGATTGACAAAGAAAAAAGAAAAAGAAAGAAAAATAGAGAGAACATCAGAAAGTATAGGAAACCAATGTTCTTTTCGGGCACTCGATTATAAGGGTGAGCTATTTCGAAGAACGATTTTATTGTCTATGCTTCCTAAGCAGGGATACACACACGGCAGTGCTCCAATACGTCCCAATCATCTCCCCAAACATGCAGAACTTTTGAATAATATGGTTATACATATCACATAAGCATACAGGAATAGATGAAACTGGTTGAGTTTGAGTTTAACATCCCTTTCAGCAGCGAGGCTATATGAGACGGGACCTACTGATTAACGTGGAATCCGAACCATCTGAGCTTTCGCTGGGAATCGAGCCCGGGTCTCCCACAGCAATGGCGCGTACACTAACCACTTAGCCACGAAGGGGCTGTAGATGAAACAGGAATAAGCGTAACGGGAATATCCGTTTCGCTTTCATTTTAAAATGAAATACAGATAATAATGAAATGAAATGAAATCTTTGTTTAATGTCCCACGCTAATGCCGGTTAGGCTAAAGGAGACGGTGATAGTGAGAGATGAGTGAAATTGTGGAATGAAGAAAGTGGGAGGAAACGGGAAAACCACGAGAAAACCCACGAGCACGGTATTTGTCCACCACACATATAATAATATAAATTGGTAGTTAGGTCAGTAGACGAAAAGGGAAAACACCGGGAGACCAAGCTCTATTAAAAAAAAGGAGATCTCTATAAATAACGGAAAAAATTCTGACTGACTGACTGAGCAACACCTAAAATTGTCGCCTATAATAACCGCAAAGACTGGTGAAGCCTGATCTCTACACCAATCATAGAACTGCTTTAACTCACGTGTGATGAATCGGAAGGATTCGGCACGATTTGTGCACCTGCCTTCCAAACGCACACTCGAGAAAACGTCAAACAACAGAAGTGCACCAACAATGCTGTCAAATTTAGAAAACACTTAAGGAATTATAACATGAACACTAACAATAATTCGAATTAAACAATAACAACAATAATAGCAAAAATATAAATACAACAACACCAAAAATAAACAGAACGAAACTTAGCAATCCGACAACACTGTACTCTTAGAAAATGTTTCCCGCATAGTGCGAGAGACAACACTGGCAACATTTCATGGTTGGGGGCTGACGACGGGAACATATCCTCGCTTTCTATCGAATACTGAAATCGGCAGATCTACATCAAGCTTCACGACTCCGTGCGATCACTATAGGGAAAACTGCTTTAGCTTGAAACTCGAAATTTGGAGAGTAGATAGGATTTATGACGTAGGGTATCTCTAAGGAAGTCTTCTGAATATTCTAAGTGGATTGCGAGGGGGGCTTAATTTATTATAATAAGATATTCAATCTCGCAAACCCTTACAGTCTGAAACATTAAATTTCGTATTTAGATTTTTTTTTATTTAAAAATAATTGAACACGTGTTTCAGCATTTTCTGGCACATGAGAAGAGAAGAGGTGGGAAGGATATATAAAGATGTTTATATTTCAGAATCCCTTAAACTCACAGACATGAAATTTGGTATTTATATTTATCATTTTCAATAATTAGACGCGTGCTTAAGCGATTTTTTTTTAAAATATTGATCCTAAGATGGAAAGAAAAAAGGGTTAGAAGATGATTCACTAATACAGTCAAATAATAATAAATTTTAAAAAAATAGGAACATATGCTAATTTATTTTAAATGAAAAGTCCAAATACTAAATTTCATGTCTATTATTTCTCAGTCCCATCGACGTTTCTTCAATGGCTATTTTACTGATTTTCACCACCAAATTTTCGTTTTCTCAAGTTACCAAAAAATTCGTTTTATCTTCGTACAGTATCGGTTTGGATAGCATGATACTAGTCACATGTAAAAGAAACAGCAAAGGTCCCCAAACCGAACTGAGCCACGAAAAAAGAAAGAAAGAGAAAAAAAGAAAGAATCAATCCTGTCTTTTGGTTATAAATCTTAACAACTTGCTCATGATTTTACAGCAAATATTTAAACCATCTATATACCTTAACCTTTATACTATACATTTCAACTTTTCAAGCGAAGAAGTCTTCTTCTTCTTCTTCTTCTTTTTTTTTTTAGTTTAACGTTCTACGATTATGTGTCGTAGCTAAGGAAGATGGTCGTGATGAGCAGGCGTTCTTTCAGAAAAAAATGTTCTGGGGGAGCACACGTACCATTTCGGAGGGGTACTGCTGGTACTATTTTATTTATTATTATATTATAGACGTATTATTTTGGCTCGTCCGGGGGGACACTCTCAGACCTCCGGGGGGCAGTGCCCCCCAAAAAACATGTCTAAAAGAAACACTGGCGATGAGATTGCTGACAATGGTGGAACGACAAAAGTGGGAGAACCCCAAAAAATAGCACACACACACACACACTTTGTTCACCACAAAGTCTACTTGCCGAGAGCTGGGATCGAACCAGGGATCAAACATCTAGTTACGATTTTCCATATCGAAAGCTTCCAATAAATCTAGAAATTTGTCTATATATATATCTTTTGTTTTAATTTAACTAAGATCTTACTCCTTCAATTAAGTTAAAAGTCATTTTTGTACACCTTCCTCTCAGAAAACTCATGCCGAAGCAGTTTCGTGACAATAAAAAAAAGAAAGGAAAACACAGGAATACCTCAATTATCGCGATTATTGTTGCCACGAAAAATACCACAATAATGGGATGATAATTGAAGTAAACAATGTGTACAGAATGGATGATCGTTGCCAAAGATTTCTTACATCCTGTGAGGTAAAAGGTTTTATACACCAGGTAAAAAAGAATGTGTTAAATGTGCTGAGCCTAGAATGGAAATTCATTTCCAAAAGCAGAATTATTATTTAATTATTATATCAACTATATACAAGCTTTCAATTTCACTCGTATTATTCCACGTAAGATAAAAACTAGTGTTACAAGAGCGCTACCTGGAGAGGAGAGACTCGAACAAAATATAATTTTGGCTGCTAACTGAACTAAATTTGGACTACATCTCGCGACCGTAACAATTCGAATTTGAAGCACAACAATTGGAATTTCGCTATCAAATTATACACCGCAATAACTCGAGATTCGCGATAATTGAAAGCTCCGAGGTGGCTCAGTAGTAGAGCGCCCACTTCTGGTGTCCAGGGTTCGATTCCAGCTCGCGCCAAATGAGAATTATGATGAACGAACACCGTGTACTTAAGTTTTCTCGGGGTTCTCTCGTTTCCTCCCACTTTCTTCATTCCATCATTTCATTCATTTGCATCATCACCGTCTCCTTTAACCTACACACATATTCGTGAGAAGTAAAGCAGAGATTTCAATATTGGAACAACTGAAATCACGATAATGGATATATTCCTATATACAGGGTGGCCCAAAGGTAGGTATACATCCCTGCATTGATCAAGTATAACATTCTAGTTCATGGGTTTATTTGCTTCGGCTGTTCTGAGCTTAAGATATAAGTAAAAAGACATTAAGAACAAATAATAAAGAAACTAAATCTACCTGATGGATAACAATGAGAAATGATATAAAATGCAATGAGCTAATCAGTACGATACTGCATACCTACTTTTGGGCCACACTGTATTATTTTTTAGCACGAATTCCCTGACTTTCCGGGTTTTCCAGGTCACAATTTACAAATTTTCATATATTCTAAAATATATAATGTAAGAAAAAACAGCAAGGGCTTCCGAGCAGGGGGTTCCTTATCTACTACGTATGCATATACAGTGTGTGTAGGTAGAAAAGTTATGCAAAATAAATTTATTTTATTAAAAAAGAAATCGTACCAACTAGCCGGGTAAGGTCGAGAGAAATGGGCTCTGAAAAGTAGAAATCCATACTTAAAATTCCCTGATTTTTCAGTTTTTTTCAACTTTTCATGAAATTCCCTGACTTTTCTGGGTCTTATAAAGAGTAAGTTGAATTCTCTTACTCTGTCAGCTCGTGGGAACTCTAATAATAATAATAATAATAATAATAATAATAATAATAATAATAATAATAATAATAATAATAATAATAATAATAATAATAATAATAAAAACTTTCATTACAGCTAAAATTATAAAGCTAGATTTTTAAACATCACATAACTAATTTTACTGCTATTGATATTTTGACACCTCTGAGCAGTGGCGGATCGAGGAGGGGAGGTGATCGCGCCGATCGCCTCCCCCAGAAGAGAAGAGTTTTTTTTTTTTTTAAATTATATACAAATAAAACACATCCCAAAGTTTGGAACTCTTAAAAGTACCTCTGAGTAGCAGTATTACAACCCACCGCCCCCCCAGAAGTCCGTCCTTGATCCGCTCCTGCCTCAGAGGTCTATGATTTCCACTTTTACAACATAACTGCTTGAGACACATACTTATTTTTTGAAAGGTTAAATTTTGGAAAAGTATCATTATCAACATTACAAACAAACACACACACACACACACACACAAACACAAAATACTTTTAGTCATGGCATATTACATTAAATTTATAAAGTTAATTTTTATAGGTGTGCTAAAAGATTTAAGTCAGTGTCACTAGCGTGCGCAGGACATTGGGAATGTGGGTGCCAGATCTAAAGTGCCACCATATGGAATGTCGTCCTCCCCTCCTTTCCCTGAAAAAAGATAGCGTCATTGCACCCGACGCTGCGTCGGCGACGCACGGCACAAATACAGACGGGAAATAATTTACACGTAATCTCTTCTCAGTTTGTAATAATTCTACATAAAAAAGGTTTGTCTAATGGGGGTGCCAAGGTACCCATGGCACCCACGTTGCGCACGCCTATGGTCAGTGTGTCTAAAGCTGAAAGAGATTAAAAACCGCTACGTTATTCCCTAAAATTTAATAATGTAGCTGTTTTTAAGCCTCATATAATGGTTCCAAGCCGCTTCTTTCCTTCTTAATTATTTTGTTCCTTCACACCAGCCGTTCGTAGTTTGAGGGTCATAGGTAAATGTAACAAAAAGGGAAAAAGTTATTTTTTTCAATAAAACGTGAAAATTAAGGGAAAGTCTATCGCTGACTAATTGACCAATATAAATACGTAATTTTTTCTTTATTCTTTAGAAATGTGCTAATACAGTAGCATAGATTGTGTGTGTGTCTATTCAAATTAGTATAATTTACACCCTTTGTTGGGTGAGTGTATTTGGTGTACTTAAAAATGTGAAGGAAAAAGTATTTTTAAAAATAGAAGCAAAAAGCAAATGAATGAAACAAATGTGGTTGGCACTTGTTTTAATGTAATTAAATCAATCTTATCATGCACCGTCTGTTATAGGAATTGGGCACTCAACAAACTAGGGGAAACTTGATTAAAAAAAGGGGGGGGGAATTTTTAGTCAATTGAAGGAGATTTTCTTAAGGAAATCTACGATCACTGCCATCACAACTTCTCCGGCTATTGTGCTGCCAAAATGTCTTGAGCCGTGGCAAAAATGCGAACTAAAGCTCACACCCTCACACACCCACGCGTTGAGCCAATAAGGGTTCAGCAGTTGCTAAACGAGAGAAAGCAAGTGGAATTCTTTCAACCAATAACAGCGCTTGCAACGGAAGACTAGGGATCAATTTAATGTGGCATTAGTATAGTGTGATTAGTGATGTGCGTTGGAAAATTTTCCGTTCTAAAGAAATATCAGTGATCACGAAACAATTCCTCATTAACCATAAAATTGATTGAATTCATGTATAGAAATGTTAAAAAAAAAAAAAAAAGTGAAAGATCGTTTAAAGAATCTGAAAATTTTCATGGCTCGGAAAATTTCCAGTACTATGTAGGAACAAGTGAAACAAAATGTTCATGAATTGAAAAATTTTCTGTCATGTGTGGAAAATTTCGAAAACTTTTTATGAGTCGGAAAATTTTCATCACTTTGAAGCAAAAAGTAAAACAACTCTTTATCAATCGGGAAGTTTTATTGCTCTGTAGAAACAAGTGGTAAAACTTTTTATAAGCTGGACAATTTTGAATATTATGTATAGTGATGTTAGGTAGAAAACTTTCCACTATATTTAACAGCACATTGAGCTATAGAAATGAATTCCTGTAGAAAAAAGTTAGACAGCAACAAATTATAATTTTCAAATTAGCTTTCGGGTACTGGAAGATTTTCTAATATTTCAATTTGACAAGTAAAAATTTACATAGTGTTTCTCTCCCTCTCTCTCTCTCTTTGTGTGTGTGTGTGTGTGTGTGTATGTGTAAAGTGCAGGGATCACAGATTGAGCTTGTAGAGTAAAAATATCCCATGTCATTGTTTAAAGTAACAAGAAATCAAAAAGTAATCTTTGTGATTTTATCAATTACAGTATTTCATAAACAGAACATTCCCCTATTTCATCACATATAGGCCTGGGTATGTAATGAAATAACTACATAAAACTTCCTTATGAAGATTATTTTTGTAACAGAAAATAAGAAGAAATGCTTTGATTGTATTGTGTTTGAATCTATGACAAAACTTACGCGTATTAAAGTGACGAAATATGGTTTTCTGAGATCAAAAGTGAATTCTGAGGGAAGAATACATTGAAGTTTTTGAAACATTTTTGCAGAAATGAAGAATCATTAGAGTTTCACTTCATGAAACTTTTTTTTTTTTTTTCAGGCAACATTTATTACAAATAAATTTTACGACTGAACAACGATAAATGATGTTTTTATGAATCGGAAACTTTTCCGGAAAATTTTCATCACTGAGTGTGATCGTCGAGGGTCAACCTTCATGACGTGATGGGCTAAAATAGCCATAGATGTCGGAAGCCCAGAATTAAAATTCCCAAAATTTTAAAATGTAAGGATGAGCACAGCGAAGACCCAGTTGACTGTAATTGCTAATAAGACAAAAAAAAGATAGAAATAAAAGCAATGGTGGAATGAATAAAGTGGGAGGAAACGGGAGAACCCCTAGAAAACCCACATTCACGATGTTTTTTCACCACAAAGTCCACTTGGCACAAGCTGGGATCGAACCCTACGCATCAGAGTTGAACGCTCTACCACTGAGCCACCGCGCCCCCTCCCCCTGACTGCTAGTAAGAGAAAACATTCTTTCACTCTTTGCTGTCTTTCAACAAGAAACATTGACGTGATAAGAATACGTAGCACTGAATTCTGATATTACCCAGAAAGAAATGAAAATAATAGGACGTATGTGAAAAGACTTGTTATCTTCGTATCCATAACAGACATAAGGAAAGGACTTCTTTATGCTTTATATTTTGGTAAATAATGTTTTCAGAGTTTTGACATGCCAGTTAAAAGAAGAAAACAAGAAGAACAAGAACGGAAATAAAAGAATGAATTTTCTTGTCCTCACTGCAATAATCGGAAACCAAACAACAATGGGTTTGGAAACGCGAGAACACTGAATCGTGACGTGCATTCATTCAGAGCCCTCTCTCTATACACTGTTCAGAAGCTCTCGTACATGAGCAGGAAACTAATTATCACCAAGATAGTCTCACATACTAAGATGGGAATACAATGCAAGCAAAGGGAGCTTTTTTTTATTTAGCTTTCAGGACATCATATTCCTCCCAACTCGCATGCCATGCTACGCCATGCAAAACGCCTCAACATGATCTGGTATCTGTAAGACATAAAGGGAGTTTTGCTTTTTTTCCTTTAACATGCGTTTTCGGAGGCATCTTTCTCATAACACACAATATCTCTACCAAGTAACGTAGAGTTGCCACCCGTACTGATTTTTATTTAGAAGAAATGTCTCATCTTTTTTGTAGGATATCAAAACAATTGTTATGCTTCTCGACTTTTTATACCTTCTACAAAATCATCATCATCATCATCATATAGGTATTCTGCCATTATTGCAGGTCATTTGCCGCATTCCCATGATCCACGGTCTTCCGCTTTGTCTTCACGTACGATTTTTCTGTTTTCATAAGGTCCACTAATTGTAGTCTTCTTTGTCCTCTCCCTCTCATCCCTACCACCATATCCTCTAGCATATCGTTCATGGTACAGTCCCCTATATCCCTAATGTCCCTAATGTCCCAGCCAGCTAGCCAGTTTCTCGTCCTCTTTTCAATAATATCTAAAATTGTTCTTTTCTCCCCCGCCATTTCTAACACCGTCTCATTCGTTTTCCACTCGGCCCAAGTAATTCTCTGCATTCTTCTCCACACCCACCTTTTGAAAAGTTCCAGTCGTTTTACATCATTTTTTGGGTGATGTCCATGTTTCCATCTCATACAGTACAATACTACATACGAAGCATTTTATGAGTCTTTTTCTCAACTTTTTATTCAATGTTCCACAAAACAGACTTTTCTCAACTCTTTATTCAAGGTTGTACAAAACAGACTTTTCTCAACTCTTTATTCAAGGTTCTACAAAACAGATTTTTCTCAACTCTTTATTCAAGGTTCCACAAAACAGACTTTTCTCAACTCTTTATTCAAGGTTCCACAAAACAGACTTTTCTCAATTCTTTATTCAAGGTTCCACAAAACAGACTTTTCTCAACTCTTTATTCAAGGTTCCACAAAACAAACTTTTCTCAACTCTTTATTCAAGGTTCCACAAAACAGACTTTTCTCAACTCTTTATTCAAGGTTCCACAAAACAGACTTTTCTCAATTCTTTATTCAAGGTTCCACAAAACAGACTTTTCTCAACTCTTTATTCAAGGTTCCACAAAACAGACTTTTCTCAACTCTTTATTCAAGGTTCCACAAAACAGACTTTTCTCAATTCTTTATTCAAGGTTCCACAAAACAGACTTTTCTCAATTCTTTATTCAAGGTTCCACAAAACAGACTTTTCTCAACTCTTTATTCAAGGTTCCACAAAACAGACTTTTCCCAACTCTTTATTCAAGGTTCCACAAAACAAACTTTTCTCAACTCTTTATTCAAGGTTCCACAAAACAGACTTTTCTTAACTCTTTATTCAAGGTTCCACAAAACAGACTTTTCTTCGTCCTAAAGACTTCTTTCGCTATTCCTACCCTTGCTTTTATTTCATATTCGCACTTTATGTCATCACTAATAATACTTGTGGGTGTAAAGGTTTCACATTTTCTTGATTTTGCAAACTCGTGGAGATGATGTAGCCAGCACCATGCCTCTTCTTTACTGTCTCCAGGTTGGTGCTGGCACCCATTTGAATGAAGCTGAGTGAATTTCAGAGTCGTATTGGAACGACGGTAGAGTCTGAAAAATTTCGCGACTCGCGGTAGTGTTAACCGACGAGACGACGCAATATGGAACATTTTAATAATTTCGAGACGAGACGAGACGAGAAATATGACAATCAAGGGCGCACTGAAGGGGGTCCACAAGTTCGGAATCCCCCAAACTTCGTAACTCAACATACATGTGTACACTTTCTTAATAAAACTGTACCTGCTTAGTAGATGACAATTTCAGTCTTGTTTTCGAAACTAGAAAAAAAAAAAAAAAACGAGTTTCGTAAGCGACACTAGTTGACGTACATCTTAGATCTCTAACACTGCTTTAGTGTAGAGACCTGCACGGGCCGGGATTGGGTGGGCCGGCTTTATTATTTCTTTGGGCCGGGCCGGGCTTGGGCGGGACGACACTGATTTCTCTTCAGGTTGGGTCGGGCTGGGGCCGATTATTTGCAATTCTTTAATAATTATTGACTTTCGTTAAATGATAATTAGAATAGAATTCGGGCTTGGGCCGAAAATCTCAAAAACTTTTGGGACCCGGGCTGGGCCGGGCCTAGGTACACTCGGGCTGGATTGGGCTCGGGCCGAAATATTCGGCCCGTGCAGGTCTCTACTTCAGTGCTACGTAACTCATAGTAGAAAAGCTATACATTAGTAAAGAGATTGTACGAAGACAATGAAGAGCAGTTGCTATCAATGTTTAAAGATATGCAAATCAATATACAATATATCCCAATAATAAATAGGCTTGAATGTTATTATACCACACTCTTTGCGGACCTCTCGTGTCTCGGAATGATCTTGATAACTTATATATGAATTTAAGAAGAAAAAAAAACAGGGTTTTAATTTGTACTTAAATTTGAAAATCAACACATGAGGAAACGAAAAACAATTATTCAAGAAACAACCTGACACGAAACTGCTACAAAATTGACAACACGGGAAAACCTTACTTTTCGTTTCACCTCGTGGGCAACACTACATGCCGGGATTGAACCTGGGCCCCTAGTTAATAAGTTAAATAAATCCCTTACCGACTATACTAGCATCACTATACTTCTCCTCCTCCTCCTCCTCCTCCTCCTCCTCCTACTACTACTACTACTACTACTACTACTACTACTAGTACTACTACTACTACTACTACTACTAATAATAATAATAATAATAATAATAATATTGCATCTTGATCTTGAATATGTTTCGATTTTTCCAGTTTGAAAAGATGGCAATGCTAGCATGAACACGGACTCGAAAACAACCAAGCACTCTCTCTTGGAATCTGAAGGTGAACGTCCCTGCAGCGAATGACCACCTTCCTTCTCCACCAAAGTACGGTGTTGGTTAAATGATGGCACATGTTCACCCGGAGGGTACATGACTTAAGCTTGCTATAGTGATTCTTTTGGGCTTACAACGGAGTTATTATAAAATACCCAACGTAAGAGTGATTACAGCTTACCTTTGCATTTTCTGCTTTTAGGTATTTCTGGCAGCTGAAACATGACTTAAAAAATTTATCATAATTTCTTCTTTCTGACTAATTTCTATGCAAGGACACAGAGAATGTCTCTTGGTTATGCGTAATTTTATGTTCTTGTTTTTGAATATTTTTGGCTCGTAATTGTAAAAATTACACCATTACTTATATTTTATTACCTTTAACAGTGGCGAAGCCCCAGGAGACACAAAATAGACTCACTGTTCATCCGCGCTTGTGTTTATTTATTATTATGGCTATTTTCATTACCATATTTATTTCTCATGTTTTGTTTCGAAAAACATGAATTTTTAGCTTTTCTATGTGCAAATAAGTAAAAGTCCTAGCATCTTCATATTATAATATTTTGTGAGAACTCGAAATTCTCGATGTATGTAAGGCTGTGTATTTACAGAAGATGAAAGCAACAGGTAGAAAGCCATGCAGTTCTTTCTGAATCTATACTGGTATCAAACATGGCATCTCAATATAGTTAGCGGGATATATTTGGCGTACGCGTCTTCGACACGAAAACACCCAGGTTCCATTCTCAATGTAAAAATAATGAAATGTTTAAGTTTTACGTTCCACGTTTATGCCAGTTAGACTAAAAGAGACGATGATGATGAGAAACGGATGAAATAGTGGAAGCAAACGGGAGAACGCCGAGAAAATTCACACACACGATGTTTGCCCACCACAAAGCTTACTTAGCTCGAGCTGGGATCGAACCAAGAACTCCTTGCACCAGAGATGAATGCTCTACCACTGAGCCACCGCAGCCCCGATTCTCGATGTAAGAACGTATGACTCGCACCACATGTAAGTTATAGATCCATGTATAATGTAGCTTTGGTGCTGACACGGACTTACACTACAAATCAAGAAACGAACCCAAATGGGATTTTGCTTGTTGCCATTCATTTCTGCATTATACAAAAGAATGTAACAATTGTCCAAGAGCAGCGTCTTCAATTTTTGTCACACTAAGTGAGGAATTTAAAACCCTACGGTAGCCCTATAAAACTTATTATTATTTTGCATATCTAATGCCAATTTACTTTATATTTTTGATTATAAAGGAGCATTATTTATGGAACTGCAACTGCCTACTAGGAAACAACGAATAATAGTTATTATTGCCATTCTGAAAGATAGAAGTTGTTCTTTTTTCTTTCTATAAAGTGTGCATTATATTTAGGAAACTCATAACTTTCTCCCAACGCCACTTTAAAATAGCTGTCGTAGAGACAGCTAGCTGGTTCGTCTTTCTCTTCTCTATGTCTATCCTGGGGGCATTGTGACTCTTTGACAAAGCGCTTACCTCTGATGCGTGGGGTCCCTGTGTAACCACCAATATATTTATGTTGTATACTTTTAGGGTTACACTTTAGCCCACAGTCCGAATATTTATAATCTAGTCTACTACTTTTACCAAAATCCACTTAAACACTCCATCTTGATATTACCTTTTATTATAATACGTAATGAAGTAAACATTTACTAGGGATGGCCTTTTTCGAAAAATCTGTTTTTCGATTTTCGGAAATTTCATTTTTCGTTTCTTCGTTATTTGCTTTTTTAAAAAAATTTCCGTTTTTCGTTTTTCGAAAAAAATTCGTTTTCGAAAAAGCCATTTTTCGAAAAAGTGTTTTCGAAAAATGTGGCCATCCCTAACATTTACACCTTTTAAATAACATATATGTTGATTCTACAAGATGGATCCTCTGTTATATATTTTATGTTTCTCGTTTCTATGACGACCACTAACACATATCGTCAGATTACCATGTTAACATAACATCAATAATTATATTAGAAGGAAATTAATTCTATTTCCTTTTATATTTTCCTCTTCTTCTTTTAACTAGCTTGTGCATACTTCAATAGCACATATTGCCCGTAAATACAAGAGATAATGTTTAAGATTACATGAAAAATACACAATATCGTTATACCTTGGTTCGATACCCGGCCAAGTAAGTTTGTGATGGACAACATCGTGTCCGTGGGTTTTCTCGGGGTTTTCCCGTTTCCTCCCATATTCTCATTCCACCTATTCTTCTATTGTCATTCATTTTCCTTAATCCTCGTCTCATTTATCCTAAAGGGCTTAATCATAGGAGGTTAAACTGAAAACTTTAATTTTCATTTCATTTTCTATATCTATCATATAAAAATAAAAAAAAAATGTTGTTCCTAATTGCATCACGGGAAAACGATTAAACCGTTTAAAACTAAATTTTGGATATAGTTATCACAAACTTTGAACTGAAATTTTTATTATGTTACTTTGATTAAAGTGCGTATCCTAAGGGGAGAAATCGGGAGTCAAAATTTATGCTAAAATTTTTGTATCTGAAGATCCTGTCATGTTACGAAAATGAGTTGGTATATGAACTCCTCACTAAAAGTAAGTCGATAAGTGTTCCAGCGTTTTTTTTTTTCTAGAATTCCTGTTTTAAGGGAAGAAGGGAGCATTTTCTATCATTTGTTTCTTCACATTGAAAGCGATCTTGCATGTTGTTTGTGATTACATCACGGAGAAACGATTGAACAGTTAGAAATGACTGAATACTCAGTGCTGGTTTGTGGGGTCCCTGGATCGATCTAAGGCTATCTCTGGGTTTTGGCTGGGCCATTGATCTTTGTGGTGCACAAACACCGTGGGCATCCTTTTTCTCGAGGTTCTTCAGCTTCTTGCTTTGTTCATTTCAGCATCATCAACCATCTCATTATCATCGTCTCCCTTAGCCTCGGTACTCGTGGGACGTTGTACTGATACAGTAAAACCTGTTTTTAACGGACCCCTTATTAAACGGCAACTTGTGTTAAAGGGAAATGTTTCACAGTTCCATGAATTTATTGACGAAAATCGTGTTAAGTGTTAGTACTAGGCTAGTCGACAAAGCGTTACCCCCCACAGTGAACGCGGCCTAAGTGGCTACACGGTAATTTTAGTTTCACCAAAGTTGTAAATCATACTATGAGCCAGTCAGGGTTTCCAGGTCTTTTCTTTTCATTTCCCGCGCCAGAAGTGGTAGACCTGGATTCGATTCTAGGCAGGAGCTTATGTGGTTAGGGTCCCACGTTGAGCTGTAGTTCACGTCTGATGTAGTCTCGCTGATATAGTCGAAAGAGACGGAGCAAGAGGCATTTGTTTTTAAAGATATCCCCTGTATCGAAAACAAATATTAGACCCCAATCAATAAATTCCAACATTTACACTACTTTATACTTTACTAGCTATGCACGTGCCTTTGGAGAATGGGGTTCCGGATTCGAATCCTGTGGGAGATAATTGAAAAGTTTCAGCGCATAAAAGTAGTTTAGATTCCACCTTAAACTGTAGGTTCACATCTTGTATAGCTTCGGTGCTGAAAGGACCGCTAAATTCCAAGCCACCAACTATAAAATTTACATCATGATATTTTTAACCAATTCTCTGGTTTAATCTTTTAATTTTTTTTCCTCTCATGATTTTGGCTTCTTCTGAAATTCCTACTCTCTACCAATTTTAGCACCTTATTTTCAGTTTCAGAACAAAGTTGATAAAACACGAGCAGTTACAGTTAAAATAAATAAATAAAATAAAATAAACATATCTTTCCCAGGAATATTTCTAAGCTGCATGGAAAGAAATGTCTGGAAACTGAAACATTATGTGTTTGTTTTACAAAACTAAGTTTCGAAGTAATTAGGCAACGTAGTTTTTCGGTCATTTCAAAGACTAGAAAGAGAATAAGATGTATTGAATCCCAATTTAAAATTATGGTCTTTGCTGTTTAAAACATTTTCGATATACCTAAGTACCAAACTATTAGAGGTGGCATTTTCCGCCTTTCTACTGTGCACACATTTATGGTTTAGACCATCTAAGGGCAATTGTTCCATCATCTAACATATCCACCCCATAAAATGACGCATAGCCGACCCTGGCCCTTTCGAGCTGTTGCGCCTTAAGGTTTGGTATATATTAGGTATATTGGAAGTTGGCACAACTTTAACAAAGTATTTATTATTATTATTATTATTATTATTATTATTATTATTATTATTATTATTATTATTATTATTATTATTATTATTATTATTATTATTATTATTATTATTCATAGTGAACATACAATTTGGCTCGATGTAGCTCTACTTAACAGTATTAAATGAAATCATAAAATAAGAATATTCTTACTTTCTTCATTCTGAGAATTCCGTTCCATTCCCTCCCAGTCTGGAACAAATATCGCAGCCACTTCTCTCCACATTTTTATTTTTAAGTCACGATTCATGTAGTTCAGATCTCTTAAATCATATAGGCATGGCCTATTTTGTATTTCGATTATAAACGCCTCTGTGTTAAACACACTAACCATGACTGGATATGTACACAGGACACGTTTTCAAACACAACTGAAAATTTTTCTTTGTGATTACACTTGTTGTTGTCTGTTTGGGGGTGGAGTTCGAGCTTCGGAGATAGGGGCTCAAATTCAAGTTATTTCGTTGTGTCATCTTTTGCCTAAAGCCAAATATTTTGCTTATAGATTACCATGGCACCAGCTAAGTGTCAATCAAGTGTATCACGAGAAATCACCCTATTGTGTTACATAGATTTTTCTGTGATTAGCTAATTTTCGGAATTTCCTTCTATTTTTGTGAATTTTCTTTTGTTATACACACACATACTTTATAACAGCAGAGTTCCAATCTCTGCACAAAGCGTCTTCCAAGCAGCTGTTTCTTGCTACAATCCCCTTGCCTGGCAACACGTCTTTCCTTTCTGTCATTCCTTTTGAAATCTTTTAAACAGCAGGCGGTCTATTGTTCCGACCCGCACCAAATACGCTGGAGCCGGCGTTTTCTCAGCAATTTTATTGCTTTCGCGTTCATGTTTAGCCGCTCAGATTTAAATACATGGTCAGCGTATTTCAAGCTTACGCATGAGCAATAAATGCGCTTTGCGATCGCTACAAATAGCCGGGGTCTAAGTCTCCGTGGAAAGTTGAGCAGACAAGTAACGGTCTGTACAGAAAACTCTCCTTGACTATTGGAAAAATCAAGTTAATGTGTGTACAGTATTGTTTCTGTTCATTGTAAGCTTTGCATGTTAAATTCGTATTAGCAATAAATAATGTAAATTGACTAAGGTACGTACAGCAACTTATTTTATCTGAGTATGTCCATTATATGCATGCACTTTTTCATGCATATCAGTGGTAGACCGTTCACCTCTGGTGCTTGGGGTCCCTGGTTCGATCCCAGCTCGCGCCGAGTGGAGAAACACCGTACTCGTGGGTTTCCTCGGGGTTCTCCCGTTTACTCCCACTTTCTTCATTCCACCATTTCATTCATTTCTCATAATCACCGTCTCCTTTAGTCTAACCGGCATAACCGTGGGACGTAAAACTTACAGATTCGTTTCATTCATTCATTCATTTTTCATGCATAGGTCTACCTTTGTTAACCGTAATCTTTAACGGAAATTTTTGCGAGTCCCGTTCGATGACGCTAAAGGCAAGTTTTACTGTATAAGAAAACAACTAAAAGGTACTGAGTAATTATTTAGCATTGTTATTATTCCTTTGAAAATATTACTTACTAAAATAGTCTGAGTTTTAATAGGTATATATATATTCCACATTGCCAAACGATAGATGTATCCAAATACAATAAATTATGACGTAGCAAGCTTAGATGATTAAATTAGGCAAGAACGAAGACTGTTGGCAGCTTTACGAAGTAGTATTTGGTACTTATCACAAAAGAACACACAGAAATATTATAATATTACAAGCAAGCAATGACGTTTCACTAATCTATGAATCAAGAACGAAATCAGTAGCCATTACTAGAAATCAGAAGAGTTTGTCATTGCAGGAAAGCCTCCGAAGAAACTTGTCCTTTTTGTTTCCCAAAGACTACATGTGACCAGTGTTCGTAGATTTCCTTAGGAAAATTTTCCTCGACTCACAATTTTTCCCTTTTCTTATCAACTTTTCCCTAGTTTGTTGAGTGTCTAATTCCTTAGACTGAAATTATGTCCTAAGATTAATTTAACTATATTAAAGGAAGTGCCAACCACATTTGTTTTGTTTTTGCTTCTATTTTTTTTACTTTTTCCTTCACTTAAAAAAAAAAAATACACACAAATACACCCAGCCAAGAATGGGTGCAAACTATGCTACTTTAAATAGACAAACACACATACTATTGCCACTGTGCTGATTTATTTCTCAAGAGCAAAGAAAAATTTAAGCATTTATGCTGGTCAATCCATTAGCCCGAGCATTTTGAGCTCCTTCGTAACTAAGCGGTTAGGGTACGCGCCTTTGGCGTGGGAGATCCGGATTCGATTCTCGGCGGGAGCACGTTAATCAGTAGGTCCCGTCTCATATAGCCTCGCTGCTGAAAGGGACTTTAAACTCAAAACCAACTCAATCAACCCGAGAATTTCCCTGGATTTTCACATTTTATTCGAAAAATACCTTTTTGCTAAATTTACCTACAAAATTTCCCTAAATTAGAGAAATTTCCCTCAAACTACAAACACTGCGTGTGACTAATTTATCCACAAGCTACAACTGACAATGCAGAACTAGCAGGCTCACTTATTGGCTAACAACTTTTTGTGTGTGTGTGGGGGGGGGGGGGTTGAGGCAGGGCTCCTGACCGATATGCTGCTATTTTACAGAATCTGCTGATCCTTCAATGTTGTGCAAAATAGATATGAAAATACTTGGTATTATAGGGCCTAATTATTCTCTATCCTGTTCAATGTTCCAGGGAGACATAAATGAAAGCAAATAAATTCGAAGTGAATTTTTACTGAAATCTTACTAGTGGCGCTACCGTACACCTGTTTGTACTTGAAGATAGGCATTTGAATCTAATGTAAATATATAAAATACAAAGATGAAATGTTAGCACACTTTCTGAACGTACTAAGCCTTGTATACAATGGTGCCGATTTCTGTGTAACTTTCGGAGTAAGAGGGAGTTTTGGTTTTGTGTGTTTCGTTTTCAGATTTCCAAGCTAAGATCCAAGGAAAGATATTCAGATCCTAGGAGCCCAAGCTAACTTTGGGAAGGCCCAGAACCAGTCGCTCTTTCAGAAAAAGTGTTCCTGGGAGGCACACGTAGTATTCCGTGGGGCAGTGCTGGTACTTTTTTATTTATTATTATATTATATACGTATTATTTTAGTCTCGTCCGGGAAGGGGGCATTCTCAGAGCTCCGGCCCCCGAAAAACACATGCCTGGAAGAAACACTGCCCGGAACCCTTTTACCTCTCAAAGATCGGTCGGTGCCCAAGCTTGTGTACCATGTTTGTATCTCTGTTTCAAAGTTTTCGGGTTAACTGTGGTTAACAAACTCCAATTCCAGTAGTGTCATCTTCGATCAGATTTATTTCAAGCATTTTAGAAACGTTTCCTTAACGGGTGAAAGACTTAATTCAACATCGATATAACTGACCTTGATTAAAGCAACTGGTTGATATAGAATTTTGAGTTGGCAAAACACAAATACAGTGTTATCTATGTATCTTTCTCAATTCAAGACCCTGAGAGCAAACACGCGGCGTATATTTTACCCACACATTCTATCATTCTTCATTAAAGAATGATAAGATGTCATTATATTGTGCAGATTAAAAATAAGGGGACACTTTTATTTATTAAAATTTACAGGTAAAATCTGTTAATTCAGAAAGAAAGACTAATGTTTAATGAATTTACTTCAGAAGACGTACAACATATAAGTCATCTGTGAAGACAGAACCAACGTAAAATGTGTGGATCACAACGATGCACGACTAGTTTGTAGCGGACAGTTAGCACAGGTTGGTGCTTGGTTTTTTGTACTTTTCTTCTTTCATCGTCATGTCCACTTAAGGATAATTTCCTTTTATTATAGGCAACCAAAATTTCTTTGCTACTGCGGAGATTGTATAGAAGCTAGGAAATGTTATAGATTTTAAACAGAATATAGGCTACGTAGTAGGGATGGCCAAAATTTTCCGGAATCCGGATTCCGGAAATTTTGTTTTCCGGAATCGGAAAATTTACTTTCCGGAATTCGGAAAAATTCCGGATTTCGGAAAAAATCCGGATTTCGGAAAAATTCCGGAATTCGGAAAAAATCCGGAATTCGGAAAAATTCCGGAATTCAGAAAAAAATCCGGAATTCAGAAAAATTCCGGATTTCGGAAAAATTCCGGAATTCAGAAAAAAATCCGGAATTCGGAAAAATTCCGGAATTCAGAAAAATTCCGGAATTCAGATAAATTCCGACATTCGGAAAAAAAAACGGAATTTAGAAAAAAATCGGAATTTTTCCGATTTTACTTTCCGGATTCCGGAAAGTAAAAATTCTGGAATTGGCAATCCCTAGCTAGTAGCTGTTAAAAGAGAAACACAATAATGAATATATATACTGTATTAGTTTCTTGTAGTTGGATATGTCTTTATCACTTACGTAGACAATTGCTACTGCAGTTATTTACTGCTTTATGAGGAAGGTCTTATTTTCACACACAAAAAAGTCGCCGGTATGTCTCAAACATTATCGCTTTCCCACCTGCAGCTGCTCCAAAGCACTGCAAACTACTTTTTAACCAGGCGAAAGGCAGTGAAGGAAAAGAAATCTCAACAAATATTCTAATAACATTCGCTTATTGTCAACATACCTACACTGAGCGCAGAAAGTGCTCGTACACCATGCATACTTCATATTGAAAACAGCTAGCATGAGAACGGGAGGTGGAAAATATATATATAACCAGAATTAAGACTACACATTCATACATTTTATTTCTATATACAAGAGAAAGGCCAAACAAAGACAATCACTGTTTTGTTCAGAAGAAAAGAGAGAATTCCTTTTTTGTAAACACAAAAAGTCACCGTACACTTATGATTGAATTAATGCTTATAAATTATATTACGTTATTTAATATTTTGTGGGATTACCCTGTGCGTTAATGATTGTCTGTAGTCTTCGTGGCATTGATTTCACCTGTAGTAGTTCGTAGTTCTGTAGCTTCGGGGCTGATTATGTCCCATTCTTCTTGAATAGCTTTTCTCAGGTCTTCTTTAATAGAGAAGCTGTGCCTTCTGATTCTTGCCTCCAGAACAGACCATAGATGTTCTATGGGGTTCATGTCTGGGGATTGGGGAGGTGTGCGAAGCTGTTTCAAGGTATTATAGAGTAGCCAAAATCGAGTATTTTCCGCTGTATGTTTGGAGTTGTTGCCTTGCTGAACAATAAATTGTTTTCTGCGCACTAGTATGGAGATTTTCCTTTAATATGTTAATATACACTTTGTGGATCATCACTCCATCGATAAAGTGGAGACGACCCACTCTTGAGGCACTCATACAACCCCAGACGAGCACGGACCCTCCTCCGTGTCTTACTTTAGGGACGAGATTTTGAGGATTCATCTCTGTATTCACCTTGCGTCATACCATACGCCTCCCATTGGATTCGATAAGATTAAATTTACTTTCGTCCGAAAATATGACCCTATTCCAGAAAGAAGCCTGATCCCTTATCTTTATACTCTTTTTCAAACTTTAGTCTCTTTATACGATTTATCTTGTTCACCCATAACATTTTCCTGGCTATCCGACCATGATACCCTGCAAATATTCCGCACTGTACTGGCTGATACTTTAACACCGCGTGTTTCCAGATCCGTTGCCAATTGCACAGCACTACTTTTCGAAACCTTTTTTCTTTCCCTAATAATGTAACGTTTATCTTGTTCACTCAACACTCTTGGTCTTCCAGTTTTTTTTTTTTTTTTTTTTTTCGCACAGTGATAGAAAACATTATACATCGCAATTATTGTTTGTACTGTTGAACGAGGTCTGTCTGAAAGGTTTGCTATCTTTTTCAAAGATTTACCTCTCTTATGCAATTTAATAATTACTTTTCTTGTCTCCTCATTTGTTTCTCCTCATTTGTTGCTTCCCATTTTGACAGCCCACCGTGCAGTTTTTTCACTCCTATTCACAACTAAACTCATTCTGTTATTCGTCATGCTATACAGAGGTGTATAATCAGGTGAATACTAGTGAACCCCAGTTGTGGTATCTTTGTTTCGTATTCGTATGTCAGGTGTACGATCTCTTTTTGCGTCTACTCTATACACTTTCTACGGAATTTATTTACTTTCTGACCATTAAACTTGTCTTCGTGGTTCTTTATTGATATATTCATAAAGCTTAGTTTTCATTATTCATATTGTGTGTGTTATTACACTTCTTAAATTTTCTGTTTCTTTTTCGCAGGCATTCTCGTTTCAATAGCATAGGTGTACGAACACTTTCTGTGCTCACTGTATGTACAGTAAATACAAATTTATAATTTTTGACTTTACGAAGTATACAATGTAATTGTTCAATAATTAACATAAGCAGGCATTCATTAATTTATATTAATATAATCATTAATGAAACTAATAAGCGGGTGATTGATGACTCAGTGGTAGAGTTTTCATCTATGGTATTCTAACCCAGGACATGTGGGTTTTCGATGGCTAATTTTGTGTTCGAAAATTTTTCCGGTGGTAGGCCTACTCTTGGTTCCCTTTCTTATATTTGTTCCATCATCACTCATTAACGAATTTAGTTTATCAAAACTCTATAGCCATATATTCATTCTGTAAGTCAGTGAAACAAACAGTCTCAAGAACTATCTGATGGATTACCATCAATTTTGGCCACGATGTACAGAGTCAATATTTAAGAATCAAGTTCCCTGATGAATGTAATATTCAAACCGGAAGCGGTACAAATCAACCATTTCCGGTTTTAACGTTAATCATTATATAGTAAATATGGTAATAGATAGCGAGAAACGGTTTCCAGTAATCGACATATATAACATTCATGAAATAGAATGTTACCCAATTTGTGCATCTGCTGAAAATAATGAGCTTAGGTATTTAGAGAGCATTTTCCGCTTTAAAAATGTGTGCTTGGTAAAGAATGTAGAGAATTAGCTGAGTCAGGCACGTAGCTAGTATATGGTAATAGGAAGGGGGGGGGGTCTGTCACGAAATACTGTGGTTATTTACCAGGGGCTCAATCATTCTAAACTATTTTATTGGCAACATATATTGGTTCGTTTAGCCAAGATTTCTAATGGAGGGATGATATGAAATACTGTGGTTACACACCAGAGGCTCGATCAATCTAAATATTTTACTGACAACATTCCCATATTGATTGGTTAGGACAATAAAATGAGGATATATTAGTAAGTATTTTAATAAGAAGCTATGAAGAAATCTCGAGTAAAAAAATATAAAAAAGTATTGAAAAAGATATAGTCTTCCGAGGTCATTCGAACGGTGTCGAGAATTTTGCGTCTGGGAAATTTGCGCCCTACCTCAAGAACAGGGAAAATTGCGCCTGCAACGTACCTCCACCGGGAAGTTTGAGCCCTGCGAAATAAAAGAACCTATTGGAGCTTACGCATTTGCTCGGAGGGGCTGACATTACAGCATAAACAATCCTCCCCCCACAACCATGCCATTTGTGATTTATTTTCATTGTGGCTATATAAGGGGACAATAAACTTCAATATAAGCCAAAAGAACAACGGATCAACGCAATCACTGCTTCTTCCAGAGATGATTTTGGGGGAAGACTGGCTTCCCCAAAGTTCTCAAAGTGCCCCCTCGGAGGAGACCAAAATAATACGTATATAATATAATAATAAATAGAATAGTACCAGCAGTGACCCCCTCCGGAATACTAAGTGTGCCCCCCGGAACATTTTTTCTGAAAGACGCAATTGTGTGTTTGAAGTGTAATTCCAACAAGTAAACACACTGTACATAGTTTTCTTGATAATATTAATGAACTGATTTTACATTCACTTTACATTTTCTTTTCTATATTTTGTGTCCTAAAAAGCCAAACAACTCGCAAGGATTGTGAACAGAGATATCTGGGTAGAGCCAAACAGCCTTTTGTAGATTAAATTATATTCTTTGATTATATTAATAAATAATTATATATCAGTCATTTATACTTTTATTGTAAATTTTGTAGTATAATGAAAAATTGTATTTGTATGGATTACCCTTTAGTGAACTCAAATTGTATTTTTTTCATTTGTTCGGAATATTGTAACGGATGGAGTAACTCACTGAGACTCACTGAGTGGAAGTTACTTTATACAATACAAAAATAAGTTGAATTGTAGGGCGCTAACATCCCAGTGCAAATATATAGCCGGCGCATTTTCCCCTTTTTTTGCGGTAGGGCGCAAACATCCCAGTGCAAATATATTGCGAGCGCATTTTTTCCTATTTTTGTGGTAGGGCGCAAATTTCCCGGGCGCAAAATTCTCGCATTCAAGGAAAATATAATGTCCGTGAAGTTGACAAGCCACTTATGTCAGACTCCAATTTCGACTTTAAACGTCGCTAGTGCTATGTTAGTGTTCGATAGTGACGCAAATCGTTAGTACTCCACAGATAACGTGTGCTTTTTAAATAATGGATATGTCTTCTAACTGCATGCCAACACGCCCGCTTCTAAGAATCATATCAAAAATGAGGTTAACCGTTAGAGCAAGTAAGTGCTCATTAGTGCCATTAACATTAGCGTTAATGCCTCCATCGTACGGCCCTTTGAGTAATAATAACACAACGCTCTTTGCTAGTCTCAATGCGTCCCTATATTCTCGCGAACATTCTGACATGCCCAAGTTAGTTACTTTTTTTTTTTGCAACTATTGTTTATCTGTTATTGTTTATTGCTAGTCTGCAGAGTAGTCCTTACATTAATATGCCATTGTCCTTGATAATCATTGCGTATTTACAAGCAGTTTGTTATTACTGTTAGAAGATATCAAAAAACAACAGATAAAATCTACTACTTAACGGTTTATATTTTTCTTTTACAGTACATAAACGATTAATAATAATAATAAGACTATTCCAGCATAAAAGTTATCAATTGCATCACACTGGCAACAAGCGACGCATATTTTAACTTCATAAAAATTCGTTTCTCACGATTTTCTGGAAAACTACGTATGATATCTTCATTCTATCAAGTTGTTTATCTCAGTTTTTCTGAAATTTCTGAAATCCGGAATTTTTCTGAATTCCGGAATTTTTCCGAAATCCGGAATTTTTCCGAATTCCGAATTTTTTCCGAAATCCGGAATTTTTCTGAATTCCGGAATTTTTCCGAAATCCGAAATTTTTCTGAATTCCGGAATTTTCCGATTTTACTTTCCGGATTCCGGAAAGTAAAAATTCCGCAATTGGCCATCCCTACTACGTAGCGACTTTTCCACACTCCCTTTTATTCTAGGCAACCAACATTTCTTTGCTACTGCGGAGGTTGTATAGAAGCTAGGAAATGTTATAGATTTTAAACAGAATATAGGCTACGTAGCGACTTTTCCAAACTCCCTTTTATTCTAGGCAACCAACATTTCTTTGCTACTGCGGAGGTTGTATAGAAGCTAGGAAATGTTATAGATTTTAAACAGAATATAGGCTACGTAGCGACTTTTCCACACTCCCTTTTATTCTAGGCAACCAACATTTCTTTGCTACTGCGGAGGTTGTATAGAAGCTAGGAAATGTTATAGATTTTAAACAGAATATAGGCTACGTAGTGACTTTTCCAAACTCCCTTTTATTATAGGCAACCAACATTTCTTTGCTACTGCGAAGGTTGTATAGAAGCTAGGAAATAATATCGATTTGAAACAGGATAAAGATAGCCACCTGTCCAAAAATTCCTTTTATTATAGGTAACCAACATTTCTTTGCAACTTTGCAGGTTGCATACAAGCTAGGAAATGTTATATATTTTTAAATGTGACATCGATAGCCACTGTTAGAGTCCCCATTAGCCGTTAACATATTAACGAGCTCCATCTAAGTTATCTATTGCGAAAAATAAATATATCAAATATTCGCTTCCATTCAAGAGTCGTCCTGTAGAATAATGGACGTATGTACTAATACTACAATCTGAGAAGCTCCAGAGAATGACTTTCAATAAGTAATTTATCAATGGAAAGATTCCGTCTTAACGGCGTCGAATATAATCTTTTTTTTTTTTTTTGTAGCTCTAATTTAGATGGAGAATTATTTTACTATTTTATTTGAAATGAAACAATATTTTAATATTTTAATTTTTTACTGATTTCTTTAGATCAAAATGAGATGAAAATTAAATCTTTAAGTTTTACGTCCCACGGTTATGCCGGCTAGGCTAAAGGAGACGGTGATGATGAAATAATGAATGAAATGTTGGAATGAAGAAAGTGGGAGAATACAGGAGAACCCCTAGAAATTCCACGCAAACGGTGTTTGTCCACCACAAAGTTCACATGGCGCGAGCTGGGATCGAACCAAGAATCCCAAGCACCAGAGGTGAACGATCTACCACTGAGCCACCGCGGCCCTTGCTTTAGATCAATTTAAAATGTATCTTTCTTCGAGAAAATCAAATTTTGTGATCTATATTTATTTTAAAAAAATAATAATCCGTTTAAATTTAACTAATATTAAATTTATTTTGAAAAAAGGAAGAAAATCAGTAAAAAGCAGGTCATTGTGGTTAATAATGAAGTCAGATGTGTCTCATTGTGGGTATAGAATAGATGAAGAACTGCGCAAAAGTGAGGAGGAAGCCTTTCGAACGACAACTCCTCAGATGCTCTGGAACATGGCAAGGAGGATTTGCATGGTCGTATTTAGGCATCCAGGACTGCAAGTTTTAGGGGACGTTCGTTTCGAAGAAAATATACGAGGGAATGTTAGTAAATGTTTCTCTCTTTCATATCGTATTACAAAAAAAAAAAAAAAAAAAAAAAGGTAAAGTATGGGGGGCAAACAAGACATCAGTTTATTGGGAAAGCTATCCATACGTTGCACTTAGCATGTGCGTTTTTGTTAGAAAAAATGAAACAACTACAAATATTCAACAATATATTTCTCATACACAGCATTATATATATATACAATGCTGTGTCTATGGAAAGGGAGTATAAACTGGCCAGGGCGGGTAAAGTGGTCATCAGCACTTTTCTCGCCTGTATATGTCTGGCATCTGTCGCAAGTAGGCCCAATCAGTTGCGCTAGTTGCCATTGTAGTTCTAGACGACAAAGACGCCAGACGCAATTGTTGTTCTGCTTGTATGAAGAAAAACATGTTTTCATCTATTGTTGATCTAAGGATAAGTATTAGTTTAACGATTTTCTTCCAACTATATAGAACTTGATGACAATGTAATATTTTTATTATTAAATGTAATGCTTCTTAATTTTTCTATTCTTTAGTAGTTTTTAAGTTTTGTTGTTCAGATTGAAAAAAGAAATGTACAGTAAGGCGTGCAATCGGAGAAACTGATCAGAAGCAGAGGCGGAGTTTTACGTCCCACGGTTATGCCGACTAGGCTAAAGGAGAGAAGCAGAGGCGGGTAAAGTGACCATCTTACTGTGCGTGTGGGTATTTTGCCCAGCGCTTCCAATTAATCCACATAATGCTAAATTATGTAATAAATTAGGCTTAATCTTATAATGTTGAAACAGCGGTTCACCTATTATATAGTTGCAATGCTAGGTACGCTCGTATAGACTTAGGTCTATATTATTGATCGAAATAATATAGAAGTTATTAAACTATTTTGTACTCTTAATAAATAAATGCATTTGACTATTTTGAAAGGTGGTGTTTTGGTAGCTTCTATTTGAATTCTCTGTATTCAGTATTAGCTAATTTTCTTACTATAGGTAACCCACTATAATAGCAGTTTCTGCCAGTCTTTTAGATTAGGTGGACTCTTTATAGATGACTATTGGACATAAAGGTACACTTTAACCCTCTAGATTAACAAGTAAATTGTAGTCCATAAGTTCTCACACCGGATCATGACTAAATTGAAAACTATTTCCTACATAAACTATGTGAATTCTGCTCTACAATGATTTTGCTGCTTGTAGACTATTAATGGAAATTATTATGCCTAACTATTTTAAATAAGCAAACTAATTAGGCCTATACAGTAGCGAGAAACAGTTTGAAATTGGGTCTAGGCTCTTTAAAGGAATATCCAACTGGATTTTTTTTCTTTTTGTATCTCACCCATTTGATTACGATGAACGTTCCAAACGTTGAAGGTTAAGGTAGGCTTGATGTTAAAATAACTAGCTTAATGGGACGATACAGAATAGTTCTCATTATAGACTTGTGGCTGGCCTATTTTATTTTAGGCTATATTTTTCATATTTCTCATGCGAATTTTTCGTGAATGAGGCCAAAGAGGACATTTCAATAGAGATCTAATTGTAGGCTTGTGGTAGGCCTATATGATCATATTGCTTTCATTTTTCTTACATAATCTATTTTTGTAAATTTTCTTCCTATTTTCTACAAATAAAACTGTATGTTATTGGTTTTTTCTTTACTGACTCCTTAAAACCTGGCATTGTGGGGAAGCGTGTCCGCTTTGCCCGACTAGGCTGAGTAAAGTGGAAATTTTATATGACTTAAAATTATCAATAATTACTCCGTAAAGCTTCTTCAAAACAGATTCATTTACATATATCTTAAAACTTAAGGACGGAAGTGCATTATAAAACTTTTATCTACTTGCTAGCATGTTTCTCTAGGATTGAAGAAATTAGAATTCCTTAGGGTGACCGTTTTACCCACCTTTCCCTTATATACAGGGTGACCCACGAAAAACCGGTATTCAAGAAAAAGCTAAACTATCACCAGCATCAGATTGACTAAGAACGATATAATTTTTAACGCCATAAACTTTGCTTTTCCCCGATTTTCACAAATTTCGTCTGAGAATTTAAATCAAGAATGCCATTTTGTTCAGTTTGATGTAACCTATCAACTGGCATATGTCTTATCTTTGGACAATGTTTTATCTAAACCAGTGGCGTATTTACGCGGGTGGCTATCGAGGTCAAGCCCCTCACCCGAAATAGATAAATTTATATACAGCATATACAATAACTGTATACCTACAGTACATATGTCCAGTATGCATATACACCCACTCAGGATAATGTGGATAGTCCCCCCGAAACAAAATCGTAAATACGCCACTGAGCTAAACAAATATTAAAGTTTAAGACTTTATTGTAACTTTGGACTAGCCCTGTATTTCATACTGTATACCGTATATACTGCCATCTAGTGCTATAATGAAAAGCTTAATTACTGTACACTTCAGTACCTGTTTTATCTTAATAAATAATGGGTTATCGTACAGCAATAAAGGAAGAGGGCACGTTGGCTCAGTGAAAGAGTGCTTACCTCTGGCGTGTAGGGTTGCTGGTTCGATCCCCGGCCAGGTAAGTTTGTAGTGAAGAACATCGTCGCATTCTCATTCTACCGATGGTTCCCTCATCATTCACTTGCCTTAACCATCAGTTTCCTTTAGCCTAAAGGGTATAATGGTGGGACGTTAAAGTAAAAAATTTCATTTCGTACAGCATCAATGTTTAGGTATAGAAAAAAAATAATAAAAATACGCATTATATTTTGATACTTTCACTTGGTCCCAATTCAATGGAATCTTCAGATTAACATAAACTACTTCTTGCTGATTGCAATTGTCGCGACGCGACACATACTTGTACAGAGTGCACGAGAAGTTTCCGCATCTCTAGTTCGAGTATCAGTGTAACTTGAGTTGTGATACTGATTGCGATATGGTGTAAATTGAGCCTGCTTTCGTGGTCACAACCAACTCTGCCTGGTATCCCTGTGTACAAGGTCACGTGCAGCATTTCAGTTATGAACAATTTCCAGGTCGCTCTATTGGGCATGGTTCTCTAATATCCCAATTGAAGTGGTCCTCGCGAAACCTGAACCTTACAAAGTAAAACAACTCATTGTGCGGAATAATCAAGCCACACGTCACTCATCGTCAACACAGAATAGATGAAGAATTGAACGAAAGTGTGGAGGAAATCTTTCGAATGACAACTTCTCAGATGCTCAGTAACATGTTAAGTAATATGCATCGGCTACCATAGGCCAGCGCGGCAAGTTTTGGGGGATGACAAATTTTCTTGGGGTCAGTTTCTCTTTAACAAAATGACATTAAATCAATCGTAATTTTATTAACTGAAACTGGAAGATATATGTATCAGTTTATTTTATTTTTTCGATTTTCACTTCATTGTATGAAATTTTCTACACCGTATTTATTAATTTTGACGGGGCAACACTAATTTAGGGACGGTAAAACATGTCAAATACGGTTCTGAGAACATGGAGATGGATAGGCCTACATCTGTGTATACATTAAGATGGAGCATATACAGATTCACTGAATACACAGTTTGTAACATATGTAAGCACTTAACTATTAAGATCAGGATTAGGATTTAGATTTCTGGGCTTTCAGCATCTATGGTCATGTTAGCTTGTCACGTATGATAGATGACGACTGTCGGAGATCACACAATCTGACGAAAGGGAAGGAAAGAAACAGTTTGGGACCTGTGTGTTAGGTACCATCCCGGGATTTGCCTGGTGTGAATGAGAAAAACCCAGGAAAACCTCACTCAGGATGGCTGATCTGAAAAAGCTTTCACAATTTTTCGACCAAGTGTCCCTACCGGGAATCGAACATGGGATCGTTCCCACAGCACTCAACTATGTCAGAATGTAAAGTTTGATAAAAGAACTTCACAGTCTGTTTAACTATAATACACTACCTGGTACGATTATCGTGCTTCATTAATTTCCAGGTCTACGAAAAATCATTTTTCTCAGATGCTATATATGTGGATTTGCAATCCGGATATAATTTTTCAGTTCGATAATAAACAGGGCGGGTCAAAATAATGCACCCGATTTCAGAAACTTATTCAGTGAAATCACGCAGTGTTTCCACTATCTACCACTAAGGGTCAACAGCGAACATGAAATGAATAGCTGAAATTGACCGCAACATGCTAGAAATTGTTTGGCAGGAGAAAGACTATCGGTTTGATGTGTGCTGTGTTACGCGAGGTGCTCACATAGAAGGCTTGGGATATGTCTGATGAAAACTTAGACAGAGCTCCCTCGTGGCTAAGCGGTTAGCGTACGCACCTATGACGTGGAAGATCGCGGTTCGATTCTCGGCGAGAGCTCATGTGGTTCGGATTTCACGTTAAGCTGTAGGTCCACGTCTCATATAGCTTCGCTGCTGAAAGGGAGGCTCATAATTTAGACCTTCATCTTACTTTTTACCTTTCTTAGCACTGTATGTTCAGTACATTTCACAGAATAAATGCCTGAAGTCGGGTCTACCATTTTGACTTGACCTGTATATATCGATAGTTATCTCTCTGTTTGGACATTTTTTTCTTTTTCGTTAAACACTAGTAATGCTGTTATCAGAGTATTGTACGATTAGAAATTATTATCAAGTTTGTAATTATTATTGAAGCTTTTGGATTGGGTGTTTTTGATTACGCTTTAATAATTTGCAGGTGTTGAGAGTAAAATCAGGGAGGGGAAAATTATTGAGATACGGTTTAGTGAAAGCATCTACTACTTACAACATTGTCTTGATAATTGACATCTGCTCCGTACTTAATGAGTTGCCGTACAACTTCCAGATGCCCATCGGCTGCAGCTCTCTGCAATGCAGTACAACCAGCCTGAAATTAAAAAAAAAAAAAAGAATATATATAATAATAACTGTATCGAATCAATAATGTAATTATCCATATAACTAAAATTTATCATGGTTTAAAAAAATTATAGCTGTACAAATTGCTAATACTGTCCGCTCTGACAAGTAACCAACCAATAAGCGCAATCAACTTGCGAGCCACTGTTCTCTTAATAGATATTAAAAGTAAGAGAAAAATTCCTAAAATAAATAAATAAATGAAACTAACGGGAAGATATTCTTTTTCTGACCCCTCTTATCTCAGCCACAATATTTCAGAAAGGTATCGTTAGATCTGTCCTTTAGGTGAGATTTGAAGAGAATTCGTAAGGATCTAGGGTCATTTTTTCGGATTTAGTCTCTTAGGCAGTCCTACTTCTTGTGACTAGAAGTACACCATGGAAATTAAGTTTTGAGCGACTCCTTTGCACATTGTTTACTCTTCCCATATCAGGAGCTTTATATTCCAAAATTCTGTAAATAATTTGAAAATAATAATAATAAAACAAAGTACTACAAACTTTGCCACCTCCTGCGAAAACTACTACTAACGCTCATAGCACTAGGTATCTACTTTAAGAGTCTGGGTGAACCTCTGAGCCGCATTGTAACAATAAAAATCTCCTGTTCCCTATCTGAGATCGAACTGGACCACCTGGTTGGCAGATAGATGTCTTACCGGCTACTCCAACGCAGGTCTCATCGATTGATTAGTATCAGAAAATACTCTGTACATCACAACGACGAAAATATCCTAATTTGTGAAGTCAAATGTTTTCTGCGCAATTAATCGAATATAGCTTATCTGACCAAATAAATGTAACATTAACATTCTGCTGCAGTTTTATAATTGTGCTTCAATATCGGTAGGACGGCTACTTGATTAGTATTACTTGTAAGACGAGACGAGACATCTCGTAAATTTTATAAAAGTCTGGTCCGGAAGACCCACCCAGAAATTATTGTGGGGAGGAATCCAACGTTTTTTTTTTCTTTTGAGGAGGGGGATTCAATACTATAAGATGTCTATGTATTATTGAACTGGTGTTATTCTACATCCGAACATTCGATAAGTAATTGTTACGTAATGCCTCCTATATTCTCAGAAATAATAAGGTATGCGCACGAGATGAGTCAAGACAGGATTTTCCTGACAAAATTCGAGTCGAGACACGGCTCTTCCAATAGAAAAATATATAGTTTTCGAGTCAAGACATCACTTTTACATGACATTTTCGAGTCGAGACAGCCATAAATCTTATCTCGTGCGCATCCCTATAAACAATATGGAAGTTGGTTGCTTATATAAGGAAAGAAAGAGTACAAATGAAATGTAAGATCAAGTACATCAATCATTTCTCTGCTAAACAACTATAGTTTTATTTTAAAAAGTGCACAAATATATCTTTATTTACAAAGTTTGAGGGAGGGAGTCCAAACCCAATGGACCCCCACATGGACCCTGGTCTCGTCTCGTCTCGATTCTCGATAAAGTTTTCCCCTTTTTGTCTCGATGTTTTCTAGAGTTGTTCTGTAAATTTATGTACAAAATTTAAGACTTTATTTCTTTTCTTAATTCCTTCTAGAAGTAATAAGAATTCTTCAGCATCATGAGAGTTCAACGAAGCGTGCGATATAAAAACATTTAAACCATATTTATTATTGTAGTGTATTCTGTAATGACTTGCGTATCTGTAAACGTTGTTAAGAGTCTTCATCCCAGCGAAATTAAAATACCGCTAATTTTACAGTAATTATGTGATATCTTCAAATAGATAAAAGATAATCGAAATGGGGAACAAGAGCGCCCTAGACAATATTATTTTACATGAGAAACTGTTATCACGACCCACTTATCTGCTTTCGATTTCGAGCCATTTTGAAAATCGGCATTTTTTTCGCGTTTCTAAACATCTGAAAACGGAAAGCTACTAGGTGACTTGTGATAACGGTACCTCACGCAAAATAATATTGTCTAGGACGCTCTTGTTCCACATTTGGATTATCTTTTATCTATTTGAAGATATCACATAATTACTGTAAAATTAGGGGTATTTTAATTTCGCCGGGATGAAGGCTCTTCAATGCTCTTCATTATGTTCGCACAATTTTTTTTTAGCAATTTACAGTTTTTATACTATGAATCTAGTAACACTAAAACAGTGTTCGAGTTCTAAGATTAGGATGAACTAGTGTTGCTCACGAGGCTTGTGAAATTCTCGAAGCTTTTTCTCTATTTCTTTATTAATATTTTTTCACCACTTTTTGGTTTTCAATCAATATTGTAACGCAATTTCGTCTCGATTTTTTTTTTAAAAAAGTACTTCTATTCTTGCCTTCGAGACGAGACGAGAAATTTTTCATCACATGGGTAATACTATATTTGATTTTGTTCAGAGAAACCTGGTCAACCACTTCACTCTGAAACGTCTGTAGCCACGTTGACCTTATTAGGAGTTGTACCCAGGGCTGGATTAACTCATCTGGAAGCCCGGGGCTAGAAAAAAGTATGTGGTTCCTGCTGGCTTAACTTAATACATTTCTGTGAAAATACAGTAGGAAGGTTAAGGGAATATGTTTCATATTTTTGGTCATATTTTATTTTATGATGATGATTGTATTCTTATGATTCTTTTTAGATAGCCAGTTGAGATTTTCATCAGAGTGGAGGGCCCTTTCCACCTGGAGGCCCCACTAAGCCCCCTAAGCCCCTCCCTTAATCCGGCCCTGGTTGTACCAAAGAAAGGACTATTTTCTGAATGTTATAACTTAAAAAAAATATTAATGAAATATTGTGAGTAGGGTGTTGTTGATCCCTTCTGTGTGCTTCAAGTAATAATCCATCAGCGGTGTTTATCTTCCAATGAGCCTCTTGCAGGGCAGGAAGCAGATGAGCCCAAAAACTCGATGTCGTTAGCGTAATAATGCTTTGCGCTGAGAAGTGTTTGCACAATAACAGCTGTGTTGGTACAATCTGTCACTTACTGAAAACTTCATACTTTTCATTATTATTATTATTTTAGGAAGAGGGCTTTATTGTTCTGAAGAATATTTCATCTATAGCAGTAGTACTAGTAGAAGAAGAAGTAATTATAATAATACAAAAGGAAGTGCAGATGTTAAGTATTTTAGTCAGTATGTACTTTGCGTCAGAAATAACGTATATTTTCTGTTGGAATATAATAAATGTACAGATTTGTTCAAAAAATATAGCCAGCCATATCTCTTAACTCCTTCCCTGTGTACTTTTCCAAAAAGCTTTGATCGTAGATGAGTGATTTTCACGTTCCTTTTCTTCTGGGAAACACTGATTCTCTTGTACTAACACTTGTGTTCTGTCATGACGTTCTAGCGTATGCACCTACTTCGACGAGACGAGTCGAGACAGTATTTTCCTGACAAAATTCGAGTCGAGACATAGCTCTTCCAATAGAAAAATATACATTTTTCGAGTCGAGACATCACTTCTACAGCACATTTTCGAGACGAGACAGCCAAAAAATCTTGTCTCGTGCGCATCCCTAAATCTCACATTAGAAAATTATGTTTTCATTTCAAAATAATACATGAAAGATAATTTGTTTTGTTTGTTTGTTTGGTTGGTTTCCGACATGATGTCGTCCTTTTCTTGTAAAAAAATTATTTTTTTTGTTTTACGTCCTAAGGTTATGTCGGCTAACTTAAAGGAGACGGTGATGATGAGCAATGAATGAAATGGTGGAATAAAGAAAGTGGGAGGAAACGGGAGAACCCAGAGGAAACCTACGCGCACGTGTTTGTCCACCACAAAGTTGACTTGGCGGGAGCAGTGTTTGAACCCGGTACTCCATGCAGCAGAAGTGAAAGCTCTACCACTGAGTCACTACGGCCCTTTCGTCCTTTTCTTGTCTCTCTCCCAAGTACATAAACGAATTCCAAGACACTCATATAGTGTTTCTATCACGCCACACAGGATTAAAGTGGTATAACATATAGGGATAGAAAACTTTTCTCGTCTTTTTTTTTTTTTTTTCAGGGTAGCGGTATTTCAAAAACATTACAAGACTAAAATGTCAGAGCGTCTAATCTTTTCTAAGATTACATCATATATTAACAAACTAGCATTATCAAAAAATTATTAAATTTAATTTACTATTGTTTTAAGGTTCTGTGGTACTTAGATATATTTTCTGTTTCCCTTTATTTCTTTTTATTGTCAACCTATTTTATACATTCGCATGGTTTATACCAGCGTTTCCCAACCGGTGTGCCGCGAATGTTCCGCTGGTGTGCCGCGACGAAATCGAAACAAATTATTAATTCTGTAGGAACCAAATTGCAAGACATAATGGAAAATGTATATTTGTATTTCACATTACTAGGAACCTCTACTATAAATCTACAATTTTAAGTTTCATAATGTGTTACTTTTCTGCACATTTTTAATGCTGAAAAACGTATTTATCATTGTCATGACCATTATTGCTTCTTTATAGGTGCAGACTATTTCGTGACTTGAAATTTTAACATATCATTCAATAAATTCAACAAAGCAAACATGTATACAAATTACCTACATTTGTGTTTTAAAACTATAGGAGATTTGTTTATTTGTTCGTTATTTAGTGATCTTCCCTTTTAGTTAAAGGTTAGATACAGTTTTCGAAACAGAAAGTGGATTTATAAAAACCTGAATCCTATATTTCATTGCAATTGTTTTCTATTTTAAGATTAGAATGAAAAATAAGCATAATGATTTACCACGGGGGAGAATCAGTGATCGAGCTTTCTTCTCTGTAAGAAGATCAGTAATCACATAAAAATACTACGGTATTTTATATTTACAAATAATAATAGTAATTATATATATATATGGGTGTGCCGCGAGAATTCAAGTTACACCTGTAGTGTGCCGCAAGTTGAAAAAGGTTGGGAAACGCTGGTTTATACCATCAATAACAGTTGACAGAAATCGTTGATAGCATAAACATGTCTCCATATATCTTAACATAAAAAATGCAATGAAATCTGTCATTTTAACGTCTCACGATTATGCCCTCTAGGCCAAGGAAGGCAGATGATTAAGGCCAGTGGATGATGATGGAAGAATTGGTGAAAGGAGAATGTGGAAGGAAACGGGAGAACCCCGAGAAAACCCACGAACCCGATATTCTCCACCACAAAGTTACTAATAATCGGGGTCGAACATATCTAAACGTGAAAGCCATCTGAAATATATAGACTAATTGATGATGTTACAAGAATGCCATCATGAAATTATGTATACCGAAAGCGAGAAAAATGTATAAAAAGGTTTGTTTGTTTACAAACTAGTCAACTATATCTTTGATTCGGACATACTACTTTTGACCCAATGAGGTTTGCTTAATAGACAGATGTAAACAGTCTTTGCCTATTAATAAATGTATTTTAAAAAAAAAAAAAAAAAAAAAAAAGTTATGCTTATCTATAACTTTTTGAAAGGCTTTATACTCACAAGTAAACCTTACGTTTGGGTGAATCGAGTTGCTGACTGAGACATATATGAGAAAGTAGTACTAAATGTGGTCAGTATTTCAGTGAAGTTTTAGGTGCGAAGCTCCAGGGGTTTAGGAGATACAGCTACCAGAACATCACATAGAAGTACAGAATAGTCTTCATACAGTTGGAGGTAAAAGCTCTGTAAGACCTCTTGTAACGACAAAAGGTGAATAACAAATATATGGGTACATATTAGGACTAGGAGGAAGTCATATAGTAAGGGAATACCTGACGGCGGCCATCTTGAAATCCGCCATTTTGAATTAAGGTTAAGTTTTTAAAATAGGAATAGGGTCATGTCATACATGATTTAAGGCGCAAATTTAATCAGAAGAACAATGGTGACGTTAATTTTGATTTACGCGCAATTGGTAAAAAGTTACAGGTAAATTAAATATTGTTGCTGCATATGTATTAGTCCTTTACTCCACCTTGTAAATTTTGTGTTAATGATAATAATTAAATAAAAAGCAGATGGATAAATATTAGGTCTATGGTAAGAGTTACCTTGATGGCGGCCATGTTCAAATCCGCCATTTTGAATCAGACAAAAGTTTTAAACAAAACGCATAACAGTGACACCTTATTAAGAGCAAATTTTACCATAAATCCAACGGTATGACCATTTTTGCTTTATCATTAACCAGCATTTGTTATCGCATAAACAAGTTGCTAATTTAAGGAAAAATGACCAAAGTGGAATTGAGTCATAATTGAACTTGGGTCTTTCTTCCAGAAAAGTCCTCAATTAGTACAATCAATATGTAGTTCAGAAAAGAGTGCATGACTTGCACAAATGCTCTGCTCACAGTGAGCACACCTGACAAAGGCAATCGAGTTACACTTGACACATTTGTCGTTAACAATTCCGTCAAAGCAGTAGTCGTAAGGAGCGATCCATTTAATTTTGTGCTGGTTAATGATAAAGCAAAAATGGTTATACCGTTGGAGTTATGGTAAAATTTGCTATTAATAAGGTGTCACTGTTATGCGTTTTGTTTAAAACTTTTGTCTGATTCAAAATGGCGGATTTGAACATGGCCGCCATCAAGGCAACTCTTACCATAGACCTAATATTTATCCATCTGCTTTTTATTTAATTATTATCATTAACACAAAATTTACAAGGTGGAGTAAAGGACTAATACATATGCAGCAACAATATTTAATTTACCTGTAACTTTTTACCAATTGCGCGTAAATCAAAATTAACGTCACCATTGTTCTTCTCATTAAATTTGCGCCTTAAATCATGAATCACATGACCCTATTCCTATTTTAAAAACTTAACCTTAATTCAAAATGGCGGATTTCAAGATGGCCGCCGCCATGTATACCCTTACTATATGACTTCCTCCTAGTCCTAATATGTACCTATATATTTGTTATTCGCCTTTTGTCGTTACAAGAGGTCTTACAGGGCTTTTACCTCCAACTGTATGAAGACTATTCTGTACTTCCATGTGATGTTCTGGTAGCTGTATCTCCTAAACCCCTGGAGCTTCGCAACTAAAACTTCACTGAAATACTGACCACATTTAGTACTACTTTCTCATATGTGTCTCAGTCAGCAACTTGATTCACCCAAACGTAAGGTTTACTTGTCAGAACTGCAGAAATTATATTTTGCAAGAAAGGATTGAAAGAAATAGAAAATAAGCTTTTCGAACAAATTCTATAAGACTGAATAGAGAGGCTTTGGAAAATGATGTGGCTAACAGTAAAATAAAGAAAAAATAAATAAAGGTTGTACCGAAACCATTTGCTTGTAAAACGTTGGCAAAGTTCTCCGAATCTTTGTTTATGAATATAGAAGGAAGGCTTTTCTCAGTGTATATAGCTTAGTCACTGCCTACTGCATAAAAAAAAACTTAGTTTTACGTCCCACGATTATGTTGCTTGACAGATTCAAATTATATTATATAAGTCGAGAACAGTCGCTATTCTTTCCCTTTTCTAGAACTTGGCAGGGCAGACATCTATCATATGGGCCATTCAGCCAACTTCACACACACACACACATTAATTTAAGAACTAACAAATTATATGTTTTAACTCACGATCAGTCGAAAATGTAACATGTTTTACAACTATATAATTTATCCTCCATCAGCCAAAACTGCTAAAATGTTCGTACGTAACATCTAGTTCGTGAGGAAAGTACGTATTGTTCGTACATACGCGTCGCTAAGATGTCCATACGTAATACGTGTGGCTCGAGGAAGGTCGGCAGGCTACTCTCAAAAAAATTGTAGTTTACCAATTATGGTCTATTCTTTCTTCTGATTTTTGAGCTTGAAGAAATACACTTTGCTGCAATCAGAGAGTGTTTTAGCAATAAGTAAATGGAAGAAAAAAAACTGGTACCCGGTACAAACGAGTAACCTGGCAACTTGGTAACTTCAGAAGGTTGGTTTGAGAACCACTGGATGATTTTTTTTTTTTTTTACCGTAGGCAAAATGTAACCAACTAATTCTAATCTGAAATCTTATAAAATCCCACCATGAATGGAAGACATCCCCATTTTGCTCTTAAATTTCCCCGTGCTATACTAATTGCAAAATTTATATGAAAATTGAGACTACTGTATGTATATCAATTACTTTGTTCAATATTTGAGTGAATTATTCGTAAATTCCGATTTTTCTAGACTTCTAACAGCGCCGTAACTTAGATTTTTCTGGGGGCAAGCATTAATACTTGTATTTGCCCCCCCCTAGAAAAGTTGTTTTTCTATTTCTCGGGTCCCCTCTTTGCATCTTTCTCTTACTCTTTATGGGCTCTCCGTAGCTTGTGGGCCCTTCCTTAAGGCAAGTCTGCGGGGCCGTTAGTTACGCTCCTGGGCCCGTTCCATACATGACAAATTAATTAAGGGGACAATATTGACAAATCTCAAAGCCATGCGAACAAATATTTTTTTAGGGTCCGTAATAGTAGACGTTTTTTACTGAAATGGGCCCACGACTCATTTTTGTTTTATTGTAATGTAGTGAACTTGTTTGATGCTTCATTTATAATTTCATGTTCGTATTGTATATGGAGTAAGAAAATTTTGTCTTAAAATGGGCCTCTTCGATCGGCGGGGAGATTCCCTGAGGGAGGCAATTCCCCCTGTCCCCATGAGTTACAGTCCTGACTCCTAATAAGCATTTTCCTTAATTAAAAGACTATTGAAATTGTTAATGAAAATAAGTACACTTTGTTATCCGAATTCAGTATTTCCATGAGGCTTTTGTGCCACAATCTTCTGCTAAATGTAGTGAAAATAGACAAACTTCGTTTCCAGTTATTTCGTGTAGGACGTTCTAGAAATTGGCTATTTGTCGTTTGGTAATTTATTTTCCTCCGTTTATGATTTTCTTTTAAAATTCCATAGTACAATTTATGTTTCTTGGTGCTCAGATTTTGAGATTCACAAATTCCTGTTTAAATCACTGACACACTAGCATGCAATTTCCAGCAACAAAATTTGAAAACTAGCATTGATTTGGCGTTTATTCAAGCGTGTTTAGCGTTCCTGCAGCTCATTTAGAGAATTTTGTTGGCGGCGATAATATATATATATATATATATATATATATATATATATATATATATATATATATATATATATATATATATATATATATATATATATATATATATATATATATAAGAGGGTTGATTAATTCGTGTGTTAATTTCATTTGTTCACTGTGCAAAACTGGTATGAGATAAAGCCGTTGAATTTGGTGTAACTTTAGACGAAGGATATGTTTTGTTTCACCATAGAAGCATATCACTTGTACTAAAGATTGAAGAGATATAGGGTAAAAGGTAAAATTTCGATTTTTTTCCTTATGGGATTCCAATGGTAAATTCTGAAAGAGCCTGAGAAAACGTAAATCAAAGTGATAACAAAGAAAAAGCTGTATGGTATGATTCTATGTCGCAAGCCGACCAAATATTCGTCAATCAAGTGTCATTGTCAGAGGTCACTCTTAGATCGAGGTCACAGGTCACCTTGAGAACCCATTTGACATGATGAAGTAGGGACATTGGGTTGTTTTCAGTGTATTCAAATGAATTCTCAAGATGACCTGTGACCTCGATCTGACCGTGACCTCTGACCTTGACACTTGATTGACGCATATTTGGTCGGATTGCGACATAGAATCATACCATACAGCTTTTTCTTTGTTATCACTTCGATTTACGTTTTTTCAGGCTCTTTTAGAATTTACCATTGCAATCCCATAAGGAAAAAAAAATTAAGATTTGACCTTTCACCCTATATCTCTTCACTTTTTAGTACAAGTGACATGCTTCTACGGCGAAACAAAACTTATATCCTTCGTCTAAAATTACACCAAATTGCACGACTTTACCTCATACCACTTTTGCACAGTGAACAAATGAAATTGACACACGAATTAATCAACCCTGTGTATATATGCTGCCAATTTTGAGGAAAATCCTTTATCATTATTCGAAAAATTAATGTCAAAAAACCCCACAAAATAGGATTTTCCCCACAGGTTGGCATTACTGAATGTAACTGATATGTATTTCTCAGATTTACGCATTTAGCACTTTATTTGAACATAATGGTAGACTAGGTCATGGTTTTCAACCTTTTTGACTGGCAACACACTTTACTGAACATGACACACCGGTTGAGAACCGCTGGACTAGGTATTGGTAGTTTATCGATTTTCCATACGTTATGAAACCTATTTTTTTCCTCTTAGCCTTCCAAACGACAGGATTAAAACAATATAAATAACAAAATTATGTTATTCAAATAAGTAAAGAAAAACGAAAGAATACTGTTGAACACGCAACTTGTTGTTTACACGCACTATTGTGCTGACATCTCGCGGGCCATTTTTTTTTGTAAGTTTTGACTCTCATAAGAAAATCGCATTGCGTGAAAACGGAAGAAATGAGAATATTGTTATGGTTGTTCCACTTGTAAACACACATAAAGGAAAATCACTGCCTAATGACACAAACATACTTACTTATATATATACTCAGACGAATAACATTTGCATAAGAAACAAGCAACTTTTACGTTTCTTCAAGGGGGAAGGGAATGTAAACGATTGTAGAGGAATAAAACTCATTTACAGGTTGTGAAACGAGCATAAAATCATGAGGTCAGAATAACTCTCTATATTTAAGTTCTATAATTATTATAATTGATCTTATGTATTCAATTAATTGTATTTTTATGTGTTGTTAACATTTATTGCTATAACCAGCGCATTCTTTTCCCATATTAAATAATTATTTTTTTTCTCGACTTTAAAAATTGTTCTAAGTGAAAAATAAAACATTTTTCTTGAAGTGCAATAAACTCTTGTTAAATTTAAAATTGAACAGGAAATACAGACAAAATTGTCCGGAAATACTGTCGAATTCAGGAACAATTACTTTAGAGAGCCAATGTCCTCTGCATGTTCATATTTGCTTCCTGCAAAGAGAATGAACACCTCACACGTAGTAGCTACAGTATATCTATATATATATATACAGGGTGATTCAGGAGGATTGTCACAATTTATGAGGTGATTTTACATGTGAAAATAAACCGAAGAAAGTCCTATGAACGTGTCTGATTTTCGATCGTTACGGAATTGGAGCGTGTTGAAGACTACACACATCAATGAATGATTATGAAGACAAGTGTGAATATTTCTTACCGAAATGTTGTATAAGTGGTGGGGTGGACAGAATAATGGTGGGACACATGACTGATCGATCCTACGAGAGGTGTGGGGTTTTCTAACAGATGACAGCATTGTGGTGTGTCACACCGAGGCAACAGGTGCAAGCGTACCCAGTGTGCAGTCGTGGGTTGGATCAGTTAGCAGGTGTGAGGCCGTGTGGGCGTAGTGCTTGACTGTTATTTAATTGAGCAAGTCCATTGTGTCCGTGAAAACCAACATGCTGCATATGTTCACCCATGCACAATATGCAGACATGTTATTTGTGTTGGGGTATTATAATGACAGTGCCCGTGCGGCTATGACAGAATACCAGAGACGTTTCACTGATCGACGAAGCCCCTGTGCTAGGGTATTTCCTAGGGCTTTTCAAACATAATGTGAATCCGGAACACTACCCAGTGTAAACGTAACATCTGAACTTCAGACCGTCCAGTCAGTTGAGGGAAGGGAAGACATTATTGCAATGGTACAACGGAGTTCCACCACCAGTACATGGCGCATTAGCAGTCAGCTCGATATTCAACAAACACGTGTGTGGCGTACGTTACATTCCGAGCTCCGATTCACTGTACCAGACAAGTATCCCAGTATCTGAATAACACATGTCCTCAACGATGGATTGACCGTGGCGTATCCTCCCAGATCACCCGACCTAACCCTATTAGACTTCTGTTGTATGGGGCTAGTTAAAGGGGGATGTGTAAGCTACGAAGGTACACGTGAGGAACTTGTCACTCGCATCACCGACGCTGTTGCCCGCATTGAAGCCCGTCGAGCTTCAAACACAATGTTCGATGTGCAACACAATATACCCTCCAACGCGTTGACAAGTGCATTAAGATGGGTGGGGGGCTTTTTGAACACTTCTTCTATAATGGATCAGTCACCTGTCCCACCATTATTCTGTCCACCACAGCGCCCACACAGCATTTCGGTAAGTAATATTCACATTTATCTTCATAATCATTCATGAACGTGTGTCGTCTTCAACCCGCTGGAGTTCCGTAATGATCGAAAATTAGACACATGTTCATAGGACTTTTTCGGTTTATTTTCACATGTAGAGTCACTTCACAAATTATGTGACATTCCTCCTGAATCACCTTGTATGTTACATACTCATATTACTGAAATGCTTGTAGTTTTGGGTTTTGAAATCATTCTCTTATGGAGGACATGGCGTGAAGAAATACTGAAATCATTGACTTTTCTTTCATTGAAGTAAAAATTAAACAACATGAATTGGGTGGGTTACATGTGAACCTCGCCCCCCCCCCCCAATCTCCAGCGTTCCATAATATAACACAAATTGCTAAAGGTGTTGTCAAAGCACCGGGACAATATCACAGCTTCAATGATATTTCTCCTTTATAAAACATCTTTGAAAAAAATCTGAAACCTTAGTTTCTACTTTCTCAATTATGAACGTTTGTCCTCAATGCTTTATTACGCTGGAGCACGTTTATAAAATTATATTTGGTATTGTTACTTATCTTCTTCTCATCTAATAAATCAGAGAAGTGAAGATTTGTATTAAAAAAGAATCTTGAGACGCAATTAACAACAACGTTTGTTTATACTATTATTGTTATCATGCACATTATATTGTTATCTGTTAACAATGTATTGTATGCTAAGTGGGGTAAATAAGCCCTACTTTATAACAATGTGTGTACTTACAAGGTCACGAGCATTCACAGCACAACCTGAGGAAAGGAGGACTCCAACGACGTCAGCGTGGCCAGCAGATGACGCCAGATGGAGTGCAGTTCGACCATTCTGAAACAAAACAACATGACGAACGTTAACAAATTAATCAAATTTTTCTTCGTAAACCTCTCAGAATAAGGGTAGTTTACTCAAGGGTGAAAATCAAAATTTGGTATTTTCTCGAAAACCGTTCTAACAATATTGTTCATCTTTCATAACAATAAAATAATGTATACGGATATCATCAGCCTTTTCGCATAAAAAAGTCCATACAAAGAATTTTACCAGATCTAGGCCTAATCGAGTATGAAGCTGCCTTTTCGATTTTCGGCTCTGGAGGAATTTAGGAGAGGGGATATACCAGTTTCTTCTACTAGAAAATTTATGGATTCAACATGTTCCTTGGATGTATGCAACCCACATGACATGGTACAGGATAAAGGTATTGTTATTCGTTATTCAAATTGGCGTGGGCTTACATAGAAGTAGAGGCAGCGTCGGATTTCCGACAAGCAAAACAAGGCAAACTGCTTAGGGCCGCAGAACTCAAAGTGTCCGCAAAAGATAAAAAATCAACATTTGAAACATTTTTTTTTCTAAATTATTATTGTAACGTTTCATGTTACTCTAAAATAAGTAACGGGGCCGCGGTGGCTCAGTGGTAGAGCGTTCACCTCTGGTGCTAAGGGTCTCGGGTTCAAACCCTGCTCCCGCCAAGTGAACTTTGTGGTCGACAAACACCGTGTGCGTGGGTTTTCTCGGGGTTCTCCCGTTTCCTCCCACTTTCTTCATTCCACCATTTCATTCATGTGTCATCATCACCGTCTCCTTTAGCCTAACCGGCATAACCGTGGGACGTAAAACTCAAAGATTTCATTTCATTTCTAAAATAAGTAACCTGAATTTTGTCAAAACTTGATAGTTCGCACTCAACCTGTTCAGAAAGTATTGCGTGACATCGTAGAGCTGAAGAGTAAGTGAAGACTCTCAGTCAGATGAGTAGCTGACGAGGGGCCTCCGGCTATAAATTACTTAGGACCGCAAGATATCTAAAACTATCCTGTGTAAGTACACTCATGTCCAAATTATTGTCGCATATCTATAAATATGTTATTGTAGGAATATAATTTGATAACGAATTCGCCCGGTATTTCTTATAATGTTAGTATGTCAGGGTGTCTATCGGTCACGAAAGTCACGAATGTCACGAAAAAGTCACGAAATCAGAAACGGTCATGAAAGTCAAGAAAAAGTCATGAAATTTAGCTTTTGGGTCACGACTTTTTAAAATTGTACAAATATAAGTACAGACTGGAGAATTTTGTTCTATAAAACGTCAAAATTCACCACCAAAAATGTCTATAGTCGCCTTTAGACGCTACCAAATCGCAAGCAAAGCACACTTCTATTGCATGCATGAAAATTCGGCCTAATTCGCACCCAAATTCTTTCTTAAGAATGTTATGAAATGTTATTGCTTTGTGAAGAGAAGGTCACGAAAAAGTCACGAAATTTCATTTAGGAATTTTAGTAGTATAATCGGTAAAGACATGTATGTGGCCAATTTCATGTCCAAAGAGCAGTAAATAAGAACAATAAAATGAAAATAAAACTTTCTTGTTTATTTAACAATATTTTGTTTTACCCATTCTAATTTTCGTATTTATAATTCTTTTCCTATGAAATTTACCACAAATATACAGTTCCGATTATACACATAGTATCCTGCAAAATCATTATCAAATTATATTCTTACAAGAAGACAGTTATAGATATGCGACAATAATTTTGGACATGAGTATACATTCCTTTAAGGACATTTTTCTTGATCTCTTTTAATCCTTGTTCTAAATTAAGATCCAGTAACAACGAATGATTACACCTAGTATTTCATAAATCCATGTTTTCCTAAGAACACTAAAATATGGTTAGGTCGTTTTATTATTTTTAATGGAAAGTCCATAAAGGGTATGCCCTAATTTACTTTCTGGAGTGATTTCTCGTCGAACGAAGTTTTCTGAAAAACGTAATTTTGTATTTCACAAATAAATATTTGAGTAATAACAGTATTATTAGCAAATGGGAAAGTTTAGTGCTGCGGACTGTAACTTCTATTTACTACGTATTTGCAATGTTCATCACAGTTCTTTCATTTTACCTAGTATATGCAAATTCTTGGCGGTAATCACCCATTTCATACGCATCATTTGTCCCGATTAAGGCAGATTCGATTACTGTGGTATTTTTCGTGGCAACAATAACCGCAATAACGGTAATTCCTGTACATCTTTCACCTCTACGGAGGTGTACGTCTATTGTAGCGTCGTAATGATTAATGGATTACGGTTAGAAATTAGGTTTCTGGACTTTCGGCATCTGCAGCCATGTTATTCCGTCACGTATGAGGGATGACGTTCCTGAGTGGTCACATTACCTGTGAAATTGGGGAAGAAGAAAGAAATGGAGAAGGAAAGGAACGGCCTGGGACCATTAGGTTAGGTACCATACCAGTATTTGCCTGGTGTGAATGAGGACAGGGCCGGATTTAGCGATGCACCCCTTTTGTTGTAAATATACACTATCTAAAGTGAGAAGCTGGCAGTGAGTTTTGCAAAATCAATAGTTTCAGTCAATTTTCTGAAGGTTGAAGGAAAAGGATTCATCGAGAGCAGACACTTAGCATTTCCAGAACAATTTCTCATTCACACTACAGATGCTTAAAGGCATTTAAAAACTCAATTTAATTCAAATGTACTGGCACGTATTTGGTGCACACCCTCCCTCAGAAAATCCTGGATCCGGCCCTGAATGAGGAAAACCTTGTTCAAGCTTTTATACTTTTTTTTTGACCAAGTGTCCCCACCGGGAATCAAACCCGGGCTCACACAAAAGGCGGGCGAGAGCGTTAGCAGCTACACTACGCGGAGCCACGTAAGGATTTATGTTATCCCGTTTCTTTTCGATTCTTGTCTCGGAAACGAGAAAAGAGGTACTTTATTAAATTCACGACGAGAATCAAAATAATTTCACACGTCTCGTAGGCATCACTAATTCACCCAACTCTTAGATCTTACATTTGTTTTTGAAGTCTTACATAATTCATAGTATAAAATCTATAAATTGATGAAGTTATTATAATGATGATTGTAGTGAAGTTATTTATAAAGAGCATTTATTCACGTTTAAAAACACACACGTTAAAAACAATACTCTCCAATAATAAATATGATTTAAATGTTATATTGCACCCTTCGTGGACCTCTTTGTGACGCTGAAGAATTCTGATAACGTCTAGATAAAACTAAGAAAAACAATCAAGGCACAAATTTTGTACACAAAGAACATTTCGTTCATGCCACTAGTAAAAACTGCTCACACGTAGATAAATTTCAAATTATGCTTTTGTATTAATTTGAGTATGCCGAATTCAAAGGAACTATTTTCAAACTTATCCATTCATGATGTCACGAGAAGAATGACCTCAAAGTTGGGGGTTATTTTAAGTGCCGCTTATGCCAATAGCGGAATGTGCACAAGCTCTAATACGTTTCTAATTGCGTCTTTTTCTTTTTTTTAAATAAATTACTAATTTGAGGGTGCAAAACCAATGGGATTATTTTTAACGTATTCGTCCATGACATTACCTTAAATTCGAGATACTTAAACTTCTGCCTATACCAATGATAAAAGTGCTGATTTTTAGTGACATTTTAATACTTCGTTGGTTTGTACTATGGACATTAGCGGTGCTTTAAACAATAATTTTGAGGTCACTTATCTCGTAATTCCAAGAATGGATAAGTTTTTTTTTTTTTAATACAGTGAAACCTCTACTAACGGACACCTCTATAAAGCGGACACCTCCCGTAACGGACATATTCTGTAATCCCCAAACACTGTAATAGGAAAAATCATATTGGCAAACCTCTCTAAAACGGACACACTCTAGTACGGACACGGACAGTATTTTCTGTCTTTTATAGGTATTATTTACCTCTGTATTACGGACACTTTCTCTAGCAACAAGTTGAAAAATAAAGTAAAAATGCATTTTTAGTAATTCATACATATGTCACCAAGGAAGCATTGTGACAACATTTTGCCTCCTCAACTGTCTACTCAGCAATCCAGACGAAGCATTATCTGTTTAACAACACCCTTATAGCCTTTGCTTGCATTTCACTCCCACTCAACCTGTTTTAGACACAAAAGTGATTGACAGTTGCCTGCCGTCTGAGATAACACATTATTCTACCGTCCCTCTGGAATCTCTGACCAAGCAGAAGATAAATTTAGTATCTTCTGCCCTCGGGTACGCATATTGTCTAAAAAGACACTACTGGACTGCAATTAACCCACACATTAAAGGAACATACTGTAAACGTAGTAAGTAGTGATAAGTGTAAAGTGCAGAATACTATAACATCTTATTTCCATGCTGTGTCTAGAACATAGATTATTGAATTGCAGAGGATAATGCAGGTTCAGTATCATTTTAGTAATATTCGTAAATACAAGATTCATGCAATTATTTTTTCTATTTGGATATTACATTGTTTACTAATTTACGTAAGGAAATATTGACACCTCTCTAAGGCGGACACCTCTCTATAGCGGACAATTTTTGATTCTCCACGGCTGTCCGCTTTAGAGAGGTTTCACTGTATTTGCATTCAGCGCCCTTAAATTAGTATGACAAAGTACAATTAGAAATGTATCCAAATGTGAGCACTTTTTACTAGTAACATACATGAGTGTCCTTTACAAAACGACATGAAATTAGAAAATCTTTTCGAGAATCAAGGCGTAATGAGACTTTACAAAAATTATGGGACGGAAAAGAAACCTGAATCTCGTCTCGTTTCGTAGGCAGCATTAGTAATGATCCTAATACATGTCGAAATTCCTAAGTTACGCGTAGAACATAAATATTGTACAAGTCCACGCATTTCTAATGGGAATGTAAGTTTGGACAATATGGTCTAAAATTAGGTTATACATAGGCTGAACGGTTTTATTGAATTTGCGTAAAATAATGGTTATAATGTACATTTTCCCAAATAATCATAGTTTTGGAAATATTACCGTAATGTTTTCAATCGTTCTCAAATCCTTATAAATGCTGCTATATAATAAGTTTGTAACCTTCTTCTGTAAGTACTCACGAAAAAAACTTAATTAGCATTTTCTTAATATATTTAAACAAAACAAATACAGAGAGGATGTAAATACTCTTTGAATAAGAAGAGACTGTGAATAAAACAATCGGCAATAAAAACTGACCCTTTTCTTAACGTTGTCAATTGTTCAGCCTCCATACCTTCTCATGCACCGAGACACAGAGAGAAAACAGCTCTTGAGGTTTCACAAGCACACACAGACTTAATTGGCCTCGAGGTGAATTGGCTGATACTGCCTACAGTAACAACAGAATGAAAATGCCTCCGCTGTCAAGAAGTGTCGTTTAGCATGTTAGAGGTTCATAATATCAGCTGCCAACACAAAAGACGTGTGAACATTATCCCATGGAAAACACAAGAGGATTTATAATTAACGAGATTTAACTTCGCTACGCCCTTCCTATGTTCTGTGCAGTTCCTCGTCAGCCCAGAAAGAATATGTTAACCAGATGACAGTTACTTGGCCTCTATCGGTGGGAAAAAACCTCTGGACTCAAACAAGTCAGTGCACAGGGAAAAATCTTAATTAGGTCTTTTTGTCAATGGCTTAATGACTTAAGTGTTAAGTTGTTAAGAAACCTATGTTAAAGTTCTGGCTTTTTAACGCTATAAGAAGTCAGTGCGCCCTTACATTGAACAAATATTGATTGACATGTGAAAGTGTATAATGAAGACATAATTATACAAATTCTTACGGATTTGCGAGATCCTTTCAAATGGTATATGTAAATTGCAAGATCTTGCTTCGTAACATAAAGGAATATTTTGAGAATTTGGGCTGGGGGTAAATCCACCCCTGTGTAAGCGAAGAGGAGACAGAGGAGAATAATATGCATCATTAATTATGTATTCACCTCATTTCCAGAAGGAAGCTGTGCTATTATTGTTTTTGATTGCAAAAGTTTCCATAAATTCGGCAATTTTTGAGGGGTCATCTGGAGTTTCTGAGCACTTCCGGTGTCAGAATAGGACTTTAAGCAACAACAATGACACACTTAGCCCTGGAAACAGTAGCTAGTACTCTAATATACACAGTGCCGTGCCGTGCAAAATCAGCACCCGGAGCGAAAGGATACGATGGCACCCCTGCACTATGAGTGAGGTCGACAGACCAGTTGCGGGGCACCACCATGGTTCCGGTGAAGCTTAAGAATATTATCAAAAATAAACCTGGTTTTCCTTGATTTTGAGCACTTTTTTTACTACTGTTTTCCTTGCATTATATATATATATATATATATATATATATATATATATATATATATATATATATATATATATATATACCAGTATATGTGCACATGTATTTTCCTAACATGAGTAACATTATAGGACCACTTACTAAAGGAGGAAAATTTAAGTACATACTAGTAATGTTCCAAGTAATTTTTCCTCTCGCGTTTTTCTTTTCTTTTTTTCTACCGAATTCTGTGCTCTCTTACTTCGGCGCCCGAGGCTTTCGCTCCGCTCGCTCCCCAGCCCACGGCACGGCATTGAATATACAGCGCTTTAATTTTTCAACGAATTTGGTCACCACTTTGGCCTTCATGGTGCTTTGAGCCACTTCTAAAAGTTGGATTGTAATTCAGAGATCAGAAATGAATTGCTTCACCCCAAAAACCTTGGAAATGATATATCGCACTGCAATACTTGTAGGTAATTTGAGAAACAAATTTATGCAGCAGCCATTTTGGCAGCCGTCTTGGATTTCGGCTATAAAGAAAGCAAAGTTTCACTTGACTATTCAGATTGATGGTCAGCAGGACCTCATTATCCTTTTTTCTTTTCTTTTCTTTTTTTCTTTTTTTTCTTTTTTTTTTTAAACAAAAACAGTTGCCTAAATGTCAAAAAGTGCCATTAAGATCCTCGCAGAAATCGTTTTTCTGAAATGTTCACCAGTATACCACTCACTTTCAAATTTTCCCCACTGTAACTTCTTAACTTTTGGTGCTATATAAAAGTTATAGTACTTCATACATGTAAAGCATTTATGCACAGTACATTAACATTTATGGTCACACTGCCTAGACATCTGCACCACCAAAATTCTATCAGAAGTTGGCTATCCTAGAGCGCCATGCTCTACGCCTAGCACATTGCATCAGCTTACCGCATCCGACACGGTTACTTTACGAGCTGATTGACTTTCCACCTTTATTGCATCATCTCGAACAGCTTCGTACTCGGTACGTTTGCAAGCGAATTGACCAGCAGCATCCCATGTTACTTGATATATTAAGGTACGATCGGGATCACGACGCACTATCAACTTACGTTGATACTCGCCTACAGCACTTCATGACTCTTTATCATTTGCAACTGGATGATGCTGTAGTGGATCCCGAAATCTTTCACATGTACGAACCACGTGAGCTTTCATCATTCATATATCCATCATACACACCGTAACTACCTATTAACATGGGCTTCCTCTGTCTTCATCAGTTCCTGAATCGCCCCAGGAACAGAAGATAATTTGCATTCGTCAGTACTAACAAATACCTTGTGATGTGGCGTTCAGAGCACTGCATTTCATTTTCATTTCCTTCTCTCCATACTGCCTCCTGTACTATATTCATTCAAGTTTTGCATTCGCCTTACCTTAGCATTACATGATAATAAATGTATTATTTTCTACAATATTGTTGTCTCATGCCTATATCATGCTTGTACTTCATTAGATGTTATTGTCACCCTTCAATCACCTCTCTGTGTGTATATGTATTTAATAAACAAATAAATCTTATATACTTGTGCACCTCTTAGACCAACCACATTAAACTGCAAACTACCTTTTCTATAAAGCACTTACCCGAAGAAAGGGCAAAACCCTTTAGCGGGATGACGGACCAAAAAAATAAATAAATAAATAAATAATAAAAATAATAAAAAAATAAAAAAAATAAAAAAAATAAAAGTTACTAAAGCTTGTTTATAGTTTAATTCAAGATCTTTCAAATAGTGTATTGAAACATCACAATATCATGATTGTTAATGAAGATATAATCATTAAACGGTTTCTGGACACGATGACTATTTTGATAACGTCACCTCAGGGGTTCATGACATTTGATCAAGTATCTACATAACCAAGGTACAAAATAGCACACTAGTGTCCATAAGTGAAGAATTTTGGTGACATTTTCATTTCTTCACCACCTATCTTTGGATCATTACATGTTCTGTTTTCAAATGTGTGAAACAATGGAGTGTTTATGCTAGCTAAGGTGCCGCAAGTTATATCTGCAATTGGGTTTTCAAGGCGAGGCTTCAAGCCGACCGGAGATCAGAATCATTTCCACCTTTATAGATATACTTTTTCTTCTTGTTTACAGTTCTCTGAACCGTTCATAAACTTACCCCACAGGCCTCTGAAGTTCTCCAACAGGGATCACAGTCACCGCCTTGAATTTTCATGTTTCTTTAAAATTAAAGAGAGCGTACAAGACTGTCGCCATTTCCCTTGATAATCGGTGCAGTGATAAGGAAATAGTAACTAATTAATATATTCTCCGAGTCCACAACAAAATACAAACATTTTGTCGCTTTTGTAAAAGTACAATATGGGAGGGGATATTAGTCTTAAAATACAAGCTGTCTGCACAAAATGCAGACGTCTGGCAACCCAATCCATTTACCAATAGGTCACATTAATCCCTCTTAAAATAATTACAATAATCTATAACTAATGGAATTATTATAAAACATAACTATTGATTTATTCATTCTTGGATGAAAAGATCAAATATATTTAAGGCAAGAATTTTCTTGTAGGCCTTATATCTGGAGAACTACATATAGTGTAGCCAAACCCAAACTATCTCTAGCTAAATATGATGTGCTTATTCCGTAAAAAAAAAAAAAAAAAAAAAAAAAAAAAAAAAAAAAAAAAATAAAGGAAAGCTCGATTTAGGTGCCGTTCAAACATTTTGTGGTCCCTGACCCAAAAACTAATTATTGGCCAATATCACAATATTTTGATGCTTTTTTTTATCATCAGTAAAATTTTTGGCCAAGATTACAAACTTTTGATCCATTTTTTTGGATCATTCCTAAAATTCTTGTTCATCATACTTACTTAATAAAATCTAATCATATAAAATGGTTTATTTCTTATTAGGATGATTTCGGTCTGAGTCTAGTGGATTTTCAAGTCTAATCTATTAGGAAATTCATGATATGATAACAATGTTTGCGTGCTTGCTGCATCACTGAGCTATCAGCAAAACTTGCTCATTCCTCCAACGTCGGTTCACGTACCAAACAAATTCCAGCAAATTTTGATTCTATATGTTTTTTTTCTCTTTCTTTCAGAGGCGTAACAATGGTACCTTGAGTAAGATACTATACACAAACATATATCACATTAAAATATGTATATATGAATACCTAACATCATATTAGGGTTGCCAACTTTTGAAAATTGAAATACCCTTCTGGAGTACGTGTACTCTTGAGAGTTTTCATCCCGGCGAAATTAAAATACCGCTAATTTTACAGTAATTATGTGATATCTTCAAATAGATAAAAGATAATCGAAATGTGGAACAAGAGCGTCCTAGACAATATTATTTTGCGTGAGGTACCGTTATCACAAGTCACCTAGCGGCTTTCCGTTTCCAACTGTTTAGAAACGCGAAAATAAATGCCGATTTTTAAAATGGCTCGAAATCGAAAGCAGATAAGTGAGTCGTGATAACGGTTGCTCATGTAAAATAATATTGTCTACGGCGCTGTTGTTCCACATTTCGATTATATTTTATCTATTTGAAGATATTACATAATTACTGTAAAATTAGCAGTATTTTAATTTCGCCGGGATAAAGACTCTTAAGATTGTGACATGATCGGTCGTCAAAAATCTGAACAACCTGAAAATGATTACTTCCCATAAAATTAAGCGATTCGGAGTTCGAATTAATTTTAGTTACTTTTGAAGCATTTATTAAATTTACTTATTCCAGTTTTGGTTGAGTCGGCACATGTATTTTTTGCAGTTTACCATCAATACATCGTATTTAAAACACAGAAGCAAATATAATTGGCAATCTAATTATGGCATGCACAAAATATACTTGAAAAATAAGTCTTACTAGCTTCACTAGGGCTGGTAATGCCTCATAATGTCTACATACTTTTACTGGATCTGGATGCATTATTTAATTGGAAGATGTAGCTGAGGCTGAAGCAGTGCTGGCTGCGCTCTTGAAAATGTACTTTTGTTGACCTATAGCAGTCTTCATAAGTTCAGTAAATTTTCCTGCCTTCAACTCATCAGCAAATTCCGCGCACGACAGGTTGATATCAAAGCGAATTATAAGCTCTGCTTTAACCATGTTCATCGACAAACGATTCCTTTGATCACTCCAAAACAGGCCCGAAACCAGCCACCTAGGTTTGCGGGGACATGAATGTTAGGGAGGGAGGGGGGCAAGTCATTAAAAATTCTTTTACACATATACAAATTGTGTTTCTTGTATTGAGGTCTGGAGGGGTTACGAAAAGTTTAGGGGGACCAGGCCCCCTAGCCCCTCTCTGGTTGCGGGCCTGCTCCAAAATAATCCGAATAGAACAGAGAATAGTACTACTAAGAGGAAAAAATGTCGGACTTAAAGACCGGCTTTAAGGTCATACCGAAGACCGGACAAGGAGATCAAAAACCGACCTGTCCGTTAAAATACCAAACGATTGGCAACCCTATACGATATGAATTTTGGGATATTGAACATTCACCTGAGAAATTCTGCGTATACTCCTGTTCCCATTATGTGAAAATTTTAAAAGGAAGAAAATCAAAACAGCTATCCATACATAACATTATGCAGTGGAAGCTTCAGCGGGTAGGCCGAATAGACACGGGTCTACCCAAAAATTTTCAAAAACATATAAACGCTAAAAGATACAATAAAGAGTAAATATATTTTCCCCTATTTATATTAATGATAAATAATTATTTAACAAATAGCATCAATCACTACTGCAAAAGTAATTTCCTACTGCCATTAATCAGTCAACTGTGTATATGTATCCATAAGTGAGGGAGCAGACCTACTCAAAACTAACATCCTAAAGCCGCCCCTGACGTTATACATAGTCAAGACATTTGCAGCAATACTGGGATGGGACGTCATAAAAGTTTGAATTGAAATTAAGTTCATTTATACTTGCACGATGTAATGAGTGCAAATAAGGTATGCCCATCACGATTTGTCAATTTGAATTTACATCATTAAATGTGTGAATTTCACAGATGTATTTGACACTACATTCAGAGTTGTGTCCTGTCTTTCTGTGTCCTGAACTAGTTCTCTGTTAACTTTTTTTTCCCCTTTCTTTTAAAAGTTAATTTATATGAAACTGTGCCGGCAATTTGATAACACGCGAGCAACATTCTAACGACGCTTTCACGTATGTTAGCTAGGAGCAACTTAAAAAAAAAAAAAAAAAAAATGCTTAACTGAGATGTCAGGAGAAAAAGTCCTTGACAGGAGAAAGCTCTAAAAAAATTACTTTGAAATATCTTGTGTTAAAAAAGAAGAAGAAGAAGGTACCCATAGAGAAACAAACTGTCTTTATATCTCTTGTGAATGAGATCTTTCTTTGTTTTGATTCTCAAGTACAAAGTGACAAAGTACGTAAAATACTATTGTTATAGCAGTTAACACCAACGATGATATGAGTGTGACTACACTGCCATCTCTTGTGTACGATAAGAATAAAGAGAAAATTTTTAAACCAAAGTCTTGTTAATGTTGTAAATTATATGCTATACTTTAGTTATGCCCTCAAACAATTTTGTTAATCTTATGACAAAGAATGCAATGATAAACTTGCATTGTTTTTCTAAGCTGTTCTCTTGTGAAAATATTTTCCCCGTGTGTTATTACAGTATAATACTCTTTACAAGGTTGTTTTTGTTTTTTATGAATTCTTTATTCAATACGATAATATACGATGGATTGTTCTGCATTTAACATGGAGCCAAAGAATAATGGAATTATTAATTTATTTTTCACCATTCATAAAGACAATAATAAGACCTTTTTTATATTTCACACTATATTATACATAGACTTATAAGGGAAGTAATTGTAAGTTGTCCTTTATAGCTTCCTAACTGTAATGAAGCACAACTCAGCTAAATTTCTATGCAGCAGGAATGCACTCCTAAAGACAACATTTTCACGTTTTTATTATTTCTTAGCGCACGTCCATCTTAGTCAGTGGTGTTATTCTAATTTTTTTAACAAACGGTTCTGTATATATGGCACTAGCGGATCTCTCGCCCCAGGCCAGAAGAGGGAACTTTCTTACAGTATTTTGTATTTATAAACAAAACCCATCTCAGAGCTCTTAAAAGTAGCTCTAAGTAGCAGTATTACAACCCCCGCCCCCCAGGAAGTCCGTCTTGGATCCGCCCCTGATATATGGAGAAAGAGAGATAGATAGATAGGAGATGGATAGATAGATATAACTTTCTTAGGAAACAAACCATACGAGGTAGACAAAAGCATTTTTTTTACTGGAAACCACAAATGACAAGTACACACTGAGAAAAATGTTATCCGGATAGCGGTATATTGTACAAATATACGGGATCCCTATGTTTACTACAGAAATCAGTGCGGAGCATACGATATCTATATGCTACATACGCACTGCCCTTAGATGTTACATCATGGCGTTGCAGGATGTCTGAGATCTAGCAGTCTTCCGTATATAATATACTTATACGTATGTTACATATCGTCAGCTATATGTTACATCCGTGTATCTGTATGTAAGATCCTGACCACCTATATACAGTCCCTTTGTTCATATGGAAAATACATTTATTCGGAACACTTATACGGGAAGTATATATAAACATGGGCGCCCGAAGGTGGGGGCAGGGTAGGGCTCGGGCCCCCCTCTGGCTCACGAAAATGTATACGTAATATAGCAAACCACGTATATTAAATACCAGACGTAATGTAGCAACCATGGAGTGGCACCCTTCTAGAAGATCTTCTTCGGGCGCCCCTGCGCATAAAATATACTTTTTCAGTTATACGTTTGCTATACGTTAATTCCAAAAACTACAGAATTTACATCTACGTTTTAACGTACGCCACATACAATTTCTTTCTCAGTGTAGAGACTTACACATTATTCTAATACAAGATGGTGTGACAAAATTACTAGCACTGTGGATATCTTGGAAACGAATTGTCCGAGATAGATGGTTGTCAAAAAGTATTGGAAAGGCCTTGATCTGAATCGACAATTGTTGACAATACAGGGTGTCCAATACACAATGCAACCCGAAGTTTTGGACAGTAGAATTTTTTAACCTGAAGCGATACACAAATAATGGTTATACCAAAATGAAGCCATGTTCATGCATATGTTTTAGAACTAGGAAGCGATGATTGAAGTGCAATAGGAACCACACAGTTTTGCCAGATTGTAACCGAAAGTGTAAATCAATATTTTTGCAAAACACGTAAATTGACTCATACGTATGGATGTTCTGTCGTTAATTTTCATTTTTATTTAATTGGAGTAGCTTGGAAACTATAGTGCAGAAAAAATAATTTTTCATTTCCACCAATAACTAATTGGATGAGTCTTCTGTAAGGGGGAATTAGGGAAATAGTAGTTTCTATAAATTAACACTCTAAATTGGCAACACTGCTTATGTTTCAGCGCATTAAAAGGTGTGTTAAGGACCTGTCTACATTATGCAATTCCTGAAAACAAAGAAAAAGAAACTTTGAAATTATCATGATAAAACTTTTACTTACATATACCCGGCAACACTGCTATTAGCACGAAATGAGTTATCAGCTCTACAGCAGATGCTGGATCAGCCCTGGTTTGATTCAAACACTGGTAAACATGTTTCACCATGTTGGCAGCAACTTTACGAAAAGTAGAAGTGTTAATGTTCTCAATGGCACTACGAATGTTCGTTTCCAGGTCTTGTATAATTCGAGGATTATTCTTGTATACATCTTGCTTTGAGTAGCTCCATAGAAATGAATAGCAGTGGTGCCGGGTGCACGCAAGTAAAAGTTTTGTCATGATAATTTCAAAGTTTTTTTTTCCGTTGTTTTCAGGAATTGCATAATGTAGACAGAATCTTAACACGCCTTTTGATGCATTGAAACATCAGCAGTGTTGCCAAGTTTGAGTGTTAATTTATAAAAACTATGATTTCCCTAGTTCCCCCTTACAGAGGCCTCATCCAATTAGTTATCGGTGGAAATGAAAAATTCTTTTTTCTGCATCTTAGTTTCCAAGCTACTCCAACTAATCAAACTGAAAATTAACGATAGAACATCCATACGCATGACTTATTAGTCAATTTACGTTTTGGAAAAAACTTGATTTACACCTTCGGTTACATCTGACAACACTGTTTGGTTCCTAGTGTACTTCAATCGTTGCTTCCTAGTTTAAAAATATATGCATGAACATGGCTTCATTTTGGTATAACCATTATTTGTATATCGCTTCAGGTTCAAAAGTTCTATTATCCCAAACTCCGGTTTGCATTGCATATTGGACACCCTGTAGTGTGAACAACAATTGTCGTAATCGTAACCCTCACCACAGTAGGCACCCGAAGAGAGGGCAGGATGGCCCGACCACCCCTGGCTTACGAAATTGTATTAAATTTATTAGAATTTTCTTAATACAATAAAAAATATCAAATGTAATATAGCAACCAGGGAGATAAGACCTCTCCAGAAAATTTTCTTCGGGCGCTCATGCTCACCATCACACTCGTAAATCCAGTTTTCATTCTTGATATCTGAGCATTTGAGATTGAGAAATAAATGCTTATACCTTATTCTGAGAGATCTTATGTTTAAGCCTGTAGGTGTAAGTATTTTTGAAAACAAAGATAGTTAAACTAAAATGAACTGTTCCTGGGTATAACTGGGTAAAATTTGCTGTTATGCCTGGGTATAACAAACGATTCTGCGAACCCGAAATATTATAACAACCGGTCGTAGCGAATCGGTGCGAACCGGCTGAGTAGCAACACTGATCTTCGTTGACTTTGACTACACTGTTTTCCACAGGAATTCGACTTGTAGACTTTCAAACTACGCTGCCGTATGGATATGTATTGCAAGTCTTATAGAACAACTATGTCCGTCTGTTGACAGGTTTTACAGCATAAATAGTAAAAGATATCGAGAAGCTGTCTTCTAGAATTTATTCAGAGTCTCAAGAGTATGTTCCATATCCGTTAACTGTATATTCAATCCACAAGTGGTAACGATAAACAATTTCTGGTTTCAACGTTGACCAGATTTGAGAGTTGCCAACCTAAGAGAACAAAATTATCGATTTTCGTCTTGAAAGTATCATATATTACCAAAAATTATCATATATCTATTTGTTATGCACGTGATAATTATAGACACAAGTGGAGGGCTCATAGTGGTCTGGTCTCTTCTAAATAGTTGAAAAGTGACCAAAAGCACATGAAAAAGTGAGCAAAAACACATGAAAATGTGACCAAAAAGTAACCAAAATGTCATCAAAAATAACTTTAAACTTTGATACCAAACTTGGACATAAATTGAATTTTATATTTTTTTTTGTTTTCCCCAACCAAAATAGGGCCGGCTAGATCATAGCTGAAATATGTATTGTTTTAACATGTTCCTGGGTATAACTGGGTAAAATTTGCTGTTATGCCTGGGTATAACAAACGATTCTGCGAACCCGAAATATTATAACAACCGGTCGTAGCGAATCGGTGCGAACCGGCTGAGTAGCAACACTGATCTTCGTTGACTTTGACTACACTGTTTTCCACAGGAATTCGACTTGTAGACTTTCAAACTACGCTGCCGTATGGATATGTATTGCAAGTCTTATAGAACAACTATGTCCGTCTGTTGACAGGTTTTACAGCATAAATAGTAAAAGATATCGAGAAGCTGTCTTCTAGAATTTATTCAGAGTCTCAAGAGTATGTTCCATATCCGTTAAGTAAAAATTATTTTACTTAAGTTTGTCAGGTAATAAAAAAAAGATTACTTGTGTTTAGAGGTTCATTATTAATTACATACTTCGCACGGTTTTGTGTTTCAACTTTGATCTGAATGGGGTAAGGCCAAATTTCTATACTTTCATTATGTCCAATAATACAAAATTAATGTAATTAATACATAGCATCTAGATTACCATTAATTGATAATAAAATTTTGTCTTGGTAGCATATGATTGGTAAACATAGATATGGCTTCTACCAACTTTTTGCATACAATGAAAAGTAAACTGTAAACAGATAATGAATGTTATTCTCCTTTAACAAAGTAAGATCAAAGCAAATACTGCGGATTATGTTTATACCCTTATTAGGCCTATGAACTTTTAAAATAAATTACAAATATTAACTAAAAATGCAGTTGCATACAAAATGAAATAAAAAGCAGTAAGAAGAACGTATTATAACAGATTTTCATATTTTCACCTAGTCTATGTCTAAACTTATTCTATGTGAAATGAAAAAAGGCATAAGTTTTTGCCTTTTTCCAATTATTTTTATAAAATTTTTCTAAACTACCAATGCAAAACAAATCACACGAAAAAAATGACTTAGGCCCCCCCCCCAAAAAAAGTAACTTTTAGTGACATTTTTAAAAAGTCTTTTAGTTACCAACTTAAAAAAGGTAACTTTTAGTTTTAAAAAAGTGACTCGCTATGAGCAATGCAAGTATAATACTAATAATCAGAACCGGATTTAGGGGGTGCACCGGAACACGTGCACCCCCTTTCGTTGTGAATATACACTATCTAAAGTGAGAAGCTATCAGTGAAAATAGCAATAGTTTCAGAAAATTTCATATCATGTTTCCGTTTCGGGCTTAAAAGAAAGTGGAGTTTTGCAAAAGCAATTGTTTAAGTCAATTTTCTGAAGGTTGAAGGAAAAGCATTTACAGAGAACAGATACTTAGCATTTCCAGGGAAATTTCTCATTCACACCACAGATGCCTTAAAGGCATTAAAAAAAATAATAAATTTAATTCAAAGGTACTGGTGCACCACACGTCAGAAAATCCTGGGTCCGGCTCTGCTACCAATAATAGCAGTAAGATGTAATAAACTTATGCAGTAATCTTGAATTTCGAACTTCAAATCGGGGGCACTGTCCTTACCATTTTTTAAAATTCTTACTAACACTATTGTGAACAATAACAATATTTCCACCCCCTCGTAAGCGTAATTGAATTTAAAGAATGAATGCAGGGTTGTCATTTGTCAATTCTCAAATCGTTATTGATTTATTTTAGCGATAATGATTGTTAAAAAATGAATGTGTGTGTTTTATAATTATTTAATGCGCATCTACAATTTATTTGCACATCAAAAACTGCAAAAAAAAAAAAAAAAAAAAAAAAGTACGTGTTCTAAAATTATCCTATATTCACATATTATCGCAAGAGCATTATCGTATAAAGCATTAGGCTTAAATTATTGCATTTAATGATAAATTATCGTATGGTTGCCAAGCTTGACGTTGACTGTCAAGAACAAAACCCAAAATTTAGAAATGCAAAAAAAAATATATATTAATGTATTATACATTGCCGGAAAGTTTTAAATTTTCTTCTTTTTCTTTTGTACATCGTATTTTGCATTCTAATAATAACGCTATATTAGAAAGTACGTTATATATTGCATAAAATTTAGAAAAATATAAAATAAAATTCACGAAACATATAACTGCGGGTATACATGGATAAAAAAAAAAAAATCCTCATTCGCAACATGTCTATCTGCCTCTACATCATCTCAATCTGAATCCGCACCGGTATACGCAGATAATGCGATAACAAGTACATAAAATTTGTTTGTTCTATGATAAACAGTTTCTGAGTCATTCCACATCCACCGACAGCCATCTTTAAAATATTTTGACGTAAGTTTTTTTGTTTACTAGCAAACGAATAGGGTCTACACCTAAATTTTAGATTTTTTTTTTTTGGCAGCAGTGTTTCTGTTACAGCCCTTCAATTTTGTTAGTTGTCTACAGTTGCTGTAGTTCCTGGTAAATGCACACCGAAACACAAGTAATCATAGAAAATGGGTGAAGATAGCTAAGTCCACGATTTTTGTTTATTATCCTTAGTATACTTTGTACCATAGTCCAGGAACTTTAGCATTTTTCTTCGGAAAAATTAGAAGCCAAGGTTTTTCTTCACAAAAACGTTCATTAGGTCATCCTAAATGACATATCAAAAGTCCCCGACTTTCTGCTGTACGCTTCCCCTTTTTTCAGGGGGTGGAAGTGGGGGAGGAAAATGCAATTTAAAATACAATCAAATTCAGCTTATTTGCATGTTAACCTAAATATTCCGAATAAAAAAACAAAATTTACCGGGAACGCTTAGCACATTCGCTCGTAAATGTTTCACAGGAAGTCCCAAAGAATATCGGGTCGGGTTTCGGAAATATGACGTCATCAAAATGGCCGACACCAGAATTTGTAGTGTTTTGTGGGAATGGTTATAACTTTCCGCAGAATAATGGTAAAACCGTCGTTTTTGTTTCAGATTGAAGATAATTAATTATCAAATGTACGGAATGAAACGTGCTGTCTGTATCGTTAATTTCTTTCGAGATACAATAAAAAAACTAGTTTTTGAGTACCTGGTTTTAAGTGTAAATGCAAATAACTCAGTAACCATAAAATATTTCAAAATATATCTTCAAACAATGGTTGTAGAGCATTATAAAACTTTTCAACGGTACCTGTACCTGCAATTTTTTTTAATTTTAAAATGTAAGGAAGGTATGTTGTTTTATTTAATAGACCGACTCTTGTAAAGACAATATAAGCCTATTTTTCTTAAAAATTAAAAAAAAAATGGATATAAGATTCAATATCACATTAGAATCCGTAAGTCACACACACCCCAGATACAGATACAAAAATGAGGATTTACATCGTTCGGCGATATATTCTTATCGTTTGTAGAGTGAGAAATGTAAAATTCAGAGTAATAATGAATAAAAAATGTAAACTATTCAACTTACCTAAAATGGTTTACTTGTTGATTTCCTTTGCTGATTGATACATAATAATTGTAATTATAGCAGGTCCACCTCGTTTGTCACCTCTATTTCTTCGGCGTCCATGAATATTTCACGTTCAGAGATTCCTTCCGTTGGAGTGACATTCAAACAGGATTGTCCGTGACAATTTGCATAAGCAAGAGAGCAGAACAGACCCTGCTTTCGACATCCACACACATTGCCGCATCCTTTAGAACATGAACAGAAAATTGTTTTTAAAAGGGATGGTGGAGCAGGCGGCTGCGTTGTTCGAATTGGTACTAACAAATTGTCTTTCATAACCCAACCCCGCTCCTGAGGATTTAGTTGGTTTCCGAGCCATGTTTGTACGTGGTAATAAACCCGAAACAAATGTTGCTGTGCTGCAGCTGAAGTCGGTGGTAGGGCTTTTAAATCGACAGACTTATTTCTCTTCACTGATTTGGTGAAATAATGATAACAATAATCATTTAGTGAAATGTCATTTGCAGATGTACCGTATAACCCCTCCCAAAAAAACTGTATGCCATTTTCAGTTATTTCTGCATGGGAAACATTACTTTGATTAAAAATTTTACGACATGTTTTACATCTTGACGTTTTTGTAATAATTTCAAACAAGCTGATTTCCCCTTCTGAAAAATGGCAGATGTTCCATCACAGCCTGAAAAAGCATGTAGAAATAAAATGTGATTTTTGCATACACCTTCTAAACTCCTTGATGAGTAAATCCTCCGCTCTGTCTTTCCTTTTCCTGGCTTCAAGAAAAAAAATTCTAAATTCGGCGGAGTTCGAGCTGTCATCATTATTAACAAATCAATATCCTCACCAACAATAACTGTAGAATTAAAATTAATTTTTGATATCGTGAGTGCGGTTTCTACAATGAGGACATCAACATCATTCTCTGCTTGTTTGACATCAATATTGGCAGCCTTGAATTTATCAGTGAGCAAACCAATAAACCTACTTTTGTTGTTTGCATTGGCGAGAAAGTTTTCTAGGCTCGCAGTCGCAACCATGTTTCCATCAAATATAATTGTTGTTGATGCTGCTTTCGATCACCGTCGAAGTTGCTTCATGCCTTTTACATTTTTTCCTGAGGATTACCATATCCATCAAATACGATGACAGTGATTTGACCGAAGTGTTTTTCCACATATGCCACATATTTATCACAAATATCCATGAAAGAATCGTTTTGACACCACACCACTCGATGAAGAAGCAACTCTCCATCAACGAAGTAGTTTGCGTTTCCGAGATCAGGATGAACATCGATCGGGTTGAAGATGTTGAATAAGGATGATTTCTTCGTTTTTCTCATTCCAGTTGCATCAAAAGGAGCCATTGGGTAAGGAGCCAGTTCGAAATTTAAAAATGCTCGAAGGTCATCATCTGGTCTTTTGATTACGCTGAATCGTTGAAACAACAGCAGTAGATCGACAGGCACAGTAACATCATGTACCGTAAGGTGACTGTTCACTGTTTGAAGAGAAAGAACCCTATCAGTACGAGAATATTTTATGTTATGAAAATTGTCACCAACTTTTCTTTCCATCATGATTACTCCAATGTTCAGTGCATCGTAGCAGTTTATCTTCTCCACATTACCTTAACCTCTGTTTCTATAGAGATGATCACTTGTACATTTGGGAAAGGTTTGTGGGCACTGAACCACTCTGATACTTTCCTAACATCTTCTTGGTCCCATTTGATTCGAGATTCTCGTGCATCTACATGCTGTTCTTCACTTGCAAACGAAATCCCACAAAAGTTTTCTAGTCCTTCAGAAATGTTGCTCGCACTTAACAAACCAACAACTAACTTAGTTAAAACACTCTCTTTTGTACTTCTTCCATGCACAAAGCCTCCTCGCATCTTTGAAGACATCATGAGTGACTGTTCTATTACCATATCTGTTGTAGTTCCACTAAAAAAATGTCTGAGTGCTTAACAGTGAAAAAGTCTGCAGTAAATTTTCTATAGGTGTCTCCATCCATTATGTTCTTCAACTTTACCATGTTTTGTACAAACAAGTTGGCACTTTTAGCGTACAAAAAATGTCCTGCGGCGTGGAAATACGGAATCATCATCTTCACTGCAGACAAATATGCCTTCAAATCACTCATCCTCTCTGCCCTAATAAACTCTTTGAGGATTAACACCATATCTAAATACTGGATCCATAATTGTGTAGTTGGACCTCTCTCTTTTAGTTGGGAACACTTATCTTAATACTTACTTTTAATATCACTGATGAATCGTAGCTCTTCTATTGTTGAAAATAAAGGTGTTGTTTCATATAGGTCTTGTAGGTTGGCTTCCATAAATTGTTGTTCTTCACTGGACAACGACAATTCATTGAAAATTATTTTAGACAGAGATATTAGCAGAATTGTATGACCTCTGACAGCTCGAGAGTAAGCATGGCCCATCAATATTTTGTCAACAGAATGAGAACCGTAAATAGTACTCAACACTTCTTTGAGTCCACTGCCAGCCATGATGAAACTAATTTATCCAAGAAAGGACATGCACATATGAAACCTCCTAGTCTGACCACTATTTTGGATATCCCAGAATTTTCACCGGATGTAGCAACGATTTCCCTTGCTTTAATATAAAGGGGCTGGTCAAAGGTTCTTACACAACTATTGTGCCCATACTTGAGACTATCTGTGTTGTAGTCGCTTGCAGGACTGTTTACAAATGGCAAAAACATGACACGTGATTTGTAGTGGTCTTTCTGTTGTGTCAACAACTCCATGTCTCCACTCCACCCAGGAATGCACAGTACTTCCTTATATTTAGCATAAAACCACAAAACATCCACATTTCGAAGACTAGAGATAAGTGTTGGGCTGCAGTCAAGCTGTTCCACAATAATGTTTTTAAGTCCTCGAACACCCCGGTGTTCGTAAACCTTGATTGGTATTTGTGTTGTTTTAGTTATTTCTGAGGCACTTGGGATCTCTTGGTAGATTATCTAGAGAATCATTAACCTCATCATGGGGAGCAACAATTCGGACGATTCCCATTGAATGAAATGTATCCATGCCATCAATTGTTGCAACATTATGATCTGCGTTGTCACCAACATACTGAATGAAACAGCCTTCTTCAGGGGAAGAGATTGAAAGCTGATGATGCATCACATTGGAAGATTCATACAGGACTGTTTCTTTATAAGATGAGAATCCTAAGAATGATAAAATCTCTATTAGACGTCTGGAGCCAAAGTATCTATGTAAATGAACGGATACTCCAAGGAGTACAGGTGATATAAAGGACCGAGGACGAACCGCGGATATAATGCTATGACATATTGCAGTTGACAGTCTTTTCAAAAGCTCTGTAGAACCATTTCTGTTTGTTAAGATGACTTCCTCTATCAGAGAGATTAATGACTTAGGCACACTGGCGTTGACATTAGAGAACAATTCAATACTGGGAGGATAAGTATCTACATCACATGATGCAGAACGTATATCTTGACGTATGATTTCGGCTGCTTTCTGCACAACTCTCATCCTTTCTTTCTGCAGATCTAATAGTTTATTCTCGTAGGCTTTATAATGTTCTACAATCTTTGTTTGAAGATATGTTTTGAAATATTTTATGATTACTGAGTTACATGCATTTACACTTAAAAGCAGGTACTCAAAAACTAGTTTTTTTTTGTTATTGTAACTTGAAAGAAATTAACGATGCAGACAGCACGTTTTATTCCGTACATTTGGTAAGTAATTATCTTTAATCTGAAACAAAAACGACGGTTTTACCACTATTTTGTGGAAAGTTATAACCATCCCCACAAAACACTACAAATTCTGGTGTCGGCCATTTTGATGACGTCATATTTCCGAAACCCGACCCGATATTCTTTGGGACTTCCTGTGAAACATTTACGAGCGAATGTGCTAAGCGTTCCCGGTAAATTTTGTTTTTTTAATCGGAATATATAGGTTAACATGCAAATAAACTGAATTTGATTGTATATTAAATTGCATTTTCCTCCCCCACTTCCACCCCCTGAAAAAAGGGGAAGCATACAGCAGAAAGACGGGGACTTTTGATATGTCATTTAGAATGACCTAATGAACGTTTTTGTGAAGAAAAATCTTGGCTTCTAATTTTTCCGAAGAAACATCCATTTTTTGACTAAAGTTCCTGGACTAACCACTGTAAAATTAAATTATATTTGTCGAATTAGATAAGCCAGTTACTGAAATAAACATGCTAAAATATTTAACAGTTGAAGAATGAGTGAATATATAATATACAATAAATAAATAAACTGCTCTATCACCAAATCTGATTATTTTTATTATTATTATTACAGGTAGGTTTTAAAGTAATCTTTGATCAAAAAAGAACTGCTTTGGAGAAGTGAGAGGTTAATGTGAAAAAGTACTAATTATAAATACATTCTTTATATTTTAGTAATCCTATTACATAACATCAATAAAATTCAAGCAAAACATTCAATACGACCTTTTTCCTATCGTAAGTGAACTACGCTAAAGAAAATGTAATAAAATTCATTAAACAGAAATCCAAAATTAATGAAAACATCCATTTAAATGCATAGTTTTGGTCAGAAATTATCAAGCTGGAAATACTGTATCTGTCAACTAATTTTAGAGCAAATCCTTATTATTATTATTATTATTATTATTATTATTATTATTATTATTATTATTATTATTATTATTATTATTATTATTATTATTTGTTGTAATACACAAGTCACAGGAGCTTTTGCTTAGAACACAAAGGTAGAATAGAGATAAAAGACCCTCCACAAAGATGAATAAGCCAGGCCACCTCACACAAATTGCCATAAAATCAGGTTAGAACTTCATATTTATTACAGGTTTAAAAGGAGATAAATTAATCGTAAACGAAACTCAATTTGATATTTGTTCCGATTCGTAATCATCTATCTATCTATTAAAATGCTACAAAAGCAATAAAAACGCCTGAACTCCAACCTCTAACTTTTGGATTTCAAACCTTTGATTTACGGATATTTGTGATTTCACGTTTAACAAAGACAATATTTTAAAGTATGTGTACTTTAAATAAATTATTTAAATATATCTTTTTTTATAAGGTTTAAATTATTGTTCAAAACCTTTGTATTTTTTAATAAGCTTCCTCCAAAATCAATGCAAATTAATTGTGCTGCCATCTTTGGAGTTCTTTTAAACTACACGTTTGTGGACGTTTATATGTTTGTGGCCAATCCTTTCGACAATGAGATCTCGGAAACTACAGGCTCTAGAAAGATGACGTTTCCACTGATCGATTGCAAATTTGCGTAGATTGTCCAGTTCTAATTTACGGGTACACTGGAAGTGTTGAAATTTTTTAAAAGAAAGCTAAAGTATCATATTCTACGCATTATACATTCCAACACCACATAGTTGTATATAGGGGTTGTATATGTCTCAGGCGTTTGTTTCATGGCCAAATAATAATGAAAAAGAAAGGATAACCATTTCTCCAGTATAAGATGAATTTTTAGTTTTGGAGTATTTTGCCCAATGGACACCATATATAACTGACATTATAATTAATGGTGTATGTAATGTATTTGCTTATTACATACTGCATGTAAGAAGAAAGAAAACACTGATCATACATGAATTAGTAACTTCAACCGGAAGTTGGTTCAAATCTTCAATCAGTTCGAGATATTGAAAAAATAATCGAAAAATCTCCCCTTTTTAGTATCCTTAGCCGATTTTTTTTTATCACTACATCTTTAACTTTTGTAAAGGGACATGTATAGATGTTGTGAGGAATGGCAAGGAGATTTATGCTCATATGTGTATGATGCGCTGTGTAGAGAGTGCAGGTTCAGCTAGTACTTTATTATAAGATGTAAATATGTAATAGTATTTAGAAAAGCGATTACTAACATTTCACTCTTTTTTACGAATATCGTCACCAAGGGAAAGTGCTATAATGATGAGGATATTTGCATCAGCGCAGAACTCTACATGAAATATACAGAATGGAAGCACGTGCCCCTATATTTTACTTACTATATTTCTTTATATTTTTTTTTATTAATCATTAATTACATTTTCAGGATCTGTTCTGCATTTATTTATGACAGTGTATTTATTTATGACATGAAGTCATTTCTTGCAATAAAAACTTCGAAGCAAGATTCTCTACAAAGTGCAACTTTTGTGGGGAATTTTATGACAGAAACATTTCCCTGGGGTCAGCTCAGTAATTGCAGGTTCTGGAAGTTTCCCACTTCGATCCTCTCCGTTTAAACAACCAATGCCTCAGAAATAATTTGCATGAATTCAGAAAAGGACAGTGTTTTGTTCAGTATGCAAAAATAGACCAAAATCATTAGAAACGTTAATAGCTCTTCATCAAAAACATCGATGTCACTCTCGTTAAATTCCTCTTCCAAACTGTCACATAACACATTCCAACATTCTTTTTTCCCACCATTTTCTGCTATAAAACCCTATGCAAATCGCTTCCAGACAAAGATGTGAAAGGGGCAGTAAGGAGCATTTGCGCATCATCTAGTGACAAAATTACGATTTATGATATCCAAAGAATAATTCAAGATTGCTAATTCCGTACAAATATGAAAGAAAGAATGCAAACAGTATTTATTCGTGGTCCGCAGTCAACCGAAGTTCGTTTACTTCGTATACATACGTGATTCGCACTCAACGTGTTTTAAACTTTTGTTGTAAGTACAGTACGAAAGGTACAAACTAGGAAAAGTTTTAGTAGAAAATGGATGTTTCTTGTATTGTTTGTGAAAACCTTTTCTCACAAAATATTTAGGAACACTAGTTTGAAAAACAAAGAACAATGTTGGCGAATGATACAAAGCAGGTAACACACATTCTGACTAGCTTCACACAGAAAATTGTCAATCGACTACCTTTTGATTCTGTGGCAATGAACTTTCAGTTGTCTTCAATCGCAGTTTTCTGTTGTTTAATTTGATCTACTTTGCAGTTCCACATTGCATTTCACCTCAATTCTCCAAACTCACACAGAACCATTGAACCAAATATCCGAAACAACCATGAGAATCAACTGCACATTTATTACATGCTACCAAGTCCTGCGAAATTTCCTTCTCTTTGGTTAGACCAACGTTTTTCAATATTTTTCAGCTTTTGGCACACTGCATTCTCTAACCCTACGCCTCACCTTAAAAAAAAAAAAAAAAAAAAAAAAAAAAAAAGCACTTCTTTGTGCATAGCTAATGTCAAGTTACTTTCTACTGTATTTTTTTAATCATAAAGAAACATTACCTACGGAACGCAACTCTCTATCAAGTAAAGAAAAATACGTAGTTATCGTTTTAAAAGATTATAAATATTATATTCCGCAATGTCGTAAATTTATCAGTGGTTTCAGCGCGGCACACCCTTTTAACTTGGTTGACTTAGACTATGTTAAAATGAACACACATTATATATTGTTTAAAAATCTGAAAAAACAGATCAAAAACTGTCTTTGAATCTTGGAGATTGAAAGAAAAAAGGAGTAAAATATTTGTATCAGAAAAATACAATGTCAGATTTCTGAGTAATATTACAAGGGATCACTGTAAAATAGTTGCCACCAGGTCGTTCTCAAATTACTATGAATTATAAAACAACGAATACCGTTGATATTGAAGTAAACAACATATTTGCATTGCTAATATTGATAATTATTTTTATATGAACGTATTTTCAAATGTGATACGAAATATTATGAGTCTATCGTTCAGAGAAATTTGCTTTGAAAATAATCTCTGAATAGTTATTTCGTCATTGGTAGTTGTGTGCTAATTGCAGCAGAAATCATTCTGTGCTCTTGACTTTAATTTTTAAAAAAATCTCGTAGTTTTTTAACAGAATTAATGTGCAAGATTTAAAATTAACCCTCTTCTTCACCCTACCCTGATAAAGCAATTTGACAGTAATATTCCGAACAGTGTCCAGACCCCCTCCCCTTTCGGCACCAGAAATGAAAAAATTAAGGAAAGATGAAACATAAAGAAACGAGAAAAAGAAGAATAGGCGTTAAAAATATAAAGCTATAGCAAGTGTTTGGTTACTCTTTCTTATGAGGAGTTTTGTGTGGAGGGAACGGGCCGAGGAGATCAAGTTGAAAATGAATATTATTATAACGGAGCATTCCAAATTCCATCTAGCTCCATGTTAATCCTATGGACTACAAATGACGATCGATAAACCGGTTCGATCAGATAGACTCTCAGGTAGAACTTAAGAAATGACCACAATCACCGATAATATGAGCCTGACAACATAGATTTCAGTTACACTTGTTAAAGAAATTTTCAATTTCGCGGCAACACTAGTCCATTTTACAGGATGTCTTTACTGCCGAAAGAAATCTTGTTGCTATTCTTGATGTTATTAAACGAAGATAAGAAAAAGAAGAAGACCGGGTTCGAATGACCTCGGAAGACTATACCTTTTTCAATACTTGTTTATATTGTTTTACTCGACATTTCTTCATAGTTTGTTATTAAAATACTTCTTAACATATTCTCATTTTATTGTCCTAACAAGCCAATATACGTTGCCAGTAAAATAGTTTAGATTGATCGAGCCCCTGGTGTGTAACCACAATATTTCATGTCACGCCCCCCTCCCATTACGAAATCCTTGCTAAACAAATCAATATATGGTGCCAGCAGTGGCGTATTTACGATTTTGTTTCGGGAGGGGCTTTGCTAACTTTCGGGGGGGGATTTGCCTAAAAATGTGAAAATTCTGCAAGATAGTTCATATACTTTACTATAGTAAGATTCCGAGGGGGCTTAAGCCCGGAAGCTTCCCTAAATACGCCACTGGGTGCCAGTAAAGTAGTTCAGAATGATCGAACCCCTGGTGTGATAACCACAGTATTTCGCCACGGCCCCCCCCCATATTAACAAATCCTGACTACGTGCCTGCGGGGGACACATTTAGTATTACGAGCGACGTTGCTGGTACTATTCTATTTATTATTATATTATAGACGAATTATTTTGATCTCTTCCGGTGGGCCACTCTCAGAGCTCCGGGGAGCAGTGCCCCCCCCATAAACATGTCTGGAAGAAACACTGATCCCTCAAACGAGAGTGGAGAGTTTGTCCATCGGTAATGAATGAAATAGAGAACCGTTTTGAATAATCATAGCGAATAGTAGTAGTTCGAGTATATTGCCTAGAATAGAAGACTGTACATTGACGGGTGGTAAAAACTTGTAGAATAGTGCTTTGTAGTTCGTGGGCGCTATCTTTCAGAACAACCGATATGTATATCGCCTGCTCTGATGAGGAGTAAAGAAGACATGAAAAAAGTATAATAATAATAATAATAATAATAATAATAATAATAATAATAATAATAATAATAATAATAATAATAATAATAATAATAATAATAATAATAATAATCTCTCACGCTTCTGTTATGCTAATGTTGAACTATGCATTTTACCAGGTCAAAGAAAGAGCCACATAAATCTCACGTTATGTAACATGCAACTTGGTTCTGTGGAAACAATGCATGTACTAAGTTACACTCTCTTCTTATTTCTTCTCGAATAAAAACATTTGTTGCTCCAAGAATTTCAACCCGTTAACAAAAATCAACAGAATGGACATCAACCTTCGCGTAGGAAAACATGTATTACTTCTTTCTCTTCTTCTAGTGCATGCTACACTTATGACAATAAAGAAGTTATATTTTGCAGCAATCCAAACCAGAGGCTTTCTAAAAAGAGGAAGTAATTTCAAAGAGGTCTTGGCAACTTCGTTACAAGGGGAAAACGGTCTGACCGCAAAACTGGTACTTCCAATGTTGAAAGGCGTGTGTGAGTAACTGCATGAAATCACAACACTCGAGAAAGAGGAAGACACAGATACGTGACTGTAACACGCAATAGTTCATCGGGTGTGTTGTGTTATGTTATGGTGCTGACAAGAAACAGTGAAGAAGAGCACTGCCTCCAACATCCCCTCGCTACTGTATAACTGATCATTTTTCAATTCTTCCGTGTTTTTCCCCTTTTATTATAATGATTTGCTTGTGTTTTTAGAAATATTTATGGTCAAAGGGAATCTTTGCAAAGTACATGCTGACATAATATTTAGGACGTTGTAGATTTCAGGTATTATTGGCCTTTAACAAATAAATGGCAATAAAATATTTTGTTTTTTAAAAAAACAGTAAATTTCGCGGTAATTTGATATTTTAGAAACCTCAAAAGGTAATTTACGTAGTCCCAAAGAGAAATTTATATTTGAGATAATCGGAGACAATGGTTATAGCTGAGGGCTCTGAGGCAGTGTTTTTTTCAGTTTTTGGCATACTAACAGTGCAATTTAAAATCCAACAGCACATTTGTACAAAATAAAATGCTTTATTATTTTTTTTTATTGATTTACAGGGCTGCTTGAAAAGTGCCTGCAAATTCTACTTATAATCACGCTAATGTTCCACTATTGTACAATTTGGAAGAACAGACCTTTTATGTTTGAATTATCTTTGAGTCTTTATTTGTCAGTTCCTTTATTTTTCACGCCAGTTCAAAGAACTAGTTTTGTGTGAAAAATGGGAATATTTCGTTAACAATTTCGCGAAATTACTCTTTATGACTTCAAATGTGGTTTAAAATCAAATCAATGCATAAAGCGACTTCATCTGGCGTTTAGGAATGAAGCACAATCGAACAGGACTGTGTACAATTGGTTTTCCGAATTCCAATGCGGTTATATACAGGGTGGCCCAAAAGTAGGTATACAATCCTACAAAGTATGTCATTTTAAATTTAAGATAATTTATTTGTTTCTCTGTTCCAAGCTTAAGGTATGAGTGAAGAGAACAAATAATAAAGAAACTAAGTCACTACCTGAATGAATAACAATAAGTAAATTATATAAAATGTTATGAGCTGGTCAGTACGGGACAGATTTTGGGCCACCCTGTATTTCTCTGTGACAAATTTTGAAGGTCATCCATTATCCAACCTAATCTGTTGTTGGCAGTAATGTTGATAATGTGCCTCAAATGATTGAGAGCTAGGCATATGACATACGTTGAGATTTAGGTATCCTTGCACCTTCACATGAAAGCAATATCTATATACGATTTTGCATAATCACCTGTACGAAAAGAAAGTTTCAAACCATTGGGATCCCACGTAACTTGACTCAAGCTCAATAATAGATTCGTCTCAATTAGTGTAAAAAAAATTCTTTAAAAAATTAAACCGAAAAAATTTGGTGTGCTGCATTTGGTATATAAGCAAAGTTTGGTGTGCTGCTTTGCTATAGGGGACAAAAATGTTATCTATTCATACAAACCCGAAACTAAAAACCAGCCCATTGTTTCAATGTTTTAAAGTGAGCCGAGACCAACACAAGTTCTTCATTCGAGGATTGCTACCAAAGAAATAATTACTTGTTTCTTCGGTTATACCGGACGCGTAACAACCATAGCTTTAGAAGACTAAAGGACTGTAAATGCTGAGTGACAGGCCCGTAGCCAGCCATAAAACTTAGGGGGGTCGATTGAAGTTAGGGGGGCCCGATCCAACCATATGATAGTTCATCACCATATTATACTTCTTTTGCAAGCCTACTGTAAAACTTTTAGGGGGCCACCAAAAATTTAAGGGGGGCGCCCCCTAGACCCCCTGGATACGGGCCTGCTGAGTGATACTTAGACAATTTGTTTGCCAGAGATAGTCAATGAATTATGTAAAACAAACCAAACTTATAGTGTAAAACCGTTCTCTGAGTGCCAATATCATAAGAGTTTAGGATTATCTCCATTTGTTAGTTCTGATTCGGTTATATATCTTTCCCTTGTAATATCCATAATTGTCTTAACGGAGTTGCATATGACGAATTGTAATTTAACAAAAATATGATGAGATAGTCTTTGACAATGATTCGCGTAATTTTACAGTAAAAATTAACGAACTTTAAAGGGAGATTTTGAATCATTGGGGAGATATATCCCTGGGCCATCTCTTGGATTCATCACTGATTGGGATGCAGATAGACTAATCTATACAGTCATCGCAATCTTAAAGTATAGAATAAAGTAATCGGTGGTCTAAAATGAATAATGAACAAAAGATGAGAAATTCATTTAGCATATCATCCAAACGTTCATTATACTACATTAAAAAAAAAAAAAAAAAGCTCTTACGTGATTAGAAAGAATTATTCTTAACCATTGTTGCATTACAAAGGGACTGAAGAAAAAATGAAGTATATTTCTCTGCAGTGCAAACATGGCAATTGCAACACACGTACATTTATCTGATTACAATGTGCTTCTTTGCAACTCACAGTTTTTAATTCGCTTTTAATTTTAGCTGCTGTGATATGCTGATGTGAGGAAGAGAAATTACTGGGTAGAGAACTCACCTCATCAGCTTCAAGCGGCGTTCCTTCATCAAGCAGACGAGCTACCTCCTTGTAGTTCCCTCTGGCGGCAGCTTGTCTCAACTTTTCCGCCATTAGGTGTCACAACCTCCACATCTGAAAAGAAGCAACAAACAGGGAGTGAGAAAGAATATCGAGGCCTTTGATCAGATAAATTAATAATTGTTATTAAATTATGTTTAGCTTTAAGGACATTCGCTAGAATCTCCATTACGTTTTGAGTCTTAGCGAATAAGTTAGGGACAATAAAACATACAATAGAATTAGAAAGTAAACCATTTGGTATACACAAATTGTTATTAAGTGAACTGATGACTGTGTTCATATCTTTCATACAAGACGGAGAACCAGGAGTGCAGCTTATGACTTCATAATTGTCTGTCAATTAAATTTCTGCATTATACAGAGAGCCCCAAAATATTTACCCTGATTACAGATGAATATTATTCCTATATTTTTGTACGTCTACATATCCTTTATCAGTTATTAGTTGATTAACGCTTAAGTTTTCTATTTGTATAATTTCAGGTCTGAATCTGTTACTAACAGTTCCACGTTAGCCTAAAAGTGTTGTTGTCGGGTTCTTTATCGAAGCAAACTGTGACCAGTAATGTGTACCTTGACATGTTCAAAACTTACGCTATACCTCACGAAGATACAGGTGGCATTTTTTTAGCAGCTGCCGTGACAGCCAAGGGCGCCGATCCTGGGGGGCCCGGGTCCCCCAAAGCTCATTTGGGCCCCCCTAGTGTATTTACGAATATACAATATTTGGCATAATTTGAATGTTATTAGTCTTAACATCCTCATATATATACCTTCTGCGTCTGAGTGCCTCCCCCCAAATTTACAGAGAAATCGGCGCCCTTGCTGACAGCGCATCACCTCATTAGGAATGAACGTGTGACAGGTACTAGCAGAAGATTTTCCGAACCTTTGAATCAGAAGGGAGTCCTGTCGAATGGCCTCCTACACAGCCAGACATAAACCCATTACATTTCCTGCGGGGCTACAAAAAATCTTGGTAATTGGTGTGTACCACATCTTCACATAATTTGTAGACATTGAGTGAAGACATCACTCAAGCAATTGGAAGTGTGACAGACAAGATGTTGACGAATCTGTGGCGTGAGACGGGGTACCAAGACTGGCAGTGTTCACATTTTGAGTGTATGAAATCAAATGACCAGATTGTGACTAAGATCTTTATGAGTTAGTGTATCTTCGTATCAAATATTGTTTTTAATAGCTATTTCCAATAAAGAGGTAAATCAGAGTAAACATTTTGGGACGAATTGCATTATAAAACGTCTTAAAAAATCAATTGATTTAATAATATCCTGTTAAGCACCAAAATGGCCCTATTTTCAAAATTGTCACTTTGCTCATTCTTTTAAGTATTTACAAATAATAATAATTTGATTTAATTTTAGTTTAGTGTTTTTTTCAGCAGCGAGGCTATATGAAACGTGGACCTACAACTTAACGTGGGATCCGAACCACATGAGCTCCTGCCTAGAATCGAACCCACGTTTCATGTCAAAGGCCTATTCTAACCGCTTAGTCATGAGAGAGCTCAATAATAATAATAATAATAATAATAATAATAATAATAATAATAATAATAATAATAATAATAATAATAATAATAATAATGGGAGATGTTGGGAAAATTCTTAACAACAAAATACAATAATGTTTTACTGGTTATATAACCTGACCAGGATAGTAGTGCGGTTTTGAAAGGATGGCGCTGCTGTTGTGTTTATATCAGTTTCCTGGCAAGCGCGGCGGGACCGGGGAGCGGAGAGTTTCACACTGCAGTGTATCCAACGGTTTTTTAAAGTTGCAGTTTGGATGTTATGCATAGCCTAATCTCTTTCCGCTTAATGAAGAACGCCGTAAGTTATTTCGTTGTAGTGAGCCATTTCTGCAGTAATGTCGCAGACATAAGCTCACCGGCATTAAGCTCAGCGGCGAAAAGCTCACCGGACATAAACTCACCTATGTTAATGCAAAAGCGAGCGAACAAAAGCTCCCCGGACATAAGCTCACCACTAATAATTGTACACCCATATTATAAGAACCCCGAGAAAACGCACGAGCACGGTGTTTATCCACCATAAAGTCCACACGGCGCGAACTGGGATCAAACCAGGGACCCCAAGCACCGGAGGTGAACGTTCTACCACTGAGCCACTGCGCCCCCAAATAATTATAATGTGATTGATATATGGTGTTCATTGGGCAAAACACTCTAAACAATAAAAAAATCATCTTAGCGTGGAGAAATTGTTATCCTTCGTTTTTCATTATCATTTGGCCATGGAACAAACTCCTGAGAGATATACAACCTCTCTATACAACTATGTTGTGTTGGAATGTATAACTCATAGGATGTGATACATTTTTTAAAAAAGAATTGAACACTTCCAGTGTAACCATTAAAAATGTGATAAAGAAATAACGGCCACGTTTTTGAAATATTCAATTAGAATTGGACAATCTGCTCGTTGGAATCAACCAGCGAAAACGGCACGTTTCTAGCACGTATGGTTTTGAGATCTCATTGTCGAAAGGATTGGAGACAAACATAAAAATCTAGAATTTTAATATATAGATGATTATGTCCTTTACGTTAAGGGAGACTGATGGTTAAGACAAGCATATAATGATGGAAGAATTGGTGGAATGAGAATGTGGGACGAAATTAAGAGAACCCCGATTAAACCTAACGGACACTATGTTGTACCCTATAAACTTACTTAGCAGGGGATCGAACCAGGGATTCCACACACTACATGTAAGTGCTCTGGTACTGACCTACCGTGCCCCCATCATACCCTCATTAAGGTCTTCATTACATGATACTAGCAAGACGACAATAAATAACATGGTTAATAAGGTGTAGCCTTATAATATCATTAGCTTTAGATATGTGCACGACACGAGACAAGACACATCTGTTCTACCTATAGTGCTGCCAAAATGTCTTGAGCTGTGGCAAAAATGCGAACTAAAGCTCACACCCTTAATACATCCACGCGTTAAGCGAATGAGGGTTCAGCTGTTGCTAAGCGAGAGAGCTTTAGCGAAAGGGAGTGGAATTCATTCAGCCAATAGCAGGCCTTGGAACAGAAAACTCGGTGCCAAGTCAATGTGGTATATCTATAGTTAACATATATATATATATATTCATTCTCGAGACGAGACAGCCTTAACCCTCGTTTCACGTGCGTCTTTATTACCTCTTAAATTCCATTTTTTGTTTAACTAAATTATTGACCAACAAGATACATGAATCGAGCGATAACACAAAGCTAAATGAAACATGATTCAGGTAAATTCTCATATGTTATTTTGGAGAAAATATTTTTAATTAACTTTTATGGCCCTAAAGAGTGTCGTTCGTTGCCAATAATAGGATATCTAGCGAGATCCACGTTAACTATCAGAGTAGATTGTTGTTGCTGTTTTGCTAACGGTGACACACACATATGGAACTTCGTTGGGATCGTAATACAGCAAATTATAGATGCGTTAAAATATCAAATAGAGGGTTCCCACAAGAAAGTGAAGATCGATTTCCATGATATAAATTCCTGACTATAAATAGGAAGATACGGGTAAGTTCTATCATACACCTTTCTAACGACATCTTCCATCCCCTTAGCCGTCTAACACACTCCTTTAATTACCGTTTACATATTTGTTTATGTTCAATATAAGTAATTATTATTCACACAAAATTTATCATGTAACTATATAATAATATATGTATGATACAGTACCACATACATTGACATTGCAAATTAGACAAAATGAAAAACAATATAACATGCAGTCAAGAATATATTGCCAACCCTCTCTGAGACCTAATACTATCAGTCCTAAAATGAGATGAAATGAAATCTTTAAGTTTTACATTCCACGGTTATGCCGTCTAGGCTGAACGAGACAATGATCATGAGAAATGAATGAAATGTGGAATGAAAAAAGTGAGAGAAAACGGGAGAACCCCGAGAAAACCACCCACATGGTGTTTGTCCACCACAAAGTTGAACTGATGTGAGCTGAGATCGAACCAAGGACCCCCATGAACCAGAGATGAACGCTCTACCACTGAGCCACCGTGGCACACTATCAGTTCTAATATTGCCAACTCTGAGACATGTTAGTCCTCATATTTATATTTTTAAACGGAATTTTGTTTTGCTTTCAGTTCTTCAATTTGATCTACGAGAGCGTCTTGTTCTTGTTTGTTACATTATTCCATTGGTTTCTTCTTTGCTTCCAATTTCTTAACTTCAGCACTTAGTTTTCTTTTTTCATCTTTGATTTTACTTTCCTCTGCACTTTTGTTTTATTTCTGTTTAAGGTATTCATCATAGCGTCTCCGAGCAGAACGAACTGAGAAGCATTTTTCAATCAACAGGAACAGATTCTATACCTCCATAGTACATAATTGCATCATGCACCCGCCTCTGTGCTACCAGAGAATCTTCGGTTTGGTTTTCTACAATAAGTGTCTTATTGACTGAAAACCCATAATCCACTGAGGCATTGTCGTGTGACTGAAAGTATTTCAGAATAAAATCCCGAAACGAAATTTCCGACCCAAGAAGAATGAGAATGGGGAATGGCTTAAACTTCGTAACGAAGAACTGCATAAGTTATACCGTTTACCAAACGTTAAGGTCATCAAATCTGGGAGGCTCAAGTGGGTAGGTCATGTAGTCAGAATGGCAGAAAGTAGGAATACTTTCAAAGTTTTAACTAGAAATCCAATCGGAGAACTATTTTTACCCAGACCTAGGGAGAACAATATTAAAATGGATGTCACAGTAATAGTAATACAAAGTAAAAACTGGATGTAGTTGGTTAAGAATAGGGATGGTCACAAAGATCCGGTTTCGGCGGAACCGGTTCCACAAGGAACCGGTTCTCGGAGATCCGGTTTTCAGAACCGGTTGCGGACCTGGATCCGAAAACCCGGTTCCAGAACTAGATCTTAGGAACCGGTACCAGACATGGATTCGAAAACCCGGTTCCAGACCTGGATCCGAAAACCCGGTTCCAGAACTGGATCTTGGGAACCGGTTCCAGAACTGGATCTTGGGAACCGGTTCCAGAACTGGATCTTGGGAACCGGTTCCAGAACTGGAACCGAAGAACCAGTTCCATACCTGGATCCGAAGATCTGGCTCCAGATCTGGATCCGAAAAACCGGTTCCGAGACCGGATCCGTTCAGACCCGAAAACCGGTTCCACCAGGAACCGGTTCTGGCCATCCCTAGTTAAGAACAGGAGTCAATGGAGATCTTTTGTGAACGCGGCATTTAATCTCTAGTGTTCCATAGGCCACAGAGTTGGTTACTTACTGTTAGTTAGACACACAAATAGTCCTTTATACACATATTGCCTGTGCTTATAATGGAAAGAACTACAAAATATACAAATTGCTTACGGAGCTATTGTTATTACTGGAGTTAGGAATTTTAGGCTCGAAAACTGTGGTATAAAAGGTGCGAATCACGGTACTGGTACTAATTTTGGTCGACAAAATAAAAGTTGCTAAACAAAAGTGCAGTTTCTTTGTAATCCAGTTGCAATGTCATTGTATTAGAAAGATAAAGGACACAACATTCATTCATGCATTGAAAAGGTAACATTATTTCGAAGCATTCTAAGAACGGAGTGTTATTAAAAATGTAATTCATGCAGAAAACTATAAAACATATAACATTCAGGATTTTATTTTTTTTCTTTCCTTTCCTGTTTGTTTGGCTTTTTTTTTTTTTTTTTTTTTTTTTTTTGCCAGACTGCGGTTGCAAAGCAAGTATTTCTACTGGAAAAACTGTGTTTCGCGTCACCAGATTGCAGTATCTTGTTTTGTTTTCATGTAAAGCTCCGTTTGTCAGGTCTATACCGTGATCGTCTAGAAGGCAACCCGCTTCCTTCAAACGACATTTCTGAGTCTGCTAGTGAATATAAGGTTTCTGCTTTTCTGGAAAAATTTCCGTTTTCACTTTTCTGGAAAATTTCCTAAAATCACTTTTGGTGTTAGTCAAGAGATAAGGGTGAAGATAACATAATTTCTTTAAATGATGAATCGATTAAAAAAAAAAAAAAACACTTTTCTCTAGTCGCACACTCAGAAATATTTGCAGGGAGGGTTCTACACTATTGGGGGGAGGGGGGTCAATACATTTACAAAATATTAAACCTATCTTATTCTGCACCCGAAAAGAGAATAAATAATTGTTTATTACTGCCACTTATATTTTTAGGAAAGAATGTAGAACTATATTATTTTTATACAAAAAGAAAGGCTATAGCTGAGGCGTAAAATCAAATCTCTTTATCCTACATCAATCATTTCTCTGTTAAACAAATATAGTTCTGTTAAGAAAGTCTACAAATGTTAGTCGAATTACGAATTTTTTGGGGGGAGGGACACAATGGAACCCCCGTAGGGGATCACGGCTTGTCGCTATACCTTACTGTTGTTATACCATACTTTTAAGCTATGACCAAGGGCGCCCATGTTGTAGTTTCCAAAGGGGGGGCAAGTATAAGTGACGTTTCAAATATAGTTTCAAATTTTCCTGTAACTAATGTAAAAATTATATTGTGTTTTCGATATTCTGAAGTACAATTTCCTCTAGGGGATGACAGCGACCCACCTTGCACCCCCCCGTCCTGATGGGCGCCCTTGGCTATGAAGATCAATCTTGAAATCGGAAATGGTTAATTTCTACCAATTCCGGATTGAGTAGTCTTAACCTACCTACTAAAGAGAGATGGAACCTACTTTTGGAACGCTGAATCGATAAAACAACAACAAAAAAACATTTCTTTATATCTCTTACCGTTTTTGCTCTGATGCCTGTTAACAGACAGACAAACGGATGGATGGACAATTGGATATAGACATTCTAAAAGGTTTGATGTTATTTGATCTGTAGTTTAGCGTCCCTTTCAGCAGTGAGGCTACATGAGACGTAGACCTCCAGCTTAATGTGGCACCGAACTACATGAACTCTCGCTGAGAATCGAACCCAGACCCTTTCTAACAGACTTCCGATACTTATGCGCAGCATAGTTTGAAAGTAGCTAGGTGAAAAAAATTGAATTCCTTAATGAATTCATGCTGGAATTTTACCATACATTTATAATAACATGATAAAAAAAAACGCCCGTTCTTAAATAAATAACATTTGCAGAATTAAACTTTAGTGTTATATTTCGTATTAAGCAAATATACTTGTAAAGTGTAATGTTACAAAAGTAAAATCTTTATTTAAACACTGTGCTTGTTTTAGTTTGTTCATTTTAAAGCTCAAATTACGCTATTGAAGGAACTCTTCGTGATTTAGCATGTTTCTCTTCCGATAGTTGGCAACTCAATCGAACTATGTGTCACGGCCTTTCTCAAGGAAAATGCACATTGCAGTTTTACCGAATAGCCAACAGAGCAAGTTTTGCTCAAAATCTGGTTAACTCTTGAATTAAATGTTACATGAGACATAAAAAAGTGGTGTCACTTAATACTGCACACACTCAAACTGAACGTTTGACTTGATTTTGAATGGGAAAATGAAAAATGATTATGAGTCTTAAGTCAGCATGCGAGTGATGTGCAAGCTAACTTTAATTTAGTTTCGCGGCCGCTCATGCTCTTATTTTTTGTTATTTAAAAAAAGAAAGAAAAAAAGAAATAATAAAAAAGTAATAAAACCGCAAGGTCATTTCGTGTGTTATTATCTGTCTTTTTTTGGTTGTTTTCTTTGACACGTTTTGTTATTTTTTAAAACAAAGTCCCGTTATTAAAGGAACCATTTGTTATTCGCGATATTCGTGACCTTGGTACATACAAAATATGCCATACGCTTTATAAGGTAGATGGGATGGACGGTAATGACTCAGCTTCAGTTAGCACTTGTTTTCTATTTAGTTAAAAACAAAAAAGCAAAGGAGAATATTGATTTTCTCTTTCTGTTTCAAAAGTGTTTTACTAATTTCTATAGAGAATGAAGATTTTTTTAGATGTGTCACTTTAGAGCGAGGGCAGGGGCAGATCCAGGACCGACTTCTGGGGCGGGGGCGGTGGGTTGTCATAATGCTACTTTTAAGGGTTCCAAACTCTGGGATGGATTTTATTTATATATATAAAGTAAGAAAATTTCCTCTTCTGGGAGGGGGGAGGGCGATTGCCCCGATCGCCCCCCCTGGATCCGCCCCTGAGAGCGACGAAAATAGTACAGCGAAAGCACACTATACAATAGTGGAAACCTCCATAATACGGACATTTCTTTATTTTTGTCTTGGCAAAAATACATGTATTTTTTAATGAAACAAAATCCATAATTCTACAGTCATATTCTTATACACACATGGACAATCTTCTTCTACCACAAATATTTGTATACTTCTTCACAGTTGACAGGAATCATTCTCAGCTCATGCACATTTAGCACAGAAAATACTTTGTGCAATTTAAAACTAAATCCTCAATAGATTCCTTCAACTGATCCAATAGTTAGAAGTAAATTTTAATCCGAAGCTTCTGTCCGAAAGATTCTATGCCAGTTAACTATTCTTTCAGTTTACTGTACCACATATTATGCCCTTTCGGCTAACTATTATGTCTTCATTATGTAATACAAATATAAACGTATGGCAAAATAGACTTCACTGTTGTAGTTGTCTTAAAATTCTAGCCTAATTTGGAGCTCCGTCGCGGCCAAGCGGTTAGCGTACGCGTCTTTGGCGTGGGAGACCTTAGTTCGATTCCCGGCGGGAGCTCATGTGGTTCGGATTCCAGGTTAATTAGTACGTCCCGTCTCATATAGCCTTGATGCTGGAAGGGACGTTAAACTCAAAGTCAACTCAACTCTAGCCTAGTTTGATATATTACATGACCCACTTCCAGGGGCGTCTTTTAGGGGGGCAGGGAGGGGCATTTGCCCCCCTGAGTTTGAGGTGTATATAGATTTTATTAATAGAATAGTAGTAAATCAGTTAAAAACGCGAAATTTTACATATATCAAGGGGTCTTGCCCCCCAAGCAAAATCCTATGAAGCTCCTGCCCAGTTCCTATTTTAAACAATTGAGCGATGTATAAGATGGCGGACATGAGAAGGCTACCTGCACTAGATGTCTATTTTCTCCCGGTGTGTGTTACTTTTTTTTTTTTCATCACTTTGCCCGCTTTACACCTACACTGATTTTCATATCTGTAACACCTTCCTCTGGTTTATTCAAATGAATCAGGTTTCTGGCCACTGAGACAATGTTTATGAACGGAAGCACTTTGAATTTCGCTTACGCTCGTTTTTTGATATTCCCCACTTAGCTGCTAAGTTTGGCTAATTTTAAAAAAATACAATTCTTCCTTAGCAATCAGAAAATCCTGAGTTCGAATCGAATAGACGACGATGTTGACAAATCATTTTAGAGATTTTCCTCAATTCCATCAAACGAATGGTAGGAAAGCACTTTTAAAACTGAAATGAAATGAAATCATTGAGTTTAACGTTCAACGATTATGTCCTTTAGGCTAAAGGAGACGATAATTAAAGGAAGTGAATGATAATGGAAGAACTGGTGGAATGAAAAGTGAGAGGAAACGGGAGTATCTCAAGAAAACCAAAGCGTGATGTTGTCTAACACAAATTTACATTGCTGGGGATCGAACCAGGGACCCCACACACAAGATGTAAGCGCTCTAGCATTGAGCTACCGCGCCTCCTGAACTTCTTGAAGGGTTCTTGTAAGTACATGTCAAGACATATTAATTTGCTTACTCACATAATATAGTACTTAATATGCTATATAATATAATATGCTATAATATAATTAAATACTATAGATTTCGAAAATGGAGAATAAAATTATTAATTTGTAAACCTAAAAAATTGATAACGTACGAGAACCATGCCACTTATTGAGGTGAAATTGATACATAAATATATACAGGGTGTTTTAGAACAACACCGACAACGTTTGGGAGGTGATTCCTCACACCAATATAAGATAAAAGGTATAGACCAACCTGAGTGCACAACGGAGTTATGGGCTGCCGAAATATTGAAAAAGTGAACTTTAAATGTCTATAGCTCCAAAACTATGGGGCCTACCGTAGTCGTGTCAAGACTTCACTTAGGAACTAATATGTGCCCTATCCAAAAATACATGTTTCGGAATCCTGCGGTACTCACTCAACAATTTTTATAGAGGGAGTTTGGCTAAGGGCATATAACTTGAAGTACTCACCAACTACCTGTGTAAAAATTGTTGCGGAAATACCGCAGGACTCTGAAACATGGATATTTGGATAGCATACATACTAGTTCCTAAGCGAAATCTTGAACCGACAATGGCAGATCCCATAGTTTTGAAGCTATGGACCTTTAAAGTTCATTTTCCCCTGTTTTCGGAATCCTATAACTCCGAAAGGAAGCGTTTGAGTACCCAGGTTGGTCTATACTTTTGGTCTTATCTTGGCGTCAGGAATCACCTCCCAAACGTTGTCGGCGTTGTTTTGAAACACCCTGTATATCCTTATTTTTTAAAAAATGAAACGAAATCTTTGAGTTTAACGCCCCACGATTATGCCTGTTAAGCTAAGGAAAGCAGATGATAGAGGGAAGTGAATGATAATGGAAGAATTGGTGGAATGAGAAAGTGGGAGGAAACGGGAATACCCATAGACAAACTTACTTGGTGGGGAATCGAACCACGGACTCTACACACCAGAGATAAGCGGTGTACCACTTTTTAAAAGTAAAGATCAACCGATCATACCTAAGTTTCCTGAGCAACCCGAGTTTCCTCGTATACAAGGCCTCTTTGACCTTTTACTAAATTCGATAGGGACACGAACACATACATATCCAGGACAGTTAAAATTCCAAAGGTTCTCCCACCGGGAATCGAACTGGGGACCCCGTAGACCAAAGGCGCACGTGCTAGCCACTAAAACCAACGGGGAGGGCACCACTGAGCCACCGTCTCCCTTCATACTTTCATTAAGTTCTTCATAACATGATACCAACAAGACAACAATACTTACCATGGTTAATGAGATATGGCCTAAGATAATCATTAGCTTTAGGGGTGGGCATGAGACGAGTCGAGACAGAATTTACGTGTCGAGACACATTTCTTTTAATAATAATTAAAAAAAGAAACTTTTTTTTTTTTTTGGAAGAGACAGCCTTAACCGTCGTCTCGTGCGCGTCCGTATTAGCTCTTATATTTTATTTTCTGTTTAACTCAACTATTGCTCAGATACGTCAATCGATAAGTCACACCAAACTGAATGAAACATGCTTCTCTCATGTGTAATTTTCGAGAAAATAATTTTTAAGAAAAGAATTTTTGTGGCCCTAAAGAGTGTCGTTTGTTACCAATAATGATAATAATAATAAAAATAATTGTTTAAAAATCCATGGAGGTGCAAACAAATCCTTATTTTGAGCTCACTTAGACATATTTTTCCCAAGCTTTTTTGATATCCTCCAACGCCCAACACAGTTAAAACTACAGATTTCAGAAAAAGAAGAAAAAAGAAAAGCTTGGCGTCTTTGTACTGTAGAGTACAACAACCCAATTCTTTTCGTTGCGCACGAAAAAGGAGTCGTCGTTTTAAAAGTTTCATCTATTTCAGAAGAAAAAAATAACGAAATTTTGGAGCAAAACATTATCTCAGGCAGCTGATGAACACAGACAAGGCAGAACTGTTATTTCCTGTCAATGCCGTTAAAAAAAAAAAGAAAAAGAAAAAGGAAAAAAGAAAAACCAGGGCAAAGAAAAAGGAAAAAATTGTGGCAGCTGTTGGACATCAAGGATCTGGTGCATACATATTCTTTTTTGAGAAGTAAAACTAGGTAAGAAAAACAAATCAATGTATTCAACACTTAAAGTGATAGTGTCCTTAAAATATTTAATCAAGAAATGAACTGAAATTAATATGAAAGAAAAAAAATAATATTTTATTTGACGTTTCATGATTATGGCAGTTAGGTTAAAGGAGAAAATAATTAAGATAATAATTTTATGGAATGAGAACGTGGGAGGAAATGGAAGAGCCGTAAGATAACTTCGGATACAATAATGTTCACTCAAACTCAGCCCAATTAGGATTGCGTTCGAATCATGGACCTCTCACACTTAAGGGGGCAAACTACTAAATATTTTTGAAAAGCTAACTAATTTTCTTTTGCTCGTTCTTCGTAAGTGAAAAGAGGTAATGAAATGTAACTTACTACAATAATAGATAAAGTTATTCTACATCCGAAAATACGAATCGGAAGAATTATCAGTGTTGCCATCCATAGAAATTACAGTGTGTCCAAAATTTTAATTACCCAAAAATCTAGGTTAAGGTAACAACTAGAAAAATGAACTCAGCGGTAGTTGATTACTTATCATGTTGTCTTGGTTCCTTGTTTACTACTTTTTAAATAATGTTTGTATTTATTTTGTAATAACTTACAGAAGTTACTACAAAATAAATACAAACATTATTTAAAAAGTAGTAAACAAGGAACCAAGACAACATGATAATTAATCAACTATAGTTGAGTTCATTTTTCTAGTCGCTGCTTTAACCTAGATTTTTGGGTAATTAAAATTTTGGACACACTGTAATTTCTATGGATGGCAACACTGATAATTCTTCCGATTCGTATTTTCGGATGTAGAATTACATTATCTATTATTGTGGTAAGTTACATTTCATTACCTCTTTTCACTTACGAAGAACGAGCAAAAGAAACTTTATTAGCTTTTCAAAAAATATTTAGTAGCCTGCCCCCTTAAGGTGAATACTGTACACAAAAGTTAAGATTGCGAAGACATTCTTCGAAATAGTGTTACGCAAACTGAATATATCAGTCATTAAACTGTGATGACAAAAAATGTGATTACGTAATACTTGAACAACTCAATCTAATGGAAGAAAGTAAATTAGTATATAGCACTTCTTTTCATTTTAAGCATTTCAAAGATTCTTGTAATTTAGTAAGGGCCCGAATTTTCATTTTTGAAATATGGCAACCCTATTTTGGACACATCGATGGATTATATTTTCATAACTCATTTCATATTAGCAAGTAAATGCATTCAAAGTTTGTTGCGAATACCCTTGAAAAGTTTTACCGGATTATCAATGATTGAATGTTGAAAATCACTAGATTCCAGAAAATACCAGAAATAGAGGAGAAAACACTCATAAAATCATACTACAGTATTTGCATGTTCTATTTTGCTGCAGTTGGAAAACCATTAACCCACGTACGTTACGCCTACTTTGTGGGTTTTTCCTTTCGTCTGTTCATTCAATATATTTATTCAAAATCTTCAAAGAGAAAGACAGAACGATCTGTTTTTTTTTTAGCTTGCACTTTTCAAACGTGGAAGACTTAATTTAGTTAATAAACAAAGAAACGCGTAAACAAACGTCAACACCAAGGAAAGGCTTTTGGTTTCTAATTAACACCATGCGAATGATTTGCATTCTTGAAGTAAAGGCTTCACAAGAAGGCCCTAAAACATGTAAATATAGTTATATGTGGGTTTAACATCAGAGGGAAAAGAAATGCGGACAAGGTGATTCTGCATTTGAAAACAGATACAAGAAAATAAATATCTATTTCCCTATTCATTCAAAGTTTTCTCTTAATACAACAGATAACAACTCAAATAGAGGAGAACTGGGACTCTTGTTTCAAGTTTTCCTCTCTCTCTCTCTCTGTCGCTCTCATATATATATATATATATATATATATATATATATATATATATATATATATATATATATATATATATATATATATATATATATATATATATATATATATATATAAGCAACGAAGAAAGCAGATATTGAGAAGAATGAAGTACGATATTCCACAACATGACACCTGGCACTCAGTGCCTATGATGCTCGACGATGCACACTGGTAGATTAGCTTAAGGTTAGTTTAAAGGGTCAAATTTTGCCGATAGATGCCACTACAGTCTTCGTGTCTCTCTCATGTATTTTTTACCTTTCACGAAAATTAACGATTTCTCTTAAAAATTTCAACCTAGAGACTAAATTTTTGGAGAAGGAACTTGATAACCTATCGAAGACAACAATCCGTGCCGATTTTTTAGTTTGGAATTCTCTTCATTGTTGAAATGGCTTAATTGTTGAAAAGGACATCCAGACCTTTAACAATATAACTCTTTCAACAATGAAGAAAATTCTAAATAAGAAATCGGCACGGATTGTTGCCTTCGATAGGTTATGAAGTTCCTTCTCTAAAAATTTGAAGTCCCTAGGTTGAAATTTGAAAGAGAAATTGTAAATTTTCGTGAAAGCTAAAAAAATACATGAAAGAGATACGAAAACTGTAGTGACATCTATTGGCAAAACTTGTCCCTTTACACCGACCTTCAAGCGATAGCGTCTGTTGCTTATGTGGCCGTAGAGCGCATACTTCTGGTGCGTCGGGTTACTGGTTCGATCCCCGACCAACTAAGTCTCTGGTGGACAACATCGTTTTCTCAGGGTTTCCTCCCACTTTCTCATTCCATCAATTATTCTACCATCATCATCATTCACTTGCCTTAACCACTGTCTCCCTTAGCCCAAATGATATAATCGTGGGACGCTAAACTCAAAGATTTACATTTCATTTCATTTTTATCTGGCCGTCACTAGAGGGCAGGAGAATACATTTATTAACCTGAGAAAGGCCTTACTTAAACTAAAAACTTCTCTAGTACAAGTGCCCTCCCAAAATAAATTCATTCCCAGCTCGTACTAACTGAGTTTTGAGGAGGGCAAACACCATGTACATGAATTTTCTCGGAGTTTTCCCGTTTCCTCCCACTTTCTGCATCCCACCGTTTCATTCATTTTTCACCATCACCGCCTCCTTTATCCTAGCCGGCATAAGTGTCGGACGTAAATCTAAAGATTCCATTTCATTTCATTTCATTTCAAAATAAATTCCTGGTGATGCCACTGTAAGATAAATACCTTCTCGACGAAATTAAAATACCGCTAATTTTACAGTAATTATGTGATATCTTCAAATAGATAAAAGATAATTGAAATATGGAACAAGAGCGCCCTAGACAATATTATTTTACATGAGGTACCGTTACCACAAGTCACCAAGTAGCTTTCCGTTTTCAGCCGTTTAGAAACGCGAAAATAAATGCCGATTTTCAAAAGGGTTCGAAATCGAAAGCAGATAAGTGAGTTCTGATAACGGTATCTCATCTAAAATAATATTGTCTAGGGCGCTCTTATTCCACATATCGATTATCTTTTATCTTTTTGAAGATATCACTTAATTACAGTAAAATTGGCGGTATTTTAATTTCGCCGGGATGAAGACTCTTAATGAAAAAAATATTAGTTACACAGCGTGCAAGAGTTCGATTCCCGGCGGAAGCTCATGTGGTTCGGATTCCACGTTAATCAGTAGGTCCACGTCTCATATAGCCTCGCTGCTGAACGGGACGTTAAACTCAAAATCAACTCATCTCAACAGCGTGCAAGAATCTTTTTATACTCTTTCGTTTTATCATTTAACTGATAGTTTTCATTTGCGAAGTTCGATTTTCTCTCTTTAAAATTTCTTACGTGTAAGTACAGTACATACAGGAAATTAACAGAGTCACTTTTCAACATGCAACTCTGTATACATTAAGAATTTTCACTTAGGTAAGTGCAATATATTTACGATCAAAGTTCCTTGAAAGCAGCCTTGGAATCCAATTCTAGCACTAAGCATACTACTACTAATAATAATGTAAATCCAAAAGAAATGTTATTGTGTAATAATGTTGAGTTGAGTTGAATTTCAGTTTAGCGTCCCTTTCAGCACCGAGGCTATGTGAGACGTGGACCTACTGATTAACGTGGAATCCGAACCACATGAGCTCCCGCCGGGAATCGAACCCGGGTGTGTAATAATGTTGCTAAGTGACATTTCCGTTGTTGTAATGGGTGAAAGCTAACATTTTATGAACAACACAATTTCCTCTAAAGAAGAGGAAACGAAGAATAGTAAATTGCACATGACATTTTTTTTCTTTCAAGAAAGGATAAAAAAAGTAGGCTTAGGGCCTATAATGTTACTACCATAAAGAAATAGAAGTAAATAACAGAATATGCTGTTCTTATAGAATTTATACTTTCTATTCTAGCCATATTATTTGATGTTCATTTAAACATTTATAATTAATACCAATAAACGTTGAAATATACATTATTTACTATTACTATTACTACTACTACTACTACTACTACTACTACTACTACTACTACTACTACTACTACTAAACATTATTAACAGACCAAAACCATATTCACGAAGAAATTAAATGTTGACTAAAACCAGGGAATTCGTGTTTTTATTCAGTAGAAAATTCTTTATCGTCGAGAATTCTGTCGAGGAATTTGAAGCTTTTGGTATAAAACAATAATCATGTCTGTTGTGCAGTATGTCTGCGAAGCATAGTTACTTACTTTAAAGGAGGAGCACAGACTGAAAGTACCTGAGAACAAGATCCTGAGACGAATATTGGGGCCCAACAGGAACGGGAGTGGGGAATGGCGGAAACTTCATAACGAGGAACTGCGTATTTTACCAAACATTGTTAGGGTCATTAAGTTTAGGAAGCTCACGTGGGCAGGTCATATAGCCAGAATGGAAGGAAGTAGGAACGCTTTCAAAGTCTTAACTGAAAGACCAATCGGAAAACGACCATTACGGAGACCTGGATGCAGATGGAAGGACAATATTAAGATGGCTCTCGCAGCAATGTGAATACAAAGCAGAAAGTGGATCCAATTGGAGAAGTCAATGGAGAGCTTTTGTAAAAGCGGCATTGAACTCTGTGTTCAATAGGCCATAGAGTTAGTTAGTTAATTAATAATAATCCATGTTTCCAGGACTGGATCCAGGATTTTCTGAAAGGGGGGTGCACCAATAACATTTGAAATTTTTGAAATGCCTTTAGGTGTCTGTGATGTGAATGTGGAATTGGAGTGGAAATGCTAAATGTCTGCTCTCGGTGCATCATTTTCCTTCAACCTACAGAAAATTGACTTAAACTTTGGAAAACTTCGCTCTCTTTTAAGCCCAAACGGAAACATGACAGCAGAAATTTTCGGGAAGTGTTGTTATTTTCACTGCTAGCTTCTCGTTTTAGGTAGTATATATTTACAACAAAGGTGTACCTTTGCACCCCACCTAAATCCGGCCCTGCATGTTTCATTTCCTAAAGAATTAGAAGATGCAAATTACTTTTATTTCGTGGTAGTGGAGGGGAGAGAGGTAGAGGGAGACCAAGAAGAAATGGATGGAAATAGTTAAGAATGAGTTTGGGGAAGAAAAAACCCGAACAAGGCTTTATGGAGAAGATTGTCACAAATTTGGAAGTGGAAAAAGCTGGAGGGAAAGGAAGATGATCATGCATGCTCAGTATACACCGCGACGACACAGTTCCCTGAGTACGACATGAAATACAATAAACATAATTTAATTCTACATTATCAGCGTGATGAGGGGAAATATTTCATCGATATATTTCATTAAGCTGAACAAAATGCCTGACTATAAATTCTCATGCGTGGATGTCGACATTTTTTGTAAACCTAAAAAAATCAGTCGAATTTATGTCGAATATGAAGTCGAATTTAATATACTCATTAACTATTTTAACAATTGTCCATTTTTTAAAACCAATACTAGAAGTCACTTTTTTTTTTTAATCATATGACTCAAAATTAAGGGAATTATGAAGTTTTAAAGTTTTCACACTGCCTCCACTTTGAAACAGTATGACTGATCGGATTCGATGTTTGTCATGTGAATGAACTGACTAAATTTTTTTCAATCCATTCGCTTTTAGGGAAGTTACTGTATCCGCTATATATAAGAAATGGATTCTACTATTATAGAAATAGATAGATATCGTGAGATCTCCACAATAGGCATATTAAAAATTCCACACAACCTCATTACAAACCAGAAATTATGAGGGGGTCGCTGGCAAGTATTGATGGGCACGAGTCGAGTTAAAACTCGATTCGACTCGAAACTCGAAGCGAATTCGAGTCGAGTCAAGGTAATTTTCTTGAGTCGAGTTTGATAAATTGCTCGCTCGTTCAGCTCGTTTGGAATCATTGCCTGATTAGACTGGAAAGCAAAAGCCAAGAGAAATGTAAGCAGTAATGTGAATATTTTTAGTATTACTTACTCACGAGATGGGACACTGCTCGCATCTCGTCTCGTCTCGATTGACAAGACGACACTGTTATATATATAACTAGACAGCCTCAAATGCCATGAGCACCAACACAAGTATATACTGTAGTTCTTACCATCAAGGTTGAGACCTGCACGGTCGAAGTTTTGAGCCCATGCAGAAGCCCAACCCGGGTAGTGATGTCGACTGGCTCAGTTCGGTTCAACTGAGCAAACAGCTCGAGCCGGCGCGGTCGGGATGAGCCACCGATTCGGCTCAGGTGAGCCATCAGCTCGAGTTGGGTGAGCTGTTGGCTGTGCTCGATAGTGAATGAGCTGTGAGCTGAGCCACACAAGTCGTTGACAATCCTAAACCTGGGCCGCCGAGCAGTTTTGAACATATTTGGCCGGCGTCGTATAACTTTTAACAATTTTTGAGTCGAGCCAGAATATTTGTCTTCCGGAACTCAAACTTAGAACCTCGTTAACCATTAGGGATGCGCACGAGACGAGTCGAGACAGGATTTTCCTGACAAAATTCGAGTCGAGACACAGCTCTTCCAATAGAGAAGAATACTTTTTTCGAGTCGAGACATCACTTTTACAGCACATTTTCGAGACGAGACAGCCTCAAATCTTGTCTCGTGCGCATCCCTATTTACGATGTCCTTAACTATTAGATTGCACGACTACCAAGGTGTCAACTAGTTTTTAATATTCAGATACAAAGCGCCTATATTTCATGTTTATACACCGTGTTATAATAACAACAATAATAATAATAATAATAATAATAATAATAATAATAATAATAATAATAATAATAATAATAATAATAATATGTAGTAGTAGTAATTATCATTGATAATGATTATAATGTCTATGTAGGATCGTTGAAAAAAGTACTTGAAACTACACACAGCATTTGGCTCGACTCGACTCAAATTCGAGTCGAGCTTAAAGATGTCTATTTCGAGTCGAGTCGAGTTTCAATGAAAACTCGCTCGCGCCCATCGCTACTGGTCAGAAGATGTGATATAATGAGGGGTCGTGATAGAAATTAGGTTGAGCACCACTGAACTACTGTATTCTCCAAAAATGAGATATAAATCGATAGATGGCATCGAGCTAAACAGAGTGACATGCTTTGAGAGTAAATTCTCATGTATAGCTTTCGAGAAATCAAGATAATGAATTTTTTGGCAGTGAGAGGTAGTCATTCCACGTCAATAATAATTGATATTATGCTTGAGTGAAATGTTTATTTATTTATGTGCCGTCTATGTAAAGAAGAATACACTAAGTATGGTATCTATTGTTGTGTGTATTCTCGTAAGGATAATACACATTCTCGGAATCGTGACACGCATACTGCTTGTAAAATAATAAATCAGAACTGGAATGTAGCCTTGATTAATGTAATATACTGGAAAATAATATACGAGGGGCGTTTGATAAATCCGTGACTTTTTAGGACATAGTAGTCCAACAGTGCCCATCTCTCCGTCATGGTCCATGACGCGCACTTCTCCTTTTTACTGTTAGTATCTCCCTTAGCCTCGCAACTCATAATAAATTAAAAGCATTTTCATCACAGAGTTATAAAATAAACCACTAGAGGCACGACTAGCTCTGCAATCGCATTGCCCTCTCAAAACCAATGGTGTATGGCAAGAACCGCATGCATGGCACTGTGTGTTATGAATGATGTTCGTTTGGAGGAACAAAATATCAATTTCTTTAGCGGCTTATCGCTGTATACAGAAATTTAAAAGAGAAAATGATACACCGTTTAATGCTTAAGAGCCTGCCTTACTAAAAATGATACAAAATTTACCATTTTTCTTTTGCTTGTTTATTAATCAGTGAAAGGAGATAATGAAATGCAAGTCACCTCAATCATAGATAATGCTATTCTACAACAGATAATATGAACCTGAAGAATATTCAGTGTTGCCATCCATAGAAATTACAATGTTGCCAGAAAAACAATTTCCCTAAAATCTAAGTTAAGGCAGCGAGTAGAGGAACAAACTCAACTGCATTTGGTTATATATCATATTGTTTTGGTTTCCTGTGAACTACTTTTTAAATAATAGCTGTCTTTAGTTTGTAATAAACAAAATAATTTTAACATACAATTACTAAAACTAAATAATAATGTTAATTAAAAAGTAGTTCACAAGAAACCAAAACAACATGATACGTAATCAAATGCAGTTGAGTTCATTCCTCTTCTCTTTGTCTTAACTTAGATTTTAGGGGAATTGTTTTTCTGGCAATACTGTAATTTCTATGGATTGCAACACTGAACATTCTTCAGGTTCATATTATCTGTTGTAGAATAGCATTATCTATGATTGTGGTGACTTGCATTTCATTATCTCCTTTCACTGATGAATAATCGAGCAAAAGAAAAATGGTAAATTTCGTATTATTTTTAGTAAGGCAGGCTCTTAAGCTACACATATCTTTTGATATCGCAAAATTATTATTTATCTGCAAAAGTATTTTAATGTGTAAAATCAAGGTTACATGTCGTGGCCCATTTACTGGTTACTCGAACTGCCTTGTTTATTTGCCTTAAAAGCTAAAGATTGTATTATTTTAATAATATATGAAGGGAGATTTATTTATTTAGAAAACTTCAAACAAATTAATAACTTATCTACTAAAGATTAGTGATAATCAGGAACGTACGCAGAGAGTGGATCGTGGGGGTTTGAACCCCTCAAAATCACGACTTTTCTGTAAATTTAGTCTAATTTTAGGGTAATTCACAAGTTTTAATATAATTTATCCTCATGTTGACTTTGGACTCCACGAAAAACCTTTGGACCTCCAGAAATAAATTCCTGTGTACGTACCTGATTATAGTAGCCACATTAAGCTGATAGGAAGTGTAAGAAAGGTCATAAATTCAATATAGGCTGCAGAAAGGAATAACTATGTTTAATACAGGGATTATTGTTTATTACTAATTAAAACATTTAGTGTATTTTTTTTTTAATACTCGCACACTACAAAGTAATAGAAACCATAATATGACACATCGATGTACTACAGTTTAATCTTTGCTCTAATTTTCTATTTTACTCCAGTTGATCTAGATAAAATTAGATATAGGTAAAATATGTTTATGTATTAATCACGCTGCATAAAATATACGCACTAAAATATGCATCAAACAGTGTCTTTGATACATGCATTTCAATTGATTTTTTGATTTGACTTCAACATTTTTCAACTCCGAGGCTATGGGGTATAAGACGAAATCATTTTCTACAGTGGAATTCGAACCAGTACTCGGGTTTGTACTAGGGATGGGCAAAACCGGTTTGTATAAAAACCGAAACCGGTTTCTAGAAATACCGAAACCCGAAAAACCGACATTTCGGTGTATCCAAAACCGGTTCGGTTTTTCACCGAAACCGGTTTCGGTTTTTACCGAAACTGGTTTCGGTGAAACCTTTTGGAAAACACATAAAACTATTTCGGTGGAAACGGATTCGGTTTCCGGAGAACAACGAAACACTATTCTGGTCAGAAATAGAACAAATTTTGGAAAAACCGGAACCGGCTTTGAAGAAAACCGAAACCGGATTCGGTAAAAAAGCGAACCGGTTTTTGGAGAAAACTGAAACCGGTTTTCTAAAAAAAATTTCAAAACCCGGTTTCGATTTTTCTAAAAACCGAAAACCCAAAAAACGGTTTTTGTGCCCACCACTAGTTTGTACTGGAGGCAAATACTCCACCGTAGATCAAAGTTGTAATGAAACGCAGAGCTCCCTCGTGGCTACATGGTTAGCAAATGTGTCTTTGGCGAGGGAGACTTGGGTTCGATTCCTGGTAAGAGCTCCTGTGGTTCGGATCTATCGTTAAGCTGTAGGTCCACGTCTCATATAGCCTTGCTACTGACACAGACTAAACTTAAATTTAATCGTATCCAAATGCCTTAGTCATTTGACCCCAAAATTTAATGTATCAAAGTGTCATGAGTGCTTTAATTCATTATTGTATCTTGTCAAACGTTTTCGGTGTATTGATTCTTGATTTTACTAAAGTAACATGTGATTTGAGTCAAAAGTGTGCTTATACATGTAGATTGGTTTGATTCAGTTAACAGTAATAATATCGACATTAATTTCTTTCAAACGAAAATATAATCTTTGGACCTAATGTACACTTATGTCAAAAATTATTGTCGCATGTCTATAAATATGTTGTTGTAGGAATATAATTTGATAACGAATTCGTCCGATATTTCTTATAATGTTAGTAGGTACAGTATATAATTGGCAAAGACATGTATGTGGCAAATTTCAGGTCAAAAGAGCAGTAAATAAGAACAATAAAACGAAAATAAAACTTTCTTGTCATTTACTAACATTTTGTTTTACTCATTCTAATTTTTGTATTTATAATTCTTTTTCTATGAAATTTACCACAAATATGCATTTCCCGATTATACACATAGTATCAGTATTAAAAGTACCCTGCAAAATCATTATCAAATTATATTCTTACAAGAAGACAGTTATAGATATGCGACAATCATTTTGGACATAAGTGTACAATTCAAAATCACTAATTTATTTAAGGTATATCGTGTCAAGGAATTATCCTAAACAGTGACGATTCCAAAGCATGACCCTGGGGGAAACTTTTCACCCCTGGAGCAAAGAAATCCACCGGGGGTCTTTATCAATTCGGGCTCAACCAAATCACCAGTGTTTTTGATGTACTAGTTTCATCCACTGTTTATTGCGAGTCCCCCTTCGGCTGAAACGTTCTAAAATCATCACTGATACTATGAGCTAATAAATAAATAAATAAATCCATAATTCTTCCCCGATCAAGAATTTGAACACAAAAATTCTAATTAATGTTTCAAAAATTATCAGCAGTCCCATTTTTTATTCTAAATGACCACGCACACGATAGTTTCCTGAAAACCATGAATATGCATTAATCAAACTTGTAATTAAGGCCCAATCATGTTTCCTAATCAAACTTGTCATTAATCCCTCCAATCAATCAAACCGCAAGAGTCCTTCCTTCATGAACTCCCGTCCCAGCTTTATTTTCTGACGATAGACTACATTAGGCACGTAGCCAGGATTTCGTAAAGGGGTGGTGGTGCCCGTGGCATGAAATACACCACACACCACGGGCTCAATCACTCTAAACTATTTTACTGGAACATATATTGGCTCGTTTAGCCAGGATTTCGTAATGGGGGGAGGGGGCGTAATATGAAATAATGCAGGCCCAGGAGTTCGATCAATCTAAACTAGTTTACTGGCAACATATATTGGTTTGTTAGGACAATAAAATGCGGATATGTTAATATTTTAATAACGAACTATGAAGAAATCTCGAGTAAAACAATAAAAAAGTATTGAAAAAGATTTTACATTATCTATTTTCCTTCCTCTGTTCATTCAAATATAACAATTTTTCTTTCATAATGACAACTTTATAAAAAGTACATATCCAATAAGTCTTGTAAAATATTTTACAATACCTGCTTTCCTTTTTCTGTTGAATCAAATGTTAACAGAACTTTCTTTCCACATATATTTTTGTTTTCATTATTCCGTCAACTACTGTCTGTACAAATGACAGGTTAAAGGAGCAGTAGAAAACTGTTTCTGAAATAACATGTCTGATACTGCAGAGATGCGATGACGAAAAAATATGATAAAAAATGTCCACACTGTTACACAACGGCACTATTCTTTTGAAGGTTTGCAATTTTCCTGACTAGTAGCAGTAACTCTGGGAATCTCCATAACTTTTTTAGAAATTTCAAATTCCCTGACTTTTCCAGGATATCCCGCTCATTCGCCTCCATGTATTGCAAGTAATACAAATCTCCTCATAAGAAAGAGTAACCAAAAGATTGCCTTACCCTTTTATTCTTAACGGTGATTCTTTTTTTTTCGTTTCTTTTGTTTCATCCTTCCTTAATTTTTTCATTTGTGGTTTCGAATGGGGAAGGGTCCGGACCTCCCCCTTGCCTTCGTGCCTCCGGACACCCCTATTGTAGATGCTAATACAATGATTTGATTTGGTTAACATGTATCAAAGTATTTTTCTCGGAATTCGTAATAATTAAATTACGAGTAAGTACACTCATGTCCAAAATGATTGTCGTATATCTATAACTGTCTTCTTGTAAGAATATAATATGATAATGATTTTGCAGGGTACTTTTAATAGTGACACTATGTGTAAAATCGGGAAATGTATGTTTGTGGTAAATTTCATAGGAAAAGAATTACAAATATGCAAATTAGAGTGAGTAAAACAAAATGTTAATAAATGGACAAGAAAGTTTTATTTTCGTTTTATTGTTCTTATTTACTACTCTTTTGACATGAAATTTGCCACATACATGTCTTTGCTGATTATACACATACTGACATTATAAGAAATACCGGGAGACTTCATTATCAAATAATATTCCTACAACAACATATTTATAGACATGCGACAATAATTTTGGACATGAGTGTACTTTAAAATTTTTATTTGTTACTTGTACTTATTTAAGCGACGTAATGCATTTTGTAAACAATTATATTGCTATTTAGGAGCGGAAACTTTGTTAATTTGTACACCTCTTTTGGAAACTATAGTGTATGACAGATATCATTATTATTAATTACACAGGGAGGTTACCCCTATATAATGGAAATATTCAAGAAATTTCCTTTAGATTTCAATGAGATGTGCCTATCACAGTAGAAACATTGAGGGTAATGGAAATATCCATTGCATTTCCCTTAAATAATTTCAATAGGATGTGTCTGTCATGGGACAATATTTGGATGTCTAAAAATAACGAAACTGCAAAGGCTTCCTGCTAAGAGTCAAATAATGTCCGAAAGGGAGTTAAGTTTTCAGAAAAAAAAAGCAGGATATCTGGACTTACAAAAAGACGTCTATGGGACGCCTACTGAGAAAATTTGAACATTCTGATGTACTGGGAGGAATTGGCATTGGACACCCAAGGAAGATAACTGTACCATGGGTGCACACGTAGCCTTATATTGGCCATAGTATTGGTTGGATACAACTTCAAGAAGAAATACGATTATATCAACGCAGCAACAGAGGAACTATTTTCTTTGTAATTATTATATTGTTGTTATTTCTTGTATTATGTTTCACAAGTGTATTTTTTAAAGCTTAAAATGATAATAGCTAAGAAAACCAAACACAAATAGAAGGAAAGAGTATTCAGATTCTGGTTTACACACAAGGCTCCAGACCACAAAATGAAAAGCTCCATTTGTATTTATGAGAATTAACGAAGATGAATGTGAGAGAAAGCAAGAAAGAAAGAAAAAAAGAGAAAGAACATAAAAATAGGAGTAATTCACAGAATCAAAGAGCAGTCGTGGAAATAGGGATAAAGGCAGAAGTACGTACAAAGCTTAAGAAATACAATATGAGGTGTTATATGGTTATATTAATGTGAGCACAGTCGCATGGATTATACTTAAATTACATCATCAGGTTTTTACTTTATAAGGATTTACTAATCAAATTTTGGGATTCGGTCTTGGCATTGCCTCTATGAGTACATAAGTTCTTCTTCAGTTATTTCTAGTTTTCGAAATTGTGTCCTCTACATATTTACCCGAAGTTAAAAGTAAGTAATGCTTTAATTATTACTTATCAATGGTTTTTATAAACCGACATTAGATCGCAGTTTGCTGCACAGAATCAGACAAATATAATACAAACGAAACATTGCATAGCGAAATGCAATTCACCTATTACCTTTTTTATTTATTTTTAAATGTACTTTCTTAACCAAAGTAAACAAGCTAAAGGAGTATTTCAGTCTGACCTGTAAGTGTGTCTGTTTGTATGTATGTATGGTTGTACGCGATTATCACAAGAACCGTTCGTCACATTTTGTTGTGGTTATCATTAATCGAATAAGCTATTCCCAAGGAAGGTTTATACACAAACATTTGAGGAAAAGTAACAATCAATTAATTATTTAAAAAAAAAAAAATCAAATAATTCCTGAATGCCTAGAGAAAACATATCCTAAAATATACTGCAACCAGAAATTCAACATATTAAGGCGGGTTGCTTATAACTAAGGGGTAACAATACTTGTTAACCCGTTTTCTCCGATCCGAATGATTTAAAATTGGTGATGGATGTTTAAGTCATTTGCGATGTCATGACTGTTTCCATGCCGGTCTTGCTCAACTTTTGCCAGAATATCATTCACTTTTTTTTCTGAGATTGGTCGCCCACTGAGAAAAGCATCTTGGAGATCGAATTTTCCAGAAGGAAAGCGACTGTTTTACTAACTTTGTTTCCTGTTTGAAGTGCCTAAATATAGGCAAACTACTAAAAACAACATTTTACGAAGCCACTATGACCATTGGTAGATAAACGAAGAAACTTTTGGTTAAGAAGCTATTATCAGGGCTGGATTAACCCATCTGGAGGCCCGGAGCTAGAAAAAATACGTGGCCTCTGCTGGCTTCGCCTAACACATTTCTGTGAAAGTGCTGTAGAAAAGTTAATGGAATATATTTGATATTTTGGTCATATTTTATTTTATGATGATGATTGTATCTTCATGATTCTTTTTAGATAGCCACTCGAGATTTTGATCAGAGTAGAGGTTACCGTCCACCTGGAGACCTGGGGCTATAGCCGCCTAAGCTCCCCCTTAATCCGCCCTGGCTATACGACGTTAACAACTCACCCACGGAGAAAGCTACTTGACAAACCATGTTTTTCTTACATATCTCGAGAATATCAACACTTTCGTTGCATGAAAATGGGAAATATACTCTTGTTGTATCAATGTTTTCTGATTGAAGTGCTTAAATATCCCGAGCCTTACAGCAAAGCTATAGGGAGTCACAAATATCCATTAGTAGAGTGTTTACATCTGATTTCAGGAGTCGGTGGTTTGATCTCAGGCCGTATGAGTTCGTGATGGACAACACTGAGAAAGAGAGAGTAGGGAGAGAGATTCAAATATGAGGACAGAGATAGGGATGCGCACGAGACAAGATTTGAGGCTGTTTCGTGCGAAAATATGCTCTAAAAGTGATGTCTCGACTCGAACTTGATCACAAAAATTCTGTCTCGTCTCGTCTCGTGCGCATCTCTAGACAGAGAGGGGAATATTCATATATGCAAGATTAAAATGGGAGAAGTAAATGATCGGATAACATCCATATTGTGAGGAAAACTGTGATTTTGTGAAGTATATCACATAATGATTATTATTATTTTCCTTAGCTGTCAAAAATGCTATACATCACTTATAAACTGCCGCAAAAAGCAAAGTCTTATTTGCGCATGTACGTGGGTTATAAATATATATCTATTTCCACGTATAACCTAAATGACTCAATAAAATTTGATAAGTGAAGTTTCAATAAATTTGTCACAGTAGTGTCTCAGTCAGAACATTTACCGTTACGTTACATTCAGTATGGAAGAGATTAGTGCCACATTATATTGAAAAGTAATCAGGAAATGGCAATGACATATTTTGAGTCGAGTTTTAAGTAAATGGAATGGTTTCATATAGTAATATATTGCACAGTGAAACTCAGTGACATACGTAAGGGAATTTCGGGATTTAAAACCCCCTTAAGTAAATTTTTTATGGATAAATAAACACTAGGTGCAGAATGCTGCGCATACCATGGACCGAAAAGAAAAGGAATGAAGACGTACTAAAGGAAGCTAATGAAGGACGACAGATCATGAAGATAATAGGAAAAAGAAGAAACAGCATGATTGGCCATCTTATTCGGCACTCCAATTGGATCACCGTGCTGATAGAGGGAAAGGCAAAATGAATACCAGGAAGAGGAAGACCAAGGATAGAATATCTAGATGCAGTTACGAAGAAGAAATCACATATATATGCATCATATTTGTCTTAAAAGGAAATGAAATTGATTTGATTTGATTTGATTTTTAGTTTAGCGACCCTTGCAGCAGCGATGCTGTATGGGACTTGGACCCACAGCTTAATGTGGAATCTGAACCACATGAGCTCCCGCAGTACGTAGACCGAGGATAGTCTCGACATCATTTCGTCTCGAAATTCTGAAATGACACAGAGATCGAAATGGATGTTTATGAGTCGAGGCGAGATCGAGACGACTGTTTATAAATCGAGACAAAACCGTGACAATGTATCGAGATTTGCTCGAGACGACATCGACATCGATTCACACACTTGTGATTCAAGATCCAGTTTCTAATGTTTTGATCTCATCTCGAATATCAACATAAGTCGTACGTGAGATAGTGGAATGATAGTTCTTTGATGGCTTGGCTAGTCATAGGTATGTACACGGAAAAAAGGTTGGAACAATTGCCAATTTTGATATCTTCGAGTGTTTTAAAGAATACACAATTTTGAATTGGGATTGAATATATCTTATTCTTTACCTAGTCATTTTGTAGGGGACCTTGCCCCAGTACCGTACACCTAACCATTTTTTTCTATTTGCTTAAAAGCAATCAACAAATCGATACAAGAAAACACGCTGACAATAATCACAGCATTGATAATAATATAGTACACCAAGAACATTTTTATTATAAGATTTGAACATTAAATTTTTTCGATTTTCTAAAATGCTCAAAATGGCGTTGTTCAAAAAACTGTTCCCAATACTGGACAGATCACTATAAATATCAAACCGAGGAGTGGTTGTGAATATGCAACCAAATGTTATCTTGTAGTTGTCAAATACAATTTATTTGGTATGTTAATAGGTATTTCATTATCCAGTTTTTACAATGTTAGCTGACAGGATGAGCTATATTAGTACTTTCAGTTCAAATTGCCCAGCAGCTCTCCGAATACTACAGTTTCCCGCTAACACACTATCCACGACTTTCTTCATCCCATTTCCCTTTCTTGTATGTAGCCATCCTTGTACTAAGTCCCTGAAAATAGATTCCACTCTAAATATCTTCTCAACTAAGATTAATTATGTAATTTCTTCTGCCCGGTACTGGGAACATACGGAGTATCTGGTATTAGAAAAATATTATCAACTAAAGACTGTGGAAATTTTAGTTAATGCTTCCACACTATAAGCTTCTTTAATTATTAAGAAATATTATGAGAGTAAAATGAATTTACTTCCCTTACATGAAGAGGGTGAAAATCTTCTGTAAAAGTTATATGCGTAATGCAAGACAGCAAGGAGGATCAATTTTCAGCGATTTACTTAAGAATGGGGCACAACGACAGACAAGTGGGGACAAACACTTACTCCTATTAATAAATGCTACAGATGCATGCGAAATAAGTACTGCTCTCTAGCACCGGAATGCTAAAATTACTACTGTCCGGCACTGGGAACAGTCCGGTACTGGGGCAAGTTCCTCTATATCTGCACAAAGAGCATGTTGCCCACATATTCCGAAGCTTAATTTTATGAAGTAAACACATAAGGTCAATTCCGAACATGATATTTGTTCCTATAGTTCAGGAATCCTTCAAGGAAGGACATATTTAAAAATTGCTTTAAACACAATAAAAATTAAATCAGTTAATTAAAACACATATTTTTTCAAACATACCTAAGGAAATATCGTGATTCGGGTTTCTTTCTTTCTTTCTTTTCTTTTTTTCTTTCTTTTTTTAATCAAAAGATTCCAATCACAAAATTTCTTGTAGGCTTTATATTTGGACAACTACATATAGTGTAGCCAAACCTAAACTATCACCTTACTCAGTATGATGTACTTATTCTGTAAAAGATACGAAAACTCGATTCGGGGACCGTTCAAAAATTTTGTGGGCCCTGATCCAAAAACTAATTTTTGGCCAAGATCACAATATTTTGGTGCATTTTAAAATCATTCTTAAATTATTTTGTGTTTAAATAATTAAATAATTAAATTAGTGTTTAAATAATTAAATTAAAATGCTAAAGATAATGCAATGAGTAATTTACACTTTTCTGATTACAAAATTAAGTTAATGCAGTGACGTTCATAGAATTTTATCAAAGGGTTCAAGATCCTAAGTTCATATAGTTTCAGAATGTTTAAATACATATTTTAATACGGTAAATGTGTTTTTTATCACAATATATTGCTGAGTGGGTGGTAAAACTCAGAACTATTCCCCTTCGTATACTCCACTGAGTTCATGTATGCGTAAAATTAAGATCCATGAGAAAGCATTTAAATTATATATCTCACTTAAGATAAATTATAATTCTTACTTTATCCTTGAACATTGTTTATTCCAGGCGTGAATTAGCTAATAGTCCCCTCCCCCCAGAGCTAAGATAAAATGAAATCTTTGAGTTTTACGTCCCACGATTATGCCGGTTAGGCTAAAGGAGACGGTGATGATGAGTAATGAATGAAATGGTGGAATGAAGAAAGTGGGAGAACCCCGAGGAAACCCACGCACACGGTGTTTGTCCACCACAAAGTTCACTTGGCGGGGGCTGGGATCGAACCCGGGACCCCAAGCACCAGAGGTGAACGCTCTACCACTGAGCCACCGCGACCCTAAGATAAAATGAATTGTGATTAGATGCCATTCTTGTGCAGTGCATGTACTTTAACAAATTATGTTCCAATGCAGTCTCCTTCCTCACATTTAGAACCCCCACTCCTGGTTAAAATTTCTTGGAAGCAAGCTTGTTCTTGAGAGTGCACACAATGCACTTTGTGCTGCGAAAGTGGCATTCAATTGATTTGTGCATCCACCTAACACTTATTCCTACCTTTTTAATGAGCTTTTATTTAGGTCGACTGTAATTGTGGAACAACTGCTTCACATATCTTGCATAGTGCTATCAAATGATAACAATAGAGTCATTTCGGATTTTGCTTAGGGAAGGGGGTACGATCTCCAGTATAAGTGGACTTACAAGTTTTCCATTGATATATTGTTATTTTACTGATTAAAATGTATATAAATTTTAAACTCAGGGGTAAGGAAATTATTCCCCCCCCTGGAGCTCCAAATGATGCCCCTTAATGATATATCAAAATGCTTCACATCTTCAATTATTGAATATGTATTGTGTTTGTTGGTTCGGATACTACCGCCCCATTCGCCAGCGAGGCTGTATGAGACGTAGACCTAAAGCTTAACGTGGGATCCGAATCATATGAGCTAAGCTCCCACCGGGAATCAAACCCGAAGACTATATCCCCAAAGATTATATCCAACTATATAGTCAAGAAGGATATAAATATGCATTGTGTTCTAGTTGTATTTATCAATCAAGTAAATTTAGTGATGTATCTTCTGTATTGAGTGCCAAAAGGGGTATTATGTATATTAGTCTTAAAGGCTGATGTATTCAGACTTTGCTACGCTCACATCCACTTTTCTAACACTTAAGAACAATGCAGAATATCAAATATATAGAAAGTGAATCAAGTAGTATCTATAATTCCTCTTAACACTTTCCAAACCCTTTCTTACAGCTCAAAAATTTGGGCGCACAGCTTAGAAATACCAGAATTGTTGGTAACATACATTACTTTACACGAAACGTCTTGAAAAACATTTATTTGTTTATGTAATAGCAGTTTGCAAATGGGGCCGCCTTAGGAGTTGAGGGGGCCCAATTGAGGAAAAAATTGGTCGGACCTAGGTTTCTAAGCAACTTGCAATGTATTGTTTGTACTTGAAAAGGTGAGAGTACATTACACTCTGGCGCAGAACCCATTTGGTTTTAGTCCATCTCTGGTTTAGTTTTTACATTATTGATATTTTTTAATAATTAATTTTAAGTTATTTACTACATTAAATAAACCGGGGTGAGTTTAGCGAAGTCTTAACTACGAACTCAAATACAACATAACAAAACATAATTTCTGACAACACCATGATGAGGGAAGATTCTAGAATGCTGCTCCTTCCAATATAAGTGAAGGCAGATTGGTAACCAGGTGGCTTCCTTTCTTTATAAAAAGCCAATACTCAATTTACCTAGGAATGCCGAGTGAGCGAGAGCTAGTGAAGGGGGTTTAAGCAGGCAGGCTGATTATTTTCTTTATTACGAGTTTGACTCAATGAGGATGCAGGCCAGTTTTCTGGAACCCTGCACCATAATCAAAATCAGGGGTGCCCATCCGTTTTAAAGCACAAGTTACGCCCATGATATTAGGGGGGGGGGTTGGATCAATTTTTCATCGAAAATAACACAAGTCTACATTTATTATAAAGAGAAAAAGTTCCGAAATTGATTTTTTTTAAAAAAAACTTAATCTACAAAGGTAATTGTCTTGATTCTATTACAACTAATCCTGGTCTCTACCATATATTTTTTTTCAAGGGAATAATATTGTTTGGGGGAATTGCATTCAAGTACTTGGTGAGGGAAGGAATAATGAGCACCGCTGTTCAAAACTGGAGACTCTCGTGAAGATCTAAAAATTCTAATAATCTAAAAAAGGGTATATAACTTCCTGGCTGACAGGTCATTAAGAAAATTGAAGAATTTCCGTTCTTGATATGTTTACATGTCAGATTCTTTTAGCTTGTTACGTAGCGAAAACACTTAATTTTCTGTCGTAAACGAGGCACATGAAGAGAATACTAACCTCGACAGAAAACATATAATTTTAGTCAGAAAACACATAACATAACGGTCTTATGAGAACCATCTTCCAACGTTCATTCCACCTGCTATCCGGTTAAAATTAATATGAAAAAGAGCTCTTTCTAAATAATGGTTTATGCATCAAGAATATAATTTCAAGGAAACAAGATTATTAGAATATTAAATAGGAATCATGAGATCAAATATACGTTTCCACCCGTGCATTGAAATCTCCCAAGATCTTCAAGTGTAAACGCGTATTAACATTGACCTCCAGCCAATTAAAACATTCCTTCGATGTAACGAGCATGAGAAAGTGTATACACAAACTCGCTACATTTCAGTGCATTGAAAAGTAAAATTGCGTGTTATCTATTCTAACATATTTAAATGTTATTTAAACATATCTACATTGGTTCATCTAATACTTCACCGATAGTCACTTGCACCTGTTTCAGAAACAAACCCTCCCTAGGAACGAATAATTCTTTGCCTACCTGACATACGTATATCTATAGGTAGACGCCGCAACGGACGAAACTCCTCGCGAAACTTCTTTTTCCTGTTTTTATTCAGAAAGAAAAAGAAACACTTAAAATACCACTGATAACACTGTCACATTCACTAACTGGTTATGGCACCAAACACACAACATAATTCTCACATTACACAATGACCCAACCGCGACTTAAATCGTTCTGATGACAAAAATATCAACATTCTTTTCGCTACAGAGACGCCGCCATCTTCCCGTCCCACGTCACGACTTCACTCTGGCAGACATTCAACCTCCCCCGACCACTTAAAAAACTTTTTACCTGCGAGGCAAGTCTCTCTCTACAGCATACCTGAAGTATTCGTTACAGAACCAGTTCCAGTGATAAAATGTGTTCCGGATCAAGGCGGAGCTGGTGATACGAAAAACGTGACTTGTTCTGGTTTCTTTTTTGTTGTTTTAATCCTTTCACGTCGAATAAAAAAAAAAGTGGTTTGCTTTACTTTCGAGTGCTGTTGTCCTAATACAAGAATTTTCGCACAACTTTGATAGAGCTATTTGTCTAACAACTGTATTAACAAACTCTGAAGATGGTCACGATTTGTCAATGAAACTGTTTCATTCTACTTCCAATCGCTTCATTTTGATCTTTCACAACAACTTCATCACATTATTATTAAAAAAAATAATCACTGAAAACGCAAGTAAGATAATTTATTTTCTTCATCAATTCAGTGGCGTACACAGGAATTCATCAAGATGGGGTTCAAGCACCCAAACTCACAACGTTTCAGAAAACTCGCGAATTTTGTAAAGGAAAAGTGCATTATCCCAGGGACAGGATGTACCAGAAGATACATAGACACCTATAGCCCTTTTGAAATTCCTAGGTATTTCTTTCTTTCTTCCAGTGAAGATATTTTTCCAAAAGTGATTTAGACACCATCAAATAATTACATGCGGGAAAGACAAGTTAGTGAGAAGGCTATTTATGTTTTTCGTGTATAAAAGTAATTTTTCGTTTTGATATTTGTGATTATTTTCTTTCTACATATAATTTCGTAGGTGACAAACAAATACAGCAGTATATTTAAGCAGGTTACGAAATCATAGAAGTCGAAATGGAGAGGAAGAGATACCAGTATATATGTACGTATATGGGTGTTTGAAAAAGAACTCTCTAGTTTTAAGTATAAATTTAACTGGGAAATGAATGAAAACTTTGATCAATGAGTACATATCATGAAAGAGAATTCCTTCAAGCTTTGTTTAATGTTGGTAGACTTCAACGTGGGATCCACGTCGAGACGATATTTCACTTCTCGCCACGTATTCACCAACATTTCAGATGTAACTGTCCCAACCGCCCGACGATTCTTTCCCGTAAATGATTGATGTCTCTGATCTTTTCACTGTACACAACATTTTGTATGTGGCCCCAAAAGAAAAAAATCAGTGGGGTTAAGTCTGGGCTTCGTGGTGGCCAAGGTTGCTTTGCACTGCACGCCTGTCTGGACTGAACTGAGGAAACAGAGGAAAAAAACAGCACTGGTGCCGTCTCAAGGTCAAGCAGACCCGCCAACTGCAGGTGAGCCAAACTTGGAGAGTTGATGAATCAAACACCACAAACTAGAATACTGTATGCCACTTTACACAGATTCTAGGGCACATTAACACTAGGGAGTTCTTTTTCAAACACACTGTATATACTGGTATCTTCCCCTCCTCTCCATTTTGACTTCTACGATTTCGTACCTTTCTTAAATATATACACAGGGTGTTACAAAAATGTGGCACAATATTTTGGCACAGATTCTACACGTCAAAATAATAAAAGAGGTTCATATGAACCTGTGCTCAAAACTGGATAGTTTCGGAGTTACAGGATGCCGAAAACGTGAAAGAAGTGAACTTTAGAAGTTCATAGCTCCAATACTATGGAACCTATCGTAGTCGGGTCAAGACATCACTGAGGAACTAATATGTGAACTATCCAAATATCCATCTTTCAGAACCTCCGGTACTTGCACACTCATTTTTCGAGAGGTTGTTTGGAAGTACTTGATCACTCTCCACCTACCGCTCTAAAAATTGATGTGCAAGTACTGGAGCATTCTTAAACATGGATATTTGGATAGTTTATATAGTAGTCCCTCAGTGTTCTCTTGATCCGACTATGATAGATCTCATAGTAGTGGAGCTATGAACCTCTAAAGTTCACTCGTTTCAGGTTTTTGGCACCCTATAACTCCGAAAGTAGTCAGTTTTGAGCACTGGTCCATATGAACTTCTTTTTTTATTTTGGTGCGAGGAATCTGTTGCCAAAATATTGTGACACTGTATATATTCCTATGAAATACGAAATGAATGCACGACTTAACTATTTAATCAATGAAATAGTTAAAAACATGTTTTTGGCAGGGTTGTAAACGCTCACTTTTGAAACGAGTTTAGCTCAGCTCAAACTCAGAGGGTAAAAGGTGAGTTAACTCAAGCTCAAACTCACGATTTTAAAAGGAGCGCGCTCAGATCACGTTACATTATTTGAGCTAGCTCAACTTCACGCTCAACATAAGGCACATTACAAATAAAACTGTCTGATGATTTAATAACTAAAAATATTTATAATGGTGCATATTGAGAACGATCCAGCATGCAAATGGATATTTTACGGTAAAATATATTACTTTACAAAGAAAGCATTATAAGTAAGAAAGAATGTTTAAGAAACTAATTTATACAAGTGACAAATAGCAATAAGGTAGAAATAAAATAGATTACATAAATCTAGACCACCATGTATGACTCAATAAAGGAAGCACCCCGCACATCATGTGTATGCCGACACTGAATATGCATTTGTCTAAAGTGTTGTCTATGTGACTTTGATTAGTGCCCGCTTCTGCACATTTAGCGCTCTTACAATGCAACTCAAGAGACCGGATACGCTTATTTCAACGTGATTAACTTAATTTTGAATTCGTATTAAAAACTTTTATTGTCATATTAGTTCTACCTCTTACTAATTATTATTACTATGAACGCTTACAGATGGGTTAGTGAATATGTGAACTGTAACTTCTTTAAAGTTATTATAAGAATCCTTATGGTACAATCTTATTTTTAAAAAATACCACAGCCTTCATTAGAAGCTCCTATACTTTTATCAATAACAGGAAATGAAGATTGGTATTCTAACATATCATCAATATCCAAGCACTAAAAGCAGTTCGTAGCAGAGGTACTGCAACTTTTCTTTTAAATTAGAGATACTTAAATTAAAGCAGTGGTTCCCAACCATTTTTGAGAGATGGCAAACTTCACTGAACATCCATGACTTCATAGGTTGATTTTTATTATTAATATAAATTATAAAAGTGTAAGATTATAAATTTCTACAAAGTAGTGAGTCTATATAGTATCGAGCATTGTCTGCCACTGGCTGCGTTAACTGGGTACAGTATGTGTCAAAGTTAATTTTAACTAATTATTAAATCTTCATGATACTTAAATCCTAAAATTTCGCGTGACACTCCGTTGGACTGTGCGACACACTGGTTGAAAACCACTCAACTAACGTATACAATGGGAGGATTAAGTATACCTTCATGAGCATGAACTTTGCAGAATTGATATTTTCGTCACAATACATCTCTATATATCTTATATAGCTTTTTAATTGAAACATTAGATAATTCATCTATTATGCATAGATTGCGGTCCAGGATACCACCAATAGCATGTACATAAAAATTCAAACTTTTAGTCAAGTAATCTGTCTAGCTTTTAGTGGAACTATTTTAAGCTGTCCACATGTACGACAAACTTACCACTGGACATAAATATAAGGAAACAACTAGGAGTATATACAAATTTGAAATAACCCAAATAATCACTACAAGCTTATTTTGTATTTAATCAGTTCGAGGCTTAACGAGACTAGGAGCTAACGTGATATGTGGCGGGGTATCTGTACAAATTGACACGACAGCGATAAAGGGTGCCGTACAACTCGGATCCGCAGTGAATCCTTTAGGACACGAAGTAACTATATTTAGTTACCTAAAAATAAGGCTTGGGATACGAAGTAACTATTTATAGATACCTTGCAGTTTACCCACTACACCTAATTGTTTCTTAACTTTCTGGGTATCTCATATATGCACTTGCATGTGTTTTATTCAGGAGACATACTAGGCAACTGCAGAAATTGGCGCCGTATCCAAGGCTTTATTTTTTAAAAAGGCTCCGTAATCAAAAGGTTAAATTGTAAATTTGTGTTCCATATATAGTCTGGAAGAGGAGTCAGACAAGGATGTAGTATGTCGCCTCAATTATTCAACATTTACAGTGAGTGTTTAATGAAGGAAGTATTAATGGGGATTAGAGATTACAAGATTGGAGGACAGATCATTAACAAGATCAGGTATGCAGATGATACGGTTCTAATAGCTAAAACCGAAGGAGGACTACAGGAGATGATTGACAAAATAGTTGACACTGGGAAACTAGGCCTATATGAAATGAATCAACATCGAAAAATCGAAAGTCATGAGAATATCCTGTGGAAATGCGCCATTACGGATCAGAGTAGAACAAATTACTTGAAGAGGTTGACTATTTCAAATATCTGGGAAGTATTTTGACGAAAGACGCGCAATGCATCAGAGAGATCAGGTCGAGAATTGCTGTAGCCAAAGAAGCATTCAACAAGAAAAGGTCACTCTTAACTAGCAGCCTTAATATTTTAGTAAGAAAGAATTTGGTCAAGTGTTATACATCGATTATTGGACTTTACGGTTCAGAGACTTGGACATTACGGATGTTAGAAACGAAATATTTAGAGAGCTTCGAAATGTGGTGTTGGAGGAAGATGGAGAAGATAAAATGAACAGAAAGAATAAGACACGAAGATGTTTTAAAACGGATAGGAGAGAATAGGACGCTTCTAGCCACCATACTACGTAGGAAGGCCAATTGGATTGGACATATTTTGCGAAGAAATTGTATTCCTCATACCGCCATAGAAGGAAGATGGAAGGAAAGCGAGAAATAGGAAGAAGAAGAACACAACTGATCGGTGATTTGAAAAATAGAAAATATTTGGAGTTAAAAGAGGAAGCTGAAAATCGAGCAACATGGAAGAAACATTTCCACGCCCAAATTGAATATTAAGAAGAAAAAAACAACCTCATTAGTCCCAGAACCTGCCAAAAGGCAGAATACTTAATAATAATAATAATAATAATAATAATAATAATAATAATAATAATAATAATAATAATAATAATAATAATAATAATAATAATGTATCCTATCTCATTGGGCACGTTTCATTATATGAGATTTTTAATTTAACGTCCCACAGTTGAGCCCTTAGGTTTTATAATGTTGATGATTATAAAACAATTTGTGCAATGAGATTGTTGGACGAAATTAGAAAATCCAGAAAAAAACCATGGCCACAATGTTGTCCACCATAAACGCACATAACTTTGTATCTAACTAGGAACCCCTCACACTAGAGTTGAACGATCTACCACTGAGCCCCGTATCTCCTAGTTGGGTCCTAAACCCGTTCAGTTTCGCCCTGTTCTTAAGCCAATTACAATTGTTCATTTTACGGCAATATGTTCGCATGCTATATTTACACCCAGGATAGTTATGCCCTGCTTAAGTGAATTTGCACCCAGGAATACAATTTCTCCCAAAAGAAATAATTCATAAGGTACTGGGGTGGATTTCTTGATGAAAGAATTACAAATCATGAATTCATACATGGGTTCATGAACTTGGACATTACCAAAATATGTCTTCTTTTTAACCACATAGTCAAAATTCAAACCTGACTATTTTGCTTCTTTATTTTCCATATGTGCATTATACGCTTCAGAATTTCAATAAATGAATGGGGCATAACACAATATCATAATATTCGAAATCATTATAAGATTCTGCCATCATTTGCAGGTACTAGCTGCCAACTGGAACACTTTATTGGTACTCAGCCAAGTTCTTTACTATTATTATTAGAAATGCCACAAAGTAGATCAGAAATAAGTTAATAAAATTATATATAATGTTATTTAAAATCAACCTTGATATAACGATACATATTCATTGCTGTAGTCTTAGATACGGAGATTATTTTCGCAACACAAAGTTTACACCTTACAACAATCCTTCCATTTTTCTTCGATTCTTTAAACGTGAAGTTTCTATTATAAAAAGCCAAGGTATGTATTTCTTCCGTCTTTGGATCACGGATAATTACCCTGTTTTTGCACAAACGTAATACAAACACATCAATTTCTTGATAAATTCTAGCTAAACAAGATTCTAAAATGTACTCCCTGTTGCCTTGAGGAGCTATTTCTAGCGCTATTTTTCCTTACCGTGTTTCACTTGTTTAATAACACTATTGGAATATCAAGTCTCTTCTCAGAGATCAAACAAGAATAAATTTACATTTGTCCGATTACAATATTTTGTGAAAATATTAATAATCGGAATTGAGCGTGAATTTGAGCGTAGTTTTCGCTCAAACTCACCTATATTTCGAGCTAAACTCAAGTCAACGCTCACATTTTCAAAATGAGTTAGCTCATGATAAAACTCACGAAAAACGAGCGCGCTCTAGTGAGCTAGCTCAAATGAGCTCGCTCATTTACAACCCTGGTTTTTTGGACATGTTCCTGATTATTATAGGACTTACAGCCCGTGACATCTCTCGATTAATATTACGTATCCTAGTATACAGTACCAGAAATCAATGCGTATGTTGGGGTTTTTTATCGATTCACTGAACTACGCACTGAGGTAACATTAGCAACATTGTATAAAACTTTAATAGCAGCCAAGATTCGAATACTGCTCTCCCATATGGGCCATGGCCGCACCTACTCATATCTCTAGACTTGAATCTGTTGTCTGTCTCAATTTCTTTATTGCAATAGTACGCTTTCGTGTACCAGCATTTCGAACATTACCTATAAGGAGAAACTTTTGAGATATCTTAATATCCAGCCGCCGGGAGTACGTAGAAATAACTCTGACCTGAAATTTCTTTATAAGATACTTAATGGGAACCTTAAAGTCAGAAACCCTACTTCAACAACTATCCTTACGTGTCCCTCCCTGTAAAACCCGGATTACCCACCTATTCCATCTTGCACGCTCTAGGTTGTTAATTATAGAGAGGTCTCTTTTTCACGGAGTACCTAACTATTACTAACTAGTCAGGTGGACATTTTTTCGAGCTACCCGGTGTTTGAAAGAACTGGCCGAATAATATTACTTTTGTTGATATTATTGATGTTGTTATTTATTTTTTGTCGTTTTTCTTTCTTTTCCTACTTGTTAACATTTTCCTGTGTAAAATGGCAAAATAATGCTGTATCTGGGAATTTGTTCAATAAATAAATAAATAAATAAATAAATAAATAAATAGCTAATAGAAATTAAGGTTTAAAGTCTTTAGGTTTTGACAAATGATTAGCGCCATACTAATGGTTTAACTAATGAATGGTTATCAGAAGTGTATTCAGAACCTCTGATTAGCACGTACTAATTAACTAAGTTAATCACATGTTAATAACATTATTAATTTAGAGCAGAGGGTACCCTAGCTTAGCCACAATAAACACATTATGAGAATACAAAGGGCGATTAATTACCCGTCTTTCTTTCCTTTCACCTTAACAGGTGAATTAACTATAAAGCAGCTATTAAGCCAAATACTTTGCAATAGCAAAACTGTTTCTTAAAGTGAATAGCGAGAGCAGTGATGAAAATTTTCCGAAAATTTTTACTTGCCAACTCGAAATATTAGAAAATTTTCCGGTTTCCGAAAGCTAATTGAAAAATTATAATTTGTTGCTGTCTAACTTTCCTCTACAAGGAACTAAATTTTATAGCTCAATGCGCAGTTAAATATAGGGGAAAATTTTCTACCTAACATTACTATAGACAATATTAAAAATTATCCGGGCTATGAAAAGTTTTTCTTCCACTTGTTTCTGCATCGTAACGAAAATTTTCCGATCCATGAAAATTCCTTTCACTTGTTTCTACAGAGCAATAAAATTTTCAGATTAATAAAAAGTTGCTTTACTTTTTGTTCAAAATGCGGAAAATTTTCCACCTCACATCACTAAGTGAGAGATATCTGAGCATCACTAAGTGAACAATGAGAGATGAGTAGAACATTTCCAGTTTTCTGAGGGATACATACAACTGATCGATAAAACATCTTTCCTTATAATTACAATATGATCTTTCTATTGTCGCTAGTATTAATTGACTTCTACTTATTTACCCCGTAAATACACCCCTCAGAAATGAATACGTTAATTAGAATTCGATTTCGTAACTATTTATAAGTTGTTGTGATGACAAAACACACACACACACACACACACAAATCGAATTTGATGTTTCATATATTTTCATTTTTACAGACTACGCATGTGCACGTCTAGATTTCCATAGTTGCCATATCTATTTTTCTCACTCGAGGTATTGGGGTTATATTAATTAATTATAACCCTAATCAACTTATTAGCTGAACTCCAAGTAGACTCTGAATACCAAAAAGTACACCCTCCTTAGTAGAAAACTAATACAATAATAATTAATCGCGTGACTACCGCCTGAATAACGAATTCTCTCTGAATTTCGTCCTAAAGATTTAGTGATAATTTTGTGTTATACTTTATTAACAATAGTACACTGGTGTAAAAAGTTAAGAAGGAGATAGATAAGAGTTTCATTTTAAATGAATGAACGCCTGGTAGCATGTTGGCCATGGATCTCCCGTACGTACACAGGAAGCAAGAAGTTGCATGGCATGACCGTAGGAAGCAGTTGAGTGAACGAGACAAGACAGTGTGTGTAGTCAGAGGGCTATGGAGGTGCATTGTGGTGCTGTTACTCTCAACATGGCGTGGGGACAAAATTTGGACGACTTCATACGGAGAAGAATAAACGGGAAACTCGAAAAAGGACGAGGTTTGTCCCAGGAGTTTGGTATTGGCCAGAACGTTATTTCACGTGGATGAGTAGCATTCCGAATACATACAATACTGTGCGAAGGAAATGTGATGGTCGTTGGCAGCGGACTATTGCTACGTTGTGCAACAGGCAAGATAGGACCGACGTCAAACAACTGTTGCGATTGCAAACACATTTAACAAGAGTGCAAGGCGCCCTATCTCACACTTTACAGCGGGGTGGCCTATTTGACTGATCGGCGGATCGTTTCCGCTGGTGTCAAGAACATCACATCCAGTGGCGTAATTAGGAGGGCTTCCGGGCTTAAGCCCCCCGAAATCTTACTATAGTAAAGTATATGAAATATCTTGCAGAATTTTCACATTTTCAGGCAAAGCCCCTACCCTCGAAAGTTAGCAAAGCCCTCCCTGAAACAAAATCGTAAATACGCCACTGATCACAGCAATGTTAAAAAAATAAAAGGAAAATAATCCAGATAGTAAAACATTTACCTAATCCTGTCTTGTAAGGATTAGTTATCATTAACGATATCTTGTTAACAAGACACATTATCCATGCTCCGTGACGGAAAAGTTAAACTCAATATAGGTCATGGTGCTTGGAAAACATGTCCACGGAAGCTCGAATTATAGCGAATTTCTTCTTGAGTGATTTTGCAAGGTTTCGAAGGTTAAATTGAAACTGCCCCTTTTGCGCACCTTTTTTAAAAAAGTAATTATAATATTAATTTCTTCTTGTTGAGTACATAGCATTCGAGGAAACATTGTTCATCCCATCTCAAAATTCCCAAATTGTTATTATTTATGGAAGTTCTTTGGTAAGTCTATTGTAGAACATTTTTCGATACTCCAGTTTGAGAAGTTCTTGCTCGATACGGTTGTTCCACTAAAGGGACGCTACTCTATAATAGGGCAATGCAAACAACGAAATGCTAATGCCCTATCTGAAAGAATATTTATATAAAATAGTTTTCTTCAGAAACTTTATGTATAGCAAATGTGTCACTGTAAATCTACATGTAGCAGTGGTAATTGAACAATGTATTGTCATCTATTACAGGAACGTAAATAACGACTCCGCAGACCACCCAACCTGGGATACTCTCCAAATCGTTAAAAGTGAATTGAGTTGAATATGTTTTTAATTAAGTATTTAGTAAAGGATTCCAGCACCAGCTGAAGTTGATGACGTTATAGATTAAATTTCATACATAAGTTTTTTTTAAAAAAAAAAAAAACACTACAGTACTCGCATGAAATTCTTGAAACATGAGTTCTCGCGCGGATTACGATTGTAGTCCATTTGATAAATATATATATATCTTAGCGGTTATTCGATTGGTATCTTTCCATTATTTTTGTGGGTTTTCACAAGCAATAAAGAACACATTTCAGTGCAAACATTTTGTTTTCTAATGCACAAAAAGGATTAGAAACCAAAACTTTAGAATGCTTGCATATGCAATTTAATATATTTTTGTAAATGTTCGTTTATTTTCTTGCTATTTGATTAAAAATTGAAATAAAAGAGGAAATTTGCATTTAAAGTGTTAAAAACTGTTATAAAAATAAAAAGAAGTTGTTAAATTGTTTGCAAGTTTAACTTTTACACTTGGAAACAAGGTAAAAAGTAGGCAAAATTTTGGGTGTTTCAGTCATAAGAGTCAGTGGAAAGAGTGTGCTTGTAGTCAGAGCAAATCCACTTACTGCACCTGAAACATCTTTTTCGGGTACTCTTGTTTCTTCATCTTCCACAAAGAGGTTCGATAAGTTCCATAGCCACAGATTGCAGGAAGTCTCTACGGTTGATCATAGCATCATTGTTATTTGCTTTGAAAACAATGAGAGCGTTTACTTCAGCAACGTTTATCACGTGGAAGAAGAGAGTGAGTGGCCATCTTTGCGAATTCCTGGCTGTATCACACTGGCGACACAATTTGTCCAATATGTCAACTCCAAATTTAGTGTTGTTCTATGGAGTAATAACTATGCAGTGTAGGTATGATGTTATGACGCTGTGTTCGCGTATTTCTTGGGTGCACTGGATCAATATACCCCCTTGGTAATTCTGTCCTTTCCAATGTAAAATTCTCCGTGAAACCTGTCTTCCTGGATAACACCGTTCCTTTCTTCATCTCTTATTTCTTCCAAATCGTCACTACCACTTCCTTCAGAGTCACTACTCGACAACATCGTCCTTTATTTCTTCTTAGTGTTCTATACTCAAAACACTTTCGTCGTCACGTTCAAAACAGTTTCTGTTAGCCACTGTCGTATCTGTTCTTGCTCTGACATTTTAAACTAACATATATTATATATATTTGAGCGAATAATGTGAAATAATACATTCAAAACGAGAACAGTTAAAACGTTAGCCAGAAAACAGACTATCACGTCAGTACTATCACGGATTACAATAGTAGTCCATGCGAAAATAACAATCCGTATAACATCAGTGCGCTGACTTTGGGTGCTATCACTGGGGGAGGAAGGTAGACGACACAAGTGTTGCCAACCCTCAGATACCAGAGAACTGAAATCCACTGGACTACAATAGTAATCCGCGCGAGCAGTGTAGTGTTAAGTTTGAGTGTTTTTAAATGCATAACTAGAAATTATTCAAAAGTGTGCATTGCATCAGTGGTTGAAAGATATTTACCGTTTTAAATTGTATGGGGAATTTCGTGTCTGCTATGGCGATCAGATATAGAACTCTAACATGTGGATAATTTAATTTTATTTCAAAAATCCTCCTTGTGAGGTATACGTAAGATAACTTTATATATGAAGTCTACATGAATAATGTCCGAGGCACCTGTTTACATATCCGTTAGTGGTTTTCCACAAGAACAAGTTTTACACAGTGCTTTGGATTGGAAAAGGCGATTTGGAAAACGTTGAAAGTTGAAAACCCTATTAGATTTGTATAATTTTTTTCAGCTCCAGACTTAAGTGAAAAATATTTTAGAAACTTGCTAATCTCGAGAAATCATTTAAAAATTTGTAATGCTTTTAGTGTATCTGACATCCTAGTCTACATATGTGGGTTCTATGTTTCTTTTACATATGAAATAATGTTTATCTTTATGAAGTTTTATTTCTTATAATCAAATACAGAGTTTACTTTTGCATTCAGAAGCAGGTTACATCCAAATATTATTCGAAAGTGTGCATGCCTAAACTGTTACGACATAAGCTATCATTTCCAGCACGTATCGGCATTTTCCTAAAATGACTATTTTTATTCTTCCAAACCACGACCAAAATAAACGTTTTCTGTGTTTGAGTCATGCAGTTTTAAACCGGCTTTTGTCCATTAACAACAAATCCCGGAAAACCGAGAAAGACTGTGGGATCGATATGTTATATAGAACTGGAAATATTTGAAGGTGTTCAAGTGATTTACATGAACACACTCAAATATTCCCAGTTCTACAAAACACAACGATATCACAGTTTTTTTGTGTTTTTTTTTTTTAGCTTCCCGGAATTTCCTGTAAATGGACCAAAGCCAGCTTGGTGCTTAACGACTCATATAGGGGAGAGGTGGATAAAATGATCCCCTTAAGACAAATTGGTCTCCAGATCTTAGATCTAATGATCTATATTGTGGTAATTATATCAGTAGGGTAAGGTTTTATCTCAGGTTTCTAACATGCAATTTTGAACATTGTCAATAAAAATCTTTGATATTACTTTGACGCAAATTTGAACCTATTGCGAAATGATCATTTTGCCTTAGAGGGTGGGGAAAATGATCCCTCTATTGAAAATAATAGAAAAATCTTGTGAACTTACAAAAATGATTATTTTTTGAAAATGTAGTGCAGGGTGTAGTAATACTGTGTTAAAGTATGTTAGTAATAATAGTATTTATAGTTTGTTAAAGTAGGCTATTGTTCACTATGGAAAACATTTTTTTGAACACTTACTTCTGTTATGTTTTTTTGGGATCAGCTTTCTTGTAGCCTAAGTGGCAGAACACATGTCACATACAAATAAAACTTTACCTTCATCAACACCAGCACACTGAACGTGGGCCCATTCTTGGAACTGTTGACACATTATCCAACTCTCACCTCCAGCAGACTTTGAATATAAGTTATGACAATAGATGCACTCGGTATCTGTCATGGATTTGTCGTCAAAAGCAGATGTTACTTGATATTTCTTTTTTTTTCTGCGCCTTGCAACTTCTTCGTTTTAAGAGTCATTGCCTTCTTTTTATATTTCTTTAATTTTGGAACAGTAGCTTCCAGAACAGCAGGCCAAGAATGGTTCGATGGGTTTTTCTGGACATTAATTAAAGTAGGCCTATCTCCAAGGATTTCATTATCATGCTCATCTGGATTACCTTGAGTCAAATAAAAAAAAAGCGACAAAATGATCCCTAAGAAAATGGAATAATCCTAAAGTAAAATGACCCCGGAATCATTTTGAATTTTCATATGGCTTCCATTAAATAAGTTCTTGTGTAACAAAACATGGAGAAGACTTCCATCTGCATTGCTAAATGTATAGAGCTAAGCACTGACTTTTCAACAAATAGTGTCTCATTTAAATTCTAATTCATGCGTTGGTACAAACACAGCAAAAAGTAGCACTTATCTTATAAACACTGTTATGAAAATGTTATTTTTTCGTCTGGAAGACTAACAAAAAGTTTTTCATCAAAAGAGAACTGATGAACAAGGACAAATTATTTTGTATGACATAGCAACCACGTGATACGACAGGCAGTACCACCAGTTACCGTTGTAGGGGTAGGGGATCATTTTACCTGCAAGGGCCATTTTACCCACCTCTCCCCTAAGTATGACTTTTTAAAGCACTCTACGCTGTCTTTGGGTTTCTCCCGAGCCCTTAGTTACGCCACTGATCCATTAATTTGTATTTCTTTTTCAGAACTAGTTTCAATGAAAAACCGCTTTTTGACCTAACGGCGGCTTATGTGTTTGATGACTTTCTAGTAATCGAAATGCTTACGGTAATAATGGAAAACTTTTCGGGGCAATTTCCAATTTTGTTGCCAGCTCATTAAGGTTACATCTATGTCAAGAGATAAGAAAGTGAAAGTTTGGGCAATTTCAGAGCACCCAATCGCCTTAATTATTCTTGAGAAAATCGACAGAAAATAGGTCACCCCAACAGTAAATTATCAATTCTGAACTTTCCCCAGAAAACATGTCTTATATTACAGTGTAGGTTTCGTAATAAAATATTGATGTATGAAATATTAAAAAAATGAAAATCGTTTTCAAGGAAATAGCAATTTTTAACTTTTATTCTCTTGTTTGGGGGGTAGGAAGTAAATACCCCTCGAAAATCTTATAAAACGCTTAATTTGGTGCAGATACATTGAACCATATGGACTCTAGACGAGTGTATACATACATCAGACGAACGGATGGACAGACGCTCAAAAATCACCTTTTCGGCATGTGGGGACCACGCAAGATATATAGCCGTTGTAATCTCAATTTTTTTCACGATCATCAACTGTCTTCTCCCCTATTGTCACTCGAAAGAAAAAAAAATACATTTTAGTGTGCTTTTCTTTTGTGAACAATTTCTAAATATTACGCTAGGTGGCATAACTCAGTCTGTGTAAATAAATAAATACATATTTAACAATGACATGTAATTATTCTATTGTGAGAAGCAGTATTATTAGTTACAAGAAATATACATGGATTTAAACCAGTACCCTACACATAATTCCATTAAGGGAAAGTTCAACCAACCACTGAGCCACCATGTCCATACAATACTCGTGAACCAGCAATATATCATAACTTGTGGTAATATTTTAACATCGACAATAAACTATAATACCTTTATCCTCTCCTGTTAGATAAACCTGCCTATCAGGTATGCATTGATGGTTGCCTACACACAAGGCGTTCTCAGAAACAGCCTGAAACATGCATAAATGTTGTAGTCCCGATAATCCCTCCTCGAGCCGAATTAAAAAAAAACCTTCGTATGCGATTAGATCTAGTGAATGTATATATGTGCACAAGATTTGGTGGCTTAAGGTGATTTCTTTTTGTGTGAAAATCTGCTGACAAGACATCCACTGACACACAGTCACATTATATTATTAATATTAAAGAAAATAGGTGAGAATTAACGAAATATATGGAAAAGAAAGAGAATAGAGGTAGGCCTCGATAACTCGAATTCCTTGATAACTCGAACTTTTTCACATTTTCCTGAACTCTCCATAACCTCGATAAATCGAATTTTAAAAGTTTAGGATTTAGATTTCTGGGCTTTCGAAATCTATGGCAATTTTAGCCCATCACGTATGAGAAATTACGTCCCTCGGCGAGCACACTATTCGGGGAAAGGGAAGGAAGGAAGCGGCATGGGACCTGTAAGTTAGGTATAACCCCGGCATTTACCTGATGTGAATGAGGAAAACCTTATTCAGGATCATCATCATCATCATAGGTATTCTGCCCTTATTGGCCTTATTCAGGATGGCTGGTCTGAAAAAGTTTTTGAACCTTGGACCAACTGCCCCCCAGTTGGAATCAAATCCGGGCTGTTCATAAGCATATTTAAGAACCTCGGTAAACTCTTACTTTCGTACCCGCAAACCTCTACGAGTCGAGGTTAGCCTCTGTAAATAGAATTTCTCTTAATGTGATCTTGATAACTCAAAGCTATAACTATATGCTTTTGCGTAAGTAAGTGTCATTGTTGCTAGTCCTATCATTGTTGCTAATGTGTACTGTAATTGCGTTTTACTCACGAGCATTTCATTTTTACTAGTCATCTTATTTAATTTAAGAAAGTTTCACAAGTTCGAGTTACAGAAGTTGAATAATTAAAACTTTGAGTTATACAGGTTATACAGTCACTTTTCATGAGAAAGGCGGAACCTTGGTATCTCGAATTTTTGTTATGGTTACTTTAATAACTCAAACCTTGATTATTCGAAAAACTTGATAACTCGAATTTTTATCAATTCCCTTCAGATTCGAGTTATAGAGGTTGAATGAATAAAACTTCGAGTTATAGAGGTTATATAGTCTCTTTTAATTAGGAAGTGGAACTTTGATATCTCGAACTTTTGTTGTGACTACCTTCATAACTCGAAACTTGGTTACTCGAAAAAGTCGATAACTCGAATTTTCATGTTCCCTTCAAATTCGAGTTATAGATGTCCCACTGTATTTAGGATTTTTACTTATACATTAATAAGGTAGTAGTTTTGTTCACAGCATATAGAGGCTTTAGAAAAACTACTTTACCCTAAAAGTGTGGTAGTTCATTTAATTCAATTATGTATTGTAATTTGTAATATTCATTCAAAACTGCTTCACAGCATAATACCTTATGTTAATCAATTGCTTGCTGCCGATTAATTTATTGAAAATTTTAAAAGTTGTACTTTTTGTTTGTGACGAAATGTGGCAATTCTTTTAAAATAAAATATAACTGAGAATGTATGGTTAAGTCAGTAGGAAAATTAGTTGAAACAGTACCTACTCATAAATTAAAGTAACACATTTATACTAAACATGAAGGCAAATGGAATTTGCATTAATTTTCATAAGTTTTCTTCCATCTCCTGTATTGTTCCAATTTCGTTTAGCAAATATTTCCTATGTTTTACCCCTTTTTGGAACGGACTGAAAAGTCAAAGTTGAAGAAACACAACTGGAACTTCAACAGGAAAATAATTGCGTGTTATTATTGTCATTAAGCGCCATTTCGGAACTTGATTACTTTTGCTCTTGGAAATTTGGGAAGTTCGCAGAACAAAGTGATTTTATGTTTCTCAAAATCACAGCGTGACAAAACCTCAAAACGATTCGTTCAGTGACGGAGTATCATTCATAATAAACTGCCCGAACCGCTTAGCGGAGTTGAAGTAGAAACAAATGGCGTTGCGTATTGCAGACGGATGGCTGTTGGGCGGCCTCGCTTCGGTTCATTTGCAACGAGCGTCCTTCCCAGGGTTGTCAATAGTTTTGTTTTTCGTCAACAGGTAACAGGTATTATATGCGTACGTGTAAGCAATGAAAAACATTCAAATGCACTTCCGCTTCCCATGGTCTTTTAATGGTTCTAAATAATCCGTAAACTTATGTCATGTAAATCTTAGTACTTGTCCAGTAACGTACTTCATTTCTGTAGACTATTTCTCACGTTGCTACATCAATTTGAGAGCAATTATAAAAATTGTAATTGAGATGTTACAAAAAGAGATGTTAACACAAAATAAATGACTTTACAATTTAGAAACAGAACCATAAATAGATGTTTTGTAGTTATTGGATCATGTTTAATATGTCAACACCAGGTCGAGAATTTCTTATTGTGCCTTTCGTAGACGCTTAAAATAGTTTTCTCTCTTTAATCTATACCTTTGATAGTCAAATTCTAGCGCAACCACAGATCAGAACAAAATGAGAATGAAACTTGGGGGCCTATTTTCCACTTTTCTCTCTATCCCCTTTAGGTCACAGTTCACAAAATGTCCGTGAGTCATACAGTTTCTGAATCTTTGTTATATTCTCCGTATCCTGCTACGTATATGTTTTATGTGTCTAGATCAGAGGTTCTCAACCTAATTCCCAGTGGCGTATTTACTATTTTGTTTCGGAGGGGGCTTTGCTAACTTTCAGGAGGGGGCTTTGCCTGAAAATGTGAAAATTCAGCAAGATATTTCATATACTTTACTATAGTAAGTAAGATTTCGGGGGGGGGGGGCTTAAGCCCGGAAGCCCCCCTAAATACGCCACTGCTAATTCCTATCACGGCCTCCATTTTATCACATCCTCTTGCAAGCGACCCCTTATAATTTCTGGTTTGTAATAAGCTTGTGTTGGACTTTTATATGATAACCATCTATTTCTATAATAGTAGACTCCATTTCTTGTATATAGTAGATACAGTAACTTTCCTTAAAGCGAATGGATTAAAACCAAATTTGGTCAGTTCTTTCATATTACAAATATCAAATTCGATCCGTCATACTGTTTCAAAATGCAGGCCGTGTGAAAATTTTTAAACTTTATAACTCTCGTAATTTTGGGTCATGTGATAAAAAGATAAAGTTATTTCTAATTTTGGTTAAAAAAAGCTTGGACAATTCTTATAAAAAAAGTTATTGAGTATTTTAAATAACTTGATAATGTGTGTCACGACGACTGAACTGTACATTGTCGCACTAGTAAAATCACACCATGTTCAGGTATCTCAGTATGCAGATTTTGTTGCATTTGTATTTTTCTGGTATTTCAATGTGCAGTTCTCATTAGTTTCATGTCGTACCTCTTTCATTTAAACTGATTTTTAAACCACTCTGCATCTGTTAAAAATGTTTAGTAGACTTTTTTTTGTTTCTTAACACTATGTACAAAAGTCAAAAAAATAGGCCTTTTAGAACAAAATTTAAAATAATATTTAAAAATATTCTCTGATATTATATTCTAATTATATTTATTTATTCCGCTCATCTTGGCGACCTCCATGAAACCCGCTCACGATCCCCAGAGTAGTAGTGGTCCCGTTATGCCCGAATGACTCATCCTCACTCTCTTTCATGACCGGGGTGAAAGGTCAATGACCTTGGCCCGGGGTCAATGACCTAGGGGTACATAGGACCACCCCCTCTAAATTTTGACAGGGGTACCATGGCCCACCCCCTAAATTTTGGCAGGGGTACCTAGGACCACCCCCCTTAAATTTTGAAAATTGCCAAATCTAAAAATTTGGTATGGTAGCCTAGGACCATAGTATGTACCTCTATCAGTATTGGGTGTCTATGTCGTTCCCTTTTATGGGTAAAAAATTGCCAAAAATTCAAATTTCGGGGGTTTTTGACCTAATTTATCCCCTTTGATGAGGTGTTATTACCCTATATAGTTATATGGGCGTATACAGGGGTCCATTCCCTTTCATAAGACATGGGTATATTAATGCACCCCTTGAAAAATTTGGGAGTGGTACCTTGGCCCACCACCTAAATTTTGGGAATTGACCAATTTAAACATTGGGTATTATAGTACAGGACCCTAATATGTATTATGATAAATTTGGGTGGTCCACCTCGTTCCCTTCTAGGGGTACACAATTGCCAAAATATAAACGTAAGTAATACGTTGTACCACGTGTTTGGTTTCGACCTAAGTTATCCCTTTGATGAAGTGTTATTACCCTATATGGTTATATGGGCGTATACAGGGGTCCATTACCTTTCATAAGACATGGGTATATTAATGCACCCCTTTAAAAATTTGGGAGGGGTACCTTGGCCCACCCCTTCATTTTTAGAAATTGCCCAATTTAAACATTTGGTATAATAGTATAGAACCCTAGTATGTATCACTATAAATTTGGGTGGTCCACCTTGTTCCCTTTCATGGGTACAAAATTACCAAATTTTAGTACAACCACGTGTTTGGTCTTTTCACCTAATTTATCGCGTTTGATGAGGTGTTATTATCCTATATGGTTATATGGGCGTATACAGGGGTTCATTACCTTTCATAAAACATGTGTATATTGGTGCACCCCTTGAAAAATTTGGGAGGGGTACCTTGGCCCACCCCTTAAATTTTGGAAATTGCCCAATTTAAACATTTGGTATAATAGTATAGAACCCTATTATGTATCACTATAAATTTGGGTGGTCCACCTCGTTCCCTTTCATGGGTACACAATTGCCAAATTTTAGTACAACCACGTGTTGGGTCTTTTGACCTAATTTATCACCTTTGATGAGGTGTTATTATCTTATATCGTTATATGGGCGTATACAGGGGTTCATTACCTTTCATAAGACATGGATATATTAATGCACCCCTTGAAAAATTTGGGAGGTGTACCTTGGACCACCCTTTAATTTTGGAAATTGCCCAATTTAAACATTTGGTATAATAGTATAGGACCCTAATATATATTACTATAACCTCGTTCCCTTTTAGGGGGTACAAAATTGCCAAAATATAAACGTAAGCAATACGTTGTACCACGTGTTTCGTTTTTTACCTAGTTTATTCCATTGGATGAGGTCCTATTACCTTATATGTTATATGGTCACGTATGGGGATTCATTTCCTATCATAAGACATAGGTACATTTGTGCACCCGGGAGGGGTACTTTGACCCACCCCTTTAATTTTGGAAATTGTCCCTTTTATATGTTTGGTATTATAGTATAGGACCCTAATATAAATTACTATAAATTTTGGTGGTTCACCTCGTTTCCTTTCATGGGTACGAAATTGCCAAATTTTAGTACAACCAACGTGTTTGGTTTTGGCTCAATTTATCCCCTTGGATGAGGTCCTATTACCTTATATGGTTATATGGTCATGTATATATTGGTCCATATCCTATTATAAGACATGGGTACATTGATGCACCCCGGGAGGGGTACCATGCCCAACCCCCGTAAATTTTGGAAATTTTCCAATTTGAGCATTCGGTATCATAGTACATGCCTCAACATGTATCATGATAAATTTATGTGGTCCATCTTGTCCCCTTTCATGGGTAAAAATTGCTAAAATATAAACATAAGCAATATGTTGTACCATGTGTTTGGTTTTTGGCCCAATTTCTCCCCTTTGATGAGGTTCTATTACCTTATATGGTTATATGGTCATGTATATGGGTTCATTTCCTATCATAAGACATGGGTAGATTGACGCACCCTTTAAAAATTTGGGAGGGGTATCTTGGCTCATCCACTCGGTTTTAGAAATTGTTTAATATAAGCATTTGGTATCATAGTACAGGACTTCAATATGTACCACTATAAATTTGGATGGTCCACATCGTTCCCTTTCATGGGTAAAGAACTACCAAAAATCAAATTTCGGAAGTTATAGACCCCTATTTAGCACGTTATATGGTTTATTACCTTTATATATTTATGTTCCCTTTTAAATTTAGGAATTATCAAATAACAAAATTCGGTAAACGTTTTCAAGGACCCATTGGTATTCCTCTTATGACCAAATATTCAAAATTTAAAGGTTATTGACCGGCTTTATTATTGAATAAGTACAGGATTTATTACTTTTTCATAAGACACAGGTGTATTTGTGTACCAATCTTAAATTTTGGGAGGGGGTACATTTCTTATTGTCATATCAATAATTGGTAATTGTTCTTAAAATTGGATAGTATCTCATTCATTGGGTAAATCATTGTCAAATATGAGTATGATCACGTGATCAGTTATTAACCTATGATGGGATTAGGAGTCCAGAACATTGGTACATTGAAACTTTGTAGGATAATTTGAGAATTGTCAAATGAAATTACGTCATTGGTTTTGATTATTCCCGCCAAATATAAACGTAAGCAAGACGTTGTACCACGTGATTGTCCTTGATGAGGTAGTGTACAGGGATTCATTTCCTTTGCTGTGGTACTTCTTAAGTTTGAGTACACACACTTTTAGAAAACAGTTGGTTTTACTCAGGTAAACAATTGACGGACATTATTGACCTTATTGAACATATAATGATATGATTAATTCTAAGACTTAGGTATATCAAGAGAAGTATTCTTTAAATTTGGGAATGGTGATAAACAGAATTTTAACATACGGCGCGAAATTTGAAACAATACATTGAACTTTAGTCACAGCCCATAGTCTAAGATCATTGGTGGTGATTGATTTGAAGTCTGATAGCTAACCTTATTGAATCTTATGACTCATAGACGAAAGGCAATACATGCTACAACAGTTTGAAATTTAATCATAAGGTGATGTAATCTGACACTAGCAAAGTTATTGTTAATGCAATTTGATTGGCTGATCACTATCTTTCCTGCAATCTGATTGGTTGATCACTATCTTTCGTGCAATCTGATTGGTTGATGATTTTCAAATCTTTGCTGCATTCAGTTTTAAGTTTTGTTTAACATTTAAAAATCTTGGTTTCGTTCAACATTTTGCACTCACTGATAAATATGATCAAAACCGTTTATTTGTTAATCGAATAGTTAAAAACCGGATAAAGTTTGATGGTTAACCGTGAAACGTAAAATTTTTTGAAACTTTTTGTTTGAAAATTCTTGCTTTCAAATTTTTGTTTGAATTTTTTGTTTCAGAATTTTATTTGAAATTTTTTCTGACAACTTTTGTTTCAAAATTTTTTGTTTAAAAATTTTTCGTTTGAAATTTTAAAAAAAATTTTTCGTTTCAAAATTTTGTTTGAATTTTTTTCGTATGAAATATTTTTTGAATTTTTTTCGTTTCCAAGTTTTATCGTTTCAAAAATTTTTTTCAAACTTTTGTTTCAAAGATTTTTGTTCGAAATTTTTGTTTGAAATTTTTGTTTCAAATTTTGGTTTGACATTTTTAAGTTTGTGCACTCATTAGTAACGGGGGTTGGCCATGGTACCCCTCCCGGGGTGCATCAATGTACCCATGTCTTATAATAGGATATGGACCAATATATACATGACCATATAACCATAGAAGGTAATAGGACCTCATCCAAGGGGATAAATTGAGCCAAAACCAAACACGTGGTTGTACTAAAATTTGGCAATTTCGTACCCATGAAAGGAAACGAGGTGAACCACCAAAATTTATAGTAATTTATATTAGGGTCCTATACTATAATACCAAACATATAAAAGGGACAATTTCCAAAATTAAAGGGGTGGGTCAAAGTACCCCTCTCGGGTGCACAAATGTACCTATGTCTTATAATAGGAAATGAATCCCCATACGTGACCATATAACATATAAGGTAATAGGACCTCGTCCAATGGAATAAACTAGGTAAAAAACGAAACACGTGGTACAACGTATTGCTTACGTTTATATTTTGGCAATTTTGTACCCCTAAAAGGGAACGAGGTTATAGTAATATATATTAGGGTCCTATACTATTATACCAAATGTTTAAATTAGGCAATTTCCAAAATTAAAGGGTGGTCCAAGGTACACCTCCCAAATTTTTCAAGGGGTGCATTAATATATCCATGTCTTATGAAAGGTAATGAACCCCTGTATACGCCCATATAACGATATAAGATAATAACACCTCATCAAAGGTGATAAATTAGGTCAAAAGACCCAACACGTGGTTGTACTAAAATTTGGCAATTGTGTACCCATGAAAGGGAACGAGGTGGACCACCCAAATTTATAGTGATACATAATAGGGTTCTATACTATTATACCAAATGTTTAAATTGGGCAATTTCCAAAATTTAAGGGGTGGGCCAAGGTACCCCTCCCAAATTTTTCAAGGGGTGCACCAATATACACATGTTTTATGAAAGGTAATGAACCCCTGTATACGCCCATATAACCATATAGAATAATAACACCTCATCAAACGCGATAAATTAGGTGAAAAGACCAAACACGTGGTTGTACTAAAATTTGGTAATTTTGTACCCATGAAAGGGAACAAGGTGGACCACCCAAATTTATAGTGATACATACTAGGGTTCTATACTATTATACCAAATGTTTAAATTGGGCAATTTCTAAAAATGAAGGGGTGGGCCAAGGTACCCCTCCCAAATTTTTAAAGGGGTGCATTAATATACCCATGTCTTATGAAAGGTAATGGACCCCTGTATACGCCCATATAACCATATAGGGTAATAACACTTCATCAAAGGGATAACTTAGGTCGAAACCAAACACGTGGTACAACGTATTACTTACGTTTATATTTTGGCAATTGTGTACCCCTAGAAGGGAACGAGGTGGACCACCCAAATTTATCATAATACATATTAGGGTCCTGTACTATAATACCCAATGTTTAAATTGGTCAATTCCCAAAATTTAGGTGGTGGGCCAAGGTACCCCTCCCAAATTTTTCAAGGGGTGCATTAATATACCCATGTCTTATGAAAGGGAATGGACCCCTGTATACGCCCATATAACTATATAGGGTAATAACACCTCATCAAAGGGGATAAATTAGGTCAAAAACCCCCGAAATTTGAATTTTTGGCAATTTTTTACCCATAAAAGGGAACGACATAGACACCCAATACTGATAGAGGTACATACTATGGTCCTAGGCTACCATACCAAATTTTTAGATTTGGCAATTTTCAAAATTTAAGGGGGGTGGTCCTAGGTACCCCTGCCAAAATTTAGGGGGTGGGCCATGGTACCCCTGCCAAAATTTAGAGGGGGTGGTCCTATGTACCCCTAGGTCATTGACCCCGGGCCAAGGTCATTGACCTTTCACCCCGGTCATGAAAGAGAGTGAGGATGAGTCATTCGGGCATAACGGGACCACTACTACTCCCAGGTTGGAAAACCCTGGTCTAGATTAATTCGAAAATTTAAATCTTTGAGTTTAATGTCCGACGATTACGACCTTTAGGCTAAAGGGGTGGATAATTAAGGCAAGTGAATCATGACGGAAGAATTCATGGAATAAGAATGCGGGAGGAAACGAGAGTACCCCGCGAAAACCCCAGTGGCGGATCCAGGAGGGAGATCGGGGCAATTGCCCCCCCAGAATAGGAAACTTTCTTATTTTATATAAATAAAACCCATCCCAGAGTTTGGAACTCTTAAAAGTAGCTCTAAGTAGCAGTATTACAACTCACCGTCCCCCCAGAAGTCCGTCCTGGATCCGCCCCTGGAAAACCCACAGACACATTGTAGTCCATCACAAACTCACTTGGCCGGGAATAGATTAAATTAGAGATTAAAGTAAGAATATTTTAAAGTAACTATATAAAATCTGCTTTTCCCCCTAAAATTCGGTCAGTCACCAACGTTTTCACATTTTAGAATGAATTGTTGACCAAAAGATTAAGAAAATATTTTAACAGAAACCAAGTCTCGATTCAGGTAAATCCGAGGCTAGTCACAAAAGTTTGGGAGGACTATAAATACAGGGTGGTCCAAAACTAGGTATACAGCACCATACTGATCAGCTCATTGCATTTTATATCATTTCTTATTGTTATCCATCAGGTAGACTTAGTTTCTTTATTATTCGTTTTCAATGTGTTTTTACTTATGTCTTATGCTCGGAAGAGCCGAAGCAAATAAACCAATAAACTAAAATGTTATACTTGATCAATGCAAAGGTGTATACCTAATTTTGGACCACCCTACCCTGTATGTTAGGGGGACAAGTTGTTAAAAATTCTAAACCACTCTACATCAATAATTATTCAGATTTTTTATGCATGGTAACCATAATTCTCATTATATCACTTCACTTTAGTTTCATACTATAATAATAATAATAATAATAATAATAATAATAATAATAATAATAATAATAATAATCCTGTTTTACACATTAAAATTATGAATAGAATTATTAACAAAAATTGTTAATAAAAACACAACTAAGGTGTTAAACCAAAGAAAGCTAATTTTTATGTAATCTGTAGATAAATGAGAAATACTGATTGGTCAATGATACAAAACATAGATGATGTAAATGAAGGAATTTAGTCTTTTAAATGTGACTATGTAATAATATTTTTAAAAAAATCCAAAAAGATTCGTATCCATGCTGGTTTTCTAATGATATAATTATAATGGTAACCAAGAAAGTTCCATTCGCTTTTTCACCCATCACCTTCAAACATCGATTTGTCACCTAAGACGTACCTAGAAGATCAAAAGTAGTCCCCATCAGCATCAATAAACTTCTGAAAACGTTCTAGAAGGCCATGGATTCCATTACGATAGGACTTGGTGGGCCATGAAGGGAAGAATGTATCAAGTACATTTTGCACCTCTACTAGGGATTTGAACTGGCGTTCTCTAAGGAGATTGCCCAAGGAATGGAACAAGTGAAAATCGGACAGTTCATTGTCCGGGGAGTATGGCGGATACAATAGTGTTTCCTATCCAAGGCATAGAATGGTGCCCTGGGTCATCCTATACACGTGGGGCTTTGCGTTTTTCTGCAAAAGGAGGACCCCTTTGAGATTCAGAAGTGCTGGCCTCAGAGTTTTAAGTTTTTGTTGAACACGGTTGAAGTGCTGACAGTACACAGTTGTATTGATGCTTTGACCAGCTGGTAGCATTTCCCGATGCACGATGTCACGAGCAGTCCACCAAACATACAAAAGGACCTTCTCCTGGTGCTGTGCTGGTTTCAGCTGTTTCGAAACTGGTTCATGGGATGCTAACCAATGATGACGATGCCGCGGAGCTTCGTACAGGACCCACTTCTAATCACATGTCAACACCCTGTCCAGAAATGGCTCCTTCCTCAGACGAGACAGCAAAGAAACACAGCTGTCTGCTCTCGTTGCCTTCTGGCCCGGGACAGGGCGCCGCCCTGTGCTTCCCTTCAACGAATTGCCACTAAGATGCAACATATAAAAGAAAATTTCAGACTAAATGGACTGAGCTTTAAATCGTGAAAATTCGATGCTGTGTCGTGGAAAGAAGGCAAAGTTATTAGAAGCAGATGCTGATGCCTGCAAAAATATCACATACCTACTTAGTGCCTCCAAGCCTGCAAGACTATCAGCTACTGACTGCGAACATACTGAATACGGTATTGAAGTTACTGATTGTATCTCATCTGCTACGAATCCTACTTTCAGAGTGGAAAATGAATAGGAAAACTCTAGTTCCACGAATGCTGAAATTAGTGGTCTCACCAAATCAACTACGAATGTCGTGTGATTGACTGGAAAAGGAACAAGAAGGTTCCTCTTCCACGAGTTTTGAAATTAGTGCGATTGTAACATCAGCCACGATTGTTGCTGTCAAAGAAGAAAATGAAGAGAAAAGTTCGAGTTCTAGTGATGCCGATTCTCAAGTCAGTGAAAACGTTGAAAAGCGTGATGCAGCAGGAAACAGAGAAACGAACTTTTTCATACGTACACAAGAGGATGATATCCTCAAGTTTTTGAGTTCCATCCCATCAACCAACATAAAGCATACCCTTTAATCCTGAGTTTGCTTATAAACGAGCAAATGGTAGCAACAGGGCTTGGCTGTCATATTGTCCTGCTCAAAATGCGTTTCTTGCAGCTTGTGCATAGCTTATTCTGCAGATCGAACAAATACGTTTCTTAAAGGTTCTGTGCGTGACGAATGTAACACTAAACATGCTTATCATCGACTAAGAGAACACGAATATTCCAAACGACATCAGACCAGCGTGGATGCTTACGTATTTAACTAAAGAGAACATAGTGTTGAGAAACTACTTCCTCATAGGCAGATAAAACAACAGTAGTATCAAATTGTGAAGAACAGACAGGTTGTCGAAGTGCTTAAACTCGTTGGTAAAAAGAGGGCTTACTTACAGAGGAAAAGGAAACGAAGCAGCCTATAGGCTGGAAGACACAGCTACAGATCGTGTAAGCAAATTTGACCTTCCGCTTAAAAGTAATTTACAGAAATTTAGAGGTCATCGAGAAGACTAAAATGAGTCATGTAGGAGGAAGTAAGCAGGATGGTGGTCACATAACTTTCAAAAAACATGGTGAATTATGTTTTGAATGCCATCAACACATTATCAGAGAAGATATTTCGAAAGAAGTCTCTCAAGCTGGAATATTTTCTGTTTTACTAGACACTACTCAACACGCCAGTGCTCTGTTGTTTTACGGTATGTTGTTAAAACTATTGCTAAAGAAAGAATTGTTGCAGTTTTAAAATGCACATTTACCACAGGCCAGTATCTTTGCGGTTTACTGCTGGAAATTCTGCAGAAGTTGAACCTTGATATTAAGATGTGTATTGGAAATTCAACCGATGGTGCAAGTAACATGCAAGGACAATATTTGTATTTTTCAAAACATCTATGATCAGTTAGTTACATATGTGGTGTTACGCTCATATGCGATCTGACAAAATATCGCATCGATTCTGTGTTATTGTTTGTTCTGCTGAATGATTGTGCGGTATTCATGTGTGAGTATTATCTGACAATGAACATTTGGAAGAAGAAATGTCAACAAAAGGCACCTTACAGTTATTGCAGAAACAAGATGGTGGAAAACATTCTGCTTTAAAGAAAAAGTTTGGTCATTTTTCGAACCTAGAAAGTGCTTACAAAGTTGACCATAACAAAAAAGAAAATTGCTTCTAGAGAAAATATCAAACCAGAAGCTGCGTATAGTAGGGGGCGCGGTGGCTCAGTGGTAGAGTGTTCACCTCCGGTGCTTGGGGTCGCTGGTTCAATCCCAGCCCAGTGGACTTTGTGGTGGACAAACACCGTGCTCGTGGGTTTTCTCGGGGTTCTCCCGTTTCCTCCTACTTTCTTCATTCCATCATTTCACTCATTTCTCATAATCACCGTCTCCTTTAACCTAACGTATAATCGTGGGACGTAAAACTGAAAGATGTCATTTCATTTCAGAAGCTACGTGTACAACTCCTTCACGTAGCTTCAAAGGAATTTAAGTTCAAAGGAATTCTGCACAAGTTTTTTCTGAAAATATTTCAAGTGACAACTCCTCTGTCAAACTGTTTCCAAACACAGGGTGTTGGTGTATTATTGTCGTGGTGAATGGTGCAAACTACTTTGTCCTGATGGAAATAGCAGAGAGCTGATTTCGAATCAGTTAAGAATTCAGCGCCAAGATTTGCAGAATGGACAAGTAACGAATTTGAAGAATTAGAACATTGTTTCTTTGTTTTTACTGATCTGTCGACAACTCGCCTTCGAAAGAGGAAAATGATGATTCCCTATGAATGTGAAGATGAAGTTACTTCTGATCTAATGACCAAGTACTACATCACGGTAATTTCGAATATTTCTTCAGGACTCAAGAAGCAAGATAATCTATGGATTGTTCGGACACTAGAAACTTCAACCAAGTGATAGAACTTTCAGACACGGCTTTCAATAAGCTTACTCACCTTGTGACAAAAATTCAGTAAAGAAGTTTCCAAGAATTCTGTAAAAGTATTCTCTTGGACTTTTCAAGGAAGTAGGAATTCTTGAAAGTCAGACTTGATGATGAGTACAACCGAGAAGAAACGACTGATTGTGCTGGTGGTGCAAGTGATTCAGAATTAGAAGAATATACATTTCTTCAGAAGGAAGGCAAGTGCAAAAGGTGTTGCAAGAGTTGTCCAGTGTGCTTTTATAATTTTGCAGAGTTGTAATTTGTACAGTAATGCGTATCCAGGTGTGCTACTAGCATACAAATTTCTATTGACTTTACCTGTAACTCAGGTAACATATGAAAGAAGTTTTTCAAAACTGAAACACATTAAAAGTAGGTTCAGGAGTACCATGTGCGAGGAATATTTGGAAACATTTATGTTGATGTCTATTGAAGAAGATTTGTTAAGAAATGTTTCGAATAAAAAGGTGATAGATACAGTAGCATCAAAAAGTAGTACATTGAACCATCTGCTAATTTTGTAATATAGTATACGTACTCCTTGAATTTCATGTACCATTTTGAATAATTCAGAATAATTTGCAGATGAAAGATTATGTGTGTTTTAATAGTTAGTTGTTAATACTATTGACTTAGTGGAGAAAGAAAAGTGTGCAACTTGATTTGTGACATTGAGATGCTAGTGGCTCTTGTGGGAAAAAAGCGTCCGCGCCCTCTAATAATGCCTATCCGCCCCTGGCCAAGAGTCAGATCATGTGGGACTTATTGACTCAACTTGTAGTGCTTCCCAAGTTGATGGAGGTGCTGCCGAATGGTTTCTCCACTCACACTGAATTGTAGTCCCAGTTCCTCACATGTCTGGCCACCGTTCGCCTCAACTACTGCCTGAAGATCTTAATTGTATATACAATGTATGCTGATGACTAGGGCCCGGAAGTTGAGGAAAAATCCTCTTTTTTTACGAGTGCCCGAAGACGGGGTTTAACATAATATATGTTCATTTTGGGTCATTGTAGGCCAGAAAATGGTGGATTTTATTTGTTCTTTTTGGTCTTTTTCGGCACTTTTTGTTTATTGGTCTTTTTAAAAGCTTTTCATAGGTCTTAACGTCATTTTTGTTTTTTTTTTATTGCACTTCATCTTTCGACAATAAATTTACTGTCCATTAACTCGAATCACCACCACGTCTTAAACATCTTTTCTTTAGTAAATAAAATTCAAAAGATAAGACATTCTTCAACGAATGGATTGATAAGACCAGATCTGCAATAATCACAAGTCAGATAAGGAGTTGTAATAATGTACTCCAGCAAGGGGTGTGAGGGTGAGGAAGTTTTCTAATTTTAGTTTGTACTTCAGTTTCTGGAAGAAGGATAGACCGTTAACCTACCAGAAGCTTGTATTTCTTGAGCATTATATTCATTAAATATGCAATTCTAATTAAATTAGGTCTTATTATTACGTCCTTTTTTTTCCAATTTTTAGATCCTTTTTTTTAAGATATATTTAGGTCTTTTTATGGATCATTTTTAGGCAATATTTAAGTCTTCAACTTCCGAGCCTTACTGATGACATAAAACTATAGATAATTATTTCCAAAAAGTTTCATACAAGCAAATTACAAGAGGACACAAATGTTATTATGTAAGGTTTGGAACTAATATAACTGTAGAAAATAAAATTAAAAGTAATATTGGACTTGATATGCTGTTTGTAGTGCTGCATGGTTGCGAAACATCGTCACTTAATCTGAAGGAAGAAAGCAGAGAAAATACAGGATTAGTCAAAATTATTAACATTGAATGGACATATCACGTGGAGCCAAATTTACTGCATTCTATTAAAATGTATTGTTTTGTAAGATGTATTTTTGGCATGTCAGTGTATTGTATTGTATTGTTCCATCGTTTTGTTTTGTAACATCTTCAATCTCTTTTGTTTCAGTTGACACACAATGGCTGATCGATTAACACTGAAGGAAAGAAGATTTGTAGCAAGCCTAATGGAAGTGTACGGTTCACATACCCTAATCCGTGAAAAGTTTACACAACGATTTGCACGTGATCCACCAAGCTGTTTAACAGTGTACCGCATGTACAATAAGTTTGTGGCTACTGGATCGGTAGCAGACAACTATAGATGCAATGCAGGACGCCCAAGATCAGGACGATGTGGACAAAACATTGCTGTTGTATAGCAAGCTGTGCTGCGTAGTCCTTCGAAATCAAGTGTTCGATGCAGTTTGGAAACAGAAATACTTAAAAAAAAATAGTGTGGCGCATCGTAAAATTCGACCTTGAAATAAGACCGTACCACATCCATTGGCGCAGAAACGTAAGAGAGTGCAATGTTGTCAGATTTTAGCTGAAATGACCAATATCCAGCAAGATGATAGCGATGAAGCCACTTTACACACCAGTGGGTTTGTGAAACGACATAACACGATTTTTTGGGCCACCGAAAACTACGGGTCATTCGAGAACATGAATGTGACTCCCCCAGAGTAGATGTTTGATGTGTTGTGACCGCCGCTGGAATCATTGGATCCTACTTCTTTGACACACAAACAGTAACCGCATACGTGTACTTACGAGTGTTAAAGCAGTACACCCTTGATGAACTACCACTAGAAATACACCCTGCAGGGTATTTCCAACAAGATGGTGCTCCACCGCACTGGTTCCAAACTGTCAGAGACTACCGCAGTGATACGTTTCACGGTCGATGGATTAGTCGTGATGGACCATTGCGCTGGCCTCCACAGTCCCCTGATTTAACACGATGTTATTTCTGGTTATAAGGCATGGTAAAGAAACGCGTTTACAGCACGGAAGTTCGTGACAATAATGACCTAAAGGACCGTATACGGGATGTGATATCATCCATTCCTCATGAAATAAATGCACGAGCTTTAAATGAAACTGTTCGTCGTTGGTTATTATGAGTTGAAGCAGTGGTCGAAGTGAGACGGTATGTGGTGGTATGCCATACCGCCTCTGATTTTTCAGTGACGAAGGCATACCGTCTCTTTCCAATGATTAAAACATACCGTCACTTGAAAGTTGATGCTAAACATTTTTAATAAATCCATTCTTATCCACAGTAATTGACGAATAATTTTGCACGTAAAAAGATTTTATTTCTTATGTAGAAATAATTTTTAACTTGACAATACCGGCATTTTTGTTATCTTTTTCGTACCTTTTGTTTTTAAAATGAGTTGTCTTCAAAGAATTTCACCTAGTTTATATTTCGAAGTGCCATATTGAATTGTTTCTTTGTTATTTTTATATGTGTGTGTATATCTTCTTGCCTTAATGCATATAAACGCCGTCTTTTGAGAATGAGTGGATTTGCGGGTTGTCTGCTGTGGGATGCGGACCTTCTGGGGGTTTAGAATACCCCACAGTCGAGTGGGGAACCTGAAGTTTTCCCGCAGGAAATTGTTAATATCTTTATTCGGTTTTTAAGCATTTTCGTGTATAATTCTCTATAATACAACATAACGGTATATTTAAAATTATTATTTTTTTCAGAAAGTTGTGGTGGGGGACCAAATTTAAAAAGATTTACTTTAATACAGATCAATGTAATTTAGGAATACGTAACCTATTCTCAAATAAAATTCCTAAGACAGTTCTTTATAAAAACTCACAACTTTTCACGATTTTATGATTAAAATGAATTGGAAAGAAATTATGATTTGGATTTCAGTTTCAAGCCAAATAAATATAATAGTATTAACAAAAATGTATTAAAAATGTAGGCTATTACACATGGATGTAAGCTTAATTCGAAGTTTCTTTTTTCCATATGAGTGTGAATGTGTGCAAATAGGTATCTATATATGGACATATTTGTTGAAATGATGTATGAATAGATGAGTAAATGTTTGTATATGGATTTATATGTAATGTCATCTTCATATCTCATATTATCTAATATAAATAAGAGAAAGAGTTTGTTTGTGTGTCTGTCCGTCTGTGTGCGGCCTGGGGACCAGACGAGTGGACCGAGAGTTACCAAATTTTGGTCAAGGGTACCTTGGTCCAGTCCCCAGACCAAAACGAAATTCGAACTACGGGGACTCAGGGGGGGCGTTTACCGGCGTATGTAAAATTAGTAGATGACCGATATTAGTGTTTTCGCGGTCACTGAGATCAATGGTGAAACTCTGATCGCATTAACTTCCAAATTCACCAAATTCGACTGCGGGCTGAGAGTTTCCGGGGGAATATCGAGACATGTAAAAATAATCCAATATGACCGATATTAGTGTGAAATCCATAATTTTCGCTGTCGTTGAGATCAATGACGACACTTCCATTACCGATGACTTTCAAATTCAGCTACCATTGTATGCGGGCCGGAGGTTAGCTGCGGTGAGGGGGGGGGGTTTAAAGATAAATGTTAATATAATCCAAAATAACAGATATTAGTGTCAAATCCATAGCTTTCCCGGTCGCTGAGATGAATGGTGATATTCTCACAGGTGTTGACTTCCAAATACAGGCACCATCGACTGGGAGACAGAGGCTTTTTTTTTTTTTTAATTTCGAACCAGAGGGTCTCACGGAGCGTATATCGGGTTATGTAAAAGTAGTAGAAAATGGCCGATATTTTTCCTTTCGCTGTTCAGATTGTTTATATACGTATTAGGTTTTATATCTTAAATAAATAAATAAATAAATAAACACTCTTCACTATATAGGCCTATCTCTGAAACTTCATGCACGTACTAAAGTAGAAATTTGTTTTTAATTATGGATTTGCTTATCAAGGTTTCGATTATTAATATAATTATAAATTATAACTTTAACAGGTCCATGAAGCTCTCGTCAGAACAGTTATAGCGTGTTTATTGTTTATATTGAACTATTGTTTTTTTTCTTTTTTTGCTTGCAAAAAGCATCCTAGACTCGAGACCTACAATACTGTTTATGGTTCATGTTAAATGGAAACTCTTAATCCATACTAGGTGTCAGTGGTGTACACAGAATTTCAAGAGGTGGAGGGTTCAGAGTATATGTTTATTTGTGCACAATATATTACTCAAATTGTTTTTAAACTCGGACACTGCCTTGCATACTCTACTGTTTGCTGTATCATTTCGTGTTCTCTCTTAATACTTCAGGGATTCTTTAACAGTATAATTGTATAACAGAATTATAGCTTAGCATAATAATTTCATCACTAGAAGAGGACGCTTTTAACCAACATCCTTCCTAGGAAGGCCAATTGGATTGTATGTACACACTATTCAAAGAAATTCTTCAATCCTCCATAGACGGAAAGATGGAAGGAAAGCGAGGAATAGGAAGGACACAACTGATCGATGATATGAAAAAATAGAAGAAAATATTGTTAGTTAAAACTGAAGATCGAGAAACGTGGAAGATATATTTTCAGCCCCAACCCAATAATAATAAATAATAATAATAATAATAATAATAATAATAATAATAATAATAATAATAATAATAATAATAATAATAATAATAATAATAATAATAATATAGTCCCAGAACCTGCTCAAATGCAAAACTCTATTGACGTAGTTCACACGAGCCTAGTAGATGGCAGGACATTACTGTGAGCGAAAGTGGAATTAGTTACTAAAGTTAGCCGTAGATGGCAATACATTACTGGATTTGCATTCGCGTTCTACAGAAAATGTTTTCAAAATGCCATAGTGCATAAATGAAGAGTGTGTGAATCACTGTTACTAGAGGATATATAACAATCTATTTGTTAACATTACATTTTGCTACACATACATTAAATAAATAAATAAAATCTTTTAGTAAAATAAAAAATATCGATTAGTATTGGCAATAGGGATACGCACGAGTCGAGACATGTCTCGAATCTCGACTCGACTCGGATCGAAGTCGATTCGAGATTCGAATCGAGATACACATTGCAAAATTCGAGACGAGTCAAGTCAAACTTACTTCTCGAGTCGAGACACGAGTCGAGTCTAGACTGTTCCTAAAAATCTCGACTCGACTCGAATGTCTCGAAAATCTTTCTATAATTTTTAATATTATTTTACAGAAATTTTTCACTCAGGAACAGCCTTGAAACCAATTCCAGCATTTATTACTTTAGAAAGGAACAGAATGCATAAACTTAATAGTTAATCTTTCGAAATCAAGATTTAATTTTCAGCTCAATTCAGTTAATTAAAACTAATAATTAATGTCCTGATATTTGATTGTACTTCAAATATAATAATAATAATAATAATAATAATAATAATAATAATAATAATAATAATAATAATAATAATAATAATAATAATAATAATAATAATAATAATATTTGATTATCTAGTTTGTATAAAGCTATTGCAATAGTGAACTTCATAAATTCTCTGAATGAGCAATTGGCAGTCTCTAGTAATTTAGCATAGTTATAATTATATAAGTATTAAAGAATTTTATAAGTATTAGTAAGTATAAGTAATTTTATAAGTATTAAAGAATAGTGGTAAGAGACTTTATAATAGCTCTTTTATTTATGAGATATGAGTATTTAAAAAACAACTAAAGAATAGATTGGCGAACCACAAAAGACTCGTAAAATAAACTTTCTTATAAATCTATACGTATCTTACTCACCTTTTATAATTGTTGTGCTTACTTTCTCCATAAAAACAGAAATTCTAGTTTAGTGATACTTTAGACAAGATTACAAAGTGGGTTCCAATATAATTAAACCCAAAATAGAATACAATAAATTATTGTATGTCAAGACGCGTCGCTGTTGTTATCCGTGCCAAATCGTCTCGAATTCAAGTCGAGTCGAGACATAAACATAGAGTCGAGAGAGAGAAGTCGAGACAGGCTTTAATCTGGACTCGACTGGACTCGTGCGCATCCCTAATTGGCAATGAACAACATAAACTTTAGCGACTCAAAAATTCCTTTTTTTAAAAAAAATTTCTTCAAAACTACACACGTGAATTTACTCTCAAACAGGCGCGTATCTAGAATTTTTTGTTGGAAGGGATCTAAACTTGGGGGGTGGGGGGAGAGGAGCATATACAGCGGCGGATCTAAAAAGTGGGGGGGGGGCAGCCAGAACTTAGACTATGACAGTTATATCGTGAGTTAACTGTAAACTTTAAAAAAATATATAAATAATAGATTAAATTATTTAGTCACTCAAAAAACTGGGGGCGCCTAGGCCCTCCCGGCCCCGGGCTAGATCCTCCACTGGGCATATATCAAACCATTATTTCTATATAGTGTTGAACGAGTATTGTTCTGCACCCGAAAAGACGATAAGCAATTGTAAAATACTTCCACTTATATATATATATATATATATATATATATATATATATATATATATATATATATATATATATATATAGGCGTATATATATATATATATATATATATATATATATATGCGTATATTTTAAGTCCTATATATTGTCTCGACTGGAATTTCGAAACGTCTCGTCTCGAATACAAGTCGAGTCGAGACAACATTTTCTCGAAACGAGTCGCGACATACTTTAATCTCGACTCGACTCGTATGTATATATATAACTAGATTGTTTTTATAAGAGAAAGAGTATAGATAAAATGTAAGATCAATTTCTCATGCTACATAAACAATTCCCTATTAAATACTATAGTTGTACTGGGAAAGTGTACAAATATATGTTGAATTATTATTATTATTATTATTATTTTTTGGGTGGAGAAGGCTGTCCGGATCTGGCGGAACCACCACAGGTGCGCTCTGCCTTCTAGTATGTTATCTTATTTACCTCGATGTGTTTTATCGACTAATATATGATTTATATTTAGACAATATTTTAGAGAAACGTAAATTAACATTTAAGAGCTAATGAATATTTTATGCCGTATGTCATTACCCATATTATGTACTGTATGTTTTCTCGCCTTGCTAGTATCAGAATGAATAGCGTAATAAGGAAATGTTTCAGCTTAGTTTCAGCTCAAGAAGTGGAATGGTTCTTGTACAGCATTAGCATCGACTCAGCACAGGTTTACAAATCGTTTTCTTTTCTTCAAATCTTCGTCTGTGCTTTTAAACTCGCTCAAATCATTTTGTTCAGTCTAATAGCATCTATCGAATGTATAATAGGTTCTCATCAGAGCGTAACAATTGGCGGTGCAACGTCAATTTGAAACTGTTAAGTTGTACGTCCCACGGTTATGCCGTGTAGGATAAAAGAGACGGTGATGAGAGGAAATGAATGAAATGATGGAATAAAGAAAGTGGGAGGAAACGAGAGAGCCCCGAAAAAACCCACGCACACCGTGTTTCTCCAACACAAAACTTACTTTCGCAACCTGTGATGGAACCAAAAACTAGAAGCACTAGAGGTGAACGCTCTACCACTGAGCCACCACGGCCTTGTGGCAGTGCAACGTATCAGGGCTCCCGGATAGAGGACCTCGCACTCGGTGTTTGAAGCTCATATTTACTGAATTCTAAAATTATCTTTTTACTCATTTTGTCTATGTGAGATTGGACATTATAAAATTTCACGTTAGTAGTAAACTTCTATTGATTCACTCACTGCACCTCACTCCTCTTTCTATTTATAAAATGCAAATATTCAGCTTAAGCTTGGCCCTTGAATCCAAAATAGCAAAAGAATCATTGAAACGGCGTAAAATCAACATATTATTGAGATAAGTATCAAAATCTTATATGGAATACGTCTTCGATGTGATAGAAAGATCTAGTTGTTATGTTTTAAATGGTGTTATTTGTTTATAGTCCTCAGAAAGAAAGGACCGGCCGTTGCTGCAGAAAGGAAACTCAGCAAGAAAAGAAAACGCGTAAGTAGTATTTTTGAGGGGGTCGGAGAAATTTATGTTGAAATAAAATACAGAAAAAAAAAACACTTTTAATATACATGAAATTAGTTTTATTTCATAGGTCATTTTATGGTATTAATGTTTGAATATTACTTCGGGCATGTGGCCATCGCAGCTGGCGCGTACATGGCGTAATCTGGCGGTCCAATTTGCACACATTCTTCGAAGTAAATCAGGCTGTATTTCGGCAATAACACGTCGAATGTTGGCTTCCAAGTGCTCAATTGTTTCTGGTTTCTCGGCGTAGACACAGGCCGGTAGCCAGCCCCAAAATGTAGGGGCTGCCCGTATAAGTTAGGGGGGGTCCGATCCAACCATATTATAATCACCATATTATAATTCATTTGCAAGTCTGCCGTGAAAATTTTAGGAGGCGAGCAGCAAAAATTTAGGGTAGGGCGGCCCCCTAGACCCCCGTGGACACGGGCCTGCGTAGACATGCGACCTTATATATCCCCAGAGAAAATAATCTTGTGGCATCAAATCGCACGAACGAGGTGGCCAGTTAACAGGTCCACTTCATGAAATTAATCGTTTGTCAAATGTTTCCCTCAGTAAATTAATTATGGAGCGCGCTGTGTGGCATGTGGCTCCGTCCTGCTGAAACCACATGTATGCCACATTAATATGTGTCAATTGAGGCACCAAAAAGTTATCAATCATGTGTCCATACCGCTTACAGTTGAGAATAACGTTCTGACCAGCATCATTTTATTAGACACATTGACAAATGATTCCACCGGCGCTATGATTCCACTGGATGCATATCGTTTAGAGTAAACGCATTACGAAAACGATCCATAGTTTCTCGAATTAATCGCTCTGATGGACGATTTTGAGCACCGTAAAATGCACGTAATACCCGATGAGTTTGTCGAATTGAGCCATGGTTTTCAAAATAAATTTGTACGATTTGTAAACGTTGCTCCCGCGTGAGTCTATTCATGATGAATTTCCAAACCAAATTAACCTCCAAACAACCGAGAACTGTAATATCAAATGTTATAGATAATGGTGTTGCCAGTTTATAATTCTCCACCTAAAAAAAAAAAAAAAAAAAAAAACCGTTATATACATGAATGAATTAAAGGGAGCAAGATAATCCAAAATTCAAGTGTTCAATCTTCAAAATTGTTAGCTGATTAGAGGAAGGGGGGCAAATTTCCTACTGCATAGAGGTAAATCACTGATTGGGGTCCCCACTTTATGTTTGTCTTTGAAGTATGAAAATCGATCACAAACTCTTTGCGTGTTTTCTGACATCACAATAGTTTCAATAGCTTTTTTCTTTTCTTTTCTTTTTTCTTTTCTTTTCTTTCTTTCTTTTTTTTTTTTTGTTCCAATAATGTTTGTGAGTTGAAGGTTCTGTACACTTGTCAATATTTGCGTGCAGGATAGGTTTTCAACCATCGTATCGTACAGAAAATAATAATAAAAATAATAATGAATACTTTTTTAACTATAATATTGAGCAGCATGTATTGATTTTGCTTGAGTCCCAGTAACACCAATATGGAAACTAATCTATTGATATAGTAGCACAAAAGACATATGAAGAATATTAGTATATTGAGTTCTTTCTGCATATAAAGTTAATATATTGTCTATTTGTTTCTATTTCCCATTCTCAAATTTAGGGGTCATGGTGGCTCAGTGGCAGAAAGCGTACCTCTGGTGCGTAGGGTTCCTGATTCGATCTCCGGCTAATTAAGTCTGTGGTGGATAACATGGTGTCCGTGGGTTTTCTCGGAGTGCTCCCGTGTCTTCCCACTTTCTTATCCACCAATTTTTCCATCATTCATTCACTTGCCTCTGTCATAGTTTCCCTTAGCTTCAAGGGCATAATCGAGGAACGTTAAACGGAACTATTTCATTTCATTTTTTTTTTATTCTTAAGTTACTGTAGTTCAAATAAAGGACATTTATGTTAGTGAACATTTGAAATGAAGAGATTTCAATCAAAAATAAAATGTACGAATAACCCAATTGAACTTTCTGGATAATAAAGTTCATAATTAAATCATAATTATAATTGAGTTATTATTGAAACATTTACTGGTATTAATGAAATATGAACAAAGTTATAATAAACGTTTTTCGGAAGGAGCTCATTTCTAAGAGGAAGCTATTACTTTGAATGTTTAATAAGAAATGGCATGTCACATTGTAATGTTGTTACTAAAATATTTACTGTATTTATGCAATATGAAGAAGATAGCGTGAAGAATTAAAAAAAATCTGAGAATATAACCCTGAAAATAGAATACTCCATGTGGATATTTTCACTAGGTTTATTAATAAAATTTATATATGAAGAAGGAACAAAATCGTCAGAGGTTTCCCAAAAAATCGTCCATAAAAATTTATCCCAAAGAGTAAACCATCCCTGGTAGATCTATTAAAGAAATTACTTGTACCATATTGTAGGGTCATTATTGAAATATTTATATATAAAATATGTATTTGTATCTGTCAAAATACTAATACTGAACATTAATTTTCAAATTGTTTTCAACTTTGCACTGCAACAAATTCTACCAACAATTATAATATGATTGTCTACTGGTATAGCACTCTATTCCTGTTGTGCAAGAGCTCCTCCGTGGCTAAACGGTTAGCGTACTCGCCTTTGGCGTGGGAGACCCGTGTTCGAGACCCGGCGGGAGCTCATGTGGTTTGGATTCCACGTTAATCAGTAGGTTCCTTCTCATATAGCCTCGCTGCTGAAAGGAACGCTAAACTCAAAATCAACTCAACTCAATTCCTGTTGTGCAAGTAAATAATTAACCATGATAAATATATAATACAGAACATATTTTTAAAGATCAAATTGCATTTATACGTATTTACATTTTAATTAAAACATACATTGAAAAGTATAAGAACTAATTTCGTTGTGAAAATAATATTACTTAATAAACTAGATTAATGGATTCTAATTATAGACAAATCTCTTTCAGTTCAATGTACAAACTCACGTAGTAAGTACACAAGTTGCCGGAACTCTGAATGCAAAATGTAGATCAAAATTATTTACATCAAGCAGTCATACAAACTAGATTGTTGATTGCTAATTATGGTCGAGTGTAAAACTTTCTGTACAAGAATGCACTACACAACTCGCTATTACACTCAATTAAAAACTAGTGTAAATTTAGTTCGAGAGTAATGAACCAAATTTGTTAGTTTAGAGAGCATTTTTGTGGAGCATTCAACTTGGTAGTTACTGATCGTTAAAAGGTAATAAAAGTACTTTAGGAAAGAAAGAATTATAATACAATATTTGCAATAGAAATTTTAATATAAAAGATTGTAATTAGTGTTAACTGCATCAATTACAGAAATTCTGTACTTAGTGTTAAAGTAACAATCAACGGTAATTCATGACTTACCATTGTTTAAGGTAAAACTCATTATTAATCAATTTCTCACTGTTATAATGATAGAGCTATTCAGTTCATCATGTTGCGAGTGTGATTGCTCGTAATTTTGTTAAAGAAAACGTATTACAGAACATATCATGATGAACAAAAAGTAGTAAAACAAACTCAGTTATAGAATATGGCACCTTAACTAGTTTCCTTTATCAATTACTGTACTAAGATTGGCGATTGTTGTCATCATGCAAAGAGCGGAAAATGAATATATGTAAGATTGGCTTTCTGTAAGTTTTTTTTGTATTTCAGTAGAATATTGTATCGTGGCGGATATAAATCATTGATCAGGTAATGGCGACTGCTTTGAAACAAATGCAGAGTATGAGAATTAAATCAGTCATACTTGTGGTTTCATGTGGAGAAGAAACAAACTTGTGAACCAAAGATTTAAGAACAACTCAAGTTATTAATATAAACTTTACTGAAGATTATTCACTTATATCATCATAAAATAAATACGAAAGACGTTCTGAAACGAAGAAATATAACACAACTGTTAAAGCGGAGGCAAAGAAACCTAAAGTAACGAGACTAAAGACAAATCATTTCCCGCGTAGTGATCATGGTTCTATGGTCAAGGCGCTCCACCAGTAATGTGGAGGTTCGTGGTTGGAATCCACGTCGGACATTTTTTTTACTTTAGGATTTTCGATGGCGATTGATCGACGATGACACACGTTTCATTATATTCAGGTATTTGAATACTCGGATGTTTCAAAACTTGAACTACCAAATCTTCATGAATAATAATAGTAATAATAATAATAACTACTACTCTTATTATTACTATTTTTGATTGAAATCTCTTCATTTCAAATGTTCAGTAACCTAAATGTCCTTTATTTGAACTGCAGTAATTTAAGAATAGAAAAAATGAAATGTGTCATACAGAATTTGTCTTCTATATTGTTATTATTATTATTATTATTATTATTATTATTATTATTTTATTATTATTATTATTATTTATTTATTTATTTATTTATTGTCCTTCAACGGAGAATAGAATCTAGAAATTACAGAAGGTACATAATATAGATAGTTCGTATAATATAATATTATACATAATAGTAAATACAATGATACTGACAAAATTCCTGTAGATATCTGACAACGACAATAATAACTATCGTAAGAGTATAAACTGTTAAACGTAAAGAGTATTACAAGTAAAGAAACCATTAAGAGTCAAATAATTGCTTTACACATGTATATGCAAATACATGTATTCACATTCTAATACAATATATTTTTCAACTTGTTTGTATACAGAGACAGAGGTAATGCCAAATCCAGATCTTTGTTTAATACTGATATGCTATTAAACCTACTGCACATTCTATATAATGGTCAGCCTTTATACATTTCAGTTCTTGGAACATCTACTGTCAGCAGATGTCGCTTACGTAGATAGCCTGGTCTTGCATTGAGTCCATTTTTTTTTTTTTTGTAAGAAATTACTATTGTCAACATAAGAATTCATAATTTTATAGAGAAATAATTGTTGAAAAAACTCACATCTGTTACTCAAACTAACATAGTTAAATTTATCTAGAAGGGTTTTATACGATATTTTGTTTTTTATAGCGGAAGCTCTCATTGTTTTAAAATAGGGATACCTTATTAATTTCTTTTTGAATACTTCCTATTTACTCCTGAAGAGATTTATAATATGGAGCATGTATATTCTATTTTGGTCCGAACCAAGCTATTATACATCATAGAAATAACTACAACGTCATTTAAATTTTTGGTGTTCCTTATAATGAAACCAAGCTGTCTATAGGCATAAAGAACCACTTCAGTGATATGGTTATCAAATGATACATTACGTGTAATTTTTACCCCTTAATCTTTACATGTGGTAATTTCTTCCATATTTTCACCATTAAGAGTATATGATAACAATTAATACGCTCTTTCTCTCTTCACATTATCATAAATGCACATTTTTTAATATTAAGGTTAAGCTTATTTTCTACACTCCATTTATATACTAAATCAAGATCTTCTTGCAGTTCTATTGTATCGAGATGCACCTTACTTCTTGATATGATTTTACATCGTCTGCATACATAAGGTATTTGGAATGTTTTATTGAGAACTGTAAGTCATTAATATACAATAGAAAAAATAATGGACCCAGATTTGATCCTTGAGGTATTCCCGAAGTAGCTACGTATTCTAATGATTTTGATTGTTTGTATTGAACAAAATATTTCCTTCTAGATAACTAACGGGGAAAAATCAAGCGTTTTTAGAATTCAAAGGAACTATACGTAGACGAACGAGTATAAGTAATTTTTCGGATCGGAAACGGAACGGAGTCGCATTATTACATTGCGATAATAGCACAAATTTTTATGTTAAATAACCAAAATAAGTTTCATAAAACACATTTCAAAAGACAAGAAAACCTTTTCATTTACCTTTTATTTATATAACCAATGTAATTGAAACAAGAGTCGTCACGATCATTTCAACAAACAGATCTCCTTTTTTAAAGGTTTAAAGCTGACCATATTCAAACTTTCAAAGCTATTAATCACATTCATACAAACTCATTACAATTCCAAAAATTATTTTTCCCTTCACATTACAACATAGTTTCGTTCTTATTGTCATGTGATTTAGTTACTTCGAGATTACTCTGAAACAAAATTGCTTCAAATTATTCAACAGCATCTGCAAAAGACTTCATGAACATACACCATTCACATGGGTGTAAAGGAAATATTATTCGCAACGAATCTTTTTCTCTTATATCCTTTACCTCCATTACATATTCACTATGTCGAGGGCACAACGTCTACCTCGGAATTTATTGTCTTTAGAAAGACATTTATTCGCTACTGAGCATAGCTTAATACTTATAAACATTGCACAACATAATTTTTCCCGGACATACATCCTCAACGGGGTATATACGCAATACTCCTTTCACCCATTTATGAACACATATTATCATTTATCGGCCTTTTGATCTTACAGGATCCCTTTTCTCAACATTTTCTTTTATAAAAAACATTCGTTTTTCGCATTTAATGCTGTTATATAAATCATAAATCTCGGCTACTAACATTGATTTAAAACACATGACTATATTACTTTCAACTAGACCAGATAGTCATTAAAATACTGAAAGAACTTACATTTTTAAATTTCAACACTTATCAGGAGTTCTTATTATCATCAATTGATTAATGTACCGATAAAGAAAACTCGTTTCGCTGACTGACTCCTTGTAATGGCTGCTTGCTTATTTTATTTATTTATTAATTTTTCCTTTCTAACTATTTTACCTTTTAGACCACGAAAAAAACGAAAAGTTCCAAAACTTAATTTACCATAATAATTTATCGTAGAAACAGCTGAAACCTCACTGACTGTGGGTCATGTTGATTTCCAAAAGAAATCCTCTGTTTCATATGTTATGGCTGAAACCTAGAGATTCATATTCATATATCTCTGGCCATGTCGTTCCTTGAAGGAGAACCTCCATAACGTGCTATCATTTTGCTAATAGACATTAAATGGTTATTGAATAATTAATTTCGTTCCAAAATCCCTTTAATGTTAATAATAGAAATTGAGAATGATTACCTAAAAGTCCCCGTTACCTTCCTTTTTTCTTTTTAATCTTCTGCTTTCGCGTACCATTCACCTAACAAAAGAAAATAACTCAAAATAGAAACTTAAATGAAATGATAATCCATTCAAAATTCAACTAAATTTTCCTATCGTTGTTTCTTTCCTCATTTTTGATTACCAATATTACTTAACTTGACTTATTATCCTTTTCACATGATTATAACAAACGACATTTATTATAGACTTGAAGTGACATGATAAATATGCGTACAAACAATAATTAAACATATGTATGCAATAATACAGCTGAACCAAAATAAAAATCTTTTGATTCATTAAAAAATATACTAAATATTCATAAATTACTTTTTTTCAGTACATAACTAAATAATGAACCAATGAGTTGGAAATATATATATACGATTTAGGGAAAAATAACATCTAAATCAATAATACTTAAATGACTATTTAAATGAAATATTTTCAGGCATTCGCATTGGCCTTTTCAACAATTAAAACACACACACACACAATATATATATATATATATATATATATATATATATATTCTTAGACGAAAATCTTTATTTTCTTCAGTAATCGATAATTTTATAATTCTTGTCAATGTTATACATTTTCTACAGTTAATAATATTTCTAGTTTGCATTTTCGATTTGTATACAAGCGTTACGTTCATTAGTAAAGATTTTGTGGTATATATATCGATTACTGAAGAAAATAAAGATTTTCGTTTAAGTAAGAATATATATATATATATATATATATATATATATATACTTATTTTCAAAATGTAATAAACAAAACATCTTAATTTTCTAGAACAGCATACGTATACATCCTTCAGACTGACGATGATTTATAGGTTCATCGAAACTTGAAATACTATGCAGAAACTAAAACATAAATGGACAAGAAAATCAAATCGACTGAAAAAGGTTATATTTCATATCTAAACTATAACATAGTAATGGCAAAAATGTTATCAATAGATATCGTTATTAATTTCTTAACGTTTAAATGTCAACTTTCTAATATAAAAATGTGTTATCGTAAATGCTTTTAATTGACTTAAATCCTACACAACAAGAATGAAATACTTTAACTTGTTAAAACTATACGAAAATTACTATCTAGGTATATGAATACAACGAATATAATGATTTTAAATTACACAAATAGAACTCATTAAACATCTCTGAGTTTATACTTGCCAAAAGTAATTGTAACCGAAAAAGATAAAATTGTTACAGAATTTAGTTAATTTAGAGGGACGAGTTATAAAGCCAAATTCTCATTATGGAGTCAGGTCCTGACCAGACGTCGAAAATACTGATCCACCCGATTCTTAATGGGTGCCTGTAAGGTTTTAACCTTACAATTACATTAATAATACATTGTCTTCTTTTTCTTTTTCAATAGCCTGATAACAAGAGAAACTAACTTATTCTCTGCCGTGACCTTTTAGCAAAACTTTTCACATGTATATCAAATCTCCCTTTGAAACAAGTCTTTTTCCTTGCTGGGCTTTATTCCATTTTTCATTGAGTGATTTGATTTTTCTTTTCCTACGAAGACCAGTCATAAGAGTTTATTACTCCAGTCCACATAATCTTCCGGCCTGATTACTTCTTGAACGTTTATTCCAAAATGGGTAAATATGGGCCTTGACTAATTAATATTGAAATATAAATTGGCATTTGAGACACCAAGAATTTGGGAAATAGAATAATTGTAGAAAAGTATTGCCTGAGTTAAATACGTTCTGAATATCATTTACCTTTCGACCCTTTTCAAGTAACCCAGACATACTCTCCCGTATGTATGTATTTTGTGCGCCTACTGTTGCTTTAAGATCTAAAATCTGAGTTTTAACTTGTTCTTGATGTTTATTTACACTAAATTCTAACACGACTTGCCTATCTTTTAATTCCTTGAACATTTCTTGATTTTCTTCATGAACATTTCGGCCCTGCAATCCTCAATTTCAACCATCCCAATTTCTCTTACATTCCTCTCTATATTCCTCTATTTTCTCCTCCATAGCCTGTATATGAGTTTTGATATTCGTGACAGAATTATTAGTCTGCACAATATCTTTGCTAACTTGCTCTAATTTATTATCTAAATCTTCCCTTAAATCAGCAATACTTTCTTTACAATTTTTATCAAATGTCTCGGTGATTGTACTTAATTTGTCGTCAAGCAATGTGGTAAGTATTTGCTTTAACTCTGCGGGGTCTGACATTTTGTCTACCCCCCCCCCACACACACACATATATATATATATATATATATATATATATATATATATATATATATATATATATATATATATATATATATATATATATATATATATATGTGTGTGTGTGTGTGTGTGTGTGTGTGTATATATATACCTTCTACTAAAGAGCATCACTTCCAGAATGTAGAATTTTTCTTGGGAGGGAAAACCTTCCATGATGGTTGTGTACTTTAGAAGTTCTTCACATTGCAGATTTAAGACTATTTCCGGCACGGAATCCAGTTGTTGGCTGAGTGATAACAAAAGTGTAAAATTGCAGACAACAACTATTTCTTTTAACTAGGTTTGTAGTTTAGAATTTTGACCCTTGAAAATTACCCACCTGGTGCGAACACTCTATTCGCAGAAGCCAGTACTCGAAATGATGAACCCGTCTCATTTAGCCTAACCGGCATAATCGTGGGACGTAAAACTCAAGGATTTCATTTCAAGGATTTTCAAAATGATGAACGAAACAAAACTTGCGAACTATTAATACATTAACTAAAGATACAGTTGATTTGACGTCTTCATACACATCATATTACTTCTCTTAATATATAGTTTTCGAGTACACATCTTTAATATTTGATTTGTTTTGAATTTTAATTTAGCGTCCCGTTTAGCAGCCAGGTAATATGAGACATGGACCTACATTTTAACGGAGAATTGGAACCATATGAGCTCCCGACGGAAATCAAACCCGGGCCTCTCACGCCAAAAGTGAATATGCTAATCACAACGGAACTCTACTTCTTTGATATTATAGTCACGTGCAAATTAATTGGTGCAAGGTAATTTTTGTCATATTTTTGAACCATATTGATATGATACATTTCTGACACGAATCTAATCAATTTCATAGTTAATATGCCCTTCTTTCTGTTTCATTAGTTTCATTATATGATTTTGCATAGATGCTACAACTTCTGAACTTATGGTATTAAGTTAATTATCATAGAATCACACACAGTTAAGAGGCTGAAGCATAACTTGCTATGTGGAACAGTTCAGTAATAGCTTTCTCCTTTTGTAAATGGGCCACAAATTCTCGATAATGTTGATGTCTCGCTAGTTGACTACCCACTGCAGCACACGAAATTCTTTACTTTTTTCAAAGTGTGAAAAGAATCCAAATCTTGATGGAACACACTATCAGAATCTGATAACTTCTCCAGCGCACGAATAAATTTTCTTTTCATAATATCGATGTGTTTGTCCCACTTCATCATTCTATCAACTGGCAGCAAAAGACAAGTTCTTCATTGATAAAATATTGGAGAAGCAACTTTGAGTCAGGGTGTTTCACTCTGCAAGTATGCTGATGTATTGCTTCGATAGGCGATCTGAGAACTGATCAAACTATACAAAGAATATGCGGGTAAAATTGTAATATACTGCATTTCTGCTCATATTGAAAATTATAAAAGAATGAAAGTTACATCATCATTTTTTTGATTAACCAATAAGTTTAGGTTTAGATTTTCCAATCACATAATATCAATTAGAAGATAATTTGTTAACTTTTCAGAACACATTACTGCTAATCTTTCTGTAATCACAAAGGTAGGAATGAAGAAATATTCCAGAAGTGTATTAAAACAAATAATAGTAAAAATGTAATACTACAGCAATGATTTACACGTACATTCGTATTTGACAAATTTCGTTTCATACTTTTCATAAAATCTGTAATATATTGCAAATCCTATGTTGTTCATTCAGTTAAATATATTTGTATGAATTAATCGCAATCATAAATATTAAAAATAACTACAAATCTTCATTGAATTTAACTAAACACTTCATTTTCAAACACAACACAATATGCATGCACAATAGAATACTCCTTTTGATAATGTAAGTCTATACGGAGATTTTCTTCAACTTTGGGAAAAGAGAATTTAAAAATGTCCGGATACGAAAAGTAAGTTAACAGCACCTCATCATTCAACTAAACACTAAAAGAGTTTCACTTGCAGCTTTAATAATTTGTTGTTCAAGTGTTCCTCAATAACATTTCTTTTTTAGTAGTATTAACTCAGCAATAACTTCCATCAGAAATGTTACACCAGACACCACAAAACCAATAATGAGAAGTACAAAACTTCCTTTCACATCACTCATAGTAATTATGCGAAGATTTTTACTGTCCACATCTTGATTATTAAAGGACAACTCAGAGGTAATAGTTGCAAATTGTCTTTCCCATTCTGTAATGATACCAGAATCTCTTAAAAGTCTCAACATATTATTGAATGGTACCACCAGTGGAGAATTTTTTAAAAAATTGATTCCCAAAAACATTGTTTTAAGGGGTTCTCTCATTAATCGTAACTTTCTTCTAGTTTCGGGGTCTAGATATTCAATTTCCGCAAGGTATCCGGACTGGAATTTCTCGGCATAAACAGCCAACTTCCTCTGATCAGCCAAAAGGTTCAGATCCTTATACTCCTTTATCAATAGAAATCTTTCATTTATAATTCGTAATAAGGGATGAACAGAATCTGTGAATGTTGAGTAATCCCCAATCGCTCTCCATTGTAAGCCGGAATCTACAAATTGTTGCAAAGTGTCTATAGGTTCCTCATACAGAGGAATAGTGAGATAAGACACAAGATTACAATTGTATGACGTCATTAGAAGCATAGATATAAAGAAACACCAAACAAATAGCTGTTTGATTATGGAGTACTTCATATTTGGAACTCCTACACCAACTAATGCACTGATAGAGTACAACAATGAATACGAATATTCTAATTATGGATTCCTTGTATGTATAGGAAAGCATAATCTATGGAGAATTGAAAACAAGTAAAATAGGAGTGAACTGCAGAAAATGTATCCTACAATTGCTCCCCACACTTCAGTGGACAATGGAGAAAATATTGACCATAAATTCTGCTTCAACGTCGGTAATGGTGTCAGAAGTACAAAATAACTATAGTAATATGAAATAGAGTAGTCAAAATAAGGTAAACTATTCCACGTTATATCAAACCCAGGTATACCAACGTGATGACTACCACTCAGCATAAAAACATTGAAAGTCATATTTTTACATTGAGCTCTCCAGTACGGTTCGGCGACTGTCACTGACCAAGAAAAGTTATGTTTCTTTGAAAATTCAGTCATTATTTTATAGTCGAAACCATCGTAAGTAGATCCTTCCACTATAGTCTGTGGAGAGTATGGTTCGATTACCAGTTTCAAAATTATTCCTTGTAGATCGGTTAGTCTTCCCATATTTATTTTCGAAATATATTCTTTGAGACTTTGTTTCATAAGCAATCCAACACTTTCGAATCTTTTTGCGTTTAAGTTATCACCAAATGTATGGTATACAACTGAATATGGGCTAGTTGTGTTAATTGCAATATTTTTGGTTTCAATATTTACAATGAGCAGGTAAGGAAAATACGTTATGTATTTACAATTTAGTAATCCATTTAGTGGAAAAACATGGTCCTGTTCGATAAATATCAACTTTTTAACTGTTCTTTGAATCGACAATTTGTATGCCTCATAAATAGAATGAAGAGTATCACAAATATTGCGAGATGCAACAATGAGTGTCTCGCATTTTTCATCCATAGATTTTACTAGAAATGTGTTCAAGGATTCGAAATTTTCAGTGTTTCCATTTATTAAAGGAACAAGTGATGAGTTTACACTTTCATAAATGTTTCCTTCAATTACAACTCCATCTTCTAAAGTCATTGTACAGAACTGGGAGTAAAATTTCGAATCCAATATAGTTTGTAGGACGTCTTGTGTTGTGCTCATGTCTTTAGAGCCTTCTATTGTTTGAAATAGACATTCAGATGCTGATACCAAGTGAAACAGAACAAATACATTGCACGAAATCAGAACCTGTAAAATTAATAACTCTTTTACATAAAGAGCCAACCAAATATAATATTCAAAGTTATTTTAAACGAAATATATATTCCTTAGACATACTAAACATGAAATGTTAATCTATTACGTGTCCAGAAGTAAAGGGGAAAATGTGAAAGTTGAATACAAAAGTAGTTTGTAAGATTTCATGCTCTTAAAGTGACGTAATAATTAAAGTGTTCATTTTAACAGCGAATTGGAACAATATTTAGTATTAAGTTGGAAAACGTGTTCACAAACGCTGGCAAAGCTATGGAAATACAATAAAAATGATTTTCTCTTATTACATTGCACAAGAGTAGAGGCAACATAAATGGAAGAAGGAAGGGGGACGTGGAGAAATAACATATTTTAGGATGCTAATCAACTACCAGAACTGATGACTTGAGAAAAGGGAGTTCTGGACAAAGACCGACGTTTGGTGGAGGTTTCAAAATATCGAATTCGGCAGAATCATATAAGATGATATTAGCATAAAGAATTGCGTAAATGTTGCTCCAAGATTCAGTCAGATGCGAACACCGGTTATTATTTATCGATTTCATATAAACTTGTGGATCCCATTGAAAGTGAATCAGGCCTTTATCAGCGAGTGACAACCGGGACAAAATTTGGTGTTTGAAGTAGATCCAAAAATCAAAAGAAGAGGATTCAAAGCGATACACATTTCAAACACCTCGATGAAAGAAACAATGAGGTTAGAACTCCGCAGTCTTTGTCTTTCTTGCTCAAAGGGAATCTCCCAGAGATAGTTTGTATCAGAAACACGAAGAATGATAGCAATTTTTTACACAAAGTGCTCCATCGCTTGAGGAAAAGGTCAGCGTGTCATTCCTGATTTTTCCTAGACGTAAATACTTGGCCAAATGCTTAGTATAGGACATCGACAATGAACACAGATTTTCTCCAGAGAAGCCAACGACTCTCCATGTCTAGCATGACTTTGCACGACTATTTTTATTTCCAAAAGAAACAAATCTTTGAAACGACAGCATTCGAGGACAGTTCGAAACCAGAACCGTCATTTGAGGAGGACAGGGGTGGAAATTGACTCTTGAGTTTGAAAAAACAATACTTTTAATAAAGTGTATACTAATATATTAATAATGACCTGAAACTGTATAACGGTGGACAATCTACCTACCACCTACCAAATAATTTGATGCTCTTGTTCAAAATATCCAAGCAACTGTAAGCAGATACTTGAATATGATCTAATGACAAATTTTCTCCGCTCTTCTGAAAATTAGCAACCCTTCCTTAAGTCGATGTAGTGATTAGCAAAATGTGTTTTAAGAGATTTTCAGAGTTATTGATATATTTTTGAGTTAAAGGCTGCATTGTTGTTACTTAACAGATCATAGCTACTACCACGCTGGAGAAACATGTATCGCTACAGAAAGAGCTTAGCAGCGTGCCACTGCTAAAAAGTGCCCACTCTTTTATAAATTGTTCATTGCACTTGTTATATTAATTTGAGAATTTTCAATCCAATGGAACTACGAGGGTGGGCTGATAAGTTCTCGGCCCGACTCAGAAGGACTTGAGCTGCAGGCATGAAAGTGTGAGGCTCTTCAACATAGTCCCCTCGAAGGTCAACACACTTGGCACTTCGATGCTGCAACTTCTCCAACCCCTCAAAAAAAAATTCAAGGTCTGCAAAAAAATGTTCCGCAGCTGTTATCTCCTTTTCATCACTATGAAATTTCTGTCCTTTCAGTGCTGTTTTGAGTTTTGGAAACAGATAATGATCAGAAGGGGCAAGATATGGCGAATAAGGTGGTGGTCAATGCACTGAAACCCTAGATCCCTCGGAAAATCCATTGTTCTGTCAGCCTTGTGGACGGGAGCATTGTCCTGCAAGAACAAGACACCTCGTGTCAACTTTCCCCGGCGTTTTTCTTTAATAGCGTCCTTTACCTTAGCTTGCAGACTGCAGTAATACTCTTCGGTTATGGCTTGTCCCTTTGGAAGGTAGTTTGAGAGTAAATCGCCATACTTATCCCAGAATATTGAGGCAAGCACCTTCCCTGCGGACTTTTGTGCTTTGAATTTTGTGGGGCTTGGAGATCCTGAGTCCATATAAAAAAGCCATTCGTTGCTATCTTTACTGTTTTTCTTCTGTGGCGGTAAAGGTTGAAACCAGAAATAGATAATTTGAATCACTTCCGAATTGGTTAAGGGAGAAGATAGGACCTACCTTACCTTGGTTAGCTTAAGCAATTACAAAAAACTGCAATTGATAATCTCTTTATCTCTCCGATAAATACCACCTTTACGAATACACTTATGTGTCCAGTTGGGAGGATTGCGTGCTACAGCGAGATTTACAGCTATGCCTGAGGTAGTTCACTACCAGAAGAGCCACCCTTATCGAATTATTCTAAATGTAACAAGCCGAGGACTGTTCTGGGAGAAGGCAGCAGTTCTCCAATAGCCAAGGTGGCAGAAATAATCGTGATTGGTAGGCCTACGACAACTTGAACATTAGTTCCAGGCATGGTCAGAGTGATTTTTACGGCTGGGGAGCTGCTGGGTGGAAAACAGCGGGAAGTCACCATTTTTCTACTTTGCTGACAGCAGAAAGAGAACACATGTGCAATAGTCTTTCGTATTTCAAAATATAGTTCCCGAAGTAAAAAAAAATACCCCAAATTCACATTTCTAGGAAAGGAATGGCTTCGGAGGGACTGTTGGAGGAAAGAGTAAGAATGTGGGGAAGATAGATAGGCAAACAAACACATTGAAGAGCAAGAGATTTAGGATACGAACATGGAACGTACATGCCATGTTATAGATATGGAAATTAGAAAATCTTAAAGAGGAAATGAAGCAAAGTAACCTAGATGTGCTTGGAGGCTGTGAAGTTAGATAGGAAGGTAGGAGTGTTGAACAGCCAAGTCAAAAAATGTTTTACTTGGGTAATGAAAACGGTGGTCATAATGGAGTAGAAATAATTGTTGGTAAGCGCTTTAAAGAGAAGGCATTGAAAGTAGAATGTGTTGACGATAGAGTTATGATGTTAAGAGTTAAATGAAAAAAAGAAGGATCTAGTAGTTATACAGATATATGGTCCAACGACTTAGCATCCAATTGAAGTAGTAGAGAAAATTATGAGAAAATAGAAGAAATTATAGGCAGGGAGAAGAGGGGTGCAGGTGTAATTGTAATGAAAGATTTTAATGTAGTTATGGGAGGGGGACAGAAAGGCAGTGTAGTAGACACATATGGTTTAAGTGAAGGAAATGAAAAGACTGGTCAATTCTTGTACAGAGAATTCACTACTAATTGGGAACACGTGCTTCAATCAGCACAAGAGAAGAAGATATACAGGAAAATCTGCTACAGATAGTGGAAGATATCAAATAGGCTATGTTATGATTCAGGACATATATAGGATCAGCTTGAAGAACGCGAAGCCCTTCCCGGCGTTAAGATTTATTCTTGTCATAACGTTGCGCTGGGGAAGGTGGATATTCAACTAAAATGTAGGTAAAAAGATTCTGAATAACAAAAAGTTGAAAAACGAGGAAGTAAGAAATCTTTTCGCTGAGAAATTTGAAGAAAAACATTTAAACGAGTAAAGGATAGATTCAGGTAGTAACAAAAGGTGGGAACATATTACATTTTGAGTACAGCAGGCTACAGAAGTAGAAGCAGGTTACCCGGGAAAGGATTACGTGGAAACAAGTTGATATAGAAGGAGGCAGAAAGATATACAGGAAGTTAAACACTTAGTTGTCAAGGGAAAGAAACAAAACAGGGAGTTTTTCAAAACAAAATGCGAGAACACAGAAGAAAAAATGAAATGAAATCTTTCAGTTTTACGTCCCACGATTATGCTGGGTAAGCTAAAAGAGACGGTGATGATAAGAAATGAATAAAACGGGGGAATGAAGAAGGTGGGACGAAACGGGAGAACCCAGAGAAAATCCACGAGCACGGTGTTTGTCAACTACAAAGAACACAAGGCGTGCGCTGGGATCTAACCGGGGGTGAAGGCTCTACCGCAGAGCCACCGCGCCCCTGAGAACACAGAGGAGTTAAAACAAGTTGGCATACATGAATTAATGTAGAAGGAGGTGAATCTATAGAACTTCAGAGGAAAGAAGTGGTTATTATGATGGCAGTAGAAAATAGAAATGGCAGCATAGCGAGAGAATTGAAGTCTTAGGAAGATAGAAAGAAAATGTTCAGGACTTTTATGAGAATAGGCAGAGACCACGTGGCCTAGGTGTTGAAGTAGAAAATGAAGTGGGCGAGGATGGTAAAGGGTTTAGTATTCTTAGGGAATGAGTTTGAAAAAGCTATGTCAGCGAATAGAAATGGAAAGGCAACCGGGATAGATAATATACAAATCGAATTATCTAAAAATATGGGAGAAAAAGGGCGAATTGTCTCGACTGTACAATGAAATAAATGAAACACGAGAGTGGCCAAAAGACTTCCTGAAGATGATCTTGATACAGATAGGTAAGGAATCTCACCCAAAGTAATGAGAGGATTAAAGAACTATTATTGTCATATCTCATATAGGAAAACTTCTACTTTGAATACTGAACATAAGGTTTTATAGAAAAACAAATTAAGAAGTTGAGAAGAACAGTTCGTTTTCAAGAGAGGTAAGGGCACAAGTGAAGCGATTGGATTGTTAATGGTGATCGGTGAAAGATTTATAGAAAAAGGAAGAGATGTATATGTGGTATGTGAATAGTTAAAAAGTGAATCAGACCTTCAGCAGCGAGTGACAAGCGGGTCAAAATTTCGTATTTGAAGTTCATCCAAAAACAAGAGAAAAATCTTTCAAGACGCTACACACTTCATAAAACTTGACGAATTTCCATAGAAAAGAAAACTTCAGTGTCTTTGTCTTTCTTCTCAAAGAGTACCGCCCAGACGGAGAACAAAAACACTGTTTTAGCGAAAATACTTCGTCGGTTCAGGAAATAGTCAGCATGCAACCCCTGATATTTCCTAGACGTGAATACTTCACCACGGTAACATGCTGAGTATACAGCATCGATAATGAACATAAATATCTTGTCTATACAAATCATCTACTCTCCACGGCTAACATAACTGGATCTTCACGCCTCGATTCTTTTTATATCTCACGGTCATTAGTTGCACATGTGCAATCTGTGGAAAGGATTCCAGTTTGTTTCTCGGATCACATCGGGCTGAAGCTTTTGAAGGGCTAGTTATGACTATCCAGTTACCACTTCAAAAGCTTCTGAAATATAATAGCTTATGGCACCTAAATACCTGCATCCTTTCTGAGCCAGAATTCCAGCAGTTCCTATGCCAGCGCTGGATAGAAATTAATCAGCAAATTTTGCGACTGAACAATATTATTCAATGGTGGGAACAACGGTGCAAACCAGCTTTGAAACAAATCTGTGAAGAATACAGGAGAGAAGGGTCACAGGGATTCCATGAATAATATAATTAATACTCTCAGCTTCTATGGGACTATCATACGGTATTCCTTAACGGTGAACCTGTATTTCCACAAATTAAATAGGTAAAGGCTTTTTTGTTAATCTTACACCACAGAAGACTCTATGGTGTTACTGTCCACAGTAAAGTCTCATCAGTGTTTCCCACAGAGCCTCCGAGTCTTGTACATATCAGGGCTGAACGTCGCAGAGCCAAGCAACAGATTATTCATAATATACTGGATGATAAAGGTGTTTTATGTGAAGGAACTAATATTATTCCATACTTTGTGCGCTATTTTGCCGATTTATATCGCAACCATGATGTTCCAGTTAGTGATAACGATGTTTTCGATACCTTGAGTCCTCTCCCAGTTGAACTCCAAGCAGAGCTTGATGCTCCCTTTACCGAAGCAGAAATTCAGCATGCCCTCATAGACAAAAAAGAATAAATCTAGTGGCATTGACTCCCTACCTTACGAATTTTACCAAAAATTCTCAGATCTTTTCATTCCTTTTTTACTGAGCTTTTTAATGCCTTTCGATCTAATTTACAAGTCGGCAAAACATTTACGCACAATATTATAGTGATCATTCCTGAGCAGCCCAAGAGCACGTGAATCACTCATTTTAGACCTTTTAGTCTCGCATGTTGTGGTTATAAACTACTCGCAAAAAGTTCTAGCAGCTCGGTTACGTAATGCTTTAAGTTCCAATCTGTTACCAGAACAATTTGGCCACGATCAGCAGCATCCTACATATCTGGCTTTGTCGAATATTAGGGACACGATAGCTTATTTTCAAAAGCGTCCGAAATTAAATTGAGCGCTTTTGAGTACTGATTTTTCTCAGACCTTCGATAAACTAAGCCATCAGTACTTATTTACAGTTCTTGAGAGGCTTCATTTCGGGCCATTATATTTAAATTTCCTTACAGCGTACTGCCCAAATTAAATTGAACGAAACCTTAACGCATGTCTTTCCAATTAACTGGGGGCTTATTGAGGGATGCCCCTTGTCCCCCATGCTATACAACATCGCCGTTATGCCGGTTCGGCATAAGATTCGAAATGAAATAACTTGATTGTGTGTTCCTCCGGCTACTATTAAACTTCAGAGTTTCATTTGCTTTTTCTTTCGCACCCAGCGCGATACTATCCTTAATAATCTTCAGATATTTAGTCAACTGTCCGGTGTGGAATTACATCCCATGAAAACCATATTACTTGTTTTGAATGATACGTCTTCTTGCACCTTTGTCTCTCCCTTCCCTGTAGTTAACACCCATAAAATTCTTGGGATTACTTGGCATACCAATATAAAAGTATCTATTCAGGCAACATATGGAGTGGCTGTTCGTAAGGTCGTTAACTTGCTTTATAAACACAAAGCTCGCATTCTTACATTACTTGAGCGAGCGACCTTCTTAAACACTTTGCCTTCAGTTTATTGTACTATATAATGCAGATTTTTCAACTTTCTGTATCACACGCCAACACACTTAACAAAGATGTTTGCCTTTTTGTGGTATTAATCGATACTGCGAGTACATCGTAGAACTGTGTGTACGAACAAATAAGTAGGAGGGTTAGGTATTAAAGACGTGGCCCTTCAAGATCGTTGTCTGCTATTGCACCATACGTGCCAGCTGTTAGCTTCCTTTTCTGAGTCTTTCTCCGCGTGCCATATAATGCGTTGCCTTCGACGCGTGACTCTCAGTTTACCTGTTTATATTTGGAATTGGTCCCAACCTTACCATTGCCTACGCACCGTCATTCTGGACAATTCTTGTGCTCTTATCAATTACACAGCTATTGAAGATATGACTGTGAAGAAATTGTAAACTTATTATGCAAATTATCTCTATATCCCCCTAAATGTGTTATTTGCCATCCCAATTGTTCTTGGGCGCAAATTTGGCATAATATTAATTCATCTTTTTAACCACCTGGATTGAGAGAGTTATGGTATATGTTAGTGCATAATGTATTTTTTACTAACCATCGAGCATGGGAAATCGGTTTTCCACCTGATGGTCAATGTATCCGATGTGGACAAGCTGACACACTCATCCATCTCTTGCCAACATGTCCATCCATCCAGCATTTGTGGCGTAGCTATACACATATTATAGCACGTATACTTCGTGTTGAACAACAATTTATTAATACTGAGCCGTTTCATCTTCTGCCTGATTTCAAACACTTCTCACGTCCTTTTCCAGTGTGATTAACTATTCACACAGCGGCTATATTACTTACCGAAGATGAGCTGGTGACACAAGCAATGTACATTTTAAAATACAGTGCTCTTTAAAAATAATGCCATCAGATCTACGCTTGAGTCATTTTGCTCAATACCCAATTGCTGTTTCCTAATTTTTTCGCCTGTGTTTGTGTGTATACTTCATGTGATTGATTTTTAATTGTATTGATTGGTGTTCTTTGTAATTTGTGATTACTTTTCTGTTCTTATTATATATACATATGATATGTAATTTCTCGCAATAAAAAAGAAAAAAAAGTTGAAACAGCACGCGTTTACTAATCTAACCGTTGGTGGTTCGCGCCCACCTTAGGATAACCATACATTTTTTACTTGTTTAAAGTGTTGTTTAGACTCACCTTAATGTAAACACATTACGCATATAGTCGATTTAACATATTTTGGGGAAGTAGTTTTATGGTTTATTGACGCTTACGGCATGCGGAACATACCTAGAACATACTAGGCACGTTCCCCAGGTACATGTCAGGCATGTGTCTAGGGGCGGGCATAGACTATGGCTATCACCTGCCATACATGTGATTTTTCTCAGAAGTTTATAAGGCACATAGTGGACACATTCCTATGTACCTGAGGGAACATGATAGGCTTATGCCCGCTATGTAATTGTGCTGTTAGGGTATAAGGCATCTTACAACACAAGGAAAGAAGTAACACTTTTTACAAGGCGGTATACTCTACACATTCAGATTTTTGTGTTCATTAACGTTACGCAAACTATAACAAGAGAACGTATTAATTGTATCGCAACCGATCGGGGAAAGTAATGAAATCCTTCGTTTACATAAAAACTAATCTCCAAATAATATCTGTAAGTTCAAATCAACCATACTACCTGATTAAACAAATTGCCAAATTAAATGGGGGGCAAGTTACGAAAAACAAAAGACCTTAGAGAAGAAATAGGAGGATAACTAGAAGAAGAGAGCAGAAGTGTACAGACGAAGGTAAGATAGAAAAGTAGATACTACAAGAATGGCAATCGGATCTAGAAAATATGCCGCGCTATAACCGTCGACTCTAAAGCCAAACATGTATGTTAATATGCCAGAACAAATGGCCTATTAAATTCGTGACCCACAAATGTCTCTCCATGTGCGAGAACGGGTCCATGTCGTCGATAAGAATCTCATAAAGAACAAAAACTTTATGAAATTCTTACCACCCACTGTATCTGGGCAAACTCCTGGGGATTACTGCCGGATTTACCGGAAGGATGGTGTGGTCTCTTAATTTAGAAATGTATATATTACAAAAATATGCGACTCCTTAGAATAGCTAAGGAGAAGAATAAGAGGTAGATAGAGAAAATCTAAGTCAAAGAACGTTACGATATTTTGATGAATATAAATATACAACAATTAAGAAATAAAATTATTTAGTGATGGCAAAGGAAATTAAGACAAAAATTTGCAAATCGCTGCAGTTCACAAGGGTGCTGACCTTGAATTTCTACTACTATATTACTCATAAACAGAAACGAAACTCTTTAAGGACGGGATGCCTTTTCACCCTGCTACGGGAGTAACCTGCCGTAGGAATATAGTAATATTATGATATCTGTCCTATCCTATACACAAACGACAATTGATTCATCTCCATGCAAACATTCACGCTTAAAGTAAGAATAAATAAGTAAATAACTACAAACAGAAATTACTGTGTAAGCTAGTCACTTGTGCACGTTAACATAAACTACACAACTATTTAATAGCGGTGTATTACACTCAGCAAATATCTGAATATACACAGAAATATTTGAAGAACATCACTGCATGCGCCATCATTGCTGGATACTGGATTAACGTACACTAGCATTTGCATTTCAAATTTTCGTAAAGCATAGACTATGGGCGAATGGGAGAAAAATATGTAAGAAAAACGAAATACTAATCGCTAGCAACAACACTATTCTTCTCACTATTCGATCAATTTATTTCACTCGCGATGGCTTCATTTCTTTTTTTCTGAGTGGTTACGATGATGCAATTAAATTGCAATGTATAAATATAGCCAACTCTAAATGCAACACTCCTTTAGTACGAACCCGTGACTGTGGCCCAGTGGCTTAACTACGTTTCATGGACCTCCCTGCAAGAGAATATCGAGTGTGCCCCGCCCTCAAAATAATTTTTTGTGGAATTATAGATAACATAATAAATAACCATACTTTCCTATATCTCTGAATAATGAGTTAAATGCATGAAACTACTAGGCTTAAATATTAAAAAATGGAAACCGCTTTGCTGTACATATAATTTATTCAATAAACTTCAGAATGAAAGATGGAGTTTCGTCTTTGCAGTCAGCGACGCCCATCGTAATGAAGAGTACCAGGAATTAATTGAATGGTTTCCTTCTTGCTTTCTTGTCAGTATAATCCTTTAATAACTCCCGTAATCCATTTTTCAGCTTGCCCGCATTTATTAAGAGCAGTTCTAGATTACTTAAGCTATTTTGCCCCATTGTGCTTCTCACATAGTTTGATACTAATTTCAATTTTGAGAACAATCTCTCTGCATAACTAACAGAGACAGGGATCGTCAAAAACGACAAATACACGGCAAAAAGTTCTGAAAAGCTAGATGCCAATGACTTAATTTCCCAATTGAAAGCCTTGTAGATCAAACAGAATTCTGAACTCTTATTTCAGATCTGAGCTGTTTCACAATGCAAATCACTTCCATTGGAAACGGAGAACGAATATTACAACTGTAAGTCGTTTGAAGTATCTGTGCCCTTCTTAGATTTCGATCATCAGTGAGATCAATTATATTGGCAGAAAACAAAAAAAGAAAAATTTGGATACTGTATAACGCAAAGATGTAAAACGACATTGGTACTTTGAATTTAATATATCAAATAGTTTAGTATAAATGTTAATTCTAAAGTTTGATTTAATATTTCCCGTCGAGTAAAATATAGTAGCCTATAGAAGCCGAACGAACTGAATTTCATTCCTTTTTTCGCAGCGCTTGATCTACACGTGAAGCCTATCAAAGATTATAAGCATATGGTGAATTAACATTTTACTTGTAGCTACAAGTGGCTACTTTATTGGCTGAAGCAAAAAAATGAAAATGTTTACTCCAGCGTGAATCGAATGCTGGACCCTTGGCAAATGAGTCACACATTCTACTGATTCTGCCACGACGTCATTTGGTGAACTCGCGACACGTTCGATATATGAGACGAGTCGGAATTTTTAAGACGCTTTTCCTCTGGTGTATTAGGTCATTGCGCTCTACAGTTTGTAATATGAACACTAAATGTGTACCATCACCTTGAAAAAAATGGGCAGGAAGTTCATTTACCAAATTATGCTTTTTCCTTGTAAGATAGTTCAATTATATTTAGCGTTCTCACATTAGTATATACTGTACATTGCAATTCTGAACTTTTATCGTTTCAAATAGTTTAATAGTTTCAAATAGTTTATTTCATTTTTCGTTCATATTTATATGTCTTGATTCGTTTGATCTAAACCCACTTCCCGTCTCTTGAAGTCCTCGTCTTCAATAAAGATCAGATCAGAAAAAATGTCAATTTCTACACCGTGACTATATCAAAGAGGAATCAATCCATAATTTGAAATTACACCCGAATCTAAAATTTTAATCTACCTAAATTCCAACAACGAGAATCAGCGCACATAATTCACGCGCAGTATACACTTACTAAGGAAGGGGAAAAGTGTTATTTTAATTTTTTTTTCAAAGTTTAGCAATCCTTTAGCGAGACTATATGAAAAGTGGGTCTGCAGCTTAATGTGGAATCTGAGTCACATCAGCTTCCACCCACACCAAAGTTGCGTACGCTAACCGCTTATTCACGAGGGAGCTGGAGAAAAGTATTATTTTTTAAGATATTCAATCTTGATTTTTCACAATCTAGCAATCATAGATGATAATCACAGAATATGTAATGCTAGGATCACAGAACAAGTAAAATACAAATTAGCCAATCATTGTTAACAAATAAAATCAAATATTACCTTCTGGTGATATCTGGCTGTAAAAGAGTACATTTTCCGTTGCAGCAGTTAATTAACAAGTAAAATTGTATTTAATGTTATAAGTAAAATGTTATATTATAGCCTCAAAACAAATTCCAGTTTCATTATAGAACATATTATATTAGGTACAGTAAAATAAGCAGAAGAAATAACGCCAGTATCCTTAGATTTATCTGAATTTCCAAAATGTAGAAAGAAAACTCTGGACAGGAAGTGAGTTTCAACTGAGCTTAAACGTATCTGTGGTCTTATTGATTATTACGTTGTTATTTCATATCGTTCGTTTGTAACACGCTATTTCATTTGTTTAATTATTTATGTATTACTTATTATAGCGTAGTTAGTTTACTTATCAGCCAACAAGATAAAGCTGAAAAATATTGTTTTGTAAGCTAATACTGTGAAAGATATACGATATCACAAAGAACAAAGCATATATTATATCGTAATAAGTAGACAAAATCAGGTTAACAAAGACATAGAAGTATAAATACTGAAAAAATAATGACCTAAAATTATAAGGTAGTTACGACGGTTACGAAAAATTAGGTAGAATACTAACTTCAGAAATAATTGACAGTTGGAGGCAACTTGTGTTCCATTTTATATCAATAGATCTATGAAGGGTTACCAACTCTACCCTATTGTAAGCAATTTCCTGAATTTGGAACAATATTTAATTTTTTTCCCGTCTCCCAATTTGATTTAATCTGAAAGCACGGAACTCCTGGATCTACAAATGACAACAGAGTCTTATTTATGTCAGCTGTTTACAAATTTCAAAATTTGCAGACTGGCTGAAGGGAAGAAGAAATATACAGAAAGTAGAATGTATCACTCCATTTATATGTTTTATTCTCTTCATTGATTATTGAAGACATGAATATAAAATTTACAACTTCAACAATCATGATTATATTTTACTCTTTGCTTTGAAATTCTTGCCACTCAACCATTTGTATGAAAAGTATAATACACTTGTATAATATGTATGAAAAGTAATTTTAAAAAGTCACTACTGCATATGCTGTTGTTCGTTTGGCAAACTATTGTAGATTCTTGGGAAGAAAATTGAAGCAGTAAAACATTTGGCAGAATCCACATGTAGCACATTTTGTATTGTGCCTTATTTGGGAATGCCGCAGAGAAAGTTGTCGGTAGTTTAAAGCAATGATTTTCGTTTCACAGTGTGGAACTGTAACACACTTAGAAACTATGCTACAATACAATATTCCAACTTGAAGTAGTGCATATACAACTTCTGGTTGCAATACATTAATAATATTTAAAGGTATAACTTTATCCTCGGAAGTTGAATCCATAAAAAAGCCATTACTGGCTATCATTTAGTACTTTTATTCTATGTCCATGAATGTTTAAACATAAATCTACAATTTAATCTACTTCCGGATTGAATAGAGAGTTAAGGAACGAAGTAAAATCTTCCGTTGGGAAGTTGATACGAGTCCAAAAACTGCATCTCGATATCTCTTACCATTTTTGTTCTACGGGAATAAATATTGCAACCAGAAGTATTCGTAAATTTAAAGCACTTTAATTTTGGCAGAATATAGCGGGTTTTGAAGGCATATTCTCTTAGGACCCTGAATCGTTTGCAGAATATTATTTTGTTTTATAGCGATACATGTTAAAACCGAAAAAGGTAATTGGAACCATTTCCGGGATAATAGAGGGTTAAGGGAGAATACTGAACCTAGTCTTGTTAAATGAATCGATTTCAGAAAGCTGCATCTTAATATCAGTTACCGTTTCTGCTCTCTGGAAATCAATATTAAAATCGAAATTTGAACTACTAAATTCGAAACACTAAATTTGAACTACTTTCAACTTTGGTAGTGTATTATGAATTGTCATGGTTTGTTTCATTTAAGTTGCTTGAAATAGTGAATTATTTGAAACAAAATCCCATCAGGATATTTCTGACTGTTTTTTCTCTCTGGAAACAATTATTCAAATCCGAAGTAATAGTAAATTTAAAGCACTTTGGATTATGTAGATTCATGCCATAGTGTTGATATATTCCCATTAAGACACTGAATCATTTGTAAAAAGAACGCTCCTGCTATCTCTCAGTATTTTTGTCCTATGATGATAAAGTTGAAACTGGAAATGGTTGAAACCGGAAACCACTTCTTGTTTTCGTATAGGGTAAAAGAAGCAGATGGAACCTATCTTGGGACGCTGAATCGATTGTAAGAAAGAGATTCTCAATATATCTTATGATCTTCGCTCTGATGCCTATCGACAGACGGACGGATGGACGGACGAAACCATTCTAAAAGACTTCCGACAGATATGCATAGCATAATTTGAAAGTTTAAAATAAAGAACCAATTTTAAAGATTTTCTGCTCAGAGCGGATATTCTTGACCCTCATATAACTAACTGGTTCAGTAGCTGGCTTTCGAAAAGAAATATTCGATTTATGTCAGATGTTTCGTTGAAACAACGAACGCATGCAAAGTGCCGATGATCATGAAGCAGGTAGTTCTACAAGCACTCAATACAAATTTCACAGTTGCATGCGGACGAGGTTGAGAGATCTGAAGGAATTTATTAAATGCCTTCAATTGGTCGTTGATAGTGTGGTAGATGTTTACCACACTTTCATTGCTTTGTTATTATATTATTAGCAATCCTTACAAGACTCGAGAACAGTTAATACGGGATAAAAGGAAATGAATAGATTTAAGATATGCTCAATGGATCCAGGGCCGCCAGGTCCCAGAGTGAAATGATCCAAATTTGCAAATGACATCGCAGCCACAGTTCACAGATGAGCAATCACTCCAATTGTATTTATATATTGCAGTACTAAATAGATGCGTCGTCAAACAAACAACTCTTCTTACGAAAGCACAAATACCAAGGAAACACAATTAGACGATAACAATGTACAGAACAGAATCATGATGTATTCACCGATCAAAGTCTATTAACTAATTCTCAAACAGTATGGAAATGATATGGATATAGAAACGATACCATGATTTGATCGATATACCATGATTCTAAACAATTTCACCCTCCTATGGTGAAATACCACTTAAGTTTCATTGCGTGGTGTCCAATTTGGAAAGATGGTCCTAATGACATTTTCTGGGATAAGCACATTAACGCAATAAAATACATTTAGATATTGCAAGATATATATATATATATATATTTTTTACAAAGATGTATCAAGTCTTACAATATCTGGTACACAACATTTCTGTATTTGTAAGAGTACAAAGAAAACATGTTAACATTCAAAGTATAGTTTTTTGAATTGGACTGTCTATAGCCACCTTCCTATCTGTTTTTAGAATCCATGTCAACGTCATATCTCTGTTTTCACCTCCTGCTGGTTAGTGATACATCGTGATTTAAACAAGTGTTTCATGCACCGAAACAGATCGTAATCTAAAACAGCAAGGTTAGGAGTATATGGTGAATGTATTTCTAATACCTTATTCATAAATTTTACGTTGCGTTTTCTGGGACGACTAGGTTTTGCTGTGTCCTGTTGTAACAGGACGTGCTTTTAGTTCACCAGTGCAGAATATTTCTGGTGAAGTGTAGCATACATTCGCTTCAATTGTTGGCAATGGTCGTCATTGATGGTAAAGCCGTTAGGAACGATTTCGTAGGGATTAACAACTCCGTAGTTCCACCAAACACAGAACATGACTTTATGCGTGAAACAGTCCTGCTTCCAATAGCTCTTTTAGATGACCCTTGCTCAATCACTGTTTCTCCACATCCGGATTTCAGAAAAACACTCACTTTAGTCCCATGCGACAATATGTTTCAAGAAATGCACATCACGAGTATTTTACAACAGTTATCGGCACAAACAAACAGTTTTCTGGGCGTCAGCTGAGGTCAACTCACATGACACAATGTGACAACCCCTTGTGGTTTTGCCAAGTTCGTGAATCAGACATACTACTGTAGGTTAAGACATACTACTTAGTTTGACAATCATCATGTGCTGGTGGATGGATTTTTCTTAATGACGTGTAGTATAATCTTACGATCTGTTACGCTGGGGAAGCGTACCTACGCTATCTATGACACTTTTTAAGCCTGTCCAAAATTTATGAAAACAACAAGTTGATGTGTTGAGGTTCACAGACTCTTCCTTTATCTCATGACAAACGTTTTGATTTACTACTGCAGCGTTATTCCTAAGTCCAAACACATACATAAACAGTTGACGTATCAAACGTCGTTGAGCACTCATCCCGTTACTGCAACTAAAAGGTGACTGAAGATCGGAAGTGGGCTTCGTGTTGAATATTTTACTTGCTACACGATCTCTTGGACCAGTTTGACCTTGTACTTACTGTCACAACGCACACACACACACGCACACACACAAAAAAAAACACGCAAGTTCTATGGGTTGGAAGTGACTTCTTGTACTTTCCTTTAGAAACAGATGCCACTAAAGTACAGCGAGTCAAGTGCGAGGAAAGCTAGTTGATACTTAATGCAATGTTATTATATGCATATATTTTGAGTACTCCATTATGTCGAATATGTATGGGATGTCCAGTGTCTTGACAGGGCTTTCATATGTATGTTGTTTAATAAAATCTCTACGCTTCCACTGCGCCTTTATATTTGTTTTTGGGTCTTTGAACATACTAAATATGATATGAATAGTAAACACTAAAGCTGATGTACAAAAGTTGATTGAAAGTTAGAATAAAGAATATGCTCTCTTGAAATGTATTTTCCTTATAATTAATTGTTAGAGAAAGCTGATATTCTAGAATTGTTGTCAGACTTTTTTCTAAAGTTATTGTTTTAACGCGAAGTACGTGTTCGATTTTGCTGCTTTAATTCTCAAACCAAATTTATGTTTTCAAAACTACAGAATGCAATTGAATTATTTGTATTAATACTGCTTAGTGATAAACCAGATACTTAAACTGCATTTGTCACTGTTTAAGTTTATTCCACGAGAAGTACAGATTCTACTTCTAAAATAAAAAACTGATTTGATTATCTAAGATATGATTATTAGCTCTCCGTTTGCTCCTACGCTTAATAAGTGATTTGGTTGAAAACGCATTCTCTTGCATTACCTTAAATTTTGACGGTAGCTTGTCAATAAACCAAAATTATGGGTGAAATCATTAAATATAGTCTATTTAGAAGATATCCGTTGGTTCCTAATTATGATATTGCTACTTCGATAAATTCTTGAGAAGCTTATTAACCCTCGAGTAGTCGCGCCGCGGTCAAAAGCACCGCAGGGAAATTATTTTCGATCGTGTGTCCATTCTGTTTGTCCGACAGACTTTTCGGTCTAGTTAATCTTCCCCCTCACCTTCCCGAACATTTCTGCTCAATCACTCCGTTATCTGTTGTTTAGTTTAACTACTAGGGATTGTTTAGTGATTCTGCAGTGCTTTCCACCGCGCGCGACTAACCGTGTAATGTTTTTTTTCTTAGTGTTTCGCTCTGGACGTGACCTTTGCTTTGATGTTTTAAGCTTTATAAACGTAAATATTATTTTAATGGACAGAAAAAAGGTCGACAGAGTTAACAAACTGATACCAAGTATGAAAAAAGAGAAAATTAGAAATGAACAGCTTAAAACGATGAAGGGAAATGTCAGGAATGGACTATTTGGATAAATCAGGCGAGATGATCTCTTGGAAGCTTTGTCTAAGGAAGATCATAACAAATATATATATATATATATATATATATATATATATATATATATATATATATATATATATATATATATATAAATGAGTGGACACGAAAGGTGAAGTGGGGAGTATGCGAGCGAATCTGAAGATCTTAAACCCAGAAATAACCAGCGATTTCCCGAATGTAGTCAGAGCAGGAGAGGACGAAATAAGCAACTACGAAATGTGGAACAGTGTAAATTTGAAGATAACCTAAAATAATTCAATGTTGTGCTGTATGGGTGAAATTTCAAAATAACAGCACCTTAAAATAATTCAATGTAAATTTGATTTGATTTCAATTTAGCGCCCTTTTCAGCATCAAGGCTATGTAAGACGTGGACCTACTGCTTAACGCAGGATCCGAACCACATGAGGTCCCACCGTGAATCGAAGCCGGAAGTTCCACACCAAAGGCGTGTATGCTAACCGCTTAGCTACGAGTGAGCTCTAATTCAATGTAAAATGCGCTGTGAAGCTTTGTTTTAGTGTTATGTTTATATAGTATATTTTTAAATAATTTACTATTGCATTTCTAATTTTAGACGAACCAGAATTGACAAAAAGATCACCATCAGATTTAGAATTTTCAATAAAACCAGTGCGTAGCTATCTATCTAAATAAATATGTAACGGAAAAAAAGTAACATTTTATTCCAAATGAGAAATAAAAAAATGGACATGTCTAATGGTAGGTTTCTCTAATAGTTATTACTGTAAAACTTATTATAATAATAAAAATGTTATTCCCTCTTAATTAGAAAATATACAAAAGTACGTTTCTAATACAAGAAAAATGTTTAAAACGATATTTGCAACACATTATATTCGTGCGGTCCTTTTGACCGCGCGCGACTACTCGCGTTACTTTTTCAGCGCGACTTCTCGAGGGTTAACTTACATTTGTTGAATCACACATTTGGCATATTTTCTTGATGCTCATTTATTTAAATTTTCTTCTATTCATTTAATTCCTGTACTATTTTGAGTGTACTTCTCACTCAATCCTCTCTCATAATTTTTTTCTATCCTCAACAAGTAGCCAAGAAGTTTTCTTTTTTGGCTACAGTATAAATCATACATAAGTAATGCAAAGAAAGGGCTTAAAACAAACAAAAATCAAGAACTAGGCGAGAGCGCACCATAAAGCTGAAAGTATATAACAAGAAAGTAACTAAAAAAGCAACACTCTTAGAGAGCAGCATCTTTAGCTGCTGAGTTGTCATTTTCCCGATTATCCTCATGTCCAGTACCCACAGACTACAAGGACAAAGTTCTGTTGCTGTAACTGATAGCATCTCCCCAGTGTCTCTCAGTAGAGTAATAAGCATTCAGTAGCGCTTTGTTAGTCAGTACAATAACCAAACGAAATAACGTAATTTGGAGCACATAATCACGGGAAAGTTTAACACTTGTTAATTTAGCAGTGAATAACCGAACTAAACTACAAAGTGTTCTCTATGTGAAGAAAGAACTGAATTCTTAGTTTTTGAATTGCACATACAGCAAACATTAAAGTGGAGATATTATTACATAGAAAAAAGTGATTTAAAATATATGATTTAATTCTTTATCCTTCAGGTATACACTAAAAGACATTAACTTGCATAATTTTAATCTTTTTTCTTCAATTTGATTCTACATGGGAGTTATTCTTAACAAACTATTGCTTTAGTAAAATATTCCACAACTTATAATACACTAGACATGGCAAGTCCAATTATAAGTATAACAAAATTTCCTTTGATATCATTCATTGTTATTATGAGGAGAGATTCATTGTCCATATTTTGATTAACCAATGAAATGTCAGAATTATTACGTATAAATTGTCTTTCCCATTGACCGATGATACCTGAACCCCTCAAAAAATTTAACATGTTATTGAAAGGTACTACGAGAGGAGAATTTCTAAGGAATGTGATTCCAAGAAGTCCTGTTTCAAGACGTTCCTTCATCAATCGTAACTTTCTTCTAGTGTCGAGGTCTAGATATCCAATATATGCAAGATATCCAGATGGGAACTTTTCAGCAAGAACAGCTAACTTCCCTTGATCTGCCAGAAGGTTCAGATCCATATAGTCCTTTATCAGTACAAATCTTTCAATTATGATTCGTAGTAAAGGATCAACTGGATCTTTGGAAAATGCCCAAAGTTCAACCGCTCTCCATTGTAAGACAGACGCAATAAATAGTTCAAAAGTGTCTATGGGTGCATCGTATACAGGAATAGTCATGTAAGAGACCAGATTACAGTTATATGCTGTGTTCAAAATTGTAGATATAAAGAAACAGCAAACAAACAGGTGTTTCATTATAGAATACTTTATATTTGGGACTGCCAAACCAACTAGTGCACTGATTGAATGCAACAATGAATATGAATATTCTAAGTAGGGATTCCTCGTGTGGATAGGAAAACACAGCAAATGTAAGAGTGAAAAGAAGTAAAACAGAAGCGAACTACAGAAAATGTGTCCTACAATTGCTACCCAGACTTCAGTAGACAATGGAGAAAATATTGACCATAAATTCTTCTTCAACTTCGGTGAAGGTGTCAGAAGCACCAAATCAGTATAATAATATGGAACAGAGTAGTCGAAACTAGGCAAAAGTTCGAATGTTACACCTAAACCAGGTATTCCAACATGATGATTATCACTTAGCATTAAACTATCGAAAGACATATTCAGAGATTGAACTGCGTTGTATGGTTCAGCGACTGTCACTGACCAAGTAAAGTTATGCTTCTTTGAAAATTCAGTCATTATTTTGTAGTCAAAGCCGTCAAAAGTAGAACCTTTCAATACACATTGTGGAGCATATGGTCCCAAAACCAGATCTATAATTACTTCTTGTAGATCATTTAATCTTCTTCCATTTATTTTCGAAATATATTCCTTGAAATCGTAGCTGTTGAGTGATCTATTAATTTTGAATCCTTTAGGAAGTAAGTTATTTCCAAGCGAGTGGTAAGTAACCGAATATGTTCTTGATGAGTTGACTGCAAGTTCTCCACTTTCAATATTTACGATTATAAGGTACGGAAAGTACATTATTTGTGCACAATTCCGCAATGCATTTATTGCTTTTAGATTACTAGTACCTTGTTCCAGAAATATCAACTTTTTAACTGTTCTTTGAATTGAAAATGTGTATGCCTTTTGAATTGAATGAAGTGTATTACAAATGTTGTTAGATGCAATAATAAATGTTTCGCAATATTCGTCCATTGATTTAACAAGAAATTTATCCATCGATTCCAAATTTTTCATATTTCGAGTATTTCCATTAATTAAAGGTAGCGAAGTCTTGAGATTCTGATAAATTTTCCTTTCAATTGTAACTTCATCTTCTAAAATCATGGTACACAACTGGCATTCAGAATGTAGTATATTTTGTAGTATGTCGTATGGTGTGTCCATGTCTTTAGTAGAGTTCATCGTTTGAAACAAAATTTTTGAAGTTGACACCAAGTGAAACAGAGTAAAGATGATCCATAAATTCAGAACCTGGAAATAAATAGTCATTTGAGATTAGCAACCATTCACTACAGGCTTATTATAAACGAAGCATATTATTCTGACATTTATAAAACATAAACTTTCATAAGTACTCAATATATGAAATAGAGAACGGAAAGTGTGAAAATATAAGAATAAATCAGTTCATTTATACGTCAATATTGCGTGTTGCATGACGTAATCATTTATTCCTGGTGGTAAAGCTTAAACTACTGGTAGCATATTCTATAATAACTAAGTTTTGCAGTACTAAGTCGGATACCAAGTTTCACTAATTTGAACTTTTGGATTTTAGTGTTGAGTATGGGTGATCCTGTACTTCATCTTTTTATTTTGTGTTAACAATTTTCTACAATATTTGTTTCTATGGGACAAATGTTTCCATTGTATTTTGTTGTGATTATTAAGAGCTCAAAAAAGGTTAAGTCAGAATGCACTGAGGATTGTCTCTGTGATAGTTGTAAAAGGAGATTCACTCTTCTTTTCTCCATTACAGTCTCGTTAAGCAAAAGTATCTGGATTGGAAGGTTACGGTTTTAACGAAATCAAACTGACCAATAACAGCTTTGATTATCTGGTATCGTTTTATAGCGGGAAAATAAAGTGTTAAAAGTTTCACTACAAAGTTCGTTTTTACTGTTACAGTGATGGAACCATTAGAAATGATCATTGCTAACGTCGATGAAAGGTGTACTATACAACCAAAGTATATAAACCATTTCTGCCAACATTATTCAAGGTATTTCCCAGTTGCATGAGCTAAAAAGGAATCGTCCTGATGCTAAATCTGCGACTAGAACAAAGACTTCCATCATGCAGAAGAAAGAACATTTCTAAATATGTTGTAGAAATAATAGGGTATGAGAAACCTCAGATCCATTGTCTATCAAAGAAACAATAGCCGAGGCTGGTGAAAGATTTCTGCTTCAACTCTATGATGCCAAGAAAAACCAGCGCCTTGACAATGATCGTTGTTATAGGTAAAATTTTCTCATCGACAAGCAAACATTAAGTTTCAGATTTGATCTCGCAATGCTACCCTAACAACTGCAGGCGCAAAGTGATATTTTCCGTGTATATCATCAAGTGCAAGAAAAATTCATTACAGTCTACAAACCGGGGATGGACACAACCTAAGAACAAATTGATGTCTGTTTGCTTGTACCTAGAACCTGCTCCTTCTGAGTTATTGCACATATATTGTGGGTGTGAAGATATTTGTAAGAATATATGTCTTTATTTCAACGTTGGGCTGCCTTGTTCGCCCATGTGTGGTTATTGCCAGGGTGTTTTGTGTGATAACTACCCAGATATTCCTACTTCGCAAGAAAATTAGTATGAATTAGATGCATTTATTATTAAAATTACATAGACAAAAGAGCAAACCTTAAAACATATTTTTAATAATAACGTTCAATATAATTACTTGCATTCTAATGTATTTTGGGATCCGTAGATATAAAAATGTAGTGGCATCTTTGAAAATAATATAAACACTTTAGAAATGTTAAGTCAAAGTTACAGCTTTTTAAAGTAAAATAAACTATGATCAATAGCAATTTAAGTCTGCTATTTACATTTATTGTAAACATTACGGATCGCCACTTGATTTACAAGTGTTATTATTGTGTGATTTACAAGTCATTGATAGAGATATACACGGTTTAACACAAAGATAGAGATAAGGAAAAATGTTCCTAAAAGCATGGTTTCGACGCCGCTTCGTTTCCGAGAAACAGGGTGTTGAAATATCGTGTCCCTTCAATGGCTCACTATGGGAAAGCAAATGGAAATGTAAATATTACAGGAATAATGCAATCAATACAGTCAGTGTTGCCAACCGGGCAAACACACTATAGCCTTTATACGAAGTGGGCAACATTGTTACCCAATAACATTACTTTGTAGATTTTAACATTTAATTACTTTGTGGCTTCCCACGTAAGTTATTCTCATGTGCATTCATTTGTAACGACACAACATTCATGTAAGAGAAGTGATTCATGAACCGTTGTTTCCTATTCTGTACCGCTAATTGACTTCACATTTGGCCGCCTTGTCTTTCGAAAGTGAGGCGGAATCTTCCCCATGCTTAAGAACGTTTTGATGGCAGCAATCACCTGCTAACGCGTGGACATCTTTTGCTAGTTGAAAACATAATACTTTGTACGAACTTGGCAACACTGACCACACAATAACCTCAAATGTTGATTAGTTTCATTCTCTATGTGAGTGTAAATGTACTTGCACAGGCATAATGATACTTGATTTAATTATTCCTGTTTCATACATTTTCGATTAGTGAGGCATTGGAGGGACTCGATATTTGAACACCCTGTATCTCGGAAACGAAGCGACATCGAACTCTTGTTTATAAGAACATCTTTACTTATTTGGGCCTTCGCAATCACCTCGTCCTTTTTGGCCATGCATTTATGTTACACCCTGTATAAACATATTATACACGAAAATCTGTAATTTTATCCTGTTCATTTTATGCACAATTTGAGTAAGTATTCAACTTGTAGTGATCGAATTCTGCCAGAGAAACCACACTAGCTATATATATATATATATAAAAAAAAAACAAAGTCCCCATAACTTAGAACTTCATATCTCGTAAACGAATAAATCTAGAGAGATGTATTACACACCAAAATGTGCGTTTTTTTATTCTTTACATATCATTACTATTTATAGTTTACGCTATCTCTGCTGGGTTTAAAGTTATCGGCAAAAAACTGAAATTCGGCGGCCATTTTCCAATATTCCAATCGAAGCTCAAGGTCAATCTTAGGGGATTTTAGTATATTGAAAATTAGGTCTAGTACTACAAGTCCCTTGCTTGTATGAAGTTTCTTTTTGTTTAAACCCCTAATTTTGACCTAAAATTCCTGCACTATTATAAGAATTATGTTAACTGAAATTTAGCAATCATGCAAGGAATGGTTGGTAATAAGTGAGATATAGTTCCCTTTTGCCTGTTTGCTAGTCCGTTCTGTACTGCGACTTCCAGGTAAATGATACTAGATTTTCTTTTGTCAAACAGTAAGTCTCGAGATCTATATTCCTGGCCAGTTACCATAAGATTTTCCAGAGTATTTTTCAGTTTTACTAGGAAAATGTTAAGTATAAAATTTCAAATTTACTCCTTGTACAAATTTATTCACAACTTACTTCCCATATTTTATTGCAAGTGGCAAAATGGTTTCACACATAAATCTGTTCTGTTGATTAACAATTACATATATAATATTATTTATACTTATTTCAAAACTATCTACTATATCCATTTCTAACTTACTACACGAAACGATCTATTACGGTAAAGAAATCAATCCAAGTAATCTTCTCTCCCTTCCGTGTTTTATATAATGTATCAACTACCTTATTCCTCCCAGAGTTCTATTTCCATCGTCCTCCTAGTAAATTCATGTACATTCTGCATATTTCTTACACTAGAAAATTTTTTGGCCACCTTTCTTTCTTGATCTACCTGTAATTATCCGCATGCTATTCTGTTGAATTAAAAATTATTTATTCTACAATTTCATTGTTCTTCTTCTATTTTTAGAGTAAGTTCTTCTTCTATTCTTTAAAGTAAATGTTCTTTCTCTTCATTTCCTACAGTTAGGGACCAACTTTCACATCCCTACAATAGATAGCGCATAATTATCTTTTCTCGTTGTTTTTCATTTTATCGATAATTATCGTGATTTAAAATTATTTGTTTAATTTACATCGATTGCACGTCATTTATATATATATATATATATATATATATATATATATATATATATATATATATATATATATATATATATATATATTGACAACCCAGCCACTCAGTGCCTAGTTGGGGATGCAATTTTGAGTGCAACTGGATGCCTTCCACTCACCATCTAGAATGAGTGGGATAAAACTAATATTCATTTGCGAGAGGTTTCTTAATGGGGATAAAATCAAATAAGAATACGTTAACTTCGTTAATTTGATATCACTGTATTTCTCAAAATTATGATTTTACTGTAAGATTTCGTAAAGCATTTACTGACGGATATTAGGAACAATTTGCCAGACGAGCATAGCAACGGTCGAGTATTGAGCTTTTGAGCCCTGAGTCGGTGTAACACATACCTGGAAAATCTGGTGTTGTTCCAACGATGATCTGGCGTCGAACCTGGCTCCTCTATGATGATACTCCTGACTGTTGAATTACGAGGACGAGCATTGAGGTATGAATCTTCTCAATAGCTACTCTGGATGTGACGTTCTGCGTTGTTAAGAATGATGTCGTTTACGAAGTATTTCCTTTCGCTGTCATCGGGCTGTCTGGCGACTATAAACTTAGTTCTCCAAGAACTCGATTAAATCGGTATTTAAAGACTGATCTCTAAGACTCGATCACTCGGACTCCATCAAAGACTCGATCAAAAACTCGATCAAAGACTCGATCAAAACTCCTTCAAAGACTCTCATCCTCTGGTTTTGTTGAGCTTGGCCCAACCTCCGTCGTCTGCTTGTCGTCTGCTTGTGGCACGTGCGACCCCTTTTCACATGGAAAGACAAATTCCTTCCATGTGTCAAGACTCAAAAACTGCAATTCTCGACACACTCTGTTTCTCGATTCTAAGCAATTTCCGCATATCCGTGATTTCGTGAAATTCGTGAAATCTTACAGATTCTCTTTGTACAATGTATAGAATCTGGCTAATGCGAGAATAGACGCATTGTCTACATTTCCTTCCTACATTGCCAGACTCTCAACGAAGACATTCTTATTCACATTTATTTACAACAGACTGCTGACACTGGAATTAACAACATTGTGCAGCTTGCATTATATTTCATACACAACATTTAATTACCTTAACCTTAATAGATGATTTATACCGTAAACATTAAAACAAAATTAAAATATACAAAATAATTTACTCGAAAAAGGAGTGTTGCCACAATATTAACCCTTTTGTTTTGCTTTCTGTTGTTTGTTACTACCACATCTAAGGAGTTCATTTGATAATGTCCTCCATATTCTTAGTTTTATATACTGCTATATTTCAGTGAGTGAAGGATCAACTTATCACCCTATACCTTAACTTATCAACATCATGCGCAGGTCGTTTTGCTCAGAAAATAATAATAAATGCTATTGGAGAAGTAATTACGTAGCAATGGTTGTTGGCACAGCCATTCAGATCTCATATGGTGCGAGTGTTATTTGTTTCACTTTGTGGAATTTTGTTCTCGAATCTCTAGTTTCATTTCGCGCTAGAATAAATCACTTCTAAAGCCTGTGACAAATATCTTGGCATTTCAGCTAAGCGAATTAAAAGCAACCTGTGGCGCGGCGTTGCCAAGTGGTAAAGGGTGTGACTATGGCTAAGCAGACAACCTACAGCGCGATCAGATAGCAGGGAATAGACGTGGATGTGTACAAAATAAATGTGGCAAAACTTCTGGCCTCTCATTTGCTAGCAGAATTTAAAGGGAAGTTGGAGTGCCGCCTTCAAATGCCAAGATGTTTGACACACAGTTTAATACAAGGATTGAAAGCAGTGCTATACTCAAAATTTTATAAAGCGGGTTAAGATACAAAATTCAATTGCGATTTTTCTATATACATTTTAATATAATATAAGCTTATTTTTCCATTATATCTTACTCCAGGGGATTTAAGCCGTGAAATCCCTTTGTGTGCGTTACTGGTTTGAAACGCTTGAATGTATTCACTTACCTAAATAGGCTTTCAATCTTTCACAACTGGTTGTGTTTTAAGTAAGAACCAGCACTTAAGAATGTCTTAACAACGCAGTTTCCACTGAGAAGAACTTTTTGCAGAGGCGGAAACTGTGGCACCTTATGAGAAAAGAGGTGTGTACTAGAAGTTCAATTGCATAGCAGTCTTTTGCATGGTCGTAAGAACTCTTCACTCGAATGTCGGTAAAGAGAATAACATGAATCACGGCGCAGTTGAGAACTTCTAAAAGCTAGTGATAAAACCATAGGACTCAAATGCTTTTATTAGAATGAAACATAATCATAAACAACTTTCGATTATCGAAAACACATCACAACGTTACCGAATGAAGGCCATTGTGGTTGCTTTTTGCAGAATGAGCATTCATTGAAGGTTATTCTTTATACCGACGAATATTTTATTATCCTGTACAGTTTGCGAGGCGTACTATATTGGGAAGGTGACATTACAGCCTCTGAATACGGTCAAGTAATTTAGGAGCGTATGTTGGCTATATGTCTTTCTTCCAATTCCTTCTCGCGGTTCTTCCTGATTTGCATATGAAGTCTAGTGTGAATAACACGTGTTTACAATGACTGTGCTGATTCAAAGTCCCCTAATGTGAATTGAGCTATGTCACAAGTTTTCAGCAAGTACAAGTTAAGAGCCAAATGATATTCACAGAATACTTATTCCTTTTTATGGAAACATCTTGCTGCACAAACTGACGATAACTTGAACATTAGTTTCAACATAAATCGCTAGAATTTTAAGACTGTTGATACAGACGTTAGTACCTGTATAAGTGTTTGGAGAATAGAACCATTTAAGAATACTCCAACAGCAGTGCCAGAACGAACTTTAAAAAGAATGGATAGAGAAAGATAATTATGATTGTTCCAACATGTTAAATTACACCTTTTTATCTCCATCTTGTGTTTCTCGCAAAAATTAGCAAACTATCGTCTTTCCATGACTTACGGTTCCCAAGATAGGGCTCCTTAAATGTCTCGAAATTGGAACTATGTTTTTTACTTATATCTCGAGAACGGTAAGTCGTAGAGAGATGATATTGGTGTTAATAAACACCTAAGAGAATTTTAAACATTTTGGCACAGATTTAAACTGGTAACCACTGGTCACAGTTGGACAGTGCCCACCGATTACTATTTGGTACCAAAATATTCAACATCTTCTTAGGTATTGATCAACGCCAATACCATCTCTCTATAAATTATGGTTAACGAGATAAGGCTCCTTAAAGCTCCGGAAACCGGCCGATTTTGGCCAATAACTGGGCAATGGTAAGTCTGGGGCGAAAATTTATATTTCTTTCTCAGATAGTTTTTGATACTCTATCGAATAGAGGGCTCAAAATTGAAAAAGTCGCAAATATTAGACAGACAGACGTTCAGAGAGAGAATTCAATAACGAACTATTTTAGTTCGTTGAAAATACGTCAAAAATAACCGCTGCATCACTAAACAAGTTATCGCAGACATGTTGTTGAAGATTCAAGTTTTTACTGAATACTAGCTGTTGTAACCTTAATATCTCCGGATCCATCTTGTACTAAAGAACCTCATCATAAAGCAGGACTGTAAAAACCCAGGCTATCAATATTTTGTTTACATAATTAAACTTCGTCTCTATCTCAATAGAAAAACAAAAACAAAATACCGATTACAGCACTAAAATAAAAACTTCTCTGCTAACGTAATATAATTTTAAAACACTTTGACATTTTCTGTGAGTATAACAAAATTTGAAAAAGAAATATCCAAGTACTGAAACATTTCTTCGGGTTTACCGAAATAGAACATTTTTCTTTCTTGTGATCTAATGCTGTTCATTTTTTGTTTGTCTTCTTCCAAGTTTATATGGGTTAAGTTGATTTCACCTCGATTTCTTATCTCTTCCTCCATCACCCATAAGGTATATATATATAAAGGTAACCAAGAAAGTTATGTCGCTTTTTCACCAACCACATTCGAATATCGATATGTCACCTAAGACGTACATGGAAGATCAAAAATAGTCCACACCAACATCAACGACCTTCTGCCAACGTTCTGGAAGGCCATGGATTTCCTCGCAGTGGAACTTTGTGGGCCGTAAAGCGAAGGAGGTATCAAGTGCATTTTTTACTTTTACTAGGGACATGAACTGGCGTCCTCTAAGGTGTTAAGGAATTGAACAGGTGGTAATCGGACGATGCAATATCCATGAAGCATGGTGGATACAGTAGTGTTTTCCATCTCGCTGCCTCTTCTCATCCTAGCCACGTGGGCCTTAGCGTTGTCCTGTAACAGGAAGATACCTTTGCGATTCAGAAATGTTGATTTCAGAGTTTTTAGTTTTTTTCTTGAAAATGGCTGAACTGCTGACAGTTGCATTCAGCTCTGACCAGTTCTCGATGCACGATGTCGCGGGCATTCCACCAAACACACATGAGGATCTTCTTCTGATGCAGTGCTGGTCTCGACAGTTTCGGGATGCTAATCATTAATGACGGAGCCGTAGAGCTTCGTATAGGACCCACTTCTCATCACATGTCAACAGCCTGTCCAGAAATGCTCCTTCCCCAGATGAAACACCTAAGAAACGGAGATGTCTACTCTCGTTGCCTTCTAACCCGGAGTCAAATCATGTGGGAGGTATCTTGTAGTGCTTCACAAGTTGATGGAGGTGCTTGCGAATGATTTCTCTAATCACAGTAAATTGTTGTTTCAATTCCTCACATGTCTAGCCTGAAGATCTCATTTTGACATGTGTTAGTTTTTCGGCACGTGGCGCGTCTTCGAGTGTTCCGGCACCGTCCTTTAAACTTGTTAAACCACCACTGCACAGTCCACATAGTCACGGAACCCTCGCCAAAGGCTTGCCATATCTTCTACCCTCTGCAGCGGCGTTTGACCCCAGTTTCAACTCTTACAGCATACACACTCTGTGGAGGTCCCATGTTCACTCCGTCCGTACGCAGGTTCACGGTGTAATTGAACTGCCACAACCGGTGAGTATGTTGGATATACCCACACCAACAATTGACCTTCGCCTTATCTCCATTCCTATTCAACTCACTGTGTGAGGGCAAATTGAACACAGACCTCCACCTCCACAATTTTCTTGCTTACCTTTATATTTTAGTTTTTCCATCTTACGTTTCCATTTTGATTTGATAGCTTCTATCCTCTTATCAACCATTAGTCATTCTTAAATGTTATGTTATACATACGCCTGTTACATATTGTTGTTTCTCTTTTTGTTCGTGAAAATCACTTTAACATTTACTATATTCATCCTCCCAACATTTTTGTAAATCAATGGTTTTTCCACCGTTTAATTCAGAACCTGTGTTTCTTTCTTCTCTCTTCTGAAAAGTTGAACACTTTCTAGGCCATACAGAATGATCACCTTTACAGTTACTATAATAGGACTTGGTCACTATACATGGCTCCGGAACATGATTTCCCCTGTCATTCGCATTAACAGGCGCTGTCGCATTGCATAATAACGTTTTGGTGTGACCGAAATGTTAAAGCATGCAGCAGCAAATAATACTTAGTTATTAACTCGAACTTTGAGGTAATAATAACAACTTTAACGAATTCCTGGAGCTTAGGTTAACTGAGAGCAAGAATCAATACATGTATTGCCAACATTATACATAGTTATATATTTACAACACATACTACCTTTTATAATAACTTCTCCATTTATATCTTTCGTTTGCTAACTCTAATTTGATCTCCTATTTTGTGACGACAAGGAGTTCAATACATGAAATCAATCCAGAACTAACATTCAGGAGACGATTGGCTCCACTACGACTCAAAATGGTTCAATATTATTCATAGTGATTAGCTTCTCTACTTGCACAAAAGAAGATCCGAAACTTACCTCGTACATCGAATTATGTACAACTAAGCGCCTTCCTTTATAATCTCTATTATTATATTCGTGATTCCAACAATCGCTATATTATATAACTTAAAGATGTTTTACTACATTAAAATCATGGGTTTTTAGTAAAAATCTCATCTTGAGAACAGAAAAATGACAAATATCTCTCAGGTACATATTACAGTCTAGCAGTATATGTTGAAATTAACTAACTAAATCTATGTCCTATGAAATCCAGAGATTGAATGCCGCACTCACAAACGCTCTCCCTTGACTATTTCCTTAGCCAACTATATCCTGTTTATACGATGTATTAACACTTATGCAATATTCATCTTATTATTATCCTCCTGTAGGCACCTAGATCTTTTAATGGTCCTTTTCCGCTTGAGTTTCTAGTTAAACGTTTGAGAGTCATGTATTTTGTCGACATCATCTAAGCCTCCTACAGTCAGTGATCCTAACAATGGTGTGTAAATGATGTAAGTTATGCAACTCCTTGGTATTAAGTTTCCGCTACTCACCATTTCTATTTCTCCTGGGTCTAATATTTGCCTTAGAATTTTATTTTCAAACACTTTCAGCCAGTATCCTTACCTTAAAACAAGCTATCATATTTCGCCACCGTACGACACAACAGGCAGTAAAGCAATATAATTTTTTGCATGTTATTCATCGTAGAATAATGCAACCTTTTAAGGCCATTAATGGACATTTCAGATTCCTTTTAGTAACATCATTTTATTCAATATCAAACAGGCTTTTAAGAGCAGTATCCATTTAGATTCAACTCACGATTCGTGAATACGGTATTTCTGCAACAAAGTAATGGCTATATCTTGTGGCTAGCACTTAGTTGTTCCAATAAAAATCAATAGAACAACTAAAAGGTGTTACTCTATGATCAATATCATCTATATAAAGCCATCTATATGTTGAGTCAAGACGAAAAGCAATAGAAAACAAGATGCTGGAGACCGCGATGGCTCAGTGGTAGAGCGTTCACCTCTGGCGCATGGAGTCCTTGGCTTGATCCCAGATCGCGCCAAGTGAACTTTGTGGACGACAAATATCGTGTGCGTGCATTTTCTGAGGTTCTCCGATTTCTTACCACTTTCTTCATCCAGCATTTCTTTCATTTCTCATCATCACCGTCTCCTTAACCTAGCCGGTATAACCGTTGGACGTAAAACTTAAAGATTTCACTTTTTTTCAAAACAAAGATTAAATTTTTCGTAGTTTGATCATGAATGAACAAGAAAATATATTCAATACTTTTGACAGTCTAAATATAGATTCAGAATTATATGCTACCATTGAAATCACCCACAGGGGAATACTTCTCAAAAAGTGTATTGAGAAATTAATAATATGTACATGGTTTAAGGGAGGGAAAGTCCAAGTTGAAAATTTGGATCTAATTGGATCTAAATATGAAATATATGCTCTGAGATAGAGGCATAAATATTAGAAATAATTAAAGAAGAGATTTAACAAAACAATCGAGATATGGACAGAGTTTACGAACTTAAATTAGAGGTAATCTGGAAATGAGAAGCAAACAACAGAATAACTACCCAAGGTAATATTACTGGGTATAGTTTGTAGCTAATGAACGAATGTAATATCAGATAAAGATTTTGGTGACATTGAGTAACCAATATTTGACATTTTCCCACCTTCTCCCCTCGAAATTAGTATAATGTAGTCTGTTTTGAAAGTTTCTAGGAGAGGATATTTACATTCATGTCAATAGTTATAAAATCTAGAATAAGACGAAAACATAACTGAGGAAATATTATTAGTAACACGAAATTCTTATATAGAACCAGTATTCTCCGAAATAATTAGATCTACAAATAAGATCTACAATTATAAATCAAGCTTTGTTAACCTTTAATGGTACATTAGATTTAAAAAAAATATAAGTTTATAAAAATTGCAACTTCACATCCAGTTTCAATAATTTAAATTAGCAGGTCAAAAAATATTTATGGGGTGAATCAAGAGTGTTTCGACACCCTCTCGATTTAACGAGATGAAAGTGTGAAATATGTTAATGGTAATAGAGGGGGTCACATTTTACAGAGTATATGGTCACCACAGTCGTCATCTTTAGATTCAATACTTTGGATGAAAATTAAAATTTCTAATGGAAGAGGACCACACCGCGAATTAAATAACATCGACGTGACTTCAGAAATTGAAAAGTATACATGTTTTTTTTTTACCACCACATTCTCTAGCACGTTCCTCATAATGCAGCTCCTTCACAGCCAATATCCCAATCAGTTTCTCTTCCTTTTTTCAATTACATTTAAAATTTTTCTTTCTCCTATACTATTTCTAGCACATTCTCAATTACATTCAACCCAGTTAATCTTCTCCAGATTCACATTTCTATTTCTATTATGTGGTTTCTATATGTATAACCATCTGAAGTTTTAATTAAACCAAATTATTTAAAATTCATGATGACATCTCTAAAATTTCTACATAGTATACTGCATTTCAAAGCTATTTGGGAATGGTTCTGAAAAATTTTTTATGGCATATTACATCATGTATTGATAATTTATATATTGCATTATTTTCTCTCTTAAGTCTCACATCATCCCTATGTTGTTTAATTTTCTCCTTAAGATTTTTTCATGTTTCCCCTATGCATATCATTTCACAATCCTTACACATCACTTTATACACTACACCTTCATCTTTCTCACATATTTCTTTCGTTCTACATTTCGCTTTCTTAATCACTTCCAAAATTCTTCTTCTTCCTTCTCTGTACGTCTTCACACCACCTCTAAGTAAGTTCTTTAGTATTTCTGTCTTCTCCCCGATGCTCTCTGTCCTGTGCCATTTGTTCTCCTCCTCTTCCTTTCTCTCCTGTCTCATTCCTTTCCTTCTTTCCTCTTCAATTCTCTTCTTCTTTAACTTCTCTTTGTTATACCCGTTCTGCTCTAGTAGGTTGTGCAACTTCTCTAGTCCTTCTTTTTCTCTTCTTCAGTATTTATTTCTTCTATTCTCTCCATGTACCTTATGAAGTTTCTTTTGGTGTTGTAATCCACATCACTCCTTTCGTGACAGTAAACTCCTGCCGCACATTCTTGCCTATACCATCTTGTTGTAAATCGTCCATCTTTTCTGTCTATAGTCATGCCCAGGAAGTTTATAATGTTGTTCTTCTCCAATTCAATTTCCTGTCTTATTCTCTTTTTTCTTCATCTTGAACCTTCTTTACGAATTTTTCCAGTTGTCTCTCTGTTCCTCTCCATACCCCCAAACAGTCATCAACGTATCTGCAAAACAATATAAGGTTCTTTAAACCTTCTTCTATCACTTTCTGCTCCCATCTGTTCATCACCAGTTCTGACAACACTGAACTTAATCTTGAACCAATACTCAGTCCTTCCTTAATCTTGGATAGTTTGTTCCCTATTGTACAAAAACTATTGTCCCATATTACTCTCAAGGTTTTTACTATTTTCTCCTTCTTCCAGTTTCTTATTTCTTTCACCTCTTCTTCCATCATTTTCTCTACGTAATCTCTCTTTATACTCGGAAACATTGCTTTAACGTCAATATTAAACATAATTGTTTCCTCCTTCTTATTTCCTATACGCTCTAACATTCTTTTCACTTCCTCCTATTCTTTACTCGATGACTCTCTTGACCTATTCGCTTAATCTCTTCCTTGTGAATCTTCGGGAATCCTTTCATCTTTGGAGCCCTTCCTTCTTCTTTCACCCATTTTTTAAACCCTTTTTTCTTCTTCCGTTCTCACCCACTTCCTTGGGTACCTCATCTTTGATTTTCTTCTCTCCTATGACTTCATATGTTTCATCACAAAGATCATATAATTTTCTTTCATACCATTCTTTCTGCATCACTACCACTGCACCTCCTTTGTCCGCTTGTTCAATAACCACGTCTTTGCTCTTCCTCAGTCTTTTAAGCCCTCCCTTTCTTCTTTCTTAAGGTTCCCCTTTCTAACTTAAGCATTCTGTCTCACTTTTGCCACCGCTCTTCTCCTTATTCTCTCTCTCTCTCTCTTCTTTGTCTTTCACATCCATGATAGCTTCTTCTACTGAAAACACTACTTATTTGATATCCACGTTTTCGTCTTTCACTTTCAATTTGAATACCAGTTTTAGGAATTCTTTTCTTCCTCCTTTAGATCTATTTCTTATAACCACCACTCTGTTCCCTTCACCCACTGCCTTATCCTCTTTCTCCCATCCTAATCTTTCCCCTTTCCTCCTTAACCTTAGTCTCTCCTTTTCCCTAAAACTATTTTCCCATTCTTCCAACTTCTTTACTACCCTTTCTCTTAAAAACACTGATAGTATATCCACTGTCTCGGACCACATTCTCTTGGTCACTTTGTCACTCTCTTTACTTTCTTTGGTCCTTTTTCTTATCACTCCTACACCAACTCTTTTTCTAATTTTCTAACCAGTTTCTTCTATTTCACTGAATGACAATGCACACCTTTCTTGTTCACACTCAATCCTTTGGGTCTTGTGTTCTCCTGTAGACACTTTCTTAGAAAAACTATCTGCTGCTCCTTTGATATATCTTTCCTTCTCCTGTCCTTCCACCTATCTATCCCCTTTTTCAGATTCAGAGGAATCTCACATGCAACTCTATTCATCACAACTCTGGAACTCACTAAAGAAACAATAAACATTTCTGACCAGAGTATATACACTTGTTTATTAAAAACTAAATTACAGTGTAACAGGAATTTGAGAACTTTCACTTCTAGTATAAACATCTATGCTCTAAGATATCTCTTTCAGTTAGTGTCTGGTGAAGACAACGTTAAGTTGTCGAAACTGTTACACTCTAATTTAGTTTTTGAGAAACAAGTGTATATACTCTGGTCAGAAGTGTTTATTATTTCTTTGGTTACCTTCTATATGTATAATGTTAAATTGTTAGTGGAGCTTAATTTGTAATATTTGCATTGTCTTTGTAATCCAGGTGATCAATATTTTAATGCTTTTGATCCAAGAGACAAAATATCTTGTTCACAACAGACATACCAACAATATTAAGGAAATAAAAAACATTATAGTGAATTCTGTATGTAATATGTTTGCTTATTACATACTGTATGCAAGAAGAAAGAAAACACTGATTCCAAATATTTGTTCTGTCAACATATTAATAGAAATAAAGCTCGTTTATGGTCTAGTGACTAGTATGCTCGCCTTTCGTGCGTTGTTCTGGGTTTGTTTCCCGTTGGAAACTCAAAAATTAATGGTGTTTACTTCGCACAGTGAGGCAATAGAAAAACTCATTTGAGTAGAGATGTACTGAAACCAGATCGCGCAGACTATCACAACGGCCGTAGAAACCGACACGCTGAAGACGTGTCATTCACACTCAAATGCTGGCTGGTGGGTTCTAGCCCATTTAAGGAGTGTTTTGCGGAAGTTCGGTTTTGCGGCTGTAAGGTAGCCGGAGGTAAAACTTCAGTCAAGTCAAGATGGATGGTGTCTGTTTTTAACCTTTTGATGTCTCAATCTATAAGTATTATGCGCACCAACAAAAAGCTTTTAAAGAAGCTATAAGAAAAATATTTTTGTGCGTGGAAAACAGGTATGTGTATTAATTAATATTGGTTTATTTCCTCTCTTGATTGATTGATTGATTTAGATGATTTCTTCTTAACTAATTTGTAACTTTTTCCAATTCATTATTTGTCACCTATGTCTCAATAGAAGTTTATTAAAAATTCTGAAAAAGTAAAGTCGGTACGTAGGCGTTTAACGAAAAAAAAAAAACTGTTCATCAAAACCTTTCAATATCAATGACTTTCTTATATTTCTAAATGTTGATGGGGTAATAGTCTATAAGAAGTAACATTTGTTACAAGTTTTTTTTTTTATATCAGATTAAAATGCCGAGAAAACGATTAAGTGAAAAGGAAAAGCTAAAAAGAAAGAGGGAACCCGAAAAGAAACGTCGGTTGGTAATTAGAACTGATCCTATTAAATATGAGGATTTGGAGAGGAAAGAACGAGAAAGGTGGGGAAAGAGGAAGGAAGAAGGAAAAATTAAAGGCATATTGTCATTATCCGAAAGAGAGCAAAGAATAAAGAGAAAAAGGTGGCGACCATCATCAAGAGAACATTACGAAAGGAAAAATCCGCACAAGTTGCTGAAAAATTTGCTACTTACCTGTCAATATCAATTATAAAATGCAAGAATATTACATGGAACTATTCCCAAACTGGACATGGGAAAGGTGCTTCCGATGGGGTCGTGGCCACTCTTGAAAGAACCGCAGAATGCCTTATTGCTCAAGGATATGATGTAAACATTAATTGAACAAATGAGAAAACATTGCAGACATGTCAAGATATACACTATTTCAAAGGAAGAAATTTCATCTGTCGAACAGCTGCTTCCTCTTACCACAAAACGTTTTGTGGGAACATCAAAAGTACAACAAGTAACATGGTGTAGCACACCACCACAAGTAATTAATTTCCGCTCTCTTTCGTGTTTTACGTATCTAGCAGGAGATATCTGCATTCATTTCCATCTCGGGCAACTGTAACTACTATTCTCCACATCAGTGGCAACAATTTCCTCAGGTGTAAACATTTCTTGTGAAGTTGGTTTAACATATGATAATCTATCAAAAATTGAAGACTGAGTTGCAGTTATATACTTCGATGAGTGGTACCCCGTAAAATTCAAATTATTTTTTAAATTTTAAAAGCAGTCTAAAAATTCTCGCTTCTATTATTAATTGGCCAAAACTTCTGATTACAAGGACTTCTAAATCTTATCTTATGATCAGCTAATTGTTTTCTTTTCTGGGATTGTCGAAGAGTATTCAGCAGTTTTTCAGTACGGACAGTCAATTTTATGACGCGGATCGGGAGAAATTTCTCCTGACCCACTAAACTTGACGTTCAAAAACCGTTGGCAGTTGACATTGTGTAGACTAGGACAGTCCTTCTCTGTTTTTTCAAGACATTTTTTTTCATTGGAGTGGAAAATGTGGGCTACTTAACAAAGAGCATCGAATTATCCAAAGAAAACAGAAATGATGAGTGCCTTACACTGTCATTTAGTGTTCATCATACAGGGTGTTTCAAAACAACACCGACAGCTTTTAGGAGGTGATTCCTAACACCAAGATAAGACAAAAAGTATATACCAATCTGGGTGCACAAATGCTTCCTTTCGGAGTTATAGGCTGCCAAAAACATGAAAAAATGAACTTTAAAGGTCCATAGCTCTAAAACTATGGGACTTACCGTAGTCGGGTCAAGACTTCACTTAGGAACTAGTATGTGCGCTATATAAATATCCATGTTTCAGATTCCTGCGGTTCTTCCACAACAACTTTTATTGAAGTAGTTGGTGAGAACTTCATATTATATGCCCGTAGCCAAACTCCCTCTATAAAAATTTCTTCGTGAGTACCTCAGGATTCTGAAACATATTTTTGGATAGCGCACATATTAGTTTCTAAGTGAAGTCGTGACCCGACTACGGCAGGTCTCACAGTTTTAGAGCTATGGACCTTTAAAGTTCATGTCTTTTTCATGTTTTCGGTAGCCTATAACTCCGAAACGAAGCATTTGTGCACCCAGGTTGTCTATACTTTTCGTCCTATCTTGGTGTCAGGAATCAGCTCTCAAACGATGTGTGTATTGTTCTAAAACACCTTGTAAATATACCAAATATACAAATACACTTGGCAAATGTTGAAAGCGTATTCCACTTTCGACACAAAGAAGACAGACGGTTTACATAAGCTCAGAAAACAAATGAAGTAGACAACAGACAGGTTTAGTGACTACTTCATTTGTCTCGTAAGCTTATGTGAAACGTCTGTCCTCTAAATATGATAGTCAACATACTGAAAGCGCAATAATTTTTCAATATTCGATAAGTGTATGTGTACTTCTTTTTTTCTTATTTACGTTACACACACACACACAAACACCAACACACACACACACACACACACACATATATATATATATATATATATATATATATATATATATATATATATACATATATATATATATATATATATATATATATATATATATATATATATATATATATATATATATATATATATATATATATATATTCAATTTTGGAACCTTCATTAGATATATTTTCGTGTTTGCAGCATTTTCTGGAGTATTTTTGTATAACAAATTACGTGTCATATAATTTGTTAGAATCTTATTCAACATAACGAGAATAATTCTAACTTACAAAAAATTATTGGAAAATTATTTAAATTTTTATGGAAATTATAAGCTTAATCACTTATAACCCAAAACTTATCTCCCAGATGTATCACGTTTCTCAACTCCACAGCAATTTTCAACTCCGTGTTAACTAATCTCAACTCCGTGACCTATGGACTCAAATCCGTGGGTGCTGAAAAGTATATTATTTTTTATTTACTATACCAATAACGATTCAGCTCTGCTGAACACCTAATTAACATGTACTTAGTGGTAGTAAGTGCATCTGATTTTTTTTCGAAATAAGCGACCATCAACGGAACAAAATTTTCCAAGTGAAAATTTCCCTTTTTCGTGGAATTACCCATACATATATATATATATATGGAGGTAGATGCATTTCAATTCACAACTGAGCTGTTTCAACCCGAAGAAACCAAATATTTTCAAGAAGCCATGGATACTTGCGGAGCTAAAAACATTAAAAGCGAACTTGTGTTCATCAATACTAATTTCAGTTCAATTTCAAAGATCATAGGAGATGAGAGGAGCGACGACTAGGACTTTGTAGTGCATTTGAGTAGTTTGATTCAATAACGAAACAGGCGCCGCGAAGACCAATCGGACAAACATTTCTTCGAAAAGCACAGTCAATAGACGAGAAAAATCCTGGAATAAAATTCTTGTCTAATGTAAATAAAGTGTTCCTGACGAATTTCAGATTTATCAGCAAGTAACATTGCTTCTTTGAAATACTGTCCCTTAATGACCTGTGACATGGAAGGAATATTTCCCATGTATAGCAATGTTTTGACTGACAAATGCAGACTTTTGCCAGAAAATACCGAAAACTATATACTTGTAGTTGTCTATTGTAGCATGAATTCATTATAGTTTTACACTAAGTATATGTAGTTCAAGTAAAACAATTTTTCTTTAAAGATAATTTCTCATTTAACTTTAGTTTTTATTGGTGCATATTTATCCTTTTTCACTGCATATTTTCGTGATTTTTAGCGCATATTTGCATGCATATTTTGCCGTTTTTTAGTGCATATCGATCCGAAGTCTAGTGATTAGACATATGAGGAAGTCGGTAAAAAGGACATGAAAGATGAAGTATTGAAGAAGATAGTACAAGAAGGGAAAAGGCGGGAATTAAAAATATGATCAACGAAAAAGGAAGGATTCCTGTCATGAAAGGTTTTCCTAAAATACATAAGATGGACGTGAAGCTAAGACCAGTACTGGACTGCAGAGATAACTATTTTGAACCACTAGAGGAGAAATTAAGAGAGATAATGGACGACATCAGAGAAGGTCAAAACACATGCAGAGTGAAGAACACGGAAGAATTGAGGCAGAGGATAGATCCCAGACAGCACAATGCACGTACAGTATCCGTATAGTACATGTACAATTGCACGGATGCAACATGTGCATCATCTGTATAAATGCACGCCTGTACATGTGATGCACATATACATGCCAGGTCCTATTCAACATCTTCACGTGCACAGAACATGTGCAACGTACACGTCCTGCACAAGTGATTTACACCTACCGCGCAGGTGATTTACAGGTAGCACGTATTCGATTTACATGTAGTTCACAGGTGATTTACATGTAGGACAGCGGTGATTTACACGTAGCACATAGGAGATTTACATGTAGCACACAGGTGATTTAGACGCAGTAACCAGGTGATTTACATGTAGGACAGAGATGATTTACACGTAACACACAGGTGATTTACATGTAGGACAGAGATGATTTACACGTAACACACAGGTGATGTACACGCAGTACCCAGGTATTTACAGGTAGGACAGGTGATTTACACGTAGTACACAGGTGATTTACTCGCAGTACCCAGATGATTTACATGTAGGACAGAGATGATTTACACGTAACACACAGGTGATTTACACGCAGTACCTAGATGATTTACATGTACGATAAAGATGATTTGAAACAGTACCCAGATGACTTACATGTAGTGCACAGGTGATTTCCTCGTAGTACAGAGGTGACGTAAAAGCAAATTCGAGATGCAACGAAAAAAAGAAGTTTATATATTTGGTGTTTTACGCAGTAACACAATCTGCAAAAGACATCACCTTCAAAGTGTATAAGAAGTAACTAATAATTGTCAGTGAGAATTTTAGTTCTGGAGTTTATTATTTGCAACGAGCAAAGCTTTAGGTAGTATCTTTGACATGTTTGCCAAGTAACAAATAACGCAACATATTCTACTGTAATCGGCCACGAAAATAATTTTGTAAACCTACGAACTGTCTGACAGTAGTTACATCAGTACAATGCTGCCACCTGTTGACATTGTATCCTAGCTCAGTGGACGTTATGGAGTTTTTACAATCATTCAGCTGTTACTCGTCGAAAAGTCTCTATAACACCGCCTGGAGGAAAAACGACACCTACCAAAAATGGAGGTTACTTTCTGTTGATGAAAATGAGAGTAAAAGAATGAAAGTAAAAGTATACACTTGCACAGTATTATGGACGTCTCATACACACGTGCAGTAGCCGTGCAAATACCCATGTGCACACAACTGCTTAAGCACCGGTAATTTAAATGTGCTTCATCCACGCAAATGCACATGTGCACATCCACTGCTCAAGCATGGGTTATGCACATGCGCTGCATCTACGCAAAAGCACATGTGTACATAAGGGCTACAGCACGGGTTATATAAATGTGTACTTCATCCATGCAAATGCACATGTGCACATAACGGCTTAAGCACGGGTTACGTACGTGCGCTGCATCCATGCAAATGCACATGCGTACATAACGGCTTAAGCACGGGTTATATAAATATGTGCTTCATCCATGCAAATGCACATGTGCACATAACGGCTTAAGTGCGGGTTCCGTACGTGCGCACCATCCACGCAAAGGCACATGCGTACATAACGGCTTAAGCACGGGTTATATAAATATGTGCTTCATCCATGCAAATGCACATATGCACATAACGGTTTAAGTACTGGTTCCGTACGTGCGCTGTATCCACGCAAATGCACATGTGCACATAACGGCTTAAGCACAGGTTACGTGCGTGTGCTGCATCCACACAAATGCACATGTGTATATAACGGCTACAGCACGGGTTATATAAATGTGTACTTCATCCATGCAAATGCACATGTGCACATAGCGGCTTTAAGCACGGGTTCTGTACTTGTGCTTCATCCACGCAAATGCACATGTGTATATAACGGCTTAGGCACGGGTTATGTAAATGTGTACTTTATCCATGCAAATGCACATGTGCACATGCACGACTTAATCAGTGGTTATGTACGTGTGCATAACCCACGTAAATGCACATGTGCACATACACGGGTTATGTTTGTGTGCTTCTTCCACGCAAATTCACGTGTACGGCTTAAGCACGGGTTATGTATGTGTTCATCATCCACACAAATGCACATGTGCAAATGTACGGCTTATGCATGGAGAGTGCACATGTGTCGTACACGTACGTGTTGTCTGGGATGGGATTAAGTGGAATCAGGATAAGGTGTTAATGTTTAGTGTAGATGTTAAAGCCATGTTCACCAGTACAAGAAGGGATTATGTCATAAAGGCAATAGAAGTGGAGATGGAAGGGAAAGTTATACGTCAGTGGAAAAAAGAGAAAGTCATAAGAGCGCTTAAGACTTTGTGGGAAAATAGCTTTTGCATAATTGGAGAAAGACTAGTGAAGATAAAAGAAGGTTTAAGCATTGGATCCAAGGTGAGTCCAGTTCTAGCGGAAATAGTAATGAAGAAGTGGGAGAAAAAAGTGACAGAACAAGCAGGAGGAAAGTTACTGTTCTTTTGCAGGTATGTTGATGATTGTTTAGGCATATGGCAGGGAATAGAAATCAACTGGAGGAATATGTTGAAAGTATAGAAGACCAAAAGAAGGGCATAGTGAGTGTGACATGATATACATAGGGGAGACGGGGAAAAGGCTTATGGACAGTTTAAAACAACATAAGGATGATGTTAGACTGAAAAGTGGTAATAACGCTATATACAAACATGTGAAGGAAACGGGACATAATAGACTGGGAGGGGGCTAGGGGTTTAGAGAGAGAACAGGAAGATTATTACAAAGTGGAAAGAGGCTAGAAGAATAAAGAGAAAACGAGAGGAGAACTTAATGAATTGGACAAGCGGTATGAATATGCACGAGCATTGGGAGAAATTGTTGGATGTGATAGAAAAAGAACAAGAAAAGTGCATATAGGCTATAAATATATATATATATAATTTATTTTTCTTATTTAATATTTTTTATTTGGTATTTACTTTTCTTTGTATGTCATCTGTTTAAAGAACTGTTAGAAAAAGTGAAAGGGTTCATTATATTTTTCTGTTTGCGCGAAATTGCCTTTATCCTCATTAGCTCCCTCCGACCAATGAGAGAGAAGAAAGGGCGTGGCCTTTCACTTTCTCGTGTATATAAGATCTGCTGTCACCTGTCTTTTCTCAGTATTTGTGTCTGATGAAGAGGACGTTAGGTCCTTAAAACTGTAACAAATTGTAAGTATAGTTTTTAATATATCATTCTGCTCTGGACAGAACTGTGTTTTATTTGTTACTCTACTTATTTAGAGCCATGGAGTTTGTTCATTCAAATATATTGATTTTAAGAGATATTACTATTATTTTAGTAGGAGATGATTAGTTAACGATAACCGAAGTTATAATGTTCCTTAATAACGAAACAGACCATATTCTATTGAAACTGTTATTAACAATAATATTAGTACAAAATAATTGGACATAACGTACCTAAAATATTCCAAGCAGGTCTAGCGAAATTGTCCAATTGGATATTCCTCCTCTGTAAGTTTTGAGAGAAGAGTTTTATATGATACGATTCAGTTTTCTTTCAGAGATTCAAAGTTTTACCAAATGTAATTCGACAGTAAGTATTTCTATTACTTAATAAATGTTCATTATCACAATCGAGTCAATTTTTACTTTCAGAAGTCATAATATTAATTCACTGTATGATCAGTTCTCACAATAGTGGATACATTTTCAATCATTTCGTTTACGGTTTCCTCTTTATATTTAAATTTCAAAAGAGACTATTGAATTTTCAAAATACGTAATTATCAATATCTAATACTCCACAAATTATTACCTATTTAAATATTTTTTAAGTTAACTTAATATTGGAGAGCACAAAAAGTTTAAAATAGGATTATTTATTAACAATACTTGGTCATATTTTAAATGAATGCAATATAATGATTCTGATCAAATCCTATCATCTTACTGCATACTTCACATTTTGGCATTGTTTTATACAGAATCAGTCACAATGCTACGCTTTCTGACGTAAAACTCTTTCTATATTCCTGTAGGGCAATTTCATAAGATAAAAAAGAGTTGGTATTTGGGTTTTGGTTGTATGAAAAAGTTATTTAGGCTCGCACATAGAAAAATTAATATCTTCCTGAAATTGTGAAGTGCTTGTTGGTTACAAAATCTTTCAATTTCTACAGAAACTTCAAAACGGTAAACTACTTATAAAGGGGTTTTCAATTTCCTTTTCCTATTGCCCCTTGTTACATATTTTTCATGTAAATATAAACAATAATATGATGCAAAATTGAATAACTTTAATATTGATGCAACATTGAACAACCTCGTAGCAATTTTCAAATATCAATAATGAACAGGTCTCGTATTTTAATCATATACAGGATGTTTCAAAATAACATCGACAACGTTGGAGAGGTGATTCCTGTCACTAACCTAAGACAAAAAAATATAGATCAACCTGGGTATACAAGTGTATTCCTTTCAGAGTTAAAGGCTAAAGGAAACCTGAAAAAATGAACTTTAAAGACAAATAGTTCTAAAACTATGGGACCTACCGTACTCGGGTCAAGACTTCACCTAGGAACTAATGTGTACTCGGTCGAAGTATACATGTTTCAGAATCCTAAGGTACTCACGCAACAATTTTTATAGAGGGAGTTTGGCTACGGGCATATAATTTGAAGTACTCACCAACTACCTCTATAAAAATTGTTTGATAGAGCCTTAGGATTCTGAAACATGGATATTTGGATAGGGCACTTACTAGTTCCTAAGTGGAGTCGTGACCCGACTGCTGTAAGTCCCATAGTTTTGGAGCTATGAATCTTAAAATTTCTTTTTTTCACGTTTCCGGCAGCCCACAATTCAGAAAGAAAGCATTTGTGTATATAGGTTGGTCTAGTCAGGAATCAACCCCTAAACGTTGTCGGTGATGTTTTTAAGCACTCTGTTTAAGTATAGGTAATTTTTTCATGTCAGTAAAACAGAATTTCTTCTAAGCAAGATTATAGCAAACTGAACCGCACTGAGGAAAAGTTTTTCTCATCTTCAAATCGAGTCAATAGGTGAAACTGAAATGTACATACTTACTTGATTCTAGGTGCAAAACTGTTAAAATATATTGTCGAATATGATTTCGTAACAACAACTAGAAATATGCCTAACAACTAGAATGTTGACTAAAAACAACGACTTTACAATATTGCATACTTATTTCGTAGAATAATGTTTTCGTAAGCATTCGTTTGGTTTCTATGCACATTGAAAGAAATGACATACATTTTTTTATTACATTTCCTTAATTCACTATTCGGTAAAGTTAAAACGTACTTGATATTAAATAAAATTACGCTCCTATATATCTTCTTCGTGTGATCTAATTGTAAATTGTTCTTAAGAAACTGGAAGGAATCTTTTTGGCAATAGAGTTGAGGTGATTTGAGTTTACCATCACTTTCAGCAGCGAGCCTAGATAAGACTGTACCTACTTATTAACGTGGAATATGAACCACATGTGCTCCCGCCGGAAATCGAACCCGAGTCTCTCACGCCAAAAGTTCCCGCTCACATTCATTTCGAAATTACTTTATTGTTATATTTCTCTTTTAGAAAAAACATTAGTGGCTTTCTAGAATCCATTTGTGACGTTATTTTCCATTAGCAGATGGTAGTTTCCATTTATTCTCTTTTATGTGATAAAACATAAAGGTATTCTTATCATATAGTTAGATCGTTATTGCATACAGTAGTCTATGGTATATGATTTATTGCAGAATAATAATAAATAATAATAATACATAGAACATAGAAAAGCTTCAAAGGAAAGAAGAGTATGTCGTGCTTCTAAGAATGACACAAAATTGTGATACTGTTGAGTGACATATGAAGCTAAAACTTTTACAATGTATTTCGAGGTAACTTCTTTTTTTTCGAGTAGTAAGTACATTTTTGTAGCTTTCTGCGGACAAAAATAATGCCGGAAAAACAAAAAGTATTGCATTGTGAAGAATTACCAGTATATGGGGGTAACATTGCGCATACCGGTTGGAAATGTCACGCAATTGTAAACATATACATTATTGTTTAAAGCTTTAAAATTGACATTGTACTGGAGAACAAAATTATTATTACAACTAAAAACTAGAATATGAAAACCAATGTATATATAGGGTGGCCACAAAATCCCGTTACCCCTTGATAAATGATAATGTAAGTTTTCCCGTTACGCGTTTATAAATGCTAATGGAAGGTTTTTTCATTTTTTCAGATTGTGTGAACGATGGCTGATACTTTCAGTTGCAGTATTGAGGAACATATTATTGCAAGTTGTTGGGAGCATGAGAGAGACCACACCACTTGTGATAATACGCTATGAGGGTTCATAAATGTCATAGCTCTACAAAACCGTTACAATACCACTACCGAACTGACAGAAGCTGTCAAACAAGCTCTCACTCAAGTTACGCCTGCAATGCTCCGCAAAATGTCACACAGAACCTGACGGCGTTTTATCCTTTGTCGTGATAATGACGGTCGCAGACTGGTCCTTTGAACATTTCATGTTTCTTATCTCAATAAAACTTCTTTCTGTTTAGTTATTTACGTACGTTTAGAGGTTTATGTTACTTATTTTCAGGAGTAAGAAGACTCTGTGGCCAACTTATACTGTAGGAATTTACCATATTAAGAAAATTATCTCCATTCAATCCGTTGAAAATCAGTAAAGTTTCTCAGATGGAAATACTAGCATCAATTTTCATTAATGTAAGAGACGTGGAAAAAATATTATGATTATACAATTCATCCCGTTCATCGCCTCACAAAACTTTCTCATCTCTGTCCTTGGATAGAATATTTTAAATTCAAGATCTTATTTGAAACAAGAAGTTGATTTTGATTAAATTAGTTAGGGAGATACTAGGCGTGAAATAATCAAATGAAGAGCTACTCATGACGAGTCACAAACTCAAAATCGACCGACTTTGACATCTAACAGTTTTAGTACCAGCCAAAACATTATGGCGGAACGTGGGTTGCAAATTTTGTAAGCGAAAGTAAAGCTTCCCGATTTTAGTTTTCCTCATTTTACACCAAGTTGCTCCGAAGGTATCAAATGGTGAAAATATAATATATGTGGGTCGATACTGCGCTATCTTGCTTCTATGGTGGAAAATAGAAAGTAGTCACTCAAACACAAACCAAAAAGATTGGAATTCGATTATTATCTACGCGATGTTTGCTAGAAATTTGAAGAGCAAAATACATTGTTTCTTGTTTGCTATAAGGTACTTTAAGGAAACTATATTCATATTTTATTTAATTCTCGCAACTCAACTAGTAGTTTCTGAGACGTGAACAATTTTTGATTTCCGAATTTTCAACGATAACTTTGATATTCAAAGGAATTTGAAGTTGATTTTAAGTCCAAAGCTATCTTTCGATATGAGGTATCTTTGGCATAAACTAGGCTTTTGCCAGCTGGGAGCCCTGCCCCCAAGCTACCGCGTGTCCTTGTTCTACGGCCTCGCATTTCTTATGTATCAGCCTTTGCATCAAGAGTGAATTCCATGCATTTGCTCTTGATATTTTCTGAATTTGGGCAGCGTGAGGCTTTGACCCAAACTCCCGCGTTTGCTCGACCTATGTCCTTGCACCTCTTAAACCCACAATTCTACCGAATTTAAGTTTTCTTTTTCTGTTTCAACTATCTAAAAGTTAACATTTTGTATCCCAAGAAAATGCCCATTTAGATTTTCCTATGGGTTAGTCCCGGAAGGCTACAATCATGCAAATTTCATCATTCCAATCCTGCTGGAAGTATCTAAAAATTTTGGGGGTGTACAAGATGCCCCATATAAATATCACGGGAAAGATTTTTCTGTTCACCATAACACCACTCTAAAGTTGTATATTTTATGTGATTTACTTATGTAACACTAACACAAACGTGTAGGAATACGGAATTTCAAGGTTTTATTCCCATTTCAAGTAACTACAACATGAGATTATAGGTCAAAAAAGTGTATTTGAATAATATGGGGAATTTCTTTCACTTTCGCTTTTGGCAACTTTCCTGTGGGTTAGTCCCGAAAAACTCCAATCATGCCAAATTTCTACTTTCCACGTCAACCGGAAGTACCTGTTATTTTATGTCAGTGAGTCAGTTCATGTAGTTCTATACACAGGGTGTTCATTTATTATGTAGGAAAAATCCACTGGTAAAATCATCTCACCTAAACAAATAAAAAAGAAGTGCATATGAACATAGGGCGAAAACCGCGTTGGTTCAATGTTATGCGATGCCGAAAACGAGGAAAGAATAAATTTGAGGCTGCCTACCTCGAAAACTATAAAACACATTAAAGGCTTTTAAAGAAATATCAATGCAACTGGTACACTCTCTGTCTAAATATTCATGTTTCTGTATTAGAACTCTGATTTATGCACGGATAGGAAAAAGGAAGATATATTTTAATGGAAAATGTTTAATTATTGGTTTCATTAGGCTGTTATGTCGTGTAGATGACTATTATCATTCCTAAACTTCACGTTAGCAGTAATTTTAATATCTGGAATTATGAAACCACACGTAACACAGTTTATCATCAAAAGAAAGTAGTTGACAACACTTGCAGGCTAAGTTCTAACACTACATATCATTTTATAACAGTGATCTAAGAAAATAAATGTCATACAAACAAAACATGATAAATAATTGCAGAGATACAGAGATCCGAAATACTGTGAAAACGAACATCAGGGAAAAGAATTCGAAAAACTGTTTACCGAAGAGCGGGTATAACATGGTACCTTCACTGACATCTCACTTTTTGGATGCAACAGTAGATACGGTTCATATTGCGAGTAAGTGATGATGAAAGAAATTATAGAATGATAAGTTGGAGGAGACGGGACATCTCGAGTAAACCAGTTAACACGATGTCGTCCACCATGAATTTACGTCCTATGACACATTAGTAGAGTGTATATTTTATGTTCTGCTTAGTATCCTGGACAAGAATTTACATAATTATAATTATAACAGATACTCGATGTATCCTTCGTCAGCCTCAATGCATTACTCTTCACTAGTTGACACTTATTCACTACACAATTGAAATGCATTCGTATTACGAATGATTGCAAATCTATCACGAATTCTTTGCTCCAATTCTTGTGTGTCGTTTGTGTTTTGTACACTATACTTTGAGTTGACCCTACAAATAAAATTCCAAAGGATTTAGGTCAGGGAAGCGAGGAGACATTTATGTATATGGGTATTTCTCGCCCTATTCATTTGTCTTGGAAGTGCTGATAAAAAAAAAACCACGAACGTCTCACAGAAAATATGGTGTAGCACCATCGTGCATAAACTAAAGTTGATACTTTCTCGAGAGCGCAACATTTTCCAATCATTCCGGAAGATTTTGTTGAAGGAATTGCAGGTTTGTTTCACCTGTGATATGCTGGGGTAAACTTTATGGCTCTAAAATGTTTTCCCCCAATATGTCTCCCCACAGATTAACCGAGAATTAATGTTGCTGCCATGTAGGTACATTTGCGTTAAGGTTTTCTTCTGCTCATTGGAGTTTATCTCTTATAGTTGTTGTTATACGGGAATCAGTATTGAAACCGCAAGTAGTAGTAAAAAAAGCACTTTTGCAGTATGTAGGTTGATGCAATTAGTTATGGTATGTTTCCATAAGACACTGTAAAAATAACGCTCCTCACTATCTCTCACTATTTTTTTCTATTATGATAAATGTAAAACTGAAAATAATTATTTTGAACCACTTCCGGTTTGAGTATAGAGTAAAAGGAGCAGATGGAACCTGTCTTAGGACGTTGAACAGATTGCAAGAAATCGATTCTCAATATATCTTATGGTTATTGCTCTGATATTTGACAACAGCCGGACGGGCGGATGGATAAAACCATTCTACAAGACTTTCGACACATATGCATAGCATTATTTCCAAGTTTAAATTGAAGAACTAATTTTAAAGGTTCTTTGCTCCGATGGGGATATTCTCGACTCTCATATAACCAACTGGTTCAGTAGCTTCCTTTCGAAAAGACATTTTTAACTTATACCAGATGTTTTGTTGAAACAACGAACGCACGCGAAGTGCCGATCATCATGAAGTAGGTAGTTGTACAAGCGTAGAATACAAATTTCACAGTTGCATGCGGATGAGGTTGAGAGATCTGAAGGAATTTATTGAAGACCCCAATTGGCCGTTGATAATGTGGTAAATGTTATCACACATTCATTGCTTTATTATTATATTATCAGCAATCCTTACAACTGGAGAACAGATAACACGGGATAATAAGAAATGAATAGAGATAATATATGTTCGATAGATCCAGCGCCGCCAAGTTCCACAGTGAAATGATCCAAATTTACAAATGGCATCGCAACCACAGTTCATAGATGAGCAATCAGTCCAATTGTACTTATATGTTGCAGTAGTACATAGACGCATCGTTAAACAAACAAATCTTCATACGAATCCACAAGTAGCAAGGAAACACAATTAAACGACAGCTATGTGCAGAACAGAATTATGTTGTATTCACTGATCAAAGTCTATTTACTAATTCTCAAACAGTATGGAAATGATTTGAATATGGAAATGATAGATATACCATGATTCAAAACAATTACACCCTCCTACTGCTTAAGTTTCATTGCATGTGTCCAATTTGGAAAGATGGTCGTAATATCATTTTCTGGGATAAGCACATAAACGCGATAAAATATATTTAAATATTTCAACATATATTTTTACAAAGATAGGTATTAAGTCTTACAATATTTGGAACACAACATATCTGTATTTGTAACAGTACAATGATAGCAGGTTAACATTCAGAGTAGAGTCCTTTCAATTGGACTGCCTATAGCCACCTTCCTCTCTGTTTCTAGAATTCATGTGAATGCCTTATATCTCTTTTCACCTTCTGCTGGTTAGTGATACATCGGAATTTAAAGAAGTGTTCCATAAACCGAAACAGGTAGTATTCTGAAGGAGCGAGGTTAGGACTATACGGTGAATGTAATTCTAATACCATCGAGTTCATAAATTTTACGTTGGGTTTTCTGGGACGACTAGGTTTTGCTGGATCCTGTTGTAACGGGACGCGCTTTCAGTTCACCAGTGCAGAATGTTTCTGGCGTAGTGTAGCCTACATTCGCTCCAATTGTTGGCAAGGTTGTCATTGATGGTAAAGCCGTTAGCAACGATCTCGTAGTAATTAACAACTCTGTAGTTCCACCAAACACAGAACATGACTTTATACGTGAAATATTCCTCCTTCTAATAGCTCTTTAAGTTGGCTCTTGTTCAATCACTATTTCAATCACTATTTCACTTCACTCACTTCAGTCCATGCGACTATATGTTTCAAGAAACGCACATCACGAGAATTTTACAACTGTTGACGGGAGAGATATACAGTTTTCTAGGCGTTAGATAAGGTCAACTCATGTGACACAATGTGACAGACCCTTGGGGTTTTGCCAAGTTTGTGAAGCAGACTTACTACTGTAAGTTAAATAAGAGTTACATTGACAATCGTCATATGCTGGTGGATTGATTTTCCTTAATGACATATAGTATGATCTCAGATTGTCTCTCTCTATAGACTTGCTGTTTAGTCTAGCAAGGTACATTGGCGGAGTGTCCCCTCAGGTTTCGTATAAAATTGATTCAAATGCAAAATTCTCCGAACCCCAATGTGCATTGTACTAGTTTTAGCGATCCATACGGTAATTTTCATATTTACCGGCCTTCATATATCCGAAATTCAATCATACACTACTATAACGCTCGGGCACAAAATTGCTTTAATTCCTTTAGATGTAACTGGACATAAATGTGGGCATATGTAAAACAAATTGGATCAAATACTGGTTCTCTGACACATATTACCAACCCCGGGAGCCATCTTGGATCCGCCATATTGGATTCAACTTTCAGTCACTCAAGTGGGAATAGGTGCAAGTTATACATCAAATTCATATACAATTTCATTGAAAATTGATTGGAGTAGTGAATTTTACCTTAGGTTGTATCGTTTGCAAGGTATTGCCTGTTAAATCCATTCAGGCTCTTCGCGAGTAGACATTGCAGAGTAATATCAGTTACCCTTACGTGTTTGATGTTGACAAATCAAAACAATTTCTAACTGAAAAAATACTGTAGGTATAAACAAACTCTTTACAACATTGATGTCATAGTCTTATTACATTTCTATGAGTGATTGTTATTACTTGCATCTTATACAATAACAAGGAAGTATGGTACAACGATGAAAATGCCTAATGTCGATTCAGATACGGCCAGAGTTGGATGAAGACCTATCATTTCCTTATTGACGTCTGTGTGTCTTTATGTATGTACGTTCAGAGAATATTTCAACAATAAATCACTTAAAAGCTTACATATACACTCGAGACCCTGCACAACTTTCTATTTGATTCAATATTTCTGCAGTGCCTGATATTTAATGTGCAATACCTTGCAAACTGTGCACGCTACGGTAAAACTCTCTAAGCAAATGAGTTTCCAAAGAAATTACAAATATTTTGATGTATCACTTGCCCCTATTCCCATTTGAGAAACCGAAAGTTGAATCCAATATGGCGGATCCAAGATGGTAGCCGGGGCGGGTAACATGTGTCAGAGAAGAGGTATTTGATCCAATTTGTTTCTTGCATGTGTCCACATTCATGTTCAGTTACAACTAAAGAAACTAAAAGCAATTATGTGTCCGAGAGCTATAGTAGAGTATGAGATTCCGGATATATGAAGTCTAATAAATATGTAAATTACCCGTATGAGCTGCTGAAATTAGTACAATACACATTGCGGTGTGAGAACTTTGCACCTGAATCAATTTTACGCGAATCCCGAGGGACACTTCGCGAATGTACCTTGAAAGGGGCACTTGCTCTACCCAAAGCCTTAGCTTGGAGTGGAAGTAACGGTTCCTTGACTCTACCTCCTTTTACTGCTTGCAGTGGAGCAGCGTGATAATCCTAACCACAAGCCAGCTTGGGCTTGCAGCGGAGCCTTGACGAGAACCTCAATCTCCTCTACTTGCAGTGGAGTAGAGCGTGTCCTACAACCCTTCACCTAGTTCCTTACTGGAGATGCCTTCCTGAGCCCGTCAGGTTGAGGGACACCTTATTTACCCAGAACCTTATGTTAGAGAATTGTATATTAGTACTTGTGAGTACTATTGTAACCTATTTTGAGGATTTGTAAATGAACCGGTAGTGAGAGTCAATTCCGGACACTCAATTGTTCAACACTGATCTACCTATAAACCATAAGGAACAGAGTTTTATAATATAATATACTTGTATTTTTGGGTTGTACTAACCAAATGACTTTCATGTTTTTGTGTTTTTTTATACACTCATCAATCAGTAACATAATAAGGGTGACCACATCAGAACAGATGTGTTTTCCTTTTACATTGTGAAACTCCTGTTGACTTTCAAATAGACACACTCAATAATGAAACTAGTCGTAGTACATAACTTCCAGTTTTAATACTAGAATCTGCTTAAAGATGGAACTTATTTCTGGAACGGTGAAATGAAGTAAAAAGTAGCTATTTTTACTTTTTACTCTCTTCTCTCTTTCACGATCATAATTAATATTCCAACCGGTTGTAGAAGTTGATTTTTACACCTTATGGTTGCACTAGAGAAAGTGATCTTTATAGGTTACTATTAGTGATATTCAGCCATGATTAATTGAGCTTATTCCTCTGACACCATACATTACGTAAGTTCAGCTCCCAGCTTCTTCATTTACTAGCAAAACTTTTTACGTAAACTCTGTAACAAGAATAATATGCATGCAATGTATTTAAGCTGGGAACCCGATCGTCTTATCTTTGTCCACTGTAGCTTATGAAACAAATGTTTCCATGATGTATGTTCTATGTGACCAGTCATTACGCTGCCATTTGGTTTGACTGAAGGCAGACTGAACTGACTACTTTTATCGTGCTATAGGAAATTAGACTTTACAGAAACAGTGACAACTTGGCAGGAATTGGTTCAATCGAAACAAGGACTACGTGATAGTTTTTCCAGTTTCCACACTTTGTTTGGTCATAACGTTCCGTGCGGAATAACCGTGAACCAAATAATTTCATTCTTGAACTGAGAAATCGGCAAAACTGTAGGATAGTAAATTCACTCTGATTTCAGACAGACTAACTAATTACAAGCACTAAGAAACGATCCTAAAAGACTTGCTTGTTTTATTTATTCATAACTTCTTATTTTATACCCATGTGCGAGAGTTGAAAAGAATAAAGTGACAACACTGTTTTATCCCCTCGCAAGGATTTTTATAGATATATTGCTGGATAAAAATGTAGAGGGTGTGTGAAGCAATACAACTTGGGTTGCGGTGGTAGTGTGCTGCAGTGATAGCACAGGAGTGTGTTGAATGTTGGTTGTCAAATCACGCCTGCCTAAAAGGGATGATTTCCAAGTTACAACAACGTGTATGGATAAATACCAAAGTGGTTTGTGGAAAAACGCTATTGGTTGTCACTCTGGGCTACGTGAAACATGAGATAATGACGCATTGCCTATCGAACTGCGGCACGATGGGTTACAGCGTTTGGTTCAGGACATGATAGGGTTCAACAGGAATCAGGTGGAGGTCGACATGAGAACTGAATTGATTTAATCTTTGCTGCGTATGGACAGGAGGTGGATTGCCAGGTAATTAGCTAACGAGGTAGCAGTGTCCACACTACAGTGTTGAATGTGTTGCAGAATACCCTTGGTTAACGCAAAATTGCATCCCGGTGGTCATCGTACCACCTTACCGATCTGCAAAAATGGCACAGATAGGTACTTCGTGATCCATTTCGTTCCTTATTATATACCTCAGGGGGTGAACATTGATACCTTACATGTGTCTAGATTTTATGTGGTATTTACCCTTGGTTACTACGTTATAGACATTGCAATCGTCCGAACACGGTCCTGAGTTCGATTTTTGGTGCTAGTTTTAGGAAATTTTGAGTAAAACGTCCCCTCGAAGCTAAGGGATATGATGATGATTAGAAGTGGTGAAATGAGAAAGTGAGAGTAAACATCACACATTTACTTACTTGCGGATTGAAGCAGGGACCTCATACATCAGAGACAAGCGCTCTATTACTGAACTACCCTACTTCATTCAGAAGATTTAGTTTTCAGTGCGAGCAGTTTCATGTATGGAACGAATATGAGCAGGTTTTAGACAGGTTATGTTACATTACACATTTCTGCTCGTTGTTAAGTATACGAGTTTTTTTGTAGTGAAATTGCAGCATTTGCTTTACGAAGAGTACAATGTCTTACTACATCAGCATTTTCTCTCAGCCTATAGTCAACGACGAACTTTTCTAAATTCAGCGTTACACTTATGTCATGAGTATTACATTTTTTCAATCAAGTTTACGAAAAATGAATGATTTTTAATGTCTTAATTTGAATGTCATAACAAATCAACGAAAGCATATATTTTGTCAACGGTGTGGTGTCATGATCAGAATTGTGATACTAGATGATGTAATATATTGACTAATAAAACGAAGTCATGTGTCTGTAGAAACGTGAATTCGAATTCATTGATAACACAACAATGATTAATCAATCAGATTGTGTTACATGTTCTCATTATTGGTTCCGGGTTTGATCTCCAGTATAACGAAAATAAAACTTTTCAGCAATATTACTATTTGAGATATGATAATTTTTTAGGATTGATAGGTTATTCATTTTGATAGTATACTCATCCTCTTTCGCTTTGATAAACATGTACCATTTGTATGTGTATCAATGTTAAATATTATTGCAACGATTTAGTTACAAAAAGCGGCGGTTTACAAAGCACATCTAATATAGAAGCGGTGCTTGAATTTCAACAATACACTCACACAACAGCTTCTTGTGCACCGCATACCTTCATTGCTAGGCCACGGCAGAAAATTTCTGATTGTCTGAATTTAGTCACCTTATTCTTTTAGCAGCGAGAGAAGAGAAAAGAATGAGAGCAGTGCTTGTCATAGAAACAATGTGTAGTTTGGTGGACATGTTCCAAGGTTGAAGTGCCTGTTTGTAATCTTAGACTTTTAATGAGTGTTATAGACTTTTAAAGTGCATTATAGTGTTGTCCGTCTAAAGAGATATACAAGATGTTGAATCAACGTATTTTTTGTGGCTGAATTTTTTAAAGCACGTTGTTGCTTTTAAAAAGGTAAAACAAATACGAGTATAGTACATAAGTATGCGAGCGTAGATGCACCTATACTATGGGAAACAATGACATTCCGCTAATTTAACTAGAACTTTTGGACGTTATTTGTTTATAATTACTTTAATTGAACCAGCGCCATTAAAGTTTGTATTATTACTGGAATTTGACAATCTTGCTAGATTTCCGCAATCTCTCAAATTGTTGATGCAACCCTTTCCGAAGTCTACAGAAACCACTCAGTACGACGGGAAGGAGAAAAGTATCAGGGAAACCAGTGTGTTGAGCTATTACGCCATAAAGAATAATTTGTCAAATGTCTATCACACCTGAGGAAAGTTTTTCAGTAGTTAGAATGGACAGGGTGGACCCTCAAGGCATTTTCCCCTTTAGGTCGGTGTTACTTATTTCTCTCTAATTCATATTCTCTATTTAGATTAAAAAGCAGCTTATTTTCTCTCAAGTTCATATTTTCTTTTCTTTAGATTAGTAAGCAGCTTATTTTTTTAAATTCATATTTTCTCTTCTTTAGATTAAAAAGCAGCTTATTTCTCCCAAAATCATATTTTCTCTTTACATTAAAAAGTAGATTATTTCTCTCTAATTCGTATTTTCTCTTGTTTAAACTAAAAAGCAGCTTTTTCCTCTCAAATTCATATTTTCCCTTCTTTAGATTAAAAAGCAATTTATTTATCTCAAATTCATATTTTATGTTCTTTAGATTAAAAAGCAGTTTGCATATGTACACTATATACCGTTCTGAATTACCTTTTAGATAAATGTTCTTCTTGCAATTTCTTTGACAATTATAGCGACGTTTTTTTCTGGATTTACAACGTTCATTTCTCGTCATTTATCTACATTTAATTTATTCCTTTCGTTTCTTCTTACTTGTTACCAATACATCTAAAATTGGCACCTGCACTTCCAGTTTCGTTGTGAAGTCCACCGATGATTAAAAAACGGTCTAAAACATGAATGATAGACTGAGCTGACACTATGTGGAGTACGTTCAAGTTATCGAAGATGTGCTATTTCTATTTATGTTTCCTGTACATTTATCTCGGTTAACTGTGTAGTCATGTCGCAAAGACGTTTTTTTTTCTATCGTAGTAATGGTGAGACAAGATTATCTGTGCACTAAATCTTGAAATATATGGACGTCTTAAGGATTTTAACTTAGTTTTCCTCTAGTTACTATGAATGTAAATTTGGCTTCTCAGAATATACAAGTACTTCATATTACAATAAAGTAATTACTCTATGATGCGTTTACATTTATATGGAAAGAGTTTCACGTAAAAAGTAGGGGTGTATGTTACCTAGGAAGTTTGTGAGGAAAGTAAATGACAATATAATTCGGCTAACTGGTAGAGATGTTATATGTACTGTGAATAGTTTATGCTGCGATCCCGTCTAAGCTTCTGTAGACAAATTCAGTCTATCAGCCATTTCATCCAACATTACCAATAACTGATTCTAGTATTATTATCCATTAATTATCTGTCATTCTCTTTAGCCTAGAGAGCACAGCACTCTTAAGTTAAATTTGAGATCTGACTTGATCACGATGCATCTAGTGGCGAGGTTTTTTAATAAGATAGTGAGGAATTACTAATTATATACCTATAATTACACCCTGCAATAATCAAGGTACATAACTTCATTGGGAAGTCATGCAGCGATGAAGACGTTCTCTCCAGCCTTCTTAACAATTCCGGAACTGGAAAAGCGTAATGGACTTCAATCGAATATTTACCAACTTTCCACCTTTGGTGTTTTCCATCTTTCTGTGGTGACAGTATTAGAAGCGTGTTTTCACAATTGAAAAATGAAGAAAGTGTAAGTCTCAAGTGAGGCGTATGTATTCCATGGAACTACGAAACCATTTTCTATACCAAAGCTTCCACAACCAAAAGAATTGTGTGAAAAGAATTTAGTCGTCAAGCAGCACCCAAGTGACTGTGATTTATTGCCTATTTATTTTGATTCTTGATCTGCTGATTCGTGCTTCTGTCTGTCGCAGTGTGCTGGGTGTGTGTGTTCCTCTCTTCTTTGACGTTTTCTCCAACGTCGTAAAATGTTGGCTCATAATACAAAAAAATTGTCTCAATTTACTGATCAGGAGACATAAAAGCATGTCCCATGTCTTATTTTAAGTGAAAACAAATTTAAATATTCTCAGAAAATAGCCCTTGGTAACCGCGTTTCCTCATGTACATACCCACTTCTTTTGATCGGCATAGCTATGAAATAAATACTTTTATCTAATGTTTTATTTATATTTTAGTATTTTACATTAATAACTATTGTATTATTGAATTACCACATCCCATGGTGGTGATTGCATCACGCTTGGTGTTATAAAGCATATGCCAAGTAGCGATGAACTCAAAGTTCATGGTGGGTGGGATTCATATGCTAAGCAAACCGTCAATCTACGCGAATGGATTACGGTCTTAGAATGTTGTCAAAAAGAAGCGTAGAAAATTGCATTTCTTTCCGGCATTAATAATAACCAAGGAAGATCAAATTGTGTTACACTGCAAAATGTATGTACCGGTACACGCGTTGTGATATTAAACACTGCCTTATTCACAGTACTTACAAGGTTTCTCTTACACTTACCTCTACCGTTATCTGATGAACCAATTCTGTAAGCATAAATATACGCGACAGTTAGCGCAATGGATGAACGAGTCATTTATGCAGTTTGGAATTGAAGAACTCGAATTCTCAGTTTGCCAGAGAACATTGTCAGGAGCATCAAAGAAACGACAAGTAACGAGAATGCAGCTTTTCTCCAGGCGTTCCGAATCATATTGTTGAATATTGGATCGGTGAACTGATTATGGGTATGTGCATGAAGATTGATAATACCATTGCGGGTCTGGAGGTTTATACCAATATATTCGAACACAACGCGCTCAGAAAATCGTTCACTACCAGATTTGGGTAAAGACCTACCATTTCCGTATTGCCGTCTAAGTGTCTGTGTGTATGTACGTCCAAAGAATATTTCGTCAACGATATATCACATAAAAGGTTACATATACACACCAGGCCCTGCACATCTTTCTATTTGGTTCAATATTCGTGAAGTGCCTCACATTTAACATGTAATACCTTGCAAACGGTACAAGCCTCGGTTAAAACTCACAACACCAGTGAGTTTTCGAGAACATTGTATATGAATTTGATGTATCACTTATACCCCTTCCCATTTAAACAAAAACGAAAGTGGATTCAAATAAAGAAACTAAAAGCAATTTTGCGTCCGAGCATTATAGTAGTATGTGATTGAATTTCGGATATAAATATGAAGGCCCATAAATATGCAAATTAAGAGCATGGACGGCTAAAAATGTTACAATGAATATCAAACCGAGAAAAACTTTGCATCTGAATCAATTTATATGAATCCCAAGGAGACACTTCACGAATGTAAGTCTCACGACAAAGGTTATGAGAATCAAAGACAACTTGTTCAGGTTTATACAGATGAAGAATACTTTTCTTCAGAGACAGAAGACGAACTGAAATATCGTAGAATCATTTCAAAGTTCTGAGGACAAAGAAAAATTCAAGAATTTAGAGCACATGAACAACAAAGAAATGAATTTGCAATTTGTTTCAAGTAAATCTTTGATATGATCCTCGAACATAATATGTACGCAAGACTCTACGCAGAAGTATTCAATGTTTATAAGCACCTTTTGGCATTACCTAACCCAAGTGCCATGTGTACGATGTTTTTAAAAACTTTAAAAACATAAAAAAAACATCGCTTCGTTGAAGTTTTTGATGAATATCTGAAATGTTTATTTTTGATGAATTCAAAAACAGATATTTCGACATAACAATTTCATTACAGAAAAATGTGTGTGAGAAGACCACAAAATTCTGTAAATTTAAGTTTTATTTGTTAGGCTTTTAGGGTAAATATAATAAATAACAAGTCATAGTGTCATGTGAGCGTAACTTAGGAAATTTAGTCTGCACGATTTTATATTTCTTTAAAATATTGAAACTGGAAACACTGGTCCATGTCTATCTCCCATAGCTTTTATAGTGCAAGTAGAAAGGAACCTTGGGAATTTTAACTCATTACAGGAAACCATCTCTCGCTATCAATTATGGTTTTATTTTGTGTCAATTAAGGTTAAAAGAGGAATTTGTTGGTTTATATCACTTCCGGTTGAAATAGTGTAGACGATGAACAAAGAGAAGATAGTGGTTGTTCTTAGAACGCTAAATAGGTTCCTAGAGAACGATTCTCGCTATCTGTTGTTGTTTTTATTCTACATGGATACATGCTGAAACTGGAAGTTGTAGTGAAATTCTATCACTTCGGTTTCTAGTATAGAGTTAATAATGGACACAAAAGTATTTTGGGACGCTAATCGATTAAAGGGGATTAATTCTCGGTATTTATGATATTTTTTGCTATATAGGGTGCTTCAAAACAGCACCGACAACGTTTGGGAGATGTTTCCTGACACGAAGATAAAACAGAAACTATATATCAATTTGGATGCACAAATGCTTCCTTTCCGAGTTATAGGCCGCCAAAAATATGAAAAAATTAACTTTAAAGGTTCAATAACTCGTAAAGGAAGCACAGGTACACCCAGGATGGTCTTTACTTTCCGTTTTATCTTGGTGTCGTGAATCTCCTCCCAAACGTTGTCGGTGTTGTTTTGAAACACCCTGTATAGTGGTCAATGATAAAGCCGGAAATGGTTGATTTAGATCAGGGATTTCGACAACCTCTCCAAGGACTTTCATTCCTACCTGTTGATCCTGTACATCCTAATCAAATATGATGTTTACTTATTAAGAAATTCTTTTTCAGATTTTTAATAAATACATAAAAGAATTTTAATAAAATCAACTTCGTTAAGAATTATTCGTAGTATTTTTTCGTAAGGTCTTCCATGTTATTAATGTTAACAAAATGTTCAATGAAATGAAAATAAAATCATTTAGGCTTTTGTTTGAAATATCTTTATTTCAAATATATATCTTATAGTTAAAAATCATATGTGGCAATGGACATAATATGAGTTGTCACTAACAACATATATCTATAAGTAACGTGATACTGATAAACAGGTATGAAGCATCCATTCCACCTCATCTTTATCATGGAGCTACTTTCACCAGTGCTACACAGTAAAAAAAATCAAAGTAAAACTTCACAAAACGAAGGGTTGTAATGAACTTTTATCATTACAATGAACATTATTTTATTTATTTATGTACAGTTTATTTAATTCTATTTATTTACAATATTTTCACAAACTCGCATAGTTCTAGCATTACTTTGGCAAATTACACACTAGTCAGCAAGCCTAATTTATAGTATTTGCAGTAAATGTTCAAATTTCTAAGTGTCTGCATGTAAATATTTGCGTCTTCAATTTTTAATGACGAAACAACTTATTTGAAGTTAGTAAACATTTGAAATTTGAGAGTTTTTAAGCAAAATAAGTTAACTGGTAGTAATACCAATATACAAACCTATGGACAATTTCCCTTCAATCTTTTTCTTTAGGTATGAGAATTACCATTTCATCAAACAAGATCTTGTGCATTCGACTCTTCAAGCTATTGGATACAATATATCCAGATCTGGTAATCGTGGGTAAGTTGGAAAATTTTCGTAAAACATAGTAACTAAATTTGCTTTGACAGATAGAATCTTAAGAGTAAAAACAGAAGAGTAATTTCAACAGCAACAGCAAAAATGTTTAGGTCATACCGTGGCTCCACGAAGAGAGAGAGAGAGAGAGAGAGAGAGAGAGAAAGAAAGAAAGAGATAGATAGAGAGAGAGAGAGAGTGAGAGCAGAATTATGGTTTCGTGACTCGAAGAGAGCACATCATGTATGTATATATAGTTATTGAATTTTCTTTGATTGATCATATAATATTGCTATTTCATAATTTTGAATTTAACAACCAAATGGTGTCAGTAAGCTGAGTTTGGGTATAAGTTTTAACAAGTTGGTGAGGAATTTAGAAATCAATTCTCTAGTTTACTGAAAGTTAATATTAGAATTTTGGAATTTTCCTACACTTCCAGGTTTCACTTCAGACCAGACATTGGAAGACGTTTGGTACTATGTAAACAGCGGAGCAGAATCGAGAATTCATTGCTCTGAAATAGTTTTTGGGAAATGAAACACGATAAACCACTAGATTCACACTGCTTTTACATACACGCGTGCAGTGCGTAAGCTGATTAATCTGCTGATTCAGTGAGGCCTCAGCGATAGAATAGTCTTAAAAATATGTAAAACACATTATGATTTTGTTTTCTTTCGACGTTTTTATGTTCTCGAGGGCGGATAGGAATAAACTCTTGACTAAACTCAGTGGTGGCGAAAGAAGTATTACGGTCTGTGATTTAGGGTTTCGCTCATTATTCAGTTTTGGCCATGGTGTTGTCTAATACCAAAAGATAAGCAGTTTCGTGTATCTCCGACTTTCAATTCAATTGTCTAGATGGCCAATAATAACAGTCTCTCGCCTTGCCATTAGTGTCGTTAACTGACGGCTACATTCTAGCATATAGGAAACAAGTTTGTTTCCTATTCATTGTTTGCTGCGTACAAGGAAATACTTGTATTTGTAAAGTTTTTTCTTTCAATAAACTGTAGTAGCAATTTCGTTGAATCTTCATCTCAGTCCTTACTTTTCGCTGTGCTTAATCATGTTCACAAAGTCTCACATGTGCTCCTCTTATGTTTAATTGTGATGAGATCATTCGCTTTCTCAATGAATTTGTATCTTACTTGTCCTCGCAGTCATATGTAAACAGCTAGACAACGTCCTCTTCGATCGTTTACCCGTCACTCGTCGCAGCTACAACGAAATTTTCCTGGGTTTTGAAATGCAACGTCTAGGAACGGTAGCAGCTTGGTTCAGAGGCCTATACGTGAGAGGAACAGTTGAATCAAAAGCAATTGAGAGAAGATGATCTTGGTCATTTCTTGAGATTCGATCATTTGTCATTCAGCTTCAGTCATGATAGCCCTTTGATCAAAAGCTCTTTCAAAAGATACGCCTAGTTCTTCTATACTTTTGGACTTCGATAACATGATTTTACAGCACCAGGTAGAGGGAGCATTATGGACTAACAAATTTGGTAAGACTCTTCTTAAATTATTATTCGCAGCTCTACCTACATTCCAATTGCTACCATTAGTAATGATTTTAATTAAGCATTTCTTTAAAAGTATCTAATAACATTGTTCATACTTTCTACCAGAACGTTGCTGAAACATCATTTCCCATTGTAAAGCCAGTCTTCAGTGATAAATGTTTTTTTTGGTTGTCGGTATTTCTTCGATATTCGTATCTCTATTATCTCAAATCTACTTTATGTTCCTTTCTTTAACGGTTGAACATGTTAGTGTGTATATCTTTCTGTTTAGCTTATCCTAGATATTTCTGTGTATATAAACAGCTATGCTGATATGTTTTTCGAGTCTTCTCTTGTGATGGTTTGGGAATGCGCGTTAAGTGCGAAAAAAGCTCGTTGATACTTAATATTTTGAGTTCTCCATTATGTCGAATACGTATGGGATATCCCGTGTCTTGGCAGAGCTTTCATATGTATGTTTTTTAATAAAATCTCTACGCTTACACTGCGCTTTTATGTTTGTTTTTGGGACTTTGAACACAGTAAATATGCTATTAATAATAAACAATAAAGCTGATATACAAAAGTTGATTGAAAGTTCGAATAAAGAATGTGCTCTCGTGAGGTGTATTTTCCTTTTAATAATTGTCAGACAAAGCTGATATTCTAGAATTGTTGTCAGACTTTTTTCTCAATTTATTTATTTAACGCGAAGTGTGTATTCGATTTTGCTGCATTAATTCTCAAACCTTTTTTAGTTTTTTTTAAACTACAGAATGCAATTGAATTATTTGTATTAATACTGCTTAGTGATAAACCAGATTCTTTTGTCAGTGTTTAAGTTTATTCCAGGAGAAGTACAGATGATACTAAAATAAAATACTAATTTGATTATCTAAGATATGATTATTAGCTCTCCTTTTGCTCCTACGCTTAATAAGTGATTTGGTTCTAAATGCATTCTCTTGCATAAGCTTGAATTTTGACGGAAGCTAGTCAATAAAACAAGATTATGGGTGAAATCATTAAATACTGTCTATTAAGAATATATACGTTGGCTCCTAATTATGATATTGATACTTCGATAAATTCTTGAGAAGCTTATTAACTTACATTTGTCGAATCACATATTTGGCATATTTCCTTGATGCTCATTTATTTAAAATTAATTCTATTCATTTAATTCCTGTACTATTTTGAAAATGTGCTTTCTCACTCAATTCTCTCTCATAAATTTCTTCTATCCTCAACAAGTAGCCAATAAGTTTTCTCTTTGGCTACAGTATAAATCATACATAAGTTCTGCAAAGAAAGGGATTAAAACAAAAAAATCTAGACCTAGGCGAGAGCGCACAATAAAACTGGAAGTATATAACAAGAAAGTAACTCAAAAAAGTAACACCCTTATAGAGCAGCATCGCTAGCTGCTCAGTTGGCATTTCCCCAATTATCCTCATGTCCAGTACCCACAGACTACAAGGACAAAATTCTGTTGCTGTAACTAATAGCATCTTCCCAGTGTCTCTCAGTAGGGTAATAAGCGTTCAGTAGCGCTTTGTTTGTCAGTACAGATAACCAAACGAAATAACGAAATCTGGAGCACATAACGAGGGGAAAGTTTAACTCTTGTTAATTTAGTAGTGAATAACAGAACTAAATTACAAAGTATTCTCCTCTGTAAAGAAAGAACGGAATTCTTAGTTAATGTTTGCACATACTGCAAACATTAAACTGGAGATATTATTACATAGGAAGAGTGGATTAAAATTTATGACTTAATTCTATATTCTCTTTCTCTTTAAAACTAATACTTTGGAAAAATATTCTACAACTAACAATACACTAGATAATGCAAGTCCAATTCCAAGTATAACAAAATTTCCTTTTATATCATTCATTGTTATTATGAGGAGAGATTCATTGTCCATATTTTGATTACCCAATGAAATGTCGGAATTATCACGTATAAATTGTCTTTCCCATTGAGCAATGATTCCTGAATCCCACAAAAATTTTAACACATTATTGAAAGGTACTACAAGGGGGGAATTTCTAAAAAAAAAGACTTCCAGGAATTGTGTTTCAAGGGGTTTCTTCATCAATCGTAACTTTCTTCTGGTTTCGAAGTCTAGATAATCAATATCTGCAAGGTATCCCGACGGGAACTTCTCAGCAGAAACTGCCAACTTTCCCTGTTCTGCCAAAACGTTCAGATCCTTATAATCTTTTATGAGTACAAATCTTTTTCCTATAATTCGTAGTAAAGGATCAACGGAATCTGAGAAATCACGGTAATATGTTATCGCTCTCCATTGTAACCCAGACGCGACAAATTGTTCAAAAGTGTCTATAGGTGCATCGTATACAGGAATAGTCATGTAAGAGACCAGATTACAGTTATATGCTGTGTTCAAAATCGTAGATATAAGGAAACAGCATACAACGAGGTATTTCACTATAGAATACTTTATATTTGGAACTCCCAAACCAAGTAGTGCACTGATTGAATGCAACAATGAATATGAATATTCTAAGTAGGGATTCCTCGTGTGGATAGGAAAACACAGCAAATGAAAAAGCGAAAAGACGTAAAACAGAAGCGAACTACCGAAAATGTGTCCTATAATTGCAACCCAGACTTCAGTAGACAATGGAGAAAATATTGACCATAAATTCTTCTTCAACTTCGGTGAAGGTGTCAGAAGCACCAAATCAGTATAATAATATGGAACAGAGTAGTCGAAATAAGGCAAAAATTCGAATGTTACACCTAAACCAGGTATTCCAACATGATGATTACCACTCATCATTAAATTATAGAAGGACATATTCGAAGATTGAGCTGTGTTTAATGGTTCAGCGACTATCACTGACCAAGTAAAGTTATACTTCTTTGAAAATTCAGTCATTATTTTGTAGTCAAAGCCGTCAAAAGTAGAACCCTTCAACACAGACTGTGGAGCATATGGTGCTAAAACCAGATCGATAATAACTTCTTGTAGATCATTTAATCTTCGTCCATTTATTTTCGAAATATATTCATTGAGATCGTAGCTGTTGAGTGATCTATTAATTTTGAATCCTTTAGGTTGTAAGTTATCCCCAAGCAAGTGGTAAATAACAGAATATGTTCTTGATGTGTTTCCAGCAAGATTTTCGTTTTCAATATATATGATTATCAAGTATGGAAAATACATTATTTGTGCACAATTCTGCAAACTATTTATTGCTTGTAAATTACTAGTACCTTGTTCCAGAAATATCAACTTTTTAACTGTTCTTTGAATTGACAATATGTATGCCATTTGAATAGAATGAAGTGTATTACAAATATTATTAGATGCAATAATAAATGTTTCACAATATTCGTCCATTGATTTCACAAGAAATTCCTCCATCGATTCCAAATTTTTCATATTTCGTGTATTTCCATTAATTAAAGGTAGCGAAGTCTTGAGATTCTGATAAATTTTCCCTTCAATTGTAACTTCATCTTCTAAAATCATGGTACACAACTGAAATTCAGAATGTAGTATATTTTGTAGTATGTCATATGGTGTGTCTATGTCTTTAGTAAGGTTCATCGTTTGAAACAAAATTTCTGAAGTTGACACCAAGTGAAACAGAGTAAAGATGACCCATAAATTCAGAACCTGGAAATAAATAGTCATTTGAGATTAGCAGCAATTCACTACAAGCTTATTATAAACGAAGCATAAAAACATAAACTTTTATAAGTACTCGATATATGAAATAGGGATGGGAAAGTGTGAAAATTGAAGAATAGATAAGTTCTTTTATACGTCAATATTGTTTTTTGCATGACGTAATCAATTAATCCTGGTGGCAAAACTTAAACTACTAGTAGTATATTCTATAATAACTAACTTTTTCAGTACTAAGTCGGATACCAAGTGTCATTCTTTTGAATTATAGGATTTTAGTGTTGAGTATGGGTGATCCTGTACTTTACCTTTTTATTTTGTGCTAACAATTTTCTACAATATTTGTTTCCATTGCACAAACTTTTCCCTTGTATTTTCTTCTGATTATTAAGAGCTCAAAAAATGTAAGTCAGAATGCGCTGAGGCTTGTCTCTGTGATAGTTGTAAAGGGACATTGACACTCTTTTTTTCTCCATTACAGTCTCGTTAAGCAAAAGTAATTGGATTGGAAGCAAAAGGATGTAATGAAATCAAACTCACCAAAAACAGCTATGATTATCTGGTATCGTTGGATAGCGAGAAGATAAACTGTTAAAAGCCTCACTACAAAGTTCGTTTTTAGTATTACAGTGATGGAACCATTAGAAATGAAGATCGTTGCTAACCTCGATGAAAGGCGTATTATACAACTAAATATATTAACCATTTCTGCCAATATCATCATAATGTATTTCCCAGTTATGTGAGTTAAAAAGGAATCGGTCAGATGCTAAATCTACGACTCGGACAAGGACTTTCATCATGCGGAAGAAAGAACATTTCTAAATATGTTGTAGAAATAATAGGGTATGAAAAACCTCAGATGCATTGTAAGATAATATTGTTTTAAGAATATCAAAAAGAATATGATGATTTTAGAAGGAGGTCAAGAGATACTGAACAACTTTCAAATATACAACTACACACAATTTTTATTAACGATCTCGGATTGTGTTATTTTTAAGAAACTCTAGACAAATACCAAACGCTGAAAGTTTCCTCGATTGAGTTTTCGAAGAAGATGTTTCGTCTATTAGAAAAACAGAACAATATAAACTTTGTGAACCTAAAGAAAATTATAACTTGTATCAAATTTTGAAACACAATTACAATGAATGATGACCAAATAAATTCTTTTTGATGTAGGAATTAAAAAGTGAAGAAATGAAAAGAGCATATAACTTTCATATCTTTATGATACTAATCAATATATTTTGCTTTTGAACATTATATATATATATATATATATATATATATATATATATATATATATATATATATATATATATATATATATATATATATAAATGACCGTGAAGATGATCCAGGTGTAATTATATATAATTAATATATATACTATTTTAGTTTGCACGATATACATTTAACTGATAAAAATAATCTACATAATGTAGTTGATTTATGGAATCAATATATTTCTCTTTTTTATATAGAGAAGAAACATTTATATATAACGTTTCATTAAGAGGCTTGATCAATTATACTAAACCAAACTTTTTAATTGTGTTTGTGAAAATCGTTTAAATTATCGAAGTTCAGGAAATGGTTGTAGTGATTGCTATACAATGAATCCTATTGATGTAGATGAAATAATAACAACTTGTGGGGCAACAGCTTGTGGGATAAGAAAACCCTGGATAAGAATACAGAAAGATTTAAGTTCCAATTTCATCGTATGCAAGCTTCATAAAATAAATGCTATTCATAAAGAGATATATATGTGTTAAATGAAGATTTTTAAAACGAATGGAAAGATCAAATACTGATTCGTATCATATTGAAAGCTTTAAAAGAACATAAGCACTCACAATATTTTGATGATTTTGTTTAATACATCACCACTTTACAGACCAAAAGCCATTAAAATTACTGCATATGGAAGAAACTACATACCACACACTCAAATTTAAATGAGTTTGAAAATTTGTTTTTAACCTGGAAACGTAATAAATGCAGGATGATCTTTGTGGACACGAAATATGTCTTATCAACAAGAAAACATTGATATCGAATTTTAAAAGTCGAAGAACAACATTGAAATGAAAACATTATCCGAGCAGTTAGATTGAAAAATACTATTTGCTATGTAATAAATATGGATATATATTGTAATGTTATAGATAGGAAATATAACGTTTCAAATACTAAGATTAGTGAAGAGCAATTGAAACTAACAAATCATTTATATTCTATTGTTAAGAAAGAAGTTAGACAAAAACAATAACTACCTCACACATTGAACTGTTATAGATAATAATGAAGTAAATGAATATTCTTACAAGAAACAGCATAGCATAAGTTGATTATAAAACAAATACTTGCTAGTATATCCGACGGAATTGATCAACAAGGTGAAGGAACATTTAATAGCTTGAATAGATAAATAGTAAAGCTAATAAAAATTGGAAACCGATCGATTATTAAGGCCATTAAAAGAACATATATAAAGAAAGATAGTGTTAATATTGAAATGCTTGTTACAAATAAAAGATTTTCAAATGATAAAGAAATAAACTTTCCAGCTAATTATTTAGAAAGAAACTTTAAATTTTTTGTGTCCATTAAGAATTAAAATCGATAAATATCCAATATCAAGAACATCCAATTTATCTAATGGTTACACATTTCACTTAAATCGAAAAGTATGCCGTATAGAACTAAGTCTTGTAAACATAAATTAATGAACTTCCTAAATATAATTTTAAACAATATTGTAGTGGAATAGTTTCGTTTTGATTCTAGAGAGAACGATATAATTACGTGGCAAGCAGATAAAATTTCTGCTATGAAGGAGTTATAATTATTGTTTGTTATTATGTATACGGAAAGAAAACCTTGATTATTTTCTACTAAATAAATATCAATGATGTGTTGCGTTAAGTGAAAAAGTCATACAGATAGATAAAGAGATATCACTAGAGTTGAAGAAATGTGAGTGCGATATATGTAGTAATTATTAAAAAGACAGTTTGTTCACAAACATTGAGTACAATAAGATAAGTGTACCAGGAAGAAATACTTGAACAATTGCAAAAGAATTGTGAAAGATTAAACATTGATACAAAAGAATTTGTGAGTTGAGTTGTTTTAGAGTTTAGCGTCCCGTTCAGCAGCGAAGGTGTATGAGACGTGGACCTACTGATTAACGTGGAATCGGAACCACATGAGCTAAACGAATTTGTGACAACCCAAAATTGCAAAATTAAATGAATAGCGAAATATTAAATAGAATTATAAAAACTAACTAAAGGTTATGATAATTTATTAACGATAGTCGATGCGTTTTCTAAATTTGAGTTTCCTTATCTTAATCCTATAAAACTAGTGTTTATATTGCAAATGCGTGCAAAAATATCTTAATAATTAGAAAATCTTATAATTTAGAAACGGATCAGAAAGGCTTTAAATAATTAAAAATTTACAATGTCAATCATTACTTAACTTGTAATGACAAAAGCGCTTCTGTCCTAGAACATTTTAAGGAAACTGTTAAACCAAACATGTGGGAAAATACTAACTAAACTAACCAACTGTATGGCGTATGAAACCCAGAGATTCAATGCCGCGTTTAAAAAAGCTCTCCACTGATATTTATCGTTAGCCAACTGGATCCAGTTTCTACTTTGTATTCCTATCTTTGCGAGATCTATCTTAATATTGCCCACCCATCTGTGCCTAGGTCTTCCTAATGGTCATTTTCCGATTGGTCTTGTAACGAAGACATTGAAAGCGTTTCTACTTTCTTTCATTCTAGCTACATGACTCGGACACCTAAGCTTCCTAGACTTGATGACCTTAACAATATTTGGTAAACAGTATAAATTATGTAGTTCCTCATTATGAAGTTTCCGCCATTCCCCATTCCCGTTCCTGTTGGGTCTAAATATACGTCCCAAGATCTTGTTCTCAAATACTTTCAGTCTATGTTCTTCTCTCAGAGTAAGCGACCATGTTTCGCAACCATACAGTACAACAGCCATGATTGTCGTTTTGTGCATTTTAAGCTTCAAATTCCTTGACAGAATTCGCGACGACAAGGGATTTTGAACTGAGTAATAACACGAATGCCCTACTTTTAGCCGAAATTTCTTTGTGGGTATAATTTTCGTCTGTTAATATTGATCCTAGATATTTGAAAGTATCCACTTTATCAAAATTATTATGTGTGGTTTAAAGGCCTGCCTCTGGGACTAAGAAACAGAAAACTATAATATTTAGCTGTAACAGTTATTATTTGGGGAACAAATATGTGATGTAACATTGTTTCTGAATGCATCAATAGTTTGTGAAACAACCTCGGTTACATATCGAAAGGGTAAACTTCAAGTTATGCATCTTCTCCAGAAAGATAAAGATTTGAGGACATCAGTTTTAGTGTTCAATGATGCATTGTCTACCAAAGAAACAATAGCCGAGACTGGTGAAAGATTTCTGCTTCAACTCTATGGTGCCAAGGAAAACCAGAGCCTTGACAATGATCGTTGTTATAGGTACAATTTTCTCATCGGCAAGCAAACATTGAGCTTCAGATTTGATCTCGCAATGCTACCCTAACAAGTGCAGGCGCAAAGTTACATTTTCCGTGTAAATAATCAAGTCGAAGAAAAATTCATTACAGTCTACAAACCAGAGATGGACACAACTTAAAACCAAATTGATGCTGATTTGCTCGGACCTAGAACCTGTTCCTTCTGAGTTATTGCACTTATCTTGTGGGTGTAAAGATATTTGTAAGACTAATTGTGTTTATATCAACGCTGGGTTGCCTTGTTCGCCCATGTGCGGTTATTGCCAGATGTTTTGTGGGTTAACTACCCAGATATTCCTACTTCGCAAGAAAATGAGGATGAATTAGATGTATTTACTATTAAAATTACATAGACAGAAGAGAAAACTTTAGAACATGTTTTAATAATAAAGTTCAATATAATTTCTTGCAGTCTAATGTATTTTAGCCTCCGTAGAAATAAAAATGTAGTGGCACCTTTGGAAATAATATGAACACTGTAGAAATATTAAGTCAGAGTTAGAGCTTTATTAAGAAAAATAAACTATGATCAATAGCCGTTTAAGTCTGCTAATTGCACTTATTGTAAACATTACGGATCGACACTTGATTTACAAGTGTTATTTCTGTGTGATTTACAAGCCATTCATAGAGATATACAGGGTTTAAAATAAATGCATTGCCAAAAGTGACGAGGTGATTGGTAACATACAAATAAGGAAAAATGTTATTATAAACATGGTTCCGACGCTGCTTCGTTTCCGAGATACAGGGTGTTGAAATATGGTGTCCTTTCAATGGCTCACTATGGGGAAGTAAATAGAAATGTTCATTATTACAGGAATAATGCAATCAATACATTCAGTGTTGCCAACATGACAATTACACTCTGGCCTTTATACGAAGTGGGCAACATTGTTATCCAATAACATTACTTTGTGGATTTTAACATTTCATTACTTTGTGGCTTCACATGTAAGTTATTCTCTTGTGCATTCATTTGTAACGACACAACATTCATGTAAGAGAAGTGATTCATGAACCGTTGTTCCTATTCTGTACCGCTAATTGACTTCACATTTGGGCGCCTTGTCTTTCGGAAGCGAGGCGGAATCTTCCCCATGTGTAGGAACGTTTTGATGTCAGCAATCACCTGCAAACGTGTGGACATCTTGTGCTAGTTAAAAACATAATACTTTGCACGAACTTGGCAACACTGACCACATAATAACCTCAAATGTTGATTAGTTTTATTCTCTATGTGAGTGTAAATGTACTTGCACAGGCATAATGATACTTGATTTAATTATTCCTGTTCCATTCACTTTCGATTAGTGAGGCATTGGAGGGACTCGACATTTCAACACCCTGTATCTCGGAAACAAAGCGACATCGGACCCGTTTATAGGAACATTTTTACTTATTTGGATGTCCGCAATCATCTCGTCCCTTTTGGCCATGCATTTATGTTACACCATGTATACACATATTATACACGAAAATCTGTAATTTTATCCTGTTTATTTTATGCACAATTTGAGTAAGTATTCAACTTGTAGTGATCGAATTCTGCCAGAGAAACCACACTAGCTGCACAAAATAACAAAGTCACCATAACTTAAAACTTCATATCTCGTAAACGAATAAAGCTAGAGAGATGTATTACACACCAAAATGTCTTTCATTCTCTACATATCATTACTATTTATAGTTTACGCTATCTCTGTTGGTTTTAAAGTTATCGGCAAAAAACTGAAATTCGGCGGCCATTTTCCAATATTACAACAGAAGCTCAAGGTCAATCTTAGGGGACTTTTAGTATATTGAAAATTAGGTCTAGTACTACAAGTTCCTTGCTTGTATGAATTTTCTTTTTGTATAAACCACTAATTTTGACCTAAAATTCCTGCACTAATATAAGAATTATGTTAACTGAAATTTAACAATCATTTAATAATACGTGAGTAATAAGTGAGACATAGTTCCCTTTTGCCTGTTTGCTAGCCCGTTTTGTACTGCGACTTCCAGGTAAATAATATAAAATTTTCGTTTGTCAAAGAGTAGGTCTCGAGTTCTAATTTCCTGGCCGGTTACCATAAGGTTTTCCAGAGTATTTCTCAGTATTCCTAGGAAAATGTTAACTATAAAATTTCAAATTTATTCCTTGTACAAATTTATTCACAACTTACTTTCCATATTTTATCGTAAGTGGCAAAATGGTTTCACACATAAATCTGGGTTTTGTTGATTAACAATTACATATATATTAGTATTTATTTGATGCAATAACTTTTTATTTGATGCAATAATTCGCGGGATATTGGCTTGTAACACTCAGTTTGAACACTGCACTTTCTATCTGAATGTGGAACCATTTCCGGCGGTCATTTTGAAACAGGCTTGCTGGAAATCAAAATATTTTTTTTAATGAGCTGTTTGGTTTTCCATAATCTATCAAACAAGGCATCACTCGACCTATATTCAGATTTGAAATTTTAAAATTGGTCCCGAGGCCCCATGATGGGGCCCTGGGCACCACGACAACACCATTCCACGTTGCCTATAGCGTCTACCTATTTCATTTTTTGTTTCATGTTTTTCTACTTAGCCGTTTTCGATTTATAAGTACTGGAAATTTTATCTGCTACAGGACCAATTTTGGGGTCTATCTTGAAAACGGTGCCCCATATCAAAAATTGTTTTCTTACAAAAATTGTTCAATTTTTCAAGCTCTTTCGAACGAGGTATCACCCGACCTATGTTCCCATTTGAAAATTTCACGTTCACCCCCCTCCCCCCAAAATGGAGGGCGGGGGAAACCTGATGTTTGACTCATTTCTGAGGCCCCTCTGTATTGTACATTGTCTCTTAATATTTTTCTTATATGATATATAGTTCGCGAGATATTGGCTTGTAACACTTATTTTGAGAAACCCTGTATATATATATATATATATATATATATATATATATATATATATATATATATATATATATATATTAAACCTTTGGTTTTATTTTCTGTCGTTTGTTACTACCACGTCTAAAGATAATGTACTGCATTTGATAATGTTCACCATATCCATACTGCTATATTTCAGTGAGTGAAGGATCAACTTATCACCTTATACCTTATCTTATCAACATCATGCAGGTAGTTTTGCTTAGAACACAATGATAAATCCTATTGGAGATGTGGAAGTAATTACGTAGCAATGGTTGTTGGCAATGCCATTCAGATCTCACAGGGTGCGAGTGTTATTTGTTTCACTTTGTGGAATTTTGTTCTCGAATCTCTAGATTCATTTCGCGCTAGAATAAATCACTTCTAAAACCTGTGACAAACATCTTGGCATTTCAGCTAAACGAATTAAAAGCAAACTGTGGCGCGGCGTTGCCAAGTGCTAAATGGTTTGGCTATGGCTAAGCAGACAACCTACAGCGCGATCAGATAGCAGGGGATAGATGTGGATGTGTACAAAATAAATGTGGCAATACTGCTAACCTCTCATTTGCTAGCAGTATTTAAAGGGAACTTTGAGTGCCGCCTTCAAATGCCAAGATGTTTGGCACACAGTTTAATACAAGGATTGAAATCTGTGCTATACTCAGGATTTTATAAAACGGGTTAAAATAGTAAATTTAATTGCAATTTTCTATATACATCTAAATATAATATTAGTTTATCTTTCTATTATACCTTGCTCCAGGGGATTTAAGCCGCAAAGTCCCTTTGTGTACGTTACTGGTTTGAAACGCTTCCAAGTATTCACTTACCTATATAGGCTTTCAATCTTTCACAACTGGTTGTGTTTTAAGCAGAGACCAGCTCTCTTAAGAATTCCTTAACAACGCAGCTTCCACTGAGAAGAACTTTTGGCAGAGGAGGAAGCTTTAGCACTTTACGAGAAAAGAGCTGTATACTAGGAGGTTCAATTGCATAGCAGTCTTTTGAATGGTCGTAAGAAGTCTTCACTCGAATGTCGGTAGAGAGAATAACATGAATCACGGCACATTTGAGAACTTCCAAAAGCAAGCGATAAAACCATAGAAGTCAAATGCTTTTATTAGAATTAAACATAATCATAAACAACTTTCGATTATCGAAAACACATCACAGCGTTACCGAATGAAGGCCATTGTCGTTGCTTTTGCAGAATGAGTATTGATTGAAGGTTATTCTTTATACAGAGAAATATTCTATTATCCTGTACAGTTTACGAGGCGTACCACTAAAACAAAAACTTCTCTGCTAACGTAATATAATTTCCATCACTCTAACATTTTCTCTGAGTATATCAAAATTTGGAAAAAAAAATCCAAATATTGTAACACTTCTTCCCGGTTAAAAATATAGAACATTTTTCTCTCTTGTGATCTAATGCTTTTCATTCTTTGTTTGTCTTCTTCCAAGTTTATAGTTAAAGTTGATTTCGCCTCGATTTCTTATCTCTTTCTCCATCACTCACAAGGTATATATAAAGGTAACTAAGAAAGTTCTGTCGCTTTTTCACCAACCACCTTCGGATATTGATATGTCACCTACGACGTACATGGAAGATCAAAAATAGTCCCCATCAGCATCAACGACGTTCTGCCAACGTTCTGGTATGCCACGGATTTTATCGCGGTAGAACATTGTGGGCCGTAAAGCGAAGGAGGTATCAAGTGCATTTTTTACTTATACTAGGGACTTGAACTGGCGTTCTCTAAGATGATTGTCCAAGGAATGGAACAGGTGGTAATCGGACGGTGCAATATCGGGGGGGCATGGTGAATACAGTAGTATTTCCCATCCAAGGCGTAGAACGCTGTCTCGGGTCCACCTAGCCAAGTGGGACTTAGTGTTGCCCTGTAACAGGAAGACACCTTTGCGATTCAGAAATGTTGATTTCAGAGTTTTTACTTTTTTTCTTGAAAATGGCTCAACTGCTAACACTACACAGTTCCATTGAGCTCTGACCAGTTCCCGATGCATGATGTTGCGGGGACTCCACCAAACACATATGAGGACCTTCTTCTGATGCAGTGCTGGTCTCAGCTATTTCGGGATGCTAATCATTAATGACGGAGCCGTAGAGCTTCGTATAGGACTCACTTTTCATCACATGTCAACACCCTGTCCAGAAATGCTCTTCCCCAGATGAAACAGCAAAGAAACAGAGATGTCTGCGCTCGTTGCCTTCTGACTTGGAGTCAAATCATGTGGGACATATCTTGTACTGCTTCCCAAGTTGATGGAGGTGGTGCCGAATGAATTCACTACTCACACTAAATTGTAGTTCCAATTCCTCATATGTCTGGCTACCGATCGCCTCAATTGCTGTCTGAAGACCACCAAATTTGTACATGTGTTGGTTTTCCGGCAGGGGTTGCGTCTTCGAGTGTTTCGTCACCGTCCTTTAAACTTATTAAACCACCACTGCACTGTCCGCGTAGTCACGACACTCTCGCCAAAGGCTGCAGCGGCGTTTGACCCCAGTTTGAACTCTTACAGCATACACACCCTGTGGAGGTCCCATGTTCACTCTGCCCCTACGCAGGTTCACGGTGTAACTGCACTGCCACAACCGTAAGTAGGTTGAATATACCCACACCAACAACTGGCTTTCGCCTTATCTCCATTCCCATTCAACTCGCGGTGTAGGGGCCAATTGAACACAGACCTCCACTTCCACAATTTTCTTGTTTACCTTTACATTTTCGTTTTTCCACCTTACGTTTCCATTTTGATTTAATAGCTTCTATCCTCTTATCAACCATTAGTCATTCTTGAATGCTATATTATACATACGCCTTTTACACATTGTTCTTTCTCTTTTTTGTTCGGGAAAATCACTTTAATATTTACTACATTCATCATTACAACTTTTTGTAAATCAATGGTTTTTCCATCGTTTAGTTCGGAACCTGTGTTTCTTTCTTCTGTCTTCTGAAAGCTAAAACACTTTCTAGTCCATACAGAATGATCACCTTTACAGTTAGCACAATAGGACTTGGTCACTATAAATGGCTCCGGAACATGATTTTCCCTGCCATTCGCACTAACAGGTGCTATCGCATTGCATAATAAAGTTTTGATGTGACCGAAATGTGAACACATGCAGCAGCAAAAAATACTTAGTTATTAACTCGAACTTTAAGGTAATAATAACAACCTTAATGTGTCCCTGAAGCTTAGGTTAACTGATAGTAACAATCAATACATGCATTGCGAACATTATATATGGTTATATATATTTACAAAACATCACCATTTATGTCTTTCGTTTATTAACTCTAATTTGATCTCCTCTTGTGTGACGACAAGAAGTTCAATACATGAAATCATTCCACAACTAACATTCAGGAGACGATTGGCTCCACTAAAACTCAAAATGGTTCAACATTATTCATAGTGAGTAGTTTCTCTACTTGTCTCTCATTTATTGTTTGCACTAAAGAAGATCCGAAACTTACCTCGTACATCGAATTATATACAAACTAAGCGAATTCCATTATAATCTCTATTATTATATCCGTAGTGCTAAAATTGCTATATTGTATAACTTAAAGGTGTTTTACTACATTAAAATCATGGGTTTTTAGTAAACATCTCATCTTGAGAACAGAAAAACGAAAAATATCTTTGAGGTGCATGTTACAGTCTAGCAATATATGTTGAATTTAACTAACTAAATATATGGCCTATGGAATCCAGAGCTTGAATGCCGTACTCACAAACGCTCTCCATTGACCTATTTCCTTACCCAACAATATTCTGTTTATACGACGCATTAACACTTATGCAATATCATCTTATTATTGTCCTCCTGTCTGCGCATAGGTCTTTTAATGGTCTTTTGCCGCTTGAGAGTCATGTAGTTGCTTGAGAGTTTGTAGTTAAACGTCTAAGAGTCATGCATTTTGTTGACATGATCTGCTCAACCTACAGCCAGTGATCCTAATAATGATGTGTAAATGATGTAAGTTATGCAATTCCTTGTTATTAAGTTACCACTACTCACCATTTCTATTTCTCGTGGATCCGATTATTTGCCTTAGAATTTTATTTTCAAAAACTTTTAGCCTGTATCCTTACCTTAAAGCAAGCGATCATATTTGGCCACCGTACATCACAACAGGCAGTAAAGCAATATAATTTGTTGTATGTTATTCATCGTATCGTAATGCAACCTTTTAACGCCATTAATGGACATTTCAGATTCCATTTAGTAACATTTTACTCAATATCAAACTGACTTTTAAGAGCAGTGTCCATTTAGATTCAACTTCATGATACGTTAATTTGTATTTCTGTAACAAACTAATGGCTACATTATGTGGCTAGCACTGCATTAGCTGTTCCGTTAAAAATCAATAGAACAACTACAAGGTGCAACTCTATGAAAATATACCACCTATATAAAGCCATCTATATGTTGAGTTAAATGGATTTCGAGAAATTTAATGTCATCTGTGCGTTGTTCGACGAGAAATATCAACGTTGCCGAATTTGCCTAAATAGAGTAACTAAGCTAAGATTTTCTTGAGGGATAACACTATTTTATTCCGTAGTCAAAGTTGTGACAGCAGTCATACTGTTTGGTACACGAAATTTGACATTATTTCGAGTTGTGTTCAGAGTGGCGACGAAAATCAATAGAAAACAAGATGCTGGAGACCGCGATGGCTCAGTGGTAGAGCGTTCACCTCTGGTGCATGAAGTCCTTGGTTTGATCCCAGATCGCGCCAATTAACTTTGTGGTGGACAAACATCGTATGCGTGAATTTTCTCGAGATTCTCCCGTTTCTTACCACTTTCTTCATCCAGCATTTCCTTTATTTCTCGTCATATCCCCTTTAGCCCAGCCTGCATATCCGTTAAACGTAAAACTCAATATATTCAATGTTATTTGACAGTCTAAATATAGATCCAGAATTTTATGCTACCATTGAAATCACCCATAGGGGTATACTTCTGAAAAAAGAAGTATTGAAAAATTAATAATATGTACATGGTTGAAGGAAGGGAAAGTCCAAGTAGAAAATGATTTGGATCTAAATATAAAATATATGTTCTGTGATAGAGGCATAAATATTATAAATACTTAAAGAAGAGATTTAACAAAACAATCGTGATATGCACTGAGTTTGCGAACTTAAATGAGAAGTAATCTGGAAATGAGAAGCAAACAACAGAATAATTTTCGAAGATAATAAGTCTGGGTATATATAGTAGCCAATGAACGAATGTAATAATAAAATTGATGACATTGAGTAACCAATATGTGACATTTTCCCACCTTCTACCCTCGAAATTAGTATAATTTAGTCTGTTCTGAAAGTCTTTAGGAGAGGATATTTACATTCATGCAATAGTTATAAAATCTAGAAAAAGATGAAAACATAACAAAGGAAATATTATTAGTGACACGAAATTCTCATGTAGAACCAATATTCTCCGAAATAATTAGAAAATAGAAATACAAAAATAAGATCTACAATTAGAAAGGAAACTTTGTTAACCTTTAATAGTAGATTAGATAAAAAAATATAAGTTTATAAATATTGGAGCTTGATATCCATTTTCAGTAATTGAAATTTGCAGATCAAAAAATATTTACGGAGTGAATCAAGAGTCTTTCGACACCCTCTCGTTTTACCATTTGAGATGAAAGTGTAAAATGCGTTAATGGTAATAGAGGGGGGCACATTTTACAGGGCATATTGTCACCACAGTCGTCATGTTTAAATTCAATACTTTGGATGAAAATTAAAATTTCTAAAGGAAGAGGACCACACCGCAAATTAAATAACATCAGCGTGAGTTCAGAAATCGAAAAGTATAAATGTTTTTTTTCTACCACAACACTCTGACACGTTCCTCATAATAGAGTTCCTTTTCAGCCAATATCCCAAACAGTTTCTCTTCCTGTTTCAATTACAATTAAACTTTTCCTTTCTCCTATACTATTTCTAACACATTCTCAATTACATTCAACCCAGTTAATCTTCTCCGATTTTACATTTCGATAGCTTAAAGTGGTTTCTATATGTATAGCCATATTAAGTTTTTATTAAACCAAATTATTTATATTCATGATGACCTCTCTTAAATTTCTACATAGTGCATTCCACAGCTATTTGGGAATGCTTCTGAAAAATATTTTATGGCATATTACGTCATGTATTGATAATTTATCAATATAGAGGCAAGTATTAAACGAACATCTAATAATATGACTGTTATATCAATAAATTTAGATATGTAATAGGTTATTTCTACTCTTTTTGTAAAGACATGCGATAAATGTTTTCTTTCTGAAAACATAAAAAAATTACCATGAAAAGTTATTCAAAATGGTGAGTGTAAACGATAGAAAACATTTATTAAATTCTCGGACGTCTATTGGTTACCTTCTTCAGTGCATTGAATCTCTCTATCTATAATGTCTAATTGTTTGTTGAGCTTAATTTATAATATTATAATTTATATTTTAATGCTTTTGGTCCAAGAGACAAAATGTCTTGTTCACTACCTATATATCAATAATATTAAGCAAGTAAAAAACATTATAATTAATTCTGTATGTAATATGTTTGCTTATTACATACTGTATGCAAGAAAAGAGAAAACTCTGATCATACATAAATTAGAAACTCCAACCGGAAGTAGGCTCCAAACGGTGCGAGAAATTGAAAAAATAATCGAAAAATCTCCCCTTCATCGTACCCCTTGCCGATTTTTATGAAGACGTCTTTCACTTCTGTCTATATAAAGGCACATGCACAGATGTTGTGAGGGATGACAAGGAGATTCATGGTTATATATGAATAATGCGCTGTGTAGATAGCGCAGGTTCAACTACTTTATTATTATTATTATTATTATTGCGAACCTGCTTTCCATTATTATGAGATATCTTAAAGAACATCTATGTCCGACTGTCTGTCGAATTCATCATAGAAAGAACGGTAAGAGATCATGATAAGAAATTCTCTAGAATTTATGGCAGGTGTCCAAGCACTTTCATTAAGATTCTATTCGAACTGAAAGTAGTAAAAGGCAAGCATTTCGAGAGAGTATCTGAAAGTTTTAACTATCTCCATGAACTAATACCATAGACACAGAGTATGAAGTTTTATCTCATTTCTTTATATTTCTGTACATGGTCTTCGTATACAGTTACACATTTCTCCAAACTTTTTGACTTGTCAAAACAGTCACTGTAGAACTCTACAAATAATATGGAAAATAATTTATAAACATGTAATATGACGACATCTGTGTTTCTCAAAATGACGACTCTGAAGTGGATTCTTCATCTGTGGGAACACGAAGAAGTCGCTTGAAGAGATATCACGAGAATAGGGCGAGTGCAGCAACATTTCAAATCTAGCAGCTTCCACAAACGCTAATTAGGATGCATGATCGGGTGCATTTTCCGCAAGCAAATGAATTACTTTTGTGAGCATAGTGCAACAATTTTGCTTAATATCATCTCGTAACTTTCTGGGAAGTGAGAAGCACTATTGTGCAGGTAGGTGATGGTCAGTGTTTTAAGCTTAGATTAAATTTAACAACATGGGAGATGAACAGGAATAAAAGATGCTAGATTTCTGTCTACATCATAGTTATCAGAAAATTATGCCTTGGAATGTATAAATGAAATTCAAGACGTAGAAAACAGACTATAATGGTGAGGGGTGAAAAGAGGTCAGACCACGAGAAAAAAAATAACTTTAATATAAGGAAAATTAGCACAGTTCCTCCTTAATATATATCGAACTGTTCTTGTGAAATGGAAGATGGCGACTTGGCTCTGAGTGAACGTAGCTCTCAAACAAAGAAGACATAATTGTAGACATATTCTAAACGTGATACTCCGCTATTTCTGGTTTTACAGTATTTGGTATTGTTTCTTGTTTTCTTGTTTGTGTTTACATCTTAAATGTTTTATTAATATGTTGTATGTACCAAGTACCAAATTCAATAGATACAAAAGTACCATTGACACCTCTATAAAAACCCACAGAAAATGTCATGTGATATCATTGAACGTAACTTATCATAAAATCAGCAGTGTTCCGAAACATAAGCCAAAACCATGGACACAATGATCATTTGTTGCCGATTCACAAAGAAGCTTAACATTGGATATAACTGTTATTAACAATACTTTCAATAATAGCACAAAATTATAAAACAAAATTTCATAAGTTGAGTGAACATGAATTAGTAAACACAGTTGTACTAAAATTCATTAGTTAAAATATGCTGTTCAATCTCCCTGTGTTGAGGATGAGAGACTCTTGAAACTGTAGTTAATTCCAATCGTCATAAAAATGCAAAATGGTAGGGGATTTGACACAGATTATGTTCATTAATATTTTAGGAGATCAAGTTTAGGAATTGAAAACAACAAGAAAGTGAAAAATATATTAAAGTTTGTGATATCTCCAAGAAGACTTTATTAATTGAGGTGTATTTAGGGTTTGGGAAGAGACATCAAATGAGTAAGTTTGAAGCACAAAATGCCACTTTTTGAAATTTTACATCACGTGAACTAAGGGAAGGGATACATTATAGATCATTACGGAATGCTAATCCCAATAACGACAAAAATGTGTTAAAAATTGTAGATAAAATGAGCTTACAATTTTACTATGATTTTCGTACCTTGAATTTGCTAATGAAACTTGGAATTGTATCTAAAATGAAATATCTAAATAATTGAATTTGTGGCAACTCTTTACTTTGGCCATTTCATTAATTTCTTTCCGATTCTTCGATTCAGTGATTTGTTCTTTCGGTTCTGTACAATTTTATGAAAATGGGTTCAAACTTCCCTAACTTTAAGCTAACATGTTCCTACTCCTAACCTACTTATCCCTATCTTGCTCTACTCTACCCTCCTCTACTATACTATACCCTTTTAAAGCGGTCCTACTTATTGATGCTCATCTGGAGCATCGGAACCGAAAGAGCAAGTCAATGAATCGAAGAATCGGAAAAATGAATGAAATGGCTAAAGTAAATACTAACTGAATTGGTTAATACTTCAAAATTTCTTGAAACCAAATGTAAACATTTTTCACTTAATGAATTTCGTTTCGTCTATTAAATTGGTTATTAGATTGTAGTGAAGGAACTTAAAGGAAAACATCTATGGTAAATCAAAGAGCCAAACTTCGTACAGTAACTCCTACAATTAAAATAATACTTACTTTTCAGAGACGATGTTATGTCGGATACTTAAGAATTATATATATATATAGCGAGAGAGAGAGAGAGTGAGAGGCAGAGAGAGATCATCTTCGTATTGTGTATCGCCAACGAGGCAATAAGCAATTTCAGTACCTTATGAGGTTGTGAAACAGTCATAGTTAACGGGAAAATAGTGAAGTAGGAAAAACGACTTATCTTTGCCAACGCAAAGCACTAGGGTAAATAATTTTTATAATATACACTATTGTTTAAATTTAAGATTATCCATTCTAATACTCTGATGCTTAGTACAGTTGGGAATATATTTGCTGCTCATTTAACCATCGTTAACCTAATAAACAACACTTTAATTTTCAACATTATATATTTAAGTATGTTAATCTCGGTCTATTTATAAGACTACCGTTTCAGTTTTAGTAAAAAAAATGAAATGAAATCTTTGAGTTTTACGTCCCACGGTTATGCCGGTTAGGCTAAAGGAGACGATGATGATGAGTAATGATGAAATGGTAGAATGAAGAAAGTGGGAGGAAACGGGAGAACCACGAGGAAACCCACGCGCATGGTGTTCGTCCACCAAGAAGTTCACTTGGCGGAGGCTGGGATCGAACCCGGGACCCCAAGCACGAGATAAACGCTCTACCACTGAGCCACCGCGGAACACTTATACAGAAAGTATTATAAAACATGCGTTTTCAGTTATACGTCTGCTGTATGTTAAGTCCAAAAACTACAAGAACTACGCATGTAACCTATCTTTTTAAGTACGCCACCTACATTTTTTCTCAGTGTACAGCAGTAACATATAAAGAAATAAATTGTGAATATAAATCCTATATAAATATAATATATTTCAGTATTCCTTTACCATATAAATCACTACTATGGTAAATGCACAATTTATTCAATAAAATACTGCAAATAATGTAAAAAAATATCAATATAGAACTTTCTCTTACAAACTCAACAGAAATTTTGTCAGATCTAGTACGAAATGTGTATAAATTTTACATGAACTAAAATATAAATTAAAATTATATAAAATCCCAATACAAGCCAATATAGTGCATAAATACTACAAGCCAATATAGTGCAGAAATGTAAAACCAAAGTGATGTTTCCGTTCATTACTGCACACAAACTATATTTTCTTTAACATAAAGACTGGCGATATTATTTGACAATATCAGATATTTGAAAAAAAATACAAATTGAAACTTAATATTCAAAAATTCCCATCCTTAAACGAAAATGCCAATAGAGAATAAAGTACGTTAAATTGTTTTTCTTTCATCTGAGATATACAAATGGACTCCATTTGATCTAATGGTTAAGACGCTACAGTTGAACGAAAAAAGTGGTTCGGATTCCACTATAATCAGTAGGTCCACGTCTCCTTTAGCAATCCTGACACCATCGTTAAAGAAACAAATCAAATATTATATGTATAATATATAATTAATTATTAAAAATATAATATATACGTATATTTTACGATTGTAGTTGTACCCTTTGTTTCAGTTAAAGATTAAAAAAAAACAATTTCAAAAACTTCTTCGAGTTCTCCCATCTTCCTTGATTTTGTTTGCGAATCAGATACATCCAAGGAGTTCAACTTTAGAATCAGACTCATGACTTTCAGGGCATACCTACGAGTTAAAAAAAATAATTACGGGCAAAAACCACAACGGGCGGAAACCACACAACAGTCTTAGTCACCTTCCAGTCCATTCGTCGATTCTTGTTCCAGCACATCTGTCGATGACGTTATCGTTTTTTTAGGCAATATCAGTTCTTCCTTCTGTGTTTTTCATATAGAATTGGATTCTGCTAAAACTCTGTCAAAAATTCATACTCCTCGTAAAGCATTTTAGTGAATATCTCATTTCCTTCCCTTCTACGTTAAATGACAAAAAACGCTCAAATCCATGTTTAATTATTTTAAATGAAAAATCAAACTAGCAACTTTCATTTCTCTAATCTAAGGGATCCCGAGATATGGACATCTTATAATAATAATAATAATACTAATAATAATAATAATAATAATGATAATAATAATAATAATTTCCACCCCTTTTCTTCCCTTTTAAGTAAAATATCAAAAACGTTTAAATATATATTGAATCATTTTAAGTGTGAAGTACATATATCAAAGTACATATCCGAACCTTCAAATCCTAGATATTGATGTCTTATTATAATAGTTGCAATCCCCGCAATATTTTTTCTTCACACCTCTTTTTCCCCATTTTACTAAAGTATCAAAAAACTTCGAAACCCGTGTCAAATTAATTTAAATGAAAAGTCCAAATGCCAAATTTTAAATCTCTAACTAGATTTGGAGAGATGGCCATGACAATCTTAAGGGATTTGGAGAGATGGCCATCTTAGTAAAATAAATTCAACCCCATCCCCCTTCCTTTCTTCGACTTTCCAAAAATGCCTTCCTTGGTGATACACTACGTCACAAATCTTATCTATGTCCGAATTGCAACTTTCTATCTTAAACGGTTTGGCTTGTGAGAAGATTATTTATTCACTGAGAACTTCATCTTTTATAAATGAATTACAATAACTGCTTGTTATTTTCCATGAAAATATGAAATGCCATTAAAATTCACAATGAATCCCTGGTGTCTTCCTAATGTCTCCGTGTTGAACTCCAAAAATCACGGCTCTCTTTGTTCATCTAATAGCTAGCGAACGTACCTTTGATCTTTGATGCATAAGTTTCTGTGGATTGATTCCCGGTAAGTGAGCATCGAACGCACTACAGTGGTTCAGATCCAACTTTAAACTCTAGTTCTCGTTCTGTAAAGCATCACTTTTGATAAATACGTATCAATCACTCAACCAACCGAAAAGTCTCATCTCAGATTCAGAGAGCTTTACGGTAACGAGCGCTGAAAATTCTACATTTCTCTTTATTCAAGGTAAAGGTAATTGAAGTTTCGGGACCCGAATTTCATTTCCATATCTTTTTCTAGGATACAATTTTAAACCATTTTAGTTCAAAATGTGAGCTATCTTACCCTCATTCCTACAGCTGTTCCAACGAATGAGTCATATTCTCGCACCTTTGGGGCTTATGGTGACCACCTCAAGGAACTACGACAGAAGTATTCACAATTCAAATATGTCTGTATTAAATAATATTAAATACCACGCATTTTGATTAGACTCTGCTAGCCGTGCCACACTGTTGGATCGCTTGAGGAAAGACCATATTTTTATTTCCCAACGATAAACGCTGGAAGTAAAAATATGCCTTTGGGGGATCGGTCGCCCCGTCCGCCCAACCCCTTGGAGCTGCCAGTGGTTCCGTCTGTGGTTTGTGGGTTTTTCCAGTGACAGAGTATTCCTAAACCCATGACCTTTTTATCCAACCTGTGGCTGGGCTTACATCAACTCGGTGTAGAAGGTCTGGACTACAGGTCTAAAAGAATCCTCCAATAAGGACATGTGTGTTTATTTAGTTCAAATGAAATGAAATAAAATCTTTGAGTTTTACGTCCGCGGTTATGACGGTTAGGCTAAAGAAACGGTGGTGATGAGTAATGAAAGAAATGGTGGAATGAAGAAAGTGGGAGGAAACGGAAGAACCCCGAGAAAACCAACGAACACGGTGTTTGTCCACCACAAAGTTCACTTGGCTGTGGCTGGGATCGAACCCGGGACCCCAAGCACCAGAGGTGAACGCTCTACCACTGAGCCTATTTAGTTCAAAGCTCATTAACCACAAGCTGGAATCGAACCAGGAAATTTAATGACTAGAGTGTCTTCTTATTAATTTCTCGTTGCCTCTGTAGCGATCAATAATGTATGAAGTGTATTTGACCTTCACACACTGTACTCTTTTATTCTTCTTTTTTCTCATAGATCAATAACTGCATACATCTCAGTCATGTGTATTTTTCCATATTGGATATATTCTGTTCACATATTTAATGCTCATTCATACATACGATAATTATATTACTTTAAACCACATATTTCATTTTAGAAAATTTGCTGCGAGACAGTCGTTTTCAACTTTGTCTCCACAGTAAAAATTAATTCAGAAATTTCTAGAGTTAGTCAGCGCACAATCAGTAATATCAAAGGTATAATTATAACATCAGTCATAGTTATATATACGAGGCATGTCGCAAAAGTATAAGACCATGAACTCGGAAAACCAATACATTCACCTGGCACTCTCGTCGTCCTAGTTCCCGTCAAACTAGTTCCCTTCTGCTTACACGCACGAGTTTGGCCATCTTTTCGAGTTTGGCTAGAAAGAGACATGAAACTCATCTGGAAGTGCTACAACAGCAGCCGTCGTGTTACACTACACCTCCTCTCCGGTGCGAAAGCGAGTTTCTATCTGGTACCTTTTGATTTTCGTGAACAGACAAGAGTCTCATGACGAAACTTGATGGAGAATACGGAGCCTGACAAAAAAAAATGTAATCTTATGTTGCGTTGGAGAAAACAACCACATGAGGTGCATGAAAGGAATCAATATTCTGTTCAGTCTTCAGGGCCTCGAGGTCCACATGTTTGGTCATTTCGGAAAAAGAGCGCCATGTAAACGACCGAAAATGTTTAAAGAGAAGTAATTTCTACCCTCAACATACTCATGACGCACATCGCCGCGGCAACTAAAGAACACAATCAACATTGATTTTATTTTACTATGCACCTGTTGAACTTTTCTGTTTCTAGTTTTTTCACGTCTTGGTGAATTCAGATGTATTCACGGACTCGGCTGTGACTTCGTTCTCGCGTCCTATTGGTACACCCATGTCTTTACCATTTTAGCCGGGCCAAGACCACAGAAAATCATCCAACATAAACACTCCTACACAATGCCAGATGCAAATGAAAGTAACCTCATCTGCAGGCTACATGAACTTTTTTCAACGACGCAAAATTTGGGCAAACTACGCCATGTAGGTTTCTCAAAAAATAAGGGCGGATGCTTTTTTAACAAGCCTCGTATATATATATATATATATATATATATATATATATATATATATATATATATATATATATATATGGGACACCGGGATATTCACAAACACTCAAGCTTTGATTATAAATAAATCTTTTGTTTCTGCAGATACAATTAAGATTTCTTGTTTATAGAAAACTTGCAGTTTCTCATGTTTACTAAAGTGCAGAGGAAAGTCAAAAGTAACATTTTTCAACAAATCAGTGAGATGTTTGAATCATATACCTATGTTCGAGATTACCCCAGTGGTCGGGGTAATCCCGAACATACTGTTTACTTTAAATTTTCCTTTATGAAAACAGCCAAATGCATTAACATACATTACAAATATACTGTAATTTAGTATTTAAATATTCAATTATAAACATAACTAATACATAAAAAATATCAAATAATAAATATAGCAAACTATTCTAATTTATAAAACTAATGACGCTTATTACCAAGACATGATCTATTTCCCAAACCAATTTCATTAACTTATTTAATTTTCAGTAAAAAGAACTATTTAAACATTTTTGATAACCTATTTCACACCACGGGGTGACCCTGAACACTCCGAAATAATGGCAAACATTCTGTCTGGCATTTCCCCATGAGACGCCCTTTTGTTGTTACAGTTGAAACTAATTGTTGACTACATACAGGCTAGTAAGATTACAAAGAGTTAATGCTCGCATAAAAAGAAATATATAGCCTTATCTGTAACAATATAGATAAAATAAGAGCCAACTTATCTTGCCCAGATTGTTGAATCAACTTTATAAGTGAATCGACAAAAACAACAAAACTTCTTCTTCCTTGTAATTCACTCAATTAACTGTCACCAAATTTATGCTACACTTTTCTAGGTCTTTTTCCTAGCATGCAGCAAAAAATCGTATGTTTTCTAACAATCTTCCTTGGACCTAAACTTGGGTATTCGGTATTACTCCAGTGTTCGCGAATAGCCCGGTTTCCCTGGCCTGCTCTTGTAAGCGTCTTGTATTTGTTTGTCCGGAGTACGTCTTTGAAAATGTAAAGATAAAAAAAAATTAAAAATAACAAAAGCACAAAATATTCGCACATTTTCTTCTCTTTTGGCCTGTGAGTTTTGTGTTTTTCCTTGATAAGATTGTTTCTTTAAGGGTCCAATTCCATGCTTTCCGGGGCCATGCATTGTTCTCGACTGGAATGCTTTCCCTTGTATACACATTCCCCTTGAACACGTCGGCCCAACGCTGATCCTACGGTGAGAGCCAGCTTATGGGGAATGGCGTAAGTTCTCCTCACAAGCTCCCCGATGTGAAGTTTCGGCGTTTACACACATTTTCTATTTATAAATACCAATTCTTCATGGGTACTAACAAAACTTTAAAATCGGGTCGGGGCTTACCCTCTCGTGAGAAGCTCAAAACGAGCGAAAGCGAGACAAAGTCTCAGGTTGTAGATAGTCAGGAAAAGAGAAGTATCGCGACCCCTGTAATCCAATATCTTGGAATTAAAAATAGCAATGCTGATAGTGTCGATGCTGAAGGAAATTGTGCGAATGCTATTAAGGGCTTGCCCTCTTCCCTTATTAATAAAGTTACTACTTATAACGCCGGACAGGTTGAAGACATCAAGAAATTACGGAATGGCACTTTATTGGTGGAAACGGTCGAAGATAGGTAAACAACAAAGCTACACAAATTGAGTAATATAGGATCATTGAACGTGTTGGTAGAACCCCATTGTCTACTGATCGTCTCTCGCCATGTAATATCATGTTGGGTACTCATAAACGCCATTGAGGAGAAGATTAAATCAGAGCTGGCTGGCCAATATGTTGTAGAGGTAACTCGCATCAAAAGTAGGAACTCAGGTGAATTCGTTGCTACTCTGTCACTAAAGCATTTGTGTATGTAGGTTGGTCTAGTCAGGAATCAACCCCTAAACGTTGTCGGTGATGTTTTTAAGCACCCTGTTTAAGTATACGTAATTTTTTCATGTCAGTAAAACAGAATTTCTTCTAAGCAAGATTATAGCAAACTGAATCGCACTGAGGAAAAGTTTTTCTCATCTTCAAATCGAGTCAATAGGTGAAACTGGAATGTACATACTTACTTGATTCTAGGTGCAAAACTGTTAAAATATATTGTCGAATATGATTTCGTAACAACAACTAGAAATATGACTAACAACTAGAATGTTGACTAAAAACAACAACTTTACAATATTGCATACTTATTTCGTAGAATAATGTTTTCGTAAGCATTCGTTTGGTTTCTATGCACATTGAAAGAAATGACATACATTTTTTTAAATTAGATTTCCTTAATTCACTATTCGGTGAAGTTAAAACGTACTTGATATTAAATAAAGTTACGCTCCTATACATCTTGTTCCTGTAATCTAATTGTAAATTGTTCTTAAGAAACTGGAAGGACAGGTAGACTTTTTGGCAACAGAGTTGAGGTGATTTGAGTTTACCATCACTTTCAGCAGCGAGGCTAGATGAGACTGAACCTACTTATTAACGTGGAATATGAACAACATGTGCTCCAGCCGGAAGTCGAACCCGAGTCTCTCACGCCAAAAGTGCGTACGCTAGCCGCTTAGATTTTAGTATAAGAAGAAAGATTAAATGTCACTCTTCACTTACTGTGTATTTTTCAAATTGTAAATACTGCATTCTTTGCTCTTATAAAAACTAATTCAAAAATATGTAACTTGTGGCTCAAAAGGAATAAGTTAAACAGTTCATGCAGCAAACAGAAAAAATATCTCTTTGTTCCTAACCTTCCCGTTCACATTCATTTCGAAATTACTTTATTGTTATATTTCGCTTTTAGAAAAAAACATTAATGGCTTTCTAGAATCCATTTGTGACGTTATTTTCCATTAGCAGATGGTAGTTTCCATTTATTCTCTTTTATGTGATAAAACATAAAGGTATTCTTATCATATAGTTAGATCGTTATTGCATACAGTAGTCTATGGTATATCATTTATTGCAGAATAATAATAAATAATAATAATACATAGAACATAGAAAAGCTTTAAAGGAAAGAACGGTATGTCGTGCTTCTAAGAATGACACAAAATTGTGATACTGTTGAGTGACCTATGAAGCTAAAACTTTTACAATGTATTTTGAGGTAATTTATTTTTTTTTCGAGTAGTAAGTACATTTTTGTAGCTTTCTGCGGACAAAAATAATGCCGGAAAAACAAAAAAGTAATGCGTTGTGAAGAATTACCAGTATATGCGAGTAACACTGCGCATACCGGTTGGTAATGCTACGCAACTGTAAACATATACATTATTGTTTGAAGCTTTAAAATTGACATTGTACTGGAGAACAAAATTATTATTACAACTAGAACGTAGTTAAAACTAGAATATGAAAACCAATGTATATATAGGGTGGCCACAAAATCCCGTTACCCCTTGATAAATGATAATGTAAGTTTTCCCGTTACGCGTTTATAAATGCTAATGTAAGGTTTTTTCATTGTTTCAGATCGTGGGAACGATGGCTGATACTTTCAGTTACAGTATTGAGGAACATATTATTGCAAGTTGTTGGGAGCATGAGAGAGACCTCACCACATGTGATAATATGCTATGAGGGTTCATAAATGCCATAGCTGCACGAAACCGTTACGATACCATTACCGAACTGACAGAAGCTGTGAAACAAGCTTTCCGTCAAGTTACACCTGCAATGCTCCGCAAAATGTCACACAGAACCTGACGGCGTATTATTCTTTGTTACGAGAATGACGGTCGCAGACTGGTCCTTTGGACATTTATTGTATCTTATCTCAATAAAACTTCTTTATGTTTAGTTATTTACGTACGTTTAGTGGTTTATCTTACTTATTTTCAGAAGTAAGAAGACTTTGTGGCCAACTTATACTCTACGAATTTACCATATTAAGAAAATTATCTCCATTCAATCCGTTGAAAATCAGTAAAGTTCCTCAGATGGAAATACTTGCATCAATTTTCATTAATGTAAGAGACGTGGAAAAAATATTATGATTATACAATTCATCCCGTTCATCGTCTCACACAAATCTTTCTAACTTCTTTCCTCTGAGTCAGAATATTTTAAATCCAAGACCTTATATGAAGCAATAAGTCGATCTTGATTAAATTTGTTAAGGAGATACTAGGCGTGAAATAATCCCGTGTAGAGCTACTCGTGACGAATCAGAAACTGGAAATCGACCGACTTTGACATCTAACAGTTTTAGTACCGGCCAAAACATTATGGCGGAACATGGGTTCCATATCTTGTGAGCGACAGTACAGCTTCCGAATTTTGGTTATCCTCTTTTGACACCAAGTTGCACCGAAGGTATCAAAGGGTCAAAATATAATATATGTGGGTTGATGTATCGCTATCTTCCTTCTATGGCCGAAAATAGAAAGTAGTCACTCAAACATAAATCAAAAAGATTGGAATTCGAATATTTTCGACGCGATTTTTGCTAGTAACTTGTAGAGCAAAATACATTGTTTCTTGTCTGCTGTAAGATACTTTAAGGAAAGTATATTCATATTTTACATAATCCTCGTAACCAGGCCCGCAGCCAGCCCAAAATTGTAGGGGTGACCGGCAGAAGTTAGGGGCGCCGACCCAAACATATTATAGTTCATCACCATATTAAAAGTTCATTTGCAAGCCTACCGTGAAACTTTTAGGGGGCCAGTGAAATTTTAGGGGACGGGGCGGCTCACCCTAGCCCCCCGTGGATACGGGCCTGCTCGTAACTCAACTAGTTTCTGAGACGTGAACAATTTTTGATTTCCGAATTTTTAACAATAACTTTGATATTCAAAGGAATTTGAAGTTGATTTTAAGGCCAAAGCTATCTTTTGATATGAGGTATCTTTGGCATAAACTAGGCTTTGGCCAGCTGGAAGTCCTGCACCCAAACTACCGCGTTTCCTTGCTCTACGGCCTAGCATTTCTTATGTATCAGCCGTTGCATTAAGAGTGAATTTCATGCATTTGCTCTTAATACTTCCTGAATTTGGGCAGCTGAAGGCTTTGTCCCAGACCTCCGCGTTTGTCCGACCTATGTCCTTGCCCCTCTTAAACCCAATATTCTACCGAATTTAAGGTTTCTTTTCGTGTTTCAACTATCTAGAAGATAACATTTTGTATTCCCAAGAAAAGGTCCATTTAAGCAACATAGGATTTTCCTGTGGGTTAGTCCCGGAAATCTACAATCATGCCAAATTTCATCATTCCAGTCCTGCCGGAAGTACCTAAACATTTTGGGAGTGAAGAAGATGTCTCATATAAATAAACGGGAAAGATTTTTCTGTTCCCCATAACACCACTCTAAAGTCGGAATTTTTATTATTTTTGGTGATTTACTTAGGGAGCACTGACAAAAACGTATGAGAATACGGTATTTCAAGTAACTAAAACATGATATTATAGGCCAAAGAAGGTGTATTTGAATAACATGGGGAATTTCTTTATCCCCCTTTAAAGCCTCTAAATATTAAAAATATTCAATTTTATTATCTTTCCAATGGGTTAGTCCCGGAAAACTCCAATCATACCAAATTTCTACTTTCCACGTCAACCGGAAGTACCCATTATTTTATGTCTGTGAGTCAGTTCGTCTAGTTTTATATACAAGGTGTTCATTTATTATGTAGGAAAATTACACTGGTGAAATCATCTCACCTAAACAAATTTAAAAATCCCATATGGACATAGGGCGAAAATCTCTTTGTTTCAGTTATGCGGTGCCGAAAGCGAGGAAAGAATATCTTTCAGGATGCCTACCTCGAAAACTATAAAACACATTAAAGGCGGTTAAAGAAATATCAAAGCAACTGGTACACTCTCTGTTTAAATATTCATGTTTCAGAGTTAGGTCGAACTGGAACAACGAATTTTATAGTGGGGGCTGGAGTATTAGAACTCTAATTTATGCACGGATAGGAAAAAAGAAGATATTTTTTGATATAAAATGTCTTATTGGTTTCATTAAGCTGTTATGTCGTGTACATCAGTATTATCATTCCTAGACTTCACATTATCAGTAATTTTAATATCAGCAATTATGAAACCACACATAACACAGCTTAACATCAAAAGAAAGCAGTTGATAACACTTGCAAGCCAAGTTCTAATACTAGATATCATTTTATAACAGTGATCTAAGCCAGATTAATGTCATACAAACAAAACATGATAAATAATTGCAGAGATACAGAAATCCGAAATACTGTGAAAACGAGGGAAAAGAATTCGAAAAACTGTTTACCGAAGAGCGGGTATAGCATGGTACCTTCACTGACATCTCACTTTTTTAATGCATAAGTAGATACGGTTCATATTGCGAGTAAATGATGATGAAAGAAATGATAGAATGAAAAGTTGGAGGAGACGGGACATCTCGAATAAACCAGTTAACACGATGTCGTCCACCATGAATTTACGTACTATGACACATTAGTAGAGTGTATATTTTTTGTGTTCTGCTTAGTATCCTGGACAACAATTTACAGAACAATTATAATTATAATAGATACTCGATGTGTCCTTCGTCAGCCTCAATGCAGTAGTATGCACTAGTTGACAGTTATTCACTACACAATTGAATTGCATTCGTATTACGAATGATTGCAAATCTATCACGAATTCTTTGCTCCAATTCTTGTGTGTCGTTTGTTGTTTTGTACACTATACTTTTGAGTTGTCCCTACAAATAAAAATCCAAAGGATTTAGGTCAGGGAAGCGAGAAGACATTTACCTATAAGGATATATCTCGCCCTATTCATTTGTCCTGGAAGTGCTGGTCAAAAATACACGAACGTCTCACAGAAAACGTGGTGGAGCACCATGGTGCATAAACTAAAGTTGACACTTTCTCGAGAGTGCAACATTTTCCAATCATTCCGGAAGATTTTGTTGAAAGAATTGCAGGTTTATTGCACCTGTGATATGTTGTGGTAAAATTTATGGCTCTAGATGGTTGTCCCCAATATGTCTCCCCACATATTAATTGAGAATTGATGTTGCTGTTGCGTAGGTAATTTTGCGTTAAGGTTTTCTTCTGCTCATTGGTGTTCCGTTTTCATGTTTACAACACCATCTAGCTTGAACAACACCTCACCAGTAAGTAAGATTAATGAAGGAAACAGAGTTTTCCACACACTGATTGAGATATCTCTTACAAAAGTGTCTTCGTGGAGGATAATCTTTGCACACGTTGCAAGTGGTAGAGATAAAGTTGTTGTTCGCAATAGACTTTCAACACGGTCCCATGGGAAACACCTTCTAGCATTGCTAGCCTTTTTGTACTGGTACAAATATCTTTAATTATTTGAGAGAATTCTTTAATTATTATATTCGCTCTTTTCGATCAGAAGTCAAGACTGTCCGAGGGCACCAGATGAATCATACGTAGCACGCACATGCCGCATCGATACCAGTAAAAGTACCATTGTTAGGAAGGACACGATTATGAAAATATTCATATATTGTCGTTCTCCTTCATGTGGATTCCCATAAGCACGACAATACATAAGATGCATATCAGCCATTTTATTCAGCGTCGGCATTAAGCCGATTGCTCCCAATCGGTCCCCGCGCTGGTGCCGTGTACTGTACTCTCCAGTCTAATCAACTCTCATAGGAAGTGTGGTTTACCAGCATATTAGGCCTCAGAGTAAACAAGTGTGTTGTGGACCCTATGACTAAATTTTGCTCCTAATACATGTAACTAATACATGTCATTCTGCTCGCGGAGCTCCCAATGCTTGTGGGGCTCAGGCCAAGTGGCTATGGCACCGTTAAGATGGCTCTGCTACTCTCACTTGGCAAGTACACACAACAATATATTGCAATACAGATACATGCATGGACTCCACAAGGAAGGGTATTGCCTCTTCCTAACAAGTAAGTTTCCGGGTATAAGCAAATTTTTCAGAATTTAATGCTGCAGTAGTTTATTTATTTTTATTATTTTATTATTTTTCTGTTGTAAAAGTAGATATGTCCAGGGTAGATATTCTACACCCCCAACATCAGTAAAACTCCACCAAATTTTCTTACACACATCGCTGGACTAAAAATATTGTTTTCTTTGAGTTTGTATAAAAATGTATATCATTATTCTGGGTGTACACTAAGTGAAATTTTCCTGGTGTTCTTACTGATTATGTCATGTGATACTACCGTGAATACCGAAATGGTATAAAATAAATCAGCCTCAGTGCGACTTCTTCGCAAATCCTTTCTCTTGTTATCTATATATTAAAATGCTAGGTTAATATGTTTGTCTCCAAAGAAAAGTTTATGTATTGGTCTCCAATCGTTTCGACAATGAGATCTTGAAAACCGCTGGTGCTGGGAACGTGAGGTTTTGACTGGCCGATTCCAAATTTTGTGTAGATTGTCCATTTCTAATGGAAAATTACAACAACAAAAACATGGCCGTTACTTCTTTATTGCATTTTTGGATATACTGAAAGCGTTGAATTTTTTTTAAAAAGTAAAGCAACATACCCTACGATTTATACATTCCAACACCACACAGTTGTACATGGATTGTATATCTCTATGGGTTTGTTTCTTGACCAAAAGATAATTAAAACGAAGGATAGCCATTTCTCCAGTCTAAGATGAAACTTTATTGTTTTTAGTGTTTTGCCCAACGAACACCATATATCACTGAAATTATAAATAATTGTGTATGTAATGTATTTGCTTATTACATACTGTATGCAAGAAGAAAGGGAAAGCTTATATAAACTTATAAACTTATGGGAACATAGGCGTCACCGTTGTATATCTCGTAAAATTCTAGCCCAATTTAATATATTACATGACCACTTCCTATTTACAAAAAGTCGAGCGAGATACAGGATGGCCGACTTCAAGATGGCGGTCATGATAAGCATACCCTCAAATAGACGTCTTCTTCCTTCCGGTGTCGGTTAATGTGTTTTTGGTTTCCACCTTTTACCCATTTCACAAATAAAAGGTAATTTTCAAAGTTGAAATATTGTTATGCCTGATTTCTGATCAATCAGGTTTTTGGCCACTGCGGCCATCTTTATGGACTGAAACACTTAAAGTTTTGCTTACGCGCGTTTCTTGATATTTCACACTTCTCTGTGAAGTTTGGTCAAGAAACTAAATTTCGACATCAATAGTTTTACTTGTAAGAGAAGAAAACTATGAAATTCAGGTACAGCACCTTCTTGAAAAACTGCGAGGCACAAGGATGATATATTTACAGTAGGACGTCGATAATCCGAACGTCGAAAATCCGAAATGTCAAAAATCCGAACGCGATTCCTTAGAAGCTTTTTACATTTTGCCTTAGCGCTAGCAATAAACAAACAATAGGGTTGTCCTTCGGCGTTGAGTGAACTGTGTTTTTATGAAATCTCCTTCATATGTAATTGTTTGTCATACATATTTTTATTTTTATTTTCTCTTAGGCCTATACAAGTTGAGTTTTAAGTGTGAATTTACAATAACACTGTAATTTAGTGTACAAGAGGTTCTTCAGAAAAACTAAATGTAAGTGGCCTTACATACGGTATTGTAATTGCTATATGTACTGTATAACCATTGTATCTCTAAAAGCGCATACTGTACAGTATATTTAAGAGTAAATGGCATTTTTGGTCATTTTCGAAAATTCGAACTACCTGTGGTCCCAATTAGTTCGGATTTTCGACTTCCTACTGTATTTTAAAATCCTGTCTGTTTTTTTTTTTTCATTCGAGTTATTTCTCTGAAAAAATAGCTGATATAAGCAATGAACGGGGTGAGCGTTTTCACCAGAACATTTTGCAGATGGAATAAAACGTCATAAAGGGAAATGGAAACCCGTCCATGATGAGAGATTACTGTTAGTTTCTCCTGAAAGAGGACAACACAACATAGAAACGGGAAAATGTTTCGAAACTGTCTCTGCCGTTAATCATTTTTCTTAATCAAGCTTATAAGTAAATATGCAGGGTGTTCCTGGGAGTTAGCAGAAAAATCTGATGATGCTCAAGCAAGAAGCGGTGCTGTATCATTAGTCAGTCAAATGAGAGATTACAAGTTTCTGGTCTCACTAGTTTTCTGGTTCTCTTTACTATTTCAAGTAAACTATGTAAGGAACTTCAGAATGATACCACGGATGTTACTACTGGACTTTCAACATTCAAGTGCTTTCTAAACGGCTAAAAACATACTGGGAAAAAGGTTTCGATGAAGCCTTGGTTGAAGCGGGAATCCGTCTCGAGACTGTGCACGACAGGTTCACGCGCTAACCACTAAACTATATTATATATATATATATATATATATATATATATATATATATATATATATATATATATATATATATATACAGGGTTTGTATAAAGGCTGACCCCATGTCATTTGTTCGGAAGCGGTTGGGTAGATGGAGAAAACAGCGAACGCGTATCACATTATTTTTAGGATCACACAATTTGAGTGAAAAAGTGTTGTCCCAGGGTCTTCTGCTGGGTCCCAGATGGGGTCCAACTCAAAATTTTCAAATGGCAAGATGGGTCAAGTAGTATATCCTTGGAAAAGTATTGTTAAAAGAAAGAAAATGGTACCAGTTCCTAGTCCCTACATGAACCCTGTGCAAAATGGCGGTCGGTCAAGATCTCAACACAGTTTCCACTGAAATGTCTTTAGCCATGCATAGAAATCTACAACAGAATAAGATATGTGAAACGAGAAAAACACATTTCCCATCGTTTCAGAAGTGCAATACTTATCGTTTTAACGAAATAACTCCAGGGCATGCCTTAGAATCCCAAACGTAGGTATAGCTAGAACTTAATATAAGGGTGTGTACAAATAAAATAAATTAGGTTTAATGCCTTTTAATACCTTTGTAGCAATCCTATCACTTGGCTCTTTAACTGCACTAATGTTTTTAAAGGAATATAAATTCACTAAATGACAGCGTTAAAAATGCTTGGATATACTTATTGTAACGAATCCTATTTAGATAGGAGCTCGTTACTCGGTACGGGCCTCCCACCTGTGAAAACCCGCCACATTTGAGAAACAATATATATATTTTCAAATTAAAAATAGTTGCCAGAAATCCTAAGGACCACCATATAATCACCTTAATTATAAATACCATATAACCTTCCTAAAAATTAGGTGAAGGATTTTAATTTTAGTTTCGTTAAGTAATAAGTCAATGATTTAAGAAGCTCTTCTTTATAACAAAATCAATCGACATTACAAATTTCCTTACAATTCATTAAACTTGCTGCTACTAATTGGACACATTAAATCAAATGCAAGTGAAATTAATATTAGTCCCACGACAACCTAAAATGATTTGGATAATTGTACCGAATTTTCGAACATATATACATATATCGAATATAGGAAGTTATAAGTATGGTTAACACAAAATGTCTATATCCCATTTAATCACAGTTAAGTCTCCATTAGAACATATATGAATTTTATTTAAAGTTAAGAAGATTATTAAACAACTCACCAGAATATTAGGTAAATAACAGCCCACAGTTTGGAACGTCAAATTGAATTCTCTTGTAATATACACACAACCCCTTAATAGAACAATTTACTAAATTTCGATAGATAGAGCTTATTATTACAAGGTTTTACCGAGTACATTTTTAGCACACATCTGATGAGAATAACTCAAGTGCTGGGTGAAGTAACAACCATCGCCATTAGAGGCGCTATATTCAAAATTTGACAAACCAAACTAGTTTATCGAAGACTCGAAATAGAATGAATTTATATAATATCTTCAACCCCCTTTTTTGGTAACTAACAGAGTGACATGTTACACACTCGTCCTAGCCAGGAAAATAAAAATAATGCTAATTATTTTTAGTTTTGAATTATAATATATTTTGAAAACTTGTCCACCTGTAAGTTAGTCCAAGTCTCTCTACTATTAACCTTCCACTCAAGATTCATACCAACTAAACCAAACTAAACTAAAATAAAAAATCCCCAAATAAAACATTCACCATCACTCATCCTTCTCATTCACCCGATCTAACACGATCATTAGCAGGTCTAAGGTTGGTAGTTCATATCCAAAATAATTTATATGTTTACAATCTCTTATATTGGAAGCGTAGATACAAGAATAATTTAAATTTAACTATTCTTTACAAATGGGATATTTTTTTCCTCTGAAATTAATATATAACAGTAGTAACACTTACCATTTGACAATTCTTTTTGTGATATCTATGCAGGAATAGACTCCATCCAACAGATCTGTTCTTTCATACAGGAAGGTTATATAGAGAGGTGAAGTCCAACTGATCACAATATTAAACATACATATAAGGACGAGCTACAATACCATGCCTTGAAACGACAAACATATATTAACATTCACATATAATAGATACAAACATAAAAATTAAAACTTGTCCATTTTCATATATATATGTCCATTGTTAACATATATATATATATATATATATATATATATATATATATATATATATATATATATATATATATATATATATATATATATATATTAATAAATTGAAATTTCAAAATGACTAGAGTGGCGATAGTTCGGTGTAAAAAATGGTTTATAACAAAATATAAATTTAACTTTAAATCCAGCATTAAGGGGATTGAAATCTTTTTTTTTTTACCTTTTATATGTTTACTGAACAATTATTTACATATTGTTCTCGTCTCTCCCTGTAAGGTTTCGTTAGAGCAACATTGGTCTCACGAATGTCATTCTCATTGCTTAGCGATTTTACTTAAATGCTATTTGCGTTCAAAAACCTCAAGATCTGATCTGAAATGGTACCTTCCAGCGATACATTAATGACTTGTTAAGTTTTTCGGCTAGAGAGGATTTATACTGGGATTTAATAAGTATTTTATATCCAACTTCATAGGTAACAGGAGTCCTACATTGGTCGAATATGTGCATACGCCGTCTCCAAGCCTTCGCCATGTTACTCAGGGCATTGGCCAAAATATTGAGATCACCCTTACGTAAGTTTAGTTCTAGTTTCCATTTAGTGTCCAATGGATCACAAACATTATAAGCTAATGTTAATTCCATCTGCGAACATGGAAAATTCTAATTCCGATAGTCCATCATCCCAACGAGTTTGCTTATCATGGAAATATATTTTCAGGGCATCCTTCACCAAACGCCAGTACCTTTCCGAATTATTTGAGGCATTGTGATAAGGACAAATTCTTATGTATCTAATACCCTGGCTATATAAGAAATCCTTAAAAACTTTAGACACAAATACACTGTGGTTATCCCTCGATAACCAATGTGGGAATCCGAATCCGAATTTTTACAGTTTATCAATTATAGTCTTGCTATTTAAAATCTTTATAGATTCTAAAAATAATCGCTTGGAGCACGAATCCACCACTATAAGGCAATATCGACCAGAGCGTGTAGGACTAAGAGGACCAGCCAAATCTGTAAACCACACAGCATTAATCACTTTTTTCATATTGAGAAACAAGTTGTCCCATCTGTTTAACATTGGAGCTCTTGCTTAATTGACAGTCCTTACAGGTAGAAACGAAATTTCGAATATCTTTCCATATACCATTCCAATGATACCTCGCACAAATTTTATTGGTAGTCTTGGTGATGCCTAGATGGCTTTCCGGAAGTAAATAAGAATGATAATATTCAATAATTGAATTTGACAAAGATTTAGGCAAACATACCTTATAGGGATTTTTAACTGCCCTAGTATGTTTACATAATATACCCTTTACTAATTTATATTCTGGTAAATTTACCCCCGATTCAAGTTTCTGTATCAATTTACTTAATTCTACATCCTTTCTTCGATGTTCATACACCGAAACATTTGCAAATGCAAGACTCCATAAATTAACTTTACAATAATTTGTTACCTGCTCTGACCAAGGTCGTTCCATTTCTACCGGTTCAAAATTTTCCGTATCATGGATTTCAGATATAAAATCCGAAGGAAGATTTAAATTCCAGGTACATGCTTTATCTCGAAATTAAATCCAAATAATCGATATAATAAGCTACCATATTTATTTATCTTTCTAATATTTCTAATCGCATAAGCGAAACCTTGATAATCAATTCGTAACTCAAATTTCGAATGCAAGAATGGCTTAAATCTTTCCATCGATTCCACAGCCGCCTGAAGTTCGAGAATTTATATTGGTTTATTAAAATCAAAAAATACATAATAGGTCTGAGAATCCCTGAATCATTATGTTGTTCTAACGTCCCTAATAAACTTCGAGTACAAGCATCAGACGACACAATGAAATTTTTATTTAAATCTGGCAAACGAAGAACTATACGAGTCTCGAATATTTCTTTAATTTTCTTAATAGCCACCTCTTGTTCTAAATTCCATTCAAAATTTACCTTAGAAGACTTTAATCTACTAATAGGCTCAACAACTTCTTGAAAATTTGGAACAAATCGAGAATAATAATTTTAAAATGATAACAGAGATAACACACCCTTTCTAGACTTCGGTGGAGGTAGCCGGTAGATTATTTCCAAACGACTAGGATCCATATACATATCATTCCCTTCAATGATATAGCCCAGGTAAGATAGTTTAGTTTGGAATAATGTAGATTTACTAATAGATAAAGTTATACCAGCATCTCGAAATTTACTCAACACCTTTTTCTAAAAGAATTTTATGCTGTTCAATTGTCGGCGTAGACAAGGTGACATCATAAAAAAATATTGTACCCCCTCTGATTTTAAATGATACAAAATATCAGTCATTACCTTATATAATACATGACTACCACTAGCTAAACCAAATGGTAAAACAGAAAGCTCAAACTATCCACGGTGAGTAAGGAAGACAGTGAACTTAGATGACCTATCAGTCAATTTTACTTGTAGATAAGCTTTCCTGATATCTAAAGACGATCTAATAGCACCATAAGACAATTCAGATAATACTTCTTCTATCCGAGGAGTATACTGTGGGTTAACATGTAATCTTTCATTTATTTTTTGGAAATTAATAACTAAACGCTTATCTCCCGATTAAGCGTTCACCAAAAAACAAGGTGATGCCCAAGCGGATGTACTAGGACGTACAATACCCTTCTCAAGCCAATCATCTAAAATAGCAACATTTTTTAAAATTTGATCACTCCTAGAGAGAGGATATGTTTTTTGCTTAATCGGAGTTTCATCACTTAACTGTATATCATACATTACATTTTTAATACAACCTATTTTATTTGTAAGTACATCGGAATACCCAGCCACTAAATTGTCTACATATCTTTGTAAGGAAGCATCTTGCTCCAAAAACTTGGGATCCACCATAAGCGGGTTAACAAAAGTATTTGCCTCCATCCCTGTACTCTCCAAACTCACGTCACTCGATTTTTGTGTTAGCTGACGTGCCTCAGAGCCGCCCTTATGTTATTGTCGTTGTCGGGCATGTTTACGTTGCAGACTGGTGCGTTGAAGAACGCTTCTCCGCTTCTCCGCCTCATTCCCTTCCTTTCGACCACTATGAAAAACAAAACTGGAAGCAGGATCACTTTCTTCATTTTGAGGAGGAGGGGAGGAGTATAAGTTAGTGGGACAAATTGTCTTCCTTCTAAAGTCAAAAAAATTATGAGCAACTAGATCCAAATTGGCCTTCATCTGACGAAGCTCACATATTCCTTTTATAAACACTGGTTTTAAGTTTTCGACCAAAAAGAACTTTAAATGGTAAACCTTAAAACGAAATTTAATTGGAACTATTACAGTCTCACTAAACTCGATGGTTTTATTATGAACACCAATACCACTGAAATGTTCCTTCCTAATCTGCAATGGACGAGATAAAGTTTCATTCCACTGAACAAAATTCCGTTTATGCAACCTTGAAATAGAGGCGCAAGAATCTACAGCCCCAAATTGCCTTTTTCCCATAATAAATCCGCACACAAAAACAGCAACATTTTTATCGCTCAAGGCAGCAGCAGGTAACTCACTATTAGTCTGTTTATTTACATTAATCAATAACGATATCACTGGGTACGTCGACTGCACTACTGGCTGAGAGCGTCGAATCCTGGAATTAGGTTTATTCCAAGTTCGGCTCAGAATAGGTTCATTAGCTGTCGAAGCTCCTTTTACTTCATATTTTAATGGGCACTGTTTATAAAGATTATTTCCAAAACAACCATAACACTGTTTGCATTTCTTGTCTACAACATTTAGTAACGTAAGTCCAGCGTACACTAATAAATCCCGGCAATGTAGTTCATAACGTTCCACAACAGACAACAACTCATCTAAATTATTAGGTAAGTTCCCACGAAAAAGTTCGTAACAAACCTGAGGCCTCATCTCTCGAAGCACAACCCGCAACACCTTCCTCTCATAATCAAACCTTCCAAACAACAATAAATATGCTTTCGTTACACTATGTATGTATTGCCAAGTATTTTCATTTGGCTGTTGTAAAAAATTTGAACAAATCAGCTGTTCAAATTTAAACAAACTTAAATGATCATTTTCATCGCCAAATAGTATTCGTTTCAAAGCTTCATTAAAACCAACATTAGCGGCATTCACAGTTATTTTGCTCAGATCGCAAAAGAATGGCTTACGAAAATCAGCTGTTCGCTTGCTGAAGTGTTCCCCCACTCTTTTTTATTTTTCTTGGAAAACCAATTACCTCGTGAGGTGTACTCGTTTGTACAAATACAGAACAAGTTGATTTTACATGCGTTTCTTTATCGCCTTAGCTGCCACCTGCTCCTGCGACCTTAATAGATAAAGATCGTGAATTAGCTATATCACGAAATGCCGTAGTGTCCACAACCCGATCGTTTGTGTTAACCATTTTGGATGAAACATTTACGTCATGAACAGGGCTACTCTCAAAAAATGACAAATCCAGCATAGAATAATCCACAGGATCTTTTATGATTCCGGTATCTCCATTTGGAAACGAGTAAAAAAAAACTAACAGGCCTAACTGGGCTATCTTCCACACGCTGCATTTTGCTATTATACCAAAAAATTAACTCACAATTTAAATAACTGGATATTACAAACTACGTAACTATTAGCACCTCATAACCTGTCATCAAAGAGCAGTCTAATATACAGTCCGACCAAAATAATTTATTTTACTGCCACCAATATAACGTATCGTCACTAAGTCTGAAATTTGAAACGGTATTTTTTCTCCTAATCTAAACAACGGAGTGAGATGTGTGTTGAAAATTTTGTGTAACGAATCCTATTTAGATAGGAGCTCGTTATTAGGTACGGGCCTCCCACCTGTGAAAACCCGCCACATTTGAGAAACAATATATATATTTTCAAATTAAGAATAGTTGCCAGAAATCCTAAGGACCACCATATAATCACCTTAATTATAAATACCATATAACCTTCCTAAAAATTAGGTGAAGGATTTTAATTTTAGTTTCGTTAAGTAATAAGTCAATGATTTACGAATCTCTTCTTTATAACAAAATCAATCGACATTACAAATTTCCTTACAAGTCATTAAACTTGCTGCTACTAATTGGACACATTAAATCAAATGCAAGTGAAATTAATATTAGTCCCATGACAACATAAAATGATTTGGAAAATTGTATCGAATTTTCAAACATATATACATATATCGAATATAGGAAGTTATAAGTATGCTTAACACAAAATGTCTATATTCCATTTAATCAAACAGTAAAGTCTCCATTAGAACATATATGAATTCGATTTAAGTTTAAGAAGATTATTAAACAACTCACCAGAATATTAGATAAATAACAGCCCACACTTTGGAACGTCAAATTAAATTCTCTTGTAATATACACACAACTCTTTAATAGAATAATTTACCAATTTTCGATAGATAGAGCTTATTATTACAAGGTTTTACCGAGTACATTTCCAGCACACATCTGATGCGGATAACTCAAGTGCTGGGTGAAGTAACAGCCATCGCCACTAGAGGCGCTATGTTCAAAATTTGACAAACGAAATTAGTTTATCGAAGACTCGAAATAGAATCAATTTATATATCTTACAACCCCCCTTTTTTCCTTTTTTGTAACTAACAGAGTGACATGTTACACTATGTAGTGGAAAAAAATCAAATTCCATAGAAATTACACACACTAAACGTTCATAATTATTATAAACAAATACATCAAAAAGCACATAATCTACAATAAGAGACAACTGTCTAAAGACACAATGTTCTTAAATTCATCAATAATTTCATTTACATCAATAGACGAAGATGTTTCCTGTTCCACAAACAACAAGAGCAGGTTTTTCAATCTATCTTGTTTGTAAGTTACTCTTAAATTAATTTTAATTTGAGTAAGCTTGGAGGAAGCTCTCTTACTCGTGCAGTTTGTAACAGGTATAAAAGCGCCATATTAGAGTAGAACGCAATAAATATTCTTTCTATCTTCTTTCTCCAATCACTGGAACCACTCTTGTAGCATAACAGAAGAACTTCTCTCAGGTTCAGACAATTTTCTTTCAGAAGTCTTAGTTCTGCTGTCAACTCGTCTCTCGACAATTTGAATGTTCTAGCTAAGAGGGTTCTTTCTTCATCCTTTACATTCAAGTCAACTAGATTTCCCACGACACTGATGACTCCAGTAGTTTCTTGACTAAATATCTCATCAATACTACAAACAACTGAGTATAAAAGAGGATAAAAATAATAAGAATCTCATCTCATCTCCTCTTAATTTGTTTCGTACAAGTACTGCGAGCTGACTGATTTGTTAAGACTCTTTGCAATTTTGTGCCTCTTCACTGGTGGAATTGAGGTCTGCAGACTATCACAGATCTTACCTTCATTGTAAAATTTAATGAATTTAGACGAATTTTTCATGGATTGGACAGCATTGCGAAGCGATCTGACAATAGATAGGGACGAAAGTAGATTCACATATGAACTTCGGAGTAATTTAAGGAAGGAAGGTAAAAGAGAGTATATTCAACAAGTTCAATATTTTGAATAATCTGTACTCTTAATAATTTTCCTTGGAAAAAGAAAGATGCCGCTTATTTTTTCTTATTGATATATCTGTCTTTGATTCTCTTTGTAAAGCACCCCATTAGAGTGTGCCTGGGCACACTCCGTGACTATGCCCACGGTCCGAAATGGTGTTCAACTCAATTTATTTTTAAATAGAAATGCAACAGAAGTGGTGTGTCGTTCGAAATATCTGAGTCAGGAACGTAAAATCCTCTTCTGTGTTTGTGTCGTTTGAGCATGTGTAAATGCAGAGGTCATTCTGCACTTCTCTAGTATGATCAAATTCCTAGTAAAATTACATGGTGTAAAACTGGATTAAACATTAGCTTAATAAATGCTCAAATTGCACACCATTCACCTCCTGTCAATAATATAAACGATCTTCAAATTCCTGACGTGAGTGCTGAAAAGTAAGTGGTGGTATCTCCCGACAAGCTGTAGTAATTCGGACCCTTAATCCCAGTAATGAAGTTGGTTGCGTTCTGTAGACTACAGTTTTCAGATGTCCCCATAAGAAAAAGTCATTTAGAGATAAATCTGGGATCGAGCCGGCCATTTAATTGCTCCTCGCCTACCAATCCATCTGTTTGGGAATCTATGATCCAGATACTGACGCACAGTGCGATCATAATGTGCATAACAACCATTCGTTTGAAATATAGTTTCTTCTGTATCGAATTCTGGCTCGCCTTCTTTAGTCGTAGAAGTTTCAATGACCGTTGTAATGATAGGATCTACTAGATTTACGAGCAGATCTAAATATCTTTCCCCGGTTAAAATGCCATCAATGAACAGAGGCCCTATGATATGGTTTCCTAAAATTCCCGCCCAATCAGTTACTTTTTGTGGTTCTTGAGTATGTCCTCTCTGAAGATATGGGGATTTGCATCACTCCAGTAATGCACATTTTGAGTGTTAACACGTCCATTAAGAAAGAATGTGCTTTCGTCGCTGAAACAAATGTTGTGTACAAACTGATTATTTGCAGCGATTCGTGCAGTCATTAATTCACAAAACTCAAGACGACGATCAAAGTCATCCTCACTGAGCTCGTGAATAATGTGCATTTTATATGGATGAAACGAATGTTTCTCAGGATTTTGCCGATTGTTGGTTTGGGAATGCCCAAGGACGCACTCATTTTACACAAAGATTGCTGGGGTGTTATAATAGCGCTCCCAAGAACTTCTAGCACTGTGCCTTCATCCACTTGAGGTCGACCAGAGCGTTTCCGATCTTTAACACTTTGTGTTTCGCGAAATTTCTGTACTAAATCGGATACGTACTTGTGATCGATTGGTCAGTCAGGAAATAATTCATTGAATCTTCTAGAAGTTGCTCTGCAGTTTCTACCACATTCCCCATAAAGAAACATTATTTCCACTTTGACTTCCGCTGAGCGGGCCATCGTGTGGCCGGTAAGTGTGAAATCAAAGCACGAAATGGCACAATAAATGGAAGTGTAAATGATTCGGTTTTGTTGCTTTAAACTAAAGCAAAAACACCTATTAACTCGTACCGGCAATGCTGTAACGATATTTCTTAGGTTACTTTCCCTGATTCAAATATACTTTGAATATTTATAAAGTCCACGAGATTACATTGAATCACGCCACAGTAATGCACTTTATAATATGTATATTTCAACATATACCTCATTTATCACTTTAGAATAATATACATCCAATTCTAAGAATATGGTTCTTCGTTCTATATCATTCTAGATTACCATATCAACCAGATAAACAAGTCGTCATAGCAACGAAAACAAGAAATATCTCGATGTAATACAAAATATTTAAATTGTTTTCTCATATACTTTCTTCTTCTTCTTCTTCTTAATAGCTTGTAGCTTTAAAACAGCATTTTTGCCAGTAAGTAGAAACGATACTTAAAGTACATTTGAAATATACATTATCGTTGTAATGCTTTACTACCGCAGCTGTCAATGTTGCTGACTAACATGTAAATAAGACAGTGTGGCTACACAGGCGCAGAAGCAAACTCTTCCGCACGAAGCACGGAAAAGGATTTTCAGTTCCTGTGTGAAAGGAATGTTGTTTAGAAAGAGTGTTTATCAGAGGTGCCAGTAACCTTGAGAACTAGTTCAGTCAAGTCATATTGTAGTTGTGATTTCTGAATACAGGATTCTTCTCCCCCTTCGTCTTCTTCTCATTATTATTATTACTATTATTATTATTATTATTATTATTATTATTATTATTATTATTATTATTATTATTATTATTATTATTATTATTATTATTATTATTATTGGCGATTCCTGACAACTACCAATATCCGATTTCAAGACTGGTTTCATAATATTTCTACAGTAAATCTACAGTATATCGTACTCCGATGGCTAACAGCGTTGAGCCCAATATCTCCAACATCGATTTTCTATAATTTGAAAATCCATGTGTCTGTTATGTAGTGATTTCGCACTCATTACTAGTAAAATGTTGTAGTACGAAGCGTGATTGATCGATATTTTTAACGCCAATATTATTTTTGGACAGTCGTGCTATAACAATACTTTCTATTCAGATCTTCGCACGACGTACAATATGACATACTTGTTTATTTGAAACGTTTGAGATGAAACCCGTTACATACCCTAAGGAGAAACACGGAGTAATTAATTTTACTTCGATATGTTGTACTTTTGAAATGATGCGAAATGTGTTGTTCAATTTTGACATCTGATTTACCGTTTCAGATTGCTAGAAGTGGCCACAGAATCTGCAATGTGCATTGTGTAGACATCTTGACCGACCGCCATTTTGGACAGGGTTCATGTAGGGACTCGGGACTGGTACCATTTTCTTTCTTTTAACAATACCTTTCCAACGATATACTACTTGACCCCAATTGTCATTTGAAAATTATGAATTGGACTCTTACTGGGACCCCACAGGGAATCCTGGGACAGCACATTTTCAATCAGGCCTTAGATGGCTTGCCAATTTTTGATATTTCAATACCATATGGTGCTCAATTATCCTATGAAAGAGAGTATATAATGAAGGTTAACATCCCTTGACAACATATATACTCTTGGGAGTTTGAATCTTCGAGTGGTATACAAACCTGGTACCAGTGTAAATTTCCGATGTTAACAGTCACGAACCTTACTGGACAAATTAGTATACCTCTGGTGAGCTCAAGGGACAGTGGTCAGTATCTACCAGGTGAGATTGTAGTCGAAAGGTTAATTCCGTCTCCTGGAGAGGATCCCGCCACCACCGATGATTATAAAGAAGAATAAGAAGTTCCCTGTCCCTCCGGGTCCACAACTTTTGACCCTATTAGCAAACCTCTGGATCAAACAGGGAAGTGGCACCAAAACTTATTCTTGCCAGAAGTAAATAATGCCTTAATAACCGATTCATCATCAGAACAGGAACAGCTACAATCTTTTGATTAGTGATGAGCGCAAAAATCTTGATCTTGTAGTTTTTGTAAGAGTCTTGCATGCAAGATCAAGACCGGGAATCCCGATGCAGGACCAAGACCAAGACCAAGGGGTGCAAGACCAAGATCATACCTGCAAGACCAAGACCAAGACTCTTGCACAAGTACCGGCACTACTTGATTTTTTTTATACAAGGTAAAAAAGAAGGAGATGGATTTCTTGGCTTCAGTAAAAATGCTGCTAGAGTGGATGTGTTCCTAGTAGTTTATGCAATCCGTGTGAATCAATCTGTCCCTATAGCTTATAGCAACAGTATGTCGTTTTCTGAATTGGTGTTTCCCGTTTTCTGTAGATGTTACTCGTTTTCAAGCCACACAGGTGTCATCTCGCACCATGTCAGTTTCTTGGGTGGACAAACACCGTGTACATGAGTTTTCTCGGTATTTTTTCGTTTCCTCCTACTTCCTTCATTCCACCATTTCAGTCATTTCTCATCATCACTGTCTCCCTTAGCTAGGGTGCACAATCGTGCGACGTTAAACTAGATGCTTCATTTCAGTTCAAAACATATTAGGGATGTTCTTCTTCAAAAACTAAAGAGAAATGTAGTATTGAACATCGGTAATACCGTACACCATACGTGTCGACTACATGGGAATGGCCTTGGCTTCGAGACTCAATCATCCGTTGGAAATTTTCTATGTGTACTCTTAAAACTAATATCGAAAGGACATTTTCATGACATTGACGACAAGTTTCATTTCATGGGTAGATGCTTATACATTGAATAATTGTTTATTAATATAACTTTTACCCTCCTTAGGTGTATGGCACATTGAGGGTTGAACGATATAACATTATATTACAACAATAAATTTATATTATAAAATTGAAAATAACTATTTTTGTGACTCCTTATCTCTTGAACCAGCGACCGATCTCGATCAATTTTTCAACATAGATGACGTTTGGGCCTGGGAGTGTTTTCATTATTTCACGTTGAAGGTAAGGCTTAGGAGCGGGGAAAGGAAGAGTTATAAAATAATAAATAAAACTTAATAACTCTAGAAACAAACGACCAATCTCAATCAATTTTTAACATAGATGAGATTCAAGCCTGGAAAGTTATCTGTGGTGGAGCAATGTAGGGGTGGGGGAGAAAGGGGAGATGTGCAAAAGTCAATATAAAAAAAATGATTGTTTGTTACCTAATAACTCATGAACCGATCTCAATCAAACTTTTAACTATGAGGTTCGGTCCTGGAAAGCTTTTTAGACTTTGTTTCACTTTGATGGTAGAACCTAGGCGAGAAGGAAGGGAGGAATGTATAAATATATTCACCAGCTGAAATGCGGCGGGCAGGAGGCAGGTATGAGTAAATAGATAATCAACGATCAGGGCGTAGTAAAATGAGTTACGAAACTGGTCATATCTCTTTCTTTCTCCTGATTTCAACTCCTGATCTGAGGCTTTTTAGAAGTGGAATTATATTTGCCGGGCTCTTTTGTTGCTGGACTCGTTTCACTTGGTGACTCGGGGCCTTTTGTCACAGGGCCGTTTTGACCCGTCCTTTTTTGAGGCGGAGTCCGTTTTGACCCGGGTTCTTTTTGACTTAGGGCCCTTTTGACTCAGCCTGTGTACTCGCGAGGACCGTTTGAGGCGGGATCCTCTTTGAGCTGGGTTTTTGACATCGAGCCCCTATGACTTGGGTTCTCTTCCCGCGACGATCTTTTGACCCGGGCCCTTTTGACGAGGGGAACCTTTTGACGCGGGGCAGTTTCGACTCGGGCACTTTTGTCGCAGGGCCGCTTTTGACCTCGCTCATTTGTGTCAGGGCCTTTTTGACCAAGGCCGTTTTGACTCGGGCCTTTGTATGCTTGCCCTTTTGTCGTGCCCTTCTGACATGGAACCATATATATATATATATATATATATATATATATATATATATATATATATATATATATATAACGCAGCAGCTGAAATGCGTGGGACACGGGGCGTGTATAAGTCAATCTATGATCCAGGGCGCAGTAAAATTCGTTACGCCACTTTTCAAATTTCCTTCCTTTTCTTCTCCCTACGTCATGTATGACTAATAGGCTACAGTGGCGATTTTGAAAGGTAAAACGGTATACGCTATCAATGATAAATGTTATGACTTTTAATATATAGGGCAATAAATTGAAAAAACTCTATATCGGTCCTTTGCCCTCCTCCCCCGGTTTGAAAAATCCTGAGGGCCTTAGTGATTATCATGTTGCCTACTTATTGTATTATATTGTGCTATACACGGAATAAATACTTCTGTTTCTTATATAATAATAAGAACCTTATTTACATTTATTACGGCCCTTGTTTTACGACAGCTGAACATATTCACGATCAGCGTAATCAGTTTCCATTCTCAAATAAGGACTGAAATAATTCACGCACATATTAAGACTTAGAAAAGTGTCCTGCGAACATATCGTAGTAAATTCCTGAAGAGTGAGAAGCGCTAGTAGCAATTATGAGCAGTTAATAATTTAACATATAAGACAATAAATTGAAAAAAATTGAGAATAAGAATCTTTTCAGAGATGACAGTGCACTGACGCCTCAAATCTGAGCCTTTACTCCCTATACCTACGTTATTTCCCAAATCAAAGTAAAAACTCTTCAAAATTAATCACAATTTCTTATGCATCCATCCCTTCCTTGGTGTACTGCGCGGTCACAAACCCGTCACGGCGATGTAAAGGTACTTTTGACGACGAGGATACAATGTAAAAACCAACACGCTATTGGTGTTCAGTTATAAACACCAACAATTCCATGGATAACTTTCATAATAGAAACAAAAATATCGTGAATTTTAGCAGTAAATATTACTGAGGAATATCTTATACAAAATTTCAATTAAATTTATGATGGTAGCTAATGAAGAGAAGATTGAAAGTTTCATGAAACTGATCTCTAAAATTGGTATTACTTTCAACAGAATAAGTCAATTAAATGATAAGTATACCACATTACTTTTTATATGGTACAAAGAGCTGGATATTTGATTCAATTTCTAAACTTTTCTGTATATATTCTTTGTTATACTGTTTTACATCACTATGATAACGTACTAAACTACATATAAGATAATAGGTATGTTTTAGTTAAATAAACGTTACCAAATACGTTTGCGTTACCAAATAAACCAAAAAAATATTGCACTAAACAAAATATTGGCAAATGACAATATTAAAGAAACGTACTTTTTCGGAGAAAGACACTGAAAGCCTTTGCAAAGAGTGCGTTCCACTTAGTACTGTAAGATCAAATGAGAACAATGCTTGCAGTAACACACCAATCGAACACAGTTAATAGTACGTACATATGTAAATACAAAAATACATGCATGCATTTGAATAAAATAAATGGAAATGTTTGTATGCATTTCTATCTCAATTTGTAATTCCTATACCAAGAAGATAATTAAACTAATTGTTTTGATAGAATGAGGGAATTGTTTTGTCTTTAGAAGTAATGCAAATACTAGTAATATTGATTCTCTATTCATAAGCTATCAATTGATCAAAATTACAGTGTCTCAACGAAAATAAATACTTATGAAAGACAGTATTATAACCACAATAGTTATCAGACTAGAAAACACTATTTATTCTAGTAGGAGAATAGTATTTGCAAAGGCAGTAATATGATTGTTGATCAAATACTATTTCCATCTGAATATCGCTTTAAGCACCGTATTTGTCATAAGTTGTTAATTCCAAAAGAAGGAAAGCAACAATATCCCTGTGTACGGTGAAATTTCTACATGTTCCCAATATTATAATATATAAATATCTGACCATAAATGATTATCAACTGTAAAATAGCTTTTGCATAATCAGAAAACATATTCAGGTAGCTCCTCCAAAGCTATAAAACATGTCAAACCTGTAGCCTCCAAAAAGAATAAACAACGGAGTTATGACTCAATAAATATTTGTGAAAAGTGAACTCAGTTAATGGTTAAAATTTATGATGAGCGAAATTAACTTCAAACGGCTTTCAGTAATCTATAATGAATTGTACTAACATTACATATATATACTATACATGCAATCCAAAAGCATTATCATCAATCTTGTACATAATTCTGTATTGCTAACTACTGATACAATTTAGTTTCAAATGGAACTATGTCATGTTATTACGTCTCAGGGTTCTATATTCTAATACTTACTTGAAGGATTTCATTGCAACAACTTTGAACTGTATTATGCAAAATACAAATGAAAAATAATAGCTTTCGACTAGAGTAGTTTCAGAGAAGTGCGTCCTAATCTCAGCTTTAAAAACATGTTTCCTGGTTCAAGAGTGCTTCCAGGATATGAATTCGAAACAAATTTCTCATTCCAAATATTTCAAGCATACATAAAAGGAATATCACAGTAAATTATATAAACATGAATGGATCAGACCAAAAAGAGAGAGTAACGTGAAAATAAATAACATGAATCCCCCTTTCTGGATTCCGCCTTGGACTTAGAAAATTAACTTACATGCATATTTGAGTTCGAACATTACCCATTCCAACTTGGTTTCTCTTAAGTTTTTTTTTTCGTTAAGCGAAAGCAGTGAATTACAGTAGAAACCTTATATGCATGCAAGAAACTAATTTCAAAAAATAATGCTAAAGCAATAAATTTGATACATTGTTATGTAAGCAAAGGCAAAGCATATGTTTAAATTTTCAGCAGGGTACAAAGAAAATAACCTTTTCACATTAAAAATTACGAATCAGAGTGTTCAAATGACTAACTAAACTGTATTCATAATTTAGTACGTTTTTACTAGAAATATTTAGATGTTTCCACTCATTGGATTGATCTTTTATAACGTCGTGTATACGGGCAATTTAAACTTTTGTGCAATGCAATGGTCGATCAAGAGCAATCAATCTTTTTTTTCTTTTTGAGTACTGTCCTGATTTAGTGTCTAAATTTGGGGGACGACATGAAATTGAACGCAGGAAAGTCACCTTCTAAAATGAACGGGAAAACGAAAGTAAATATAAACTAAGCGAAAGCTAATAACATGCATAAAATGATAACTCAAATTCAATAAATAATTTGTACATGTATTTTCAATTAATTTGTAAATTATTGTGTAGTGTGTTGTGTGTCAAGTTCGGGTATTTCATTCCTGCCAGATCAAAAACGGCATCTCTAAACATTGAACCGCTGTCAACTGATTTAGAAAGTAACACATACCTCCAATGTTCCTCCTTGGAATTGATTGTCAGTTCCGCAAAGGCAATCCCAGATGGTTGGCATGATCGATGGTCTTTAGGTCTCCTGCATGTCGTGGGTGAAATTCACAAAAAGCGAGACGTAATCTTTTACTTTTTCGTGGTAACAACGGTAGAATATAATTTAACTGAATTCAACATAAACGACTTCTTTTTATAATTTAACTCTTCTCGGTGACTGTAAACGTATAAGTTCTTTATCTTGGAATACTACTTCTCGTTTTCGCTCGCCGAATTTCTCTTCTCCTCTACTTCTTTACTAAGCTCCTTCTCTCTCTTTCTGTCTTTGCCAAACTACCTCTATTTTCTCCTCGAAACGTCCCATCTTCTGGTTGTTGTTGACTTCCTCAAATCTGGAATCTGCATTCTCACTATGACGTCAGAATCGTGTTCTCTTTCCGCTCCAGGAAATTTCTCAGTTTCCTCATTGTTGTACAGTGATTACAATCCCTAGACTGCCTGTGTCCGCGATACCGACATACCCGAAATTGTGTTAGTGTTAACAAACATTCTATAAATTTCATGACATTAGATTTTCGCAATTCTTCCCAGTAACGCATAATTTAAATTTTGTTCTCATTTTTAACAATTAGAATAATCTGCCAAATAGTAGTTTCCTTTATGCAATGTTATATAATCATTTTGTGAACTAAATGCAATGTCAAGCTTTTAACCAAATATATGCGTTCTGCCACACGCCCCCGGCCTAATTAGAGGCTGCTACCCTGACTCACTAGATACCCAAAGAGATCGATTATTTACCAACACCCTGTATACAAAATTTCAATATTACAATAAAATATATAAAATATGAAATATTACGCAAAATACATTATAAAACAGATGAAACATCTAATGTCAAATTTAAATATCCCTATTTACAAAATATTTTATTATTTTATTATTGTTATTACTATTTTTCAAATCTGTCTACTACTATTTTTGAAATATATACATTCAGTTTATCATTGTGCATTCTCGCTAAATCTACCGGAAGCAGCGAGAATTATTACGACTCGACACTATACATTACAACTTAATCATGAGCTAATTTCTTTAATTTCTGAATCTCATCTTTTGCAGTCTCTTTGCAAGTACAAAGTTAATGGAATTTTCCAATCTCTCAACACAGAAAGTCTATCAGCAGTCTTGCCACTTTGTGGTAATTATTCTGCTCTTCCATGGTTCGTCACGGCACGGATACAAAAGTTTTCACACACTCTGTTCACTTTATTTTGAAAACAGACATATATTTATTCACTATTTTATATTCAACACTCACTATTGCACTTCATTTCAATAATTTATTGTCTTGTTTTTATTCACAACAACGTAACATATTCTACCACCTCCAGTGTTAAATACGCTACGACAATCAGTTTTTGAGGGGATTGCTGCCATGTTCTTGCCCTTGTGACACCGCGGTTTTTGAAGTTCAATGTAAAACTAAATTCTACGTGGGTCTTTTAGTTTAGCCGCAGTCCCTGAAACGTCTTGAAGTACGTGTCCCTTTTCACCTTGAATTTGTATTAAATTCGGGAAATTTTGCTCATAACACTACGATATCACAACGAAAGAATGATTTCTTGGTACCTTTTCTTGTCCGAACCGATTTCCCATTTATTTCGCCTTTTTTCTGGAATTAATAGCACTTCGTAATTCCGGTTGGCTGTCGGGAACGCTATATCGCACTACACTCTCCTTTTCGTGATAGTGTCTTTTCAGAGTTGTGAGTGTGTATTTCTTTCTATATTATCGTTAGATAAAATACTAGTAAATGACGCGTTATGATCTGGCGGATTTTCGTTGTGAATTGATTTGTGTAAGATTTCTTGTGTGAGATGTGTGTCAGTGTTAGTGCCCAAAATGTTAACATTTGCTTCTGCACAATAGCATATATTGGAGTAGAATAATGCATGGAGTGCGTATCTATATGCTTGTTTCCTGCAAATCCGAAGTACTTTCAAGCTCTATACTTTTATCACATCTATTCCTACTTTCTTGGCTTTGTTCAAACTTTCTTATTTTTACTCGAATATAACATGTACTTATAATCACAAATAACAGCATAATACCTAACGTCATAATAACTAATACTAGATACAACTTATCGAAATCCATCTTTGCAATATTTATCTGTAAGAGAGAGAAAAAATCGTTGGAAGAAAAGGGCTCATTTTAAAGTTTTAATATTTATCTATTATTTACTACTAAGTGTAGATATTTTCTATTTTCTTACCTTTGTCTACCTTACTGAGATCGTAAATCTACATCATAATTCATACTATAATCGTACTAGTTTGAACGTTACACTTCTTTATACAATTTATGTATTATATGTGTAATGTTACTTATTAATTACTACAAATGCGTGTAATATACTCTCGTTATCAAAACGCACTTATTACACCTTATTTTTCCTCTTGTCGTCCAATCTTCTCTGCAAAAATTAACGCAAAATTTGTGCTTGCTTTTATTGCTATTAATTCCATATTTAAATACATTTACGTAATTTTAAAGACGAATATAAGTTTTCTAAGCCTTTGTACATACTAATAATTAAATATTTTTATTGTTTATAGTTTTAAGCTCGTTGATTTTATTATAATTCCTAGCATCTATTTCGTATGTTGTTCTTATAAGCTAAGAATGGGCGGGTAAAATAAGTTACCTGGAAGGCGTGTTCTTTCCTGGAAGTCGGTCATCTCAAAACTAGCCTCAATACAAGGTCTTATTCCTGTTTCGTCTTTCCTCCGCTTGATGTCGCTAGTAGTCAATAACTTGTTCATCGCAACGTAAATAAATAACTTTTCGTTGACTAATTAACTTCTAATTCCAAAATCGAAGTAATTTAATTATGATTCATTAACTAAATGATCTTCATTTATATTTTAATGCATTTATTAATTACTATTAATCAAATATTGAACGAAAATACTTTTCAAGAATTTCATAAATGTTAATAATTTTCAAAATTTTATTACATATTAATAACTTCTTATATTTTCATACAAGATGTATTACTTGTGTGTATACTAACCACATAGATAGGTCACAACACCATTTTATTTTATTTTCTTCTGTTCTTATTTGCCGCATAACTAGGTAACGTATTTCACTTGCTTACTTCCTAAATGGTATATTCCATATACGTATTTACTTCTAGTACTATTTTTGTTTTCTTTAGGCTTAATAGAATCCTTTTAACCCTTTAACTGATAATGTTTTCCCTTATGCAGATAAATCATTGTATGAGCTTTTATATAATATTTCTATATTGATTATACATATAGTACTAATAATCTCTAGTAAGTAATAACTACTTAAACAAATCTTGTCTAGTTTTATCTATTTACATTTATTATTAACTATGCATCGTTCTTTTCTTCTAAAGCTTATCGCTTGTGCCCTTTTGCTGTTTTTGATGTTTTAACTGTATTATTTCCCTCTTTTCTCTCATAACAAATTTGTCAACTAGCTTTATCTAGCTTGTCTAGGCTTTATCTAATTCTATCGTTATTTCTTCGTTTATCCACGTGTTTCGTGATCTTAATTGGACGTCATAATTTCGAATTACTTTCTTCTCATTCGGTTGATTGGTCTAGCCTATCCTAGATACTAGATCACAGATCTACCCATACCTATGGGTAACGGTGACGGATATGGCTTATATGTAAGTACACACTGCATGGTTTCTATATATCGGTTAATTAATCAACCTTATTTTTCCATGACTAATTATTTGTTTTCTTTTTTTAATTTTTTCAATTTTATTTAAATTTTTAAAATTTAAATATTCTTAAACCATTATTGTTTTTGTGTCACAAGAAACATTGTCCTTACTTCTGTTTTTATAATAATAATAATAATTATTATTATTATTATTGATGCATCTTCGTTTTGCAGTTCATATTTCCTGATAGATTTATATAATCTACAATATAATATTACCAATGAACTTGTCGTAATGCTTTGTACAATCATAATTGCTGCAATTACGTAAATCATGTAGTCTGTTTTAATACCAATCGTGGTTCAATTGTGACCACCTTCAATTTTAACACATTTTCGGCCAATGAATTTAATTTTTGTGTATCTAGTGTAAAATTTAATTCTTTTTCCGTCCAATTTCCAATTAAGTTCAAATGTTTATTGTTAACTTCAATTACTTTCACGTTGGGATAGCTAATTCTCCAATTATCATATTATCAACTTGCCTGTAGTTTACAAAATATGAACGGTTATTACCGTACATCAGCTTCCTTGATGTAACCTCATGATGTTCACCTAATTTGGTTAAATGGCCTTCCTGTAATGTTGAATACAGTACTCCTGCGTTTGTGCATCTATATATTACTTTAGCTAGGTTTTCTTTTCGAATTTTGCTGGCAACTATGCAAAGATCCATTAAATAAAATAATTCTTAACTTTCGTTACACGTTCATTTACTAAATGAGCAAATAAATTTGCTAAAATTTTTCCTTTGTGCTTGATGCAAATAAAAGTACGGTTCTTGCCATTTACTTCGGAAACCCTGCAACACATCGTGTACTTTAATAACGATACCATGACTTATTGAAATTACGTTATCATTTGAATCTTTTAAATTCTTTATTTCTGTTGTTTACACATTCTCGTGTTCAGCTAACTGCTTCATCGAAAATGATAACTGTTCAGTATGGATGGAGTTATATGTAGGTAAACATATTAATGATAGTCTTAAAACTCATGAAAATATAGATCTCTTACTTTTCACATTTTTCATACATTTTGTACTACCATAAACATAAACAAAGTGACAAGGTATGGAATTAACAATATTATTCCTAAACTCTTTTTGTTTTTCCGCATACTCATTTAGAATATCATAGATTTCGCTACACACATTATGCATCGGTACTGCTTGGTGAAAACGTATGTGCATTTTGACTGTTGTACGAACCATGTTAAACGAATGTACTGCAAGTGCATCTTGTATTAGGGCGATCCCCAAATCTTGCAATGTCAATGCAATCTTGCAATCTTGCAATGATGTTCTCCTTTTCCTATCACGGATGTCATTGCCACAATAATTTTCTGAAGAATACCTGAAGATGATATTATTTGATTTTTTCCTAGTTTCCCAAAAATTATTCTCCGAAATTAATGGAAAATTTAATAATTACAAATTTATCCCGATTTTTATTTATTTAATTCATTTTATTTATTTATTTCTTTATTTGTTTATTTACTTATTTATTTGTACCATAGAGACACCGATTGTTATAGAGTTTCATCTTCAAAACACATTTACAAATTTATGTGTATATATATGTGTGTGTGTGAACTCTAACATCTTAATCGTCTAATCACTCTAACCAAAACAAAATTCCGATTCAAAATTCCAATGGCAGTGCGCGTTTCCTCAGACCTCGGATTAAGGTTTGGTTGTGAAACTGCCGCCCTGCTGGCAGTCTATGGATAGACCCATTTTGTTTACAGCTAACTAAATTTTTAATTACTTCTATTTTTAAAGCATTTCAGTTCATCTCAATTTTCTATATCCGATCTTCTCGTTTTTCCATTCTCTTTTAATTTTCATTTTCCGACTCCTGATCTTCATCTTCATCACCCTGTTTATTCTCTTCTTGGTCTATGAACGGATTATTTCTTCTAATATCTATTGTATCAACCTTTATTTCTCCTTTTTTCACACTGAACCTCATAGGAATTATTGTTGATCTTATCTAGTATTATGAATTTAATATTATACCGTCCTCCAAACCAACTTGGGATCCTTGCTCTGGGCATTTCCTTTATAAGTACAGTTTGACCAATGCCAAAACACGGTTGCTTAAATTTCTTTTCATTCTGTTTCTTCCGCGATTTCAACTTTTTCTGTGAATTTTTGTACACAAGCTTTCTCTACTCCTTAACCGCATGAATTCGTACTTCGTTGTCTATGTACTCACAAGGGGTGTCTAAGTCCTGTTCCAAAAATGTTCTTGGTTCTACCCCGTGTAACAAATAGTACGGTGAATAACCAGTTCAATCGCGTACCTGAGTGTTCGTTGTAAACATTATACTTGGAAATATATCGTTGTAAACATTATACAGTTCGAAAATTCTTTATCAATGTAATGATTCATTAGTTGTTGCACGGATGCAATTGCTCGTTCCGCACTTCCAATTGAATAATACGTGCTAGTATTTCCAAAATGGAGAATCATCCCAAATTTTCTGCCATCTATTCCAAAATTTTGCTTTTGTGTGCTGATGGTCTATCCAGATTTAAATACTCAGGAACCTCATGCTTCGTAATTAAGTCTTCAGAAATTACTTGTGCTATTATCTGCGCACTAAGAGCTGGTACCGCTCTAGCAATTACATATCAAGTCCCGTTATCAACAAATACTAAAATATATTTGTTTCTATTATTTCTCGATCTTTTAAACGGTCCTACCTCATCCAATGTTACAAACTGGAATGGTGTATAACTCGGATATATTTGTGCATGAAACGGGACTCTACCTGTTTTCCTCTTCTGTATTTGACAACTTACACATTGGTTTACCTTTTCCTGGAAGAATTTCTCCATATTAGGAATATAAATTACCCTTAATGCTCTTTTGTAACATTTACTGTAGGACTTATGATCTCCTCCATATATCGAACCATGTAAATTTCGAAACACCTGTTCCCCTAATGAGAACGGAATACACAATAACAATTTAGTTCCCCTTGCTAATCTTTGTGGTCGGTATAATTTATTGTCCTTAATGATGTATCATCTCGCCTGCTTCTCTGCATTTACGTCCGCGACTTCTGGATGTTCAATCGCATTCATAATTGTACCAAAATGTCTTTTTACTGTAATTCACCTATGTCCTCGTCCTTGTCAAATGTTAAATTAACTTTAAACTCTTCTTAATGGACCTTTAACGTCTCGAAATCCACATATTCTTTTGATGGTTCTGTGTCTGAATTTCGTGATAATATATCTCTAGGAATTTTCTCTCCCGGTCAATCAAGAGGTATATAATTGTACTGGGCTAAATCCAGACTCCAGGAGAATAGCTTTGGAGCTAATTTTGGCGTTGTTTTGAGATAGGTCAGTGGCCTACAGTCAGTGAACAATACGAACTCTTTTTTGAATAAATAGTAATTGACTGTTTTTAATGCACTCACCACAGCCAAAATTTCTAATCCTACGATGTCTCTTAGTTTTTCTTTAGTGGTTTTCGTGGCTACGGGAGTCCATTCTCCATTCTCCTGTTTCTGCATCAATACCGCAAAAGTTGACTTTGTTGATGCGATTGTATATACCCTGGTTTTTAAGTTTTCACGAAATGGAGCTAGCAAAAGAGCATTCATCAAGGCTTCTTTTAATTTTTTAAATCCGTCCTGATGATTCTCGTTTCATTTGAACTCATTACCCTTCTTGAGCAAAGGTTGAAAGCCTGCCGCTATTTCCGCATAATTTTTTACAACATTTTCGGACATAATTTCTTAAGCCTAAAACTGACTTTAATTCCTTAACCGATTTTGGTGGTTTACAAGCCTTGATTGCTTGAATGACCTTCGGGCTGATTTCACAACCTGCGTCTCTGACTAGATGACCTAACGCCAGTACTTTTTCTTAAATGAACTGGCATTTTTCTACGGACATCTTTAGACCATAGTGTCTCAATTTCAGAAATGTTGATATCAACACCTAGGCCATCCTTTCTTGCTCATTTACATACACAAATATATCATCCGTATAATATGATACTGCTTCCGAACTTACGTTTGGAAGCGTCATTGCCATTGTTTTCGTGTATACCGCTGATGATTGAACATATCCCATTGGTAAAACCTTATATTAATATGCTCCCGCAACTGGTACATTAAATTCTGTATATTCTCTTGATTCTTTAGAGATACCCACCTGATGATACGCTGCTTTTATATCTAAAGTAGAGTACCATTTATGGCCTCCCACACATGTTAGAATTTGGTGAATTTCCGGTAACGCCATGCTCTGAAACTTAACCTTTGAATTTAAAAATCTACAATCAAGGACCGCTCTCCAAGCTCCAGATGATTTCATTATTTCCTCTGCATTTCCTATCATCACGTTTGGTTTTAACATAATTGGCTTATTTGAGGAATTCACTAACTCTATCCTATTATTTTCATCTGACAACAATACACGTGGTATAAACACGTTATATTGCTTTTCTAAATCTCTATTCGGTTCTAACAAAATTTCTTTACTATTCCAGTAATTCACTAGATTAACTACAAATGTAGTTCGATTTGTAGGAGGTAACCTTGCTTTGTGACCTAATACCCCATTAAGTTTCAGACTATATTTTACACCTATTCCTACAATTTCTTACACACAAATAGATTTTGGCATATCATTTTTCTTTACTTGAGGTATTCCAAATCTCTGTACAATTATTTTACTTTCTCCATAGTTTATTTGACAATTTTGACTTTTTAAAAAACCGTTAAGAATTAGCACTTGGTATGGGAAATCTGGAAGGGGGTACCCTAAACGCTTAGTGGAATGTCTGATTTGAAATCTTAAACTTTACCATTGCCAATTTATTTATCACTAATACATTTTGCGTGATTTTATAATCCTTGTCTACTGAGAAATTACCTTGGCACTAGGTGGTGGCTAACGTTTATTTATTATCGATATTTGCGATCAGCTATCTGATACTGAATGTAACTTATTATCTTGCACTTCTAATGGTAGATATAACATGTCATTTTTGGCTTATTGAGGCTACAATTTCACGTACCTTTTTACCATTACCTGTAAATGTGCGTCGCCCATTTACAATACTATCTAGTTTAAATTTTGATTAGCCACCGGCTGATAAAATGTTATTCCATTCACTTGATTTTGTACCACTTGTAGATACTGAGGTTGTTGACTCACACTCGGTTGACCTTGACTATGACAATATCCTTCCCATTGATCCCTATTTCTATAGTCATCTCTTCCTGACCTATCCTGCCAAAAATTCTGTCTTTGTCTTCCTATATTACTACGCCAGTTACAACCCCATTCCTCTACTATTCGCAAAACTAGCGTTTCCTCTATTATTATTCCAATTGTTTCTACTGCAATTATCCTGATTTCTATTCCAATTCCTATTATTGTTTCCTATATACAGATTTCGACCAATATACCTAATATTTCTATTTCATCTACTATTTCCACCTTTTTGATCTTTTGATAAATTTCCTTGTTTCTCTTCTTGCTCCTCATTCCTTTAAATTTCGCTGATAATGTTAGTTGCAACTGATCTAATTTTTTCTTTACCTGAGCTAACTGTGCTATACTTTGAGGTTCCTGCTTCACCTTAAAGTCATCCTTATTTCTAATTTCCCTCTTCAGAATTATCCTATCTACTTCCGAATCACTTTCATTTTCTTCTACCTGCTCTCTCATTTTAGTAACCAAATCTTTAATCGTAACCTGCCTGTCTGTCTTTTTACTCGTTTATCTACCTTACATTTATTGTTCTCAATTTTCTGTAAATCTTCCACAAATTTATCTTTTGTAGAGTACGACACTATTCCTACCCTTTCCATATTATACGGGTGTAATCCACTTCCCATAATTTCTATCTATTTATCCGACATATATGAGTCTAACATCTCACACATAACTAGCATGTCGTAGTTTTCGATGAAATTTCAAATCTTTTCGTTGAACAATCAACATACTCCACTATAAGGTCTTAGGAGAGGGAAATATCATTGTGTTTTTTAACTTGTTACTTCCACGCTAAACCAATCCTAGACACTAAATTTCACTTTTCTATATCTACGAGAAGTTCTCTAAAGATTTTCATTAAGATAAGAGAGTACAGTAACTGAATAAGTGACAAGATCAATGAACTTCGCGTATTAACAACATATGAAGTACGAGAACTATCGGAATACAATTTAGTACTTTTTCTAAGCGTGGTCACTAACTTATTCTGAAAATGGAAATAGTAACCAGAACGAAATGCTCGAAAACATACCGAATCGCTTCGAGGGAAGATATAAACGGTAGTGTTTTTCCAACCTAACTTGGGAATGAAAGGTACCGCTACCCCATATATTGTGCTGTATTTTGGTAAACTAGTGCAATGTATTTGCAATGTATGTGGTATATCCCAAATTATTCATTATGTATATAAGAAGTGAACATGAAAGCAGGTATAGGACTGCCTATTGATATAACGGGCATACATTCACATACGATCGTAAAATTTAATAACTTCAGTGTTCCGTAACAGCCAAGTCATGAAATTTTCTTGCACTAAGATTTAGAGACTCGTACAGATCTTAGAATGAAAGTGAAGAGTTCAGATAGGAGGAATATACTTCGCTCTATATGACATAACTTTTTAAGATTGAATGAGCAATTTTTAATGAAATATTTAGTAATAATAATAATAATAATAATAATAATAATAATAATAAAGAATAACAGAATTATAATAACAATTACGTAAACAACACACTCCATTAAAGAAAAATAATATTCAAGACGGGATTCGAATCTCTATGATACGAGTCTCCTGCTTTGCAACTGTGCCACAAATTCCTCACACAAAGCTTAGAAAATAAAATAGTAATTACGGAAGATAAACATAGAACTTTCTTTTTCTACACGTGCTGATATAATTCAAAAAATGAGAAAATATTGACTGCCATCTTTCCTTGTTTTGATATTAGAAGCTAAGGTGAGGAAGAATTCTTATATAAATCGGGAACATTGTGGAATCGCGTAGCATAGTCGCTAACGATCTCGCCTTGGGTGCGAGCGGTCCGGGTTCGATTACCGGTGGGGGCACTCGGTCAAAAAAGAGTAGCAGCTTTTTCAGGCCAGCCACCTTGAATGAGGATTTCCTGGGTTTTCCTCACCAGGCAAATGCCGAGGTGGTACCTAACTTATATGGTCCCAGACCGTTTCCTTCCTTTCCCAATCCTTTCTTTCTTCCCTTTCGCCGTATAGTGTGCTCGCCGAGGGACGTCATCCTTCAAACGTGACGGGCTAAATGGCCATGAGATGCCGAGAGCCCAGAAATCTAAATCCTAAATCGAGACCATCGTTAAAGACAATGAGGTAGCTTCAACTTGGGGAATTTTTGATATTTTCCACATTAACGAAGGTCTACATAACTTGTTTTTTAGTTAAAGAAGGAAATCTTGAGTGACACTCACATAAGCAAAGTCTCTTTGTCCGAGCATTAATATCTTGTGTATAGTTTTACACGATACGATTTAACTACCTATCAGTCACTGTGTAAGGTAAAGTGCCGCTAAGGCTAGTAGTTAGTACAATAAACTGACATTGGTGCGGACCCCTTTCAATTCCAGCAACGTCCAATTTTGTTGAAATGTTTCAATTTCAATGCGTACTTGGTGTGAGAAGCAAGATCTTCTCCTCTCCAGAAAGAAAAAGATGTTGGAATGAAGAGGATTGGAGAAGGTCTGTCGCAGTTGTTGTTCTAGATTTGATATTTTCATCTAGTTTCAAGCATTTTCTTATTCATGCTTGGTCAGTATTTTTATGTCTTTAGAAATGCAGTACATAATGAAATAATACATTACATACACAACAATATTGCGGTTAATATGTTGCGTTTATTCGACGACACGCTCCGAATCATCGAGATTCATCTCAGAATGGAGAACTGTTTCATGCATCATCTATACTCAACTTTACTTGCATAAAGTCCTGATTCAGTGGTACCCACTGCTGTCTTTGTAAGGATATGTTTCATATAAGTTGGGTTGCATTTGTTCAGGCGTTTTACAAACTGCAATTGATCTGAACACCAGGTAATGAAATTAGAGCACTCAGGGGGAGATACTTCAGATGGTGATTGAACATTTATATTGAAATATCTAATTTGAACGAGTGAGTTGAAAAAGGTACACATTCCAGAAAATAAGAAAGCGAAACTGTAAATGTTATATTCATTTTATACATACCTACACCGCTTGAAAGAAACAAGGAACGCATTCGTTAATTTTAGGTCCTCTTAACTGAAGTCTACGGGAACGTATGAGTAAAAAATCGAACATATTTCTGGAATGTGTTCATGTTTCCACAAAATGTTTGAAAGTTGAGGTTTTTGGAATGTGTTCCTTTTTCAACTCAGCCATTCAATTGAATTTGTGGCAATTCTTTACTTTGGTCATTTCATTCATTTCTTTCCGATTCTTCGATTCAGTGATTTGTTCTTTCGGTTCCGTACAATTTTATGAAAATGGGTTCATACTTTCCTTACCTTAAGCTAACCCGTTCCTACTCCTAACCTACTTATCCCTATCTTGCTCTACTCTACCCTCCTCTACTACACTATACCCTCTTAAAGCAGTCCTACTTATTGATGCGCATCTGGAAAATCGGAACCGAAAGAGCAAATCAATCAATCGAAGAATCGGAAAAATGAATGAAATAGCTAAAGTAAATACTTGCAGAATTGGGTAATACTTCTAAATTTCTTGAAACATAAATGTAAACTTTTTTCACTTAATGAATTTCGTTTCGTGTATTAAATTGGTTATTGGATTGTAATGAAGGAACTTAAAGGAAAACATCTATGGCAAATCAAGGGAGCAAACTTCGTACAGTAGCTCGTACAATTAAAATAATACTTTTCAGAGTCGATGTTATGTTGGATACTTAAAAATTATATATATATATATATATATATATATATATATATATATATATATATATAGAGAGAGAGAGAGAGAGAGAGAGAGAGAGAGAGATCATCTTCGTATTGTGTATCGCCAACGAGGCAATAAGCAATTTCAGTATCTGATGAGGTTATGAATCAGTCATAGTTAACGGGAAAATAGTGAAGTGGGAAGAACGACTTATCTTTGTCAACGCAAAGCACTATCTCGATCTAGGGTAAACATTTTCTTACAATATACACTATTGTTTAAATTTAATATTATCCATTCTAATACCCTGATGCTTAGTTCAGTTGAGAATATATTTGCTGCTCATTTAACCATCGTCAACCTAATAAAGAAGACTTTAATTTTTGACATTATATATTTAAGTATGTTAATTTCGGTCTATTTATAAGACTACGTTTCAGTTTTAGTAAAAAAATGAAATGAAATCTTTGAGTTTTATGCCGGTTAGGCTAAAAGAGATGATGATGATCAGTAATGATAGAATGAAGAAAGTGGGAGGTAACGGTAGAATCCCGAGGAAACCCACGCACATGGTGTTTGTCCACCAAGAAACTCACTTGGCGGAGGCTGGGATCGAACCCGGAACCCCAAGCACCAGAGATAAACGCTCTGCCACTGAGCCACCGCAGAACACTTATACAGAAATACTATAAAACATGTGTTTTCAGTTATACGTCTGCTGTATGTTAAGTCCAAAAACTACAAGAACTACGCATGTAACCTATTTTTTTAACTACGCCAGCTACAATTTTTTTCTCACTGTACAGCAGTAACATATAAAGAAATAAATTGTGAATATAAATCGTATATAAATGTAATATATTTCAGTATTCCTTTACCATATAAAACACTACTATAGTAAATGCACAATTTATTCAATAAAATACTGCAAATAATGTTAAAAAAATATCAATATAGAACTTTTTGTTACAAACTCAACAGAAATTTTGTCAGATCTAGTACGAAATGTGTATAAATTTTACATGAACTAAAATATAAATTAAAATTATATAAAATCACAATACGAGCCAACTTAGTGCATAAATTCTAAAAAAACTGAAACTCTCTAAAAGATTAGCAAAGCCTAGAATAAAATGAACGAAAGAAGATCAGAAATGTAAAACCAAAGTGATGTTTCCGTTCATTACTGCAAACAAATTATTATTTATTTAACATATAGAATGGCGATATTATGACAATATCAGATATTTGAAAAAATACAAATTAAAACTTAATATTCAAAAATTCTCATCTTTAAACGAAAATACCAATAGAGAATAAAGTACGTTAACTTGTTTGTTTTTCATCTGAAATATACAAATGGACGCCATTTAATCTAATGGCTAAGACGCTACAGTTGAACGAAAAAAGTGGTTTGGATTCCACTATAATCAGTAGGTTCACGTCTTTTTTAGCAATCCTGGCACCATCGTTAAAGAAACAAATCAAATATTATATGTATAATATATAATTGTCTATTAAAAATATAATATATACGTAAATTTTACGATTGTAGTTGTACCCTTTTATTTCAGTTAAAGATTTAAAAAAAAAACAATTTCAAAAACTTCTTCGAGTTCTCCTTTTTTTTTTTTTTTTGATTTTGTTTGCCAATCAGATACATCCAAGGAGTTCAACTTTAGAATCAGACTCATGACTTTCAGGGCATACCTACGAGTTAAAAATAATTACGGGCAAAAATCACGACGGGCGGAAACCACACAACAGCCTTAGTCACCTTCAAGTCCATACGTCCTTTCTTGTTCCAGCACATCTGTCGATGTCATTATCGTTTTTAGGCAATATCAGTTCTTCCTTCTGTGTCTTTCATATAGAATTGGATTCTGCTAAAACTCTGTCAAAAATTCATACTCCTCGTAAAGCATTTTAGTGAATCACCCCTATCTCATTTCCTTCCCTTCTACGTTAAATGACAAAAAACGCTCAAATACATGTTTAATTATTTTAAATGAAAAATCAAACTACCAACTTTCATTTCTCTAATCTAAGGGATCCCGAGATTTGGACACCTTATAATAATAATAATAATGATAATAATAATAATAATACTACTAATAATAATAATAATAATTCCCGTCCCTTTCTTCTCTTTTAGGTAAAATATCAAAAACACTTAAATACATATTGAATTATTTCAAGTGTGAAGTCCATATACCAAATTCGATATTTCTAGCTTTCAAATCTTAGATATTGGTATCTTATTATAAGAATTGCAATTACCACCCTTTTCTCTTTACACCTTTTTTCCTCATTTTACTAAAGTATCAAAAAACGTCGAAGCCCGTGTCAAATTACTTTAAATGAGAAGTCCAACTGCCAAATTTCAAGTCTCTAACCTTAAGGGATTTGAAGAGATGGCCATCTTACTAAAATAAAATTCAACCCCATCCCCCTTCCTTTCTTCGACTTTCCAAAAAGTCCTTCCTTGGTGACACGCTACGTTACAAATCTTATCTAACAAGTTTCTAATTTAAACGGTTTGGCTTGTGAGAAGATTATTTATTCACGAAGGACTTCATCTTTTATAAATGAATAACAGCTTGTAGCTTATGTTATTTTCCATGAAAATATGAAATGCCATTAAAATTCGGAATGAATCCTTGGTGCCTTCCTAATTTCTCCGTGTTCAACCCCAAAAGTCACGGCTCTCTTTGTTCATATAGTAGCTAGCGAACCTACCTTTGATCTTTGATGCATAAGGTTCTGTGGATTGATTCCCGGTAAGTGAACATCGAACGCACTACTATGGTTCAGATCCAACTTTAAACTTTAGTTCTCGTTCTGTAAAGCATCGCTTTTGACAAAAGACGTAAATACGTATCAATCAATCAACCAATCGAAAAGTCTCAGATTCACAGAGCTTTTCGCTAACGAGCGCTGAAAATTCTACATTTCTCTTTATTCAAGGTAAAGATAATTGAAGTTTCGGGACCCGAATTTCATTTCCATATCTTTTTCTAAGACAATTTTAAACATTTTTAGTTCAAAGTGTGCGCCATCTTACCCTCCTTCCTACAGCTGTTCCAACGAATGAGTCATATTCTCCCACCCTTGGGGCTTATGGTGACCACCTCAAGGAACTACGACAGAAGTATTCACAATTCAATTATGTCTGTATTAAATAATATTAAATACCACATATTTTGATTACACTCTGCTAGGCTTGTCACACAGTTTGGATCGGTCGAAGAAAGACCATATTTGTATTTCCCACCGTTAAACGCTGGAAGTAAAAATAGGCCTTTCGGGGGGCGTAAGCCCCTTTCCCCCTTGGATCCGCCAATGTTTCAATCTGTGGTTTGTGGGTTTTTCCAGTGACAGAGTATTCCTTAACCCATGACTGCGTTTTATCCAACCTGTGGCTGGGCTTACGTCAACTCGGTGTAGGAGGTCTGGTCTGCAGGTCTAAAAGAAACCTCCAATAAGCACATGTGTATTTATTTATTTCAAAGTTCGTTTACCACAAGCTGGAATCGAACCAGGGAATTCAATGACTAGAGTGTCTTGTTATTAAATTCTCGTTGCCTCTGTAACGATCACTAATGTATGAAGTGTATTTGACCTTCACACACTGTACTCTTTTATTCTTCTTTTTTCTCATAGATCAATAACTGCCTACATCTCACTCATGTGTATTTTTCCATATTGGATATATTCTGTTCACATATTTAATGCTCATTCATACATATGATAATTATATTACCTTAAACCACATATTTCATTTTAGAAAATTTGCTGCGTGACAGTCGGTTTCAACTTAGTTTCCAGAGTAAAAATTAATTCAGAAATGTCTCGAGTTATTCAGCGCACGATAAATAATATAAAATGTATGATTATAACAGCAGTCATAGTTATATATACGAGGCCTGTCGCAAAAGTATAAGACCATGAACTCGGAAAACCAATACATTCACCTGGCACTCTCGTAGTCCAAATTCCCGTCAAACTAGTTCATTTCTGCTTCCACGCACGTCAAACTAGTTCCTTTCTGCTCTGCGAGTTTGGACATCTTTCCGAATTTGGTTAGAAAGAGGCATGAAACTCCTCATCGGGAAGCGCTACGACAGCAGCCGTCGCGTTACACTACACCTCCTCTCCAGTGCGAAAGCGAGGTTCTATCCGATACCCTTTTGATTTTCGTGAACAGACAATAGTCTCACGACGATACTTGATGGAGAGTACGGAGCCTGACGAAGCATTGCAATCTTGTGTTGCGTTGGAGAAAACAACCACATGAGCCGCATGAAAAGAATCAATATCCTTCAGGGCCTCGAGGTCCACATGTTTGGTCATTTCGGATAAAGAACGCCATGTAAACGACAGAAAATGTTTAAAGAGAAGTAATTTGTACCCTCAACATACTCATGGCGCACACCGCCACGGCAATCAAAGAACACAATCAACATTGATTTTATTTTACTAGTCCTGTTGAACTTTTCTATGTCAAGTTTTTTCACGAATTGGTGAGGTCGGATGTATCCACGGAGTCGGTTGTGACTTCATTCTCGCATCCTATTAGCACACACATGTCTTTTCCATTTTAACCTTGCCAAGACCACAGAAAAGCACCCAACATAACCACTGTTACACAATACCACATGCAAATGAAAGTAACCCCATCTGCAGGCTACACGAACTTTTTTCAACGACGCAAAATTTGGGCAACATGTAGGTTTTGAAAGAATAAGGGCGAATGCTTTTTTAACAGGCCTCGTATATATATATATATATATATATATATATATATATATATATATATATATATACTAGCAGCGTTCACCCCGCTTCGCTGGGGTCACCCCGGAAAGCAATAAACTTTGTTACTTAGATAATTTTTACTTTTTCGCTTTCAAGTGATATGATAAAAACCATAGAAGATTGCAGTAAATGTTAACATTATATCGCCTGTCATTTATGTTAACCCGCCGAGTGACACGGTCATGTGGGTTGCATATAAATACGGTTAGATTTAGCTATGATGAGCTAACAAAGGATTTCTACGTTATGGACACTTGAATGGTCAATTATCTCAAGACACTGGTAATTGAAAATTAAAGTGATATGATAAAAACCATCTAGGGTCCAAATCTTAATAACCCCCCAAAAATGAAAGAAATTGGTTCAGCCGTATTAGCGTGATGAGCTAACAAAGGATTTGTACGTTCTCTTTTATATATATAGATATATATATATATATATACCGTGTTTCAAAAAGAATGTACGTATTACGAAGAATTATTTATCGATCGCTGCGCCTCGGCTCGGCTACTGGGGAAACGAATGCATAGTCTAGTTTATATTAATAGCCGCTAGATGTCAGTTGTCTTCTGTTTTGCTTGGTAACCGTCATATGTTTAAAATGGCTACTCCGCAGCAGAAATCATTTTGTGTTCTCGATTTTCCGAAATGCAATTCCGTGATTACAGTGCAAAGACGTTTCAAGTTGAGGTACCAAATTGATCCTCCGAATGGGTTGAATATTTGCAGATGGTATCGACAGTTTGTAGATACAGGATGTGTATGTAAAGAAAGAGTCCCGGCTGCCCTCGTGTTCCTGAAGAAAATGTTGCACGAATTCAAACTGCTTTCCAACGTAGTCCTTCAAAATCAACTCGTCGTGCCAGTCATCAGTTACAAGTGTCGACAACAACAATTTGGCGTGTTTTGAGACTTCGGTTGTTATGAACCTGTATAAGCTAAAGCTGTTACAAGCTCTGCGTCCTGATGACAAAAGCAAACGTGTGGCAGTTTGTAACGAGATTCTGGATTCTATTGGCAATGATAATACTTTTGCACAACGCATCGTGTTCAGTGATGAAGCGACTTTCCGTGCTAGTGATCAGGCAAACAATAAAATGTTCGAATTTGGGGCCTACAGAACCCACATGCAGTCATTTGTGTGTCAATGTATTTTGTGCGATATCCCGATCATCTGTTTACGGTCCATTCTTCTTTAATGGAAACACGGTTAACAGTCAGAGTATATCGCTATGTTACAAAACTGGTTGTTTCCGAGGCTGCACGAAGACAACTTCATTTTTCAACAAGACTTTGCACCCCCCTCACTAAAGTCGCCAACTATGTGAATATCTGGATGAAACTCTACCGAACCTTTGGATTGGTCGTCAAGGAGCTGGCGACTTAGCATGTCTCAGATGGCCTCCACGGTCACTGGATTTGTAACCCTGTGACTTCTTCCTGTGAGGATTTGTTAAAGACGTTTATGTACCACCACTCCCACAGAACCTGGTAGACTTGAAGAACCTGATCCGTACTGCCATAACATAAATGACGAAGGACACGCTTGCCCGAGTATGGGAGGAATTTGAGTATCGATGTGTCGCTGATGGAGGACATATTGAATATCTGAACTTTTAACTGTAATTTGAACTTGAGAGGTTCGTAAATATGTGTGTAAACTTTCATATTCGTATGTGTTAAAGTTTAATAAACATATGCATTCTAAATATGTATATTCTTTTTGAAACAATGTATATATATATATATATATATATATATATATATATATATAGAGAGAGAGAGAGAGAGAGAGAGAGAGAGAGACAGAGACAGAGACAGAGAGAGGAGATCGGGGTATTCACGAACACTTAAGCTTTGATTATAAATAACTCTTTTGTGTTTTGCAGATACAATTAAGATTTCTTGTTTATATAAAACTTTGGGTTTTTCCTGTTTACTAAAGTGTAGAGGAAAGTCAAAAGTAACATTTTTCAGTAAATCAGTGAGATTTTTGAAAAATATATCTATGTTCGGGATTGCCCCAGTGGTTGGGGTAATCCCGAACATACTGTTTACTTTAAATTTTCCTTTATGAAACAAGCAAAATGCATTAAAATACATTACAAATGTACCGTAATTTAGTATTTAAATCTTTAATTACAAACATAACTAATACATAAAAATTATCAAATATTAAATATAGCAAACTATTCTAATTAATAAAACTAATGACGCTTATTACCAAGACATGATCTAATTCCCAAACCAATTTCATTAACTTATTATTTACTTTTCAGTGAAAAGAATATTTTTGATGATTTATTTCACACCAGGGGCTGACCCTGAACACTCCGGGGTAATTGCAAACATTCTGCCTGGCATTTCTCTATGAGACGCCATTTTGTTGTTATAGTTGAAACTAATTGTTGACTGCATGCAGGCTAGTAAGATTTCAAAGAATTAATGCTCACATATAGGGAAATATATAGCCTTATCTGTAACAATATAGATAAGATAAGATATGATTAAGTTTCAAGCAATAACAATGACTTCCTTGCTTAATAACGAGATAAAGGAGATCCAAAGTGGAGGGTGCAATGCAAGATGCTACCATTAAAATCTATGTCATCTCGTCAAAAGAAACTTTGTCAAAATTAATGGGAAAAGTGAGGCAATGAACAAAATGAACAACAAGAGTCTGATTTGTATAGCAACATTTTATCATTGACCCTTATCCACAATCGGGAAACAGATATTAGTGAAAAAAATTGAGTGTTTGAAAGAAGGTAATTTTCTCGATGAACACGTCACCTAAACTAAGGGAAATACTGAATTAGATACCTTGACAAGAAGTTAGATCAACAACGGTAGGTACGTATTAAAGTCATTGATTAGATAGGATTATATTTTTAAAATGAAAAATTTTATTTCAATTACAAGTTAGGTTCATGAAAAATGTCTGTTCTAAAAGTTAGGAGTTATACGAATAAAATAATGATACAATTCCAAATGATTTTCCTAAAACTAAATACTTATGTTCCTGAACTCTACTTTGAAATAAAAATGAATTCTCATTTATATTTTAATTTGATTAAAATCCTCTATCTATTAAAGACAGTTGTTAGTTTGTCGATACAATGGGGCTTCTGAGTGATTACTCTGACAAACAACAAAAGTAAAAGTAAAGCTACAATAGCCATTAAACAATCCTATGAATCAACAAACAGACTTAGCAAACATTGCAGAGACTGTGTGATGTTGAATACCGAAGAATGATAAAGAGGTTTGTCGATAAAATGGGGCTTCTGAGTGATTACCCTGACAAACAACAAAAGTAAAAGTAAAGCTACAATAGCCATTAAACAATCCTATGAATCAACAAACAGACTTAGCAAACATTGCAGAGACTGTGCGATGTTGAATACCGAAGAATGATAAAGAGGTTTGTCAATAAAATGGGGCTTCTGAGTGATTACCCTGACAAACAACAAAAGTAAAAGTAAAACTACAATAGCCATTAAACAATCCTATGAATCAACAAACAGACTTAGCAAACATTGCAGAGACTGTGTGATGTTGAATACCGAAGAATGATAAAGAGGTTTGTCGATAAAATGGGGCTTCTGAGTGATTACCCTGACAAACAACAAAAGTAAAAGTAAAGCTACAATAGCCACTAAACAATCCTATGAATCAACAAACAGACTTAGCAAACATTGCAGAGACTGTGTGATGTTGAATACCGAAGAATGATAAAGAGGTTTGTCGATAAAATGGGGCTTCTGAGTGATTACCCTGACAAATAACAAAAGCAAAAGTAAAGCTACAATAGCCATTAAACAATCCTATGAATCAACAAACAGACTTAGCAAACATTGCAGAGACTGTGTGATGTTGAATACCGAAGAATGATAAAGAGGTTTGTCGATAAAATGGGGCTTCTGAGTGATTACCCTGACAAACAACAAAAGGAAAAGTAAAGCTACAATAGCCATTAAACAATCCTATGAATAAACGAAAAGACTTAGCAAACATTACAGAGACTGTGTGATGTTGAATACCGAAGAATGATAAAGAGGTTTGTCGATAAAATGGGGCATCTGAGTGATAACTCTGACAAAGAACAAAAGCAAAAGTAAAGCTACAATAGCCATTAAACAATCCTATGAATAAAAGAACAGACTTAGCAAACATTACAGAGACTATGTGATGTTGAATATCAAAGAATGATAAAGGGTTTGTAAAACTAATTACCTATTTCTCACTTACCACCAATAAGTAGTTTCAAACGTAGTTGAGATTGTAACACATTCAAATTTAACCCGAAACTACTCATGTTGGTAAAAATATTTTTCTTCGTAAAACCAAGACATTAGCCATGTGTAGAGCTGAAGTTGTTCGTAATAAACATTATTACGTACTTTAAGTGCAATACATTAGTACGTGCTGTTGTTAAAAACTAGTTGTTGTGCCCTTAATTTTCGTCGCTCTAATAAGTCTGACTCTATTGTTCATCTTTAGACTTTTGCGTTTCAAAAATGTTTATATTGATCTACATGTAAAACTATGACATGAGTATAGTATTATAGTATAAGATAAATAAAAAATATTTAAGTTTAACTCCCACACCTATGCCGGTTTAGCTAGAGGAGACGGTGATGATGAGAAATCAATGAAATGGTTGAATGAAGAAACTGGGACGAAACGGGAGACCCCTAGAAAACCCACGGACACGATGTTTGTCCATCACAAAGTTCACTTGGCGCAAACTGTGATTGAACCAGGGACCCCATGCACCAGAGGTGAACGCTCTACCACTGAGCTACCGCGGACCCCATATTACTATAATATATAATATATAGTGTAAAATAATATGCGTATAGTACTTTACAATTCGAAAATGATTTCCTGTTTGTAATTGAGCAACTCGGGAGAAGAAAAAGGTAAGTGATATTTTGTAACTTTCTATATACTGAACAAGAAAAAGGTGTTCAATATTCTCATGGAATGCAATGGATTGAATCATACTAAACAAACTTTCCTTGCGTATGAAGGTACGCTCCGCATCAAAAAATTGTGACAGCTAACGCCGTGCAGTTAGGCCACCCAATATACACCTTCTTATCCCATAATCGTGTCAGGTAAACAGACCCTCTCTCTACTCCTTTCTTCTCTCCTATAGTAAAATTAGCTAACAACATGAGCGCAATTCTTATTTCAAACTACACATGTATTAGTTTTGACAAAATGAAATAAAAACACCGAGGCGAAACAAGATTCATAGGTTGATGTAGGGAGAAACTGAAACACGCAATGAAAACTTCAAACCAATAGTTGTCTATTACACAGAGCTTCATAAATGAGGCAGAGAGAGAAGAGGAGAGAAAAAGAAAACTAAAAGGGAGAACAGATAAAACTGTGGAATTCAAACGTAGTAAGAAAAGAACCTAACTTTATAAAGTTCCTTTTACAGACATCCAATAATAATTTAGAAATAACGTTTGTTTTTACATATTTTTTAGAACTATTCGAACATTCATTATGTTACTTTCATAATGGATAGCATACTCACTTTCAAGTAGAACTGTAGATCTCCGAGACACATCTGGGATAATGTCAAAAGTTTAACGCACATGCTTTGTTTCTGCATGCTTTGGTTCGATTGCAAATTCGGTAGATTTTGTTACAAAATACATTCTACTAAACCAAAGTAGATAGCGTTGATCATATCCTCCATTTCAGACTACGAATGCAAACTGAAATAAAAAAGAAAAATAAAAGCGAAAAGAAAAAAGAGAAAGAAAGAGAAAATAGAAGAGTTCGATTTTACTGCTAAATTTCTATCAAAAATACCCTATATTAAAAGTTCAAACTGTATCGTAATGAAAAGTTACAAATGTTGGAAAGGAAACGTTTAAATTCCACATAGATGTAGCATGTTTCAAATTTCAACGTGAAAGAAAAACCTATTGAATTATAAGATGGGAGCAAATTTTTGTGTCGAACTACTATAAATAAAATTTTGTTTTCAAATAACCAAAGAGTTTACCATTTTCTAGTCTTTTCCGAAGATTTATCTGTTCCGAACATCCAGCATCGATTTCATCTCTTCCAGATATAATGTAATTTGCACAGATAGAATGAACACGCTAAGAGTTCAAACGGATCATCGTGTCAATCGGATGATCTTGGCTAGGTCATAGACTATCACTGGGTCGAGGATTCAAATCCGTAGTGACCCGGTAATTCGACTGAGACTCGGTAACCCAGAGGATAAAATAGAGATTTTTTATTCCCTTGTGTTTAAATGGTATTTCTGTCAGAAATGACCAGGACTGGAGATGTTATCCCCAGAGAACGAAAACACGACGCCGAAGTTAACAGTTATTAGATTTTCCAGACCATGCATATCGGGCTCTTGCTCCGTTTTAACTTTGGAACATGAAGTGCGCGTGTGTGTGAGTGGAGGGGAGAAGTGCAAGATGCAAAGACACGATAGGGAACGTGAAGGAAGAGAGAAAAAGGGACGAATATGAGTATCAAACATACTTATCATTACATTGTATGATATAGAACGCACACACTGTTATTTTGAATTATCGCCAGTCAGGGCTTTAAGTTCTCCATCAGAAGCTAAATCTCTGCAGCCATTATTTAATGCGAAAAAATCATACTACCTGATGGGGAATCAAACTAAGATTTTCCATTTGGAAGTCTTGCACGTTACCACTACACCACCGATTGCTTTAGCTAAACTTTGTTTAACAAATGGTGTAGTGCTTCTTTCTGAGAACGATTACACGAAAAGTGTACACTGCAGATCAATGATGTCTTTGGAATGTCCTGTTAATTCCCTTGACCTTTCCTAACAAGCATTCGTAAATCGTCTCTATCATGATACAGGTTTTTGCTTCCATATTCTTATGTATTGCTTGTCCAGTGTGATAAGTCGATTCCTCAAAATCACTTTCTAAGAAATTGACATTGTCGTGACCAGGATTTCAAACTACATTCGATAGCTGTTATTCATAAGGCCATTACGTTACCCCTACACTATCATGTCATCTGAAATTACAAGCAAAATATTATTTACTTTAGTCCTGATCTTCGGATCGAACCAAAGTACACAGCGAAATTCATTTATTGGACGGCCTAGAGAGACATTAGTGCCCACTAATAAAGGAAAAGCATATCCAGGAAAAATCACAGAAACAAAATATATTTTGCAGTAATTTCGTCGTGTAAGTTCAAAAGTACGTGAATAATAATAATAATAATAATAATAATAAATGTTCACATCACAGTATGGTAGTCTATTATTATTATTATTATTATTAACATCAATTATTCTCTTCCTTGGATTAAATTAAGAAAAAATAGTAATATGTTCCGGTACTCAGACACTGTTTAGGATTACTAAAGCACTCTTTGATATAGATCATTTTCGATGTGTTTTATACAAAGTATATCCCCTCCCCGTCCTATGTTGTGGAGCACGGCATCTGCAGTGTCACTGTTGATCTCAGTGAGCCGGAAAATTATGAATTCGAAACTGATATTGGTTATTTCGATCATTTTTATATGTCTCTCTCTCCTCCAAGGTGAGGAGCTGAATTTGGATTTAAAGTGCATCAGATGTGTCACTGTTAATCTCAGCAATCCCCAAAATTATAGATTCGCCACTTATACCGGTAGTTTTTTGTTCTTTTTTAAATGTCGCTCCTTCTCTGCATCTCTTAAGTTACACCGTCAAAGTGAAATGACAGAAACCATCTCAGGTTCCAATTTCATCTAGCTTGAAAACATGATCGAGATTGCTATGGTGTTTCAAGAGTCATTAAGTTTTATTTAGTTTTATATATATATATATATATATATATATATATATATATATATATATATATATATATATATATATATATATCCCTCTCCCATTCCCCTCCCCAAGTTCTCCCGTGAAAGTGCAATGATAAAAATTATCTCAGGCTCGAACCTCACCTATGTTAAAAATTGGATCGTGATTGATCCTTTCTTTCACGAGTTATCGAGTTTTATTTATTCTTTTTAACTCCTCCCTCCCCTCAAACCCTAAGTTATATCGTTAAAGTAAATAGAAAAATACCATCTTACACTTGAGCTTCTTCTATGTTGAAAATTTAATAGAGATCGGAATGGTGGTTCAAAAATGCTGAAGTCACAAAGACAGTCACTTTCATTTCTTTCTTTCTTTCTTTCTTCTTTTTATACACATATTTCCCTCTGTCCAGAACCTACGTTGCACCGTCAAATTGGAATGACAAAAGTCGTCCCAGATCCGAACTTTATCTATGTTGAAATTTTGATAGAGATCGGTCTGGTGGTTCAAGAGTTATTACGTTTTATTCATTGTTATATATCAACCCTCCTCCTAACCCTAAGTTTTATCGTTAAAATGAAATGATTAAAAAAGCTTCCAGGCCCGAACCTTATCAATGTTGGAAATTTCATCGAGGTCGATCTGGTGGTTCAAGAGATTAGGAGTCACAAACTTAGTTACTTTCAATATTATAATATACGTTATTATTATTATTATTATTATTATTATTATTATTATTATTATTATTTGCGTACTTTTTAAATTGCATGACTAAATTACTGCAAAACATGTTTTATTTCTCTATTTTTCCTCGATTGTATGTTATTCCTTTACACAGAGGACACTAATTTCTCTCTAGGCAGTCGAATAAATCAATTTCGTTGTGCATTTTGGTGCAAATAACGTTAGAGGTAGAAGCCGGTTTGTTCCGAAGACCAGGGCTAAAGTAAGTAATTTTAGATGGCATGATAGTTCATTCGTGCTCGTGCCTTCGAGCAGCTCAGGTCGCAAAGCCTGCTGGGAACATACTTCATAAGATTTTCACACATTGGTAGTGTGGTGAACTCAGTGGCATCTTTTTTGCCTATTAAGGCTAGTAGGTTTGATATTTGTGGTTATTCCAATTCCTGTGTCTAGAAAATTTGAGTATAACGTCTTATAAGAAAGAATTACAATACAAATTTATGTTCGATAAGCGTTATCGAAGTTCTCGACCAATGGCTGTTAGAGAAGTTTCCTCGCCTGTTTGATCAGATTTGTGCTTTTCAGCTTCATGAAGAAACTTTTAGTATTTATATTAAGGTTAAATCACTAACAGATTATGAACAGTTTGCCTCGACAGTGCCTGAGACTGTGACCTTTAATCATGTAGATGGTAACGTCAGTACAGTACGCATTTTACCGGCTGAGGATCCTGTAAAATTGGTGAGAGTTTATGATTTTCCATTGGAAGCTCCAGTACAGATATTTTAAGAACATTTTCGTGCCTATGGATTGGTACGGCGAGTAGAACGACAACTTTGGGCGGCCCCGTTTCCTATGGGCATTGACAGAGGTGTGCGAGTCATACATATTGAGCTAACTAAGCATATTCCGTCTAGATTGATAGTTCAATGTTACAAAGTGAATGTTTCATATGATGGTCAGCCAATTACTTGTTTTTCTTTGTCTGAGCACTTAAAATACAGTGTCTACCTGTCATTTAAACAAGAAGAATAGTGCTATGGGGGGAAACCGCCCCCGACGCCAGTGATTATGACTGAATTGGGGAAGGTATGGCGATCTAATCCGCTTCCGGCTTCTCCCGATCACGTAAGTGTCGAAACAAGCTTATCTAAGGCTGGATTTGCAAAGGATAACAGTGCTCCCGACGAATCTCAGTTTCCTGCTTTACCAACGGGATCTGTCGCGCCTTTACTATTACCCACCATGTCGTCAGTATTGGAGGAGAAAAAATCTTGGTGTCTGAGCAACAGCCCTTGGAGTCGCCTCTGGTCTCTACGATACATTCGGCGAATCTCATGAATGCAGATGTGACAACGTGTCCGAGTGAACCCCCCTTCCAGGGTCTTGATCCTCTTAGTAATTCTGTTATATCACCCAGTGCTACGATGATTGCCGTGGATCCGGCTTCCCAACAAAAACGCGGAAGGGTATCTAGGTCAACTTCAAAAAAGAAAGAACATACAGCTGTGGCTGGTGGTTCTCAAGGTGCGATACAGTCCATGTCACGTGACCAGAGTCTGAAAGGCCTGCTACTTCAGATTCCGAGATATAGCTTGCCTTCATAGTGTGTTTGTTTTTCTTTTTTGTGCTTTCAGTTTACGAGTGTCTTACAGTTTCATTGAGTTGTGTGTCCAGCAAGGTGAAGATTTCTTTTTCAAGTTTTTATGTGTCATACATTAATTGTATACTGCAGTGTTTTGCTATGGGCGCTTCACGTAAGTTTTTGTTTGTACTGCTGTTAGTGTTTTTGTGTGGGAGTATAGCGCAGATAAATCCATTTACTTTAATTACTCTCAACATTAACAGAATTAGTTCTGAAAACAGAATCTAGCGTTATTAAAACAATTTATTGAACGGAATCGTGCAGATGTTTATTGTTTAACTGAAGTCACTTTTCATACATTTGATTTTCTCTCGGACTATAATGCTATAGTGAATTCTGAACAAACCACTGGTGTAGCATTGTTAGTACGAAAGGGTCTAAGTTATGATAGGGTTATGCTATCTCAGGATGGGAGAGCCATCCGTTGCTATATTCACGGTATATGTATTATATACTTATATACCCCTAGTGGATTTCTCAAAACACGAGAGAGGAAAGATTTTTTCTAGTGTCATTCCATCATTGTTACCTCCTGGTCTTAATTATTGTTTATTAGCCGGCGAATATAATGAGGTGATCGACGCCCGTGATTCGCTTACACCATCACCTCCCTGTCATGCCTTAGTTGAGTTGGTGAGAGTTCTCCAGCTCCAAGATGCTCTTCTAGTATCTCACTCTAAGCATGCAATGACGTATACCTGTACTACGACACAGAGTCGCTTGGACAGGATTTACGTCGATGCTAGCTTAAGTAAGGCTGTCCTCGATATTCATACAAGGCCTTTATCGTTCTCAAATCTTGCAGCTGTATTAGTTCATTTTAAAATGCCTTTTTTCTTCCGGCGGGGATAGGACGTTCATTCTGGAAGATTAACAACGAAGTGATGTTAAGAGACGACACTGTTGAAGAGTTTACTGAGCGTTTTAAGTACTGATGTTATCCCCAGAGCACGAAAACACGACGCCGAAGTTAACAGTTATTAGATTTTCCAGACCATGCATATCGGGCTCTTGCTCCGTTTTAACTTTGGAACATGAAGTGCGCGTGTGTGTGAGTGGAGGGGAGAAGTGCAAGATGCAAAGACACGATAGGGAACGTGAAGGAAGAGAGAAAAAGGGACGAATATGAGTATCAAACATACTTATCATTACATTGTATGATATAGAACGCACACACTGTTATTTTGAATTATCGCCAGTCAGGGCTTTAAGTTCTCCATCAGAAGCTAAATCTCTGCAGCCATTATTTAATGCGAAAAAATCATACTACCTGATGGGGAATCAAACTAAGATTTTCCATTTGGAAGTCTTGCACGTTACCACTACACCACCGATTGCTTTAGCTAAACTTTGTTTAACAAATGGTGTAGTGCTTCTTTCTGAGAACGATTACACGAAAAGTGTACACTGCAGATCAATGATGTCTTTGGAATGTCCTGTTAATTCCCTTGACCTTTCCTAACAAGCATTCGTAAATCGTCTCTATCATGATACAGGTTTTTGCTTCCATATTCTTATGTATTGCTTGTCCAGTGTGATAAGTCGATTCCTCAAAATCACTTTCTAAGAAATTGACATTGTCGTGACCAGGATTTCAAACTACATTCGATAGCTGTTATTCATAAGGCCATTACGTTACCCCTACACTATCATGTCATCTGAAATTACAAGCAAAATATTATTTACTTTAGTCCTGATCTTCGGATCGAACCAAAGTACACAGCGAAATTCATTTATTGGACGGCCTAGAGAGACATTAGTGCCCACTAATAAAGGAAAAGCATATCCAGGAAAAATCACAGAAACAAAATATATTTTGCAGTAATTTCGTCGTGTAAGTTCAAAAGTACGTGAATAATAATAATAATAATAATAATAAATGTTCACATCACAGTATGGTAGTCTATTATTATTATTATTAATATTATTATTATTATTATTATTATTATTATTATTATTATTATTATTATTATTATTATTATTATTATTATTAACATCAATTATTCTCTTCCTTGGATTAAATTAAGAAAAAATAGTAATATGTTCCGGTACTCAGACACTATTTAGGATTACTAAAGCACTCTTTGATATAGATCATTTTCGATGTGTTTTATACAAAGTATATCCCCTCCCCGCCCTATGTTGTGGAGCACGGCATCTGCAGTGTCACTGTTGATCTCAGTGAGCCGGAAAATTATGAATTCGAAACTGATATTGGTTATTTCGATCATTTTTATATGTCTCTCTCTCCTCCAAGGTGAGGAGCTGAATTTGCATTTAAAGTTTTAAGTACTGGTGTAGAAAGCAACGTTATTTTCCAACGGATACTGCGTGGTGGACTACTTATTGTAAACCCAAATTCCGTAGTTTCTTTCAATGGCGAGGGAAATTGTCCCAACAACACGATCGTCAGATATATGAGTTTTATTGTAGGGCACTATGTGACCTCTGGGCTCCACAGCCGTCTCTACTTAATCAGGCTTGTATTAACGATATTAAACGTAGAATGCGTCAAATCGATTCTCGAGCATCGTTGCAAGCGTATTTTTCGGAAGATCTCTATCATTGTTTTCCAAAAGAATCGTCTTCATTGTATCATGTGGATCTCCTGTTTCGACAGAGAAGAGCTACTTGTATTGAATCCTTAGTATTGGCCAATGGCGATTCCATTTCTGACCCTTTACAGATCTTACAAGACCCTTTACGACCGCGTCGAATTCGGATTTTCTTTTTGCTCCCGAGTTTCTATCAGCCCTTCCCCAGCGGTTGACAGACGACAATTGTCAGGCTTTGTTGCGCCCTATCACTGCTGACGAAAACTTTGCAGTTCTCAACAAGTTTAAGGGACGCAGTTCTCTCGGCATAGATGGCTTGAGTGTATCTTTTCACCGTCATTACTGGCCTACTCTTCGTGGTACACTTGTGACACTTTTTAATTCCTGGTTGTCTAATGTGCCCTTTAATTCTCATACAGCTGTTGTTACAATTATACCCAAATCGTCCAAGGCGAAGATTGTGGCTGACTATCGACCCATCTCCTTATTGCCAGTTGATTTGAAATTATTTACTGAAGTTCTTACAGCCCGATTATGACCTATCATACAGAAAATTATCCGTATCAAGCAACCCTGCACGAATCACATAACATTCAATTCACCCTACGTGCTCTTAGAGACCTATTAGCAGTAAACTTAGAGAAGGCTTATGATAGTGTAGATCACAATTTCCTTCGTCTCACTCTAGACGCTTGGGTTTTCCCGCAGCTTTCTGTCAAGTAATTTCGAATTTATACGCCAACGCCACGTCTTGTCTTCAAATTAATGGACATCTATCTGACCCCATACCCTTAAAGCGAGGTTTGCGCCAGGGCTGTAGTTACAGCTCTATTTTGTTTTCTTTAGTTATAGACCCTCTCGTCTATCGATTGGCGCTTGTGTCTCCCCCAGGCCCTACCCTCTTTAGTTGTCAAAACATCAATTTTTCGCTGATGATCTGACTATCACAGGGGTGGACGCGGTTGCTCTTCAGGGAGTCTTTCCGGTTCTCAAGCGATTCTTTAATTGCTCTGGCCTTAAGTTTAATGAAAAGAAAACTCAAGTGTTACAATTTCACGGCTTTCAGTTACCCACTCCTACCCCAGGTTCGCAGCCTATACCGCATGTTACATCCTTAACTATTTTAGGCATTCCATTCACGCGTCTTCCCAGTCCCCATTATGACGAAGTTTGGCAACCTATCCTCACGCAAATTCGTGGGTTATTCTTCTCCCTCCGTTTTCGTAGACTTCATTTACTGCTTCGCATCCAATTTATCAATATATACGTGGCATCTAAGTTGTGGTATAGGGCTCGGGTATTTCCCCTCCCTGAGATTTACTCAAAAAGATTGGAATCCCTGTTCCTTTCGCATATATGGCGGGGCTACTATTTTCGCCTTCCCAGAAATGCCATTTACCTCCCACGTTCCCGAGGTGGTCTCGGTTTAGTTCATATTCGTCTCCAATGTCAAACTCTATTCATGGCAGATTCCTTCGTGGGTCTTTCATCCGTTGACTCTATTACGAACCTTTGGTTTAGTTGTTTTTGGCCGGAGTACTATCACCCTGTTAATCCCCCTTTTATTCAGTTTGCAGATCAGTGTCTGAAATATGTCTTGATCTTTATTCGATATTGGACTTATGCCAGGATGACTCTGGTCCCTCAGCAGCACAATGCTTGCTCATTATATTCTGTCCTCTTCACATTGTCCTCTCAGCCGACTCAGTTACGAGTAGTACAACAGTCTCCACATATAGAGTGGCAGCAACTGTGAGCTAATATTTGGAACCCAAGTGATATTGTCATGAAATAAAAGTTCTTCTCTCGGTTTTTTTCTGATATGTATTTATCTATTTATAGTTCTATGCATTTATAGTTGTAGACCCAGAATTGGCAATTTTTATTGTATGTCTAGTGATTTTCTTGTATAGACTCAGCTCGTTGAGTCCATTTTGTATTTACCAAGAAGGTAATAATAAAACTGATAGTGTAGGGGTAACGTAATAACCTTGTGAATAATACAGCTATCGAACATAGGTTCAAGTCCTGAATACGCAAGTGTTATATGCAAGTGTTATAGTTTCAAGTAGTCCATCACCTTATTCCGACACGTGCGCGTCTTTATGCAATACAACGAGCAATAGATGCTTTGTGTAATATATGTCGTTCTGAGGACACTTTGCCTCACCGGTTTACATGTGAGGTAGCGCCAGTGATATGGAACGCCTTGCAGGTGATGGTGGGTTGTATCACTCGTCGTCCGAGTGCACAGTTTCAAAGTAATCATATGCTCCTGCCGGACTTTCATTTTCCCCCACTAAGCATCGTACAGTGCTTTTCCTCATTGCAAGCACTTTACTATTTTTCCAGCGGCATATCACGTTACTGGATGCACGCACTTATTTTGAATTTCTTCAACGTGCACGCCAGAAATGTTATTCTCCGGCGCAGGAAAGGCTTTCTTTTAGTAGGATTTTAGAAGTGATATTGTCATGAAATAAAAGTTCTTCTCTCGGTTTTTTTCTGATATGTATTTATCTATTTATAGTTCTATGCATTTATAGTTGTAGACCCAGAATTGGCAATTTTTATTGTATGTCTAGTGATTTTCTTGTATAGACTCAGCTCGTTGAGTCCATTTTGTATTTACCAAGAAGGTAATAATAAAACTGATAGTGTAGGGGTAACGTAATAACCTTGTGAATAATACAGCTATCGAACATAGGTTCAAGTCCTGAATACGCCAAAGTTAAACCTTTTACAAAGTAATTGTGAAGAATCGACTTATTATGCTGGACAAGCAATACATAAGAATATGGAAGCAAAAAAATGTATCATGATAGAGACAGTTTACTAATGCTTGTTAGGAAAGGTCAAGGGAATTAACAGGACATTCCAAAGACATCATTGATCTGCAGTGTACACTTTTCGTGTAATCGTTCTCAGAAAGAAGCACTACACCATTTGTTAAACAAAGTTTAGCTAAAGCAATCGGTGGTGTAGTGGTAACGTGCCATAATTCTAAATGGAAAATCTAGTTTCGATTCCCTATCAGGTGGTATGATTTTTTCGCATTAAATAATGTCTGCAGAGATTTATCTTCTGGTAAAGAACTTATAATGCATTACTGGCGATAATTCGAATAAACAATGTGTGCATTCTATATCATACACTGTTAATGATAAGTATGTATCATATTTATATTCGTCCCCCCTCTCTCTCTCTGCCTTGACGTTTTCCTATCCTGTCTTTGCCATCCTTCATTTTTCCCCCCACTCACACACACACGCACTTCATGTTCCAAAGTTAAAACAGAGCAAGAGCCCTATATACTGTATTTGGTCTGGAGAATCTGATTAACTGTTACTTCGAGGTTGTGTTTTTCGTGCCCTGGGGATAACATCTCCAGCTCTGGTCATTTCTGACAGAAATACTATTTAAACGCAAGGGAATAAGTAAAATCTCTTTCTTATCCTCTGGGTTACCGAGTCTCAGTCGAATTACCGGGTCACTACGGATTTGAATCCTCTACCCAGTGGTGGTCTATAACCTAACCAACATCATCCGACTGGCACGGTGATTCGTTTGGGCTCTTAGCGTGTTCATTCTATCTGTGCAAATTACGTTATATCCGGAAGAGATGAAATCAATGCTGGATGTTCGGAACAGATAAATCTTCGGAAAATACTAGAAAATGGTAGCTCTTTGGTTATTTGAAAAGAAAATTTCATTTACAGTAGTTCGACACAAAATTTGCTAACATCCTATAATTCAACTTGTTTTACTTTCACGTTGAAATTTCAAACATGCTATATCTATGAGGAACCTAAACTTTTCCTTTCCAACATTTGGAACTTTTCATTACGATACAGCTTGAACTTTTAATATAGGGTATTTCTGATTAGCACTAAATTTAGCAGTAAAATTGAACTCTTTAATTTTATCTTTCTTTCTTTCTCTTTTCTTTTCGGTTCTTTTTTGCTTTTTTTAGTTTGGAATAGTAGTCTGAAATGGAGGATATGACTGACCCTATCTACTGGGTTTATTAGAGTGTATTTTTGAACAGTACGTTCAATGAACACTAACGAATTTGAAATCGAACCACGCGGAAACAAAGCATGTGTGTTAAATTTTTGATATTATCCCAGATGTGTCTCGGAGATCTACAGTCCTACTTCATCTCAACTCACACTCCGGCATCCAGGCCTGCAGTTCATCATCCGCATCCCATCGTGAAATAGGTTGCCAACAACAAACTACCGACACAGGACATCGACCTACGAGTGGAGCTGGCAATGAGCACCATGAAGATCTCAATTTTGTCTGTAATTACCCTACCAAAAAAAATCTCATAAGAATTCCAAACAGAATTTAGTAGCGCAACGGAAATAAAAAAACTCCAAACTGAGATTTTGGTCAAACTGGTAGAAATGAAATGAATTTCTGTAGGCTCGGCTGTCTCAATCCCCGGTCACAATAACGAAAATTTATTTTTTTCGATTCACAGCAATTAACTTTCATTTTACGAGTAAAAGAATTGTGTACGTACTGGTCTGTACCTTGTCCCTTTTTCAAATACTATTTAAATATAGCTATACTCCTTTTTACTACTTTAAAACTAAAAGATACGTTCTTGAGTTCAAAAAGAAAGATATTCCTTCACGGTTAATAATTTATTTACATCAATCGCTGAAATAGATTGACGGGAAGTTCCATAAAAAAATCTTTTACATTTTCTTGAACTGATATACCCATCTGAACCAAAATAAACAAAAGAAAATAACATTAAATTTTACTAATTTTCAGAGTCGAATCTTCCATCCACCATATATTATTTACATCTCGTTCAGCTTTCAAGAATTTCTTAAATCTGCGTATTCATCAATTCTCAATATTGTGGACATTTGCACAAAGACGACACAAGACAAAACAATGAAAATTAATATACACAGCAAATTAATTATACGTCAAACAAATTAAAGGGATATATTTTCTTACAGGTTTACTTCTGTGGTTCGCTATTTCGCTTTCTTTCTCTACATTCGGTACTAAAACATCTGTGCATCATGGTTGTGGCCGGCATAGAGGGTTTACGCATTTAGTTGCTTCCTCACCTTTGAAGCTTGGACCTCATAACATAACAACTCGCACAGGAAAACACCCACAAGAAAAATACACAATATCTAAACCTAACATCCCTAACGTATCCTAACCTAACTATCTAGACTACCTTAACCTAAAGAAACACATATTTTCAAAATTTTCACTCTCTCTAATTAAATACTGAAATTTCACGCAGATATATATTTAAACTGTATTTTTAACTTATTTCGATGGGTATCAGAATATAGTTGCTGAGATCTGAACTGTTGACGACAATTTCCTGTTACCGGTACCAAAACCATGTACCCTTATAGTAAACGCTAGCCGTGATCTTGACAACATCTGTTTCAAAATTTAAAATATTTGGAAAATTAAGCAAAGAAAAGTACAATGTAAAATTTTAAACTTCGAGCAGTACTTCGATTTTTCAAAATAAATAATTTAGAGATTATACAATTTAAAATTTATTTTATATCTCTGGGGTAATGTATGAGCCTGAGGTACACACATTTCTTGTTATTATGACAATCGTTTTCGTAATCTTGAATCTAACTCCCTCCCCCCATTGAGTGTACTCGGATAATCACATTTCGAATCTATATGTAAGTAATTTTGGGGGAAAACTTGGAAAATTAGCACATCATTTTAATATCCACTACTTGCACAGAAAACCACATTTCTTTACTGTCATGCCACAAAACAGTGAATTTCGAGGTTAACTTACCCAAACTAGATTGTCTGTTTCACTCGTTTCTCACTTACTTGAAACATCCCACGACGGTCGATAGACTGTAGAAGTCAGAGGAGTGTAAAACAAAATCTTATCTTCCACCAAATCCGATCAAGAGATTTAACTAGTGGACAAAACATCTACTAGCGTTCAAGAATACCACGTCATGGCGTAGCACCTCACCTCTTCTTCTCTAACGCCAGTCACCGTTCACACATTTTTTATGACCACTGTCTTAAACCTGCTCCAAACAATTTTCTCCCAGTCTAGACTGTCACAAATTATACGATCTCGAGAAAACACCATTCCAAGAGAGCGTCACTATTTAAAATTGCACTTTTCTATAATTTAGCACAGACGTTGAAAACTTCACGTCTATCTCTTACTGCTGCTTTTGTTGAAAGACAAAGACAACGGAAAGAAGATCCCTAATTGGATGTTTTTGATGTCGTAACTATAGAATGATCGATTTTTCTCCTGGCATCAAAGAAGCCGAAAATCTCAACCACAGCTGTGATTGCGAATGACCCAATCACAGATAATTTACCCCGAAACAAAGAGATGCATAAAGAAGAAATTATGGCTGACTTTCCAAATTTAGAATTTTGAAGAAAATTACGAAATAAATTTTTTAGTTTTCTTTTGAAGATTCCTTGTAACAAAATATCCATAAAAATAAACTAAAAACCATATAAAACGATTAAATATACTCTTATTTTCTAAAATAATGCAATATTTTTGTTTAAATGTGTAAACTTTAAGAAATATAATTAGTAACTATGAATTTTATATAGTAGTATGTTTTATTCGAAATTACATACTTCCTGCAAGTGCTGTTTGATTGAAATTATTTGAAATGAAATCTTTAAGTTTTACATCCCATGTTGATGCTGCCTAGGTTAAAAGAAACAGTGATAATGAGAAATGAATAAACCGGTCGAATAAAGAAAGTGAGAGAAAAGGGGAGAACCCCGAGAAAACCCACGCACACGGTGTTTGTCTAGCACAAGGTTCACTTGGCGCGAGCAGGGATCGAACCAATTACTCCATGTATCAGAGGTGAACTCTCTACCACTGAAACACCGCAGCTTCTGAAATTATTTAAAGGAGAAAGGGACTACTTTATGAAAACTTGATGACAAACACATTTGTTAAAAAATACCAGCTTTCGTGAAATATTGTTTATAGACAGGGGCGGATTAAGGCTTTTGGGGGCCTGGAGCCGACTATTTTAAGGGGGGCCCAATGTTACGAATAGTTCCAGCGCATAAATTTACTTTGCTGCCTTTCACTGCCTCATAGGCTTATCGAACCACCGATAACTATGCTGTAATATTTTAATGTGCTTCAAGTTTACAATAATTAGTTTAGTTACATTCATTATTAACAGTTAAATACTGCTGATGGAAACACTTAAATCTAGCGATACCGCTAGCGTAACGAGCCGAAAGAAATTTAGCATAGGTCTGAAGCCTAGAATATAATAAGTTGATTGCTATATTTTAGTATTAAACATAGGGATTTTAAGGGGCCCCCTGAGCTTGGAGTCCCGGAGCCTGGGCTCCATTGGCTCCGCCCTTAATCCGCTAATGCTGATAGATTCAAGGGGCCGGGCCGTGTCCGGACTAAAATTTCTGGACCGTGCATACTTCTAGCCCCTGTGTGTATGCTATCTGTGGAAATACAGTAGAGTTTCGCTTATCCGACATAAAACAGGCAGGCAGAACGCCGGAATTTTTGGATGTGTTAAGAAAAGACCTATTAAAAGTCAACCTATGATATAATTTTACATAACTTTATTACGCATCTAATAATCATGTTTTGTAAGAAATAAATATAATGCATTGAATCATGGACATATCGAGTGTGAGGTCCTGGAAGCTGTCCCCTTCCAAACCTGAAGTGTTTGTTAATAAACCTTTTCCCTTTTGAGGTTCTTTTATATCAGATTACTTTGAGGCAGTGTCCAAACTGTGGGCAATACGTTGTTATAATTCTAAGAACATACCGTAATGCCATTGATACCAGGTGGAATTAAAGAACACTTTTAAATGGCACTACAATATCGATTCCTTTCTGTTTATAACGTTAATATATTAGAACGATACACTCATTGTCATTTGCTATTTTTATGTGATATACGTGGCAGACAGTTTTCCTTACATTTGTCTCAAAAATATTTTTTGATTTCGTTTGTGCTACAATGCAGTGTGTTTAAAGTAAACCGGTTCATAAATGAAAAGTAAGAAAAAGTTTAAGAGAAATACAGAACTGTTGAATTATTATTATTATTATTATTATTATTATTATTATTATTATTATTATTATTATTATTATTATTATTACTATTATTATTATTATTATTATTATTATTATTATTATTATTATTATTATTATTATTATTATTATTATTATTATTATTATCGATAATTTTGAATCTTTAGAATTACGTCCTTACGAGGATTCGTGCTTGCCCCTTCCGAAAAGGAAACCTGGATCAGTGCCGGCACTGAATGACAGACGTATGAGTCATGGTGTAGACGGGCGTGTTAGGCGATAGAGTCCAGAACATCAAAAACAGACTAAGACCACAACTTGCAGTTCTTCTTGCCGATTGATCCTACTTTTTACCTGCAGTGATAGGTCGGATAATACAGTATGTGGAATAAACGAAGGTCAGTAACACGATTTGAAATATGTTTTTTAGGGGAGATATGTGATGATTTGTGTCCGACTGCCACTGCATCTACATCGCCATATAATATACAACAGGTTCATCTCAGAAATCAGATTCATTCACCGTAATATGAGTTTCATCTCCCTCCCTTCAGAATAAGCCTCAAATCTGCCCGCTTCCCAATGCTGAAGACAATTCTGCTCCTTGATCCTTCACAGTATTGTTTTTAACTTTAAAATATTTTGAAAATCTCTAAAAAATACGGGAACGGTCTTACTCGTCCCCCTTCCCCCCCAATGTTGAAGACAGATTTGCACCGCTGGTTTGAGGCTCCTCGACCCTGAACTTTTTTTAAACATTCTGAAACATTGAAATTTGTTTTACCAGCACGAATACACGATTATAAATTGCTCATAGATAGGTCGAAATCGAAGACATTAATGTCAAGTAATGTTAACGCGACAAGTAAAATTCGATGTGACTGCACTGGCCCCAGAGAGTACTCACTGTTGGGAGGAGCGAGTAATGCGGAACGTTTAAAAGGTGGCAAACAACTGAAAATTTTTAGAGAAGCCGTCCAACACAGGAAATGTTCGTTCATAAGTGTTGTGGATTCTACTGCATACAGTGATAAGGGGTGATCAGTCTATGTCATACCCAGTGTAAATATACTACCAGAACTTTCCTACAGCTTAGCAGTTGTTTTTCTAAGCATTACATCATTGAGGAGGATGTGTATCAGCTAATCATCAAGAAACCTTCCTAATCGGAAGAAGGGAGTGCATGTACGAAACGGAAGAGTGCATGTCATAAGAAGACGTCGCCTAGAAGAGGACACAATACTCCAACAGGACAATTCATCGTGATAATAACTTAAGTGTGGCCACAGACAGTTTCATTTCGAGTAACAACGTTATATCAAATTTTATTGTTTTTCTTTCCTTCTTGCGTAAAGAAGTGTACAGTGCTGTGAGTTATTTGTGAATAGTGTTTTTTTTTAATTTAAATTAAACAAATCGCACCTAATCTGGAATTCTTTTATTCCAGGAGTCAATTCTGATGTCATGGTATGTTGATACGAACAGGGGTGAGTACAAATGTATATACAGTGTACTATGAATGTCTTCTATTTCAGGCAGATGTCGGTCGATGGTTTCAAGACAGATGACTGCAAATACTACTACCTGTAAATGAGTAATCTGTTGGCTGCCTTTGACTCCGTTCCCCATCTTAGGAGGATATGCTACTATACTCGTAGCCTATGAGTTACACCGTTAAAGTCATTCAAGGTAGGCCACATCAACTATAAGCCTATGTAAATCTTTAAATCGGGTAAACTTTTTATTTGAATAGCTTTAGCATAGATTTACATAGGAACTATTTTGATTGTTATCAATTTAAAATTTTCTTTGAAGAGTCTCAAGTTTTTTTTAAGTCTCTACAGCAATTATTAATTATCATAGTTAATGGGACCCACGAAGACAGATGGTATTTCAAGTTCTGAAAGACGACCACTGTCAGAAGCAGAGAGGGAGACCTTACGGTCTATATCAAAATAGTGGTGGTTCAGGGTGACTTCTTGTATTCTGAAAATACAAGTAAGTATCTCCAGAGAGATGTTTCATCTCTCTTTCTCCCACACTTATACAATTGGCTCCTATGCAAGGGCGTAACCCTCTCTCTGCACACATATACATCAGCTCATTGCATTTTGTATAATTTCTTATTTTTATCCATCTGGTATACTTGGTTTCTTTATTATTTGTTCTGAATATGTTTTTATTTACATCTTAAGCTCAGAAGAGCCGAAGCAAATAAACTCATAAACTAGAATGTTATAGTTGATGAATGCAGAGGTGTATGACTACTTTTGGACTACGCGAACAGATAGGAGTATATTTTGAAAGAAAGAAACGAAAGTGTAAACATACATAACTGTATTTCGCTTTATATAATCTATCCTAAACCACGGTCATTAATCTAAGATAATGTAGGAAAAATCAAGAATGTAATTAATAATAATAAATGAGCATATAAAATATATTTTGAAAGAAAAAAGGTCCCCTGGCAGAACTTGTTTACTCCAGATGTCGAAGCGTTAATCAGAGTTGGAGTGGGTCAGTGGGTCAAGTAGGTCAAGTTTTCTGAGTGGGTCGTGGGTCAATAGTATGTGACTCACTGCGACCCACCACCCACCATGACCCACTCTGAACCATTGTGACTAACTCCGACCCTCCAAAACCCATCGTAATCAACTCTGACACATGGTCCACGCTCTCTTCAAATCTAAATAAAGTTTTTAATTGTAATAAAACAAGGCTGTGAAATTGTCACTAATCGGAGTTTGAATTTCTACGGTTCAACGCTCAAGCATTGCTCTGTTACAATACCGGTGGATCTGATCTTTACGATATACAATGATAAAGTGTTTGTCATCGGCCAAATTGCGATGAATTTAAATTTAATTATCATACATAATTATTTCTTTGTTGACTTACAGACATTTTCAGTGGAAAATAGGATGAAATTTGAAAGTCTCAAATCTAAGTAAAGAGAAGTCTAAAATTGGAAATATAATTAAGCATCTCGTACAAATTTAAAATTCCCGCGTAATTAAGCTTACAGTCCAAATGTTATGTCCATTTTCCTCACAATTTTATGACGTGATACCCTTATGCTGTGAACGCTCCATATATATAAAAACAAGTTTCAGCAATTATTATAATAAAAAGCAGTAGATGTAAAATAATAAAACTGTAGTTTAAATTCTCAATAATTCTTTTCAATTTGTTTCTGAACTAATATCGATCATTTTCGATTATTTTTAGAAATCAATCCTATATATAGAAAATGCCTCCTCCCTATAAAAGAGTTTTAAAAAATGATATTGAGATCAGGGCCTAACTATGTACATGCCAAATGTCATTTCAGTTGACTTTGCAATTTCATCATGATGATCACACACACATAGCTATATTCATTTTTTATATATATAATAATTTATACATTATAGGTGATTCACAATTTTTTCCAGTAGTTAGTTCCTCTAAAAACTCACAGGATGTGTTTGAAAAGTCAATAAGTAAGTCCTATTGCTATTATTACAATTTCAAATAGGGTCAATTTCCTGAAGTTCTCCAAGAGTGCCTGAAGTTCTTTCTTCAATAGAAACAAATGAAAGAAGAAGAAAAAGTGAGTCCTTGAAAGTAAAAGGTAGACAAATTCACCAGTGCTCAAAACAAGCTGTCTACAATGCACTGAGCAGAATGGGTTGTGGGTCTCAGTGAGTCACATCCTGTTGACCCACGACTCACTTACAAAACTTAACCCAATTGACCCACTGACTCACTCCATCTCTGGACTGCACACAGGTATAAAGCAGTAATATATTTATCTTAACCTTCCTGACTTCACATAAACTGCACTAATTTAAGTTAATTTACAAAAAATGCAATAAAGCAATTATTAGTGACAAACACAAACATATAGGAATGTACTTTGAGAGAAAAAAGTCAAAGTGAACAAGCCGAGATTTGAACCCGCGTTGCTCCACTCAAGAAGCAGACATTGTACCGACTTAGCTACTGCACAACTTGTAATGTTTGGTTTCGAAGCTTATATTACGTGTGTTACGTAACAACGCTACGAGATGTCATTACTGTTGCGACGACCTCCTTCAAGACCAGTTTTGCAAATTTACGAAATAACTCAATTAATCCTTAATTAATCCGACAATATATATATATACTGAGAAATTGTGTGTGTTCGTTGTTTGTGTGTGTTGGTGCACCTAAGAGATTAATTCATAATAGATTAATTTATTCTTGATTTTAATCTACAGAACAATTGCTTTTAACGAAAACATGGGGCGTGTTGCCGTAGATGGCTAAAGGCCGTAAATAAAATTCAAACTTCAAGTGTAACTGGGGTAATTCACTGACAATGGCTGATTTAACACGTTTGATAATAGTGTCTGTAATGGTTGATTTATAAAGATAACCTGTGTTGATAAGTGGATACCGTGTGTGACTGTCGTTTTAAAGCTTCTGTGTCCGAGTCTCAGCATAGACTGAGTTAATTTTTTTTCAAGGAATTAAACACTATAAATGATGTTCCCGTTTGATACTGAAAGAGATTTATCCTATAAAGGGAGAAAAAACAATACAATACAGGGGGCAGGGGGAAAGACGGAGACTGTTTATCCTTAAGTGTTAAAATTATATGTATTCCCATGTCTTTTGCTCTTTCCTTTCCCTCTTTCCTTCTTTTCTTATTTTGTTTAGCTTTCCATACTTTTTCGGTCTCTGCATGATGCGTATTATTCTTTTCGTTTCCTTTGCATTAATTCCTATCTCTTTGAACTTAACGTGAATGGAATTTCTACAGATTTATCTCGTGGTTGTTTCTCTAATTGATGCTCTCAGATAGTAATACTTTTTCCTCCAAGTGGAAGAATATCCTGGCATATTATGTTTTCGGGCATGTATTTGCTGTCATGTTGGTTGTCCAACTATCAGACATACAGTGAAACTATGCTGCTACTGGAAAAAGCTACCATTTCTTATATATCCAACCTCCAGGTTCTAAAGTTTCTGACTGTATATATATATATATGAAGTTATTCAGTGTAAGCTTCTGAATATAGTATCAAACATAGATCCAACTGCTGCAATACTAAATACGACAATAACAAATACTTGTTACACTAATAATATGAAACAGTTGATAGTAAATATGAAAGTGGAGTTACAAGGAGAACAAAATATCATTTTGAAAACGATATGAGTGAATGAAATAGATTCTTCAATCGTAGTTATAGGCCTATGGTTAAGAGTAATTTCATATCACGAAATGAGTACATTGAGGGTGCTGATCAAAACTTTTCAGAAATAAACATCAAAAGTGTTTACACTAACATCTGCATAATGTAGGTAGTTGAACATTAACTAAGATTAAGGTCTAATCCTTACTTTACCAAAAAATGTATTATTCCGGTTACTAATACGTAGAACTCATTAATGATGTTAATGCGAATCGCATTCAGTGAACCGATCTTTCTCTAGTTCCCAGAGCTTTATTATAAACTAGTTTGAACGTATTGTTGAATTACTACTAGGTAAAATGCAATAGAAATACATTTGGATAAGTTGTAAATTATGCAATGTAATTTCAAGTCACTGTGGTTGATAGATTACCATTTCTGTCATTGTGAAGTAACAAAGATATGATACGATGAATATGGATAGTTTTTTAAAAAGTAACAATTAATATTAAAATTTTGAGTAGCACAACTACGTCATGACTAATTATTGTTTATGTTAAAATCAATCTATCCTATCATTATCCTTATTCTAACTTAGAGTTGTTAAGTGAATTGTATACCCAGTGATTTCGTATAATTTCGCTGCAAAATCTTATACATCGTATTACATTAATATGTAAACTATGAAACCATAAATACATTTTCTCAGTGGTAAGGCATAGATAATTTCTACTTACCTTAACAGCTTGTGAGAATTTGCCAATACTTTGGCGAGATTGGTGATTGTGTGTTTGAAAGAAGTAGAAAATTAGAATATAAAGATTACTTTTCTGTTAAAGCAACTTTCTTCTTAATTAAATCAGCCTCGTTCCAATTTATCACACTTGTCACAAGTTAGTAACCATTATCATAATCATGAGTATTCCTCTACTTTCTTTGCTTTCGTGAAGAGTTGTACGTACTACCTTATATAGTTGACTTGACACAATCTACTTCCTTCCACTTGCTTTTTAGCTTTTCTGAATTCCTAATCATATACGAAGGTAATATCTTTCCAAATAACATTTCAGAAGCTTTTTTCTCCACTAAACTGTCAAATAATATTCGTCTTTCCCTAAACTTTAACATTTTCTCACATTATTTTCTTCCACTCACATAATTTTGTAACTTCTTTTCTGTAATTGTATATCCAATATTTGTATTACATATCTCTGACCTAAGATTCTGTCTTCTGCTTTGTAAATTACCTCATAAGAAACATTCGTCTGTGACTTTTTGTTCAACGATTTTAAAAATACTTTCATCTTCGTTAAATATTCTTTTATTGCTCCCATTGTTATATTTTACTGGCTGTTCAGAAATAACGTTGCATAGTAACGGAAGCTTGCCCTTCTTTTATTCTCTCTTTCAACTTTTAAAGTTGAGTCAGTTTACTACAGTGTATCCGGTTCAAAATATTCTTTTAAACCTTGAAATTTCTAAGCAGAATATAACACAACTTAAGATTAACCCAATAAAAAGAGAAACAAAAATGGGTAACAGATGTTGGAAAGTTAATTTTAAATTACGTTTAGTCCTTGTAATAGTTATATCGTGATGCTTCTTGTTTGTAAAGTCATGATACCACTTCTCAGTGAATCCACCTTCCACGAGACAACTAATCAACTTGTTAATTCTTTGCACATAAGGAGATTTTTTTGGCAAACCAAACGATCCGTAGTAATTCATTACACTCTCTTTGACTACATGGGTTAGACGGTCACCTTCAGAAGATAAAAGGACGCTATTAGAAATATAGCTTATAATTGACTTGAACCCGATGAAAGCAACATCATCTCTACGACCTACTCGATATATGGTCTCTTTTACTTCGCTAGGGTCCGACAGAGACTTGTAATTCTTCAGCAACATTTGAATAGAAGGATTCGTCGAGTCTCTTATAGCTGATTCATCTATGGGAGTACTTCGAACAGGCAGATTTGACATGACAACATCTTTGATTGTGTTAAGTTCGGGTTCTGATTGGGGGCATGTGATTAAAGTCACGATTCCACCAATATAGAGAGTGATGACAACCATGCTTGAATACGTAATGATGAAGAATAACAATCTTTGTGAAGATGTTTTTGGTTGCTCCGGAACTGAGCACTGTAAAATTATGCACCAATAGTATAATACAACACGATTACTATCATGTGATTTGCCTTGAATTTTAGTAGAAGCTTTAGTAATGACTGTCAGAATAATAAACACAATTACAAACACTACACAAATACTTAGCCATGTGAATGGCTGAAATGGTAATAAGTAGGTTTTCCACAACGGTAATAATTTGGCTTTTGGTACCATAATTACCAAAGAACCGAATAAAAATGGATAATTAAACTCTATGATTTCAGCTATGCTTGGAAATATAGGTAGAATATTGAAGCTTAAGTCCGCCTTATTATACATTATATCTCCAGTTACACCTGTCCAAGAACCATTTGGTAGTCTGTATCCAATTTGGTTTCTTCCATGTCCATAAGCATACACTGCGGAAAAGTTCATACTCTCCACTAAAACTTCAAATGTTTTCGATCCGAGTCCATCAAGTGCACTGATATTCTTTCCCTTTTGCTTGTACATATTAATTACAATTATATAACAATATGATACAATTAATGGGTACTGGTTTAGATTTTTCATGTCTATATTAAATCTGCTAGGCTCTGTTGGAAAACCTTGGTGACTTTGAATGACAATATTTCTATCATTCGAAGCGCCATATCTCGTAGGAAAAGGATTGTATGTATACATTCGCACTGATTCTTTCTTAATAGTACTCATTTGTATGTGAATCAAAAACAAGTCTATTAGTTTTCGTTTCCAAGCAGAACGAAATACGTTTCCTATTGACTGGTAATGTAGTTTGTAGGATGTTGAAGTTACAATTAGAATTACTGTTTTAGAACCTCGACTCCAATATCCTAAATAAATATCAGAGTTAAGCATGTGTGATACACTTTCTATCGAGTCTACTAAAATCACAAAATGAACGTTCATAACATTGAATCTACACCGAATACGATCTTCATCGGTTGTAATATTCATGAATGTGTATGTAAGAAGCGGAGATAAGTGTTCTTGGTAAATTTCATAATTTAAATAGGGTTTCAATATTTGGTCATTTAGATGTTGACCGTTTGCTAATATTGCTACACAATATTTATCATTAAATATTTGGGAAATGTACTTCAATGTTTCGCTCAATTTTATGGGCCTGTCTCTGTAGAGATACTCTACTAAACTTATATTTAGGAGACATGCTGACTGATGGATCAGTATTAGTACCGCATACAACGATAACTTTGTATTAAACATCTTTCTCTTCTATATTTGCAGTAATGTATGATTGATTGATCTGTAAAAGAAGGGAAAAGTTAATAGTAATGTTTTATCATAATAAGAACATGTTATTAGTTATATTAATTATTCTAATATTACAAAATTATTTGTTTCAACAGATATCTATTTGTCATTACCTCTATTGATTTAATATACTTTCATTTCTATCTAATTCATAGGGACTGATTTGTAAGTTGTATGAATCATCTTTAATTATAAATTAAGTGAATAAATTTTACTTATACGAGACCTCCCTACGTTAATCGACGATAATATCGTTTACCTCAATGCAGCTACTCGACAATGCACACTGAAAATATTTTCGTATCATATAAGATTATCTATTATTGGCCTATTTAAAGGATCTTTAAATGGGTCCACAAGTGAAACACAATTGCTAGAGATAATTTGTATAAATAAATTCTTGTGTATAAATAACCTTTCGCTCTTATACGTGTAAACGAAAATGAAGTTTCGTCCTGCAGGACAAGAGTTTCTTCCTGAAGTGAGTACGCTGTCTTTGAATTAACTACAACTCCTTTTTATTAAGTTTGAAAAGGGCTACGTTAGCGGCATTGTACGTGTAGATATATTTTTAACTAAAACTAACTTATTTGTCTCTAAAGATGAAGGGTTAAATCAAATAAAATGAAAGCAATAATTTAAATTGCATGACATAATTTCTTTACGTTGTACGTATGTGGCTGCACATATCGTTCCGAACACTACTAAATAGAATATTGGAGACATTTAAAAAGGGCTAAATCTTTGATTCCAGCATCATCAAAGCGCAGGAAACTGAGTAAGCGCTCAGGCTCTTTGAAATGAATCTAACAGAAGTATCTCTTGTCAAATAAGATTTTAGAGTTCTGGAGGCAGTATTCTTGAAGGAAGATGCATACTCTCTAGAGTAGATTGTGTTCTGTATCAATGAGCCATGGATGTAGGGATATAAAGAATAGTCACTTTTATCCCTAACGGAACAGTTTGAAACCACTCTTGTGTTAAGCCGTGTGAGCTCGGTGAAACTGTTTCAGCACCCACTCAATGTTTAAGAATTCGTTGTAGAGAATTCTATTTTATAATCACAGTGTAGGTAAATCTGTGTAGTTAGAATACATTGATTTTAAGATATATTACTATTATTTTAGTAAGAGATGATTAGTTAACGATAACCGAAGTCATAGTGTTCCTCACTAACCAAACAGACCATATTCTATAGAAACTGTTATTAACAATAATATTAGTACAAAATAATTGGACATAACGTACCTGAAATATTCCAAGCAGGTCCGTAGCGAAATTGTCCAACTGGATATTCCTTCTCTATAAGTTTTGAGAGAAGAGATTTATATGATACGATTCAGTTTTCTTTCAGAGATTCAAAGTTTTACCAAATGTAATTCGACAGTAAGTATTTATATTACTTAATAAATGTTCATTATCACAATCAAGTCAATTTTTACTTTCAGAAATCATCATATCAATCCACTGTATGATCAGTTTTCACAATAGTGGATAAATTTTCAATCATTTCGTTTATGGTTTCCTCTTTATATTTAAATTTCAAAAGAATCTATTGAACTTTCAAAATACGTACTTATCAATATCTAGTACTTCACAAATTACTACCTATTTAAATATTTTTTTAAGTTAAGTTAATATTGGAGAGCACAATAAGTTTAATATAGAATAATTTATTTACAATATTTGGTCATACTTTAAATGAATGCAATATAATGATTCTGATCAAATCCTACCATCTCACTGCACACTTCACATTTTGGCATTGTTTTATATAGAATCAGTCACAATGCTACGCTTTCTGAAGTAAAACTCTTTCTATATTCCTGTAGGGCAATTTCATAAGATAAAAAAGAGTTCGTATTTGATTTTTGGTTGTATGAAAAAGTTATTTATGCTCGCATATAGAAAAATAAATATCTTCCTGAAATTGTGAAGTGCTTATAGGTTACAAAGTTTTTCAATTTGTACTGAAACTTCAAAACGGTAAACTACTTATAAAGGGGTTTTCAATTTCCTTTTCCTATTGCTGCTTGTTATATATTTTTCATGTAAATATAAACAATAATATGATGGAAAATTAAATATCTTTAACACTGATGCAATATTGAACAACCTCGTAACAATTTTCCGATGATATCAATAATGAACAGGTCTCGTATTTTAACCATGTACAGGAAGTTTCAAAATAACATCGACAAAATTTGAGAGGTGATTCCTGAAAGAAAAAATATAGATCAACCTGGCTATAAAAGTGTATTCCTTTCGGAGTTAAAGGCTGCCGGAGACCTGAGAAAATGAACTTTAAAGACCCATAGTTCCAAAACTATGGTACCTACCGTCCTCGGGCAAAGACTTCACTTAGGAACTAATGTGTACTCTATCGAAATATACTTGTTTTAGAATCCTAAGGTAGTCACGCAACAATTTTTATAGAGGGAGTTTGGGTATGGGTATATAATTTGAAGTAGTCACCAACTATTTCTATAAAATTATTCGACAGAGCCTTAGGATTCTGAAGCATGGATATTTGGATAGGGTACTTACTAGTTCCTAAGTGGAGTCGTGAACCGACTACTGTAAGTCCCATAGTTTTGGGGCTATGGATCTCCAAATTTCATTTTTTCATGTTTCCGGCAGCCTACAATTCAGAAAGGAAGCCTTTTTATACGCAGGTTGGTCTAGTCAAAAATCACCCCCCGAACGTTGTCGGTGATGTTTCTAAGCACACTGTTTACGTATATGGTATTCTTTTCATGTCAGTAAAACAGAATTTCTTCTAAGCAAGATTATAGCAATTCCTCTGAACCGCACTGAAAAAAAGTTTTTCTCATCTTCAAATCAGTCATCAGTCAATAGGAAAAGCTGAAATGTATATACTTACATGAGTCTAGGCGCAAAACTGTTAAAATATATTGTCAAATGTGATTTCGTAACAACAACTATAAATATGGTACTTTACAATATTTCATACTTATTTCGTAGAATAATGTTTTGGTAAGCATTCTTTTGGTTTCTATGTATACCCGACTCCAAAAGTGCATTACCACTTGCTATTCACCTTTTCCTGCAATAGCAGGCAACTCAGAAAGCTCGGCAGTCAGGTTGGTTGCAAATTCGAGAGGCGTTGTACCCGACTCCAAATAAGAGAATAAAACAAATTGTTAAGAATGATAATTTTATTATTTGACGGAGTTGGATGACATCAAAAGTTACAAAATGATCTTACTTAAGCAGTTCAAACAAAATGATTGGCAACAAACAGACACCACAGAAAGCATTTCTCTTTCTCCCGAAAAAAATAATCTCATAAAAAAGATAAAAGTTACATAATGTAAAGTTTTAATATAAAACCCACATAAAAATTAAGAAAGTTGACACCCGAAAGGAAAGAACAACTGAACCGAAGTGAATGAAATTGTGCACAGATATTTAAAACATAAAATGAGGGAATACGGGTTTCGTATTTTCTTGAAAAAAGAAACGGTTGGTTGGGGCACGGGCCTCTCCAAACATTTGATCAAGAAATGTCAAAAGTGGTAGTAACAGTTCGCAGATGTGTGTAAAGGACATGAAGAATTGCAAAGAAACTTTACGTGTGGACAACACTCAAAAACTAAACGAATACGGGTATTTTTATTTTCCACGAGAAAACGGTTCTACGGGGCAAAAGCCCCACCTAAAGTTTTAAAGTTGACACCTGATGAGCAAAACGAAGTGAACCGAAGTAAATGAAATTATTCACAGATATTGCAGACGTAAAATAAGGATACGGGGTTCGTATTTAGGTGGGGCACCGGTTTCCTCCAAACTTTGATCACGAAAAATAAAAAGTGCTAGTAACAGGATGTCAGACGTGTGTAAAGAGCATGAAGAATTGGAAGGAAACTTTCTGTATGGACAATACGGAAAAAATAAACTAATACGTTTTTAATTTTCTGCGGAAAAACGGTTTTAGAGGGCAAAAGCACCCATCCAAAGTTTCGGAAATTGACGCCCGGAAAGCAAAAAGAAGTGAATGAAATTGTACACAGATATTGTAGAAATGAAATGAGCGAATACGGGTTTCAAATTTTCCGGGAAAAATGGTTGAATGGGGCACGGACACCTACAAGCCTTTGATCACGGAATATCAAAAGTGCCAGTAACAGTATGCCAAACGTGTGTAAAGGATGTGAAGAATTGCAACTAAGCTTTGTGTATGGACAATACGAAAAAAATAAACGAATACTGTTTTTTATTTTCTGCAAAAAAACGGTTTTAGGGTGCTAAAGCCCCCACCTAAAATTTTGAAAGTTGACGCCCGAAAGACAAAAAGAAGTGAACCGAAATGAATGAAATTGTACGCAGATATTGTAAACATAAACTGAGAGAATACGGGTGTCTTACTTTCATTGAAAAAGGGTTGGGTGGGGCAGGGAACCCTCCAAACATTTGATCACGAAATATCAAAAGTGCCAGTAACAGTATGTCAGATGTGTTTAAAGGACAGGAAGAATTGCCACGAAACATTGTGTATGGACAATACGAAAAAAAACGAATACGCTTTTTTATTTTCTGCGGAAAAACGGTTTTAGGGGGCAAATGCGCACATCCAAAATTTCGGAAATTGACGCCCGAAAAGGAAAAAGGAGTGTACCGAAGTGAATGAAATTGTGCACTTATATTGCATATATGAAATGAGCGAATACGAGTTTCATATTTTCCGGGAAAAATACTTGAATGGGGCACGGACGCCTACAAACCTTTGATCACGAAATATCAAAAGGGCCAGTAAGAATATGTCAGATGTGTTTAAAGGACAGGAAGAATTGCCACGAAACATTGTGTATGGACAATACGAAAAAAAACGAATATGCTTTTTTTATTTTCTGCGGAAAAACGGTTTTAGGGGGCAAATGCGCCCATCCAAAATTTCGGAAATTGACGTCCGAAAAGGAAAAAGGAGTGTACCGAAGTGAATGAAATTGTGCACGGATATTGTAGACATGAAATGAGCGAATACGGGATTCATATTTTCCGGCAAAAATGATTGATGGGGCACGGACACCTACAAACCTTTGATCGCAGAATATCAAAAGTGCCAATAACAGTATGTCAGATGGGCTTAAAGGACAGGAGGAATTGTCACGAAACTTTGTGTATGGACAATACGCAAAAAATAAACGAATATGTTTTTTATTTTTGGCGGAAAAACGGTTTTATGGGCCAAAACCGCCCATCCAAAATTTCGGAAATTGGCGCCGGAAAAACAAGAAGGAGTGTACCGAAGTGAATGAAATTGTGCATGGATATTGTAGACAATAAATGAGGGAATATGGGTTTCATATTTTCTGGGAAGAATAGGTGAATGAGGCACGGATACCTACAAACCTTTGATCACGGAATATCAAAAGTTCTAGCAACAGTATGTCAGATGTGTTTAAAGGACAGGAAGAATTGCCACGAAACATTGTGTATGGCCAATACGCAAAAAATGAAGGAATACTGTTTTTTTTTATTTTCTGCGAATAAACGGTATTTGGTTTCAAAAGCCCCCACTTAAAGTTTTGAAAGTTGACGCTCCAAAGGTAAAAGGAAGTGAGCCGAAGTGAATGAAATTCTACACAGATATTGTAGACATAAAATGAGGGAGTACGGGTTTCATATTTTCCGGGAAGAATTAGTTGCGTGAGGCAGAGAACCCTCCAAACATTTGATCACGAAATATCAAAAGTGGTAGTAACAGTATTTCAGATGTGTGAAAAAGAGATGAATTGCAACGAAACTTTGTGTATGAACAATAGGAAAAAATAAACGAATACTTGTTTTATTTTCGAGGGAAAAACGTGTTTTGGGGTGCAAGGGCACCCGTCAAACGTTTTTGAATTTGACCGACCCAAAAAGACAAGAAGAAGTGGACCGAAGTTAATTAAATGTGCACAAATATTGTAGAGGTAAGATTAGGGAATACGGAAAGAAAAAAATGTGGAGCGATTCGTTGAGTGGCGGGAGGAGTGAACCGAAGCGAATGATATTGTATATAGTTATTTTATATGTAAAATAAGGCATATCAACTACAAACACAAATAGTATAGCGTATTTTATAGTATTTCAGGAGGAACGTTTAACCGTTACAATGCTTTTGCGCAAAAAATGTGTCAATTTATTTCCAGTTTGTTGTTGATCTGCCAAATTTGAAGCAAAACGGATAGGGACACTTGAGAAGAAGAAAGGCTTTATTTTACACTGGGTCTATATAATATCTACACACAATTTTATTTGCTTCAGCCCACTCCTTCCTGCGCTATTACGGTAATATTTACTTTTTTCGGATGGGGCCTAGGCCCCAGCACTGTTTTTCCGCAAATATTAAAATACGTTTCATTTATTTTTTGCAAATTGTCTCTATACTAAGTTTCGTTGCAATTTTCCAGTCTTTACGAGGTTCTGCTTATTGCACTTATTTGCGTTTGCTTATTTGCACTTTCGATATTTCGGAATCAACGGTTTACAAGGTCCGTATCTCACTCAACCATTTTTTTTTTAGGAAAATACGAAACACAATTATCTCATTTTACGTCTAAATATCTGCGCACAATGTCATTAAATTCCATGCATTTCTTCTTGCCTTTTGGGCGTCAAATTTCAAAAATTTGGGTGTGTATTTTGTCCCCTAAAACCGTTTCTCCGTAGAAAGTAAAAAACGTATTCGTTCATTTTTTGCGTATTGTCCATATACAATGTGTCGTTTCAATTCTTCATGTACTTCAAGCACTTCTGATATTCTGTTATTAGCACTTTTGATCAAAGTTTTTGAGGGGTATGGGTCCAACCTAAACGGTATTCTTTTTCTCATGAAAAAAGGAAGCACGTTTTCCTTCATTTTATGTCAATAATATCCGCGCACAATTTAATTCACTTTTGTTTACTTAGTCTGGCCTTTAGGCCTCAACTTTCAAAATTTCGGGTGGGGCTTTTCCCCCTAATGTCCTTCAAGCACTCCTGACGTACTGTCATTAGCACTTTTGATATTTCACCATCAGTTTTGGAGGGGTCTGTGTCCCACCCAATCGGTTTTCTTTTTTTTCAGGATAATAAGAATCCCGTGTTCCCACCGATGGCGACGAAGAAAACTTCGCCTGTACAGGAAAAAATGACAGATCTTTTTAATTTTTCCAATCAAAGCTCTTTTAATTGTATATATTCGACGATAACACCTTTGGATCAGAAAAAATGCACTCGCCATGTAATTTTATTACAAAATGACGCGTGTCTGTTTGTTTTATGTCATAGTTCTCCCATATTAACTTTCTATTGATCGGCGACAGTTTCCACTTAAGAGGACTGAATACCGCCGGAATTTTTAAAATGATCCCCATCAATTCATACGGGAAACTATCCCACTTTTTTAGCCGAAACAAGAGGGAATTTCAAGGTTATGATTGTATTGATTTCTTCTGTGTAATTATTAGGTTGTCTGTATCTTAGTGAAAGTTAATTTATTTGGTACGCAAATTTAATATTATTTAAAATAGAAAGAAAAATGTGCTAGTGAAGATCAAAAGCTAAGGAGATCTATTTCTGCTTGGAAATTGAGAGAAACCTAAAAGCTAAGGACAAATTACATTATCTTAGGGAAACGTATGATGCAGTACTAACGCAATAGGTTAACATTTGTAAGTGAAATTAGTAGAATTCAAATCGTTAATTGCTCGTTTTTCGTAACTGCATCTTATATTGCCATCTAGTGGCAAGCATGGTGGAAAGACTACAAGGTGGTTGCATGCGCATGTCGCCTGTAGTGCTTTCATTGCTGTGACGTCATTTGGTTTGCAAGGGACAACGACAAAAGGCGCAGCTTTAAGTGACAAGTGGAAATTCTTTGTTACTTTGTTCTGTTAAATGATATTGAGAATGCCCAACTTTGCAGTGTACGGCTGTAATAATTACTACAGAAAAACTAAAGGAACTAACATAAAATATTTTAGATTTCCTCAAGAAGAGGGGGAATGTCTTCTGAAATGGATTTTAGCTTGCAGGCGACAGGACAAAATAAACGTAAAATATGGTAAGTTTAACATAAAAATAATAAATAAATGCAATGTTAAATGAAATTCTATAAACACGATTTCATTATGTAGTTTTCTTTTAGTATTAGTAATATGTAATCTATATATATAAAAGAGAACGTACAAATCCTTTGTTCCCTCATCACGCTAATACGGCTGAACCAATTTCTTTTATTTTTGGGGGGTTATTAGGATTTGGACCCTAGATGGTTTTTATCATATCACTTTAATTTTTAATTACCAGTGTCTTGAGATAATTGACCATTCAAGTGTCCATAACGTACAAATCCTTTGTTAGATCATCATAGGTAAAAATAAACGTATTTATATGCAACCCGCATGACCGTGTCACTCGGCGGGTTAACATAAATGACAGGCGCTATAATGTTAACATTTACTGCAATCACTTGAAAGCGAAAAAGTAAAAATTATCTAAGTAACAAAGTTTATTGCGTTCCGGGGTGACCGCAGCGAAGCGGGGCGGGTTAACATAAATGACAGGCGATATAATGTTAACATTTAATGCAATCTTCTATGGTTTTTATCATATCACTTGAAAGCGAAAAAGTAAAAATTATCTAAGTAACAACGTTTATTGCGTTCCGGGGTGACCGCAGCGAAGCGGGGTGAACGCTGCTAGTAGTAATATATACAGTGCCTTGTGTTGATTCTGCATACAAAAGTCCAATAGTACGATTTAAAAGGACGAACTTCGAGGTAAGACCCGGATTCGAAATCATGAGGGAAGGGGAGCGACAGAGGTGATCATTTCTATCATCATTTCCTTCTACACAGGGGCGGATCCAGGACGGACTTCTAGGGGGGTCGGTGGGCTGTAATACTGATACTTAGAGCTACTTTTAAGGGCTCCAAACTCTGGGATGGGTTTTATTTATATATATAAAATAAGAAAGTTTTCCTATTTTGGGGGGAGATCGCCCCTGGAACCGCCCCTGCTTCTACATAAGATATTGAGACAAAATTTTCCGTACAGAGGCAGGCATGTAACTTGAGAAGGGAGTCACGATGTTCTAGGGGGCGTTACCTCCCTCGAGTTACGCATATGAAAAGCATTGAACGTGTTCAGGTAGTTCAGATTTCATTTTATTCTGAAGGTTTTCATTCCCTGTAGCCTCGGTGCTGAAACGGTACGTTGCACTTCAAATTAACTAACGAATGGAAGGTTCGTAGTAACGATTAACGGTTACAAAGATATATAGCAACGTATTAGATCAAGATAATAAAGTATGCACCTAGCATGTCAGAGCGACATTGTCGGGACATTTTTACACTCAGATTTTGAAATTTTTGTTCATTTTAATCATAACTTTGGATAATTATATATACATATTTAGGGGTTCCCTCCAGAATTACAAAATTAAGAATGACTGCAGTAAATACAGAAATATGGTAAATTCTCAACTAATCAAGGCAGCACAGAGGCTCAGTGGCAGAAGGCTCACGTCTGGTGCAAGGGGTACTGGTTCACTTCCCGGTCAAGTGAGTTTGTGGTGGACAACATCGTGTCCGTGAGCTTTTCGGTACACTCCTGCATTCTCATTCCACCAAATTCTACATAATCATTCACTTGCATTTATCGTTTGTCTTCTTTAGTCCACGGGACGTAATCATGGGACATTAAACTAATAATTTCAGTTTTTTGTACAATCAAAAGAAAGCTATTTGTTTTTCATATTAAATAATCCAAAAACTAATTTAAGATGAAACAAGCAAAACAAAAAAATTTCCTTTCATTGTATCCAAGGTATATCTATTATTATACACTAAACAGTTATTTTGCACAATAAAAAGCAAAAAATGATACAACAAATATTTACTTTCCTAGTAATTCTAACAGTGCTAACTGCACTTATCACTGTTTCCCGTATTTGTTGTAAATATTTTGTCAAGTGATGTGTAACCACTCTACTTCCTCGCTATCAACTTCTTTACCCGGTCCTATAAAATTAACTACAAAACGAGATAAGAAGCGCTGGTATCAATAAATCAGGAACTCAGTATTAGAAGAGATTAAAACAAGGTTCAAAAGTTTGTGTTTTTAGAATAAAATGTTAGAAAAATAATTATAATATACTGGTTATGTATCATAATCAGTATCACATATCAGCTTTGTCTAATGGCAATATAGAAAAGAAGAGAGAACATATTCCCATACTTTAAAATGCTGTAATGTGCACTCCTCCACTTACTTAACAAACCTTCATAAGACGACATTAACTATCATGACAGTGTTTCCCCTAGAAAACAGGGGGTGTAACATCAACTTTCCTCTACTTTTACTATTCCATTTCGTGCATGTTGAATTATTTTTTTTCCTAACAGATATTTCAAGAAATACAAGACTATATTAAGAAAGAAAAATGTGAGGAAAACGCACTTATATAAATAAATAATTATAAATAAATAAATAAATAAATATGGAATGCATTAATGACACACTGTGTTATAGACTATTTAAGCCTATACATGCTCAAGTGTATTAACCAGGGGCGTCATTTCGGACTTAGCTTGGGGGGGACAGGGCACCACCGACATAAGACTTTCGCATTTTGTACTAGTATATTAGTAGACAATCGATTAAAGTATATGCATTCCTCAAACTCTTGGGGGAGCAATTTCACCCTCCTGCCTCCCCCCTAAATGACACCGCTGCTTTAGATGTTAGAAAAAAGAAAAGAAAGAAAATGTAGTGAGCAATATTGGCTTGTTCAAGCTTCAAAGTTGTTTAATATGAACTGATATTGCTGTTTCTTTTGCTATTGTAAATATCTTCCTTTGAGTTCACTTAGCTTATTAATTGATCACATTACGTTTATATAATTAGTGTTTGTACTAAAATTTTCTCTTAGTTGATCACTACAAATACAAGAGAAATTTGCGTGTGAGATACCAGCAAGCAAGCGCTTGTTAACAGTTAATCTGCCTGCCTCTCGCTGGCCACGTTTGGGACCAAGATGACGTCATGCGCCAGAGCGACAAGAATGTAGCTCTGCATTGCATCCACCTTGTAGTCTTTCCACCATGGTGGCAAGCAACATAACTCAGTGATGAGTGGATGTTGATCTCGCGGAGGAATATCAAGCTCGTATGTTTCTGCTACTCTCAAGCGCTAAATTCAAAGTTCAATACCTGTGTGGAAAAAAATCATGCCACGAATAAGTAAAAAAGATCGTTACTTTTTATCAACGAAGAGAAAGAAGGAGATTGAACTTAAAATCTTGGAGAGAAGAACAAAATATTGTAAGCGAAGTTCAACGTAAAATATACAATATAATTTTTGTCATTATAAAGAAACCTTGAATGTAGGTTGGAAGAATCACTCAGAAGTTTCAGCTTGTATTTGTTTCAGGCGGGCTTGCGTGTGGTGTTCTGAGTGCGACACAGTCACTATTATATCAGCTGAGCGGAAAAAAGAGAAAAACAGCTCGCACAATCAGCGAGTTGTTATTATTCGCACTATATTTACCTTTTAGTTTCTTACTATATTATTGTTTATAACTAAGCCATGACCTTCTGTGCAGATCACAATCATCTGCAATAATCAGTGCCAGATCTATGGGAAAGGAGCGAACGCTGCGAGCAGCAGTTTAGGGGACGACAAACTGCAAAAGTAAAAAGTAAAAGCTCCTAAAAGGGAAATCCAATCACCTATTGAATTCAATTTGACCTAAACTTCTTTCAAATTTCAATAACAGTGTGCTCATACATTTGTAAAGTTAATGCATACAACCTACCTTCCTCTGCAATTCAAAATAAGTAGACAGGTCTCCATTGAAAATTTTAAAAAATTGACTACATCATGAGAGACCATGGTGGCCGTCACGTTGGCTAGTCGTGTCGTGTAGAGTGGAGCGCAGTGGCTCAGTGGTAGAGCGTTCACCCCCGGTGCTTGCGATCCCTGATTCGATCCCAGATCGCGCCGTATGGACTTTGTGGTGGACAAGCACCGTGTTCGTGGGTTTTCTCGGGGTTCTCCCGTTTCCTCCCACTTTCTTCATTCCGCCATTTCACTCATCTCTCATCAACACCGTCTCCTTTAGCCTAACCGGCAAAACCGTGGGACGTAAAACTTAAAGATTTCATTTCATTTCATTTCGTGTTGTGTAGCTAAAAAAAAAAGACGACTCTTCTCTTTACTGCCCTGATCCTGGCCTTCAAACTTTTTTCCTTCTATCGAAGCCAGGATTGTGTATTTGGGAAAAGTTTCAATGTTGACGATTGCTAGTGGTAAAAGCGATTCATCCACCGTTCTGTTGGAAACGGAGGCGGGGCCGGTGGAAAGTGCCGCAAAATTTTACGTTGCACCAATGGGAAAATATCTAGATTCGACACTACCAATCTATATATGTAAAATTGAAAATAACTATGTTTGTGAGTATATCTCCTGAACCGCCCAACCGATCTCGATCAAATTCTTAACATGGACGAGTTTCATGGCTGGGCTGGTTTTAGGATATTCACTTTGATGATAGAACTGAGGGGAGGAGGAGGGGTGTAAAAAATAAATAAAACTTAATAATTCCTGAACCACTAGACCGATCTTGATCCAATTTTCAATATACCTGTGTTTCAAGCCTGAAATCGTTTTTATGATTTAAATTTGACGGATCACCGTGAGGGAGGAGAAGGATTGGGAGACATATACAACTCAATTTATATAAGACTTAAAGTGACTATTTTGTAACTTAATAACTCTTGAACTATCTGACTGATCTCAATCAAATTTTCAAGATATAAGATGTTTGGATCTGGAAACATTTTTCTAATTTCACTTCAACGGTAGATCCTAGGGGAGGGGAGGGGAGGGAGATGTATAAATAAAAACTAATAAAACATAATAACTTTTGAACCACATAACCAATCTCGATTAAATTTTCAACATATATGAAGTCGGGCCTTGGGTGTTTTTATCGTTTCACTTTGACGAGTCAACGTTGGAGAGGAAGAGGGGGAAATATATATGTAAAAAATTAAAATAAAAATGACTATCTTTGTGACTTCATCACTCTTGAAACACCTGACCGATCTCAATCAAATTTCCATCATACATGAATTTAGAGACAGGAATTGCTTTAGGCTATTCACTTTGACGAAGGAAAGTAGCGGAGGGGAGGGGGAGAAAAAATTTAAAATAATCAAAAATGACAGATATTAGTGTTGAATCCATAGTTTTCGGTGTCGATGAGAGAAACAGTGACACTCCTGATGTCGTTTCAATCCAAGTTCAGCCCTGATGGTTGAGGAGCGGGAGGGTACAACGTAGGGGAGAGGGATAAACATTTAAAAAAAATCGAAAATGACTAATATTAGTGTCGAATCCATAGCTTTAGGAGTAGCTGAGATTAACAGTGACAATTCTGATGCCGTGTGCCGAAGCACGTAGGAGAGATAGGGGAGCTATATAATAATAATAATAATAATAATAATAATAATAATAATAATAATAATAATAATAATAATAATAATAATAATCGAAAATGACTAGTATTAATGTCTAATCCATAATTTTCGGGATCATTCTGATGAACTGTGACATTTTCGATCCGGTTTAAATGCAAAATCAGCTCAGCCACTTGCAGGAAGGGGAGAAAGAGAAATATAAAAATTGGCGATAATGACCACTACAGTGTCGAATTTATAGTTTTCTGGGTCGCTTAGATGAACAGTGGTACTTTCGATCCTGTTTAAATTCAAATTCAATCACACAACTTGGGGGAGGTGGAGAAAGAGATATTGAAAAATGATCGAAAATGACCGACATTAGTGCTAAATACACATTTTTGGGGAGTCGTTGAGATGAACAGTGACACTTTCGATGCCATGGCTCGCAACATGGCGGAGGAGGAAATATACATATAAATGACAGAAAATGACTAATGTTAATGTCATGATTTTTGGGATCTTCGAAATGATCAATGATCTTTCCGATGCTGTTTCAATCGATGCAATTCAAAACAAAAACAACGTATTTCAAGGGTACTAAACACACGGAATACAGAGTTGTGCATTTTAATTTTAATTTCAACCCAGCGAAGCGGGTAATATATGTTAGTAATACTAATAAAGCTCGGGCACTGTCCTTTCTCTATTTCAAAACCAGCAACAAATCTTTTTTCTATACCTGTTACTGTAGTATATTTTTGTTTTGTGTTTATATAAAACACCAAGGTTATAAAGGATGGTCTATTTAATGTGGGTTCGGAGTAGGGATGGCCAGACGGATCCGGAATTTCGGATCTTGGATCTGGATCCGGAATTTCGGATCTTGGATCCGGATCCGGAATTTCGGATCTTGGATCCGGATCCGAAGTTTTGTATGTTGAATCCGGATCCGAAACTTTGGATCTTGGATCCGGATCCGAAGTTTCGAATATTGGATCCGGATATTCGGTTCATCTATCCACACTCGAAATTTCGAAGTTCAGATTCGGACTCCTGATTTGAATATTTTAGGCCTTAGATTGAGACTCAGAACTAAAATATCCATATGTATAAAATTGACTAGGTAAATTTTATCTAACTCAGTGGGAAGACAATTCAATTTAAATGACAAAAGATTACATGAAAATCTCATTTTCACATTTTTCGGGGTTAGACCACTGTTGCGCACACCCCATCATTTAGTCTTTAGTATATCTTTAAACGTACTACAAGTATGCCACTTTCATCTCAAGTCAGTAAGTGTATAGATCTGCCTTTTGTTATATATTAATCGAGTTAGGATTAAAACTCGATTGTTTGTGAGACCTATGATAATATTTTCAGAATGAGTTATAACGTTGAAAAACTGCATAGTAATGCTGCATATTTTCTTTGTGCCACATTGGAATTTAATGTAGTCTATCTTATACAGTCAGCTCTTATGATTAATTCAATGATCTGAACTCCTGCAGCATTACGCTAAAATCATGGATGCCTTTGAATTTTCGTCATTATTTCTATTTTTAATTACGAGCAAAATAAATATTATAAGCGGCATTTTACATAATACATATAAACGCAGTTCAGTCAGTTGATTGTTTAAAGTTTATAGCAAAGCTATTACATTGCTAAGACACTGGAGGCCTTAGAACAAAATCCATGGCTTTCCCATAAAATCTTAAATTTCTCTATATAAAAAGGGCAAAGTCCTGAGTGAGTGAGTGACAGATCACCGTACAGGCCAAATCGCTTAAGCTACAAACGTGAAATTTGGACAGTTTATAGGCTTTGTGACGTAGGATACTACTAAGGAAGGACTTTGGGAAATTCGACGAGAAAGGGGGGAAATGGGGTGGAAAATAATGATGATTCTTGACGTTAGATACTTCAAATTTGGTATTTGGGTTTCTCATTGAAAATAATTTGATACTTGTTAAAGTGCTTTTTGATATTTAAATTAGAAGGGGCAGGGAAGATGTAGAAAGTAAAAGAACGGGTGGTAATTGCAATTATTGCAATTAGTATAATAATATGCCTATATCTTGGAAACTTAAAGGGTTAGAAACATGGAATTTGGTATTTAGACTTCTCGCTTAAAATAATTAAATACGTATTTTTTTTATTTTATTTGGTCCAGAAGGGAAGAAAAAGGGCGAGAAGAAAATAAAGTGGAGATTAGAATTATTGTATTAATATGTTCAATCATTTAAGGTTAGAGACTTGAAATTTGGTATTTGCATTTCTCATTGAAAATAATTTGACATGTGTTTCAGTGTTTTTTGACGTTTTAGTAAAAAGGAAAAGAGAAGAGATGGAAAGGAAAGAGGGTGGGGATTGTAATTATTATAATAACATGTCGATATCTGGGAACCTCTGAAGGTTAGGAGCATAGAGTTTGGTATTTGGACTTTACATTTGAAATAATTAGGTATGTACTTAAGCGTTTTTTGATGTATGTCTTAGAGGGGAAGAAAAGATTTTTATATCTCGGAATCCTGGAATGTTAGAGAAATGAAATTTGTTATTTGAACAAAAATTCGTTATGAAATGAAATCTTTGAGTTTTACGTCCCACGCTTATGCCGGTTAGGCTAAATGAGACGGTGGTTATGAGAAATAAATGAAATGAAGAAAGTGGGAGGAAACGAGAAAACCCCGAGAAAACCCACGAGCACGATGTTTGTCCACCACAAAGTCCACACGGCACGAGCTGGGATCGAACCAGGGACCCCACGCACCTGAGGTGAACGCTCTACCACTGAGCCACCGCGCCCCCTTAAAAATTCGTTATGTTTGCAGGCGTATGATGTGCGAGGCCGTAGACCGAGCAAATGTGTGGGCTGGGGGGAAAGCCCCCATGTACTCGCACTGAAATTCGGTATGTCTCGGGATACCAGAATGTTATTACATACAATTTGATATTTGAACTGAGATTCGGTATGGTTGTAGGTTTACGAGGTACGAGGTCATAGGCCGATCAAATGAGATATCAGAGGGTCTAAGGGCAAATCCCCAGACATTTCTTTTTAAATTGATTATGATTAGAGGCTTTAGTGGTGCGAGGCCCTAGTAACGGGGGTCTAGTGGCAAAGCCCCCAACTAGCTGAGGTCTATTAAGTACATAAATGTATTTGCGTAATGACTGGAAATTGCATGTATGCCTGTGGACAAAATTGCATAAGTAGCCACGAGAAATGACAATCCTTTAAGATAAAAATTTTAAAAAGCTACCAAAATGTACTCTTGAATGAGTTGTATATTATGTTTGCGCAGGGCCGAATCCAGAACGGACTCTTGGAGGGGGCGGATGGATTCTTAGGGGGCGGTTGGGGATGCTAGCAGAGAAAAATTACTTAGATGATCTGAAATTGCCACAAATTACTACTAAAGTACACTGTTAATGGTGGCGCTGGGTAGAGGCGAACAACTTTTCGCCCTCTCCCTGCATCCGCCTATGTGTTTACATGAATGATATAGCTCCTTATACAACCTATGCAAAGTTAATAGTAGTGGATTACTAATTACAAAGATACGTGTTACTGCTCGAGGCTCCATATGGTATTTTGTATACACATACAGTACGTTAATAAATTGATTTTGATACATTAATTGCCATTTAGAACTTCTTCTCTACTACAATTCTTAATTCTAAGTGGAGTGGTATGGTCACAGAGAAACGTATTTTTAAAGAAAGAAAAAAATCTCATCAAGAGCAAGAAAAGGAAGTTGCTCCTTAATTTGATTTGATCTATATTTTATGGGCTGTTCTATTAGCAATGGCCTAGCCCATCACGACTAGGAAATGGCCTCATTCAGTGACCACAATAACTCAGAAAGAATTAGAAAAGTAAGCAGCCTGAGTCTAATGAAGAAGCTTGGGCTTGAGACTAAGGTTTCATCCCAGCATTTGACTAGTGTTACAGAAAACAAAGGACAAATTTCCATCAGGACGACCGCTTTAAAAAAGATTTACTACCTTTTCGGTCAAGTATTTCTACTAGAATCGAATCTGACAATGAGATTGCTCTCACCTAAGTCGACAGTTTTACTCAATCAAAGGACCCTCTGTAAGTTCTCGTCAAAAATAAAAGTTCTATTTGCCTCGCTTTTTTGCTGTATTCCTATAGATATAAAGGCAACTCCTCAGGAAAAAAATATTTCGACGACACTGATAACGATTTCAAGAAAGTAGAGCCAAAATACCGCACATGCTTATAATGGAGTATATGGGTACTGTTATATTCGGATTTTTGTAGGTACCGTCCACAACTCTGAAATCAATGATTTGCACATATGATGTGCATCAGAGTACGGGACAAATAATATGTAGAAACGAAAGTAGTGTTATGTTTCCTTTGGCTGATACAGAGTGTTGAAATTGGGCACCATCCGGTAGTTCAATAGACTGTATGGGAGAGTATTTGGTGGCTGGGAATTGTATTACGTACCATCAGCGCCTCCGAAATGCAGATCAAGATGATGTGTTGTTCCTCCCGAAGGTCCCTGGGCAAGGTGAACCCACGATGGTTTGCCATTGCCTGCCATGAGATGATGACGTCCGAAGGATGGAACCGACAATTGAACTAGGAATCCGGACTTCCTCTGTCCCCACCGGGAATCGAAAATGGGATTCCTTGATTACAAGGCGAATAGCTTATCCATTCATCCACCGGGGACACATTCGTACAAATAAGAACATTGGCATATTATGATATTTAATATTACGAAATAGAAAATAAAGTGTTTAGGTCTGTTTCACACACGCACACACACACCGACACACACAGACACACAAATAAGGCATCAGAAACATAAAGATCACAAAGTGTGAAATTCTATGGAAATGGACAATATTGTCTTTAGATATGAATGACAACACCACGATTAGTGGTCAAAATGTGCCGCAGATCTCTTTATAACAAAAGTTAAGTCATGCCTGGATCTTCATTACCGTGTGTCCTTAGTGTCGAGAAAAATACCACTTAGGTGCGAAGATGGAAAATGAAGAGTTTCATAACGAGCAACACCAAGATACCAAAGAACGGAAGCCACATGCGAGCAACATTCGAGAACACGAGCTCCACTGGGGCATTTGCAGTACGATCCAAGAATAGCGTCGGCTCCTGATTTTTCTGGATTATATTCAATAAAACGTGTGTACTGCAAACTCTGTACATGTCGAGATTGAATTTGAAACCTCAGGATGTGTGGAGTGATATGCAAATGGAACAGTGAAAAACTACCATCAGATTTCATGTGCTCTGCTGCATATGCTTGAGCATTTTGGATTTGATAAATTCCAAGCGTGATTTTGAATAAGTCTTCTTCTGTCAATCGAGGGAAGTCAGTAATTGACGATCCGTCATACGGTTCCCAAATTTTGCTGAGCGTTTGTCAATGTCACCGGATGTCTGTAGTTTCTTTTGTAGTTCGTTTGTTAAACGAGAACGTGATAAGATTTCAATACCTTCGTCAGACTTTTCTGGTGCATCGTTGGTCAATGGAAGCGCAAACTGATTCTCTAAGGCACCTGCAATGAGTAAATACTCGCGTAAGTAGGGAAGAACCGCAATTGGAACCCTATCCCTAAACATCTTGTACTTTATTTTGAGATGGCCATTTTTCGCTTCTACACGCCCTTTCTGACAATACGGGATTGGGTTGCAACCAGGCAGTCATGCTGCTTCTTTCCCTTTTCTAAAAGACATGGCATTTTCGCAATGATCCTTGCCTCCTCCAACACCGTCATGGAATCTCGGAATTCCCTATAAACCGAAACGCAGTCCCCTTGTTGTAAGAGCTGGTTTAAACCATTCGCTTCTTCGGCGAACATAGAGTTTGCAATACTAGCATCATTATTTACACCAACATATGAACCAAGAATGTCAACAATGTACCCGCTGGGTGTAATGATCATCATGGGTTTCACTAAAGGACGTAATTTTTGCACACTATACAGACGATTTGGAGAGTGTAGTTCGCCGATTTTTCGGTGTAAATGTATGTTCCGTCAAAGACTAAAACGAGCTTGCCATCCCCTACCCCTAAAGTTTGCGGACCCAAGCTGGAACCTTGCTCAAAAGAAACGAACGAGATAAATACTTTGAACCCAATACGGACGGTACAAACTACCTCATCAAAGCCTGTCTGACTGATTTCAATGCGCTTGACACACTTCCGTGGCATGGATATCCAAATTTTGCTCGAAAAAAGTCATTGCAACGATCATGCCTGAGTTTCATTAACAACATGTCCAGTCTGGTTTTAACGCTTGTAACACTGCTGTTATGTAAGGTGTCGCAGAAGCTGCACAGCACAGTCAACTGTTCATTGTTCAATCCTTCTATTCAACTATTAACTGTTCTTCAGGAATTTCTGCGAGGTTTACCTTCATGTGCATAGGCACAGTTGACGTATCTTCAACTTTGAGACCCGATCCCTGACTACCCATTTCTGGTTATTTCTGCACAGTTCTCATATAAGAACTTGTCTTTATGTAGCATGATGTACTGTTGACGGACCGAAACACTGGAATGGCTTACCTTTGCTCCCACGCATGTGACTAATCGCTTGAAAGAACTCACTTCCACACACCGGGCGTTTTCTTTGCCCTCTAAACCATAGTTCACACACGGAACATTGTCGATGTTTATCCGTGCTTCCAACGGAAGGCATTTGACACGCACGTCAACAAATTCTTTTAAAATGAATAATATGGTTTTTGCATTACACATTTCCACACTGGCGAACACTACTAGAAAATAACACCAATTAGTACACAACAACAAAGTTAGCATAAATGTCGCGAGAAACAGAACAAAAACAAAAGTCACTGGACAAAAGCATGCAGGAATTGCAACTTCTTGCAGGCACAATCAAATAGGCACAACACACGAATCGATCATCAACTACTTGCAGTCACTAAAGACGAGTAAGCTACTACAGAAATCAACACCTTCACAATGACGCTTCTACTGTAGTTCCCTTTGTAGAGGCAGCCCCGCAACAGACAGATAGCGAATATGAAGCGAATGTTTGCATATACACAACCTCAAACGTCCGGATCGGTCAAACAGAACATAATGCCACTGACGTTTTAAACTATTATTTGCCCCTTACCCTGCTGTACATCATAATATGACAATGGTCTTATTTGTCAGAATAAGTCTCCGGTGGATAAGTGGATAAGCTCTTCGCTTGTACTCAAGGGATCCCAGGTTCGGTTCCCGGTGGGGACAGAGGAAGTCCGGATCCCTAGTTCAATTGTCGGTTCCATCCTTCGGACGTCATCATCTCATGGCAGGCAAAGGCAAACCTTGCCCAGGGACCTTCGGGAGGAACAACACCTCATCTTGATTTGCATTTCGGAGGCGCTGATGGTACGTAATACAATTCCCAGCCACCAAATACTCTCCCATACAGTCTATTGAATACCAGATGGTGCCCAATTTCAACACCCTGTATCAGCCAAAGGAAACATAACACCACTTTCGTTTCTACATATTATTTGTCCCGTACTCTGATGCACATTATATATGCAAATCATTGATCTCAGAGTTGTGGACGGTACCTACAAAAATCCGAATATAACATGTAGTTTCCCATATACTCCATTATAAACATGTGCGGTATTTTGGCTCTACTTTCTTGAAATCGTTATCAGTGTCGTCGAAATATTTTTTTCCTGAGGAGTTGCCTTTATATCTATAGGAATACAGCAAACAAGCGAGGCAAATAGAACTTTAATTTTTGACGAGAACTTACACAGGGTCCTTTGGAGTAATTGTGACATATTAAGGCACGAAAACCAAATATCAACAGAATGAAGAGAAGGCAAGGCTGTCACACGATCAGATACCAAAAGTGTCTTAAAATCTTATTTTAAGCATAGGAATGAAAAACACTTTGTCAATAATTTCGAAAATTTTGCTGATTCGGAACACCCGAATTTTCTGACACGGAGTTTCGAATCCGGATCCAAGATCCGGTTTTTCAGGTCTGGATCCAAGATCCGAAATTTCGGATCCGGATCCAAGATCCGGTTTTTCGGATACCGGATATCCGAACCCAAGTGGATCCGAATATCCGGATCCAAAAATATCCGGATCTGGCCATCCCTAGTTCGGAGCTTGAATCTGATAGGCCGTTACCAACCATACTATCACGCCTCCAGGAAAACTGGATTACAGGGCAGAGTCTAAAGCAAGAAATTTATACTTCTCTTGCTAAACAAATCTTTAGTTTGCATACCAGTCATAGCACATGTTTAGTTTTTTTTTCAACGAATCTGTATGAAACAAGATCTGCAAATGACATAGGACTGAAATTTGAACTTACACCAGGAGTCGAATTTGGTATCATTCTAACAAAAAAATCCTAATGCCTGACTACTTTAATGCTCATATTTTATTATCATGTAAAAATATAGGGTGAGCCCCCTAAACTCCCCGTAGATACTGGTTTGTGTGATCCCCCACCCTCGAACGGAATTTTCTGGGAGAAAGCATCTATTCTTCCTTTTGTCTGTCTAGGCGAGTTTTGTCTATTCAGGTGTGTACCGTTGATGATTTTGCGAGGTTTTCCAGGGACAAAATTCCCCTCGGAGTTGTATCTCCTACGGTGCTCAATATGAGTTGAGTTGATTTTATCGTCCCTTTCAGCAGCGAGGCTATATGAGACGGGACCTACTGATTAAACGTGAAATCCGAACCACATGAGCTCTAGCCGGAATCGAACCCGAGTCTCTCACGCCCAAGGGGCGTACTCTAACCACTTAAACACGAAGAAGCTCGGTGCTTATATTAGTAAAGAAGAAAACACATTATGGGAATTTCAGTGCACACAACTAAGTATGACGACTGCTAAATAAATATTTTTCATCTTGAATATATTGTGATAATTTTCAATCTTATTTGATAATGTCATTTTTTAAAAAATAGCAATCTCTTTTGTGTAACTCACTACAGTATACAAGTTAAATTTCAGTCAGTGTGCAAAAGAGGGGAAGTGACTACAACGTACGATGTACTTTGTTGTAAGCCGATGAACAAAACCTTTCTTGTAAAATTCAGCGTTGCAAAGAACCTGTGATTGACTGATAGCTACACATAAATTGACAGAGTGAAAGTCTTAATTTTAGTACTGAAGCTGCCTCAGGCTAAAAGCAAGCTGCCCCTAGGCGTTGTTTTATGCCTTGTAACATTGTGTTAAGAAAATCAGACACAAGGTCAGTTGTCAGTTGCTTAGTTCTTTGTAAAACAACTGATAAGGTTAGTTTTCTCTTATACAAAATTATATTTCCCAATTTGTTGTTTGAAGTCTCTTTATTCCTTATAAAAACCAATATATCCAGATTTATATTTATCATGAATATATATTTATCATTCAAATCCTTTATTATTATTATTAGTAGTAGTAGTAGTAGTAGTAATATTAATAATAGTAGTAGTAGTGGTATTATTATTATTATTATTATTATTATTACCGCACAATATTTTTCGTTAGTCCTTACAGCAATTAATACTTAGCAGCAGGTGAAAAATGCGTGGGAACACGGGGCAGCCCGCCCCCCACCACCAAAAAATGTGTACGGCATCCCCCCAGTTCCTTAGAAATTACCATGGGCAAACATAGGCATGGGGGACGGGGTGACGTCATGCCACTACCTACCGTCCTCCTACCTTTTCAGATGATTCCATCCCATCTCGCCTAATCCCACCTCGCCTAACGATTTATCAGCCACTAATATTTCTAAGATAAAAATGTCCGCCATTTTAGCTGAGATGGAAATTCCCATTTTGCCTAATCCCATCTCGCCTAATATGGCGGTAGGATGCAAGGAAGGAATTTCTGTACTAAAGAGGGAATTCCTCTACTAGCATTTTAACCAAATATTTCAATCAAAATTGGCAATCTCTGTCAACTATAATATAAATATATAATAATTACTATACAAGAAAAAGCATAGAGGATGTCGATCTAGTTAATTTAGTTCACTTTTGGTTTGTTTTGGGAATACTGGAGATTGATTGGCAAACAGGAGCTAATCAGAAACAGGATAGAAATATAGAGGGTGTTTCAAAACAACACCGACAACGTTTAGGAGCTGATTCCTGATAAGACAACCTGGGTGCACAAATACTTCCTCTTGGCGCTATGACCAGCCAAAAACCTGTCGGAAAATGCTCAAAATGTAACTCGAGAACAAAAGGTCGGATCGAAGTTGGGGAAAGAAAGTGCATATTATTTTTAGCCATAGCTTCCATTAATGCACAACTCGATATACTACAGGGGCAGCACAATGATCACACCAAAGAAATTGAAGAATTATTGGGATATTTTATGAAACGTTGACTGAGGCAAGCTAACTACAATAAAATACGATATTTCAACTAATAGGAATCTTAGAACACGGTCGAAGTTACAAGAACATCGTTAAAATTATAAAAAGGGAAGATGCACATATTTGATTGATCTACTTTGTCTCAGTATAGAATTGACTATCGAGAAAGTACTGAAATTATTTGAAGTCCATAAAGTTTAAATGTTATGCCTTCTAGGCTAATGACGACAGAGATATCACGCATGGCTATGGGGTAGCGTGTGCGACTTTCGCATAGAAGACCCGGCTCCGATTAGCGGCGGGAGCACAAGCAGTTCGGATCTCACGTTAATCCGTAGGCTCCATGTCTCATGTAATTTTGCAACCGAAGGGACGCTAAATTAAAATCCGATCCAATAATAGAGAGAAATAATAGATGGAAGCTATTTTTTGGGAAATAGTTCGTAAAAGAAAAATGTAGGACAAAACAGGCTAATCCCGAGAAATCACACGGGTACCATGGTATCCACTACAAACTTTTATAGTCTGGGATCGAACAAGGTCCATCCCGCACCAGAATTAAGCGTTCTATCACTAAGTCACCCTGCTCCTACTTTGGAAGAAACACTATGATTCTGACAAATGTACCGATATACTAAATGTTGTGTGTGATAAACCAACACACAAAAAGGACAAACGGTCAGAATGTGGGATTCGTGGAGTTTTCTTGTGAAAATGATAAGTACGTTTTTCTATGACAGTTATTCTTAACTGGATGCCTGCGTCTCTTAGGGATTGGGGGAGGACACGGTGACTCAGTGGTAAACAGCTTACCTCTGGTACGTGGGGCCTCTGGTTCGATCCACAGCCAAGATACTTTGTGGTGGACAGCATCGTATCGTGTGTGGGTTTTCTGAGGATACTCCAATTTCCTTCCACATTCTCATTTCATCATATCTTCCATCAAACATTCATTCACTTGCCATAATCATTGTCTCCCTTAGATTAAAGGGCATAATCGTGGTTCGTTAAAATGAAATTCTTTATTTCATTTTACAGGGGTTGCTTACAGTTTGTCGGTGGGTTACCGTTAATAGGTAGTATTACTGATACTATTATTTGTATGGTAGAAAGATTCTATGAAGCTCATAATTTTCGAAAGGCTGAGAACTACAATTGTACGTTGATTGTAAGAAATACTAAAGGTAGGATCTAAATTCGATCTTTGAGTCTTTTTAGCATTACACTGGTCTGCATGAAAATCCTCCCACGAGGGTGAAAGGGTGTACCGGATAGATTTTGAGACGCTGATTACGAATATCTCATCGAGAAATTTCCGGCACGTAAGTATTTTTTTTTTTTTTTTTTTGGCGGGGTGCTATTTCCATAATTGACAGAAAAATCGTATTTTTCGTATTTAATATGTTCTTATCGTTTTCGAGTGCATAATTCTGGATTTTTGCAAGGGTGAAAGGGTATACCGGATAGATTTCGAGAAGCTGATTACAAACATATCATCGAGAAAGCTCAAGCTCGTTTTTTTCTGCGGGGTGCTGTTTCCATAATCGACAGAAAATCTTATTTTTCTTATTTAATATATGTTTTCCGGGTTTGGAGTGCATAATTCTGAATTTTTACCTTACTCCAAGAACTGTTACTAGGCTATATTCCAGGAGCATTCTTTTGTCTAGCTCACGACCCCCGGAAACGTACCCCCTTTTCTTGGGTTGCAAGGATTTCTTGCCGTTCCACATTGCATACACTAGAACCTAAGCGAGACCGAGAAAGGTTTAGCAATTAACTTGCGATCATTTGTCGGCTCCCTTTTGTCTACACGACAGACAGATTGTTGAAAAAGGCGCCAAGACATACACCACGTTGTCGCGAGAAATAAAAATTTCAATTTCGAATTGATCTTTGTATTAGAAAGTGGTGTTACGCTGTGTCTGTGAATACCGTAGGTGAAAAATATTTCTGCCTGAAATATTGACGTTTGTGTTAAACGAACATGCCGAGGACTTGCAACAATTCGACAGATTCATTCTGCTACATATGTGGGGAAGTGATTTTCAAGCTACAAAGTAGGCCATTCTCATCGTTCCTGAAGACAGCCTACCATCTGTACTTCGGGTGTAAAATCGGCAACCAGGATCGCGTTTCGGCTCCGAAACAAAGTTGTAACTCGTGTGCGCGTACTCTCACAGGATAGTTGAAAGGTACACATAAATCGATGCCGTTTGCCGTACCTATCGTTTGGCGCGAGCCCCGTGACCATGTTTCAGACTGTTACTTCTGCCTGACTAATATAAAAGGTTTCTCAAAAAAACATGAAGCATAAAATACAGTATCCTAACTTGGATTCCGCGAGGAGACCTGTGAAACATGATGTTTGTCTGTCTGTACCCGTACCACCAGACTCATACACCCTGTGCAGTGTTTCATCCGGTGAAGAACCTGCTGCTTGTGAGGATGTTGCACAATCTTGAAGTACACACTCAGATCCCAATTACGCTCCAGTGCATGACACTAATGAACCACATGTGATAAGTCAGGAAGAGCTGAATGATCTGATCAGAGACTTAAACCTACCCAAGTCTAAGGCCCTGTTGCTTGCATCACGACTTCAACAATGGAATCTACTAAACCAAGATGTGAATATCGATGTATAGGAAAAGTTCCTAATTTTACAAAGAATGGTGATTTGGTGTATTGCAGTGACATTCCACCACTTTGAGACAACTGAAGTTGAACTACAACACTGAAGATTCGAGGCTATTCGTAGATTCGTCTAGGATAAGTCTCAAGCCAGTGTTACTACATAATGGCAATGAAAAGTCAGTCATCTGTATTGCTCATGCTGTTCATATGAAAGAAGCATACGAAAATATGCAAAACCTATTGCAGAAAATAAAGTACGAACAGTTCCAGTGGTCTATATGCGCTGACCTTAAGGTTATTGCCACCCTCACCGGTTTTTAAGGACGTTACACAAAGCACTGCTGCTTTTTGTGTCATTGGGATAGTCGAGCCAAAGATCAGTACACCATTACAAAATGGATGCCAAGGAAGCAACTGGTCCCAGTGGAGATGAACGTGGCTAATGAACGTCTTGTGGATCCGGAGAAAATATTCATACCACCCCTTCATACCAAATTAGGACTCATGAAGGTCTTCGTCAAGGCCCTGAACCGGAATGGTGAAGCATTTAATCATCTCAGAAGACTATTCCCAGGAGTCAGGGAGGCCAAGGTGAAAGAAGGTGTTTTTACGGGACCTCAAATCAGAGACGTTTTTAAGGATACTACATTTTCTTCTAAGCTTAATGAAGTGGAAAGTGAGGCTTGGGAGGCCTTTCGAGAAGTGGGCAGTAACTTTCTAGGGAATCATAAGTCACCTGATTACAAAGACATTGTGGGCAGGTTAATTACTTCATTTCGTAACATGGAATGTAATATGTCCTTAAAGTTACACTTCCTGCATTGCCACCTGGACTTCTTCCCTAAAATGTACACCTTGGGATAGGTCTCTGACGAACACGAGTAAAGGTTTCACCAGCAAATAGCTACCATGGAGAGGCGCTACAGTGGTAAATGGAGTGTGAATATGTTGGCAGACTTCTGTTGGAATGTGACAAGCGAGACACCCTGTAGTAATTACAAGAGGAGTAGGAAAACAAAGTGATACGTAAGTGTTTAACTTTTTATGCAATTTTATCTGCATAATTTATATTGATATTTAAATGATAACGTGCAAAATGATTATGGGTGGAGAATAGCATATTTGGGCGGATATTCAAACACCCCCTCCTCCCTGAAAACTGGTACGTCCTGGAGAAAAACGGGTAACGGATTCCAACTCAGGAGCTCGAAACCTATAGGAATCACCTATTTTCGTTCGTGTGAGCGAAAAAAGTTTCATTTTGCCAACCAGTCTTATTATGGACAAGAAATGGCTCGCATATCTACAAACAAAGAAAACTACAAAGGGTGTTCAAAAAGTTTTGCACAGTGGTCTCTATTTCTTTAATTTGTCGCAGGAGGAGAACGAAATTTTTTGTGAACATACTTGGAACATTTAGCTATATACTGAGCCTACTCAAAGTAGCCTCCATCAGCTGTAACGCATCTGGTCCAAAGTTCTTTCCCTGATGTAAATGCACTTTGGTAAAATTCTGTGGATTGACTTTACACCATCGCTTGACAAAGGAAATAAGGTCTTTCTCACTCAAATGTTTTACCGCGCAGGTGGGCCTTCAGACGTGTTTTGCTTTCAGGTTCGGACAAAAACAACCATGTTTCATCCTGGGTAATGACGCCGTCGAAACACTGTTTCCACTCTTCAGTAAAGGTCGTCATGAGATCCTCGCACACATCCTTCCTCATCTTTTCCATTTCTCTTGTCAATAATATAGGAACCCAACGTGCACAGATTTTTCTGTACCCTAGTGACTTTACCACTGATACCACACTACCCATTGACAAACCAGTCATTTCAGCAAGCTGTCATGCGTCACACATCTGTCATTTTGGATGACTCGGTGGACTGAATGTTTGTGCAAAATTTCAATCTTCTACGTAGAAAAATAAGCCCGCCAGAAAATATTGAACATAGGCTTAGAAAATGAGAAAATAAATTTTTGATTTATGACGTCATCACCTTCTATGTCTGGATGCAGAACGGTCTGAAACCATACGTAATGTCTTCTACAAGGCCTCTGAACTTGGAAAACAAAAAAAAACCGGACGAAAAAGTTCAAATAGAAGAGAAATAACGCAATGTACCATGAAACACCCGTATGGTACAAATTATACCATGGGATCCTAAAGGGGTTAAACCTGTGCAACCACTGCTGGATACTGCTGCGATCCAATGTGTCCTCCCCATAAACAGAGAGCAATTTCCTGTGAATCCATGTGGCAGAGTCATCGCCAGTCTTGAAGAGGAACTCCATCACCGACCGTTGTCGCAATCTGACATTTACTTCACGGTCCATTATGGCTCACCTGTAAATAAAAGAAATTACTTTAATATACCAACTTATAGGTAAATGTTCCAAGTATGTTCAGAAAAAAATCATTCTCCTGCAACAAATAAAAACGTTAGAGACCACTGTGCACAACTTTTTGAACACCATTTGTAACAGTGAAATTTGATATTCGGCAGTGAAATGTAATAATATACAACTTGGATATCAAATTTCGCGGTTAATTTTCTTGGCTTTGGATATCTTCAACTTACATGTGTTTTCGTGATAGTCCAAACTTTCAATATATGAGTATCAATCTCCTAGATTTTCGTAATTAACTATGAAGATTATCCTAAATCTTCCAAATAAGTACAAATAAAGACCACTAAAGTTCATAATGACTTTTGAGAACATGCTGGGCCTAACTGATATATCAAATCACTACTTTCCCATTTCCAAAATTATCACAGATTTCAAAATGGCGGATATCAAGATGGCGCCGGAGGTTCGTGATCTACTCTGCCCATTCTTCTCTTGTCAATATGTGGAACTACCACCGTTTGCATTGTCTATCTTTCACTACTTTCACGATTCAATAGTTTATTTGATGTATTTCAATAATATAGCATAGCCCTTCTCCCATCAGTTTTGAACCCCTCCGTTTCTTATGGTATTCAGCACTTATAACTTTGCACATATACATATTTCTACATCCTCTATCAGTCGCTCTACGTCTCATCCTGTAACTCGATTAATCCATTTGGACCCCTTACTTGTCAGACAATTTCTTATTGATGGAGGAACAGGGAAAATAATTCTACAGTGACTGACAAGTAACACTTCCCAAGTGTAACACTCCAATTTTGATAAAGTTTGAAAGGTTGATATTACACATAAAATACGTGTTAGGGGGCAAAAGCTCCCACCCGAAATTTCAAAAGTTGACGCCCGAAAGGCAAAAACAAGTTGACTGAAGTAGGCGAAATTGTGCACAGATATTGTACACATAAAATGAGGAAACACGGGTTTCTTATTTTCCCGAAGAAAAAAGGAAATCGTTTAGGTAGGACACAGACCCCTCCAAGACGTTGATCGTGAAATATCAAAAGTGTTAATAACAGCATCTCAAAGGTGCTTGAAGGTCATGAAGAATTACAACGAAACATTTGGTAGGGACAATATGCAAAAAATAAACGAATACATTTTTTTTATCTCTGAGGTGAAACAGTTTTAGGGGGCAAAAGCTCCCATCCAAAATTTTGAAATTTGAGCCCCAAAAGGCAAGAAGAAGTGCGCCGAAATGAATGGCATTGTTCACAGATATTGTAGACGTAAAATGAGATAATTGGGTTTCGTATTTTCCTGAAAAAACAAAAACGGTTGAGTGAGGTACGGACCTTGTAAACCGTTGATTACGAAATATCGAAATTGCAAATAAGCAAACGCAAATAAGTGCAATAAGCAGAACCTCGTAAAGACGGGAAAATTGCAACGAAACTTCGTATAGAGACAATTTGCAAAAAAAAATAAATGAAACGTATTTTAATATTTGCGGAAAAACAGTGCTAGGGTTTAGACTCCACCCGAAAAAAGTAAATAATGTCGTGATAGCGCAGGAAGGAGTGGACCGAAGAAAATCAAATTGTGTGTAGATATTATACAAACCCTATGTAAAATAAGATCTCAAGTGTCACAGATCAACAGCAAACTAGAAATAAATTGACACATGTTTTTGTTTATGCGCAAAACCATTGTACGGGTTAAAGGTGCCTCCTGAAATACTATAAAATACGCTATACTCTTTGTGCTTGTAGTTGATATGCCAAATTTGAAGAAATCGGATGAACACACGACACTTCTGAAGCAAGAAAGACCTTTTTTTACATATCCAATATATACATACAATTTTATTCGCTTCGGTCCACTCCTCCCCGAACTGAAAGCCTCAATCCACTCAACAGTTTTTTTTTTCCTTCAGGAAAATACGAAACACGTATTCCCTAATCTTTCTTCTACAATATTTGTGCACATTTAATCCAATTCGGTCCACTTCGTTTTGCCTCTCGGACGTCAACTTTCAAAATTTTGGATAGGAGCTTTTGCCCCATAAAACCGTTCTTCCGCAGAAAATAAAAAAAACGTATTCGTTTATTTTTTGCGCATTGTCCATAGACAAAGTTTCGTTGCAATTCTTCATATCGTTTAAACATATCTGACATACTGTTACTACCACTTTTGATATTCCGTTATCAAAGGTTGGAGGGATGCGTGCCCCACCCAACCGATTTTTTCAGACACTATGAAACCTGTATTTGCTCATTTCATGTCTACAATATACGTGCACAATTTCATTCATTTCGGTACACTCCTTTTTCCTTTTCGGGCGTCAATTTCCGAAATTTTGGATGGGCGGCGCATTTGCCCCCTAAAACCGTTTTTCCGCAGCAAATAAAAAAACGTATTCGTTTTTCTTCGTATTGTCCATACACAAAGTTTTGTGACAATTCTTCCTGTCCTTTAAACACATCTGACATACTGTTACTGGCACTTTTGATATTTCCTGATCAAATGTTTGGAGGGTTCCCTGCCCCACCCAACCCTTTTTCAAGGAAAGTAAGAAACCCGTATTCCCTCAGTTTATGTTTACAATATTTGCGTACAATTTCATTCATTTCAGTTCACTTCTTTTTGTCTTTCGGGCGCCAACTTTCAAAATTTTAGGTGGGGTCTTTAGCCTCCTAAAACCGCTTATTCTCAGAAAATTAAAAATAGTATTCGTTAATTTTTTGCGTATTGGCCATACACTAAGCTTAGTTGCAATTATTCATATCCTTTACACACATCTGACATACTGTTATTAGCTCTTTTGATATTCCGTGATCAAAGGTTTGTAGGTGTCCGTGCCCTATTCAACCATTTTTCTCTGGAAAATATGAAACCTGTATTCCCTCATTTCATGTCTACAATATCTGTGCACAATTCACTCACTTCGGTACAATCATATTTGCATTTCGGGCGTCAATTTCCGAAATCTTGCATGGGGGTTTTTCCTCTGGCATCTGTTTGTTGCCATTCATTTTGTTTGAACTGCTTAAGTAAGATCATTTTGTAACTTTTGATGTCATCCAACTCCGTCACGGGAATAAAATTGTCATTCTTAACAATTTGTTTTATCCTCTTATTTGCAGTTTGCCGCACTGATATATTTGTTGCAAAATTGAAGTTTGTTCCATTGCCTTTCGAATTCGCTACCAACCCAATCGCCTTGCTTTTTGGGTTGCCTGCTATTGCAGAAAAAGGAGAATAGCAGGTGGTAATGCACTTCTGGAGTCGTGTATACATTGAAAGAAATGCCATACATTTTTTTTAAGATTTCCTTAATTCACTATTCGGTAAAGTTAAGACGTACTTGATATTAAATAAAATTACGCTCCTATTACCTTCTTTCTGTGTTCTAATTGTAAGTTGTTCTTAAGAAATTGGAAGGACAGGTAGAGTTTTAGACAGTAGAGTTAAGGTAACTTGAGTTTAACGTCACTTTCAGCAGTGAGGCTAGATGAGACAGAACCTACTTATTAACGTGGAATCCGAACCGCATGTGCTCCCGCCGGAAATCGAACCCGAGTCTTTCACTTCAAAGATGCGTATTCTATCCGCTTAGATTTTAGTATGTCAAGAAAGATTAAATGTCACTCTTCACTTACTGTGTATTTTTCAAATTGTAAATACTGCATTCCTTGCTCTTATAAAAACTAATTCAAAAATATGTAACTTGCGGCTCAACAAAGGAATAAGCTAAACACCTCATGCAGCAAACAGAAAAAAAATATATCTTTGTTACTAACCTTCCCGTTCACATTAATTTCGAAATTATTTTATTGTTATATTTCTCTTTTAGAAAAAAACATTAATGGCTTTCAAGAATCCATTTGTGACGTTATTTTCCATTAGCAGGTTGTGGTTTCCATTTATTCTCTTTTATGTGATAAAACATAAAGGTATTCTTATCATATAGCTAGACCGTTATTGTGTACAGTATAGTATATGATTTACTGCAGAATAATAATAATAACACATAGAACATAAAAAAAGTTTTAATGGAATGTACGGTATTTCGTGCATCTATGAATGACACGAAATTGTCAAACTACTGAGTGACCTACGAAACTTTTACAGCGTATTTTGAGATATCTTCTGTTTTTTTCTCGAGTAGTAAGTACATTTTTGTAGCTTACTACGGACGAAAATAATGTTGGAAAAACAAAAAGTATTGCGTTGTGAAGAATACCGGTTGGAAATGTCACGCAATTGTAAACATATACATTATTGTTTGAAGCTTTAAAGTTGACATTGTACTGGAGGACAAACTTATTATTACAACTAGAACTTAGTTAAAACTAGAATATGAAAACCAATGTATATATAGGGTGGCCACAAAATCCCGTTATCCCTTTATAAATGATAATGTAAGTTTTCCCGTTACGTGTTTATAAATGCTAATGTAAGGTTTTTTCATTGTTTCAGATTGTGGGAACGATGGCTGATTCTTCCAGTTACAGTATTGAGGAACATATTATTGCAAGTTGTTGGGAGCATGAGAGAGACCTCACCACCTGTGATAATACGCTATGAGGGTTCATAAATGCCATCGTTGCACGAAAGCGTTACAATACCACTACCGAACTGACAAAAGCTGTGAAACAAGCCTTCCATCAAGTTACACCTCCAATGCTCCGCAAAATGTCACACAGAACCTGACGGCGTATTATTCTTTGTCATGAGAATGACGGTCGCAGACTGGTCCTTTGGACATTTAATGTTTCATATCTCAATAAAACTTCTTTCTGTTTAGTTATTTACGTACGTTTAGTGGTTTATGTTACTTATTTTCAGGAGTAACAGGAGTTTGTGGCCAACTTATACTGTACGAATTTACCATATTAAGAAAATTATCTCCATTCAATCAGTTGAAAATCAGTAAAGTTCCTCAGATGGAAATACCCGCATCAATTTTCATTAATGTAAGAGATGTGGAAAAAATATGATTATACAATTCATCCCGTTCATCATATCACACAAAACTTTCTCATCTCTGTTCTCTGAGTTAAATTCAAGACCTTATATGAAAGAAGAAGGCGTGAAATAATCAAATGAACACCTACTCATGACGAGTCACATCGACCGACTTTGACATATAACAGTTTTAGTACCGGCCAAAACATTATGGCGGAACGTGGGTTGCGTATCTTGTAAGTGAAAGTACAGCTTCCCGATTTTGGTTTTCCTCATTTTACACCAAGTTGTTCCGAAGGTATCAAATAGTGAAAATATAATATATGTGGGTCGATGCTTCGCTATCTTGCTTGTATGGTGGAAATTAGAAAGTAGTCACTCAAACATAAACCAAAAAGATTGGAATTCGAATATTTTCGACGCGATTTTTGCTAGAAATTTGAAGAGCAAAATACATTGTTTCTTGTTTGCTATAAGGTACTTTAAGGAAAGTATATTCATATTTTATTTAATCCTCGTAACTCAACTAGTCACTGAGACGTGAACAATTTTTGATTTCCGAATTTTTAACAATAACTTTGATATTCAAAGGAATTTGAAGTTGATTTTAAGGCCAAAGCTATCTTTGGATATGGGGTATCTTCGGCATAAACTAGGCTTTGGCCAGCTGGAAGCCCTGCCCCCAAACTACCGCGTTTCCTTGCTCTACGGCCTCGCATTTCTTTGCCTTTGCATCAGCCTTTGCATCAAGAGTGAATTTCATGCATTTGCTCTTAATACTTCCTGAATTTGGGCAGCATGAGGCTTTGACCCAAACTCCCGCATTTGCTAGACCTATGTCCTTGCACCTCTTAAACCCACAATTCTACCGAATTTAAGGTTTCTTTTTCCTATTTCAACTATCTAAAAGTTAACATTTTGTATCCCAAGAAAACGTCCATTTAAATAATATACGATTTTCCTGTGGGTTAGTCCGGGAAGGCTACAATCATGAAAATTTCATCATTCCAATCCTGCCGGAAGTATCTAAACATTTTGGGGGTGTAGAAGATATCCCATACAAATACCACGGGAAAAAGTTTTCTGTTCACCATAACACCACTCTAAAGTTGGACATTTTATGTGATTTACTTAGGTAAAACGTATAGGAATACGGAATTTCAAGGTTTTATTCCAATTTCAAGTAACTAAAACATGAGATTATAGGTCAAAAAAGTGTATTTGAATAACATGGGGAATTTCTTCATCCCCTTTTAAACCCTCTAAACATTAAAAATATTCACTTTTGGCAACTTTCCTGTGGGTTAGTTCCGAAAAACTCCAATCATGCCAAATTTCTACTTTCCACGTCAACCGGAAGAACCCGTTATTTTATGTATGTGAGTCAGTTCATGTAGTTTTATATACAGGATGTTCATTTATTATGTAGGAAAAATCCACTGGTGAAATCATCTCACCTAAACAAATTAAAAAATCCCTTATGGACATAGTGCAAAAAACCGCGTTCTTTCAAAGTTGTGCGATGCAGAAAACGAGGAAAGCATAACTTTGAGGCTGCCTACTTGGGAAACTATAAAACACATTAACGGCGGTTAAAGAAATATCAAAGCAACTGGTATACTCTCTGTCTAAATATTATTTTTTCTGAATTAGGTCGAACCGTTGCAACGAATTTTATAGAGGGAGCTGGAGCATCGGAAGCCTGATTTAAGCACTGATAGGAAAAAAATAATATATGTTTTGGTAGAAAATGTCTAATTTGATTTTATTAAGCTGTTATGTCGTGTACATGAATATTATCATTCCTAAACTTCACATTATCAGTAATTTTAATATCTGCAATTATGAAACCACACGTAACACAGCTTAACATCAAAAGAAAGCAGTTGATAACACTTGCAAACCACGTTCTAACACTGGATATCATTTTATAACAATGATCTAAGCAAGATAAATGTCATACAAACAAAAGATGATAAATAATTGCAGAGATACAGAAATCCGAAATACTGTGAAAACGAACATCAGGGCAAAGGATTCGAAAAACTGTTTACTGAAGAGCGGGTAGAGCATGGTACCTTCAGTGACATCTCACTTTTTGGATGCAACAGTAGATACGGTACATATTGCGAGTAAATGATGATGAAAGAAATAATAGAATGAAAAGTTGGAGGAGACGGGACATCTCGAGTAAACCAGTTAACACGATGTCGTCCCCACAAATTTACGTACTATGACGCATTAGTAGAGTTTTTTTGTGTGTGTGTTCTGCCTAGTATCCTGGACAAGGATTTACACAACAATTATAATTACAAAAGATACTCATTGTGTAATTCGTCAACCTCAATGCAGTACTCTGCACTAGTTGACAGTTATTCACTACACAATTGAAATGCATTCGTATTACAAATGATTGCAAATCTATCATGAATTCTTTGCTTCAATTCTTGTGTGTCGTTTGTTGCTTGGTACACTATACTTTTGAGTTGTCCCTACAAATAAAAAACCAAAGGATTTAAATCAGGGAAGCGAGGAGATATTTACGTATATGGGTACTTCTCGCCCTACTCATTTGTCTTGGAAGTGATGATCAAGAAATACACGAACGTCTCACAGAAAATTGTGGTAGAACACCATCGTGTATAAACCAAAGTTAATACTTTCTCGGGAATGCAGCATTTTCCAATCATTCCGGAAGATTTTGTTGAAAGAATTGCAGGTTTGTTGCACCTGTGATATTCTGTGGTAAAATGTGTGGCTTTAAAAAGTTTCAACCAATATGTCTCCCCACAGATTAATCGTTGCTGTCACGTAGGTAAATTTGCGTTAAGGTGTTCTTCTGCTCATTGGTGTTCGTTGTCATGTATACAACACCACCTAGTTTGAACAAAGTCTCATAAGTAAATCTGATTAATGAAGGAAACAGAGTTTTCCATGCATTGATTAAGATACCACTCCCAAACGTGTCTTCTTGGAGGATAATTTCTTTCTTCTATTTTTTGAACATGTTGCAAGTGGTAGGGCTACAGTTGTTGTTCGCAAAAGAATTTCCACACCTTCTAGCATTCTTAGCCTTTTGTACTGGTATAAGGATCTTTAATAATTTGAGAATTCGCTCTTTTCGATCAGAAGTCAAGACTGTTCGAGGTCACCAGATGAATCATACCTAGCACGCACATGCCGCATCGATACCAGTAAAAGTATCATGGTTGGGAAGAACACGATTTTGAAAATATTCATGATATTGTCGTTGTGCTTCGTGTGGATTCCCATAAGCACGACCATACATAAGATGCATATCTGCCATTTAATTCAGGGTTGGCCTTAATCCGATTGCTCCCAATCGGTCCCCGCGCTAGTGCCGTGTACTGTACTCTCCAGTCTAATCTACTCTTGAGTGTGGTTTAACAGCATATTAAGTCACAGAGCAAAAAGTGTGTTGTGGTCCCTATGACTAAATTTTGCTCCTAATACATGTAACTAATACATGCCATTCTGCTCGCGGGGCAGCCAATGCTTGTGGGGCCGAGGCCAAGTAGCTATGGTACCGTTAAGATAGCTCTGCTATTCTCAGTTGGCAAGTACACACAACAACATATTGCAATACAGATACATCGATGGACTCCACAAGTAAGAATATGGCCCATCCCTAACAAGTAAGTGAATAGTTTGTATTAAGTTTCCGGGTATAAGCAAACGTTTTCTGAATTTAATGCTGCAGTTGTTTCTTTCTTTATTTTTTTACGTTTACAACTTCTGTTGTAAAAGTAGATATGAGATCCAGGGTGTATTTTAACCCCCCAACATCCCTAACAGTCCACCAAGTTTCCTTACACACATACCTGGACGTAAAAATATTGTTTTCTTTGAGTTTGTATAAAAATGTATATCATTATTTTAGGTGCAAACCCTCTTTTATTTTGGACATATCACTAAGTAAAACTTTCCTGGCGTTCGTACTGATTATGTCATGTGCTAGTACCGTGAATACCAAGATGGTATAAAATAAATCAGCCTCAGTGCAACTTCTTCGCATATCCTTTCTCTTATTATCTATATATTAAAATGCAAAGAAAAGTGTATATATTTGTCTCCAATCCTTTCGACAATGAGATCTCGAAAACCGCAAATACTAGGAACATGACGTTTTGACTGGTCGATTCCAAATTTTGTGTAGATTGTCCATTTCTAATTGAATATTTAGAAAAGCATGGCCGTTATTTCTTTATTACATTTTTGGGTACACTGAAAGTGTTGAATTCTTTTAAAAAATAAAGCAACATGTCCTACGAGTTACACATTCCAATACCACACAGTTGTATACATGGATTGTATATCTCTTAGGGTTTGTTTCATGGCCAAATGATAATTAAAAACGAAGGATAATCATTTCTCCAGTCTAGGATGAATCTTTAATGTTTTCAGTGTTTTGCCTAATGAACTCTATAAATTATTTGCTTATTACATCCTGTTTGCAGGACGAAAGAAAAAGCTGATCATACACGAATTAGAAACTTCAGCCGGAAATAGATTCAAATCTTGCAAACGGTGCGAAATATATAAAAAAAAATAATCGAAAATTTCTCTCCTCAATGGTACCCCTTATCAACAGGTCTTTCACTTATGTCTGCAAAGGGACATGTGGAGATGATGTGAAGAATGACAAGGAGATGCATGCTCATATGTGAATGATGCGCTGTGTAGAGAGCGCGGGTTCAGCTAGTAGCTTTAACCGCCATGAGGCATCAACGCTACTCCTCACTGTTTTTGTAAATTTGTGCCGCGTGGCTCTTATGGATGCCTCTCACTTTTTTGCTTTCGAAGATTATGCACATGCAGTACGCAGAATCGGTCCAAATAAAATAAGAAAAATCAAAATTACGTTTTGGTCACAGAGATATATTTTTTGCTAATACATTGTGGCAGTTATAGGGTTATAAATACAAAATCAGAGGACAAACTTTGCCCTCTCTTGCGAAAAATCCCGTGGATATATTTTTTTAAAATCAAGTTAGGAAACCCGAATGTATACTAGTGTGTAGTAAATAGGTGATGCTTATGAAGGTTTGTCTTCTAACTCGAATAATTCAATGGAAAATATGTCATCCATCTTCCATCAGTTCCTTAAGATTTGTGATCGTCTCATCACCATTTCATTTGTCTGGAGTCGGTAACGATACAGCTGTTAAGAAATCTTTGAACCAACGAGTTCCTATCAATATGCATTTCATTACGTCTTACAAATATAAACTTATGGAAACATAGACTTCACCATTGTATATCTCGTAAAATTCTAGCCCAATTTATGCATTATTCAAATATATTATGCATTATGCAAATATATTACATGACCCCTTCCTATTTAGAAAAGTCGAGCGAGATACAGGATGGAAGACTTCAAGGTGGCGGTCATGATAAGCATACCTCAAATAGATGTCTATTTAATTCCGGTGTCGGTTAATGTGATTTTGGTTTTCACCTCTTTGCCCGTTTCACAAATAAAACGAAATTTTCAAATTTGAAACATTGTTATGGCTTATTCTGATCAAACAGATTTTTGGCCACTGTGGCCATCTTTATGGACGGAAACACTTTAAGTTTTGCTTACGCGTGTATCTTGATATTTCACACTTCTCTGCGAAGTTTGGTCAAGAAACTAGATTTCGACATCAATAGTTTTACTTGTAAGAGAAGAAAAACTATGAAATTCAGGTACAGAACATTCTTGAAAAATTGCGAGGCACAAGGGTGAAATATGTACAGTAGGACGTCGATAATCCGAACGCCGAAAATCCGAAACGTCAAAAATCCGAACGCGATATTTAGAAGCTTTTTACATTTTGCCTTATCCCTAGTAATAAACAAACAATAGGGTTGTCTTTCGGCGTGGTGTGAAGTGTGTTTTTATGAAAGCTCCTTCATATGTAATTGTTTGTCATACATATTTTTATTTTGATTTTCTCTTAGGCCTATACAAGTTGAGTTTTTAGTGTGAGTTACAAGAACACTGTAATTTAGTGTACGAGCAGGTTCTCCAGACAAATTAAATGTAAGTAGCCTTATATTCGGTATTGTAATTACTATATGTACTGTATAACCATTGTATCTCTAAAAGAGCATACTGTACAGTATATTTAAGCCTAAATGGCAATGGTATTTTCTTGGTCATTTTCGAAAATTCGAACTACCTGTGGTCCCAATTAGTTCGGATTTTCGACTTCCTACTGTATTTTAAAATCCTATCTGTTCTTCCATTCGAGTTATTTCTCTGAAAAAATAGCTGCTATAAGCAATGAACGAGGTGAGTGTTTTCACCAGAACATTTTGCAGATGGAATAAAACGGCATAAAAGGAATTGCAGACCCGTCCATGATGAGAGATTACTGTTAGTTCCTCCTGAAAGAGGACAACACAGCATAGAAACGGGAAAATGTTTCGAAACTGTCTCTGCCTTTAATCATTTTTCTTAATCAAGCTTATAAGTAAATATGCTGGGTGTTCCGGGGAGTTAGCAGAAAAATCTGATGATGCTCAAGCAAGAAGCGGTGCTGTATCATTAGTCAGTGAAATAGGAGATTACAAGTTTCTGGTCTCTCTAGTTTTCTGGTATTCCTTACTATTTCAAGTATACTGCGTAAGGAATTTCAGAGTGATAACATGGATGCTACTACTGCACTTTCAACATTCAAGTGCTTTCTAAATGGCTAAAAACCCACTGGGAAAAAGGTTCCGATGAAGCCTTGGTTGGAGCGGGAATCGGTATAAAGTCTGACCCGGGTTATTTGTTCGGAAGCGATTGGGTAGATGGAGAAAACAGCGAACGCGTATCACATTATTTATAGGATCACACAAGTTAAGTGAAAAAGTGTTGCCCCAGGGTCTCCTGCAGGGTCCCATACAACCTTCCTAAAAATTAGGCCAATCGCAAAATCCATAAATAGGTCAAGGATTTAATATTAGTTTCGTTAAGTAATAAGTCAATGATTTACGAATCTCTTCTTTATAACAAAATCAATCGACATTACAAATTTCCTTACAAGTCATTAAACTTGCTGCTACTAATTGGACACATTAAACCAAATGCAAGTGAAATTAATATTAGTCCCACGACAACCTAAAATGATTGAATAATTGTATCGAATTTTCAAACATATACGGTATACATATATCGAATATAGGAAGTTATAAGTATGGTTAACACAAAATGTCTATATCCCATTTAACCAAACAGTTGTGTCTCCATTAGAACATACTGATATGAATTCGATTTACATTTAGAAAGATTATTAAACAACTCACCAGAATATTAGGTAAATAACAGCCCACACTTTGGAAAGTCAAATTAAATTATCTTGTAATATACACACAACTCTTTAATAGAATAATTTATCAATTTTCGATAGATAGAGCTTACTATTACAAGGTTTTACCGATTACATTTCCAGCACACATCTGATGAGGATAATTCAAGTGCTGGGTGAAGTAACAACCATCGCCACTACAAGCCCTATATTCAAAATTGGACAAACGAAACTAGTTTATCGAAGACTCGAATTAGAATGAATTTATATAATATCTTACAACCCCCGTTTTTTGGTAACTAACAGCGTGACATGTTGCACACTCGTCCTAGCCAGGAAAATAAAAATAATGCTAATTATTTTTATTTTTGAATTATAAATTGTTTTGAAAACTTGTCCACCTGTAAGTTAGTCCAAGTCTCTCTACTATTAACCTTCCACTCAAGATTCATACCAACTAAACGAAACTAAACTAAAATAAAAAATCCCCAAATAAAACATTCACCATCACTCATCCTTTTCATTCACCCGATCTAACACGATCATTAGTAGGTCTAAGGTTGGTAGTCCATATCCAAAATAATTTATATGTTTACAATCTCTTATATTGGAAGCGTGGATACAAGAATAATTTAAATTTAACTATTCTTTACAAATGGGATATTTTTTCCTCCAAAAATTAATATATAACATTAGTAACACTTACCATTTGACCATTCTATTTGTGATATCTATGCAGGAATAGACTCCATCCAACAGATCTATTCTTCCATACAGGAAGGTTATATAGAGAGGTGAAGTCCAACCGATCACAATATTAAACATACATATACGGACGAGCTACAATACCATGCCTAGAAACAACAAACAGATATTAACATTCACATATAGATACAAACATAAAAATTAAAACTTGTCCATTTTCATATATATATATTAATAAATTGAAATATTTCAAAATGACTAGAGTGGCGATAGTTCGGTGTAAAAAATGGTTTATAACAAAATATAAATTTAACTTTAAATCCAAAATTAAAAAGATTGAAATCTTTTCTTTACCTTTTATATGTTTACTGAACAATTATTTACATATTGTTCTCGTCTCTCCCTGTAAGGTTTCGTTAGAGCAACATTGGTCTCACGAATGTCATTCTCAATGCTTAGCGATTTTACTTGAATGCTATTTGCGTTCACAAAGCGCAAGATCTGATCTGAAATGGTCCCTCCTAGCGACACATTAATGATTTGTTAAGCTTTTCGGCTAGGGAGGATTTATACTGGGATTTAATAAGTATTTTATATCCAACTTCATAGGTAACAGGAGTCCTAAGCTGGTCGAATATGTGCATACGCCGTCTCCAAGCCTTCGCCATGTTACTCAGGGCATTGGCCAAAATATTGGGATCACGCTTACGTAAGTTTAGTTCTAGTTTCCATTTAATGTCCAATGGATCACAAACATTATAAGCTAATGTTAATTCCATCGGCGAACATGGAAAATTCTAATTCCGATAGTCCTTCATCCCAACGAGTTTGCTTATCATGGAAATATATTTTCAGGGCATCCTTCACCGAACGCCAGTACCTTTCCGAATTATTTGAGACATTGTGATAAGGACAAATTCTTATGTCTCTAATACCCTGGCTATATAAGAAATGCTTAAAAACTTTAGACACAAATACACTGTGGTTATCCCTCGATAACCAATGTGGGAATCCGAATCCGAATTTTTACAGTTTATCAATTATAGCCTTGCTATTTAAAATTTTTATAGATTCTAAAAATAATCGCTTGGAGCATGAATCCACAACTATAAGGCAATATGACCAGAGCGTGTAGGACTAAGAGGACCAGCGAAATCTGTAAACCACACAACATTAATCACTTTTTTCATATTGAGAAACAAGTTGTCCCATCTGTTTAACATTGGAGCTCTTGCTTAATTGACAGTCCTTACAGGTAGAAACGAAATTTCGAATATCTTTCCATATACCATTCCAATGATACCTCGCACAAATTTTACTGGTAGTCTTGGTGATGCCTAGATGGTTTTCCGGAAGTAAATAAGAATGATAATATTCAATAATTGAATTTGCTAAAGATTTAGGCAAACATACCTTATAGGGATTTCTAACTGCCCTAGTATGTTTACATAATATATCCTTTACTAATTTATATCTTGGTAAATTTCCCCCCGATTCAAGTTGCTGTATCAATTAACTTAATTCTACATCCTTTCTTTGATGTTCATACACTGAAATATTTGCAAATGGAAGACTCCATAAATTAACTTTACAATAATTTGTTACCTCCTCTGACCAAGGTCGTTCCATTTCTACCGGTTCAAAATTTTCCGTATCATGAATTTTAGAAATAAAATCCGAAGGAAGATTTAAAATTCCAGGTACATGTTTTATCTCGAAATTAAATCCAAATAATCGATATAATAAGCTACCATATTTATTTATCTTTCTAATATTTCTAATCGCATAAGCGAAACCTTGATAATCAATTCGTAACTCAAATTTCGAATGCAAGAATGGCTTAAATCTTTCCATCGATTCCACAGCCGCCTGAAGTTCCAGAACATATATTGGTTTATTAAAATCATGATTTCTAAGCTTTATCGAAAAATACATAATAGGTCTGAGAACCCCTGAATCATTATATTGTTCTAACGTCTAACGTTTAAAAATGATAACAGAGATAACACACCCTTTCTAGACTTCGGTGGAGGTAGCCGGTGGATTATTTCCAAACGACTACGATCCATATACATATCATTCCCTTCAATGATATAGCCCAGGTAAGATAATTTCATTTGGAATAATGTAGAATTACTAATAGATAAAGTTATACCAGCATCTCGAAATTTACTCAACACCTTTTCTAAAAGAATTTTATGCTGTTTAATTGTCGGCGTAGACAAGGTGACATCATCAAAAAATATTGTACCCCCTCTGATTTTAAAGGATACAAAATATCAGTCATTACCTTACATAATACATGACTACCACTAGCTAAACCAAATGGTAAAACAGAAAACTCAAACTATCCACGGTGAGTAAGGAAGGCAGTGAACTTAGATGACCTATCAGTCAATTTTACTTGTAGATAAGCTTTCCTGATATCTAAAGACGATCTAATAGCCCCATAAGACAATTCAGATAATACTTCTTCTATCCGAGGAGTATACTGTGGGTTAACATGTAATCTTTCATTTATTTTTTGGAAATTAATAACTAAACGCTTATCTCCCGATTTAGTGTTCACCAAAAAACAACATGATGCCTAAGCGGATGTACTAGGACGTATATACCCTTCTCAAGTCAATCATCTAAAATAGCAACATTTTTTTAATTTGATCACTCCTAGAGAGAGGATATGCATTTTGCTTAATCGGAGTTTCATCACTTAACTGTATATCATACATTACATTTTTAATACAATCTATTTTATTTGTAAATACATCGGAATACCCAGCCACTAAATTGTCTACATATCTTTGTAAGGAAGCATCTTGCTCCAAAAACTTGGGATCCACCATAAGCGGGTTAACAAAAGTATTTGCCTCCATCCCTGTACTCTCCAAACTCCCGTCAGTCGATTTTTGTGTTAGCTGACGTGCCTCAAAGCCGCCCTTATGTTATTGTCGTTGTCGGGCATGTTTACGTTGCAGACTGGTGCGTTGAAGAACGCTACTCCGCTCTTCCGCCTCATTCCCTTCCTTTCGACCACTATGAAAAACAAAACTGGAAGCAGGATCACTTTCTTCATTTTGAGGAGGAGGGGGAGGAGTATAAGTTAGTGGGACAAATTGTCTTCCTTCTAAAGTCAAAAATAATTTATGAGCAACTAGATCCAAATTGGCCTTCATCTGGCTCACGTATTCCTATTATAAACACTGGTTTTAAGTTTTCGACCAAAAAGAACTTTAAATGGTAAACCTTAAAATGAAATTTAATTGGAACTATTACAGTCTCACTAAACTCGATGGTTTTATTATGAACATCAATACCACTGAAATGTTCCTTCCTAATCTGCAATGGACGAGGTAAAGTTTCATTCCACTGAACAAAATTCCGTTTATGCAACCTTGAAATAGAGGCACAAGAATCTACAGCCCCAAATTGCCTTTTTCCCATAATAAATCCGCACACAAAAACAGCAACATTTTTATCGCTCAAGGCAGCATCAGGTAACTCACTATCAGTCTGTTTATTTACATTAATCAATGACGATATCACTGGGCACGTCGACTGCACTACTGGCTGAGAGCGTCGAATCCCGGAATTAGGTTTATTCCAAGCTCGGCTCAGAATAGGTTCATTAGCTGTCGAAGCTCCTTTTACTTCATATTTTAATGGGCACTGTTTATAAAGATGATTTCCAAAACAGCCATAACACTGTTTGGATTTCTTGTCTACAACATTTACTAACGTAAGTCCAGCGTACACTAATAAATCCCGGCAATGTAGTTCATATCGTTCCACAACAGACAACAACTCATCTAAATTATTAGGTAAGTTCCCACGAAAAAGTTCGTAACAAACCTGAGGCCTCATCTCTCGAAGCACAACTCGCAACACCTTCCTCTCATAATCAAACCTTCCAAACAACAATAAATATGCTTTCCTTACACTATGTATGTATTGCTAAGTATTTTCATGTGGCTGTTGTAATCCGTTAATTAACCTGTTCTCAATATCAATTTTTCGTAAATCTGACATCAATTCCTCTATAATATTATTACTAATGAATACCCAGTCTGAACTTAACTCGTACAATTCCAATATTTTAGAATGCAATCGAGTGGAAGACTTACCCAAAACTCCAACGATTTCAGCATGGATGGGGTACACATCCTGATCTATGATATCAAACACCGCACACAAAAATTTAAACAAACTTAAATGATCATTTTCACCGCCAAATAGTATTCGTTTCAAAGCTTCATTAAAACCAACAATAGCTGCGTTCACAGTTATTTTGCTCAGATCGCAAAAGAATGGCTTACGAAAATCAGCTGTTCGCTTGCTGAAGTGTTCCCCCACTCTTTTTTTCTTTTTCTTGGAAACCAATTACCTCGTCAGATGTACTCGTTTGTACAAATACAGAACAAGTTGATTTTACATGCGTTTCTTTATCGCCTTCGCTGCCACCTGCTCCTGCGACCTTAATAGATAAAGATCGTGAATTAGCTATATCACGTTATGCCGTAGTGTCCACAACCCGATTGTTTGTGTTAAACATTCTGGATTAAACATTTACGTCATGAACAGGGCTACTCTCAAAAAATTACAAATCCAGCATAGAATAATCCACAGAATGTTTTATGATTCCGGTATCTCCATTTGGAAACGAGTAAAAAAACAAACTGAGGCCTAATTGGGCTATCTTCACACGGTGCATTTTGCTATTATACCCAAAAATTAGCTCACAATTTAAATAACTGGATATTACAAACAACGTAACTATTAGCACCTCATAAAGGAGCAGTCTAATATACAGTCCGACCAAAATATTTTATTTTACTGCCAGCAATATAACCTATCGTCACTAAGTCTCAAATTTGAAACGGTATTTTTTCTCCTAATCTAAACAACTGAGTGAGATGTGTGCTGGAAATTTGTGTAACGAATGCTATTTAGATAGAAGCTCGTTACTCGGTACGGGCCTCCCACCTGTGAAAACCCGCCAAATTTGAGAAACAATATATATATTTTCAAATTAAGAATAGTTGCCAGAAATCCTAAGGACCACCATATGTTCAGCATAATTATAAATACCATATAACCTTCCTAAAAATTAGGTAAAGGATTTTCATTTTAGTTTCGTTAAGTAATAAGTCAATGATGTAGGAATCTCTTCCTCATAAAAAAATCAATCGACATTACAAATTTCCTTACAAGTCATTAAACATGCTGCTACTAATTGGACACATTAAATCAAATACAAGTGAAAATAATATTAGTCCCAATAAATCTCAACATAATCGTGTACCACGACAACCTAAAATGATTTGGATAATTGTACCGAATTTTCAAACATATATACATATATCGAATACAGGAAGTTATAGGTATGGTTAACATAAAATGTCTATATCCCATTTAATCAAACAGTTAAGTCTCCATTAGAACATACAGATATGAATTCGATTTAAATTTAAGAAAATTATTAAACAACTCACCAGAATATTAAGTAAATAACAGTCCACACTTTAGAACGTCAAATTGAATTCTCTTGTAATATACACACAACTCTTTAATAGAATAATTTACCAATTTTCGATAGATAGAGCTTACTATTAGAAGGTTTTACCGAGTACATTTCCAGCACCCATCTGATGAGGATAACTTAATTGCTGGGTGAAGTAACAACCTTCGCCACTAGAGGCGCTATATTCGAAATTTGACAAACGAAACTAGTTTATCAAAGACTCGAAATAGAATGAATTTATATAATATCTTACAACCCCCTTTTTTGGTAACTAACAGGGTGACATGTTACACTATGTAGTGGGAAAAAATCAAATTGCATAGAAATTACACATACACTGAACGTTTATAACTATTATAAACAAATACATCAAAATGCACATAACCTACAACAAGAGACATCTGTCTAAAGACACAATGTTCTTAAATTCATCAATAATATCATTTACATCAATAGAGGAAGCTGTTACCAGTTTCAAAACCAGCAAGAGCAAGGTTTCCAATCTATCTTGTTTCTAAGTTACTCTTGAATTCTTTTTAATTTGAGTAAGCTTGGAGGAAGCTCTCTTACATGTGCAGTTTGTAACAGGTATAAAAGCGCCGTATTAGAGTAGAATGCAATAAATATTCTTTCTATCTTCTTTCTCCAATCACTGGAACCACGCCTGTAGCATAACAAAAGAACTTCTCTCAGGTTCAGACAATTTTACTTTCAGAAGTCTTACGAGGGAACCTATCCAGGTGTAACTCTGACTTCGAGTCAAGACTATGGCCATTGGATTTCTCGTCCCAAAAGAACATAGCACAAAAATGGATACACCCTCGATCACAACCGTTGTGAAGATATAAGCGTGAAAAGTTAGAAATTGAGCTCCATACTATACATTACAAAGTCAGATTCCAGGTCAGATTTTTCGGAAACGGTCAGGTAAGAAACTCAGCGAATATATATCAAATTAGTGTGGGGAGCCCAACACCTTTTGAATGAAAAATGTGTGTCCCCGGGGCACTCGCAGGGTCCCAGGCGGGGTCCAACTCAAAATTTGCAAATGGAACCGGGGGTCAAGTAGCATATTGTATGAAAGCTATTGTTAAATAAAAGAAGATAGAAACAATCTCAACTCTCTACCATAACCCTGTGCAAACAGGCAACTGGTCAAAATGTCAATACAACCTACATCAAAAAATCTATGGCCTCGCTCCTAAATCCATTATGTTGCGACAACAACAAAACAGAAAAACAAGTTTCAAAGTGTTCCAGAAAAATCGTGTTCTAATTTGATATGTAATCGCTGCGTTTCTTTACCCGACCATTCCAGAAAAATCTGACCCGGAATCCGACTTTGTAATGTATAGTATGGAGCTCAATCCCTAACTTATCACGCTTATACCTCCGCAACGGTTGCGATCCAGGATGTATTCACTTTCGTGTTATGTTCTTTTGGGACAAGGTATCCAACGGCCATAGTCTCGACTCGAAGTCAGAGTTGCACTTGGATAGGTTCCCTCGTTAGTTCTGCTGCCAACTCGTCTCTTGACAATTTGAATGTTCTAGCAAGAGGGTTATTTCTTCATCCTTTACATTCAAGTCAACTAGATTTCCCACGACACTGAAGACTCCAGTAGTTTTTTGACTAAATATCTCAACACCACAAACAAATGAGTCTAAAAGAGGATAATAATAATAATAAGAAATTCTCATCTCTTAATTTGTTTCGTACAAATACTGCGAGCTGACTGATTTGTCAAGACTCTTTGCAATTTTGTGCTTCTTCACTGGTGGAATTGAAATCTCCAGGTGAAAGAGAGTATATTCAACAAGTTCAATATTTTGAATAATCTGTACTCTTAATAATTTTCCTTCGAAAAAGAACGATGCCACTTATTTTTTTCTTATTGAAATATCTGTCTTTAATTCTCTTTGATAAAGCACCCCTTTAGAGTGTGCCTGGGTACACCCTGTGACTATGCCCATTGTCCCAAATTTTGTTAAACTCAATTTATTTTAAAATAGAAATGCAATTGAAGTGGTGTGTCGTTCGAAATATCTGAGTCAGGTACGTAACATCCTCTTCTGTGTTTGTATCGTTTGAGTATGTCTAAATGCAGAGGTCATTCTGCACTTCTCCCTAGCTCTACTATGATCAAATTCCTAGTAAAGTTACATGGTGTAAAACTGGATTGAACATTAGCTTAATAAATGCTGAAATTGCACACCACTCACCTCCTGACAATAATATAAATGATCTTCAAATCCTGACGTGCGTGCTGAAAAGTAAGTAGTGGTATCTCCCGACAAGCTGTAGTAATTCGGGTCCTTAATCCCAGTATTGAAGTTGGTTGCGTTCTGTAGACCACAGTTTTCAGGTATCCCCATAAGAAAAAGTCATTTAGAGATAAATCTGGGGATCGAGCCGGCCATTTAATTGCTCCTCGCCTACCAATCCATCTGTTTGGGAATCTATGATCCAGATACTGACGCACAGTGCGATCATAATGTGCATAACAACCATTCTTTTGAAATATAGTTTCTTCTGTATCGAATTCTGGCTCGCCTTCTTTAGTCGTAGAAGTTTCAATGACCATTGTAATGATAGGATCTACTATATTCACGAGCAGATCTAAATATCTTTCCCCGGTTAAAGTGCCTTCAACGAACAGAGGCCCTATGATATGGTTTCCAAAAATTCCCGCCCAAACCTTTGCTTTTTGTGGTTCTTGAGTATGTCCTCTCTGAAGATATGGGGATTTGCATCGCTTCAGTAACGCACATTTTGGGTGTTAACACGTCCATTAAGAAAGAATGTGCTTTCGTCGTAGAAACATATGTTATGTACAAACTGATTATTTGCAGCGATTCGTGAAGTCACTACTTCACAAAACTCAAGGCGACGATCAAAGTCATCCTCACTGAGCTCGTGAATAATGTGCTTTTTATATAGATGAAACGAATATTTCTTAGGATTTTGCCGATTGTTGGTTTGGGAATGCCCAAGGAGGCACTCATTTCACCCAAAGATTGCTGGGATGTTATAATAGCGTTCCCAGGAACTTCTACAAGTAGCACTGTGCCTTCATGCACTTGAGGTAGACCAGCACGTGGCCGATCTTTTACACTTTGTGTTTCGCGAAATTTCTGTACTAAATCGGATACGTACTTGTGATCGATTGGCCAGTCAGGAAATAATTCATTGAATCTTCTAGAAGTTGCTCTGCAGTTTCTACCACATTCCCCATAAAGAAAAATTATTTCCACTTTGTCTTCCGCTGACCGGACCATCGTATGGCCGGTAAGTGCGAAAACGTAGCACGAAATGGCACAAGAAATGAAAGTGTAAATGATTCGATTTTGTTGCTTTAAACTAAAGCAAAAACACCTATTAACTCGTACAGGCAATGCTGTAACGTTATTTCATAGGTTACTTTCCCTGATTCAAATATACCTTGAATATGTATAAAGTCCACGAGATTACATTGAATTATAGTATCACAGTAAAGTTTTTGAAAACTTTTGAAAATTTTTGAAAACGAGGAAAGTGCAACCTTCAGGTTATAACAATATGCTTTTGTTATTTTTCGTTATATTGTCCTGATTCTAACATTATACTATCTTATTGAGCCACACTGAGTAAACTAAATTGACATAATGCAAAATGTCGTTTATTGTATAACTTATTTTTATAAACTTTATGATCTTTAAAATGTAGTTGACATTGTGTCTAACCTTGCTTCTGTTCCCATAGTAACACAAAAGCACATCGTCTTGGTGAAATATAAACAACAAAAACATAACCTGATTTATATCAAGATATATTCCCTTTTCTTCTTCTTTTTAACCTAGCTGGCTAGTGCATATTTTATAGAAAAGATCACACATTTTGCCCAAGAGCCCGAAGAATACAATTAAAAATACAACATATCGTTGTAAGGTATCGCGTAACTTTGAAAAAACGCTGTTTTCGCCTTATGTTCTATTACGGTTCCTGGATTGTAAACTCCGCGCTCCTTGGGGGGATGTGGAAGCACTGATATAAACGAAGTAACATGAAAAAGACCATTTGGGGAAACGATTTTATTGTTCCTATTAGCCTGGTTAAAGTAGGTTTCCAGTCAGCTGAAGCATCAGAGTGCTTCAGGGCTGAGGAAATTATGTATAAATAATTAAAATAAACATCGACATATTTGTGTAAAGAATGGTTACAAACAAGAAAAAAGAAAATTATATAAACTTATAATATCAAAAACATTCTTGCCGAACCACTTCTGTAGATAATAACGCTGGCTTGATTTTCCTACTAGCCACCAGGCGTAATCATAGCACTAATGATCCTAGTCTCAAGCACTACTCATCCTATCCCCATCCATAACATTCTGTGATTTCTCCTCCCCCCTCTTTCGACTTTTTTACTTAGAATAACCCCCTCCTACCTCCTTCCACCCTGCTTCCCCAAGGACAAAGCAGGAGACAGGTATTATATAAGCAGTCGTAAACGACCTTGATAAGTTCCGCTTTCCAGACCTTCAACAGTCTTCGACCGGAAAGGACGTGTTGAACCTCTCTGTTGAAAAAGGGGCAGTCTCCGCTACATACCAGGTATAGTCAGAATGACCTTTTGGGTTGAAGATCACCATAGCATATAAATGTTTCTTGCTATTTCACTTGAATAATACTGTGCGACGATATTTAGATTTTGCAGTGGTTCTACCTGAATATTGTTCATACCAAGCAATACTTCTTGTGGACTATTTACACAGGCATGTCTTGACAGATCTGCGCGATCATATCATAATCGCTAACTCATATTGAACCCTTTCCCAAAGACTTTACTTTGATAAACCCTTGAACAAACTGCTGCCAAGAAACGAAAGAAACAAATGTAAACTTTACTAACTTAGAAACGGTTCCGCGTAGTCAATTCAAGGCAAAGAAAGCACAAAAACAATACCCACAACAACCTTGGATTAAATTACACAACTAGGTGTAATCTCGAATACTACCACTTGTACTATGCCAAGGTATAATCGCCGCAAACCCTCTGTTCACAGTGACAATTCAACCTCTCCACGCTCTGAGGGAAAGCAAAACATTTCCGAAATGACAATAAAAGCACTTTCAGTAGTTCTAGTACGCTTAGCGAAACTGTTACTGCCTTGACACCGTCAAAGCGGTTTCAAAGGCGCAACTGACGCAAAAGACGGGCGTAGCAGCATTCTTCCTCCGCCATGTCCAACATTGACGGCGTACATTCTCCTTGCTCATCTCACCAGGTGAATGCGCAAAGAGATCGGCACAGGATTAATTTCGAAAATAATATACAGTCAATAAAGTTCTCAGTAAATAAAATTACTGCATCCCCCGAACGAGATAAGATAATATGGACGAACCCTAGATTTTGGAAAGATAACTTCCCTAAGTTCCCCTTCCCCTTGACTTCCCCCACTTCGCGGCCGGTTCTTAGTGGCTAACGGGATGAACACCATCGATGGAGAGGAACAGGTGAGAGTTCTACTGGGTCCACCTTAGCGGACGCCATTGTGAGTTTTGAAGACCGAAGTGACACAAGCCACTACTCAAGGAGAGGACAACACGGCCGTCCTAGCTTCCAGAAGCCAATAGTGTCCACCATACAGTGCAGGGTAATGAACATCTTGAACCGACTAATTCTGTTAAAGTTACTAGTTCCTTAAGGTAACTAAAATTAATAAGAAATATCTTAGTTTATCTTTTGAAAATGATGAATGCCTAACAGTAGCAGTCAACCAGGCCTTAGATGGCTTGCCAATTTTTGAAATTGCAATACCATACGGTGCTCAATTATCCTATGAAAGAGAGTATATAATGAAGGTTAACATCCCTTTACAACATATATACTCTTGGGAATTTGTACCTTCGAGTGGTATACAAACCTGGTACCAGTGTGAATTTCCGACGTTAACAGTCATGAACCTTACTGGACAAATTAGTATACCTCTGGTGAGCTCAAGGGACAGTGGTCAGTATTTACCAGGTGAGATTGTAGTCGAAAGGTTAAATCCATCTCCTGGAGAGGATCCCGCCACCACCGATGATTATAAAGAAGAATAAGAAGTTCCCTCTCCCTCCGGTTCCGCAACTTCTGACCCTATTAGCAAACCTCTGAATCAAACAGGGAAGTGGCACCCTAACTTATTCTTGCCAGAAGTAAATAATGCCTTATGTAAAGGAATCAATGTGTCTTTGCTTCGATTCACAAAGACTGTTATTAATAATGCATTGAGTTATGCAGACAATAATGTTGGTGACAGGTTTCTATTAATTCATATAAAGGGTGTGTGGGGAGGAAAAATGAAAGGAAACTCCACCTACACACAAGCCGTCAGAAGAACTAAAGTGGGGAATTTAGCTCAGTTCACAGGCACTGGATTCGGACGGCTGTCCTTTGAAGTAAAAGATCATTGGGATATTAGAGTTAATAACGAAGAAATTCTATGAAAGAAGAGAGACAGGGTTAGGGTTAGGTTTATCGGTTAGGGAAGGTGTACCTTCATGACGTCCGGGCGTGCGTTGGTCCCTTTCTGGTCTCCTGGTATATTGCTATGGATCTGGTCCTGGACTATTGGCGGGATATCACGGGCATCCGCCAGTTCGTAGGAGAAGTCCGAGATTAGCTTCCACTCCGAACCGTTACTCCCGGCTTCAAATCTATATCGCTACCTCCCGATACGAAAGTAACCGGGGCTATTTAAGGAGGGCCCCCAGGCTCGGCGACTATTCTCGTTGATATCGAAAGCGAGTCCCAGACGTCATAGGAGGTGTGGTTTTAGGTGTTGGGAGGAGTCGGGAAGGTGTCTCTCGTAACTTTATTACAATAAATACATAACATTCATAAATTGCTGATGTAGCAAAACAACAACCAGTTGGCTGTTGACAGTTCAGGACGCAAACACTCTACACAGAAACTGCACAAAACACAAATAAAATTAATAGAAACCTGTCACCAACATTATTGTCTGCATAACTCAATGCATTATTAATAACAGTCTTTGTGAATCGAAGCAAAGACACATTGATTCCTTTACACTTAATACCGATTCATCATCAGAACAGGAACAGCTAGAATCTTTTGATTAGTAATGAGCGCAAAAGTCTTGATCTTGTAGTTTTTGCAAGAGTCTAGCATGCAAGACCAAGACCAAGACCAAGACCGGGAATCCCGATGCAGGACCAAGACCAAGGGGTGCAAGACCAAGATCATACCTGCAAGACCAAGACCAAGACTCTTGCGCAAGTCTTGCACAAGTACCGGCACTACTTGATTTTTTTATATAAGATAAAAAAGAAGGAGGTGGATTTCTTGGCTCCAAATAAAATGCTGCTGGAGTGGATGTGTTCCCAGTAGTTTATGCAATCCGTGGGAATCAATCTGTCCCTATAGATTATAGCAACAGTATGTCGTTTTCTGAATTGGTGTTTCCCGTTTTCTGTAGATGTTACTCGTTTTCAAGCCACACAGGTGTCATCTTGCACCATGTGAGTTTCTTGGGTGGACAAACACCGTGTACGTGAGTTTTCTCGGTATTTTTTTTTGTTTCCTCCTACTTTCTTTATTCCACCATTTCAGTCATTTCTCATCATCACTGACTCCCTTAGCTTTAGTGCACAATCGTGGGACGTTAAACTAGATGCTTCATTTCATTTCAAAACATATTAGTGGTGTTCTTCTTCCAAAACTAAAGAGAAATGTAGTATTGAACATCGGTAATACCGTACACCATACGTGTCGACTACATGGGAATGGTCTTGGCTTCGAGACTCAAGCATCCGTTGGAAATTTTCTATGTGTACTCTTAAAACTAATATCGAAAGGACATTTTCATGACATTGACGAAAACAGTGCATGTGACGACAAGTTTCATTTCATATGTGGATGTTTATACATTGAATAATTGTTTATTAATATAACTTTTAGCCTCCTTAGGTACACAGCACATTGAGGGTTGAACGATATAACATTATACTACAACAATAAATTTATATTATAAAATTGAAAATAACTATTTTTGTGACTCCTTATCTCTTGAACCAGCCGACCGATCTCGATCAACTTTTCAACATAGATGACGTTTGGGCCTGGGAGTGTTTTTATTATTTCACGTTGAAGGTAAGGCTTAGGAGAGGGGAAAGGGGGAGTTATAAAATAATAAATAAAGCTTAATAACTCTTGAACCAAACGACCAATCTCAATCAAATTTTAACATAGATGAGGTTGAAGCCTGGAATATTATCTGCAGTTCGCTTTGAAGAAGCAATGTAGGGGAGGAGGAGAAGGGGTAGATGTACAAAAGTCAATATAAATAAAAAATGACTGTTTGTTACTTAATAACTCTTGAACGGATCTCAATAAATTTTTTACTATGAGGTTCGGTCCTGGAAAGTTTTTTAGACTTTGTTTCACTTTGATGGTAGAACCTAGGCGAGAAGGAAAGGAGGGATGTATATACATACATATATACATATATATATTTACCAGCGGAAATGCGGCGGGCAGGGGGCAATTATGAGTAAATAGATGATCAACGATCAGGGCGTAGTAAAATGAGTTACGAAACTGGTCATATCTCTTTCTTTCTCCTGATTTCAACTCCTGATCTCAGGCTTTTTAGAAGTGGAATTATATTTACCGGGCCCTTTTGATGCGGGACTCGTTTCACTTGGCTTCCTTTAACTCGGGCCATTTTGACACGGGGCCTTTTGTCGCAGGGCCGTTTTCACTAGTGCTCTTTTGAGGTGGACTCCGTTTTGACCCGGTTCTTTTTTACACAGGGCCCTTTTGACTCAGCCTCTGTACTCGCGAAGACCGTTTGAGCTCGTGCCCTTTTGAGGCGGGGTCCTCTTTGACCTGGGTTTTTGACATAGAGCCCTTTTGACTCCGGCTCTCTTCCCGCGACGGTCTTTTGACCCGGGCCTTTTGACGAGGGGAACATTTTGACGCGGGGCAGTTTCGACTCGGGCACTTTTGTCGCAAGGCCACTTTTGACCTCGCTCTTTTGTCTCGGGGTCTTTTTGACCGAGGCCGTTTCGACTCGGGCCTTTCTATCCTCGCCCTTTTGTCGTGCCCTTCTGACATGGAACCATATATGTATAACGCAGCAGCTGAAATACGTGGGACATGGGGCGGGTATGAGTCAATCTATGATCCAGGGCGCAGTAAAATTCGTTACGCCACTTTTCATATTTCCTTCCTTTTCTTCTCCCTACGTCATGTATGACTAATAGGCTACAGTGGCGATTTTAAAAGGTAAAACGGTATACGCTATCAATGATAAATGTTATGACTTTTAATATATATAAGGCAATAAATTGAAAAACTCTATATCGGTCCTTTGCCCTCCTTCCCCCGGTTTGAAAAATCCTGCGGGCGTTAGTGATTATCATGTTGCCCAATTATTGTATTATATTGTGCTATACACGGAACTTCTGTGTTTTATTTAATAATAAGAACCTTATTTAAATTTATTACTGCCCTTGTTTTACGACAGCTAAACATATTCACGTTCAGCGTAATCAGTTTCCATTCTCAAATAAGGACTGAAATAATTCAGGCACACATTTAGGACTTAGAAAAGTGTCCTGCGAAAATGTTGTAGTAAATTCCTGAAGAGTGAGAAACGCTAGTAGCAATTATGAGCAGTTAATATTTAACATATAAGACAATAAATTGAAAAAAATTGAGAATACGAATCTTTTCAGAGATGACTGTGCACTGATGCTTCAAATCTGTGCTTTTACTCCCTATACCTACGTTATTTCCCAAACAAAATTAATCACAATTTCTTATGCATCTATCCCTTCCTTGGTGTACTGCGCGGTCATAAACCCGTCACGGCGATGTAAAGGCACTTTTGGCGACGAGGATACAAAGTAAAAACCAACACGCTATTAGTGTTCAGTTATAAACACCAACTTTCATGATAGAAACAAAAATATCGTGAATTTTAGTAGTAAATATTACTGAGGAATATCTTCTACAAATTTTCAATTAAATTTATGATGGTAGCTAATGAAGAGAAAATTAGAAGTTCCATGAAACTGATCTCTAAAATTGGTATTACTTTCAACAGTATAAGTCAATTAAAATATAAGTGTACCACAATACATTTTATATGGTACAAAGAGTTGGACATTTGATTCAATTTCTAAACGTTTCTGTATATATTCTTTGTTATACTGTTTTACATCACTATGATAACGTACTAAACTACATATAAGATAATAGGTATGTTTTAGTTAAATAAACGTTACCAAATACGTTTACGTTACCAAATAAACCAAAACAAATATTGCACTAAACAAAATATTGGCAAATGACAATATTAAAGAAACGTACGTTTTCGGAGAAAGACACTGAAAGCCCTCGCAAAGAGTGCGTTCCACTTAGTACTGTAAGATCAAATGAGAATAATGCTTGCAGTAACACACCAATCGAACACAGTTAATACTACGTAAATATATCAATATGTAAATACAAAAATGCATGCATGCATTTGAATAAAATAAATGGAAATGTGTTTCTATGCATTTCTATCTCAATTTGTAATTCTTATACAAAGAAGATAATTAAACTAATTGTTTTGATAGAATGAGAGAATTGTTTTGTCTTTAGAAGTAATGCAAATACTAGTAATATTGATTCTCTATTCATAAGCTATCAATTGATCAAAATTACAGTATCACAACGAAAATAAATACTTATGAAAGACAGTATTATAACCACAATAGTTATCAGACTAGAAAAAACTATTTATTCTAGTTTATTCATGTATTTGCAAAGCCAGTAATATGATGGTTGATCAAATAGTATTTCCATCTGAATATGCCTTTAAGCACCATATTTGCCATAAGTTGTTAATTCCAAAAGAAGGAAGGCAACAATGTCCCTGTGTACGGTGAAATCTCTACATGTTCCCAATATTATAATATATAAATATCTGACCATAAATGATTATCAACTGTAAAATAGCTTTTGCATAATTAGAAAACAGATTCAGGTAGGTCCTCCAAAGCTATAAAACATGTCAATCCTGTAGCCGCCAAAAAGAATAAACAACGGAGTTATGACTCAATAAATATTTGTGAAAAGTGAACTCAGTTAATGGTTAAAATTTATGATCAGGGAAATTAACTTCAAACGTCTTTTAGTAATCTATAATGAATTGTACTAACATTCCATATATATACTATACATGCAATCCAAAAGCATTACCATCAATCTTGTACGTAATTTAGTATTGATAACCAGTGATACAATTTAGTTTCAAATGGAACTATGTCATGTTATTACGTACATAGGATGACAAATAATAACATCTTTTAAGTCTCAGAGATCTATATTCTAATACTTACTTGAAGGATTTCATTGCAACAACTTTTAACTGTATTATGCAAAATACAAATGAAAAATAATAGCATTCGACTAGACTAGTTTCAGAGAAGTGAGTCCTAATCTCAGCTTTAATAACATGTTTCATGGTTCAACAGTGCTGCCAGGATATGAATTCGAAACAAACTTCTCATTCCAAGTATTTCAAGCATACAAAAAAGGAATATCACAGTTAATTATACAAAATAAACATCAATGGATCAGACCAAAAAGAGAGAGTGACGTGAAAAAACTAACATGAATCCCGCTTTCTGGATTCCGCCTTGCACTTAGAAAATTAACTTACATGCAGAGTTGAGTTCGAACATTACCCATTCCAACTTGGTTTCTCTTAAGTTTTATTGCTCAGTTAGGGAAAACCAGTGAATTACAGTAGAAACCTTATATGCATGCAAGAAACTAATTTCAAAAAATAAAGCAATAAATTTGATACATTGTTATGTAAGCAAAGATAAAACGTATGTTTAAATTTTAAGCAGGGTACAAAGAAAATCGCCATTTCACACTAAGAATTACGAATTAGAGTTTTCAAATGACTAACTAAACTGTATTCATAATTTACTACGTTTTTACTACAAATATTTAGATGTTTCCACTCATTGGATTGATGCTTTATAACGTCGTGTATACGGGCAATTTAAATTTTTGTGCAATGCAATGGTCGATCAAGAGCAATCAATCTTTTTTTCCTTTTGTGTACTGCCCTGGTTTAGTGTCTAAATTTTGGGGACGACATGAAATTGAACGCAGGAAAGTCACCTTCCGTTCACCTTCTAAAATGAACGGGAATACGAAAGAAAACATAGACTAAGCGAGAGGTAATAACCTGCATGAAATGATAACTCAAATTCGATAAATAATTCGTTCATGTATTTTCAATTAATGTGTAAATTATTGTGTAATGTGTTATGTGTCAAGTTCGGGTATTTCATTCCTGCCAGATTAAATGAAGGGTAAGGGGAAAAAACGAGGAATGTCAGAAAACTCCATTTTCGAGAAAACGGCGTTTTAATATTGAAAAACGTGTAAGAAACAATTGTGTTAGTCTAGTCATTTGTCCCTTTTTAATGTGTATTTCTACATTTACGCATACATGGCATATACGGTCATATACGGTCAAACACATTCATGGACATTCCTTGGTTTTTCCCCTTACCCTTCAAATACGGCATCTCTAAACATTGAACCGCTGACAACTGATTTAGAAAGTAACACATACCTCCAACGTTCCTAGTAGTCCTTGGAATTGATGGTCAGTTCCGCAAAGGCAATCCCAGATGGTTGGCGTGATCGATGGTCCTTAGGTCTCCTGGATGTCGTGGGTGGAATTCACAAACAGCGAGACGTAATCTTTTACTCTTTCATGGTAACAACGATACAATATAGTTTAACTGAATTCAAGATAAATCACTTGTTTTTATAATTTAACTCTTCTCGGTGACTGTAAACGTATAAATTCTATATCCTAGAATACTACTTCTCGTCTTCGCTCGCCGAAGTTTTCTCCGCCTCTACTTCTCTACTATGCTACTTCTCTCTCTTTCTGCCAAACTCCCTCTACTTTTAACTCGAGACCTCCCATCTTCTGATTTTTGTTGACTTCCTCAAATCTGGAATCTGCATTCTCAGCATGACGTCAGAAGCGTGTTCTCTTTCTGCTCCAGAAACCTTCTCAGTTTCCTCATTGTTGTACAGTGATTACAACCCCTAGACTGCCTGTGTCCGCGATACTGACATACGCGAAATTGTGTCAGTGTTAACAAACATTCTATAAACTTCATGACATTAGATTTTCGCAATTCTTTCCAGTAACACATAATTTAAATTTTGTTCTCATTTTTAACAATTAGAATAATCTGCCAAATTGTAGTTTTCTTTATGCCAATGTTATATAATCATTTTATGAACTAAATGCAATGTCAAGCTTTTATGTAATATGTTTTGTTATTCGTTTCTTTCTTAACTCTGTTTTGCTGTACATAATTTAATAATTAATAGCTGAATTTTACTTGTTCGAGAAAAGGTAAAATCAAAAATAGAAAATAAAATAAAATAAATAACCAAATATATTCATTGTGCCACAGTTTGTAGCGGTACTTGAAATTGCATGAAGTTGAATATTTGATTTTTCAGAGTCCAAGAACATTTGCACGATATGGAGCAATATTTTACCGCATATGACATATTGCTGCTGGTAACTCACGTGCAGTTCATAAGCAAACTACCTGCAGCAGAATGAAGGAACATACAGTAATTGTGTTATTGCGCAATGGTTTCATACTATGCGTATAACGTTTTGCTATTTGTGATATACAAGGTTACTATGGGCTTTAAGATCACCATGTTTATATATCTTTTAGGAAAAGATGATGTACAAAAATGTAGAAACCTGTGACGAAATCCTACTGATTTTTTGCTCGTACAGCCAGTAGCTATACTAAGTAGGGGACTGGATGCATAAGAAATGATAGTTCTATTCTATAAGAGAATTGCTTCACTGTACACCTGGTAGTTGGACAACATGACAGTAAATAGATAGCCGGAAACATGACATGCCAGGAAGTGTTAATAGTTGATCATCATTTAGACGAAGTACAATGAGATAAATAGGCAGAAATACCATCCAAGTCAAGTTCTATGAGATAGAAATGAATGTAAAGAAATGGGACATAACAATAAGTATCATGCAGAGAATAAAAATGAATGGAAAACGAAACAAGTAGGCAGAAAAAGCAAAGAGGGAAAGAAAAGAACGATAGACATGTGAATAGACAAAATTTTAACCATAAAGAATAAACAGTCTGAGTCTTTCTCCCCTGTCTCCTCTCTCTCTCCTGAGTCTTTCTCCTTTTAGGGATAAATCTTTTTCAGTAGCAACCACGACCATCGTTGCATCTTTAATTCTTATTATAAAAATAAATGTAAACCCAAGGAGAGAATCTAACCCAAAACTTTTCGGATGATTGTCTCACACGCTGTCCTTTTACCTACACAGACTATTTCTAATATGTTGTTGAATCACTCATTAAACGTACAATAATCAAACGTGTTGTTATATCAGCCATTGTCAGCGAGTTCCTCCTAGATTAATTTGAAGTTTGAATTTTATTTATGGCCTTTAGTCATTTATGGCTCAACCGCTCCAGGTATCTTTAAAAGCATTTTATCTGTGGATCAAGATAAATCATGACTTAATTCACAATTCTGAGAACTTATTGTCGCACCAATGTACATCCCGGATTAATCCAGGATTAAAGGAGTGATTCCGGAAATATACGAAACGAGTTCTAGTTCCTGAAGAAGTTGCGAGTGACATCTCGTAATGTTGTGACGTAACACAGGTGAATTAGAAGCAATACTTGGTAAAAGAGAATTACAAGTTCTAACTTAGATAAGTTGGCAAAATGTCGGTTTGTCGCGTGAAACAACAAGGGTTCAAATCACTTCTGTTACGAGTTATTGTATTTCTTTCAAAATAAATTTCTATATGTTCATATCAGTGCTCTCAACAGGTCGGGTCGGGTCGGGTTGAAGACCGACCCAACCCGACCCGTGACCCGAATTCGCTGACCCGACCCGACCCGACTGACCCGAACCGTGATCCGATCTGATTGACCTGACCAGATAACCCGACCCGAGCTGACCCGGTTGACCCTACCCGAATAATCCGACCCAACAACCCGACCCCAGCTGACCCGACTGACCCGACCCGACAACCCGACTCGAGTTGACCCGACCCGTAACCCGACCGAACTGACCCGATCCGAGTCTGGTCGGGTCACGGGTCGGGTCGGGTCAACCCGACCCGTTTGAGAGCACTATGGTCACGACACTGGGTGAACGCCAAAATGCACTCACATTGGGAAACTAGTTTTAAAATCACAATTTTAGAAAATAAAGCATAAAGCATAATTAAAAATATATAGCACAATTCTTGGAAAATTCTCTTTAACTGAAACTTTAACATACTGTGTTAATATTTTTAAAGCCAATATTTACAATGCAAAATCATTGAGAGCATACCAATGCAACAATGAAGAGCCTATTTTCATTTCTGTAAACTTTCCGGTGCAATCCTTTGATGTGGAGAAAAGAAAGTAAAAGAAGAAATTTTTCCGCCAACAATGAATAGTATGCAAGAACTCCATACTATATTGTTACAGTGACGACGCCAGCTTTAAGTTCTTAGGGGGGGAAAGGAGGGGAAAATACATTTTCGGTGGGCGGCTATTTGCCATACCAAAAATGACATATTTATTACGTTTGACTTATTTTACATTACATTGTGTATTTCGTTGCTGTTTTTATGTTAGATCTATATGATTATAAATTAAACTTATTTCAAATAAAATTTGTAACTAACAAATAAGTAACGTCTGCACATGAAATATTTTTCATCGAAACTTTTGAAGTCTAAACATAAATTGAATTACTTTCGCGTATGCTACAAGTAACGCATTCGTCTATATGCTACGTATCTCTCGCTCTCTCTCTCTCTCTCTCTCTCTCTCTCTCTCTCTCTATATATATATATATATATATATATATATATATATATATATATATATATATATATAGAGAGAGAGAGAGAGAGAGAGAGAGAGAGAGAGAGAGAGAGAGACAGAGAGAGAATTTACGAGGAGCTGCTGAAAATGTAGTAGTCCAATCCAAGCGGAGTGTAGGTACTAGGTAGAAAAATGAAACCGTAGTTTAGAAAAACATATCTCTGTATGTATCCTCGTCGCCAAAAGTGCCTGTACATCGCCGTGACGGGTATGTGACCGCGCAGTACTCTAAGGAAGGGATGGTTGCATAAGAAATTGTGATTAATTTTGAAGAGTTTTTATTTTGACTAGGGAAATAACGTAGGTATAGGGAGTAAAGGCATAGATTAGAAGCATCAGTGCACTGTCCTCTCTGAAAAGATTCGTATTCTCAGTTTTTCAATTTACTGTCTTATATGTTAAGTTTATAACTGCTAACAACTGCTACGAGCGCTTTTCAATCTTCAGGACTTTACTACGACATGTTCGAAGGGCACTTTTCTAAGTCCTAAATGTGTGCGTGAATTATTTCATTCCTCTCACTGTAATTATTTGAGAATGGAAATTGATTACGCTGAACGTGAATATGTTTCGCTGTCGTAGAACAAGGACAGTAATAAATGTAGATAAGGTTCTTATTATTATACAAAACACAGAAGTATTTATCCTGTATATAGAACAATATAATACAATAACTAAGAAACATCATAATCACTTACGCCCGCAGGATTTTTTCTAGCGGGAGGGGAGGGCAAAATACCGATATAGAGTTTTTCATTTTCTTGCCCTATATATGTTAAGTTAAAATCCATAACATTAATATTAATAGCGTATATCGTCTTTCGCCGCTGTAGCCCATTAGTCAGAACATTCATCTCGAGACATGATGTCGAGAGAATAAAAAGAAAGAGATATGAACTGTGACGTAATTAATTTTACTGTGCGGTGGCACAGTGGTAGAGCGTTCACATCTGATGCTTTTTCCCGGGTTCGATCCCAGCCACCGCCAAGTAAACTTTGTGGTGGACAAACACCGTGTGCGTGGGTTTTCTCGGGGTTCTCCCATTTCCTCTCACTTCTTCATTCCACCATTTCATTCATTACTCATCATCACCGTCTCCTTTAGCCTAACCGGCATAACCGTGGGACGTAAAACTCAAAAATTTCATTTCATTTTTTATTTTACTGCGCCCTCGATCGATCGATTATTGATTTACTCATACTCCACCAGACCCCCTGTCTCAGGTTTTTCAGCTGCTGCCTTATATATAAGGATCCACGTCAGAAGGGCAGACTAAAGAGCAAACACAGAAAGGCCCGAGTCAAAACGGCCCGCGACAAAAGGGACCCGCGACAAAAGGGACCCGCTACAAAAGGGACAGACCAAAAAGACCCCTCGTCAAAAGTGCCAAGATAAAAAGGTCTCCGCAACAAAATGGCCTGAGTCAAAAGGGCCCGAATCAAAACGCCCCTCATAAAAAGGGCCCTGGCCAAAAGGATCACACAAAAAAGAACCCAAGTCAAAAAGCTCTGCGTCAAAAGGCCCGTGTCAAAAAGGGGCCCCGCTACAAAAGGGCCCAAGTCAACCTTGCATCAAACGGGACCAAGTTAAAATGTCTCCGCAAAAAAAACCGAGTCAAAAGGGGTCGAATCAAAACGACCCATATCAAATGGGCGCGGTCAAAAGGGTCCCAAGACAAAAGAGTCATAGTAAAATGGTAACTGCCTCTAACATGCCCGGATCAAAGGGGGCCACGATACAAAAGGGTCCCAGTCAAAACGGCCCCTTGTCTAAAGTGCCCGGGTGAAAAGGTTTCGGCAACAAAATGGCTAGAGTCAAAAGGGCCCGAATCAAAACGCCCCTTATTAAAGGGCTCTGGAGAAAAGGGTCCCACAACAAAAGGACCTGAGTCAAAAGGTCCTGTGTCAAATGGGCCCGGGCCAAAAATGGGCGTCACTACAAAACGGCCCTGCATCAAAGGGGCCTGGTTCAAAAGATCTCCGCAAAAGAGGGCCCGAGTCATATCACCTTTCTTCAAAAGGACTTGGGTCAAAAGGTTCCCGCGACAAATGGGCCCTGTGTCTAACAGTCCCTGGTTAAAATTGCCTCGCTACAAAAGACCTGAGTCCTCGGATCAAACGTCTAAGCAACAAAAGGGCAGGAGTCAAAAGGGCTCGGGTCAAACATCTAAGCAATAAAAGGGCAGGAATCAAAAGGGCCCGAATCAAAACGACCCTCATGAAAACAGCCGGCTCAAAAGGGTCTCACGAAAAAAGAGCCCGAGTAAAAAGGGACCTTCCTCAAACGAACCAGGGTCAAAAGGGGTCCCGCTACAAAAGAGCCCAAGACAAAACTGCCCCGCGTCAAAAAGTTCCGGGTCAAAAGATCTCGGTAACGAAAGGGCCTGAGTCAAAAGGGCCCGAATCAAAACACCCTTCATAAAAAGGGGTCGTGTTAAAATGGTCCCACGTCAAAAGGACCCGAGTCAAAAGGCCCTGCGTTAAACAGGCCCGTGTCAAAAAGTGGCTCCGCTACAAAAGGATAAGAGTAAATCGGACCCGCCTCAAATGGGCCGCGTTAAATATATTCCTAACAAAGGGGCCGGAGTCAAAAGGCCCGAATCAAAACGCCCTCATCAAAAGAGCCCGGGTCAAAACAGTCCCACGACAAAGGGTCTGAATCGCAAGGGCTCAGCGTAAAACGGGCCCGGGTGAAATGGGTCTCTACTACAAAAAGCCCAAGTCAAACGTCCCGTGTCAAAAGGGCCTGGGCCAAAAGTCTACGCAACAAAAGGCTCCGAGTAAAAGGGGCCGAATCAAAACGCCCCTCATCAAAAAGGCCTGGGTCAAAACAGTCCCATGACAAAAGGGTTCGAATCAAAAGGGTCCTGCGTCAAACGGACCCGGGTCAAAAGTGGCCCCGCTACAAAATGTCCGAGTCAAAACAACCGCACGTAGAAAGGGCCGAGGTAAAAGGTCTCCGCGAAAAAAGGGCCCGAGTCATAAGGGCGCTGCGTCAAAAGAGCCTGGGTCAAAAGGGTTTTGCGACAGAGTGGCCCGAGTCAACAGGAAACTACGTCAAACGGGCCCTGGTTAAAGGGGCACCGCTAGAAAAGGGCACGGGTTAAAACGGCCAGGCGTCAGCTGGGCCTCGCGACAAAGTGGCCTAAGTCAGGAAGGTCCCACGTCAAAAGGGCCCGGTAAACACGGTTTCACGGGTAAAAAGCTTTAGATCAAAGCAAGATTGGAGATCAAGCATGCACAAGGGTTTTGTGTCCTGTTAGTAAATTGAAGTGTTTCTGCAAAAGAAGGAAATATATCTGTGGCTATTAGTAACAAATAGGAAATTTGAATGGTGATATTAGTTTTGTTTGCTTGTTGATTGGTTTGCAACAATCGCTTTCCCTTAAGTCGTTCTCCATGAAAGTTTGCTTGCACTCCTGTCATAGACCGACTGGGTGTATTAGGGCCTAGGCCGCGGTTACCATGGAGGGCCCTCACACTATAACACCAATTTCTAAAATATCGTACAATCAGTGGGGCAACCAGCTATGAGCTCGGGGGCTCACGCCTCCCCGAAACAAACCTGGTCTATATTATACAGTCCCGCTGCAGACAAATTTCGGTGAAATTTCAAAATAGATCAATGCATAAATGAATATTGACTTAAGTCAAAACTCTGTCGAAAGAGAAATACACAGAGAAAACCCCTACATTAATTTCTTAGAGTAATAAATGTTAGTAAAGAGTGCGTCATTTTATGCAAAAACAAAGATGTACAAAATAATAATTATAGTGCAAATTTTAAAACTTGTAACCGTTCATAATAAGGAATTTGTGAATTGGAATTTTCATTTTAAGGTTTTTTATCAATTTAATAATAAGGATAACTAAATTGCTTGTTATGAGGAGAATTTAAACTTTCAATTTTGTCCATATCAAATGGTGCAGCACGTTGTTTGCGGATTACTATATTGGATATTCTTGTCCCCTCCCGAAATAAATTCCTGGTTGCGCTAGTGCGTACAATGAACATATGCGATGAACCATCGCGTTAAGTAGTGGTAATTTTTTTGTAAGATAGTTTTTGCAAGCTATGATTTTTTATTGGTCATTGGAAATTTGATGCCATAGCAAGCACAGGATTTCCAGAAACAAACTTTCAAGATAATATTTTATAATTATTATTGTATTGCCACACATGGTGTCTAAAAGGTCCCCTGACATAGGATAACTCTGTTATTATCAGAGTTACAACAAAGTGCAAGAGGAGATACCGTCTTCAAATAAAGTTTTTAATAGACAGTAACTTCATTCATTTATGTTCTGAGTCCAGGTAAATGGTAACGTTGTATTTTCATGTAACATTATGGGCATATAGAGCGTACAGCCCGAACGGCTTGTCCGATTTGAAAAATTCTTGCACTTTAGATTGAAAACATTATATTTGGAGACAGTTTCTCCTCCTACATTTTGTTGTAACTCTGATAATAAGAGTTACCGTATGTCATGGGACTTTTTAGACACTCTCTATAGTAGCTGAAACACTAAACAAATAATAGCCAATAGTTTTTTACTGTGGAAAGAACAGAAGAGCTTACTGAAAATTGTAACAAACAACTAATAATAACTTTGACTCTGGAATGAACACGACGTTTTACTGAAAATGAAAAACACTGCTGAACCACTAAACAACTAATAATTTTACAACGTTAAGATTCTTTTCAGTTCAGATTATGAATGGCAGAGTTCCTGAATAACTTCGTTCACACACACTAAATTTAACATATCTCTTTCCATTTTCATTAGTAAAAATGTGTCCAAAATGTCTTAACACAAATTAGCTCTAAGATTTGTTTACCCTCTAACTTTAACTAACCATGTCACTTGTGTGCATGGTAGAGACAACGCATGTTTGTATGCAATGTATAAATTATTAAAGCAACTAGACTGACAGAAATTGGTACAAAATTTTCCCTGCACAAGACAGAAAATTTTCACACAATGTGTTTGCAGCATCATTATCACTCTTGCTGCAAACAGTGATATTATGAATCCCGACCAAAATGTTCCATCTCCCATAGCATGCTCAGATACATAATCATCATCATTTTCTACGGATTCAGGGGCATCATTCTCTTCAGGATCATCAAAAACCAGAACGTTTTGACAGAATACACGACAAAGAACTGCTGGAACTCTTTGTATATTTCCTCCTATTTTATATTTAGTTTTTTCGCAAGAACTCTGAAAGCTCCTGCAGACACACCATTCTTCCCGATTTCCGAAAAGTGCTTGGGATCCAGCATTTGGAGTTCATTTGGCTGCTGAAATCTATCACTAACTCATGTAACAGCTGTATTCAGAATTTTCGTTGAAGTTTTTTATTCTGAATAAATCATTTTCACTTATATTTAAGTACTTTTCCAGTTCAACTGCCGCAAGCTCTCCTGACATTTTCTTCTTCAAGATTCTTCTGGGCGGAAAGTCTTTTTCCATTGCTATCTCTACACCAGATTGCACAAGCTGTTGTTTTTTTCACACAAAATATTTTTGTATTTTCGTAAAGCTTAAACAGACATCTTTTGCCACTATTTTCTTCTGAAGCTGCTGGAGCAAATTGTCTACAAGTCTCCAGGTTGTACGATAGTTCAATCTGTGAGACTGCAGGTATTTTGGAACATGCTTCGTTTCTGTAAACAAGTCCTCAAACATAGAACACTTCACTACAGTGTTAAATTCTGTCAATTTATTCAGCAAAGTTTAGCTTCAAATGTTGATTTCGCATTGAAACTCCAGTCCTGTACATCATCGTTGAGAGACAATAAAAATGAAAGAAATCTTGATGATGATACACAGTCGTCTCGTCTTGGCTTCATGTTTCGTAGCGAAACACGTTAGTGTCGACTACCGCATTTAGTGCCTTGTTTTTGCTCCACAATCGTGTTGCACCATCTTGTTGAACTTTTCGTAGTTTCTCATGTCCCTCGTGGCTTGCATCAATCATTTTCTTCCAAACATCCTTTCTTTTGTAGTATTCAGACAAAACACGCCACTGGTTTCCACCACACCAAATAAATTTTCAGCTTCAGGGATCTACTCAGTCAAATTTGTCATAACCAAATTAAGAGCATGAGCCACGCATTGGGTGTAAATGATTTGAGGATTATCCTTCTCCAGTAATGCTTTAACTCATTTATAGCATCCACTCAAGTTAGCAGCTCCATCAAAAGAGCAGGTTACAATATCAGACATCAAAACATTGTTGGCACAAAGTACTCTTTTGTTTTCATTTTAAGTTACTTGTCTTATAGTGTCACTCTTTACGACAACTGTTAACAGCCGCCCAAATACTTGACCGCTTATAACGCAGAGAATTACTATAGTAAGTTGATTCAGCACTGAAACATCTTAAATAGAATCAACCATTATGCTGAAAATGACCGCTTTCTTGGTGTCTTCCACTGTTTTCTCCTGCAATTTTGTAAACGTTTTTGATAGAAAATATTTTTAAAAAAACGCTGTTTTTTCATTTTTGATTTATCAAATATAGACCTACAAGATGTATTAACATCCATAAAGGGCCAATCAGCCTGTGGTTAAATATGGACTCAGCTACAAACCAGACCCCAGTCTTCAACGATGAAAGGGCCCCAACTGCTCAACATAATGAAAAAAGTTCCAGGTCCCAACAGCTCAACATGATGAAGAAAGTGCCTAGGAGCCCAAATGCTCAATGAAATGAAAGAAGGTCCCCAACTGCCCAATATAATGAATAAAGGACTCAGGGCCACAACTACTCAATGTAATGAAAGAAGGCCCCAACTGTCCAATATATTGAAAGAAGGGTCCAAGGCCCCAGGTACAAACTAAATGACAGTTTCTGATAATACAAGACAATAGTGAAAGATGGACCTAGCCACAAATCCAGTAACAAAAGGACCTTATTGAAAAAGATAACTTACTGATTGATGAAAGGATGGAAGAGGAGTGTGTGTTGGCAGCATAATAACAGTGATCTACCGAATTATTTAGCTTTCTCCTGTTTTAGCTTTTCTCCCTTTCTCTTTCTTTCTTTATTGTTTCATATTTTTTTCTGAGAGGGCCTAGGCCGCGATTGCGGCCTAACGGCTCTGGCTAGTCTGCCCCTGACTCCCGTCTTTCTGAGTTTGTATTCTCGTGACATAGCCCAATCAAACTTTATCTATTGCTGATTTTCCCCTTACTTGTAAAATTCCATTTCTACCCCTGGATCGAAGTATAGTATGAAAAATATTCTGTGGAAAAGATTAGTTTAATTTTACTGTGAGCATACATATGTGGATCTGTATACAGGGTTAGTGAAAAGTATTGGTACAGAACAATAATAACGAGATGCGCGGACGGAGGAAAAATAAATGTTACAAATGGTATTATTGCAAAACCTGCATTGATTTGGAGTGTGGTCAACATGGGAGGCATTTTGAATTCCGCCATATTGCATATCGCACAATATTGTTTTAAATGTAAAAGGTTATGATTTTACACTTCAACTTAGGCTTGAATATTCCCACAAATGAGAATGTGAACTCATTTATTTCACACCATTTGTTTGAGACAGAGTGTGCTATGTTTGACATATGTATCTAATAGAAAAAATGTATCATGATAGAACAGTAACAAAGAGATGCATAGACAGAGGAAAAGCAAATGTTACAATTTGGCATTGGTGTAGAAACTGCGTTAAATGATTTAGTATACATCATAGTAGCCATCTTGAATTGCGCATATTGTATACCACACAATAGTTTTAAATAAAAAGAGGTATGTGTTGAGTTTTGATTTTGAGTTTAACGCAGTGGCAAGGCCTGAGAGGAGACAGGGGAGACAGCGTCTACCCGTTAGAATGTTATATGTATTAAGCTATTAAGCCGAAATTACTAACTTAAAATTTTGCAATTTAGATTCTGAACTTAAAATTTCCTATAATTTATTCTGAGCATCTTTTTAATGCTTCCATATGAAAGACAGAAAGCAATGGGTCTCGAGAAACCTTGAACATTATTCCTATAGAAGCGTAGAAGAAACAAACAGCCACGTGAGAAGTTAAAGTCCAAAGACTCGTGCTATGTAGTACAGTGAAACCTCTCTAAAGCGGACAGCCATGGGGAATCACAAATTGTCCGCTATAGAGAGGTGTCCGCCTTAGAGAGGTTTCAATATTTTATAACGTAAGTTAGTAAACAAGATAATACGCAATTAGAAAACAAATATTTTTGCATGAATCATGTATTTACGAATATTACAAAAATGCCTGAATTATCCTCCGCCACCCAATACTCTATGTTCGAGGCACAACATGGATATAAGATGATATAGCTCTCTGCTTTTTACACTTGCTACTACTTACTACATTTTCGGTATGTTGTTTTAATTTGTGAGTTAATTGCAGTCCAGTAGTGTCTTTTTTCAGACAATATGTGTACCCGCGGGCCAAAAATACCAAACTTGTCTGCTGCTTGCTTACAGATTCTAGCGAAACAGTATCATAACGTGTCATCCCAAATTGTGGGTAAGTGTCAAACACTTTTCTGTCTAAAACAGTTTGGGTGGGAGTGGATGCAAGCAAAGGACATGAAAGTGTTGTTAAACAGAGACTTTGTCTGGGTTGCTGAGCAGCCAGTTGAGGAGGCAAAATGTCACAATGCTTCCTTGATGGCACATGTATGAATTACTAAAAATGTATTTTTACTGCACTTTCCAACTTGTTTATAGAGAAAGTGTCCGTAATACGGAGGTAAATAACACCTATAAAAGACAGGAAAGACTGTCCGTGTCTGTACTAGAGAGTGTCCTCTTTAGAGAGGTTTATCAATATGCTTTTTCCTATTACAGTGTTTGGGGATTACAAAATACATCCGTTACGGGAAATGTCCATTGATAGAAGTTTCACTGTAGTATTTGCGAAAAGACAGTTGCTGTTCTGACTACGTTTACAGGGCTACCTATCTTCATTTTAAGCTGGATTTGTAAGTGACGGAAACAGACCGCTATTTCTTCTTATTTGTTTTTATTTTAAACCATCTTTCTAGCTCCCTCTATAAAATGTTAAATTGTTGTATCCTTGAAGAACATTAGTATATATATATATATATATTGTCCCTATATGTCTCCATCAGAATTTAAAAAAAAAGAAGAATCCCTAACGAAAACTTTAGATGTATTGGCAATTCTATCACTTTTATATTTTTCGATAGAGTGACCAGTACTTTTACATGTCCCGGTAAATGCCTCCCTCCCCCGGTTATAATTTTGAAAAAGAGAAACTTTTTTGTCTTGGTCTGGGGCCTGGATCAAGGTACCCGTGACCAAATTTTGGTAACTCGGTCCACTCGTCTGGTCCGCTGGCTCACACAGACACAAAGATAGATAGATAGACAGACAAACAAACTCTACTTTATTTATATTAGATTCTTCGCTCAATAATTGTGCAGATGAAGGATTTGAAAAATACAAAAATCTGGTCATTGTAGAACTAATAAATTATAGAATATTTAGTATGCATCAACAAATTATTCCATACGGCAAACTGAATGACTTGATATCCACCTTTCCTAATACTTTTTGCTCAGATCAGCTTAAGAATGAACTTATCAACATATGTTCCGATACTAACAAATACATTTGTCTTCCCGAATACTTGAAATATATTCTCAGTAATGAACCTCAAAGCATATATCAGAAAACAACGAAGCTGCTAAATATGGTATTGAGCATTCCATCAACTCCATTTTTTTTAAACATTCAATGAATGCCCTGAAAAGAGTGTAACTTACTTAACGAACAGCATGACAAACTTTCTGAATTACGGACACTTTCAATAAAGAACTTGGTATGGAAGCTTTGTAGGATATTTGAATTCAAAGAAAGAACTATTAATATTTTTGCCGAAATGAAGAATAAGGTATGGAGCTCATTTACACGACTGTAAGGTATAAATAAAGTAAGGTATTTGGTATTAGGTATTAAGTTAGGTGTTGTAAGGTGTTTGGTTTTTTACTTCTATCGTTTTCTTTGTTTACTTTACAGTACATTTCTAAGGTATTTAGAAATGACTATCCCTAAGAAGGGTATGGGGAAGTAATGCCATCTTTTCTTGCAAATGAGGTACCATTCAGAAATCTATGCTTCGATAATAAATACTATTCACCAAATTTCACTAATTATAAAATTTTATACTTAAAGGAAGAGATTAAACATAAGACTTACAAATACTATATATACACAGTGAAACCTTTCTATGCTGGCCAACATTGGTTCCATTGAAAAGTGGCCAACTTACAGAAAATAAGTATGATTCATGTATTTTTAGAATAGGATTTCTAGTATTACTTGGTTGTTAATAAGCCATGGCACGACAGTTACAATCATTTAACTACTTTTTGTTGATGAGCTACAAGTGTTTCCCTCGGAGCAAACGATGTCTTGAGAAATGTTAAGGGAATTCATATTTTAAAACCTCCACTACCTTTTGACAAGAAGTCATGTGCCAATAGTTGAGAATTGAGATGGTTAGCTTTAGCCTTGAGAATTTTCTGGAATTACTAAAGCTCCCCACTGACGAATGGAGCTGATAGGCTATAGCTAATGATTTTACCAAAACAGATAGGGTAAACAAATACGTGCAATCGTTTCCGGGATTCCTGTACGTGCTTTTTCTTATTCATGTCTTCCTTCCCCAACCCTTCATCAGGGTAGTTTTCTGGCCTTTGACCTCCAAGAACAAATCTTGGGAATCTATGCTTCTTTGTCTCCACTTACAAATACAGAACATCTGCCTCGCGTATGGGAATACGAAAGAGTTAGGAAAAACAACAAAATGGTACTTTGCGTGACCAAGATATGCAGGTAAATTTATCATTATCATCATAGGGTGAACATTGTTTCAATGTGGCCAACTTCCAAGATAGACAGGTGGCCAACTTAGAGAGGTAGCCAAGTTGACAGGTTTTACTATATATATATGGGGCAAATCGAATGATGATATCGGGGTGCCCCCAGGGCCGCTCTTCAAGTAGGCCCGAGGCCAACTTAAAAATTTTAAATGGAAACATGGGGCGAGTGACACTTCATTCGATAGATCTTTAAAAACTAAAAAGCGATGTGGCAAACGGGTTTTCCTATAGATCACCGTATTCAAAAGGGCCACCAAAATATGTTACTTATATAAGATAAACGTCCAGTAGCACTAATATGAAAACGGTTGAACATAAATGAACCAAACAAAAACTCAAATAGGAAAATCATGGGGCAAATCGAATAATGTTGTCGTGGTGCGCCCAGGGCCGCCTTCCATGCGGGCCCAGGCCCAACTTAGAATTTTTAAACGAAAATATGGGTCACGTTTTACATCGTTTAATAGATCTTCATACACTAAACAGCGTTGTGGCAAAAGATTGTTCATATGGGTCACGGTTTTCAAAATGGGCGCCAAGACATCTTGCCTGTATCAGATAAAACGTCCAGTATCACTAATATGAAAACGGTTGAAAATAATAGCGGATGAACAGAATAGAACTCCTATAGGAAATCACAGAGGGTATTATTCATTCCAAGCCTCGAGAATGATCCAATGGAAAAAAAGATTATTAAAGTATAAGTGATAATGCTAAAGAGGAAATCTAATTCTTAGAAAATTAACTTTCCGATCTCCTTCCGTAAGGGGTGAAGCGGAAATGAATGGTAAAATTTCAAATGAGAACCCCCACATTTACTTGCAATAGGTATGGTTTGTCTGAAACACTTGGTTGAGTTGATTTTGTTTTTAACGTTCAGCAGCGAGGCTATATGAGACGTGGACCTACTGGTTAACGTGCAATCCAAACTACACGTGCTCCCGCCGGGAATCGAACCCGGGTCTCCCACGCCAAAGGCGCGTACGCTAACCGCTTAGCCACGGAGAGCTCCTGAACCACTTGGGGTGTACAAGTGACTGGTACTTGTATGAACCAATATTCACCAGACGACTTTTGAGAAAACAAACGTTTCTACACATTGTTCTAAAATTGCATTGTTCGACAAATTGGTTTCCCATTTCAGTTGATTCATTTTGCGCAAATTATTTCATGCAATCAAAATGGAAGATACCGTTTAACAAGACTTTTACCTACTTTTTTCCATTACAGACATATACCTCATAAAAACATGTATCAGATAATTTTGTTGTGTAGATACAATTTGCAAAAACTAAGGTTCTCGTTTGGAATTTCACCGTTCCTTCCCGTCCCCTTCAACCACTTATCGTTGGACTGTTTTCTAGAAATTAGATTTCCTCCTTTGCATTTTGGCACACTTATTCTAATCATCTTCTCCTCCGTTGCAACATTTTCGAGCCGTGGAATGATAAATACGCTCTGTGATTTCCTGTAGGAGTTTCATTCTGTTCATCAGCTATTATCTTCAACCGTTTTCATATTAGTGGCACTGGCCGTTTTATCTGATACAGGGAAGATGTCTTGGCGCCCATTTTGAAAACGGTGACCCATATGAATAATCTTTTGTCACAACGCTGTTTAGTGTATGAAGACCTATCGAACGAGGTATCACGTGACCCATATTTTCATATAAAATTTCTAAGTTGGGCCTGGGTTAAGATGAAAGGCGGCCCTGGGGGAACCGCGACAACATTATTCGATTTGCCCCACGACTTTCCTATTTGAGTTTTTGTTTGGTTCATTTATGTTCAACCGTTTGCATATTAGTGCTACTGGACGTTTATATGATGCAGGTAACATATTTTGGCGGCCATTTCGAACACGGTGACCGATATGAAAATTCTTTTGCCACATCGCTTTTTAGTTTTTGAAGATCTATCGAATGAAGTCTTACTCGCCCCATGTTTCCATTTAATATTTTTAATTTAGCCCCGGGCCCACTTGAAGAGCGGCCCTGGGGGCATCGCGACAGCGCCGTTCAATTTGCCCCATGGTATTTCCTATTTGAGTTTTTATTCAGTTTATTTATGCTCAAACGTTTTCGAAATATTTCCGTGGAAAGATTAAAATGGGCCACCCTGTATATATAATGTGTGTGTCTACTCCGCCACTGGTTTAACGTTCCGTTCAGCAGCGAGGCTATATGAAAAAGGGCATGTATGTCACAAATTGATGGTAGAATCTTTCTACAAACTACGTTCATCGTCCGTTTCAAAAGCATCGTAGTCTACATTATTTATTATTTCCATAATTTCTCGGGGCGAAAATACGCCACTATCATAAGAACCACGACTTGTCGCGGTGGTATTCATAGCCAAAAGCTCAACTAAAAGGAAGAAGAAATAGTAAGCAAACTACAAGCAGGATGTGAAACAACCATACACACTTCCACTGGCTAATAGAAAAGGGGAAAACAAAAATAGATACATGTTTTTGCCTTTTGAGTACTCATATCTTTTTGGGAATATATACTTGACACATGTCATTTAAATCTACGCAATACACATGAAGGTGAAAAATATTCGTGAAAAGTAAACAGAAGGGACTAGTTGTTGCTGCTGTTGTATTCTAACAGTCAACTCAATGTTCAACTAACGGAACTGACCTTGATAGCTACTGACTAAACGCCTTGGGTCTCTTGCAGCTATACAGCGAACTGTGTGCGATCTGAGTCACTCCCGCTGCAAGCCCACTGTGTTTGCGAAAATATTGTGTGCTTTTCTTGCCTTGGGGCAAGGTTTAAGAAAGCACCCTTGCACACCTTGGAGAGTGGGACGGAGTAACATAAAATGATCGAAAGACGACCGATGTTAATATAGAGTTAATAGTTTCGAGCAGTAGCGTATACTGGTTTGAAAGGATGGGCTACCACTGACCTTGTATATTATTATTATTATTATTATTATTAATGATAATAATAGAAAAAAGTAATAATAATAATCATCATCATTAAATTTGTATAAACATGAACAACAAGTGGTTGTGTCTTTTTCTTTTCTTGAACGTTTGTTTTGAGACCATTAATGTTTTCCATCGAAAATGAAATTCCACCATACATTTGCGCAGTTCTCGTGGATTACATTCGTAAAATGTAAATTTTTAAAATTGTAACGTCCATCAAAAGTCGCCTCTGTTACTGACGTTGGTTGTCATTCCTTAACAGTCTTCGCAAAAATTCTGAGTATAGTAACGTAATGCAAAAATGCGGACAGTCATTATAATTGTTATGTTTATTATCGCTACATAAATCCCAAATTTTTTCGTTAACAAACTATTCTCGGGCCCTTTTGTTGCGGAGTTCTTTTGACCAGGGCCCGTTTGATGAGAGGCGTTCTGATTCGGGACTTCACTCGCGCCCTTTTGTTGCGGAGACCTTTGGACCCGGGCTTTTTGACGCGGGGCTGTTTGACTCAGGGGCCGCGGTGTCTCAGTGGTAGAGCGTTAACCTCTGCTGCATGGGATCCCGGGTTCGATCCCAGCCCACGCCAATTGAACTTTGAGTTAGACAAACACCGTGTGCGTGGATTTTCTCGGGGTTCTCCCGTTTCCTCCCACTTTCTTCATTCCACCATTTCATTCTTTACTCATCATCACCGTCTCCATTAGTCTAACCGGCATAATCGTGAGACGTAAAACTCAAAGATATTTCTATATCGGCCTTGTGCCCCCCCCCCGGTTGGAAAAACTCCTGCGGGCATTAGTGATTATGATGTTGCTTAATTACTGTATTATATTGTTCTATACACGAAATGATATAGAGTTAATAGTTTGGAGTAGTTTCGTATACTGGTTTGAAAGCATGGGCTACCACTGACCTTGTATATTATTATTATTATTAATGATAATAGAAAAAGTAATAACAATAATAATAATAATAATAATAATCATTAAATTTGTATAACAATGAACAAAAATGTTTTTTAACGTTTGTTTTGATACCATTAATGTTTTCCACCGTAAATGAAATTCCACCATACATTTGCGCAGTTCTCGTGGATTACATTTGTAAAATGTAAATTTTTAAAATTGTAACTTCCATCAAAAGTCGCCTCTGTTACTGACGTTGGTTGTCATTCCTTAACAGTCTTCGCAAAAATTCTGAGTATAGTAACGTAATGCAAAAATGCGGACAGTCATTATAATTGTTATGTTTATTATCGCTACATAAATCCCAAATTTTTTCGTTAACAAACTATTCTCGGGCCCTTTTGTTGCGGAGTTCTTTTGACCAGGGCCCGTTTGATGAGAGGCGTTCTGATTCGGGACTTCACTCGCGCCCTTTTGTTGCGGAGACCTTTGGACCCGGGCTTTTTGACGCGGGGCCGTTTGACTCAGGGGCCGCGGTGTCTCAGTGGTAGAGCGTTAACCTCTGCTGCATGGGATCCCGGGTTCGATCCCAGCCCACGCCAATTGAACTTTGAGTTAGACAAACACCGTGTGCGTGGATTTTATCGGGGTTCTCCCGTTTCCTCCCACTTTCTTCATTCCACCATTTCATTCTTTACTCATCATCACCGTCTCCATTAGTCTAACCGGCATAATCGTGAGACGTAAAACTCAAAGATATTTCTATATCGGCCTTGTGCCCCCCCCCCGGTTGGAAAAACTCCTGCGGGCATTAGTGATTATGATGTTGCTTAATTACTGTATTATATTGTTCTATACACGAAATGATATAGAGTTAATAGTTTGGAGTAGTTTCGTATACTGGTTTGAAAGCATGGGCTACCACTGACCTTGTATATTATTATTATTATTAATGATAATAGAAAAAGTAATAACAATAATAATAATAATAATAATAATCATTAAATTTGTATAACAATGAACAAAAATGTTTTTTAACGTTTGTTTTGATACCATTAATGTTTTCCACCGTAAATGAAATTCCACCATACATTTGCGCAGTTCTCGTGGATTACATTTGTAAAATGTAAATTTTTAAAATTGTAACTTCCATCAAAAGTCGCCTCTGTTACTGACGTTGGTTGTCATTCCTTAACAGTCTTCGTAAAAATTCTGAGTATAGTAACGTAATGCAAAAATGCAGACAGTCATTACAATTCTTATGCTTATTATCGCTACATAAATCCCAAATTTTTGCGTTAACAAACTATTCTCGGGCCGTTTTGTTGCGGAGTTCTTTTGACCGGGGCCCTTTTGATGAGGAGCGTTTTGATTCGTGCCTTTTGACCCGAGGCCTTTTGTTGTGGAGACATTTTGACCCGGGCCCTCCTGACGCGGGGCTGTTTGACTTGGGCCCTTTTACAGCTGGCCCGTTTTTGATAAAGGCCCGTTTTACGGAGGTCCTTTTGACTTGGGCCATTTTGTTGTGGGTCCCGTTTGACTGGGCTCTATTTATGAGGGGCGTTTTGATTCGGCTTATTTCAATTCGGGCCCCTATAACCCGGGGTCGTTTGACTCGGTCCCTTTTGCAGCGGGCCCCTTATTCACCTGGGCCCGTTTGACGCAGAGCCTCTTGACTTGGATCATTTTGTCGTTGGACCCTTTAACCCGGCAACTTTTTATGAGGATCATTTTTATTCGGCCCCTTTTGACCAGGGCCCGTTTGATGAGAGGCGTTTTGATTCGGGACTTTACTCGCGCCCTTTTTTTACGGAGACCATTTGACCCGAGCTCTTTGACGAAGGACCGTTTGACTCAGGGGCCGCGGTGTCTCAGTGGTAGAGCGTTAACCTCTGCTGCATGGGATCCCGTGTTCGATCCTAGCCCACGCCAATTGAACTTTGAGTTAGACAAACACCGTGTGCGTGGATTTTCTCGGGGTTCTCCCGTTTCCTCCCACTTTCTTCATTCCACCATTTCATTCTATACTCATCATCACCGTCTCCATTACCCTAACCGGCATAATCGTGAGACGTAAAACTCAAAGCTTTTCTATATCGGCCTTTTGCCCCCCCCCCGTTGGAAGAAATTTTGCGGGCGTTAGTGATTATGATGTTGCTTAGTTACTGTATTATATTGTCCTATACACGGAATGATATAGAGTTAATACTTTCGAGTAGTTTCGTATACTGGTTTGAAAGGATGGGCTACCACTGACCTTGTATATTATTATTATTATTATTATTATTATTATTATTATTATTATTATTATTATTATTATTATTATTATTATTATTATTATTATTATTATTATTAATGATAATAATAGAAAAAGTAATAATAATAATAATCATTAAATTTGCATAGCAATGAACAAAAAGTTGTTGTGTTTTTTTCTTTGTTTGAACGTTTGTTTTGAGACCATTAATGTTTTCCATCGCAAATAAAATTCTACCATATATTTGCGCAGTTCTCGTGGATTACATTCGTAAAATGTAAATTTATAAAATTGTAACTTCCATCAAAAATTGCCTTTGTTACTGACGTTGGTTGTCATTTCTTAACAGTCTTCGCAAAAATTCTGAGTATAGTAACGTAATGCAAAAATGCAGACAATCATTATAATTGTTATCTTTATTATCACTACCTACATCCCAAATTTTTTCGTTAACAAACTATTCTCGGGCCCTTTTGTTGCTGAGTTTTTTGACCGGAGCGCTTTTGATGAGAGGCGTTTTGATTCGGGCCCTTATGTTGTGGAGACATTTTGACGCGGGGTGTTTGACTTGGGCCCTTTAATAGCGGGCCCATTTATGACAAAGGTGCGTTTGACGCAGGTCATTTAGACTTGGGTCATTTTGTCGTGGGACCCGTTTGACCGGGCTCTATTTATGAGGGGCGTTTTGATTGGGCTCCTTTCGATTCGGGCCCTTTTAACCCGGGGCCCGTTTGACTCAGGCCCTTTTGCAGCGGGTCCCTGTTTCACCTGGGCCCGTTTGACGCAGGGGCTTTTCACTTGGGTCAGTTTGTCGTGGGACCCTTTTGACCGGGCCCTATTTATGAGTGTCATTTTGATTTGGCCCCTGTTGACCAGGGCCCGTTTGATGAAGGGCGTTTTGATTCGGGAGTCTGCTGCTTGGGATCCCAGGTTCGATTCCAGCCCACGCCAATTGCACTTTGTTGTGGACAAACAACGCTGCGTGGGTTTTCCCCCGGGCTCGTTTGACGCAGGGCCTTTTGACTTGGGTCATTTTGTCGTGGAACCCTTTTGACCCGGACTCTTCTTATGAGGGGGCTTTTGACTCGGACCCTTTTGACCCATTGCCGTTTGACTCGGGACCTTTTGTAGCGGGACCCGTTTTCACCCGGGCCCCTTTGACCCAAGGTCTTTTGACTTATGTCATTTTGTCGTGGGACCCATTTGACCCGGGCTCTTTTAATGAAAGGCGTTTTGATTCGTCCCTTATCGACTCGGACCCTTTTAACCGGGAAACTTTAGACACAAGGCCGTTTGACTCGGGCCCTTTTGTAGCGGACCCTTTCCCACCCGGTCTCATTTGACGCAGGGCCTTTTGACTTTGGTCATTTTGTCCTGGGACCCTTTCGACCCGGACTCTATTTATGAGGGGCGTTTTGACTTGGCCGCTTTTGACGCGAGTCCTTTTGATGAGTTGCGTTTCGATTCGGGACTTCTGACTCGCATCCTTTTGTTGTGGAGACGTTTTGACCCGGGCCCTTTTCACGCAGGGCCGTTTGACTCAGGGGAAGCTGTGGCTCAGTGGTACAGCGTTCACCTCTGCTGTTTGGAGTCCTGGGTTCGATCCCAGCCTTCGCCAATTGAACTTTGTGTTAGACAAACACCGTGTGTGTGGGTTTTCTCGGTGTTCTCCCGTTTCCTCCCACTTTCTTCATTCCACCATTTCATTCATTACTTATCATCACCGCCTCCCTTAGCCTAACCGGCATAATCGTGGGACGTAAAACTCAAAGATTTTTCTATAACAGTCTCCCCCCCCGTTAGAAAAAATCCTGCGGGCATTAGTGACTATGATGTTGCTTAGCTACTGTATTATATTGTTCTATACACGGAATAAATACTTCTGTGTTTTATATAATAATGAGAATCTTATTTACATTTAGTACTGTCCTTGCTTTACGACAGCGAAACATATTCATGTTAAGCGTAATGTTTGCATTCCCAAATAATTACAGTGAGGCGAATGATATAATTCATGCACAGATTTAGGACTTAGGAAACATGTCGTAGTAAATTCCTGAAGATTGAAAAGCGCTAGTAGCAGTAATTAGCTCAGTCGGTCCCTATAGTTCCTTAGTGAATTGCATAAATCTCACAGATGTTGTATCTCTTTCTCTTCTCTCTACATCATGTCTGGAGATTAATGTTTGGACAAATAAGCTAAGCGGCAATTTTAAAAAGTAAGATGATCTACGCTATCAGTGACAGATGTTGTGGTGTTTAACTTAACATATAAGGCAATAAATTGAAAAAAACAGAGATGACAGTGCACTGATGCTTGAAATCTGTGCCTTTACTCTCTATATCTACGTTATTTCCCTAGTCAAAATAATAACTCTTCAGAATTAATCACAAATTCTTATGCAACCATCCCTTCCTTAGAGTACTGCGCGATCACATACCCGTCACGGCGATGTAAAGGCACTTTTGGCGACGAGGATACAAATATAAATTTTCATATTAATAATGAAATTCTTATTGTTTCTCAGGCTCTGAAGTGATTATGTGTTTCCAAAGAGATAATTTCACGGATATCCAGATCCTTACTGTTATAACATTTTTGTTCCACCAAGGAAAGTCACCGAAGTAAATTAATTGGCAAATCAGTGAAACACCACGGGACTCTCCTCCGTTATATATAGTGGTGAAGAAGTAAGTGGCTTAGTATAAACGTAGCAATTTCTCAACAAATTATGCTTTACATCCAGGATGATTAAAAGCAATGACTCTTCCTGGAATCATGGATGCAATTTGTGACATTATTCTTGAAAATTGCAGCATTTCAGCCAGTGGTGGATATAGCCCGGGGCCGGAGGGCCTAGGCCACCCCAGTTTTTGTGTGACAAAAATAATTTAAGCTATTTATATTTATTATAGTCTGAGGTCTGCACCCCGCTTTCTCAGTTTTTACCTTCTCAGCAAAACTTGTGTCAGGGATTCTGGGCATTTCTTTGGAACTCGTCGGTAGCATAATTCAGAATGACTTGGGCATGCGCAAGTTCTCGGCATAATGGGTTCCCAAAATATATGTCAGGAGAATAAAAGGGTAACGGCATTAAGAGAAGTATTCTTCCAATATGACCGTAATGTTGATGAATTTCGCTGACGAATAGTAACCATAGATGAAATATGGTTGTACCACTATGATCCTGAATCGGAACAAAAATCAATGGAGTAGTAGCACTCATTTCTCCATCGCCTCAAGAAGTTCAAGACCCAGAAGTAGGTTGAGAAACTGTTTGGAACATTCTTCTGGTATAAGTATGGAGTGGTAGACTACCTCCTCAATGGTCAGATATTTAATCCAGAATCTCTACATTACTTACAAAACTGAAAGAAATTTCAAAGTTCAACGCTGCGGAAAATGAAAAGAAAGGAATTCGGTTCCTTCAGTAGAATACACCTGTCCATCAAGCCCCTGTGAACATAACTGACATTGCATAATCTAGGATTTCAATGTCTAGATCATCATTCTTATTCCTCAGATTTAGCTCCGTCTAACTATTACGTGTACTTATTTCCCAAACTTAAATATCACTTGAAAGACGCCATTTTAGATCTGATAGGGGCAGTGCTACGAACAGTGGTGTGAGGAAATCTAGATTTTTTTAACTTTTCTGCAAAAGCTGGAGCACTGTACAAGGTAGTATATTGACTCTCGGGGAAAGAGAAGAAGAAGTAAAACTTCACCAATCCACGTGCACTCTTTCTGGGTTGGGCTACGAATTTTTCAGCAGTTCCTAGTCAATATGGTAGACGTCATGTCAGTACTTTGAAACAAAATAAGTAAAGGAGCACTAGTATAAACCAATTACTAACTAAAGATCAGCACTCTGACAATACATTTTATTGGGAATCAATTTCATTCCATAATTTTATCATTATCATTTGCAGGAGGGAAAACACAACTCTTTTTATCTCCTTCAAAAAATTAAGCTCTGGTAGTTGCAAACTAAGCTGTTATAAGCACATCCTCTGAATATTGGAAGCCGAGATTAATGCTTCAGAAAAAAGTTTTAAATAAAACAAAATATGAAACTGAAAACTTCAAACCTGGACAAATACTAACAAGTTACGTAACTGGTTTTGCCTTTCTTTTGTTTCCAATCGAAGTTGATCCAATGAGAAGAAAACAAGTCGACCAAATCTACTATTGTTCGCTAGGCACAATTATTAAAAATCATAAGAAAGAAGTATAATTAAAATTTACCTCAAAAGGGGCTAAATTAGAAAACAGAAATATGCGTGCATACCCAGACACTCAAAGAAGAAAGCTTGAGGATTAATCTGCCACATAGTAAATTCATGGAAAGTAGACTACAATTTCTCAATGAGATTGGTTATGATACTGATATATAATACTACATGAAGAATGTTTAAAGATTGTACGAGTCTGGGGGGCAGTCTAATTGGCAGTTAGGGGGGCAGAAGTAGCTACTAGGGGGGGTGCTCACCCCCTTGAGCCCCTCTGGCATCATCACTGTATTGTTATGTTTACTTTTTGAACTTAAGCACTTTCTGTACTTTTTGGTGGCATCTTTTATTTCCCTTTCTGTATATATGTACCTGTAAGGCGCACACAAATGATAGAAAAAATTTATTCGAGCAAAGCACATCTCTTTACAATGAATTTAGTAGAACGTTCATTAAATATGAGAGAAACTAGTTGCAAGAAAATATCAATAAATAGATCAAGATATTTAGAATATTTAATGTATAATAAATATACATTATACACGATTAATGTAAAATAATCATTGAAATTAACAATAAAGCATAATTTGAAAAAAGCATAATTAAACAAGAAATAAAGCATAATGTGGGTTGCTCTAACAATTAAGTTGTATAAAGACGAGAAAAAACGAAAGCTGATTCCTTAACGAATTTCGTTGTTCTTCTTTGTGTCTACAAAAACGCATTCCTAGAAACCTACAAGCTAGGTATCATCTCTGTGATTATATCAGTTTCTAGTGCTACATGTGAAAAGTCATTCTCTTCTTTGAAAAGATTAAAGACTTGTATACGCAATTCAATGACTCATGATAGATTGAAAATCTTAGTGTTACTTTATATTGAGAAGAAAATTACTAAATCGTTAGATCTTTAACAAGTTGTGAATATGTTTGCTGCTGCCCACACGAATAGAAAGATCCTCTTCAAGTAGAGGCATGAACCTATAAGTTATTTTCTTTACCTGTAAAAGTGTATTTGCTTCCACTTAAGTCAACCAGCTACACATATTTTAAACGCCATGATTAAATAACTATTTAATTATATTAGAAATCAATTGCATTAATGAATCCTAGTTGTTTGAGGTACTAAATTCTTATATTTTCACTGTTTTCCAAAGAGTAAAATCATGAACAATAAAGATGGAAACATTCACCTTGAATACTCACACACACACACACACACATATATATATATATATATATATATATATATTGGAGACGTCCCCCTCAAAATCTCTTGGGCCCTTCATTCCCCCCCTGAAAAAAACTCTAGCTACGCTACTGGACACCATGCACCAGAGATGAATTCTCTACCACTGAGCCACCGCGGCCCTGCTTGGGCTTGGTCGTCCATATCCAATATCTCTTTTGGCGTTGCTTAGACAACTTCTAGTTTAGTTTTAAATCCAGACTCCATATTGGTGTAGATATTAATATTACAGTCAATTGGTAAAATCAATCTTCCACATTTAAAAATTAAAGTACACACAAGTAGAAAAATAAGCATTTATCATAAAAACACTAGCTGCAAGTGTTCAAAATAGATTTATGATTTCTATAAAATCAATTGAAAATTGCTATTTTTAATTAGGCAGTTAGTGAAAAACAGCAGCTTTCGACTCCAGCCGAGTTTAAGCTCAACCTAAACTCAGTTGACCAAATTGAACTGATCCGACTGACCCAACCCGACCCGATAACCCGACCCGACAACCCGACCCGATAACCGGACCCGAGCTGACCCGATTGACCGGACCCGACAACCCGACCCAAGCTGACCCGATTGACCCGACTCGAATAACCCGACCCGAGTAGACCCGATTGACCCGACCCGAGCTGACCCGACTGACCCGACCCGAATTGACCAGACCCGACCCGACCCGTTTGAGAGCACTAGTTCATATTCATTATTAACAATTCCTTTCTTGAATTTTCCGTTGATTATCTTAAATTAGTTTAGGTTAAGTAAATCATGTGGAATCATGTATGCATCTTTGCTCATTTGTTTCTTTATTTCGATCATGTGTATTACTGTCCCGAACTTCGAAATGTTCTCGAAGGGATTGCGGTGTGTATAACACGCAGATATTTCCTAACTAATTTGACCGATTATAATATAATATTATTCCAATTTCGCCCATTCACAATGTAAATACAATATACAAACCAACATTTCTTGGTTGTTTGGTAGGTAATGTTTCGGCGTCTGGAGTAAATGTCCAATACTCAAGTCTTGTCATGGAAACTTTTTCTTTCAAAATATATTTGTATATGTTCATATTCTTTTTTTTTTCAATTGCTTTCTTGCATTTTTCCTACATTGCCATAAAGTAGTGACCATTGGTTAGGATAGATTATGAAGTCAGATACGGTTATTTTGTACACGTTAGAGAAATTAATTTTTCTGTGTTTAAAAATGTTACTATTAGCGCTCTGAGTTTATGACAGGATTTTTTTGTAACTATTAAAACTTACGTTTTCTGAGATACCTGACCGGAAAGGAAGATGTTTTTGAATAATCAAAGTGAAGTTATAGTCATTCTTTATATGGGAAACGGTGCTATTGCCTGGTGTGAAGGTAGATTCAGTAAAAATGGCCACAAGGTGATATAATGATTTTAGTGAGTTTCTTCTCCTGAAATACGAATAATTAATAACAGTTAAATCTGTATTAACTTCAGAAGAGTGGTGATCGAAATGTTATAGTTTGAAGTTAAAATTTGACAAATAGTAACGTGATACTTAAGTATAAGGAACACCACCTTCTTGGAAGTCATGTAGAAGTTTTCAAGGGAAGCATTTGTAGTTTCTATTTAATTCTTTGTATTACCCAATACAATGGATATCTGGGAAAATATTATTTTAATGGTAAGATTTTTTATATCTAATTGAAAGATATACAACTTATTCTGGCAGTAAAATGGAATAAGTAACTGTTGTTATTCAGTGAACAAGACTATTAGGGTTCTATTTGCCTTTGTTTAATTCTTAACGCTTTACGTACTTTAGACATTAATTAATTTTCCCAAGTTTCACTTTCAGGACTTAATGAGCTTGGACGTAGTTTAAGGTTAAAAGATTTTCTTTTCTTGGAAACATTATCAAAGTTGCACAGTAAATAATGAAATTTAGTACTTTACTGGAAATTATCATTTGAACTGATTCTTAGTGAATCTATAAACATATTCATACCTGATGCTTAACCTTATAGAAAGACACGTTATAATGTATGTTTACACCTTTGTTTTCTCTTTGAAAATACCTTCCTATCTGTTGATCATATATAATAAATATATTTTCGACGACGTAGATAAAGAAATGAAGACCTGAATTGCAGAACATCTCAAGTCCACCGGAGTACTTTTGTGATTTTAGAAGAAAGACAAGAGGATTATACTTGTCATACTATTCTGTTTAGCTGAAATTAGTTTGTATATTTTTTTTAGAAAAAAGGTTTTGATTTTGACTTACGAATTATGCAAGTGAATAGCTCTTAAAACATAGATGCTAACATAAAAACCAAAAAACGCGAAATACGACGAAAACGAGTGGACTTGGTATGTTATGCAATTCAACTCTTCAACTGATCTATGCATCCGGATGTAAAATCTTATGCTTGTTCATCTCAAACATACGTTGATGGGCAACGCATGTAGATATTAAATCCTTGGTTTTCCACTTCCTGGTTTTCCTTCTGCCTTTCCTTCTATCAACACATTGATCCAATCGGAGTGCCGAAAAAGGTGACCAAGCATGCTGTTTCTTCGTTTATCTATTATCATTATGATCTATCGTCCTTCATTAGCTTGTTTTCATTCCTTCTTTTGGTCCATGTTTTGCATAGCATTTTTCACCAATACCACATTTCACATGCTTACAGCTTCTCTCAATGTATCTGATCCGTAAATCGCCACGCTCCATATCAGGGTCTTAATAAATCGTTTGCGAACGTCAAACGACACATTTCTTGGTGTTAGCAGTCCTCTTTTCCTATTGAATGTTTGTTTAGCCTGAACCATTCTGGAACTTATATCATTTTCACTTCTTCCGTCCGTGGATAGTAGAGTTCCTAAATAGGGGAACGTCTTAACGTCTTTGATTTTCTCTCCATCTAACCATACGTTTGCCCTTTCCTATCCTGATCACTTTATCACTTTGGTTTTCTTCTCTTTTTCATTTTGCATTTTTTATTTCAGTTTGTCGTTGAAGCTTGAAAGTCCTTCCCGTAGTTCCTTTTCATTCTCCACTATCAGTGTTATGTCATCATCAAACCTTATTGTGCTGGAAACCTGGCCATTTACTTTTACGCCTTTCTCGTTTCTATCAAAGAATTCTTTCATAGCCTCTTCTCTATAGACGTTGAACAAGAGAAGTGAAAGTCCACATTCTTGCCTTACTCCTTTATTTATTCTTGCTCCTTTCTGATCTCTTCCTATCACACGTGTTTGGTTACTGTAAATTCGTGTATTTTTCTTCTCTCTCTTTAATCCACTTTCAGATTTTTTAATGCTCATATAATCATATTCCAATATACATTGTCAAAAACTTCTTTCTATATCTACAAAACCTATCACAATAGAATCGATTTCTGTTAAAAAGGGCGTATGTGCAGTAAACTAATTTTCGGGAAATGAAAAAAAACTGTTTCGTCATGAGTCGGTTCGGTTGATGAAAAAAGAAAAATATGTATAAATGTACATGGTTACTGATTGTTTATTAGCTATATAGGATGTAGCTGTGAATTACGGTTTCATCTACGAATAATATTAAACTTTAGACACATACGCCCTTTTAACAGAAAACATGGTGACATAAAATGTGAAATCACGGTTTTTCTGAAATATATCTAAAATTTTAGACACTGTTATATTGGTAGTATATTAATGAAAGACAGATTGAATAATTTGAAAGCAAACATTTTTCTCAAAAAATTACTTTATTTTAAACATTTTTAATCTCTGTCAGGTTAAGTCCTTAATTAACAGTTGTCTTACTCCGACTTGTAAAGTACTTTGAATCCATATCGGGAAATACTGAGGTTAATGCTGAAATATACCTTGGTCACCTACATGCTAAATAAAAATAATGGAAACCTTAATATTGTGTCAGAATAAAAGGTGAAATTTTCTCACGGTAACTGTGGTGACAAAGCAGGGACTGACCTTCAGCTGGTCTAACGCCAAAGCAGGCACATATATTTATGTGTTTTTTTTTTAATTTTGTTATGGGATGAGATAATTGGGAATGCAAGTAAGTAACATTGAATAAGGAAATATTACTTTAATGGTAATATTTTTATTTCCAAGCCAAGGGGGTTTTCTTTAAGTTTCATTCCCAAAACTCCTGAGCGTTTGTCCAGATTCTAGTACAGCTGATAGAACGACCAACAGGGCGTATTAACATATTATATTCTATCATTTTATAATATTGTAATAAATCAATGGCCTTTATTTGCATCACGTTCCAAGGAATACATTTCGTCTTAACACAAATCGTTCCATCTGCCTCTAAGGTTCTCGGTTTAAAAAAGTCAAAATCGTAAAAAAGGTTACATACGTCCTTTCAACAGAAATTTATTCAATTGGTTTGTTTATTGTGATGTTCTGTTCCAAGGTCAACCGTAGGTTCAGTATTGCTTCACTTGTTCCTTTTCTCATGAATCCAAACTATTCCTCCGATAGCTATTAATCTATTTTCCCTTCTGTTCGTTGTGCATTGTATTTTGCACAGTGTTTTTCATGCTTGGGAAAGCAAACTTTATATTTGGATTTCTTCGCATTTCCGCGGGCCATTTCTCTTCAGGATAGGGGCCAATATGCTTTTCTCAATGTCTCTTGGAATCTTTCTTGTGATGTACAGTTCGCTAATAAGATTAAATAGTTTCTTCTTTGTTGCTATTCCGAGATTCTTAATCATTTGCCTTGATATTTGATCTATTCCTGGGGTTTTACCATGTTATATTTTCTCCAAAGCATTATCAAATTGGCATTCTAAAATTGATGGTCCTAATTCATTTTCATCCACGTCTTCTTCCTTCTCTATTTAGTTCATTCTGTTTCCTTTGTATAGTTCTTCAATGTATTCCTTCCATTTTCTTGTTATCTGCTATTCTTCTATTAGCGTTAGAGTTATCCCGTCCTTTTTTTATCATACTGTCTGTGCGTCTCTCCCCCGCACCAAAGTGTTTTCTAACCCTTCTATATGCAGTTCCTATATTGCCTTTGAGTATATTATCATCAAGTTCCTTGCACATCTTGTTTATCCAGTTTTCTCTGGCCTTCTGTATTTCTCTGTTAGTATGGTTTTGCACCTTCTGTGTCCTTCTTTGTTTGTTATCTTGAACTATCTTCTTTTCTGCATCATTTCTAATACTTCGGCTGTTATCCGGGGTTTATATTGGATTCTTGTTTCTCAATGTAAAGTGGAACGATTAATATTGGTTTTACCTGAACATTTACAAACCTGTTACGCCCCACAACAAGTTCCAATCAGACAGAATATCACGGCTAACAGAATATCAGAATTATACACAAATGTATCATCGGTGTGTTAGTGTTAATAATATTCATGGAAACAACGACAGGTCTCAAGACTTCCTAGCTATGCCTTGTGTAAATGTCAGAAGTCTTATAGAATGGCCTTATCCGTCAGTCTATCGCCAGGTATCAGAGTAAAGACAGTAAGTATTATCGAGAAGCAGTTTTAAGCCATTGATTCAGAGTCCAAAGAATAGGTTCCATTTCACCCGTTAACTCTCTAAACCGGAAATTATTCAAATATACGAATACTTCCGGTTATACTAATACTCATTTCCGTAGAGCAAAATAGTAAAACCTGCTTTTTGCTATCGATGCAGCGTCTCAAAAGTAGGTTCCTTCTTCGCTGTTGAAGCTTTGTTCAAAGTAAAATTTATCAAAATTAGCCATATTTGGTTTGAACGTCCATTGCCAAACAACGAAAACAGTAACAGCTAACGATAAGATTCTTTTACAAACGATTCACTTCCTCAAGACAACGTAACATAATTATGTCAACCATCTACCTAACAAGAAATGGTTCTAATAGACTATTAGTTACTATTTCAATACTTATTTGCATAGATCCAAACAATAGAAGATATCGAGATAAGGTCCCAATTAATCAATTCAGAGTCCCAAGAAAATTATTCCGCCAAGCATTTAGTGTCCCAAGAATCTTTTCCGCCTATTTCAATTCAAACCAGAAGTAGTTTAAATTAGCTGTGTTCAGTTCCGAAGTTTATCGCTGTAGAACGTAAACGCCAACGGTTAACGAGAAGCAGATTGCTGCTAACAATTCAGCCTTGAATTACAACATATCAGCCTCTCAATACGATAATGCCTATATACAGAAAGTAAAATCGGAAGTGATTCAGATTTGCTACTACTTCTGCTTCCAGTACTGATATCCTTAGATCACAAATGGTAAAATCCTATCACAATGCTGTTTCTAACAATCGATCCAGCGTAGGATAAGTTTTATTTCTCCCTTTAATACTACACTGTATTATTTTACAAACGATTCAGTGCGTTAATATAACATACAATAACTATCAACAGCATTTTACCAAAACAAAAAATGATCCAAAGTTACTATTATTTCCGCTATTGTTACTAAAAGCGGTAAAATATATCGAGATGGAGATTTCTGCATTTAATTTAGCTTGCCAAGTAAAGTTCACATTAATTACGTATGTCAATGTTGAACCCAAAGATGTTTGAAATTATCCATTTCTGATTTCAGAGGTTTTCAACATAGAGCAAAACTAGTAACAGATGGTGACAAACTTTAATTGCAATGGACACAATCTCTCAATTATATACATATACATATACATATACATATATAGATAGATAGATAGATAGATAGATAGATAGATAGATAGATAGATAGATAGATAGATAGATAGATAGATAGATAGATAGATAGATAGATAGATAGATAGATAGATAGATAGATATGTGTGTGTGTGTGTGTGTGTGTGTTTGTGTATCTGTATGTCTGTGTGAATAAAAAATTAAAAATATAAGGGCTGTCTTTGTGACTTCATCACTCTTGAACCAGCCAATCAATCTCAATCAAATTTTCAACATAAAATGAGGTTCTGACTTGGGGTGTTTTTTGTCAATTCATCTTGACGGTAGAACTTAGGGTAGGAGATGGGGATGGAAAATGTACAAAGATAAATAAAATTTATAACTCTTGAACCACCCGACCGAACTCGATCTCATTTTCAACATAGATGAGGATCGGACCTGAGGTGGTTTCTGTCATATCACTTTGACGGTGCAATTTAGGGGATGGGGATGGAAAGATATTATAAATGATCGAAAATGACAGATATTAATATGGAGTCTATAGTTTTAGAGGTCGCTGAGATAAACAGTAATACTTCCGGTGCTGTTTAAATCCAAGTTCAGCTTGGTATCTTGGCGGAGGGAAGAGAAGATACATAAAATCGGTCGAAAATGACAAATATTATTGTCGAATCCATAGTTTTCCAGTTCGCTGAATTGAATACTGACACTTCCGATAAGGTTTACGACCAAATTCAGCCTCGTAACTTGGGGAGAGGAAGATGCATAATAATGATCAAAAATGGCCAAATATTAGTGTCGAATCCGTAGTTTTCATTGTCGCTGAGGTGAACAGTGATACTTCCGATCCCGTTTAAATGGAAATTCAGCACCGCAGCATTGGGAGAGGAACAAGATATATAAAATTATCAAAAATTACCAATATAAAATTATCAATGTCGAACTCATGGTTTTTGAGGTCTTTGAGATGAACAATAACACTTCCGATGCCGTATCTCGCAACATGGGGGAGGAAGAGGTATATAAGTTTATTGAAAATGACCGATATTAGTGCAGAATCTTTAGTTTTCGGGGTCTCTGAGACGAACAGTGACACTTCTGATGCTCTTTAAGTTCAAATTCAACCCCGCAACTTGGGAAGGAAGAGGAGAGAGAAATATAAACATCGAAAATGACCTATATAAGAGAGCGCTTTACTAATAGTAAAAGGTGACTGACTAACGAAACATGTTATTATTATTTTTTAAAAGTTTAACCCAACGAAGTGGGTAATTGATGCTCGTAATCCATATTCACAGGTGAGACTTCAAATAACTTGGAGTTTTATGCCGTTATTTATTATTTCCAATACAGGTCAAAAGTATTTATATAGATTGAATTCACACAAAAGACATTAGTGAATCGTTTTCAGTTTTCACTCAAATTATTTTAAAATATTAAGAGATTTGATTATAATAATTATTATTTTAATTTTCTCTCTCTTTTTTTAGTCAATATTGCTAAACATATCATCATCTTCATAACGGCTATTCTGCCACTATTGGCAGGTTACTTGCTGCAACTGAGAAGTTTCCACGTTCGTTGGTCCTCAGCTAGTCTCTTCGTCTTGACGTAGCAATTTTCTGTTTTATTACCTTCTTTCAACTAGTCTCCTTCGCTCACTCCCTCTCTTTCCTTCCACAATACTCTTCAGCACGTCCCTCATAATACAGTTCCTCCTCAGAAAATATTCTAACCAGTTCCTCTTCCTCCTCTTAACAATATCTAAAATTCTTCTTTTCTTTCCTACTTCTAATTTTTTTAACACCTTCTCATTCGTTATCCGTTCAACACCGCCAATTCTCTGCTTTTTTCTCCATCCCCATGTATCGAAATTTTTTCATCACTTTTGCGTAATGTCAATATTTCTGCCCCATAGAGTACATATTGGAATCTGTAAAAGAAAATCTCAATATTTAATTGGAAGTTTGATTAATACAAGGATTAGCTAATTGTGGTTGAAAAGAAAAATCTGACGCCTTTAGAATGTAAAAATAATTTTTCCAGTGGAGTGTTGGATCTGTTAAAAATATATAAACAGATTACGAAAAGTGATTTAGGCATATCTTACAAGTAGTGAAGCGTGGGCGCCCACTAAAAAGGGAAAGGTTATCACTTATGTTGTACACTATCATGATACTTACACAAAGCTAAACTATATTATATTTAGAAACATGCATTATATTTCCGTTACTATTGGTGCATTGTAGAGTATATTATCCCTTATATCCATAGTAAAATTTACCTATGAAAAGCTTGAGATTTCTTAAATGCAAGACTTGCAAGACTCTTGCATGCAAGACCAAGACCAAGACCAAGACAGTGTGTGCAAGACCAAGACCAAGACCCAGGGTTCCACTGCAAGACCAAGACCAAGACTGGAGGTGCAAGACCAAGACCACCCTAGATTTGGTCTTGGTCTTGCATTGGCTCATCACTACTTTTGATATTCCACAATTTCTTTCATTACTCATCATCACCGTCTCCTTTAGCCTAACCGGCATAACCGTGGGACGTAAAACTCAAAGATTTCATTTCATTTCATTTACGGCAATTTATCTTCAAAAGCGTTTAAACACATAAACAAAGGATGAATTGTGAAAAATACTAATCTAACATGAAATATGGGAATTATGAAATAGAAAAGGAAAGAATAATGAAGAACGAAATATAACTGCCTTATTCTATACGAGATACGGCCTTATTCTGTTCTCTGTCCTATTCATTCGAATCCTGAGTGTGCAGCGTGGTTGATGATTAACAAAGCGAAAAAATGAAGACTAATAATGACAATTTGTAAAGAAAAGAACATCGAACGGCGAAACACATAAAATAAGATTCCTGATACGCAACGAAGAAAAGCAATAATAGTAAATTGACAAAGAGGATATACAGGAGACAAAATATGTAAGTTACTATAGACCTTAAGTAAATAAGAGAAAAACACTAATACATAATTCGTATCTAGAACATTTTTCAACAAGTCTGTAATGAACAAAGTACGATAGAAGTAAGGGAGTGGGGAAGAAAGAAGAGAAAAGAAGGAAAAGTAATAAAAGTGCTAAAAATCAAGAAAAAGCAGGGTTTATTTCTGAAAATTTTCTTACGCCAAACATGGTTTCGGTTCGCGAATTTTTAGCGGTCTCACTCATACGTACTAGGGCGCCGTCGTATGCTCTCTCCCCGGGCGCCTGATTTCACACTGCACGGCACTGGGGAGGCACTCATCTTCACTGGAAACTGGTATTTCAGGTCACTGGATTAGTTTTTAAGTTAACTAATTTAACGAATTTTCTTCAGTACCTTATGTATCCTATTTATACTCGTTTTACTTAATTTTACTCGTTTCACTCACTTTTAGTATTTACAGTAACTCTTTAAGAACAGGGACAAAAGCACAGAAACGTTAAGGACAGTAAAAATCACAAATCTCTTCATGCGTTCTTCCCTTCCCAGAAGTAAAAGAATAAAATATGGTGAAAATGCAATTTTTGGTCTTCCATCTTCTATGTGTTGTAAGTCTGTTAAACCAAACCAAAGAAAGATCAATATTAATACACGAGACGCACACTATTCATGACAACTATTGCATGGATCCGAATAACTTTAATATATTCACAAATCATCAATTGTCATATTTTACCAAAATACATCATGACTTTTCCCACAACCTAATACTTTAAATGTTCTTAATGCGCGAAGTTTGTTGATATAGTCACTTATTCACTTACTCTCTTATGATAATCAAAACCTTTAGGGTACTTCCCGTAGATATAAAAAGGTGAAATATAGTAACCAGACTTGATGTAGCGTGCAAGTAAACAAATAAAATCCAGCAGAAAGATATTTCTCTCCCCAATCCTTTACAGTGGAGTGTGTTGATTCTTCAACAAAAAGACTTGAAATACAATCACAAACTTCATAAAATATAAAATATATAATAAAGTATCGACTTTGCAATAACAATAATAATAATAATAATAATAATAATAATAATAATAATAATAATAATAATAATAATAATAATAATAATAATAATAATAAAGGAAAACAGAATTACAATGTCAATTACGTAAATAATACCTTCCAATAACGAGGAAATAGTAATTGTCACAACGGGATTCGATGGGGTTTTCTGCTTTCACATTTTTGCAACAAGTTCCTCATACGAAAATAAGAAAATAAACTAGTAGTTATATTAGATATACATAGAAATTTCTAGTTCTACACGTGTTGATCGAATTGAAAGAATGTCAAAGTAACTTTTAACCGTCTTCGTTGGATTTTAGAAGTTAAGGTAAAGAATATTTGTAAATGGGGACCATCGCTAAAAACGATGACGTAGCCACAACTTGAAGAACGTTTCGTGATATTTAATCATTGAGGAAGCTCTATATAACTTGTATTTGTGTTAAACAAGGAAATCTCGAGTAAGTCATTTTGACACTCACATAAGCAACGTCTCCTTATACGAGCTTTAGTATCTTGTGTATACCTCACCTGAAATGATTTTAACCAGCTAAAAGTTTTTATAGGAGATGGAGCGGCACGGTTAGGAAGTGCTTAGTGCATTGAAATTATATTTGGCGGACCCCGGTTCTAATCCCTTCCAGCCTCAAACTTTCAAATGTTTCCATTTCAATTTCAATGTACACTCAGTGTAACAAGCAGTATCTTCTAGTCTATAGAAAGAAAATATGCTGAAAAGAGTAGAATTGGAGAAGTTCTGTCAATGGAGATAATGGTTTACAAATTTATTTCCAGCAGTTGTTCTGGAGTTGATATTTTCACTTACTTTCAAACATTTTCTTATTAATGCGTGGTCATTGCTTTTATTTCCTGGGACGTGAAGTAGCTATAGGATACTTCACACAGATAAACAAAGCTGAAATATAATATCTAGGCTTGGTGTAGAATGCAACCACAAACAAATAAAAACAACATATTGATATTTCCCTCTCCAACCCCTTACAGTGAAGTGCGTTGGTTTTTTCCACAAAAAGACGTGTTCCAATCAGAAACTTCATAAAATATAAAACATGTAGCCAATCTAGACTTCTGAATAATAATAATAATAATAAAATAATAATAATAATAATAATAATAATAATAATAATAATAATAATAATAATAATAATAATAAAGGAATAGCAGAATTACAATACCAATTACGTAAACAATACCTTCCAAAATATTAAAAATAGTTGGAACGAAGGGCTTCAAACTGGAGTTTCTGCGAGTCTTTACTACTTTGCCACAAACTCTTGATACAAATATAAGAAAGTAAACTAGTAATCACAGAAGATAAAATAGAACTATATATCTACAAGTGTTGAAACAATTCAAAGTATGTGAAAATAATGTCTGCCGTCTTTTCTTCTTTGGAAATAAAAAGTTAATGTGAGGGAGGAATGTAATGTAAATCTGGACTATCGTTGAAAACGATGACGTAGCCTCACTTGAAGAATGTTTCGTGATATTTGTCTCATTGAGGACGATCTATATAACTTGTTTTTGAGTTAAACAAGGAAATTTCGAGTAAGTTATTGTGACACGTAACCAACGTCTCCTTATACGAGCAATAGATTCTTGTGTATTGGTTTTACATTTAACTATTTTATGTTGCTTATAGTTTGACTAGAACATGAAGTGACGCGGTAGGTAAGTGGTTAGTGCATTGAACCTTTCTGAAATGTTTCTATTTCAATTTTAATGCATGCTTTGTGTCACAAGTAAGATCTTCTCTTTACCAGAAAGAAGATGATGTTGGAAAGAGGAGAATTGGAGAAGATATGTCAATGCAGTCAATCATTTATGAACTTATTTCCTGCAGTTTTCCTAGAGTTGATATTTTCATCTACTTTCAAGTAGTTTCTGATTCATGCGTGGACAATGTTTTTTAAATTTTTTTTGAATATACAGTATACAATGAAATAATATTTTATGCGTACATACACGACAATATTGATATTAATATTCGATGTTCATTGGAAAACACGCTCCAAACTAAAGAGATTAATTTTAGAGTGGGTAACCGTTTGGTAAGTCACCTAAACAGCTGATTCTGTGCTACCAACTCTGTCAGTGCCGAGAAAACTTTCGTGTAAGTTGGGTTGCATCTGTCCAGGCGTTATACAAACTTCAAATTATCTGGACCTCAAGTAATGGAATTAGAGCACTCAGCGCGGAGATACTTTTACTTGTGGCTTTACATGATTGTACTGTAACTCAAGGTACTTTCAAATCGAACAAACAGGACTTGTTTTAAAAGGTATGGATGCTGGAAAGAGAAAACAACTTCAAAATAGTCTATAAGGATATATGGCTTACTAGTCATTTATGAATTTCATGTAAGTGAAAGTGTTTAAGAGTTGCGTATAAATACTTCCCGAAAAAATGACAGTAGATGGACAAGAAGGAAAGGGCTATTCACAAAGAGACAGATTACAGCACTTATGTAGAAGCAGGCTATTCAGAACTTTCAGAGAATTTCACAGCTTCGTGCTTTTTTACGTAAGTTTATATTTTCTTTTAACTGAATTTGTCTTGTAAATGAGAATGTATTTTGAACACTTCTCATGGAGGTCTCTTGACATGCCTATCTATAATCAGCTTATTTTTATCTTTGATGTTGTATAAAGTAATTTAAATAATCAAATTAATATTCATGAAATAGCAGACTTAAAGTACACTTGATACATATCATTTTGGACATGTCTGCTGTAATTTGTAATCTATTGTTTTGTCAAGAAAGATTTATAACGTAATAAATGAATATCGATTTGGATTTTATTCTTGGACAATTAACCTGAATTTGCATTAACTATTAAAGGATACTACCGCTGTAACTACTATTTAAGTCATGGTAGAAATTTAGTTTAAATATTCAATCTTCTTTGTTAAGATATCTTAAATTATAGTAAATTATATTAAGAGTTTAAATTAAGAGTTGACACAAGATTATTGTATTCTGTTTTTCCTTTACCACAACTATCATACTCAGTAGGAACGATATTCAATGAAACCAATATCACACTTCTCACAAATGAACTTTGCTTTTCCTCCTCAGTGGAAATTCTCCGTTTGTACTGATATTACCCATTAATTTCGTCCACCAAGACGGGTGCTCATGTTTGGATCAGCAGCTGTCTTCCCCTTCTTGATTAAATTCCGTAGCACTTGAGTAAACTCAAGCATTAATCTCTACGAAACAGCAGAAGGCTATCTGATCTTATTAATCTGATTGGTCTGATTACCACTTTCCGCATTATCATCCAGGCATTCATCACAGAAAAGTCTAATAAATAATCAAAAATTGGCCAATACCACACTTTTCTGACGAATTCGTGCAGTGTACTTTCCAATTATTCCATTAATAAGATCTAAATTCCGCAAATGGTGAATTTGTGGTGATAAGAAAATTCAAAATGATTATTTTGATTTTCCTCAGAGTCCAAACACCAGAATTAGTTTAATCCTCACTTCCTCAGTGCAAGTGTATAATTCCAGGTGTGAAAGTAATAAAATGGTTAATATATCTTAATACAATTTTTGTATGTTTGTATTTATACAATGTGCTCCATACTGGACGTGAAGTTTACATACTATAAAATAAACAAAATTTTCTTGTATGTGAAAGTTGCTTACTTCAAGGTGAATGTATAACAATAAATTGAATTTACTCTGGAAAACGTATAAGATACATTTTTCGTGATTGCCGTTTTTCGTTATTGTTTCGAGTCATGTCTATACTATTTAAAATGTCTAGCTGAACATTCTAACAGGTTCATTGGTTCATTCTAACAGGTTGAAGAATCAACACACTCCACTGTAAAGGATTGGGGAGAGAAATATCTTTCTGCTGGATTTTATTTGTTTACTTGCACGCTACATCAAGTCTGGTTACTATATTTCACCTTTTTATATCTACGGGAAGTACCCTAAAGATTTTGATTATCATAAGAGAGTAAGTGAATAAGTGACTATATCAACAAACTTCGCGCATTAAGAACATTTAAAGTATTAGGTTGTGGGAAAAGTCATGATGTATTTTGGTAAAATATGACAATTGATGATTTGTGAATATATTAAAGTTATTCGGATCCATGCAATAGTTGTCATGAATAGTGTGCGTCTCGTGTATTAATATTGATCTTTCTTTGGTTTGGTTTAACAGACTTACAACACATAGAAGATGGAAGACCAAAAATTGCATTTTCACCATATTTTATTCTTTTACTTCTGGGAAGGGAAGAACGCATGAAGAGATTTGTGATTTTTACTGTCCTTAACGTTTCTGTGCTTTTGTCCCTGTTCTTAAAGAGTTACTGTAAATACTAAAAGTGAGTGAAACGAGTAAAATTAAGTAAAACGAGTATAAATAGGATACATAAGGTACTGAAGAAAATTCGTTAAATTAGTTAACTTAAAAACTAATCCGGTGACCTGAAATACCAGTTTCCAGTGAAGATGAGTGCCTCCCCAGTGCCGTGCAGTGTGAAATCAGGCGCCCGGGGAGAGAGCATACGACGGCGCCCTAGTACGTATGAGTGAGACCGCTAAAAATTCGCGAACCGAAACCATGTTTGGCGTAAGAAAATTTTCAGAAATAAACCCTGCTTTTTCTTGATTTTTAGCACTTTTATTACTTTTCCTTCTTTTCTCTTCTTTCTTCCCCACTCCCTTACTTCTATCGTACTTTGTTCATTACAGACTTGTTGAAAAATGTTCTAGATACGAATTATGTATTAGTGTTTTTCTCTTATTTACTTAAGGTCTATAGTAACTTACATATTTTGTCTCCTGTATATCCTCTTTGTCAATTTACTATTATTGCTTTTCTTCGTTGCGTATCAGGAATCTTATTTTATGTGTTTCGCCGTTCGATGTTCTTTTCTTTACAAATTGTCATTATTAGTCTTCATTTTTTCGCTTTGTTAATCATCAACCACGCTGCACACTCAGGATTCGAATGAATAGGACAGAGAACAGAATAAGGCCGTATCTCGTATAGAATAAGGCAGTTATATTTCGTTCTTCATTATTCTTTCCTTTTCTATTTCATAATTCCCATATTTCATGTTAGATTAGTATTTTTCACAATTCATCCTTTGTTTATGTGTTTAAACGCTTTTGAAGATAAATTGCCGTAAATGAAATGAAATGAAATCTTTGAGTTTTACGTCCCACGGTTATGCCGGTTAGGCTAAAGGAGACGGTGATGATGAGTAATGAAAGAAATTGTGGAATGAAGAAAGTGGGAGGAAACGGGAGAGCCCCGAGAAAACCCACGCACACGGTGTTTGTCCACCACAAAGTTCACTTGGCGGGGGCTGGGATCGAACCCGGTACCCCTAGCACCAGAGGTGAATGCTCTACCACTGAGCCACCGCGGCCCCTAAGATAAATTGCCGTTGGATAGCAAAGGATAATAATCGATAGTTTCGATTTCAATGTAAACGTCGGTTTAGGAGTATTCTGTGTTGGCACACTGAAAAAGAAGAACATAGTGTATAGGAAAAAACTGTTTTGAATCTCTTCGTGAGATTTTAAATATCTGGGTTCATCAGTCTTAAGGCGAAAGGATAGTAGTGTATATCGAACTTTTAAGTCTTGTGCTGTCCATATTATAATTGGATTGTTTGTTAAGATGAAATAAAATAGATGGTGCCAAAGTCCAACAAAGACCTGTTGACCACATGGTAATTCTTTGGCGGTTGTGATGATGCTTGCAGTTTAAGTTGGAGTGTAATGTAGCAACGGTACAGGTAACGCTAACTATTCATAAGCATGCATAGATCTATCCATTGGGATGTTGAATTGGACATCGATTAGAGAATTTGGCTAACTGATAAAGTGAATGGATTCTGTGATGGAAATGTTATGTCTTCATACTGACGTCATATCATCGGATAAGCAAACTATCAAAAATTGACATTATTAAGAGTAACTTTACAAAGAATTCGTAAAACTGCCTGCTCAGTTAATTCAAATTGTAACTTAAATATTCGTAGTACAGTATTTCATTAATCGTTAACTTGGCAAGAAACGTTCCTGTCGTTCAAAAAATTATTTTTCTGTATTTCCTATACTAATAGGACACAAAGAACATAAATTTGAAAATAAATAAATTATTTGTACTTTGGTGGGGTTATGACGTAATATCTCACAGGATACTCACTCACATATAGGGAGTTCGCAGAAATGTATCCTGTCAGATACAATACATGATACAACTCAAGTCATTGCAATTTGAAATATCTTACAACTTCCCTAAACACATCTCTCCTTACTTTGAATTATATAATGTTTGCTTTGTATACCAGAAAACAGATCCGAAAAGCAATAGAAACAAAAAATATTACGCTTTGAGCAATCCAATGTTTCCTTCGTTTACTCAAATGTGAAACAGCAATAAGAAATATACTTATTATATTGATGTTTATATTGTTCATGGTAATTGAAGAAAAAACAGTAACAGAATCCTTTTGAAAGATCCGATATTTATATTTTTCAAAAAAACTGTGAAAAATAATACAGAATATTATATTTCTGCAGATACAAATGCTCCTCCCATCCAGTTATTTCCACCAGTAGCTCGATTGCTATAAAAACACATATTTCATCGTGATTTGTGTTTTGCACATTTACCAAGTTCTTTTAGTAGAATATGTGTTTGTTTGATTCACAATCAAATCGATGACTTTATCCGGAAAGAATTTCTTGAAATATCCAATCGGGGAGTCTAAGGTTTCAGGAATTGTGAAAGAGTTCTTCATCAAATCTACATTGTGCATAAAGTACTTGTCAGTCAATCTGCAAAATTAGAGGTCATGGTGTACTTCAAAAATTATGAAAAAGGAAAAATACCGTGATTGCACGAAAAACCATTACAGGTTTATTTACTTGTAAAGATCACTATTGCAACTTTCCTGTTTTGTTTTACCTAGTTTTGTACTCAACCAACTCAACATAATTAAAAAGCAAAATATTTTCGCACTAGAAACCAATAACATTGTCTCTCACACATGGTTTCCGCAGGAAGATACTCTACTTGGGAATGTTTCTCCTGAGATACCCCCTTTTCAAACCAGACCTCACTCCTAAGAACCAGAACAAAAATATGTTCCCCAAAATTCTGTGACTTAATCCTTATGCCTTCTTTTGTATTATTATTCACTAAAATAGCTTTATTTATATTCAAAAATAGAAAATACTTACACGTTTCTCGAGTAAGTCATTGTGACACTCAAATAAGCAATGTCTTCTTATACGATCATCAGTATATTGTGTATAGTCTCACTTCAAACAATTGTAAATAGCTGTTAGTTTGTGTGGACGCTAAACTGAAGAGGTAGGAAAGTGGTTAGCGCATTGAACTTCTATTCGGTAGACCCGAGTTCAAACTCCCGTCAGGCTCAACTTTTCTGAGATGTTTCAGTTTCAAAGCATAGTGAGTGTGATATGCAAAGAGGAAAAGATGTAAAGAGGAGAATTGGGGAGGTTCTGTCAAGGGAAACAATGGTTTACAAACTTATTTCCAGCAGTTGTTTTAGAATTGATATTTTCAGCTACTTTTCAAGCATTTTCTGATTCATGCGTGGTCAGTGTTTTTATTTCTTTGAACATGCAAAATATAATGAAATAATACATTACATACACAGCCATATTGAGATTAATGTATGCTGTTCATTTAAAAACACGCTCTGAACCATAGAGATTCATTTCAGAATGAAGGAATGTTTCGTGCGTCATCTAATTACAATTTTACTTACATAAAGACCTGACTCAGTGCCGCCAACTGTTATCAGTGCCGATAAGAGTTACGTGTAAATTGGGTTTCATCTGCCCAGGCGCTTTACAAACGACAAATTTTCTGGACCCCAAGTGATGGAATTAGAGCACTTATCGGGGAGATACTTTTGATGGTGGCAGTACAAAGTTTTTAATATTTCAAAGATGCAATAATAGTTTTTAATATTTCAAAGATATGATAAACGATTTTGATATTCGTTAACACAATATGTTCAAATTATTCATATACAACATTATGCATTTAAAAACGACATTTTATAACATTACATGTCAATAACTAAGTGTATCTTTTTTCAAAAATGAAGAATCTTGAAAAGGACGTTGTAGTTCATTATAGTGTACAATGTACATGTGGTCCGATTTTTCGGATGCCCCCTCCGCAGTGCTCAAATCAGAATTGTAGGACAAGTTCACTGTAGAACTAAGTTGGTGTCCACTGAGTATAAATGCATTAACTATTTGAAAGAGTTCAGCTTTGAAAACTTCATGCAGTAATGGATTACGTCATCTTAATCTTTATTTTTTGTATAATATGGAGCAACTAATTTTCAAAGCTGCCTTCTTACACTTCTTCTCACCAGATTTGAACCTCACATCAATATATTTCCTCTTATCAATATATTTTCTCCATCGTCTTACTATCGTCATTGTCGTTCATCAGTTTGTAGAAGTCTTTCTCAAAATTGGATAAGGCTTCCATGTGTAACGTGTGTAAAATTCAATGTTTGGAATCAGACATCTTGATTGTTGAACCATGTCACCCTATGTACCTTTCAAACATTAAGCAGTAAATAATAATGTAAAATTAGTACACTATGTAATGTAATTTGGACTCGAAGGATAGTAGTAGTTCTGTTTGCTTACCGTCAGGTATCTTCTCATTTATTGGATCCATTTGAAAATCTGATTGTTCACCATGCAACACGGAGGGTTAGTCTAAATCAATAGCAAACAAACAGCCTTCAGACTATGTTCTGTCTAGTTCATAATACTTTGTGTATCATATGTTCACGGCATAGAATTCAAATAGAATCAGGTTCTGAAGATAACCATACATTGTATAGCCATGCAAATTATTCACATCTATGTTCATGAAGCATATTTTATATCGATGTGGGTTAAATGTTTTTCTCATTCGTTGATCACACTAGATGCACGTAGGTTGCAAGAGTGTGACGAAGATTACAGTGTTGATAACATCCCAAATAACTTTCACGATGAGAAGTACATGTTAATATCTGATATTAGATCTAACTTTATCTTCATGTGCTTCAGCATTACAAGCCAAGTTAAACACAGTAATCTCTAGGCATGAAGAGGGTATAATATGTATATCTTTGTTCCAGCAACATAGAAGACGTCAAACCTAAAATAAACTTCAATATGCTCTTCCAATGTTTTGCATTTGAACAATTTCCAAATTACCTGGAATAAATTATACTCCTTATCAGTACACCTGATTACTTCATGAGGTTGCAATTTGACCTCCTTAAACGTCTTCAAGTTAACGAAGTAACTGAAAAAAATATTTCAGCAGAATTTTCACATTTGAGGCAAAGCCCCCCCCCCCCGAAAGTTAGCAAAGCCCCCCGAAACAAAATCGTAAATACGCCACTGTATTAATATATTAAGACTACAAGGGAGCGACACGAGTCAAGAAAACGACATCCAACCTTTGAAAGGAACATTAACGTGATAAGAGACCAAATTGATTATGACAAGACTACAAAGAAAGAGTGAAAAACAGTGGAAATGGTAGAACAGAATTAAATAGAGAAGCGAAAGTATGTGATTTTATAATTTACAAAGTAAAATCCGGTTTTAGTTCACAGAGCAACCCATGGCAACAACATTGTTTGCCCAAAACTTTTTCCCCCAGTCTCAAATTTTCTTACCAAAGAAATCATTAACAAAATATATTCAATTTATAATTCTACGACAAAATTTATTTTCGTAAGGCGCTTAGTGTTTGAGTGGTAGTTACGTTAGTTAAAGAATTCAATTTCTACCTTCTGGCTCCAATTTTTTCACTGCAACAACCTGCATCACAATTCACCACCAATCAGTGTATCAGCCTACAATAGGAAAAGGATCGGTTTAGGCTACCTGAGTGTCCGTAGTGTGCCACATATTTGTTTCTAAGAACTTAAGCGTTATGTTTTAAGGGGATAAAGGCAATATCTTTATGAATGCCCTTTCCAAATTACTTGTGTGATTTCTTATTCTTTGTAAGGAATAAACTGTGGCTCTCGGGAAACAATTTGAATTCATCGTTTAAAAGATAAACACATTTAACATAACTTAATTTAAATTCGAATGATTTTTTTTTCAACAACTGCTACTAGATATAACAGATCGTTTTAGTACTCTAATGACAGATTTTAAAAATACTTTTGTTAAAAAAATGGAAATTTCATGTTATAGAAATCTTAAGCAAAAACTCAATTGGGTAGATTTAACAAACTTCGGTTAGCAAGGAGATGGTAATATACAATGATGTACGATAAAGCTCTATTGGTGTGTTATTACCAAATTTGTAAATGTGTATTTCCTTCTCACATCCATATCAGAAAGACGTAAAGGAACAAATTAGGTGTTGAATCGAATTTAAGTTTAAAACCAATATAGATTAGACCTTAGGAAGTTGTGTTTAGATAAATTAGCACGACAATACTACTAGAAACAGTATTTATTCTGTAATTTCTTGTAAAATCATTGCGTATCGTGACTAACTTGTTTCAGAACTGAAGTACAATAATCAAAAATATGTGTTCACTTAAAGCTATTCTATTTCTTAACAAGTGGTATACGTGTATTTTAATACAAAAAAGTCATTGAGTAAATTCAAAGCGTAGTTTAACTTTCAATATGCATTGACACTTTAAAAGTTAAAATCTAATTATTTAATTAGAATAAGGAAATGGGTATGAAATTTCTCATCTAGAACAAAGGAATCATTCTTATATAGAATAGTTTTGACTGTTGGTATAATCAATCAGCAGAAGTATATCTCTCTTGTTGTCCAGAACATTTGCACTTGTGAAAACGCCTGGACAGATGCAACCAAACTTGGAGAGAAGATCTTGCTTTTTGCACTGAGTATGAATTAAGTTGAAAACTTTGAAAACATTGGAAGTTGCTGGAATTGAACACAGGTATCCCAAATGATAGTTCATTGTGATAACTAGCAGCATACATCGTCACTTTACCTTACACAGAGACTATTTGAAGGATTGGTTGAGTCTCTTATGGCTAATTCTTTCATTAAATTACTTCGGACAAGTAAATTTGACAAGACAATATCCGTGTTTCTGTAAGTAAATAACAAGTAAAGGACAAGTAAATTTCACTTTTCTATATCTACGGGAATGTCCCTAAAGATTTTCATTATGATAAGAGAGTACAGTAACTGAATAAGTGACAAGATCAATGAACTTCGCGTATTAACAACAGCTGAAGTAACAGAACTATCAGAATACAATTTAGTACTTTTTTCTAAGTGTGGTGATTATCTTATTCTGCAAACGGAAATAGTAATCAACGAAATGCTCAAAAACATACCGAATTGCTTCGGGGAAAGAAATAAACATTAGTGTCTTTCCAACCTAACTTAGGAAGGAAAGGTGTCGCGACCCCAGATATTGTGCTGTATTTTGGTAATCTAGTGCAATATATTGCAATGTATGTGGTATATCCTCAATTATTGATTAACTACGTATATAAAAAGTAAAAATGAATGCAGGTATAGGACTGTCTATTGATATAACGGGCATATATTCACATACGATCGTAAGATTTAATGACTTCAGTGTTCTGTAAAAGCCAAGTCATGAAATTTTCATGGACTAAGATGTAGAGACTCGTACTGTTCTTAGAATGAAAGTGTAAGAGTTCAGATAGGAGTAATATACTTCGCTCTACATGCCATAACTTTCTAACATTGAATGAGACTCGAGACTGAGCAATTTTTAATGAAATATTTACTAATAATAATAATAATAATAATAATAATAATAATAATAATAATAATAATAATAATAATAATAATAATAATAATAATAATAATAATAATAATAAAGAATAACAGAATCATAATACCAATTACGTAAACAACACACTCCATTAAAGGAAAATAATATTCACAACGGGATTCGAACCTCTATGATACGAGTCTCCTGCTTTGCAACTATGCCACAAATTCCTCACACAAAGCCAAGAAAATAAACTAGTAGTTAGGAAGATAAACATAGAACTTTCTTTTTCTACACTTGCTGATATAATTCAAAGAATGAGAAAATATTGTCTGCCATCTTTTCTTGTTTGTATATTAGAAGTTAAGGTGAGGAAGAATTGTAATATAAATCGGGATCATTGTGGCCCCGCGTAGCGTAGTCGCTAACACTCTCGCCTTCGGTGCGAGCGGTCCTGGATTCGATTCCTGGTGGGGGCACTCGATCGAAAAAGCGTAACAGCTTTTCCAGGTCAGCCACCTTGAATGAGGTTTTCCTGGGTTTTCCTCATTCACACCAGGCAAATGCCGAGGTGGTACCTAACTTATAGGTCCCAGACCGTTTCCTTTCTTTCCCAATCCTTTCCCCGGATAGTTTGCTCGCCGAGGGACGTCATCCCTCAAAAGTGACGGGCTAAATGGCCATAAGATGCCGAGAGTCCAGAAATCTAAATCCTAAATCCTGAGTCGGGACCATCGTTAAAGACGATGAGGTAGCTTCAACTTGGGGAACGTTTTGTGATATTTTCCACATTGACGAAGGTCTCCATAACTTGTTTTTGAGTTAAAGAAGGAAATCTCGAGTAATTCATTGTGAAACTCACATAATGAATGTCTCTTTATACGAGCATTAATATCTTGTGTATGGTTTTACATGAAACGATTTAACTACCTAACAGTCACTGTGTAAGGTAAAGTGCCGCTGTAGGCTAGTAGTTAGCACAATAAACTGACATTTGTGCGGACCGCTTTTGATTCCAGCAACGTCCAATTTTGTTGAAATGTTTCAATTTTAATGGGTACTCGGTGTGACAAGCAAGATCTTCTCCTCTCCAGAAAGAAAACGATGTTGGAATGAAGAGGATAGGAGAAGGTCTGTCACTCGAGGCAATGATTACAAACTTATTTCTTGCAGTTGTTCTTCTAGATTTGATATTTTCATCTAGTTTCAAGCATTTTCTGATTCATTCTTGGTCAGTATTTTTATGTCTTTGGAAATGCAGTATATAATGAAATAATACATTACATACACAACAATTTTGCGATTAACACATTGTGTTTATTCGACAACACGCTCCGAATCATCGAGGTTCATCTCAGAATAGAGAATTACTTCATGCGTCATCTACTCACAACTTTACTTGCATAAAGTCCCGATGCAGTGGTACTCACTGCTGTCTTTGTAAGGATATGTTTCATATAAGATGGGTTGCATTTGTTCAGGCGTTTTACAACTGCAAATGATCTGAACACCACTAATGGAATTAGAGCACTCAGGGGAGATACTTCAGCTGGTGATTGTACATTTATATTATCTATATTAAATATATAGCGTGTTAGTAGAATGGGTTGAGAATCACTGGTATTTACAACATTACAGCAAAGTTACTCCAATGACATTGTAAATATTACAATACTTCAATTATTGAGTTAGCATGGAATTAAGCTATAAAGATCCACAACGATTCCTAATATCGTTAGTTTAACAATCTAAGATCAGGATTTTATACATTGCATAATTTTTCAATACCGCGTTACATATTAATTTTAATTCAATACTAACGTTTAAAGTATTGTCCTTTCACACGACACACCAAAGTATCGTCTTCCGGGCTTTATTCCATAACAGTTTGCATTAATGCAACGAACAATCTGCTATTTAATTTGCGATATTAGGCATAACAATTATAATTTATTTTTACAAGACATTACGCTCCGCAATTTTTCACAAAGGTTGATACATAATAGGGTTTGTGATGCCAATTAAAATTCTCCTTTTTATTTCTAGTTCATTGCTTCAACATTAATCCAACATAAGCACTTTGTATGTAATTTTTAAGTAACCATCCATTGTCTAACACAAAACTTTATGGTCATTGTATTCCACTCCTGTTGGAACACTCTCCAAAGTCCTCTAACTTTACATATCTTACGAAAAGAACTCCGGTAGTTTGGAAGTCCAAAAGCAGAGTTGTTCATTGAATTACCATATGAATTCCTCATTGGGATATCGATGAAGTAATTAACTCGAATTCCATGCCTACGTTGCACCAATCTGTAGAATATCAATGGTAATTTGGTTGTATGACTAAATTTCTTGTCCTAATGAAGTTCTAATCAGTTTGTGTCCGCTTCATTTCATGTGCGGATTTCGTTATTGTAAATATCCGTAATTATATGCTTTTGGTAATATACATCATTAATTTTCACTTGTTTGAAACGTTAGTTTCGCGTTAATTTTTCACTTTAACAAATCCGTGTCACAATCAAATTGTTTTCTAGTCAATTAGTACATATCATCATCTCTTCTAAAACCTAGTTACCGACAATGAGAAATATATATATATTACGGGAAGAACTGAAAAAACTCTCTTGAACTTCTAGCTGCAATCTTTATTAATGTAACTTAACAAAATTACAAAAAAATACTTTCTTTTTTAAAATAATATGAGATAGAATACTAGACCTACGGATACCACTAATAGACCTATATTTTTTTACTCAAGAAGTAAGTATGTTGAGTTGAAGGCTAGAATTATATGTGAAACGTACATTAAAATGTTTATGTCAAACAGTTACCTAAACTATCTAGTCAAATATTAATTACGTGTGATATTTCAAGTTCTGAGGATATTTAAAGTAGAATGTGCATGCAAATAACTCCCTTACTCTGACTGAACTGCAACAAAACATTACGCACACCATTCGGACCATCACCTGTGAAGAGCTACCTGTAATACCAGCCATTATGCTGTGATTTGCGTAGAAGTGTATCGACGTTAATAGGGGTTACTTGTAGCATCTGCTGTAACATGCAGGGAAGTCAATATTTACATTTTCCTATTTTTTCATGCGGTACCTGATATTGTAATGCCAGGCTACTTTTATATGGTGGTAAAGGCTCGTTATATTGTGGATATGATATATTAGGATAATAGGATTGGAAATAAGTACCGAATTTCAGAAGTTTCTCTGTGAATTCACCTTACTGACGGAAAAGCCTAATTTTACTATCCACCTAAGTTCAGTTAACTCAACCTTTCGGAAAATGTTCTAGGAAAATATTCACTACATGAATATTTGCAAAAAGAAACATTAAAAATGAAGTAATATTTTTATTTTGTCATTTAACCAAATGCACTTTGAGAGTTTAGCTCATCATATCATTTAAATATTTAAATACTACATCTGACTACAGTTACTTATAGACTTCAATAGCTTAATAAGTCTAGTTCTTAGAATATTTTTCTTACTTCTAGTATTGCTCTTTCCGACTCTTTAAGATAATTGCTTTTCATTTTATGGCCCAGGAAAGATTACTCCTAGTTTACATCAATATTCTGCTCCTCTCCTTAAACTTTCTTAATTCTATCTTTTATATCATGCAGAAAGCTACCTTCTCCAAAATCGCTTTTTAATAGTTCCAGTTACTTTAGATATCCCTTACCTTTCATGATATTTTCTGCTTCGTATGTTTAATACTTCATACAAAAAACTAAGTCTTTCTTGCAATTTTTTACTTAACAATTCAAAAGTTAAGTTTTGTATTTACTGAAGGCTCGTTTTGCCCTATTCATTGTCACCTATATTTTACAATGTTACATAGAAATGAAAAAGATGTATTTGTTTTAGTTCTAACTTCTAAAATTTAATCAGTTCATTGTATTTGGCCGAGCTCAAAAGTTCGTTTAAATTTTGAAATTTCTAGGCAAAATATAACACAACTTAAAACTAATCCAATGCAAAGAGAAAGAAAAATAGGTAACAAATGCTGAAGTGTTAACTTAAAATGCCTTTCAGTTTTTGTAATAGTTCCACTTCGATCTTTCCGTTTTATAAAATCTTCATTCCATTTCTCAGTCAATCCAGCTTCCAAGAGACGACTAATTAGCTTGTTTATTCTTTGTGTGTAAGGAGAATTTTTCGGCAACCCAAATGATCCGTAGTAACTCATTAGACTCTCTTTCACTATATGGGTTAGACGATCACCTTCACGAGAAAGAAGGACATTATTGACAACATAACCTAAAATTGAATAGCCTCCGATGAATGCAACATCTCGTCCCAATGCTACTTGATACACGGCTTCTTTTATTTTGCTAGGCTCTGACAAAGTTTTGTAATTCTTTAACAGCATTTGAATTGAAGGATTCGTTGAGTCTCTTATGGCTAATAAATCCATGGGAGTACTTCGAACAGGTAAATTTGACATGACAACATCCTTGATTGTATTAAGTTCAGGCTCTGAGTGGGGACATGAAATTGAAGTCACAATTCCACCAATATAGAGAGTGGTAACAACCATACTTGAATACGTAATTGTGAAAAATAAAAGTCTTCTTGAAGATGTTTCTGGTTGCTTGGGAACTGAGGACTGGAAAATTATACTCCAATTATACAACAGAATGTCAATGGAATCACATAGCTTGTCAACTTTAAAAGAAACTTTATTAATGGTAATCAGAATAACGAACATTACTACAAGCACTATGCAAATTCCTAGCCACGTGGATGCTTGAAATGGCAAGAAGTAAGTTTTCCACACTGGCAAGGATTTGGCTTTTGGTACCATGATTATTAAGGAGCATAAAGAAAACGGATAATTGAACTCTACTACATCAACTATGTTTGAAAATATGGGTAGGATATTGAAGCTTAAATCTGCTCTATTGTGTACTATGTCTCCAGTAACACCTGTCCAAGAACCATTTGGCAGTCTATATCCAACATGGTTTCTACTGTGTTCATAAGCATATACTGCAGAGAAATTCATCCTTTCCATTACAACTTCAAAGGTTTTCGATCCAATTCCATCTAATTCAGTTAAACTTCCTCCTATTTTCTTGTACATGTTTAGCACAAGCATATAACAGTATGATATAATTAATGGGTACCGGTTTAAATTTGTTATGTCTATATTAAATCTATCAGGATCTGTTGTAAAACCTTGATGCTGTTCAATGACAGTGTTTCTGGCTTTAGAAGAGCTATTTTTCGTAGAAAATGGATTGTATGTATAAATATCAAATGGTTCTTTCTTTGCCATATTCAAATGTAAAATAATCAACACTAGTTTCATTACTTTTTGTTCCCAAGCAGCATGAAACATATCTTGTATTGACTGATAATTTAATCTGTGAGATGTGCAACTTAAAATAAGAACTACTGTTTTAGATCTTTGACTCCAGGACTCTAAATAAATATGGGAGTTCAAAATGGATGAAACAGATTCTATAGAATCTACTAAAATCACAAAATTCATATCCACAACATAATTCCTGAGCCGACTACCACGTTTATCAATTGTAATGCTCGTAAATGTATAAGTAAGAAGAGGTGATAGGTGCTCTTGGAAAAATTCAAAATCTACATAGGGGTACAGCACTGGATTTTGTGTATGTTCTTGGATATCCGTTAATATTGCTAGACAATATGATTCTTTAAAACTTTCGGAAATATACTTTAATGTTTTGCTCAATAATTTGGGTTTTTCCTTGTAGGGGTATACCACTGAACTCATATCTAAGAAACACAATGAATGGTGGATAAGTATTACTGTAGCACAGGAGGCTACCTTTGTATCGAACATCCTTCTTCCAGTCTAATCTATATTTCTAATATTATGCTCACGATGTGATATCAATCTGTGAAAGAAAAAGAAGAAAGTTAATACTTAGTAGTGGTTCACTATACTACAATTACATATGTTATATTGGGTTTATTGCACAGGGTGCCTGGAAAGTTGCGCAACAAGAACTTTCAAGTATCAGGACTTTTGAATCATATGCGTGAATGAAATTAAATGGCCACCGAGTTACGGACTGCTATTGAAGATATTTTGAGACATAAACCGTGGGTAGGAATTCGATATTCGTTCTCACGAATGACAAACATAAAAAAGTGATGGTTTTCTCAAAACGTGAAAAATCATGAATTGGAAGCAGTTGTGGCATTGTCTTCGGACAAATAAAAATGTTAATGGGTAAACTGAGTATGAAATTTCAGTTTGAAACAAGGACAATACATTCAGATAAAGTGAAGACATTCCACGGCCCTGATATTGCGTGTCGTAGAAACATTTGTTTACAAGCAATATGGCGCAGTATGAAACTATTAACGCTATATACACATACACATCTAGCCTGCCACAAACTTGCATATCATTCAGAAAGTCATTGCCATGGTAGACAAATCTTTACTTCTTCTCAATGATTTGTAAATTTCTTGTATATCGTTTTCTTTTATTGTCATTTAGTTTATTTGATTTTCCTTTTAAAAATCAATTACAAGGAAAGTAGTAAATGTCATACGCAATGTATGTGAGACGTCGTGAATTACTATTAACATCTAACAGCAACAAAGTAATGACTTAACTACTTTGTTATATAAGTAACTGTAATACTGAAGATTCATTGCTACAGCTTCGATCCATATAGAGTACGTATTTTTGAAATGGCAGTTTCCGATTAAAATATTTCTGCAGAGGACTTTTTTTAACATAATGTACAAAAATATATAGGGTAACAAAACGTAATGTCAGAATATAAAATTATAGTTAGTAACAATAATTTTACTGGAACAATATGTTTCTTTAAATTACTCTTACAGTTCGCAATACTGTTACATGCTATACACATATACTTACTCAACATTATATGGCACCTTTCTTGTGCGTTTGATGCAGGCAGCCTCTGAATTTTGCTCGTCCGTTAATGGTGCCTAAGCGAATTTGCTCAGGCAATGTGTCAGAAGGTGTCATCTGTAAAGAAAGATCAAAGTCTTAGTTTTTTACTTTAATACTTGTGACAACACCTTTAATATTTGTGACATCATATCGAGTAATGTGAGTGGGGTGGACTGCTTAAACAGGTAAACGACAAATAATTCGTGCTGGACACATAATGCGAAGTAAAACAGTTGTAATAAAATTAATAACCGTATGAAATTAGCAGCAAGTTGCAAGCCACTAATTCCAATTTCATTCAACCCATCTTGGTAAGATTTTTTGTCAAAGACACTAATTGCAGTACATATTGAGTTGAGTTGATATTACTTTAGCGTCCCTTTCAGCAGCGAGGCTATATGAGATGTGGACCTACTGATTAACGTGGAATACGAACCACATGACCTCCCGCCGGTAACCGAACCAGGGTCTCCCACGTCAAAGGCTGCAGTACATATTGAATGTGTTACAAAAACATTAATGGGTTGCTAATAGATGGTAAACGTAAATATCGTGCCAATGAGTATGATTAAGTTTATATTACAAAAGAGAGCACAAGTTGCTACATGAACGAAATAAAAATGTTAACAAACGTAAGTAACTACTAGTAGTACTATTATAAATCTATCTTTTAAAATAATCTTGCCGTCTGAAAAATAAACATCACAAAGTTACCCAGTTTTGATGTGTTTCTCAAAGAGTAGTTCGTGACCACTGTTCATATAGAACACGATTCTGGGTGGACGACGTGCAACACGATATTCCAATCACATTCAGATGTGTAAAACGTATGCACTATTATTTTAATTTTCTTTTGCTTGAAATAGTGTTCTAATGATATATTTGCTGTAGGTAAGGGATGATTATTTTACTTAAAAAAATAACAATAATGATAATAATTATATCCTAGTATATAATGTTCGATTAATTTAAGATGGTGAAACAATTTATCAAAGGATTATGTGAAACAAATCTGTACACACTACCTACTAAACCAAGGGAGGTGTAAGAACTATCTAATTTTTGTATTACCTTATAAAGCTTTTGTGATACAAGTGTACTCGCTACATAATATTAACACATTTGTATCCTTTCGATTATACGAAAAAAATAAAACCTCTTAATACTTAAAATGCTTCTTAATTAAAATCTTTGGCCGAATAACATGAGTTTATTTAATTATATTTGTCAGTTATAAAGTTGAAATATTTAATCAACAAAAAGAAAAAGTTCTAAAAAGTAACTTGATTCTGAAAATATAATTGTAAAGCTTTACATTATTATTAAACAAGTCTTTTCGTATGTTATGTAATTTGTGATTTACTGTGTTTCTCTTTCGATAATTAGGAACTTCCTTCCACGTGATTGAATTATCTTGTAGATGTTCAAAGACCTTGCTTACAGGACTACTGAAGCAACGATAAACACCTTGAACTAAAAAAACTGCTCAAAGTAGTGGTGCTTGATCTAAAGAAACCAACTGGAATATTCGGCCACATCACAAGAAAGGAATTTAAATTCCTAGAGGCTTAATTTCTGAACATAAAGCTTCTTTGTATCACATACAAGAAAATAACCAAAGCAGTGACTGGTGCCTGTACTGCGGCATGATTTTACGAATTCCTGTAAAATACCAATATCCAATCATTAAAAATACCAATAACCTTCTTTTTCTTTCATGTATTGGACATTAAAAGAAGAGATTAGGGAACAAATACTTCAATATATAAAAACTGAAACTCTCTGAGAGTTTCAGTGTAGCATATAACTATTAAATTGAGTTTTAATGCGATCTCAAATGTACTAAATCGCATTATCTACTAGGTTGCAATGAAAGTAATGCCACATAAAATATATCAACATAAAAGAAAGTTACTTGTAACGCGCTTTAGTCTCATTTCAAGATTACATCGAGTATTCTGATTTTCAGTCCCGTAGAGCGAGATTTCCATCCATATGAATCTAGAATAGTCCATTGCTTAACTATTGACACCTATGAAAGTAACCAAGAAAGTTACTTTTTCATCCACCACCTTCGAACATAGATATGTCACCTAAGACATACCTAGAAGATTAAAAATAGTCCCCATCAGCATCGACGACCTTCAATCAATGTTCTGGAAGGCCATGTGTTTCCTTGCGGTAGAACTTGGTGGGCCGTGATGCGAAGAAGGTATCAGGTGCATTTTGCACCTCTACTAGGGATTTGACCTGTAGTCCTCTATGGTGATTGTCCAAGGAATGGAACAGGTGATAATCGGACGGTCCAATGTCCGGGAGATGGGAATATGATGAATGCAATAGTGTTTCCAATCCAAGGTACAGAAGGAGTTCCAGGTCATTCCAGCCATGTTGGGCTTAGCGTTGTACTGTAACTAGAGGACTCCTTTGCGATTCAGAAGTGCTGGCACCAGAGTTTTGAAGTTTTCTTGAACACGGCTCAATTGCTGACAGTACACTGTTACATTGCTGCACGATGCCATGAACAGTCCACCAAACATACAGGAGAACCTTCTCGTGCAATACTGGTTTCAGCTATTTTGGAACCGGTTCATGAGATGTTAACTAATGATGATGGCACCGTGGACCTTCGTACACGATCCACTTCTTATTACATGTCAATACCCTGTCTAGAAATGGCACCTTACTCAGACGAGACAACAAAGAACACAGGTGTCTTCCAGCGTTGTCTTCTGGCCCTGAGTCAAATCATGTGGGACCCATCAACCGAACTTGTAGTGCTTCCCAAGTTGATGAAGATGCTGCCAAATGGTTTATCCATTCACGCTGAATTGTAGTCCCCGTTCCTCACATGTTTGGACACTGTTCGCCTCAATTGTTGCCTGAAGATATTCATTTTGTACATGTGTTGGTCTTCAGGCACGTGGTACGTCTTCGAGTGTTTCGTCCCAGTCCTTAAACTTGTTAAACCACCGCTGCACTTTCCGTGTAATCACGACACCCTCGCCAAAGGCTTGGCACATCTTCTGGCCCGCTGCACCGGCGTTTTGACTCCAGTTTGAACTCATAAAGCATACACACCCTCATGACGTTCTATGGAGGTCCCATGTTCACTCTGTCCTTACGCAAGTTCACGGTGTAACTGAACTGCTAGAACCAGGCAGTATGTTGGATATAGCAACACCAACAACTGACCTTCATCTTATCTCCATTCGCATTCAACTCACGATGTGAGGGCCAATTGAACACAGACCTCCACAAAAAGAGACACAACTTTCTTGGTTACCTTTATACATAGTGTTCCTGTAGTGTTCACTTTGTCACTTGAACACTCTCATGTGTATTTTTTACTTTGAAAATATATTTTGTTGTTTTCTTGTTCGAAACTTTAACCTACAATATACTGTTGCTTACATGAGAACGTAACGAAGTTATTACTTTAATTTATATTAGTCTGTTTTGATATCAGGATTGCACGACATCTCACATATCAGTTTCTTTACTGTTCTCCAATATTTTTCATGAATGGCGAAGTGAAATGTTGAAAAAAAGACATGATAGTTGATGTGAGTAAGAGCCCTAGTCTGCCTCGTGGGAGTTCGATACGCTTATTACCAGAAGACTTCGAGAACTGACAAAAGAAGTTAATTTTATTTAATGTTGACATCACTCTGTCTTCTTGTCTCATTCTTTGATTGTTAGAAGTAACATGTGTATAATTGTTAGGAATTTCTGTCGCTCTTAGATTTGTCTTTGTCACCGTTGAAAGAACAAACAATAGATGCAATCTTCTAGTTAACTAGCTACTTCTTTTCATGTAGGGTCTATACAGTACTCAAACGAATAATTTTGTTCAAGCAGAATAAAACCTGTCAATTACAGCATTACGAGGGAAAGTCAAAAAGTAAAGGGATTTAGCAAATTCTCGCACTAGGGTTTGGTAACACTGCTAGTATTCACTGCTTACTTAGTATTGTCACACTAGGGTTTGGTAACACTACTAGTATTCACTGCTTAATTAGTGTTGTCGCACTAGGGTTTGGTAACACTGCTAGTATTCATTACTGAATTAGTGTTGTCTGCAACCTCGCACTAGGGTTTGGTAACACTACTAGTATTCATTGCTGAATTAGTGTCTTTTCCAACACTTCTATGCAACGTGTCACTCTTATTCCCACGTTAGTCGTTGAAGTGTAGCAGACAGTTAAACACGTCAGCTCCATTGTCGATCTGCACCAAGCACGAAATGAGTGCACTAATTCGCTTTTTCTTCGCGGAAGGTGTTAAACTTGGGGAAATTTTTCGTTGAATGCAAGCGCAATATGGTGACACCTGTTTATCGCGAAGCATAAGGCATAAATGTTAGACATCTCTCATAAACATTTGGCTCGTTATCTTAGCGAGGAAGATGAATTTTTACAGCAAATCATTGCTGTAGATCATGCTTGTGCAAGTTGGGACAGGGAGTGGGCCAATCACAGAAGCCTCATTGCCATCGAGGGCTGTAGATATTCAATGGAGACAATTGTACACTGACCTCACAGGGACACAAAATCTGTTACAACGGGACACGCCAACATATTTACTTACTAAAGATAAATAAAAAAAATATTTAATACCATTTTAGTGGGAAACCTGACCCTTTATGTTCTGAACTAGTGTCTTGATGTTCGGTGATGCACATGACGGCTGTAAATTAAACTTGGGTACATCACCACGAAGCGGGAAGAAAGGTTGCGAGCATGGTTTCGAAACGCCCGTCATCACTAGAAGTTAAGAAATTTGAAAGTCAACCACCATGGATGCGGTGCAAAATTGGTTACACGTGCAATCGAGAAACTTTTTTCTTCGACGGAATAAAAAAACTTGTGAAACGTTGGGAAAGCTGCATTGAAATGTAGGGAGATTAAGTAGAAAAATAATGTGTGTTTTACTTTTCTATCATTAGAGTAAATGTACCTTCATATTTGCAACGAATAACGGTTTTAGCACTATAAAAATTAGTTTTTTAGCAACTTTCTAAAAAAACTATGCCTTGGAATTTATCTTAAAGCATATCATTCTGTTAGATCAATCTGCTTTAATGATTGATATTCTCTTCCTTACACACATTCGTTAAGCCATTGTTTACAGGTTAAATCTCCTTGGACCAACAGGGGAATCATTCCTATTCTTTCAAGAAATCGCGAAGGAAATCCTGAAAATTCATCTTCATATCAGTGAATGCTTGTAACAGAGGCACATTGGTCTTTCGGAGTTGTCAAATGTCTTTCAACGGCGTTTAATCGGTTGAAACTGTATATAAACCTAACGTAAGTACCTTGATTCTACCAGCTCCAAGAATACCGATTAAGTTGTGTTCGGTTAAGTTAAGATATAGTAATAGATATGAGCCAGTAGGTCACTAGTTAGAAAATTACCCATTTATTCAATATACCATTCAATTGTTAGAAATAGAAAACACCTTTCAGAAATGTGCCGTTGTTGATTTCTTCATTGCAATTAATCATTGGAAAATGTTCACAACAAATTTTGTAAAATACTTATACTTCAAAAAGAATTGTTCAAGATCGATTCCTGAAATATCTTGAACATTTCCAGGAAAGAATTCTTTTGTACAGCAAGTATAATATTTTTATTATTGTTAGGTTAGGTTAGGAGACTAGGTTAGGTTAGCTTAGATTAGGTTATATTGAATTGCGATCTTTAAGCTCTATGGAATAGATAACACCTATTTTTTAAAAAAAAACGTATCGTTGTTGATGTCTTTGCTTGATTACTGAGATGAATTAGACATAAACGTTTTTCAAATACGGGAATAAAGGAAGTGTAATTACAAGATTTCGAATACAGTTCCTTAAATTGTTTGTAATGAGCTTATATGGCAAAGTTTGGTGAGCTCATCTGAAACAAATGTATTTTTAAAATATTGAAGCAAATTTCATTTAGGTTTACGACTTCTTCAAAGCGGACATTTTAAAAGGTTTTCGAAGAAAGGCCTTGTGAGAAATATTTAATTTGAAAAGTTGCATGTTGCATATTGCATATCCTAAATAGATGACATAAAAATGTGTTATTTATTTAGGTCTTTGTGAAGATTTTTTTTAAGAAGTTAGACTCGTACGAGCTCACAAAAATTTCTTTCGTATACCTAACTTCATTAGAAACGTTTTTATGACCTTCAGCATGGGACTAATACATTTCAATTCTTTACAGACAGCAATAGGGATGCTATACCAGACCCTAGTCAAGACATCAGAAGTCAAAGCAATGACGCAAAGTATGGGGATGTAAACAATGGGATGATTTTGCAGCAATCGACTTCTATGCCAGACCAACCAAGCATTTGCAAGGAGGGAAGAAAACAACCAACAATGTAAAGGAAAAGACAAGATGAAGAAGCTGCCTCACGGGCAATACATACTGCTCTGTCGCGTGCTGATGATCTTCATGCTGAGCACATGTCATACCAAAAAAAGGAACATGAAGCAAACATGGATCTCATTCAAAAAGAGAGAGAAATGAAGCAAGAAGAACATGAAGCATATATGGAATTACACAGGGCTGACAATGAAATGAAGAAAACAGAGCACAGAATGCGTATGAACATTCTAAATATTCAGTATCTAAAAGAATGCAAAGCTGCTGGTCTTGACACAAATTTGCTTTTTAAGGATTCTTCTGGAATAGGCGTTAACATGTAGCTTGTACAAGCATAACCACCTTCAGCTATTAATAATCCAGGAAGGTTTCGTTCTTCGGCTATGATTCTCAGGGAACAGTTCATCGAAACTTGAATCATGGGTGGAGCCAGGCCAACGTGCAACGATATTTAATATTTTCATGTTAGAATCACAAAGTAGCTGTGTATTAATACTATGTACTCCTTTCCTGTTTCTGTACAACTATGCAGTTGGACCAGAGGGTGACAGAATTGGAATATGCGTGCAATCAATTGCTCCGATTGCACCAGGGAATTGTGAGTTCTCATAGAACTTAAGTTTCACTGCAGGCACTTCTGTTCCTGCAGGCATTTTTATGAACTGGGGCCTTCTTCTAGCTATAATTCCAACTACACTGTGAAATATTCTTCCTGCAGTTGTACGATGCACATTTACCAAATCACCACCAACTCGTTGAAAAGTGCCTGTGCTGAGAATGCGTAATGTAATCAATACCTATAAATCTGCGGAGCAGTCATGCTTACGTACTGGTTTGTGTAGATCTTCTTCAATCAAATGCATGAATGCTCGAAAAGTTTCTTTGGTATAGCCAAAACGATCTCCAAATTCTTCATTACTGTAGACTGCCAAAGGATCTACTCTACCACGTATTGTATAATTTATTTTGTGTAACTGGTTCTCAATAACATCACCCACTTAATCATTGTGGTCTATTTCGTCCATGTTGATTACAGGAAATTATTCCGTCTGAAGAAACACTCCTACCAGTAGGATAAATTTCCCCCAGTAAAGTACTAGGTATTTAAACCTTGGGTTTTTTCACTGCAGACTAAATATATCCATTTTTAAAAACCCAGAGATATTTAATTCTCAAGACGAAAAACCACTTTTGTTTTGCTGGTGTTCTTTACCAAAACCAAGGGGGCAAAAGCGTTGCGTTTTCTTGACACACACAAGCCAAATCTCTCCAAACCTCTCTAAACCTTTAAAAACCTAAATGAGAAAACCCAGGGGATTTGAAAAACACTAAGCAAATCTCCCCGCCCTGAAAGGAGAAATGTGTTCAACACAGCGGTGCAAATATGTATTCAGCATTGGAGGGGACGGGTAAGAACTTGAAAAACAGTGCTGTGAAGCATCAGTAGAGCAGAGTTGTCTTCAACATTGGAAAACGGGCAGATTTGAGGCTCATTCTAGAAGGACAACAAATTCACCTCACTTTCCTTTGTGGCAAACAGACACAAATCATCACATTCTTCCCCCCCCCCCCAAAAAAAATCATATCGGATTAATGGGGGAATGCTACCTCAGTTCCAAGATTCGAAGAGACATGACCCCCTCATCGCCCAGGGATTTGCACCAGTGGTTCAGTACAGAATAAATGGATTGTAGCTTTTCAACTTCCCGAAATTGTAATTAAGAAATGGAGTGAAAATAAGTTAATACTTTTTAATACTTTATATACTACCTTCTCACCTATTGTCGCCCAAAAGTAACAAGACAGTGTAAATATATCACGTGAACACTATCAGTCATCGAAAATTTCATTTATCTAGCTCCAAAGACTAGCGTTAGATAATTATAATGTTTACATAAGACCACAAGGACAGAGTATTCTTACAATAGAGAAAAAGAATCGCCAAAATTGAAGTACGTTTGTTAAAATTGTGACTGAGCACACATAAGAAAAATGATAAACACTGTCAGTCATCGGAAAATTTGTTATTGAAGCTTGCAAGACTATCGTTAGATTCTGAGAAATACGTGTGGGACCACAAGAATTGAATTCCGTTTCAAACAATAATTGATTTATCAAAAGTGGCACACTTCTATAGCTGTTATAAGTGATCATACTTAAAATTTATTATGAACACTGGAGGCCGCGGTGGCTCAGTGGTAGAGCGTTCACCTCTGGTGCATGGATTTCCGGGTTCAAACCCTGCTCCCGCCAAGTGAGCCTTGTGGTGGACAAACACCGTGTGCGTGGGTTTCCTCGGCGTTCTCCCATTTCCTCCCACTTTCTTGATTCCACCATTTTATTCATTGCTCATCATCACCGTCCCCCTTAGCCTAGCCGGCATAACCGTGGGACATGAAACAAAAAAATATATATTATGAACACTATCAGCCATCGAGTAGTTTCATGGCATATCCCGTTAGACTATTGTTAGATCTTTCTGAAGTTTATTTAGGACCACAAGGAATGAATATTCTTTCAAATAATGATAGAATTATCAAAACTATGCACTTCTATAGACATCATAAGCCATCATACTCAAAATCAATGATGAGCCGCGAAGGCTCAGTGGTAGAGCCTTCACCTCTGGTGCTTGGGGTCCCGGGTTCAAACCCTGCTCCCGGCAAGTGAACTTTGTGGTGGACAAACACCGTGTGCGTGAGTTTTCTCGGGGTTCTCCCGTTTCCTCCCACTTTCTTCATTCCACCATTTCATTCATCTCTCATCATCACCGTCTCCTTTAGCCTAACCGGCATAACCGTGGGACGTAAAACTCAAAAATTTCATTTTCAAAATCAATGATAAATACTGTCAGTCTTCGAGTAGTTTCATGGTATATCCCCAAAGGCTATTATTATATCTTTATGAAGTTTTCGTGAGACTACAAGGAAAGAATACTACATAACGAATCATTGAAATAAATCTATCATTTTATTGATATTATGCGTGATATGTAAACGGGTCGAATTGAGATCCTCCTTTCTTTTAAGTAGGTTAAAAATTAAAATTTTCCATATTAAAAGACGTATTGAAAAATGTTGCTACTACATGAACTTGGAAGCTTCAACTCTCTTCTGACAAAATTCTGCGTACGCCACTCTGTATTTCAATTGTGTGTGTTAATGGCTTTTTCTCTTTTAAAATTGTTTATCCTTCAAAATTCAAGTAAGTATGTTTGTAATAAATACAGTTAACTTGTGATTTTTCCAGAGGACTTACTCGAAAATTTGAGTCTTCACAGCAAGAAGTTTTTCAAATTCGATACAGTAAAACGTACAAATCTTTCCTCAAAAGAAAAATATACACCATACGAGATCCTACTATTTTCTTCTTACTCTAAAATTACTAAATTATCAAACGTCTATAAATATTTGCAAAATCTATAATTGAAGAATGGTATCTCAGGTTTGAATGCGTGAGAAAGTCTCACCCAAAACGCGTTATTTATCTGGATTTACATAAAACGAAATCTGACCGTGAGTTGAACGCCAAGTTTTGAGGAAAAGAAATTATGGTTATTCTGATATCATAATAACGACCAGAAAAAGCAAACAGTCCTTTTCTTTTACCTGAAGTGTAAGACTGTCACATGCAAAATTCATGGGTTGGCCGTGTAATTTATTCGTCACCGTGAGATTAAACTGTTAAATATCAGTGCTCAAACCTAACTGTGCTTCTCACATATTGAAATAACTATAGTAAATTAAAAGAATGTACTTATTTTAAGTCGTAGTTTATATGTTACAATATTTTTAAATCTGCAAATTTATCTAAATCAACTACTAGCAGTTACTGTAACACACTATGTTTGTCTTTTATAATAATGGTGGTAGAAACTCCCAAATTTCGTAATTTCAAAATGTTAAAAGACGAAATGTCTTTTAATTAATAGAGATCAGTATTTCAGAAATAAATATAATCGTTTCTGGGTAACAGCCACATTTTAAACTTTTTTCAAGACATTCAATAATTGATCCTATTTGGAGTTTAATCTCAAATCTTCAAAATATTTTAACGCCTATATTTAAAAACGATTTAAATTATGTTTTTTAAATAAGATTTAAGAGACCCAATTTTAAAAATGTATTTCAATCTTAAGTGATGATAGGAATATTGATTTTGCAACTCAAAATTCAATCGAAAAAGGTTTTTCAAGAAAATCTACGATAATGAATATTTATCGAGAGTACTTCAAATTAAAAGCTTGAAATCAGACTTACAAAATTCTGAAGTTTAAAAAGAACTAACACTTACATTTTTGGAACTTTCTTTCCATCTTGGATATCGAGATCAATTTTTCAAGTTTAGATTCGGTCAGCTAAAGGAATCAATTGTTTTCTACTTGATATTTTATCAAAAAGAAATAAATTTTAGACAAAAATGATTACTCATCAGATACGTTTAAAGCTTGACAAAGTTTAACCTTTTCAAGATGATAAACTTTTTTGAAGTGGTTCGTATATCCCTGCTAACTCTCTTTTAACTCTGTACATTTATAATCTGAAACAAACAATGTCTTAATGAATATGAGTCATTTCATATCAATATCATGGAATAAATAGCATTTGATTGATTGTGCCTTTCTAGTCTACTCGTAATAAATAACAAACTTAGTGACATATTACTATATTATTAACCTGTATATGCGATAAAGATAAATATATGATTTCGTGGTATGTTACTTCCTAAAAATATATGTTGCTGTTGAACGTCACACTACACAAATTATATATCTAGGAAGTGTAATTTATCAGACAGAGGAGTAATACAAAACTTTGCTTATACATTTAAATATATTTAACACAACGTATAATACAATATATTGTGTTTGTTTATATTATAACTTTAGTTGACATTCTATAATATGTTCTTCTGTTTTTTTATGAACGTTGTTTGATTCCTCATTAAAAGAACTTCCTGCTAGAGAGAATGTTATTTATCATTATATCACAAGGAATACAAACATAATCATTCTCCTGACATTTGCAAAACATCATTAATTGGCTTCGTATTTGTTTTGCCTTCTGTAGTTTTCCGCCAAAGCTCTAAGAGTTGCTTCGGTACAAAAAAGCACACAGTAATACTAAATTGCATACTTGTTTGAAATAAATAAATATATTTCCTCCGAAATCATACGTGAGTTCTCTATAATCAAAAAAGTTGCAAACCGCAAACGCACGATCGAAATTCAACGGCTTTCCTATTCTACAAAGCCAACTCGAAGCAGACTACCTGCATCGATGAAAGAATACCAACCAACCAACGCCGAAAAATGGCTACACGAAGCAAGAAGACTAATAGTTTATTTGTCAAATACCGTACATGCCACTTTAAGGACTCCATATAGAATTAAGTATTCACTTCCGCGTTTCCAGCACCCTCCCCACTTTAAAACTTGAAAATATTTGCCTGCTGAAGTTCTGTACCGTTCGTGTCGGACCCATGAATTTCGAGCCATAATCTGTTTTGCGTTACAGTAAATAGAAATGTGAGAGAGATGGACAGATGCAGGTCCTCGCGTTAGAAATTGAAAGTTCTGTATTATCCCCATTTTCCGGATATTCACTATCAAATATCTCGCGACATATCCTAGAAATTGAAGGTTTTTCCACCAAAGTTTTGTGTTGCAATGCCCGACTTTCGTGCTTTCTCCGTTTCGATATCCCAATATTAAATATTCTGTGGCCTGTGGCCCCCATCTCGCCATTTTAAATTTTATATACCAAAGCTTTGTCTTGTTTTCTGCTGTTTGTGCCGCAATTCTCGAGTTGTGTGTTGCTCCGGTTTTTAAGATATATCTTTACCAAATATGTTACTGTCCATTAGGGTGGGCCGAAAAAATCGAAAGTTGATGAATCGACTTCCGATAATGCGGTAAACTTGCCTCATGACCTCAAAACAACATCTGCGAGATTTCAACAAAATCGGTTAATATCTTGAGGTTCCTCAGAGCTGCCAAAAATTTGAAAATTATTCAAAATACGTCTTTTTTATTTTTTTATTTCATAAAAGTTTTACATTGAACAACTTCCGACAGCAATTAAAATTCACTTTTAATAGTCTTTAGCAATAGTAAAAAATTTCAGCTATATCAATCAATATCTTTAGGTTCCTCAGAACTGCCAAAAAATGACAAAATTTCACCAAAATCCTACTTTTTTGAAAATCTTTATAATGTTTTATTTATGCCCGTAAAACAAATTCTGATTTTTTTCGATAAATTGCCAATTGTTCACGATTGCCAGTTGTACGTAGTAAAGAGTAAACTAGTTGGAAGTGGTAATTGTTAGCGAGCGGTTGAAAAGAGTGTTGTACGTATAAATCAGAAACAATCAATACGTAGCGTTCAATGTGAGGTTAAAAGTTTTGTTTTTATTTTAGTGCAATTAGATATTAATTATTAAATCAACATTAAAATAAAACGTGTTGATCTGTTCCATTTTCTTTGAACTCAAGCCAAGGAATTGAGGTAAAAAGTTTTGTTATTTTAGTACAGTAAGAAATTAAAGTTAACGTCGAAATGGCCTCCTGCAAGCCAGTAGACAAGAACGACTCCGTGACCTCTAGGCCAAAGTCAAGCAAAGTATTGCGGAGCGAAATGGAGTGTCCGATAATCGGACCGCCAAAGGACTTGAATCCTTGCCAACTTCCAACTATCCTCGATGTACTGCGATGTTGCTTAGAAGAGAGGTTCAACATTATAAATGTTGCAGGCAATAAGAAGGACCCAAGTTTTTCTGCTATTGCCGAAACAGTTCCAGTAAAAGTTGAGGAATTGTACCAAAAGTGTTCCATCCCATTTGTTAGTCACGACAGAGTTATCAAGATGATTAAAGGTTTCCACGTAAAGTATCAGGCACTAAAGAAGAACTACAAACGTGATAATAAGAAACCGCAATATGCCGCTAAACTGGATGAATTCATCAGGGAAACTGGAGGAAAACTTTTTGACATACATGCTTGCAAGTGCAAGGATTTCAAAACCTGCACTTGTGAAAAAATGAAAAAGGTTCCTCCACTTGAGCAACCCTTTCTTTTGGACCAGAGGACTGTGAGGAAAGGGAAGATTGGCTCCGTGGACAGGAATGAAACTAAAAGGATTCAGCGTAGAGAAGACAGAAGGAACCGTGATTCCATAAGGAAAGAGAGGGCTCTTCGAATGGAGGCTACCGATCAGCCGGACTTCGAATGTGAAACTATGCACATGCAGGAAGACGATTCAGATTCAGATTGAGAGGAGATGCAGGCAATGGATCTGTCTGAGATACTAACAGTAAGCGAGCAAACTGACGACCAGCCCTTCTCTTCTGCCAGCACCGCTACAATTACCCGCACGAACATATCGACAATACAAAACATATCGTCATCGACATCACAAATGCGCTTCGATCTGACGAAAACAGCTTTGGCTAGCGACAGGTTCGGCGTTTCGGACCGTGCCACGGCAGCTATTGCCACAAGTGTTCTGCAAGATCTAAAGCTCGTGAAACCACTTTCAGTCACGAATATTTGTTACATGGTAAAAAAAAATTATAAGTTTGTTATATTATGTTATTTGGACGTATTAAAAATAAAATACACGAAAGTTTTAAATTTTACTTTGTAGTTTGCGAAATTCGGACCGTGCAATATATAGGACATCGTGACTACAATTACCTCGGGTAGTCCCATATATAGGACATCGTGACTAGTAGTAACAGTAAAATCTAATATTACAGAATGGTATCAAATGAGAATGAAGTTGATTTGTATCTCATATTATGCTTCTTTTTATTCCGTAATGCGTTACAAATATATAATTAAACATAAAACTAAAGCACAAAACTTTATATCATATTCATATTATGAATTAGAAATTCTCTTTATTCCATTACTTTGTGTGGAAAGAACTGAAACAGTTTTTGCCTTTAGCTATGCACAGCGCTACTTTGCACTTGGAACACACAATGTATGTTTTACCTTTGCAACCCTCTCTTTTACATCTTGATTGGCTTTCCTGCTCAATGTACTCTGGAAAATGGTTGAAGCCATCAAAACGAACGTCTTCTACTGGACGAGTAGCGGGTACTCTCTTTGGGTACCCGATATGACTTCTTCGTGCGAAAGCCTACCTCTCTTTCTACAATCCTGTCTTTTAGATAGAATGAAAGCTTCTCCAACATACTGGCGAAAGTGAATGAGATCCATCAATCATCAATATTCGTGAAAAGAAAGTTCGCAACTTTTTTGTACTGCGTACAAATTCGTTGCATAAACCATATTTTCAGGAAGATCTGCAGTGAAATATCTTTAAAAAATTTGGGTTGGATTTCGTAACTCCACGATATCATCCGGTGTATTTACAAAAGATTCCATAGGAGTTGTCTCAAAGCTGGATCCTTGAATCCAAGTTATATCCTTTTTCGCGGTTAGTTCTTTGTCACAAAAATTCTGTTTCTGAAATTCCTTTTCAGTTAGGCACGTATGGATGGTAACACTCTCGCTAACAGATTGGTTACTATTTACGTTCACACAAGCAAGGTAATTATTTGACTGCAAATCGAAACTCGGATCATTGTCTCGAACAGGATTTGATTCCAATTCTTCGAATAAAGGCGGTAACTCACTGTCGTCCAATAGCAATTCAGATCATTCACCTGGAGAATCATCTCTAAAATCCTGGAGCTCGTCACCTTCTTCGTCACATAAATCTTCTATATCTGATACATTGCCATTTTCGATCAAAGACAGAATCTCATCACAACTGAGTTTCTTTCTGTTTACTCTAACTCCTGGTTCACCTTTTCCACAACACCTGATGTATTCTTCATCCATTTTTAAACGAGCGAAGATAAAACGCGTCAAACGTGTAGCATGAAGCTTAGCAAACTGCGTACACAATGCTTTATTCACGTGTGAATCATTTTCTGATTCCGAACCGATCAGGGTAGTAACAGTCACATTGTCCTATATCTAGCACGATTTTTTAAAAGCACGTGGAATGAAACCTTTAGAGTATAAAGTTCTCAAAACTTATTAATTGATATATTTTGTATCTAATTTATCAGGAAAAAAATAAAATTTGCGAATTTTCTTTTGTTTTAAAGCTCTCGACCTGTTTTTAGGTGAGCACTTCTTCAACTTCGTTGTTTAATGAAACCCTCCTTCTAAATATTCATGACAAGAATTACAATTTTGTATAATTGTTGTCGGAACTTCTCGATACTAAAACAAAGACCTTTTAAATATACAACGAGATAAAAAATAGCATGTGAAACGTAAATATAAAAGAATAAAGCAGGTTTAAATCCACTGTCCTATTTATAGGACGAGGTGACTGAAAGGGCTAGCGACAGGTTCGGCGTTTCGGACCGTGCCACGGCAGCTATTGCCACAAGTGTTCTGCAAGATCTAAAGCTCGTGAAACCAGGTGAAACAGTACTTGTAATCGATAAGAATCAGATTAGAAGAGAGAAGATGAAAGTGAGAGGTTCGCTTCAAGCTGGAAACGACACCAAGGTGAAAGGTCTTTACTTTGACGGAAGGAAAGACAAAACTATATACATTGAGAAAGAAGAGTCTAAGTCATATCGGAGGAGCAAGACTGAAGAGCACATTTCTCTTATCGAGGAGCCAGAATCGAAGTATATCGGCCACGTTACACCCTCATCTGGCTCAGCTGATAGCATTTTCAGAAGCATAACTGCTTACATGGCGGATATTGGGAAAGATCTGGAACACCTTATCGCTGTAGGTTGTGATGGTACGGCTATCAACACTGGTTTGAAAGGTGGGATCATTCGCCGCCTGGAAGAGAAGCTTAACAGACCCCTTCAGTGGGTGATATGCCTTCTGCACCTAAACGAGCTTCCGTTGAGGCATTTGTTTGAGCAACCAGAGGTCCACGATCCTATGGGGGTGAGATTGGTCAGCAACTGGAGGGATGTCAGAGCCTGGGAGTAACGACTTTCGAAGCCATAGATTGCGAGCTACCTAACGTCAATGCAAATGACCTTAGCTCTGACCAAAAGTACCTGCTAGAAATTTCTCAAGCAGTGAAATCCGGAGTTTGCAGTGACGATTTGTCCAGGCGTTTTCCAGGGCACCTGTCACACTCCCAAAGGCTTACGACAGCCAACCGCATTCTCCGTTTATACATAGCAACAGAGAATCCAACACCTCAGTTGAAGACACTGACAGAGTTCGTCATGAAGTGCTACGTACCCGGATGGTTCACAATCAAGTGCAATCATTCAATCAACGGGACCCGTAATCTCTGGAACATCATTCAGACCAGTAGATATTTGCCAATGAACCTGAAGAACGTAGTGGATAAGGTCATCTCCCGAAACGCGTTGTTTGCTCATCCGGAAAACATTATCCTCTCCATGGTGACCGACAATAGGGCGCATATTCGAGAGTTGGGTCTCAGAAGAATTCTGAAAGCAAGGGAGCAAGAGGAGAGTGTCATCAGAGTGTTTGAAGTTCCTAAAATCAATTTTGATGGAACAGATTATGTGGATATTATTGACTGGATGAACTGCAAATTTACCTCGCCTCCAGTCATGCAGAATGTGGAAACAGACTCTATCAAGTCATTGATCCAAAATAAGGAAACAGTTGTGGACTGGGAATTTTCAGCCTTTCCGTGACACACCCAGGCCGTTGAGCGTTGTGTGAAGGTGGTCACAGAAGCGTCCCAAATGGTATGTGATTTCCAGAGAAGGGACGGATTCATTCGTGCAAAACTGGCTAGTCAGGCGGCAATTCCGAAGTTTCATCACAAATCTGACTACAGTGCAAACTAAAAACTAATGAACAATGAACGTTAAGAACTGAATAGTCAAATAAGTGGGTTTTGGTGATTTTTTGGGGGGGAGGCAGTTCTGAGGAACCTAAAGATATTCATTGACGTAGCTAAATTTTTTTACTGTTGCTAAAGACTATTAAAAGTGAATTCGTTATGCTGTCGGAAGTTGTTTAATGTAAAACTTTTAAGAAATAAAATTAGTACCAAAAACAGTATTTGTAAAAAAAAATGGGTTTTTGGTGAAATTTTGTCATTTTTTGGCAGTTCTGAGGAACCTAAAGATATTGATTGATATAGCTGAAATTTTTTACTATTGCTAAAGACTATTAAAAGTGAATTTTAATTGCTGTCGGAAGTTGTTTAATGTAAAACTTTTATAAAATAAAAAAATAAAAAATAACGTGTTTTGATTAATTTTCAAATTTTTGGCAGCTCTGAGGAACCTCAAGATATTAACCGATTTTGTTGAAATCTCGCAGACGTTGTTTTGAGGTCATGAGGCAAGTTTACCGAACTATCGGAAGTCGATTCATCAACTTTCGATTTTTTCGGCCCACCCTACTGTCCATGCCCCAACCACCCACTTTAGAAATTGAAAGTTTTTTCTATGCCAAAGGTTTGTACTAATCTTATGCCATTTCGTGCTGCAAACTTGGATTATAGTGTTCTCCCCGATTTCAAGATATGCATCTATCAAATATAATGGGGCATCTCTCCATTTTCATTTTAGAAATTGAATTTTTTTTATCTATCTCAAAGTTTCATTTCGAAGATCCTGATTCCAACATTCAAAATTATCAGCAGATTTGAGAAGTAGAGGCAAGACAAAACTCAGAGTTTTCGGTACAAAACATTGGCATAGAAAAAGTTTCCAGTTTATGATGTGGTGCCTGGGAACTTGAATCTCAGCATATTTGATAGTGGCGTATCTCGAGAACGGAAGTACAAAACTTGTGGTTAGAGATAGAAAATACATTGTAGTAGAAAAGGAACTTGCAATTTGTAATGTAAGGGCTGCGTTCATGGACCTCAGTAGATTTGATAGGGTCATATCTTGGAAATGGAGCTGCAGAAACCTCGAAACTTTCTGTACAAAACGGCACGAAACATTGGTATAGAAAAACTTTCAACTTCCTACGTTTGGGACTAAGGACATGGTCTCCAGCATACTTGGTAGAAGCAGATCTTGGAAACGCGAGAGGCACAAACAAATTTTCGGCACAAAATTTCTGCACAGGAAATACTTTCAATTTATAAAGTGGAGAGCTAGAGACATGGCCCCTGGCATAATTCACAGTATTTGTCTTGAAAAGGTGCCAGAATAGAAGTTGGGTTTGCGGTAGAAAACAGTTGAAAATTAGCGCAAAGCTTTATCATGATAAAAAGCTTTTAATTTCTAAAGTAGGGCAGTGCATATCACCATTTCTCGCAATTTTCTTTTAGATGTAACTGAAAACAGATTACGGTGCCAAATCTGGATTTGCGGCACAAAATTTTGGCATAGAAAAAATATTAATTCCTAAAGTTTGTGGGACATAGATATATCATAATCAGATCTTGTAGCTGTTGGTTCTGTTTACCTTTTTCGTCAGACCATTGAAAGCATACTATGGTATTATCTGTAAGTGAACTGCAAATGTAATCCCCCTCTGAGTTTTATATATCATTAAGACGGGCGAAGTGCCCACATTTGCTTGAACAAATATAACCCAACGTACACGTAAAATTTTAGCCTGGAGACTACAGTTGAGAAACCTGTGGAGAACTCAAGGAGGCTTTTGCTGTTCTGTTTTTTGGCAGAAGAGAAATTTCTCAATTCTAAGATTGACCTCTAATGTTTGGAGTTCGTTGCCTAGTGAATACCATATATCAATGATATTATAATTCTTTGTGTGTATAATGTATTATCCGTGGTCTGGAGCGTGTTGTCCAATGAATGCCATATATTAATAATAATATAACTTGTTGACTGTATATAATGTATTCTATCACTAATATTCCATGTTGGAAAAGAGAGGAAACACTGATCATACATAAGTTAAAAGTTGTTAAAATAAAGTAAAAATATCAAATCTTAAGCAATTAAGGAAATAGGGTCGAAAAAACCTATGTCTCCATTGATATACCAACTCCGATTCCTCGTCATTTTCGTGATTAGAATATCTCTTTCTTTTTTCACAGAAGAAGATCTTTGCTTTTCACAGTGAATATGGATTGAAATTGAAATTCAAAAATGTTTTTTAAAAATCAGGTGTGCGGGAATTCGAATCCAATCTACTTTGATAGAAATTCATTGTTAGAACTAGTTACCGACGCCAATCACTTATTTCGTTTTAGGTACGATCGTTACCGAGTTCGATTCCTGGTGGGGACACTCATTCTAAAAAAAAGTGTGAGCAGCTTTTTCAGGACAGCAATCCTGAATGAGATTTTCCTGGGTTTCTCTCATTCACACCAGGCAAATGCCGGGATGATAATTAACTTACAGGTCCCAGGCCGCTTCCTTCCTTCCCCAATCCTTTCTTCTTCCCTTTCCTGGGATAGTGTGCTCGCCGAGGGACGTCATGCCCCATACGTAACAGGCTAAATGCTGAAAGATGCTGAAAGCCCAGAAATCTAATCTTAAATCCTAAAGCCATTCAGTTGTTTGATGTGATACATAATCTCTTAGCTAGTTCAAACATTCCTAGCTACTTTAGCACGCAACGAGACGTCATGTAAGACGAGTCCAGATACTAAGGCCTGGATGTAAAGGTGATCATTAGTTGAATTACTCATTAATTCCTTGTTCAACTCAGAAATAGGTTAAATAGAGTTTCTCCGATGAGGGAAATGTTTCGACCGATTTTTTCAAGTTTAGACAGATTTTTTTGATTTTGGTCCCGCAGTCTAGGAAGAAGAAAAGATACAAAACGTTATATTCTAACTCCGTAAATTGTATCAAGACGTGTAGGAACATTAGATAGGTTTCCTGATATTTTTGAAGTAAATTATATCCTGTGGTATAACTAGTGGTTTACTGATGAATCCAGTTGCAATGATGTGAACAGACTTTAGGGGAGATGGCTGAAATTCAGCTTAAATGTAGAAGAGACTGTGTAGATTCTATATTAAATATTGCAAATTTTCCTAAAATGGATGGAACATAGTCAAAAATCATGAAACGTGAACATTAAAGTCAATGGAAAATCAATGTAAAAAATGAAGTCGTCTACATATCTCAAAAACTATAATAAGAAGATTGCTAATATTGAAAACTTATTGCAAAGATAATGAAGTGCCACCAGGATATCAATACAGTTTTTATTGAAGACAATTCATCATATGAGTAGTCTTCAAGTTTCAACTGTTCAACAACAGCTGATAAGTCAGTAAATTGAAGCTTGTGATTTAGTCATTGGTCTTAAAACATACAGGGGATTGCGATTTGGGCAAAACACAAGACTTTTGCCGTGCCGTATCGAAGCTCCCCGGGACGTGGGACAAAATCACAAAATAGGGTACTGTTCCTTAAAATTCAGGACATTTGGGAACCCTGAAAGTGTGCCAAGTTAAAGACTAAACACAACAGTTATTTATAATTTTAACTTGAAAGTAAACACAAAAGCCACCTCGTATATCCGCAGTGTTCGTGACTCGTCTTCATCCTAATATTTCATGTCATAAATTTAATGTATTTATTAATGATCATACAAAAATTGTGATAATAAAGTGTGCCAAGTTAAAAACAAACCCCAATCGTTATTCATCCTTTTATGATGGCGTATAAGAAAAACCTTTTGATTGTTTACAACTCTGATATATGGCCCAAAGAAGTGGTATTTACTTATACAAGTTTATTGGACACGTAATGGATGATACAGTGACACTCATATCGACACCTGATCAGAACGAAAGAAAACACAACAGTATTTAACTAATACATAGATCAATGGATAAGAGATATTTACAGTTACTCTAGAAAAATGTTAAAGGTCTTAACCAGGCCCTATTATGTAAGTGCTGTTCTGTGCTTGAGCACAGGGTGGCAGAATTTAGGGGGCGGAAAATTTTTGGATTTTTTAAAATATTCACAATAAAGTAGTATTTAAAACTGTAATCCGCAGAGTCGCGCGCACGCACGAGAAAATATGTTAATGTGTTTTATTCGCCCTAATTACAGTAATTACTAATTAGCTAGATTATCTAATTATTTTTAAAAATTCCTACTCTCCCATACCCCTCCCAAGGGGAGGGGACGAACTAGTACATCATGAAAACTATAAATATACCACATTGACTTTACCCAGTCTTCCGTTTCAGGCGCTGCTATCGGCTGAAGGAATTCCACTCTCCTTCGCTAAGGCTCTCTCGCTTAGCAACAGCCTAACCCTTATTGGCTCAACGCGTGGGTGTGTCGGGGTGTGAGCTTTAGTTCTCATTTTTGTCACGGCTCAAGTCATTTTGGCAACACAATAATACCGTTAAACTCAGCTACTCGAAAACTATAAATTCAACCATAGTAGCAATATCTGTCGTTTTCGATTACTTTTAAAATCTCGCCCACTCCCTGCGGAGTGGAGTATGACCTTGAAGTTAAATTGGATTAAAACTGTTACTAGTCATCTCAGCGACCCCAAAAAGTATGAATTCAATCCATTGGTCATTTTCGGGCGAGGGGGCGGCAAATTTCGTGAGGAGAGGCGGCAAATTATTTAGAGTACAGGGGCGCACAATATATAAATACGGGGGTGGTCTTAACACAAAAGAAGGGGGTATGGTTTCTCAGTGGTAGAGCGCTTACTTCTGGTGTGTGGGGTCCCTTCTTCGATCCCCGGTTAAGTCAATGTGTGGTAGACAACATCGTGCCCGTGAGTTTTCTCAGGGTACTCCCGTTTCCTCACACATTATCATTCCACCAATTCTTCCATTATGATTCATTTGCCTTAATCATCCGTCTCTCCTAGCCCAAATGGCAAATATATGTGACGTTAAACTGTAATATTTCATTTTTAACACAAAATAAAAGGAATTACCAGAGGAGATAAACTATAACAACTATGAACGAATTACAGAAAAGTGGTATAAAGAAGAAAACCGTAAATTTATACAAACCTCCAAAAACTATAGCATGATGAAAAAGAGTGTGGGTTTTTGCAAACCTCGCAAACAAATCTAAGGGTAGAGGCTATTTACTTTTAATAAAATTTCATTTTCGTACAAAATCCTTAATTGCCTTGATAAATCCTTAAATATTATCATAGCAAAAATTGTAATATTTGACAACTCTTCATTGACATTGTGTTTCCCCCCAGACATGTTATTACAAAATTTTATTAAATACCCTGATTGATTATGTTCTTTTATGTTCACGAAAATCTTTAATATAAATGTTTTAGGAAATTTTGACGTGAGAGGTATAGTTTGGGTTCCAGATAGCATGTCAATTGATAAGTATATACGAAAAGAAGAATATCTGAGTTGAGATAAATTTCAAACTTAAGCCAGAAAAACAGAGCTTTTCCCCGAGTAATCCCGGAAGGATATTACATCTGTTACTGACAAGTATAGATAACAGTTGTGAGCGTGCCATATTTAACTAAAGTTGTTTGCTCCCATCTCTCATTTATGTTTAAGTCAAAAATTATAGACACCAGCAAATATAGTCCTATCCCTCAGCATAATACTACAATTTGAAACATTTTATAGACATTTACAATGGTATTAGTAAAATTAACGTAACAAATAATTGTTAGACAGTGTCAAAAAAACTGTTGACTATATAATTAAAAGAACATGCACTTAAGATAACCAAACTAAAAGATTTCATGAATGATCGAAATTTGAAAGTACCAATAAACATATAAATATTGCCAAATACAAAAAATAGTATCTACAAGAACACTTCATCTTTTTGAAGCATATCTTAAAAGTTTGGCGTTAAAGAAGCCCCATAGCAATAAATTATAATTGAAGACTTTGGGGCTAAAACCCATCAAGTCCAAAAAGTGAAAGTGTAAACGAGATAGCTTCACAAGGGTTTCTCGTCATCCAATTTTCTTCAAACCTTACACATATATACCAGACTGAAAATAAATTGAAATTTATGTTTTTGTTTCTTTCGGAAAATAGGTTGAGGAGGCAAAGGGCCCCTTTACAAAAAAAAAGGATCCCTTGATTAATAGGGCCACATTTAAGAAACGAAACTCTGCCGTTGCAAAGATGACTTGAAAGTAGGAAATATCTGTTTTGTCGTTTTTGGAAGAAAAGAGTTGCAGGGGGCAATGCTCCCTTCGAAATGAGAAAGGGCCCCACACAATCCCTACGGAAATACGATTTCAGTGAAATTGTTGGAACCGTGATATGTGGTAGATATTGTGTTCCTGAGAAAAAGTATCAATGGGCACAACCACAAATCCCTGACCATTTGGCCCCTACAGGGCCACTGTTTTGAAAACAGCTGATGATAACGATATTCTGGATTTGGCTGGAATTGCTTGGAACCGTGATATGTTGTAGACATTGTCATCCTGACAAAAAGTCTTAATGGGCATAATCACCAATCACTGATCGTTTGGCCAGTACGAGGCCACTCTTTTGAAAGCAGTCGAACATAGTGATATTCTGGATTTCGATGAAAATGACTGAAACTCTGACATGTGGTAGATATTGTGATCCTGAGAACAAGTCGCAATAGGTAAAATTACCATTCACTGGCCGTCTGGCCATTGCAGGGCCACTTTTTTGAAAGCAGCCAAAGGCAAAGGTATTATTGATTTGGGTGAAATTGCCTGAAAGCGTGACATGTGGTAGAAATTGTGATCCTGAGAAGAAGTCTCAATTTGCACAACAATGCATCACTGACCATTAGGCACTACATGACCTCTTTCTTTAAAAAAGATCTGAAGATAACGCTACTCTAAATGTCGGTGTAATTCCTGGAAACCGTGATATGTTGTAGACATTGTGATGCTAGTGGTCTACTATTCTACGCTTAATTGCATGCATGGAGATCATACCCACTACCGTTCGGTCTCTGTAATGGAGGGGTACCGAATAAAATGCAACCCGCCCGTAGTTGCTCCTGTTTGGACCTTAGTCCTCGTGCACGAGGTGTACCGCCAGGATTTGTCCCCTAATCCTGCCACGCTTAAGCGATATAACCTCCATTCCCTGAGGTAATGGGATACGCCCACTGCGCGACCAGACCGAAGTCCTGAGTGCCTACCAGTTAACCTACTGGTCTAGGCAGACTGCTAGCGAGCCAGTACTACCATGCTCTGCAGGCATGGCGTCCGAGCTTTTCAAGGCAAGCTCACCTCCCGCCTATGCTCACCGTTACCCAGATTCCACGGATTGGCTCCCATGACACACCAAATCCCACGGTATGACCACAGCCAAGCAGAGTCCAACCCAAACCCGGAGCTCCAGGCGATGCCTGAGAGGGTTTGTTCAATCCAGGCCCTGCCTACCTCTATCGTTCAACTGGCCACCGCCTTTGCGTGTAGAGGTACCACACACACGTCAAGATGCTCCCGCACCTCATCCCGGATCCAATGGTACGTGTTAAGTCACCATTTGAGTTTGGTACTGGCCCATATCCTACAGAGTTTCCTCCCTTTCGCGGGATCAGAGCCGTTACCTAGATTCTTGGGATTAGCCCCTAACCCACTTCCGTTCAGTACCCACGCAGGCAGGAATCCGACACTCCCCTCCAGGTAGGATCGTCCAAGCAATACGAAGCTTCTTCTAATTACGGTAGAGGTACACCGTACACTATCAGTGCCAATGACTGATGTAGAGCGTCTGCTCAAGGCAGACAATGTCATTTGGGAGCCGTGTCTTCCGAGGAAGCCGTGTCTCCCCTGGTAGGCTTGCCCAAGCAATACGGGGATACATATCTTTAAAGGGTTTAGATACCATGTGCACGTTGTAGCCATACTACTTGTCCGAAACCCCATGGTACGTGTAAGCCACCATTAGAAGAGACACCCACACCCTTCCTCGGTAGGGCTGTTCGAACAATATGGAACTACCTCTTCTTACGGGAGAGGTTAAAAGTATATTACCAGACCCAATGGCTGATGTAGACTGTCTCCCTTTGAAGACAGTGGCCATTTGGGAGCGGTGGCTCCCCTGGTAGGGTCGTGAATCCTTCCAGCGCGGCAGAGGCACACTAGAAGGAAAACTATCTCAGCGCTCCTGAGATACGAATGTGCGTGAGGATACTAAGTATCCCATCCCGGACCCAAGAGCACGCACTACACGCTCCTTGAGAGCAGTACCTACATCATCCTCCCGGTATAGCGTTGGATTTACCCGCACTGGACACACCAAAACCTGCTCTTTCATACGTGTTGAGTTACCACTTAGCCTTATCTCCCGGACCCAAGGGCACGGCATAGTTACCCATTTCGGGGTATAGGCGAAGCCTCACCCCTGTCGGTAATGGCGGCAGTCAAAGACTACCTACCTCACTAAGGACATGATGGGGTCACACGTACTCTCCCAGATCGAATGGCACGAGTTAGCAGCCCATTTCAGAGAATAGCCGCAGCCTCGCCTCTGTTGGTAGGGTGTTATCCTGCTTTTCACTGTCGTCTGCTTTGCAATAAAGTGCCAATAGTACAGCCTTTGTCCTGCGTAGTTTTCTTCGATATCACCGTGTTACAAGTGCTTTATTTACAGTTGATCAATTGAACTACTAGTTACGGAGGACATACATTTGCTAAGCATATATTACTTTAAAATATTTCAAAGCCTAACTAATATTCATGCACGTGTTGGTACAATTTAAGGAATTACAAAATAACATTTGAATTTTCTTCTTCTTCCTGAGCTTCGTAGCAAACACCAAAATCTCTCCGTCTCAACTCGAAGAACGAGTTGAGTTGATGAGTTGATTTTGAGTTTAACGTCCCTTTTCAGCAGCGAGGCTATTTGAGACGTGGACCTACTGATTAACGTGGAATACGAACCACATGAGTTCCCGCCGGGAATAGAACCCGGGTCTCCCGCGCCAAAGGCGCGTACGCTAACCGCTTACCCACGGAGGAGCTCCCACTTGACGAACGAATGAAGACTTTTTTATTATTACGGAAGATGTATTTGACCTGTTTCCGAGTTGGAGAAGAAAATAACGAGTAACTCAAGTTGTCCAATTATATTTACTCATTAAATACATAACTAAAATAACATATCTCAACGACAAACAGCGGCTTCTATGTTTATAATAATATGAAAAAAGAAATTTATAGGACATATTCTTACTTATTTTTGCATTCTTTAATAAAATAATGAGCATAATCCCACACTTCCCTTACCACAAATGATTTAATATCTAAAATCAAAATACAATTTGAATTTCATAAGAATATAAATATTGAAGCTGAAATCTAACCCCAAATCGGTATTAGTTAGCAGTAATATAAAATTTACTATAAAGATTTCAAAATTTTATCAATTGAAGGGTTTGGTGCAAGAAGGAGGCAGCTCCACTTTGTCCAGTATGCAGCAAATTAACAAAAAACGTTTTCAAAATTCAGTTTTCACCGAAACCAAACAGTATTCAGGCTTGTGCTAGGTTACGGGGTAGCGGCTGGAGCTGCCTCATTCTTGTACCAAACGAAGAGCTTTTTCCTTTTGTATATGATAGAGTGTGCAAATGAATAGCGACACAAAGTGGAACTGCCTACTTCTTGCACCAAACCCTTCAATTGTTGATGTGATAATATGTTTTATGTAGCTAGGTAGGAAAACTCATTGTATTTTGCACTGTTCTAATTGATAACAGTAACAATTGAGTATAGTTTTATACAGTTTCTGTGCTGCTTAGTTACAACATTATAGTGTTGTTAACTAGGAATTAAACATGTATGATATTTAAGCAAATTACCTGGTTATTTATTGAATATTGGTGTTGTTTAGTACACAAATAGATACGATAAAATGACACATGAGTTACCTTTCGAACATTTTACACCAGTATAATGTAATATTTAAATATATTTGGAACCTTTTCATTACCTTTTAGCAAGGTTGCTGATATCATGGATAAGAGGAAATTGTTTACAGTACTAGCAGTGATTGGCCCAAAACGTTTTGAAGTTTGTGGAATTTTGTGTTGCTCATAAACTTTGATTTTACCTCTTTTGAAAAATTAAAGCAATTACTTCAAAAGTAGTATGGTACAAAAATCAACATTACAAATACATATGACATAAGCAAGAAGGGAGTTGAATGTGATATCACAAAGAGATGAATAAGATAAGCCATAACATGATGAATCATCTTTGAGATCTCTTGAATAATTACATCACAATTCAACTGTACAATATTCTAAGCCTGATTCGTACCAGTTGACGTACTTGTGGAAAGTATTGTGTTAGTAAAATAATCATTGTGTGAAAGGGAAGGATTTAATACAATTATTATTATCTGCAAGAATGCGTTAACTTGTGAGGCAATTATACTTACATTATTGGAATTCTTTCGAAAACTTCGATAGCAACAAGATGTAAGAAAAGGTGAAACATGGAAACAAGCTATGAGAATAGTTAAAACGTCTAAAATAACTCCTAGACCTACCAGATTTAATAGGCTCAAGTTCAATCTCACCTTATCGGCCAAAATGACATAATTAAGTATAAATCAGCAATAGTGTTCAGTGGAAACAATAACGTATTCAGTTGTACTTTGTCATGAGGACAATAACATAATTAAACGTATTATTAGTGTGAGATGATTTCAGTAATACTATTAATTATCAAAGAAATGGAGTTAATGCAGCCTCTAATGATATATTTCAATGGTAATGTATAATCTTACTTTTTTTCTAAGACAATGAATATTAATGTAATAGATGTACAATAGAGAGAAAACTTGTCGTATTGTCCACTGTTCTAATTAAGAACGCTAATAGCTTATAGCATTTATATGGTGTGTGAGCAGCTTAAAATTATGTTGTGTTTAACTCAAAATAAATTCTGCAATTTAAGCACAACAACAAACTTATTTATTAATACACATATTAACTGCTTTCATATAATTAAAAGTAACATTTCTATGTTTACCTTTACATATTAACGTTTCTAGAGCAAGCTTAACTTACAACGTAATTATTCTACAAGTGCAGATTATTTATCTCAACTTCGCCACAAGCGTATTAAATCTCCGCGGTCTTCTACGGCAAGTTTAACCGACGGTAAATTACATTGGAGGAATGTGATGTATTATACGGTTAGTTCATCTAATTGCAGATCCAACACGAAAAAGAGATAACCCTTAAATACATGGAATCACAATATCACAAGTTGAAATAAACAAACTAAATCAAATAACATAAAAGAATTATTGTATATTGTATAAATAAACAGATTTGTATTTATGATATGAATTTGTTATTATATTCCATCCATATAACTCAACGAACTTGAAATAACAAGCACAACTATTATTAACAAATGTTACAAATGTCATTAAATCTTACGCACATACTGTAGTTCACAATTTTTTGCTTTTATTTCATTTTTCCTTCCACCTTTGACAAATTTGAGTGATTAGTAACTTGGAATGATAGAAACATTTCCTTGTATGAAAATGTTTCCCAAAAATAACTGAAAAGAATAAAATTATAAACAAGGAATAAAATTAAGCTTGATTGAGTCTATCCTGGCATTTGTGCTTTCAAAGGATTTTTGTAGTAGTAAAGGGAAATTCACAACATTCCAACATTCTCAGCCTCAACAATCCATTGCCCAGTTCAGAAAGTACAAATCGCCGATTCCAGCTTCGTCTTCGATATGGATGTATTTCTGTGTATATATTTTCTTTATTTTATTTATTTATTTATTTATTTATTTATTTATTTATTTATTTATTGAAACAGAACACAACAGGTATTATACCCAATTACAGTGTTCATCTTTCATGAAATAATATATTTACAATTTCCCTTTTAAACCTTGTGAGGCAATCAGCGTAAATATCTATATTATTTGTCATTTTTAAGAGTCTGTTGTAGGTTGCACTAATCCTCCATGTTGGCGACTTATTTAGGATATTAGTCCTTGCTTTTGCACAATAAAATAAGTTATAGTTTTCTGGACGTGTTTTTCTACCTGGAACGTTTATTTGAAAGCTCGAAAGCAATTCGTTGCAGTCTAGCTTATTATTAAGTACCTTGTACAAAAATATCATGTCAGATAACGTTCTTCTTTGTTTGAGGGTTAGAGTTTCAAAATTCCTATTCAATGAATTAGTGTTTTCAGTTCTTGGGAAAATGTTTGTTTCCTTATATACAAGATATCTAAGAAATTTGGACTGGATTTTTTCTATTTTTAGTGAATTAATTTTTGTATCTGGGTTCCATACAAGCGTCGCGTATTCGAGTTTGGATCGAACGTAAGTTTGATATAATTTATGAAGTGTGGCAGGTTTACGAAACTCCCTACTAATTCTTAGAATAAACCCAAGATTTCTGTTCGCTTCATTTATTATGTTATCAATATGCGGTTCAAATGTAAATTTCGTATCATACATTACTCCTAAATCATTGACAGTACTTACAACGGGTAGTTGAGTCTCATTAATTGAATATTTAAATTGCACTGGTTTTTTACGTTTTGTAATACTCATGATTTTACATTTACTAATATTTACATTCAATAAATTACTTTGACACCATTGCACCACTGAATTTATGTCTTGTTGAAGTTGATTACAGTCATTTATGGAATTTATACATCTAAAAAGTTTGAGATCATCGGCATACAACAGTTTGTGGGAATACGTTATACATCTAGGAAGATCATTTATAAATATTACAAATAGTAGTGGACCCAAATTTGATCCTTGTGGAACACCAGATAGTTGCAAGTATTCGGTTGACTTGTATCCCTTATATACAACGAACTGCCTTCGGTCTCTCAAATACGACTCGAAGAGCCCAATTAACTCTGCGGAAAAGTTAAATTGACGAAGTTTCTCTATTAGTACCTTGTGATTTACTCTATCAAATGCTTTCGCAAAATCGGTGTAGATAATATCTACTTGACCACCCTGATCTAGGGTTCTTGCTACAAAATTGTTAAGAATACTGAGATTTGTGACTGTCGATCTACCCTGGACGAAGCCATGCTGGTATTCTGAAATTGATAGTTTTATATGATTTTCAATCCGTTTATAAAGAATAGATTCAAACACTTTAGCAAAAGTACTCAATATTGATACAGGCCTATAATTTTGAATATCTTTACCATTATTAGACTTAGGAATGGGACAGACTTTTGTTATTTTCCATTTACTGGGGAATTTACAAGTAGAAATAATTAGGTTGAATAAAATATAGAGTGGAAGTAGAAAGTGTTCTTCACATCCCTTTACTATATAATCTGGAATACCGTCAGGTCCTATCGTTCCTTTCCCCTTCAGTTTTCTTATTGCTTTTTTAATTTCAGTCATCTCAATTTTTAGAATCCTTAATTTGTCCAGTGTCTCATATGAGCTGTTACTATTACTACTGCTATCCATGATATCTTCGTTATTATAGACTGACTGAAAATATGTAGCAAATGAATTTGCAATCTCGTCATTACTAACTAATTCTTGGCTATTGTATGTCAGCGTGTTACAATTAAGGTGTTGGGTCTTAGTTTTAACAAAAGTCCAGAGCTGGGAAGGATCAGTTTGTAACGTGTTTTCTGTATTCGCAACAAAGTTACTATATTCTGTTCTAATTTCTTTTTTAAGTTCATTTCGTAACTTCTTAAATTCTAGTAAGTGATAAGCTATATTTCTGCTATTGTGCTTAATTGCCCTGTGGTGATGGGCTTTTGTTTTTATTTTCCTAATTATATTCTTAGTAAACCAAAACGGGTACTTTCTATTTACCTCTTTTTTGAGAGGAATGCACTTATCAAAAATATTACATATTATATTATAAAATGATTCTGTAGCCGTATCAACCTCAGAATAACAGCTAAGGAATGTCCAGTCAATATTTTGAAGTTCAGAATAGAGTTGCCTAAAATTAGCTTTTCTAAAATTATATGTGCTGATATTACTTTTTTTGTTTATACCTAATAATTTGCTTAATTTTACTGTTATGGATAATGCTGGGTGGTACACATCCTCCTTTACTAAAGGAAATATGTCCCTAGTGACTGTTACGCTGTCTAAGTTCGAAAGTACTAAATCTAAAGTTTTACCAAGATTATTCCTAATATTATTAAAAGATGCGATATTGTACAACGACATAAAATTATGTAAGCATTGATATTTGGCTGAGGTATTCAGAAAATTAAAATCTGTGCCTGTGATTTCTGGTAAGTTAAAATCACCAAATAAGAGGATAGTGCAACCTGGCTGACATTTTGACTCTATACCTTGAAAAACCTCTTCATACTGCTCTATCTTTGAATTAGGTACAAAATATACAATACAAACATATATGGTCATTTTATCAGTTGTAATCTTTGTTAATATACAATCTGTACTTATTTCAGTGCAGTCTATAGCAAATATCTTATATTTTTTCAGCACAGCTAGTAACACTCCCCCTCCCCTTTAATTTATTAATATAATTTCATAAAAACTAACTAATAATGCATAAACAATGAATAATGGCAAGGGCAATTGATAGATTTTGTATCCCGGCATTCGCCTGGTGGAACAGAGGGCGGACATTAGCGCATTTTCTATTCAGCTCATCTTTTCTGTATTCATTCTACTTTACTTAACTTCATCTCCATTTTCCGCAACAGCAAGCAAAGGCTCCGTGTCATCAATATCTCATTGACAGGCCACACTTCTCCCAAACTGTAGGACCCATTATTTCTTATTCAAAAATCCTGCGAAACTAATGCTTCCACACATACTTTTGTATTCCCATTACTTACTCCTACACCAAATTTGGTGCAATTATCTCTAAGTGATATACCCTTCCCTCTTTAGTGAAATTAAATAAAATCTTTTCAGATTCAGCCTAACACTTACGCCTGAAAGCTAAAGGACGTGTATGATTAATGAACCTGAATAATTATTATAGAATTATTGAACAAGAATGTGGAACGAAACGGGAGAATTCCGAGAAACCCCGAAAGCATGATTTTGATCACCACTAATTCGTATGCCCTCGAATCAAACAAGGAAATCTTTTCTCCGAAGGTGAATCCTTTACCACTGAGGCAATATGCACTTCATTGTGTTTTTAAAATATGGGATATGACATTGAACTATAAATACAAGATATAGATTTTTCTATGCTACTAAATCTTAAACCAGTAATAAATGTTTGCTTTACAGAATATTTATCATTTATAAGATAATACATGGTCGGAATAACAAGAAAACAGTATAAACACAGATAATTATCGTACTATAGAATGTAGTCTTTTTGAATATACTATACAGTGATTTATCACGTAGAAATACGCTCCTACATTGTAAATAATATGCTTATTTTGAACCATATTTTTTTATAAAATAAAGATATGCTGTCAGTCCTCTGTTGATCAATACAAATGGGAGTTGAAAATTAGTAATTTATGCTAAAAAATAAATGAGAAAATACTTCAAATAATATAGTCATACCGTATTTTCTTACATTATATTTTCATAATTTATCATGAGTTTGTATCCATGAAATGAGATAACTTTGATATTACACAAAGACAAGTAGCTAGTTAACGTAAGTATATAAATAATGCTACTTCATTATTTCAGAAAACGTTATTGTAAATGAACGCATTTTATTGGAACAATGCTTTCTGTGTAAATGATGGGAAAAAATAGACTTTCCAGCCTTATGAAGTGACAAAAATAAGCAGACAAATTTCATACTTCTTAATACAGATATGAAAATTATATTATGAAGTGCAGTGATAATTTTGAGATTCATTTTTGTGTAAACGATTCAGATTTTTCTCATGTTTAAATAAACAGGAAAACCGATTAACTGGGAGTCAGACGTTGTGACTTTTTAGCCTGAAATTCAGTTGGAAGTAGTTTTTTAAAGAAAGCTATTCATGGTACAAAATGTAAGATTATTCATGCTTAATAATCTTGTACATAATAAACTTGTACAATAAATTATAATTTATACAATATAGAAAACTACAATAAATGAACTATCAATGTTTTAGGAAGATGTTTGAACCGAAAGGATAAATATTACACTTTAAAAAGAACACTGGAGAATTCGAGCGCATGATGGGATGTGCAAATACGAGTATAGTCTAATAATAATTCAAAGAGTAATTGTACCAGAAAAAATATTTCAAAGTGCAGAACACACAACTCGTATGAGTATGAGCCTACAAAAGAATGAACCTACAGGGAAAAAATATTTCTGTACTAGAAAATCGAGAAATGATGTAGAAAATTGAAGTTTGCACTGATATTTGTATTTGATTCTTGTACATATATGGTTCGTTTTAGACTAGATTTTATCCTATCGTATACTATATTTAAATAGATTCACTGCGTATGGATGAATGGATTTTACTTCAGAACCCTGTTCTGCAGCGAATCTATATGGGACGTAGACATACAGCTTCACATGAGAACAGAACCACAGGAGTTTCCGCCGGGTACCCAACCTAGATCTTCCAAATACAAGGTGCGTACGCTATCCATATAGCCACAAGAAATATCCATTGCATTACAGACTATCATTCTTTACAAGTAAATACCTACAACACAACCAATACATTAAGAACAACAGTGTAACCAGTATGAATGAATGTTTATACTACGCACTCGTTTTAACCTATATCTGCATCTTTGAACTACTCCACTAGTACCTGTCTCTATCTTTTGTTTCCGAGGCAAAAGGAATTAATGTAGTTTTCTGATTTCAGAATCAGTTGTGGGAGTGATTATTTGTCGCGTTTATTTTCGAAACTGAAATGTAGCCTTTGGCTTGCCGAATGAAGTTTTTCTACTAATGCTGTGTTAGTAGTACGTCATGCAAAGGTTTGTCCAAATTCAATGCTTCAAGGGCTTGAAAATTACTGCGTGCAGTATTTACAAATTGTCTAATGTCTTTAGCGTTTTCTTTCGTTAGTGGCTTGATATTGAGCTACCCTCGTACATATGTCGAAGCTATCAACCGTTTGTTTTCGTAGCGTTCAACAAGAAGCTTCAATGCAATTTCGTAACTTACTTCTACCGTTGGCAGATTTGCTATTAATGTAAACGCTTCTCCCTTGAGCGATGTGCGCAAATATTGAAATTTACAAACTGTACTTAATGATTGTTTATTGTGAATAAGGGAAATGAAAATGTCCTTAAAGGGCGACCACTCCTCGTATTTACCGCAAAATATGGGCAAAGAAATTTTAGGCAATTGTACTGAACTACTAATACTAGAATTTGCAGCTTTGTTATTAGCTGTCCCTGAATCCACTTTTTGTTCAAAACTATCAATAAATTCTTGTAACTTAACCTTTGAATCATAATACGTTTCCTCGAATGTAATTCTGTGCGTTTCTTGTTCACCCGTCTCATCCAAGAGCTCTATTTGTGTCTGTATCTCATCAAACTTAATAAAAAACCCTTCAAGTGCAACTAGCCTCTTTCTTGCTTCTTGTATGCTAGGTTTATTTTCATTCTGTAGTTTTTGAAGAAATGTCTGTATTCTTGCTGCCTGACCTTTGATCGAAGCACGTTTCTTAATTAATTAACCCAACTGCACTTCTGCCATTGTTTCAGTCCTTCTTTTTTAACTACTCAAACCGCTGACAATATATTTTACTTTTCACTTCTGAGTGACCTACAAACGTGTAACCTTGAATTCAGCTGGGTTGAATGCACACACACCACTGTACTTATATGAACAGTTCTGTCCTGCCTATGACAGCAGCACCCACAAACACACACACACGAGAACAAACAATTCAAAGTCACGTTTCTCGTTCTGATATCCGGTGGACGGAGGACTAAAAAAATGATAATGTATAAAATGGTGACATGTTTATGTATTTTATTTACAAATCACGCATATCACAACCACAGCTAATGAACTGTATGATTAAACCCATATTACTGATTCACCCAGATATCATGAAGGAACGAGAAATAAGACTTGACGAATAGTTTAGATGTTACTTGCTTCGATTCTTATTCAAAAGTACACGCTTTAATATGATAAATATGACATGCTTTGTTCATATGTTAATATAATGATATAATGCTTAAATATTAGTACAATGAATTACTTATCTTCTTTCTGCAGTAATTGTTGCTTGGTGCTTGCTAAACCAATAATATTTTGTCTTCGGTCATACATAAACTGAGTATCACTCTAAAACACCGTTAACAACATGTAAATCTTGTATATTAATGAACATGGGTGTTTCTCTAAAAACTATGAATAAATATGTTTTTCTAAACCTATGAATGAATATGTTTGCCTAGTTGCACTTCACAGCACATTGTCGAATGCACAGACACAACTTGAATAGAACACTGAAGGCACTGTTGCCAGCCAATGCAAACAAAACTCACTAAAACTCACCAGAAAAATCACTAAAAGAATCACAAAGAATTCACTAAACTGTATATAGAAAAAATGAAACTAATATGAATAAAAATAATGCACATATGCAAGCTTATTCACCTCCTATACTCTCCTTTGGTAGCACAAGATAGGGTTATAAAGCGTCAAGATTCGGTCCTGGATGTCAAGTGGATATAACTCTTCAGGCCATAGGTATGTTCTCTTGAAACTGTCGACCGCAGAATATCCCAAGAAAATTTCCGAAGGGATCTGACGAGACGTGGTGTTCACAGAGTTATTTAACAAATTTTGTACGAACTTTAGCATCTTGCTCCATTCACCTTGATTTTCCGCACAGTATGTTCTGATAATTCTATTGAGATCACGATGCTTTCTCTCAATGATTCCATTGCCCCCCGGATTGAACGGGGAAGTAGGGCAATATTTGATATTATTATCCTGACAAAACTTTCTCCATAGGGCAGACATAAACTGTGAACCTTAATCTGTGACGATGGCTGTAGGATAAGTGAACACATGGAGGTGGATAATCTCAGCCGTATTTGCCTTTCGTAAAGGATGAAAACACACAAATCAAGAGTAAACGTTAACGATAGACAAAATATATTGGTATCCCTGACTCGCAGGTAGTTTTCCCTCTAGATCAATGCAGATTTTATCGTGAACATAGTGGGCAGTCAAATGATGAGTCTCTTGCTTTATACGATTATTTCTCGGTTTAGATTTAGCACATTCCAAGCAATCCTATATACACTGAACCATGTCTTTCTTCAAAGTCTTCCAATGGAAGATAGAGCGGCAGAAAGCCAAACACTTCTTTTGTCCAAAGTGCCCTTTGCAATGTATCTTCCGCACTAATTCTTTAGCCATTGATTGAGGTATAACCAAGAGACAACTACCTCGTTTGACATTTTTAACGAAAATCATAGATCTTGTAACGCATGAATCTTGTACTGATTAAATTTTATATATTATCTGGGCCGCCACCACACATATATAAACGTGGAAATTTCTTATCATAAGATCCAAGATCGATGATGAGATGACAAAGGTAACTACGACGATTTCATAATCACATTGCACGGAAACAAATAACACCTGTGACTTCTTGTGCGGAATGTATAACTGATAATTTATTGAAGTATGAGAAATAACTAATCATACAGATTTTACTGTAACTATTTTTATAAAATTGAAGTATTTGTATTACAGTTACCACAATATACATAATCTAGCATAACACATGATTCATAATATAAATAATTCGATTTGGTATACAATATTATCAAAATTTGGTATACACTACTGTAGACGTTCAATTTGACGTATTCTATATCATGAATGTATTCCATATATAGTACAGTTGCGTTATCATGATAGTGAATTATAGATCGTTCATTCTTTAGTGTACAGCCATCATGATCAGGATATTTGTCAGATATAATGTTTCAATCAAATTCATTTCAAAGTAACAGATACCAACACATTTTCAACTGTTACATGCGTTAACGTTACAATTAAGAAAGGTTTGGTACCGGCTATCCTTCAGCAAACATTGTAGAATTCAAATTCTCTAGGTAAAGTCAATTCCATGTACCATGGAAATTCATCCAACATAATTATTAATATTTTCCATTATTAAAACATTGAATAATAAAGTAGAACCTTACCCATGACTTTGAAATTCTTATTTGTTTATGCCGGCAACCGACGCCTGATACCATAACTACCTCATGAAAGTTTGCTTGTAACATACTCAAGTTGAATAGTTTGTGTAGAATGTGGTACTGTTAAGGTTATTGATACTGACGTTTATTCATCATACTATGCCGATAAACTACCGATGAATCCTTTGACTATGGCTAGTACACGTAAAATATATAGAAGTTTACTATCATGCCGATTAAGTTAATTTCGAACAAACTGATATTTATAGAATACGAGAATTTTGTTGATGATTAAACCTTAAATCATGATTTATAATGCGGCATTACGATGCGGAAGAAGGGCCTAAGCCCTCAGAAGAAGCTTTCTATCTAAGCATGGCTGTTACTTGCTTGACTTCCATCACAACATTTATAATTCTAGTCTTATACAAAGATTTACTAAAATATTCTCTGCTAATATCTTCTAATAATCTACAATTACGTTTCCAGAATGATATAAACGGTATTTAGTCCTTAAATTATAAGTTTATACCAAACCAACTTGTTATTATTATTTCAAGCCTTCAAAACTTATATCGAATCCCTTTTTGTTAATCTCTAGGTTCAAATTTAAAATTTTCTTCTTCTTCTTCTTCTTCTTCGGATTTTAAGAAGCACTTTTGTCATTTAGTGTTTACAAATAATAGTTCATAATCGACCGGTGCAGATATAGAATATCGTTATCTATTAAATAATCAAATTTAAAGCTTCAGCTTTAGACAAATTTAAATAAACGTTATGGAATTGCTTAATATGAACCTAAAATAATCAACTACATATATAAACAATGGTAAATTATGAATAACAAATACAAACAAACTGTTATGACCTGATCTGCGGCATAACATGTTTTTGAGTTAAAGAAGGAAATCTCGAGTAAGTCATTGTGACACTCACATAAGGAAAGTCTCTTTATCCGAGCATTAATATCTTGTGTATAGTTTTACATAAAACGATTTAACTACCTAACAGTCACTGTGTAAGGTAAAGTGCCGCTGTAGGCTAGTAGTTAGTACAATAAACTGACATTTGTGAGGCCCGCTTTCGATTTCAGCAACGTCCAATTTTGTTGAAATGTTTCAATTTCAATGCGTACTTGGTGTGACAAGCAAGATCTTCTCCTCTCCAAAAAGAAAAAGATGTTGGAATAAAGAGAATAGGATAAGGTCTGTCACTCGAGCCAATGATTTACAGACTTATTTCTTGCAGTTGTTCTTCTAGATTTGATATTTTCATCTAGTTTCAAGCATTTTCTGATTCATGCTTGTCAGTACTTTTATGTCTTTTTTTAAATGCAGTACATAATGAAATAATACATTACATACACAATAATATTGCGATTAATATATTGTGTTTATTCGACAACACGCTCGAATCATCGAGATTCATCTCAGAATGGAGAACTGTTTCATGCGTCATCTACTCACAACTTTACTTGCATAAAGGTCTGATTCAGTGCTACCCACTGCTGTCTTTGTAAGGATATGTTTCATATAACTTGGGTTGCATTTGTTCAGGCGTTTTACAAACTGCAAATGATAATATAGTTAGTTTATAGATCTAAGATCATGATTTTATCCATTGCATAATTTTTCAATACCGCGTAACATATTAATTTTAATTCAATACTAACGTCTAAAGTATTGTCCTTTCACACGACGCACCAAAGTACCGTCTTCTGGGCTTTATTCCATAACAGTTTGCATTAATGCAACGAAAAATCTGCGATTTAATTTGCGATATTAGGCATAACAGTTATAATTTATTTTTGCAAGACGTTATGCTCCGCAATTTTTCACAAAGGTTGATACACAATAGGGTTGTGTTGGCAATAAAAATTCTTCTTTTTATTTCAAGTTCATTGCTTCAACATTAACCCACATAAGCACTTTGTATGTAATTTTTAAGTAACCAACCATTTTCTAACACAAAACTATATGGCGATTGCTCTGCGTACGAGTCGTTTGTTTTAAAAATCACAATTAGGGACGACAATTTTTAATAGTATCTCTGACAAGAATCTGGTAAGCTGACAACGAAAGAAATCGCCCTTATCCACTGTTGAATATTAATTCAAGTAAACACTGGGACAAGAAGGATTTCTATATGGCTATCAAGTATTTACTCTCTTCTGACATTCTGCATTTCCTCCAGCAGTTGTATTCCATGTGGCGACTAGCACTTTTGACTATTGACTGACTGCGTACCTCCCACGAGAGGAGACTTCTTTCCACGTGTAAAAGAGTCATTTTATTCCACTCCTGTTGGAACACTCTCCAAAGTCCTCCAACTTTACATATCTTACGAAAAGAACTCCGGTAGTTTGGAAGTCCAAAAGCAGAGTTGTTCATTGAATTGTCATATGGGTTCCTCATTGGGAAATCAATGAAGTAGTTAATTCGAATTTCATACCTACTTTGCATCCCTCTGCCAATGGTAATTTGGTTGTATGACGAGACTTCTTGTCCTAATGCAGTTCTACTCAGTTTGTGTCCGATTCATTTCATGTGCGGATTTCGTTATTGTAATTATCCGTAATTTTATGCTTTTGATAATATACAGCATTAATTTTCAGTTGTTTGAAACGTTAATTTTCCACTTTAACAAATCAAAGTAACAATCAAATTGTTTTCTAGTTAGTACATATCATCATCACTTCTAAAACTAAGTTACCGACATCCGACAATGAGAAATATATATATTACGGGTAGAAACTGAAAAAGAATCTCTTGAATTCTACCTGTTTTCTTTATTAACGTAACTTAACAAAATTACAAAAAAAATAGTTTATTTTTAAAATAATATGAGATAGAAAACTAGACCGGCGGATACCACTAATAGAGCTATATTTTTTACTCAAGAAGTATGTTGAGTTGAAGGCAAGAATTCTATGCGAAACGTACATTAAAACGTTTATGTCAAACCGTTACCTAAACTAGCTAGTCGAATATTAATTACGTTCAATTATAACATTTTTATAGAAATTTATTGTATTTCTTAGCACCGAACTTAATTAAAAACTGGTTTTAATACAATTCGGACATAATGAACGAAGTTTACAAACCTTTCTTATGAGCCAACTTAAATGTATTGGTGCATTACTGCTAGATAAAGAACAACAGAAATGTCTTGGATAGACTATAAGTTACACAAATAATCTCATTCCCTGAACTCGTTTTACAGAAAGTCGTTACGCCAGTATACCATATGAGACTCATTTTTTAGCACTTGCGGGATATGTTTGTGTCCGGTGCTGAAATGTAGCGCGTGTGCGCGCCCCATGAACAGTTCTTTAGCTGGAATTCCTAACGTTGATGTATGATTTGTTTACAGAAGAGCGTACGATTAGCAAGATGTTTTATCCATCTGATTCCCTCGATCTGTTCCTGTGATGTTTCAAGTTCCGAGGATGTTTTAAAGTAGAATGTGCATGCAAATAACTCCAATACTTTGACTGAACTGCAACAAAACATTACGCACACCATTCGGACCATTACCTGTAAAGAGCTTCCTGTAATATCAGCCATTATGCTGTGATGTGAGCAGAAGTGGATCGACGTTAATAGGGATCACATTTAGCATCTGCTGTAACATGCAGGGAAGTCAATGTTTACATTTTCCTATTCTTTCATGCGGTACCTGGTATTGTAATGCTAGGCTATTTTTATATGGTGGAAAAGGCTCGTTATATTATGGATATGATATATTAGGATAATAGGATTTGAAATAAATACCGAATTTCAGAAGTTTCTCTGTGCATTCACCTTACTGACGGAAAAGCCTAATTTTACTACCCAGCTAAGTTCAGTTAACTCTACTTTTCTGAAAATGTCCAAGGAAAATATTCATTACATGAATATTTGCAAAAAAAATCATTAAAATCAAGTAATATTTTTATTTTGTCATTTAACCAAATGCACTTTGAGAGTTTAGCTCATCATATCATAGCATTTACATCTGACTGCAGTTACTCATAGATTTCAATAGCTTAAAAAGTCTAGTTCTCGTAATATTTTTCTTACTTCTAGTGTTGCTCTTTCCGACTCTTCAAGATAATTGCTTTTCATTTTATGGCCCAGAAAATGTTACTTTAATCTTCTAGATTACATAAATATTCTGCTCCTCTCCTTAATTATCGCTTAAACTTTCTTAATTCTAACTTTTATGTCATACAGAAATATATCTTCTCCAAAACCGCTTTCTAATAATTCCAGTTACTTTAGATATCCCTTATCGTTCATCATAGTTTCTGCTTCGTATGTTTAATACTTCATACGAAAAGCTAAGTCTTTCTTGCAATTTTTTATTTAACAATTCAAAGGTTAAGTTTTGTATTTACTGAAAGCTCGTTTTGTCCTTTCCATTGCCACCCATATTTTACAATGTTACATAGAAATGAAAAAGATGTATTTGTTTTACTTTTAACTTCTACAATTTAATCAGTTAATTGCAATTTACCGAGCTGAAGAGTTCGTTTAAACTTTGAAATTTCTAGGCAAAATATAACACAACTTAAAACTAATCCAATGCAAAGAGAAAGAAAAATAGGTAACAAATGTTGAAGTGTTAACTTAAAATACCTTTTAGTTTTTGTAATATTTCCACGGCGATCTTTCCGTTTTATAAAATCTTCATTCCATTTCTCAGTCAATCCAGCTTCCAAGAGACGACTAATTAGCTTGTTTATTCTTCGTGTGTAAGGAGAATTTTTCGACAACCCAAATGATCCGTAGTAACTCATTAGACTCTCTTTCACTATATGGGTTAGACGGTCACCTTCACGAGAAAGAAGGATATTATTGACAACATACTCTAAAACTGAATCACCTTCGATGAACACAACATCTCGTCCGAATGCTACTTGATACGCGGCTTCTTTTATTTTGCTAGGCTCTGACAAAGTTTTGTAATTCTTCAACAGCATTTGAATTGAAGGATTCGTTGAGTCTCTTATGGCTAATGCATCCATGGGAGTACTTCGAACAGGTAAATTTGACATGACAACATCCTTGATTGTGTTAAGTTCAGGTTCTGAGTGTGGACATGAAATTGAAGTCACAATTCCGCCAATATAGAGAGTGGTAACAACCATACTTGAATACGTAATTGTGAAGAACAAAAGTCTTCTTGAAGATGTTTCTGGTTGCTTGGGAACTGAGGACTGGGAAATTATACTCCAATTATACAACACAACATCAATGGAATCACATAACTTGTCAACTTTAGAAGAAACTTTATTAATGGTAATCAGAATAACGAACATTACTACAAGCACTATGCAAATTCCTACCCACGTGGATGCTTGAAATGGCAAGTAGTAAGTCTTCCACACTGGTAAAGGTTTGGCTTTTGGTACCATGATTACTAAGGAGCATAAGCAAAACGGATAACTGAACTCTACTACATCAACTACGCTTGAAAATATGGGTAGAATATTGAAGCTTAAATCTGTTCTATTGTATACTATGTCTCCAGTCACACCTGTCCAAGAACCATTTGGCAGTCTATGTCCATGATGGTTTCTGCTGTGTTCATAAGCATATACTGCAGAGAAATTCATCCTTTCCATTACAACTTCAAAGGTTCTCGATCCAATTCCATCTAATTCAGTTAAAATTCCTCCTATTTTCTTGTACATGTTTAGCACAATCATATAACAGTATGATATAATTAATGGGTACCCGTTTAAATTTGTTATGTCTATATTAAATCTATCAGGATCTGTTGTAAAACCTTGATGATGTTCAATGACAGTGTGTCTGGCTTTAGAAGAGCTATATTTCGTAGAAAAAGGATCGTATGTATAAATATAAAATGATTCTTTCTTTGCCATATTCAAATGTAAAATAATCTAAACTAGTTTCATTATTTTTTGTTTCCAAGCAGCATGAAACATATCCTGTATTGACTGATAATTTAATCTGTAAGTTGTGCAATTTAAAATAAGAACAACTGTTTTAGATCTTTGACTCCAGGACTCTAAATAAATATGGGAGTTCAGGATGAATGAAACAGATTCTATAGAATCTACTAAAATCACAAAATTCATATCCATAACATAATTCCTGAGCCGACTATCACGTTTATCAATTGCAATGCTCGTAAATGTATAAGTAAGAAGAGGTGATAGGTGCTCTTGGAAAAATTCAAAGTTTACATAGGGGTACAGCACTGGATTTTGTGTATGTTCTTGGATATCCGTTAATATTGCTAGACAATATAATTCTTTAAAACTTTCGGAAATGTACTTTAATGTTTGGCTCAATAATTTGGGTTTTTCTTTGTAGAGGTATACCACTGAACTCATATCTAAGAAACACAATGAATGATGGATAAGTATTACTGTAGCACAGGAGGCTACCTTTGTATCAAACATCCTTCTTAAAGGCCTTTTCTATATTTCTAATATTATGCTCACGATGTGATATCAATCTGTAAAAGAAGGAAGAAAGTTAGTACTTAGTAGTGGTTCATTATACTACAATTACATTTATTATATTGCGTTTATTGCACAAGGTGTCTGGAAAGTCGCGCAACAAGAACTTTGAAGTAATAGGACTTTAGAATCATATGTGTGAATGAAATTAAATAGCCACCAAGTTAGGAACTGTTTTTGTAGATATTGTTAAGACATAAACCGTGTAGGCATTCGATATTCGTTCTCACGAATGACAAACATAAGAAAGTGATGGTTTTCTCGAAACGTGAAAAATAATGAATTGGAAACAGCTGTGGCATTGTCTGTGGACAACTAAAAATGTTAATGGGTAAACTGAGTATGAAATTTCATTTTGAAACAAGGACAATACATTGGCATAAAGTGAAGACATTCCACGGCCCTGATATTGCGTGTCGTAGAGACATTTATTTACAAGCAACATGGCGCAATATGACACTATTAACGGCATATACACATACACATATAGCCTGCCACAAACTTGCAAATCATTCAGGAAGTCAGTGTCATTTAGATTATTTGATTTTCCTTTTAAAAATCAATCACAAGGAAATTAGTAAATGTCATACGCAATGTATGTGGGACGTCGTGAATTACTATTAACATCTAACAGCAACAAAGTAATGACTTAACTACTTTGTTATATAAGTAACAGTAATAGTGGAGATTCATTGCTACAGCTTCCATCCATATAGAGTACGTATTTTTGAAATGGCAATTTCCGATTAAAATATTTCTGCAGAGGACTTTTTTTTAACATAAAGTACAAAAATAGGTAGGGTAACAAAATGTATTGTCAGAATATAAAATTATAGTTAGTAAGTTTGTAAAGAATTCTTATCCGATTCATTCCGATCAAGGATCAAGGCTGGAACAATATGTTTCTTTAAATTACTCTTACAGTTCGCAATACTGTTAGGCCTACATATGCTATATACATATACGTGCTCATCATTATATGGCACCTTTCTTGTGCGTTTGATGCAGGCACCCTCAGAATTTTGATTGTCCGTTAATACTGGCTAAGCGAATTTGCTCAGGCATGTGTGTCAGAATGTGTCATCAGTAAAGAAAGATCGAAGTATTATTTTTTTACATTAATATTTCTGACACCATATCGAGTAGTTTGAGTGGAGTGGACTGCTTAAACAGGTAAACAACAAGTAATCCGTGCTGGACACATAAAGCAAAGTAAAACAGTTGTAATAAAACCGTATGAAATTATCAGCAAGTTGCAAGCCACTAATTCCAATTCCATTCAACCCATTCTTAGTACGATTTTTTTTTTTTTTGAAGACACTATTTGCTGTACATATAGAGTTGAATTGATGTTAGTTTAGCGTCCCTTTCAGCAGCGACGGTATATGAGATGTGAACCTACTGATTAACGTGGAATACGAACCACATGACCTCCCGCGGGAATCGAACCAGGGTCTCCCACGTCAAAGGCTGCAATACATATTGAATATGTTAAAAAAAACATTAATGGGTTGCTAATAGATGGTAAACGTAAACATCGTGCCAATGAGTATGATTAAATTTATATTACAAAAGAGAGCACAAGTTGCTATATAAACGAAATAAAAATGTTAACAAACGTAAGTAACTACTAGTAGTACTATTATAAATCGTATCTTTTAAAATAATCTTGCTGTCTGAAAAATAAAGATCGCAAAGTTACCCAGTTTAGATGTGTTTCCCAAAGAGTAGTCCGTGACCACTGTTCATATAGAACACAATTCTGGGTGGACGATGTGAAACACGATATTCCAATCACATTCAGAAGATGTGTAAAACGTATGCACTATTAATTTAATTTTCTTTTGCTTGAAATAGTGTTCTAATGATATATTTGCTGTAGGCAAGGGATGATTATCTTACTTTAAAAAATAACAATAATGATAATAATTATATCCTAGTATATAATGTTCGATTAATTTAAGATGGTGAAACAATTTATCAAAGGATTATGTGAAACAAATCAGTACACACTACCTACTAAATCAAGGGAGGTGTAAAAACTATCTAAAACTTGTATTACCTTATAAAGCTTTTGTGATACAAGTGTACTCGCTACTTAATATTAACACATTTGTATCCTTTCGATTATAAGAAAAAAGTAAAACAACTTAATACTGAAAAGCTTCTTAATTAAAATCTGGCTGAGTAACATGAGTTCATTTAATTATATTTGTCAGTTATAAGATTCAAATATATATATATTGTCAACCCTCCTTGTGTGCCTTTTATAGCAATCGTGTAGCTCAAAAGTGAGGGAGATTGTTTTCTGAACATTCTCTAAAATGTCCAGGAAAAGTCAGTAATCTTTATCTCAGGAAAGCCAACACAATGCCGAGTTTCATTATTAAGAATTTGTATTTTCACAAAAGTGATTTGTCATTAAAGTGTAATATATATTGTGTGTAAGGAATATGCAAAACATTATCAGATCACAACTCGCAAAGCCTGATTATTTCCTCTATTTGATAACAATGATCAGATAGCAAATACATACCTCTCAAATTAATGTAGTTGGTTGTCCTCTGGAACAAGGTGCACCTTAATAAACTGCAACAACTTGGAACGATCTAACTACCAAGATTTAAAACTTTAAACGATGGTGAAACTTATAATTGAGAATAGTCCACAATGACTCGTAACTATTCGCTGTCTAGTACTCTCGTTGTCCGCTTATTGTTAATCAAAAATTATATGCTAATCAAATTATTTTATTTGACTTTCCCACAAGAACGTGTGTAACTATGTAACACGAGTCCAAGTAAACATTAAACAAAACATATCTTCCTGGATTGCTTATTATCACTCTATTCCTGGACTTGACTCTTCTTTTCTAACTACATATCAGCATAATACTCACTATTGTAGTCTAGCTCACCAACTCAATCTCCTTTACTCCATTTTGTACAAAACCCTGAAATCTTGATTACTAATTAATCAATCGTCTTAATCGACACCATTCTTCATCTTCATATTTAACATACTAACGCCTCTTTACTTAGCAACGGTCAGTGCAAAATTAATAAGCACTTTGTGCCACCCTTCAGTTCCAACAACTCTCTCCCCTTTACGAAAAAAATCTTACTTTCATTTTTATGTGTATCCCCATCGAACTAGAGGTCTCTTTATCCTTGTCGACCTTCTGATATTTTCTAGCACTTCATTATCTTGTGTTTCACCTGGTGGAACTGATTGAGAACTGTATTGTCGCCAGAGAGTCGGATATATTGGAGTGCCTGCTGGCCTCAACATGTCATTTCTCATATTTTCATTTGGACCTTCCTTGTATTTCTGCCGGTTTTCCAGGTTAAAGCCAAATTTAACTAGATGAGCATGATACAGACGAGTGAAACCATTCACTAATACTTTATAAGTGTTATTTCCCGCTTTACTTAGTAATACTCCTCTAATAAACTTTGGTAGGAAAGTTTTGTTATTTTTAACCCATATAGTTTGTCCATTAATCTTCTCCGTCTCATTTTGTGTTTTATCCAGCTTAATACGTGGAATAGAAAAAGAAGAACGAGGTTTGAAGGCTAATAACGTTTCTGCCGGCGTTTTGTTTGATAACTTGGAATTCGTATGTGAATATACGTAATTGATATGATCAATCCATGATTCAAACATCCTTTTGCTTACTTTGTAGTTTGCTTGCATAAATTTAACTTTCAATATTTTTTAATTGATTGTACTGCTCTTTCTGCTGTTCCTTTACTTTGCGAGTGGTAAGGCGTTATATGCATCAAATGAATACCTCTTTGTTCACAAAAATTCTTAAAATTTATGGATGTCAATGGTGGTCCGTTATCTGTAACCAGAGTATCTGGAAAACGCAATAATTGAAAAACCTCCTCTAATTAATCAACAGTTTCCTGAAAATTCGTACTATTCACAACCCATAACTTGATCCATTTGGAAAAGACATCTGTTAATAGTAACATTACAAATCCAAAGATTGAAAAATGATCTAGATGCACTCTCTGCCACGGTTTTGTAGTCGATGGCCAACTATTATACTTTCTTTGAAATGGAACGTTGGTCATGGATTGACAAAAATGACACGTTTTCACAAAATTATGGATATCTGAAATGAAGTCTGGCCGCCATACTTGCCTTTTTGCTGTATTTATCATTTTTTCCACCCCCAAATGGTGAGTATGCAACCTACTTAAAAATGTATATCGTAGTTTGCTAGGTACAATTACTTTTCCTTGCAAATATAATAGATTATTTTGCATTTCCAAATTGTAGCAATGTTTGAAAAACAGTTTATGTTCTTTATCATCTAGAGTGTTAGGTAGTTTCTTAGGCCAACCATTACTTTTCCAGTTTAGAATGGTTTGCATCCACTTGCTGTATTTCATGTATAATTTCCTGTTCTGTTAAGAGAAACGTTTGAAGTTGACTCATATAGTATTGCGACTCTTGTGTAGATGTATTCAGAGAAAATCTTGACAAAAAATCCGCAACTTTTACATCCTTGTGATATATAATTTCAAAATTATAATTTGTTAGCAGCAAATACCATCTTAATAAGCGTGGAGTTATAGTGGAAGGTGGTGCTTTTACTCCAAAAATCCAGCGAACCGTCTGAGAGTCTGTTAAAATTTTAAATTATCTGCCGTAAATGTATTTATGGAACTTCTTTATCGCAAAAACTACGGCCAAAGCCTCTCTTTTAAACTGTGAGTAATTCCTCTCGCCTTGGAAACAGTTGCTGACGCACATTCGACTGTCTGTATTTATTTTTATTACTATTAAATAGCACGGCTCTCACACCGTATGGGGAAGCATCAGTCATAAGCAGATTCTCTCTCTTTTCGTTAAAGGGGTGGCGAAGTTGTGCTTCTGATATGTTCTTTTTTAATAAATCAAATATGATTTGATGTTTTTTATCCCAATTCCATCGCAGACCTTTATGTAATAATTGATTCAAATTGGGAAGTTTTATTGACAAAGCAGGTAAATGTCTATGGTAAAAATTTACCATTCCCAGAAAAGATTGCTACTCTTGAACACATTTTGGCGGTTGTGCAGTAAGTATCGGCTGTAATTTGGATTTAGCCGGCAAAATATTATCCCCTCCTAATCATATCCTAAATATGTGATTTTGGTCTTGAAGAATATACTCTTATCTCTTCTGATCTTTACATTGTATGACTTAAACTTTTCCAATAACTTCACAGTTGTATTAAAACACTCCTCCAACGAGCTACCCCAGATTAATATGTCACCTAGATACGTGGCAATCCCTTGACAATTATGTAATATTTGGTCCATAAACCGTAGAAAAATTTGGGGAGAGCAATCTAGTCCAAAGGGTAATCTTGACTGTTGAAAAAGCCCCCATGGGGTATTGATTACCAAATACCTAGCTGAGTTTTCATCGACCTCTAACTATAGATACGCGTTACTGAGGTCTAATACAACAAAATATTTAGCTCCCAGAATTGTATTAGGAATATCACTAATTTTCGGAATCGGATATGCACACTGTCTGTATAGCGATTAAGCGTCCTTTAAAATCACAGCAGAGACGAATATACCCATTTTTCTTTCGAACGACTACCATGGGTGTGGCCCAATCCGAAAACTCAACCTTTTTCCAGATATTCAAAGTCCATAGTTTATCCACTTTTTGTTTAACCTCATCTAATAAAGCGTAGGGTATGTCATAGGCTTTCCTAAAAATAGGAATGTTTTCCGGCTTCATTGGAATACTTACTTTATATCCTTTCACTGGTTGATCAATAATATCAAAAAATACAGCATCAAACAGTGTTTATAATCTGCTGTTTATAATACTGTGTTTCGTTACTTTCAGTAACCAACGGTGGTGTAGTTTCAGTCTTCAAGAAATTATCCAAGTTTTGTGGCCGCCAACATAGGAGTTAAAATATCTAACCAGTCTCTACCTAAAATGGGTATGGATAAATCAGACTTAATTACCACAAGAGATAAATTGTACTCTTGACTATGAAAGTTAACTCGGACATTCACGTATCCCAATGTTGAAACAACTGATGAATCGGCATTTCTTAGTGAACTAGAAAACGTCAACAGTTTGCTTAATGGAAAATATTTCTGTTGATGCTTTAAACTTATGGCAGAAACAACTGCTCCGGTATCCACTAAAAATTGCATATCTTGATCATCACAACTTAAAGAAATAATTATTGGTTTGCACAGACTCATTTTACTATATGGCATCCTACAGACTGCGCCAAATATGTTAATCAAAAATTATATGCTAGTCAAATTATTTTATTTGTCTTTCCCACAAGAACGTGTGTAACTATGTAACACAGAGTCCAAGTAATCATTAAACAAAACATATCTTACTCTGAGGGAAGAACATAGACTGAAAGTGTTTGAGAACAGGATCCTGAGAAGAATATTCGGACCCAAGAGGAACGAGAATGGGGAATGGCGGAAGCTTCATAACTAGGAACTACATAGTTTATACGGTTTACCCAACATTGTTAGGGTCGTCAAGTCTAGGAGGCTTAGGTGGGCAGGTCATGTAGCTAGAATGGAAAAGAGTAGAAACGCTTTCAAAGTCTTGACTGGTAGACCCATAGGAAAACGACCACTAGGAAGACCTAGGCGCAGATGGGAGGATAATATTAAGATGGATCTCGCAGAGATAGGAATACAAAATAGTAGAAAGTGGTTGCAATTAGCTAAGGATAGAAGTCAGTGGAGAGCTTTTGTGAACGCGGCACTGAACCTCCGGGTTCCATAGGTTATAGAGTTAGTTAGTTAGTTAGTTATCTTCCTGGATTGCTTATTATCACTCTATGCCTGGACTTGACTCTTCTTTTCTAACTACATATCAGCATAAAACTCACTATTGTAGGCTAGCTCAACAACTCAATTTCCTTTACTCCATTTTGTACAAAACCCTGAAATCTTGATTACTAATTAATCAATCGTCTTAATCGACACCATTCTTCTTCATTTTTTACATACTAACGCCTCTTTACTTAGAAACGGTCAGTGCAATATTAATAAGCACTTTGTGCCACTCTTCAGTTCCAACACTGATTGTCTTTAATCCTCTCTGGATGAATGACTCTGAATTCATGATTTCCTTCGAATGACCCCGTTCCATCCTTGGTAGAGTATTTATTTGGAACATGTCGATTTCTAAACTGCTACCTTGATTCACGTCACTCCCCGTGTTTGCTTATCTCATTGCCGAAATTCACATTTCTGCAATGATCATCAAATAGGCAAAATCTCCAGACGTCTATCTCCGTAATCTAACAGTTTTGTCACATCCCAAAATTGTGTTGATGTTAACAAATAAATTTTACAATAACTCTTACAATAGTTCTTACTCTGCAACCTGCTTATTTGTTGTCCTTCGTCATCATAACATTACAAATCCACATGTCTGTGTTTACAGCTTACATAAAACAAAAACAATAAATTGGACAACATTACAATCTCATCATAATTTTGAAATATCTTATTAACTCTTTCCAGCCCGAAATTTTTTGTGTGTTGGAAAAACATGTGTTCACAGTATTTCCTGTTGCAATGATGCCACGTCCTAGATCCACTGTTTTGCTTCACCGCATTTAAGTAGAAGTACCAAATTATGAGATTGACCCGAAAGAAGAGTGTTATGATTACCTGGGGAAACTGCATGAATGAATATTAGATTTATAATTATAAAAAGTTAGTGATTCCAAATGTTATCATTAGGCTGGAAAGGTGTCTTTCTTTTACTTAATTTTAAATTTTGCAATTTCTTGTCTTTAATTCTCTTACATCTTTTTTGCCTTTATTTTAACCAATTTTAATAGATATTTGAAAATATAATTTTATCTAAATCTAACTCCTCATCAGTATATATATATATATATATATATATATATATATATATATATATATATATATATATATATATATATATATATATTTATTTATTTATTTATTTATTTATTTATTTATTTATACATTCAACCAAAAGAAAAAGTTCAAAAAAGTAAACTTGATTCTGTAAATATAATTTTAAAGCTTAACATTATTATTAAACACGTCTTTTCGTTGTTATGCAATTTCTGATTTACTGTGTTTCTCCTTCGATAGGTAGCAACTACCTTCCATGTGATTGAATTAACTTGTAGATGTTCAAAGACCTTGCTTACAGGACTACTGAAGCAACGGTAAATATCTTGAACTAAAGAAACTGCTCAAAGTAGTGGTGCCTGATCTAAAGAAACCAACTGGAATATTCGGCCACATCGCAAGAAAAGAATTTAAATTCCTAGAGGCTTAATTTCAGAACAAAAGCTTATTTGTATCACATACAAGAAGATAACCAAAGCACTGACTGGTGCCTGTACTGCGGCATGATTTTACGAAATCCTGTATCATTAAAAGAAGAGATTAGGGAAAAATATTTCAATATATAAGAACTGAAACTCTCTGAGAGTTTCAGTGTAGCATACAACTATTAAATTGATGATGATGATTTTGAGTTTAACGTCCCGTTCAGCAGCGAGGCTATATGAGACGTGGACCTACTAATTAACTTCGAATCCGAACCACATGAGCTCCCGCCGGAAATCGAACCCGGGCCTCCCACGCTACAGGCGCGTACGCTAACCGCTCAGCCACGGAGGAGCTCTAACTATTAAATTGAGTTTTAATGCGATCTCAAATATATTAAAGCGCATTGTCTACTAGGTTGCAATGAAAGTAATACCACATAAAAGATATCAACATAAAAGGAAGTTACTTGTAACGCGGTTTAGTCTCACTTCAAGATTACATCGAGTATTCTGATTTACAGTCCCGTAGAGCGAGATTCCCATCCGTATGAATCTACAATAGTCCACTGCTTCACTATTGACACCTATGGAGGTAACCAAGAAAGTTCTGTCGCTTTTTCATCCACCACTTTCGAACATAAATATGTCACCTAAGACATACGTAGAAGATTAAAAATGGTCCCCATCAGCATCGACGACCTTCATCCAACGTTCTGGAAGGCCATGTGTTCCCTTGCGGTAGAACTTGTTGGACCGTGAAGCGAAGAAGATATCAAGTGCATTTTGCACCTCTATTAGGGATTTGAACTGGCGTCCTCTAAGGTGATTGTTCAAGGAATGGAACAGGTGATAATCGGACGGTCCAATGTCCGGGAGACGGGAATATGGTGGATGCAATAGTGTTTCTCATCCAAGGTACAGAAGGTGTCCCGGATCTCTCATAAATACTTGGCTCGTTATCTTCGCGAGGAAGATGAATTTTTACAGCAAATCATTACTGTAGATCATGCATGTGAAAGTTGGGTCAGGGAATGGGCGAATTACAGAAGCCTTATTGCCATCGAGGGCTGTAGATATTCAATGGAGACAATTGTATACTGACCTGACAGAGACACAAAATCTGTTACATATTTACTTACACGCCAACATATTTACTTACTAAAGATAAATACAAATATATTTATTACCATTTTAGTGGGAAACTTGACCCTTTATGTCTCAATGTTCGGTGATACTGACTGCTGTAGATTAAACTTGGGTACATCGCCACGAACCGGAAATAAAGGCTGTGAGCATGGCTTCAAAACGCCCGTCGTCACTAGAAGTTAAGAAATTTAAAAGTCAACTATCAGCTAATCATTGCTACGGTGCAAAATTGGTTACACGAGCAATCGAGAAACTTTTTTCTTCGACGGAATCAAAACACTTGTGAAACGTTTGGAGAAGTGTATTGAAATGTAGGGAGATTAAGTAGAAAAATAATGTATGTTTTAGTTTTCTATCATTTGAGTAAATGTACCTTCATATTTGCAACGAATGACAGTTTTAGCACTATAAAAATAAGTTTTTAGTGACTTTCTAAAAACTATGCATTGGAATTTATATTAAAGCATATCATTCTGTTCAATCTGCTTTAATGATTGATATTCTCATCCTTACACACATTCGTTAAGCCATTGTTTTCAGGTTAAATCCCCTTGGACCAACAGGGAAATCATTCCTATTCTTTCAAGAAATCGCGAAGGAAATCCAAAAAATTTATCTTCATATCAGTGAATGCTTGTAACAGAGGCACATTGGTCTTTGAGGGTTGTCAAACGTCTGTCAACGGCGTTTTTTCGGTTGAAACTGTATGTAAATCTAACATAAGTACCTTGATTCTACCGTTACTTACTATTTTTATCAGAAGTCACTACTTCACAGTTAATATTAACCTGGAGTTTGGTAAATCACAAGAAAACAGACATGTGTTGTTTCTGTGAAGAATAACAAAGCAGAGTCTAAATCAAATCATTGTGAGAATAACACGAAAACAGACTAGGGAACCTTGAAGACTACATGCGGATGCCTGTTTTCCACTGATTTACCTAATTCTTTCCCTGTAGGCAAACTCTTTGGCATTATATTTCGTACTGACTAACCTTCTTCTTACTGTGGGATTTAGTCCATGCAAATTACACCTTTCAGGCTACGTCATTCTGCTGTTAAATCACTTCCCAAGGATGTTATAATTAGAGGATCTGCCCATATGTATCTTCATCCTATTAAATCAGTGAAGCCAAAAAGCAACCGAGCATCGGCACGTCTGATTGGCTACTCTCGTTTCTGCCATCATCTGATTGGCTACTTTCGTTTCCGCTATGATTGTTGACTCAAAACATTGCGATCCTATTGGGTGGAGTGGGCAGAGTAGGGGTGGCGAAACTGTGACGTATGGCTTCAAGATTTTGTTGTAAGGGCAGATCCTCTATTTTATAAGATCCTTGTCATTTTCGACCATTTCTTGATTTTCCTTTTTCCCCTGTGATCTTCATATGACGCACAAAAGAAGGACTTAAAGCTTAGAGCAAACAGTGGATGAATCTTTTAAAAAATCAAAATATTTGTTAGTTTTGAAAGTAAAACGTTGAAATCTCAAACTTTCTTGTCAAGAATTTCTTGTAAGTGATCTGGACTAAAAGCCGAGATTTAGCCGGCGCTTTAATAATCGGCTTTATTAAAATTTTACTAAACTAGATTCGCCTTACACTTCACCCAATACTATTCACCCTATACCTCACCCTATACCAGTGGCGTATTTACGATTTTCTTTCGGGGGGCTACACTAACTTTATTTCTTGAAATATGACAATTCTGCAATATATTTCACTTACTTTAAAAGACTAAATAAGATTTCGGGGGCCTTAAGCCCGGAATCCCTCTTAAATACATCGCTGCTACTCGCATAAACAATAACTAAAAAAAATCAATGATTCGTTATGTTGTAATCTGCGCAATGTATCATTTTGTCGATATTATGTCGATATAATTGAGATTCTGCTTTCTTTTAAGTCGGTTAAAAATAAAATTTTCCAATTAAAAAAAGACGTATTGAAAAATCTTGCTACTACATGAACTTGGAAGCTTCAACTCTCTCGCGACAAAATTCTGGGTACGCCATTGTGTATTTCAAATCACAGTATTAATTAATGGCTTTTTCTCTTTTAAAATTGTTTATTCTTCAACACTCAAGTAAGTATGTTTATAATTAATACAGTTAACTTGTGATTTTTCCAGGGGTCTTACGCAGAAACTTGAGTCTTCATAGCAAGAAGTTTTTCAAATGTAATACAGTAAAATATACAAATGTTTCCTCAAAAGAAAAATACACACCATACGAGATCCTACGATTTGCTTTTACTCTAAAATTACTAAATTATCAAACGTCTATAAATATTTGCAAAATCTATAATTGAGGAATGGTACCTCAGGTTTGAATCCCTGAGAAAGTCTCACCCAGAACGCGTTATTTATCTTAATTTACATGAAACGAAATCTGAGTTGAGGGCCAAGTTTTGAGGATAAGAAATTTACGGTTATTGTGATATCATAAAAACGACCAGAAGAAGCAAACAGTCCCTTGCTTTTACCTGAAGTGTAAGACTGTTATATTCAAAATTCATGGGTTGGCCGTGCAATTTAATCGTCATCGTCAGATTAAACTGTTAAATATCAGTGCTCAAACCTAACTGTGCTTCTCATGTATTGAAATAACTATAGTAAATTAAAAGAATGTACTATTTCAAGTTGTAGTTTATATGTTACAATGGTTTTAAATCTTCAATTTTATCTAAATCAACTACTAGCAGTTACTGTAACACACTATGTTTGTTTTCTTATAATAATGGTGGTAGAAGCTCCCAAATTTAATAATTTCAAAATGTTAAAAGCTGAGAAATCTTTCAATTAAATCAGAGATCAGTATTTTAGAAATAAATATAATCGTTTGTAGGTAACAGCCACATTTTAAACTTCTCTAAATTCAATAAATGATCCTATTTGAGGTTTAATCTCAAATCTTCAAAATATTTTAACACCTATACTTAAAAACGTTTTAAATGATGTTTTAATAAGACTTAACAGACACAATTTTAAAAACTTATTTCAATCTTAAGTGATGATAAAAATATTAATATTGCAACTCAAAATTCAATCGAAACAGATTTTTCAAGAAAATCTACGGTAATGAATATTTATCAAGGGTATTTCAAATTAAAAACTTGAAAATCAGACTTACAAAATTCTGAAGTTTAAAAATAATTAACACGTACATTTGGAACTTTCTTTCCATCTTGGATATCGACATCAATTTATCAAATTTAGATTCGGTCAGCTAAAAGCAACAATTGTTTTCTACTTGATATTTTATCAAAAAGAAATAAATCTTAGACAAAAATGATTACTCATCACGTACGTTTAAGGCTTGACAAAGTTTAACCTTTTCAAGATGCTAAACTTTTTTGAAGTGGTTCGTATATCCATGCTAACTCTCCTTTAACTCTGTACTTTTATAATCTGAAACAAACAATGTCTTAATGAATATGAGTCATTTCATATCAATATTATGGAATAAAAAGTATTTGATTGATTGTGCCTTTCTAGTCTACTCCTAATAAATGACAAACTTACTGACATATTACTATATTATTAACCTGCATATGCGACAAAGATAAATATATGATTTCGTGGTATGTTACTTCCTAAAAATATATGTTGCTGTTGAACGTCACACCACACAAATTATATACCTAGGAAGTGTAATTTATCAGACAGAGGAGTAATACAAATCTATGCTTAAACACTTAAATATATTTAACACAACGTATAATACAATATATTATGTTTATTTATAACTTTAGTTGACATTCTATAATATATTCTTCTGTTTTTTATGAACGTTGTTTGATTCTTCATTAAATAACCTTCCTGCTAGAGAGAATGTTATTTATCATTATATCACAAGGAATACAAACATAATCAGTCTCCTGACATTTGCAAAACACCATTAATTGGCTGCGTATTTCTTTTTCCTTCTGCAGTTTTGCGCCAAAGCTTTAAGACTTGCCTCGATACAAAAAAGCACATAGTAACACTGAATTGCTTACTTGTTTGAAATAAATAAATATATTTCCTCCAAAAGCATACGTGAGTTCTCTATAATCAGAAGAATTGCAAACCGCAAGCGCACGATCGAAATTCAACGGCTTTCCTATTCTCAAAACCAACTCGAAGCAGACTACAGGCCTCGATGAAAGAATACCAACCAACCAACGCCGAAAAATGGCTACTCGAAGCAAGAAGACTAATAGTGTATTTGTCAAATACCGTACATGCCACTTTAAGGACTCCATATAGAATTAAGTATTCACTTCCGTGTTTCCAGCACCCTCTTCACTTTAGAACTTGAAAATATTTTAATGTTGAAGGTCTGTACCGTTTCGTGTTCAAACCACGAACTTTGAACCGTAATTTGTTTTTTCGTTACAGTAAAAAGAAATGTGAGAAAGATGGACAGATGCAAGTCCTCACGTTAGAAATTGAAAATTCTGTATTGTCCCCATTTTCCGGATATTCCTTATCAAATATCTCGCGACATATTCCTACCTCAACTTTAAAAATTGAATATTTTTCTGTACCAAAGTTTTGTGTTGCAAAGCTCGCCTTTCTCATTGTCTATGTTTCGATATCCCAATAATAAATATTCTGTGATCCGTGGCCCCCATCTCGCCATTTCTGATTTTACATATAAAGCAAAGTTTTGTCTGGTTCTCTGCCGTTTTGTGCCGCAAATCTCGAGTTATGTGTTGCTCCTGTTTTTAAGATGAAAGGTAACTTACAATTTCTTACGTTTGGGACTAAGGACATGGTCTCCAGCATACTTGATACAAACAAATCTAGGAAACGGGAGAGGCACAAAAATATTTTCGGCACAAAACTTCTGCATAGAAAACGCTTTCAATTTATAAAGTGGGGAGCTGGAGACATGGCCCCTAGCATAATTCACAGTATTTGTCTTAAAAAGGGGCCAGAATAAAAGTTGGATTTGGGGTACAAAACTGTAGAAAGTTAGCACAAAGCTTTAGCACGATAAAAAGCTTTTAATTTCTAAAGTATTTCAGTGCATATCACCATTCCTCGAAATTTGCCTTTAGATGTAACTGAAAACAGATTACGGCACAAAATTCTGGATTTGCTGCACAAAGTGACACAAAATTTTGGCATACAAAAAGTATTAATTCCTAAAGTTTGTGGGACATAGATATATCGTAATCAGATCTTGTAGCTTTTCGTTCTGTTTACCTTTTTCATCAGACCATTGAAAGCATACTATGGTATTATCTGTAAGTCAACAGAAAGGTAATCCCCCTCTGAGTTTTATATATCATTAAGACGCACGAAGTGATCAAAAACGCCTGAACAAATATAACCCAACGTACACGTAATATTTTAGCCTGGAGACTACAGTTGAGAAACCTGTGGAGAACTCAAAAAGGCTTTTGCTGTTCTGTTTTTGGTACAAGAGAAATTTCTCAATTCTAAGATTGATCTGTAATGTTTGGAGCTCGTTGCCTAGTGAATGCCATATATCAATGATATTATAATTATTTGTGTGTATAATGTATTATCCGTGGTCTGGAGCGTGTTGTCCAATGAATGCCATATATTAATAATAATATAACTTGTTGACTGTATATAATGTATTCTATCACTAATATTCCATGTTGAAAAAAAGAGGAAACACTGATAATATATAACTTAAAATTATTAAAATAAAGTAAAAATATCAAATCTTAAGCAATTGAAGGAAATAGGGTTGCATAATCTATGTCTCCATTGATATACCAACACCGACTCCTCGTCATTTTCGTCATTAGAATATCTCTTTCTTTCTTCACAGGGGAATATCTTTGGTTTTCACAGTGAATATGGATTGAAATTGAAATTCAAACACGTTTTTAAAAATCAGGTCTGCGGGAAATCGAATCTAATCCACTTTGACAGAAATTCATTGTTAGAACTAGTTACCGACGCCAATCACTTATTTCGTTTTAGGTACGATCGGTACCGAGTTCGATTCCCTTTGGGGGCACTCGTTCTAAAAAAAAAGTGTAGGCAGCTTTTTCAGGACAGCCATCCTGAATGAGATTTTTCTAGGTTTCTCTCATTCCCACCAGGCAAATGCCGGGATGGTAAATAACTTACAGGTCCCAAGCCGCTTCCTTCTTTCCCCAGTCCTTTCTTCTTCCCTTTCCTGGGATAGTGTGCTCGCCAAGGGACATCATGCCCCATACGTATCAGGATAAATGTTCATAGAGGCTGAAATCCCAGAAATCTAGTCTTTAATCCTAAAGCCAATCAGTTGTCTGATGTGATACATAATCTCTTAGCTAGTTCAAACATTCCTATCTACTTTAGCATGCAACGTGACGTCATGTAAGACTAGTCCAGATACTAAGGCCTGGATGTAAAGGCGTTCATTAGTTGAATTACTCATTAATTCCTTGTTCAACTCAGAAATAGGTTAAATAGAGTTTCTCCGATGAGGGAAATGTTTCGACCTTTCTCAAGTTTAGGCTGATTTTTTTAATGTTGGTCCCGCAGTCTCGGAAGGAGAAAAGATACCAAACGTTATATTCTAACTCCGTAAATTGTATCAAGACGTGTAGGAACATTAGATAGCTTTCCCGATATTTTTAAAGTAAATTATATCCTGTGGTGTAACTAGTGGTTTAAGGACCAATCTGGTTGCAATGATGTGAACATACTTTAGGGAAGATGGCTGAAATTCAGCTTAAATGTAGAAGAGACTGTGTAGATTCTATATTCCAAATGCAAATTTTCCTAAAATGGATGGAACATAGTCAAAAATCATGAAACATGAACATTAAAGTCAATGGAGAATCCATGTAAATGAAGTCGTCTACATATTTCAAAAACTATAATAAGAAGATTGCTAATATTGAAAGCTTATTGCAAACACATAATGAAGAGCTTAAAAACGATGTATAGCATGTAAGATAAATATCAATAGAACATGATCAAAAGTCGAGTTGTTCGAGTAAAATCAGTCAATGATATGTGCATCTTCTGCGAATCAATCAATGTTTGAAATATTTCACATCTGGATTTGGAATCTCCAAACTCGATTTAGCAAGCAACCCATGACTTCTAACCTGATCGCGTGACACAGTCTGATCCTTACGACAAACTGGATAGGTTTTTTGTCAACTTTATGTGAAGGGCTTGTGGTGCAGTAATGGCAGACGATTCGAGTTTCTTCGTGTCAATTATTTCTCTTCATCAAACTTCATTGTCTTGCTAATTGTTATTGTCATTCCATTATTGCTTTATTATTATATTTATTATTATTATTATTATTATTATTATTATTATTATTATTATTATTATTATTATTATTATTTTGATATTCAAGTGTCAAAACAGCTTCAGACAACGAGAGAATAACACAGAAGTTACTCCTGTATTGAGGAGACAAATAAGTTCCTTAGATGCTAATCAAATAGACAATTCTGATGGTGGTTAAGTAATAATGAAGTCTTCTGTCTTGATACAAATAAATCTTCATTTAATAATTGTTCAAATAACAACTCAAATGGTGTCTCATGCTGTAGTGTAGTGAATGAAAAGTTAAACGATGTGGTACCTATATTACAGGAAATAAGTGAAAAATACGAGGTATTGAAAGCTAAATTAATATCTATAAAATAAGAAAATTTCAAGTTTAATTAATATGTAGTGGGAACAGAGTTAATAGATTAGCAGAACTTATAAATAGTCCACCTACACCTGATTGTGTTATAGTGCATAAGAGTAAGGATGAAAATAATGTCAAGGTTAAGAAGTGAACCACACATACCACTGGAATTAGTGACAAACATTAGTGAATGAAAGGTTGTAAGCCAATGCCCCAGGCGTATTAACCCAGCAAGGCAGACCAGAACCCATTACAAATCAAGATTGACGTGAACCTGTAAATAGTTCAACTCTAATGTTGGAAAGGAGTCCTAGTGATAAGTTAAAGGTAAACAAAAAGCAACTTCGTTTATCAGCAGTGTTCGTGTAATGAACTCAGTATAATTACTGAATATTATCGATATATTAGGGATAAAATGTGCAGAGTTGCCAAATAAAATTAGTCAAAATAAGGGACAGGATAACGAGTTTCAATAAGTATTAGGGGGGAAGAGTTTTGATATGCATGATCTATTGGTACAAAAATGAGCCAAGCATCAAATAGAGTAACAATTTTAGACTGAAAGAAATACAAAAGCTTGAACTAATACAAAGAGTTAATATAAGAAAACTTAGGTAAATCTTACTTTTAAAGCATTGGATTTAAGTTACTTAAACTTCCTTTTAGTAAATCGTACTCCACACTTGACACTCATAATCTTTTTCAAGTTTGGATTTTTCTTTAGGCTGTCGAAAAACTCATTGCAGATTAAATTCGAAGAGTGAATTGCTATAGTTAGCTTTCATCAACCGGGCAGAACATCTATTTCTTGTGTCAGCCCATTTCAAATTCATATGTGAGAAAACTCTTTCCACAAATGAATTTGACGATGGAATGCTTAGGAAAAAGGAGATGACCTTAAACAAATTTGCCAACTATGAGATTTTCTGAAATAGCATTAACCATTTACTGCCCACATTCATGTCTTTTTGCGCCACCAGAATATCAAAACAGTTTTAACTGAAAAAAATTCATCATATAAGTCGTCTGAAGATAACTTGTTTTCAAGTTTCAAATGTTCAACAACAGCCGACAAGTCGGTAAATTGGAATCTGTTATTTAGAGCCGTTGGTCTTAAAACACAGAAAATTGTCATTTGGAAAAAATACGGGACTTTTGCCGTCCCGTATCGAAGCTCCCTGGGACGCAGGACAAAATCACAAAATAAAGGACTGTCCCTTAAAATTCGGGACATTTCGGAACCCTGAAAGTGTACCAAGTTAAAGACTAAACACAACAGTTATTTATCATTTTAACTTGAAAGTAAACAGAAAAGCCACCTCGTGTATCCGCAGTCTTCGTGACTCGTCTTCACCCCAATATTTCATGTTATAAATTTAGCGTATTTATTAAAGATCATACAAATATTGTGGTAATAAAGTGTGTCAAGTTAAAAACAAACCCCAATCGTTATTCATCCTTTTATGATGGCGTACAAAAAAACATGTTGATTGCTTACAACACTGATATATAGCCCAAAGAAGTGGTATTTACTTATACAAGTTCATTGGACACGTAATGGATGATATAGTGGCACTCATATCGACACCTGATCAGAGTAAAAGAAAACACAACAGTATTTAACTAATACATAGATCAATGGATAAGAGATATTTACAACTATTCTATGAAAATATTAACGGCCTTAACCAGGCCCTATTTATGTAAGTGCTGTTCTGTTCTCGAGCACAGGGCGGCAGAATTTAAGGAGCGGAAAAATTTTAGATTTTTTAAAAAGATTCACGATAAAGTAATATTTAAAACCCGCAGAGTCCCGGGCACGCGCAAGAAAATATGTTAATGTGTTTTAATAGTCCTAATTATAATAATTACTAATTAGCTAGCTTATCTAATTATTTTTAAAAATTCCTTCTCTCCCACACCCATCCAAAGAGGTGAGGATGAACTAGAACATCATGAAAACTAATACCGTTAAACTCAGCAACTCGAAAACTACAAATTCAACACTACTAGTTTTCGATTACGTTTAAAATCTCGCCCACTCCCTGCGGAGTGGAGTATGACCTTGAAGTTAAATTGGATTAAAACTGTTACTAGTCATCTCAGCGACCCCAAAAAGTATGAACTTAATTCATTGGTCATTTTCGGGTGTGGGGGCGGCAAATTTCGTGAGGAGAGGCGGCAAATTATTTAGAGCACAGAGGCACACATATATAAATACGGGGCCGGTCTTAACACAAAAGAAGGCGGTATAGATTTTCAGTATTAGAGCGCTTACCTCTGGTGTGTGGAGTCTCTTGCGATCCCCGGCCAAGTAACTTTGTGGTAGACAACATCGTGCCCGTGAGTTTTCTCAGGGTACTCCGGTTTCCTCACACATTATCATTCCACAAATTCTTCCATTATCATCCACTTGCCTTAATCATCCGTCTCTCCTAGCCTAAACGGCAAATATACGTATGTGATGTTAAACTGAAATATTTCATTTTTAACATAAAATAAAAGAAATTACCAGATGAGATAAACTACAAGATCTATGATTGCATTACAGAAAAGTGGTATAAAGAAGAAAACCGTAAATATATACGAATCTCCAAAAACTATAGCATTATAAAAAAGAGTGTGGGTTTTTGCAAACCTCGCAAACAAGTCTAAGAGTAGAGGCGGTTTACTTTTAATAGAATTTCATTTTCGTACAAGATCCTCAATTGCCTTGATGGATCTTTAAATTTTATCATAGCAAAAATTTTAATATTTGACAACACTTCATTGACCTTGTTTTCCCCCTGACATGTTATTACAAAATTTTATTAAATACCCTGATTGATTATGTTCTTTTATGTTGACGAAAATTTTTAATGTAAATATTTTAGGAAATTTTATTGTGAGAGGTATAGTTCGGATTCCAGATAGCATGTCAATTGATAAGTATTATATCAAAAAATATTTAAGTTGAGAAAAATTTCAAACTTAAGCCAGACAAACAGAGCTTAAGCCAGAGTAATCCCGGAACAATATTACATTTGTTACTGACAAGTATAGATAACAGTTGTGTGCGTGCCATATTTAAGTAAAGTTGTTTGCTCCCATCTCTCATTTATGTTTACAAGGGACATCACCCAATTGTCCGGCTCCGATTTCAATGAATTTTTTCTAGATGATAGAGGACATATATGTATTAGTTGTGATGAAAGAAATTTTTGCCATGGTGCATGTTTTCTATCTTTTTTTTATAATTTTTAAGAGTTGTGATGTGGTTATTAGAAATTATTGCACAAGTCCCTTACTAACCTCTGTAAACGGAGCGTTAATGAAAGAACAACCATGTAGTTACATATAAGGCCTAAGGGAAGTGGTATGGTAGGTATGAGCTTGATGGCAGCCATCTTGAAGTTCGCCATTTTGAATTAAGGTCAAGTTTTTAAAATGGGAATAGGGTAATATGATACATAATTTCGGGCTAGAATTTAATCAGGAACACAATGGTGAAGCTAGTTTTGAGATACACCCATTTGAGGAAAAATTACTGGCATTTAATTGTTCACTTACTACGTGCAAAAGTCCCTTACCTCCGCTTCTAATCCGTGTATTAATGATAATAAGTGGATAAAACGTTCGGTAGTACATATTATGCCTAGGGGGAAGTGATACGCTAAGGGTACCTTTGACGGCAGGCATATTGAAATCCGCCATTTTGAATTAAAGTGAAGTTTGAAAAATGAAAACCATAGCATGTGACACTTCATTTTAATAGCAAAATGCCCAAAAAGCCAATGGTATGCTTATTTTGTTCTATAGTTAACCAGTATGAATTTAGGATTGCTTCTAATGTGCACCAAACGTCCATTATTCGATCTTTCAAATTGGCAACACTCCTAATTTTCACCGCATGTTTTAAGATTCCAACTGGCACTTTGCAATTGTTGCCATGGCTCATGTTTTCTAAATTAATTACACTTCTTTAAGAGTTGCGATTTGTCAGTTCATGAATAGTTGGGATAAGCATCCAGCAATCTTTCTGAATTTTGAAGACTTGCCATGTAATTATTTATTTTTTATACCTGCCCTTCAAAAACTCGTTTACTAACATGAATCATCGCACAACGAAAAAACTCCAACTTTGCATTCAGGTAATACCGAAGATGTAGCTTTTCATAGTAGATGAGACGAAAAATAAAATGAAAATCCACTTCAAAAAGGAAAACGAAACATGACTGCTGTGCAAATCAAGAGTATTTTGTTTTGTTTTATATTTATTTCTTTATTGTATATGTATTTATTTATTTATTTATTTTCTATGGCATCTTTTAAGCAAATCAGGCAAAAAAGTCATTCGTTTTCTAGCAATTCTTGTCGACGATTCATGTTTGGAAGATTTATAATCAGTATTGATCGGGAACTCATTTACATTACCTTCTTTATAAACAAGTTATCTGTTTTCATATTATGTTCATGGTATATACAAACAATGTTTTGGGACCAGTCATATTATGCCTCTTTGATATTTTCTATCATTGCTGCTGTTCCTTTAAAGTTGTATTTACGCGTTATTTCCTGATAATTTTGTGTTCGTACAACACCAATTTGTTATAATTTCATTTGTATTTCTTTACGTCGCATAGATCCATAGGTTCTTCATGTATTCTCGTTTAAAATAAATAACTACATTGCAAATCTTCAAAATTCAGAAAGATTGCTGGATGCTTATCCCAACACTATTCACGAACTGACAAATCGCAACTCTTAAAAAAATGTAATAAATTTTGAAAACATGAGCCATGGCAACAATTGCAAAGTGCCAGTTGGAATCTTAAAACATGCGGTGAAAATTAGGAGTGTTGCCAATTTGAAAGATCGAATAATGGACGTTTGGTGCACATTAGAAGCAGTCCTAAATTCATACTAGTTAACTATAGAACAAAATAAGCATACTATTGGCTTTTTGGGAAAATTTGCTATTAAAATGAGGTGTCACATGCTATGGTTTTCATTTTTCAAACTTCACTTTAATTCAAAATGGCGGATTTCAATATGGCTGCCGTCAAAGATACCCTTACCGTATCACTTCCCTCTAGGCGATGTACTACCGAAGGCTTTATCCACTTATTATCATTAATACACGGATTAGAAGCGGAGGTAAGGGACTTTTGCACGTAGTAAGTGAACAATTAAATGCCTGTAACTTTTCCTCAAATGGGTGTATCTCAAAACTAGCTTCACCATTGTGCTCCTGATTAAATTCTAGCCCGAAGTTATGTATCATATTACCCTATTCCCATTTTAAAAACTTGACCTTAATTCAAAATGGCGGATTTCAAGATGGCTGCCGTCAAGCTCATACCTACCATACCACTTCCCCTAGGCCTTATATGTAACTACATGGTTGTTCTTTCATTAACGCTCCGTTTACAGAGGTTAGTAAGGGACTTGTGCAATAATCTCTAATAACCACATCACAACTCTTAAAAAATTATAAAAAAAAAAGATAGAAAACATGCACCATGGCAAAAATTTCTTTCATCACAACTAATACATATATGTCCTCTATCATCTAGAAAAATTTCATTGAAATCGGAACCGGACAATTGGGTGATGTCCCTTGTTAGGTCGAAAATTATAGACAGCAGCAAGTATAGTCCTATCCCTCATTATAATACTACAATTTAAAACAAGCAATATTTCTAGACGTTAACAATGGTATTCGTAAAATTAATGTAACAAATAATTGTTAGACAGTGTCAAAAAATCTATTCACAATCTAATTAAACGAACATGCACTTAAGATAACTAAACTGAAATATTCCATGAATGATCGAAAATTGAAAGCACCAATAAACATATAAATATTGCTAAATACAAAAAATAGTATCTACTAGAACACTTCATCTTTTTTAAACATATCTTAAAAGTTTGGCGGTAAAGAAGCCCCATAGCAATAAATTATAATTGAAGACTTTGGGGCCAAGCCCGTCAAGTCCAAAAAGTGAAAGTGTAAACGAAATAGCTTCACAAGGATTTCTCGTCATCCAATTTTTTTCAAACTTTGCACACATATACTAGACTGAAAATAAATCAACACTTACTTTTTTTGTTTCTTTCAGAAAATAGGTTGGCGGGGCAAAGGGCCCCTTTACAAAAATGGATCCTTTGATTAATAGGGCCACATTTAAGAAACGAAACTCTGCCGATGCAAAGATGGTTCAAAATAGGAATTACCTGTTTTGTCCTTTTTGCGAGAAAAAGGTTGCAGGGGGCAATGCTCCCTCCGAAATGACAAAGGGCACCGCACAATCCCTACGGAAATCGGATATCAGTGGAATTGCTGGAACCGTGATATGTTGTAGATTTTGTGTTCCTGAGAAAAAGTATCAATGGGCACAACCACAAATCCCTGACCGTTTGGCCACTACAGGGCCACTGTTTTGAAAACAGCCGATGATAACGATATTTTGGATTTGGCTAGAATTGCATGAAACCGTGATATGTTGTAGACATTGTCATCCTGAGAAAAAGTCCCAATAGGTGCAACCACCATTCACTGACCGTCTGGCCACTGCAAGGCCACTTTTTTCTCAAAACAGCCAAAAAAAAAGGTATTTGGGTGGAATTGCTTGAAAGCGTGATATGTTGTAGATGTTGTGATCCTGAGAAAAAGTCCCAATTTGCACAACAACCCATCACTGACCGTTTAGCCACTACAGGACCTCTTTCTTTAAAAAAAAAAAAAAAAAAAAGATCTGAAGATGACGGTACTCTAAATTTCGGTGTAATTCCTTGAAACCGTAATATGTTGTAGACATTGTGATGCTAGTGGTCTACTATTTCATGCTTAATTGCATGCATGGAGATCATGCCCACGACCGTTTGGTCTCTGTAATGGAGGGGAACAGCCTACAATTCACCCCGCGCGTAGTTGCTTGTTTGCACCTTAGTCCTCTTTCACGAGGTGTACCGCCAGGATTTGTCCCCTAATCCTGACTCGCTTAAGCGATATAACCCCCATTCTCTGAGGGAGTGGGATACGCCCACTGCGCGTCCAGACCGAAGTCCTGAGTGCCTACCAGTGAACCTACTGGTAGAGGCATTCTGCTAGCGAGCCAGTCCTACAATGTTCTTCAGATATGGCGCCTGAGCGTTTCAAGACAAGCTCACCTCCTACCTATGCTCACCGTTACCCAGATTCCTCGGATTGGCTCCCATGAAATACCGAATCCCACGATATGACCACAGCCCGGCAAAGTCCAATCCAAATCCGGGGCCCCAGGCGATGTCTGAGGGGGCTTGTTCAATCCCTGCCCTGCCTACATCTATAGTCCAACTGGCCACCGCCTTCGCGTGTAGAGGTACCACACACACGTCGAGATGGTCCCACACCTCATCCCTGATCCAATGGTACCTGTTAAGTCACCATTTGAGTTTCGTGCCGGCCCATATCCTACAGAGTTTCCTCCCTTTCGCGGGATCAGAGCCGTTACCTAGATTCTTGGGATTAGCCCCTTCCCCACTTCCATTCAGTCCCCACGCAGGCAGAAATTCGACACTCCCCTCCAGGTAGGATCGTCCAAGCAATACGGGATTTCCTCTAATTACGGTAGAAGTACTCCGTACATTACCACAGATAATGACTGATGTAGACCGTCTGCTCAAGGCAGACATTCTAATTTGGGAGCCGTGTCTCCCGAGGAAGCCCTCTCTCCCCTGGTAGGCTTGCCCAAGCAATACGGGGCTACCTATCTTTAACGTTTTTAGGTACCACGTACAGTTGTAGCAATGCTACTTGTCCGAAACCCAATGGTACGTGTAAGCCACCATTAGAAGTGACATCCACACCCTTCTTCGGTAGGGCCGTTCGAACAATATGCAACTAACTACCTCTTCATACGGGAGAGGTTACCAGTACAATACCAGATCCAATGGCTGATGTAGACTGTCTCATCAATGTTTAAATCGATGTTTAAATACAATGACCATTTGGGAGCGGCGGTCCCCCTGGTAGTGTCGTGAATCCTTCCAGCGCGGCAGAGACACACTAGAAGGAACACTACCTTAGCGCTCCAGAAATACGACTGTGCGTTAGGATACTGAATATCCCATCTCGGACCCAAGAGCAATCACTACACTCTCTTTGACAGCAGTACCTACATCATCCTCCCGGTAGAGCGTTGGATCCGTCCACACTTTGGACACACCAACTACCTGCTCTTTCATAGTGTTGAGATATCACGTAGCCTTGTCTCACGGACCCAATTGCACGGCTTAATGGACAATTCGGGTGATAGCCGAATCCTCGCCCCTGTCGGTAGGGGCGGCAATCAAAGACTACCTACCTCACTGAGGACGTGATGGGATCACACGTACTCTCCCAGATCCAATGGCACGTGTTAGTAGCCCATTTCAGAGAATAGCCGCAGCCTCACCTCTGCTGGTAGGGTGTTATCCTGCTTTGCACCGACACCTACAAAAAGGTGCCAGTCCTGACACAGGATATTCGAGAATTGCGTGTTTCCACTATCCCTTACCTATTTCCCCCTCCTCCTTTCCTGGCCGCCACAATGCATACAACCAAGGAATGTAAGAGGGATCTTCTCCCTCTTTTTCAGCACGGCTTTCTGACCTGCAATGGCAGGGTAACATGTTGTAGACAATGACACCCCGAGAAAATGTCTCAATGAACACAACCACAAACCACGAATAGTTTGGTCACTACAGGGCTACTTTCTTAAAAACAGCCGAGTATAACGATGTTCTGAATTTCGGTGAGAATGAGTAAAACTGTGGTATGTTGCATATCTTCTCATCGTGAAAAAAAATTATTAATGGACACAACCATCAATTACTGACCGTCTGACCACTACAGGTCCAGATTTTTGAAAACAGCCGAGTAACGATATTTTTTATTTCAGTGTAAATGAATGGAATTGTCATATGTTGTAGATGTCGTGAATCAGAAATCGTCTAGAGCTTTTCGAGGTTTTCCTTTGTCCCGCAAGATGAACATCGGAATATTGTCTATGCTTAAATGATTGCCGCTACTCTCCCCAACGCTTTTCCGGGTTGTGTGATAGGGCTTTTCAGGGTTTCATACAATTCCACTAAAATTCCAGAATATCCTTACCTTCTGTTTTTTCTTTCTAGAAACTGTAGCACCGTAGTTGCCAAATGGTCAGTGATTGGTGGTTGTGCCCATTGACTTTTGCTCAAGTTCACAATATCTTCAACATATCACACTTTCAAGCAATTCCGATCGGAATCCAGAATACCGTTACCATCTGCCTTTTTTCTGTGTCCCTGTAGTCACCAACCCGTCATTGATTGGTGGCTGTGCCTGTTGAGACTTTTTCTCAGATCACAATATCTACAACATATTATAGCTTCATGCAATTCCACCGTAATCTAGCATACCGTTACGTTCTGCGCGTTTAAAAAAAGTGACGCTATAGCGGCTAGACAGTAGAGATGGGTGGTTGTGCAAATTGAAGCTTTTTTTCAGGATCAGAACATCTGCAACATATCACGGTTTCCGAAATCCAGAATATCCTTATCTACCACTATTTAAAAAAAATGGCCCTGTAGTGGCCTAAGGGTCAGTGATTTTTTATTGTGTCCATTGAAACTTTTTCTCAATATCTCAATATTTACAACATATCACTTTCAAGCAATTCCACTCAAATCCAGAATACGTACCTTCTGCTGTTATCAAAAAACCTACTTCTGTAGTGACCAAACGGTCAGTGATTTGTGGTTGTGCTCATTGAGACTTTTCCTCACAATCACAATATCTACAACATATCACGGTTTCCAGCAATTGCACCGAATTCCAATTTCGGCAAGGATTGTGTGGGCCCCTTTGTCATTTCGAAGGGGGCATTGTCCTCTGCAACCCTTTTCTCGCAAAAACGCCAAAACACGTATTTCCTACTTTGAAGTCATCTTCGCATCGGCAGAGTTTCGTTTCTTAAATGTGGCCATTTTAATCAAGGAGACTTTTCTGAAAAGGGATCCTTTGACCTCCTCAACCTATTTTCCGAAGTAAACAAAAATAGGTGTCGATATATTTTCGATCTAGTATATATGTTTGAAGAAAATCGAATAAAGAGAATCCCTTGTGAAGCTATCTCATTTACATTTTTACTTTCTGGACTTGACGGATTTTTGCCCCAAAGTCTTCCATTGTATGCTAATTCAGGACACTATCAAAATTGGTGCGGTATTTAAGAATGTGTTTTACTAGGTTTTTAACTAATACTTAGGTCAAGATATTGTTCGTTATAGTGCCTCAAAATATTATTGGTGATAGTGTCCTAGTCGGAAGTTCTACTGTTATTAAATCAGATGTAATCGAATGTAACCAGATGTAATTAAAATACATCAATAACATTCTAGGTCAAGATAACATTCTGTATTATGTAAAAGAAACTTATGCAGCTGAATTTACAACTAGTTTGGCAGATATATTTAACGCATCATTACCTACAAGTATGTATCACTCAATATGAAAAACGTGTATGTCGTACCAACACATGGATCGGTTGATAAATAAAATGCCAATAGTACAGCCTTTGTCCTTCGCCGTTTCCTTCGATATCACTATACTACAAGTGCTTTATTTAAAGTTAATGAATTGAAATACTAGTTACGGAGGACATACATTTGCTAACCATATATCACTTTAAAATATTTCAAAACCTAATATTCATGCACGTGTTGATACAATTTAAGGAATTACAAAATAACATTTGATTTTTTTTTCTTCTTCCTGAGCTGCGTGGCCAAAATCTCTCCGTCTTAACTTGAAGAACGATTGAAGACATTTTTTATTATTACGGAATATCTATATGACCTGTTTCTGAGTTGGAGAAGAAAATAACGAGTAACTCAACTTGTCAAATTATATTTACTCAGTAAATACACAACTGAAATAACATATCTCAACGACAAACAGCTGCTTCTATGTTTATAATAATACTAGCTGAACCTGCGCTCTCTACACAGCGCATCATTCGCATATGATCATAAATCTCCTTCTCATTCCTCACAACATAGTACATGTCCCTTTACAGACACAAGTAAAAGACGTTTTGATTTTTTTAAAAAAAAACGGCAAGGGGTATTATAAAGGGGAGATTTTTCGATTATTTTTTCTCAATATCTCGCACCGTTTGCAAGATTTGAGCCTACTTCCGGTTGGAGTTTCTAATTCATGTATGATCAGTATTTTCTTTCTTCTTGCATGCAGTATGTAATAAGCAAATACATTACATATACAATTAATTATAAGTCAGTTATATATGGTGTTCATTGGGCAAAACACTCGAAATATAAAGATTTATCTTAAGACTCGAGAAATGGTTATCCTTCCTTTTTCACTATTCTTTGGCCATGGAACAAACGCCTGAGACATATACAACCCCAATATACAACATTGTGGTGTTGGAATGTATAAAACATAGGATATGATGCTTTCTTTTTAATTTCAACGCTTCCAGCGTACCCTAAGAAATGTAATAAAGAAATGATGGCCATGTTTTTTTAAAAAATATATTCAATTAGAACTGGACAATCTACGCAAAATTTCCAATCGATCAGTGAAAACATCATCTTTCTAGAGCCTGTAGTTTCCGAGATCTTATTGTCGAAAGGAAGGCCACAAACATATAAACATAGTTTAAAAGAACTCGGAAGATGGAAGCACAACTCACATGTATTGATTTTAGAGAAGGTTTATTAAAATACAAAGGCTTTGAACAATGATATCATAAACTTTATGAAAAGATATAGTTAACTAATTTAGACTATTTAAAGTACAAATACTTAAAATGTTTGTCTGTGTTAAACGTGAAATCACACATAACCGTAAATGAAAGATTTGAAAGCTAAAGTTATAGGTTGGAGCTCAGGCGCTTTTAAGTGTTATTGTAGCATTTTAATAGATAGATGAAAAATAAATTTATAGGACATATTCTTACTTATTTTTGCATTCTTTAATAAAATAATGAGCATAATCCCACACTTTCCTTACCATAAATGCTTTAATATCTAAAATCAAAATACACTTTGCATTTCATAAGAATATAATTATTGAAGCTGAAATCCAACCCCAAATCGGTATTAATTGGCAGTACTATAAAACTTACGATAATGATTTCCAAATTTCATCAATTGTTAATATGATAATATGTCTTATGTGGCTAGGTAGGAAAACTCATTGTATTTTGCACTGTTCTAATTGATAACAGTAACAATTGAGTGTAGTTTTATACAGTTTCTGTGCTGCTTAGTTACAACATTATAGTGTTGTTAACTAGGAATTAAACATGTATGATACTTAAGCAAATTACCAGGGTATTTATTGAATATTGGTGTTGTTTAGTACGCAAATAGATACTATAAAATGACACACCAGCTATCTTTTGAACATTTTACACCAGTATAATGTAATATTTAAATGTATTTGGAACGTTTTCATTACCTTTTAGCAAGAATGCTGATATCATGGATAAGAAGAAATTGTTTACAATACTAGCAGTGATTATCCCAAAACGTTTTGAAGTTTGTGGAATTTTGTGTTTCCTATAAACCTTGATTTTATCTCTTTTGAAGGATTAAAGAATTTACTTCAAAAATAGTATGGTACAAACATCAACATTACAAATACATATGACATGTTGGAAGCAGGAAGGGAGATTAATGTGATATCACACAGAGATGAATAAGATAAGCCATAACATGATGAATCATCTTTGAGATCTCTTGAATAACTACATCACAATTCAACTGTACAATATTCTAAGCCTGATTCCTACCAGTTGACGTACTTGTGGAAAGTATTGTGTTAGTAAAATAATCCTTGTGTGAAGGTGAACGACTTAATACAGTTATTACTATCTGAAAGGATGAGTTAACTTGTGAGGCAATTAGACTTACATTATTGGAATTCCTTCGAAAAATTCGATAGCAACAAGATGTAAGAAAAGGTGAAACATGGAAACAAGCTATGAGAATAGTTAAAACATCTGAAATAACTCTTAGACCTACCTGAATTAATAGTGTCAAGTTCAATCTCACTTTTTCGGTCAAAATGACATAATTAAATATAAATCAACAATAGTGTTCAGTGGAGACAATAACGTATTCAGTTATACTTTGTAATGAGGACAATAGCATAATTAAACGTAGTATTAGTCTCAGGTGATTTCAGTAATACTATTAATTATCAGAAAAATGGTGTTAATGCAGCCTCTAATGACATACTTCAATCGTAATGTATAATTGTATATAATACTTTTTTTCTAAGAGAGTGAATATTAATGTGATAGATGTTCATTAGAGAGAAAACTTATCGTATTGTCCACTGTTCTAATTAAGAATGGTAATAACTTACAGCATTTATATCGTGTGTGAGCAGCTTAGTTACAAAATTATCTTGTGTTTAACTCAAAATAAATTCTTCTGCAATTTAAGCATAACAACAAACTTATTTATTCGTACATATATTAACTGCTCGAATACATATCGAATTCAAAATAACATTTCAATGTTTACCTTTACATATTGATCTTTCTAGAACAAACTTAGCTGACAACGTAAATATTCTACAAGTGCAATAACGATTATATATTTCAACTTCGCCACAAGCGTATTAAACCTTCGCCGTCTCGCTCGTCCTCTACGGCAATTTTAACCGACGGTAAATTACATTGGAGAAATGTGTTGTATTATACGGTTAGTTCATATAATTGCAGATCCAACACAAAAAAGAGATGACCCTTGAATACATGGAATCTCAATATCACAAGTTGAAATAAACAAACTAAATCAAATAAGGTAAAAGACTATTGTATGTTGTATAAAGAAACAGATTTGTATCTATGACATTAATTTATTATATTCCATCCATACAACTCACCGAATTTGAAATAATAAGCACAACTATTATTAACATTAGATATACAAATGTTATTCATATACTCATTAAATCTTGCACGCGTGCTCTAGTTCACAATTTTTTACTTTTATTTCATTTTTCCTTCCACCTTTGACTAAATTTGAGTTAATTGTAAGTTGAAATGATAGAAAACGTTCCTTGTATGAAAATATTTCCCAAAAGTAACTTAAAATAATAAAATTATAAACAAGGAACAAAATTAAGCTCGTTTGAGTCTATCCTGGCACTTGTGCTTTCGAAGGATTTTTGTAGTAGTAAAGGGAAATTTACAACACTCCAACACTCTCAGCCTCAACAATCTGTTGCCAAGTTCAGAAAGTACAAGTCGCCGATTCCAGCTTTGTCTTCGATATCAATGTATTTCTGTTTATATATTTTCTTTATTTTCTTAATATAATTTCATTAAACTAACTAATAATGCATACCTAATTTACAATGGCAAGGACAGCTGATAGATTTAGTATCCCGGTATTCGCCTGGTGGGACAGAGGGCGGACATTGGCGCGTTTTCTGTTCAACTCATCTTTTCTGTATTCATTCTACTTTACTTAACTTCCTCTCCATTTTCCGCAACAGCGAGCAAACTCTCCGTGTCATCAATATCTCATTGACAGGCCACACTTCTCCCGAACTGTAGGACCCATTATTTCTTATTCAAAAATCCTGCAAAACGAATGCTTCCAGACGTACTTTTGTAATCACATTGCTTACTCCTACACCAAATTTGGTGCAATTATCTCTGAGTGACATAACATCCTTCCCTCGTTAGTGAAATGAAATAAAATATTTTCAGGCTCAGCCTAACACTTACGCCTGAAAGCTAAAGGACGTGTATGATTAATGAATCTGATTAATTATTACAGAATTATTGGACAAGAATGTGGAACGAAACAGGAGAATTCCGAGAAACTCCGAAAGCATGATTTTGATCACCACTAATTCGTATGCCCTGGAATCGAAGGTGAATCTTGTACTACTGAGGCAATATGTACTTCATTGTGTTTTTAAAATATGGGATATGACATTGAACTATAAATACAAGATATAGATTTATCTATGCTACTAAATCTTAAAAAAGTAATAAATGTTTGCTTTACAGAATATTTATCATTTATAAGATAATACATGGCCGGAATAACACAAGAAAACAGTATAAACACAGATAATTATCGTACTATAGAATGTAGTCTTTGTGAATATACTGTACAGAGTGATTTATCACGTAGAAATACGCTTCTACATTGTAAATAATGTGCTTATTTTGAACCATATTTTTATAAAATAAAGATATGCTGTCAGTCCTTTGTTGAGCAATACAAATGAAAGTTGAAAATGATAATTTATACTAAAGAATAAATGAGAAAACACTTCAATTATTATGGTCATTACGTATTTTCTTACATTATATTTTCATAATTTATCATGAGCTTGTTTTCATGAAATGAGATAACTTTAATATTACACAAAGACAAGTAGCTAGTTAACATAAGTATATAAATAATGCTCCTTCATTATTTCAGAAAACGTTACTATAAATGAACGCATATTATTGGAACAATGCTTTCTATGTAAGTGATGGGGAAAAATAGACTTTCCAGCCTTATGAAGCGACAAAAATAATCAGACAAATTTGATAACAGATATGAAAATTATATTATGAAGTGCAGTGATAATTTTGAGATTCATTTTTGTGTAAACGATTCAGATTTTTCTTACGTTTAAATAAACAGGTAAAATCGATTAACAGGGAGTCAGACTTTGTGACTTTTTTTAGCTTGAAATTCAGTTGGAAGAAATTGTTTAAAAAGTTATTGATAGAACAAAATGTGAGGTTATTCTTGCTTAGCGATTCCATCACATATTGAAATCAAAGTTTAATGGAAATGATTAGCTCGTCTAATGCTGTACAAACCTTGTACAATAAATTATAATTTATACAATATAGAAACTACAATAAATGAACTATCAATGTTTTGCGAAGGTACTTGAAGATGTTTGAACCTAAAGGATAAATATTATACTTTAAAAAGAAGAACACTGAACAATTCGAACGCATGATGCTATGTGCAAATACGAGTATTGCCTAATAATAATTCAAAGAGTAATTATACCAGAAAAAATAGTTCGAAGTGCAGAACACACAACTCGTATGAGTATGAGCCTACAAAAGAATGAGTACATGTACATTTTGTATTACAACCATACATCAATGAATCTAGATAGGATAAATGAACCTACAGGAAAAAAAATATTTCTGTAGTAGAAAATCGAGAAATGATGTAAAAAATTGAAGTTTACACTGACCTTTGTATTTGATTCTTGCACATATGTGGTTCGTTTTAGACAAGGTTTTATCCTATCGTATGTTATATTTAAATACATTCACTGCGTATGGATGAATGGATTTTAGTTCTGAACCCTGTTCTGCAGCGAGGCTATATGGGACGTAGACATACAGCTCCACGTTAGAGCAGAACCACAGGAGCTTCCGCCGGGTACCCAACCTAGATCTTCCAAATACAAGATCCTAGATCTTCCATATAGCTACAAGGAATCTCCGTTGCATTACAAACGTATCATTCTTTACAAGTAAATACCGACAATGCAACCAATACATTAAGAACAACAGTGTAGTCAGTACGAATGAATGTTTATACTATGCACTCCTTTTAACCTATATCTGCATCTTTGAACTACTCCACTAGTACCTGTCTCTATCTTTTGTTTCCGAGACAAAAATTAAGAAATTAATGTAGTTTTCTGATTTCAGAATCAGTTGTGGGAGTAATTATTTGTCGCGTTTATTTTCGAAACTGAAATGTAGCATATGAAATAACGATTATTAACAGTTGAAGGCCTACGACAAATATTCCAATAACTACACATTAAACATATGTTGTCAAGTAGCGACAAATAAAAAGTGAAACATCTTATCATAAAGGGAGTTCGGTTAAATTAACGAGATTTTTTTACTGTGTTTGTATGTGCATATTCAGTGTATTCAAATGGATAAATACGATCACATATACAGCTGCCATTAATGGACATTCGTATTTAAGCTAACGTATTCTCAATGCAAGATAAAAAGAGCGACGAGTACAGTGTACGCTTCACGATTTTCTAATATTAATAACACATAATTAACACAAATACCATAATCAAAATGCTCCATTACGTACTTTCTGTATATGTCTTTTTCATGCCGTTCCACAAATATATGTGCAAAATAAATATCCACGCTGTATACGAATACAATTCAAAATCTAAATCCAAACTTTACAACGATACATTACATTTTATATCTGAAGTAGTTAATCAAGTAGATTATATAGTAATTTTAACCAATAACCAGTACAATGTACTGTTCGAAGACTTCCATGCCTTTTCTAAGCTCATGTCGTACCCTTTAGTCGTTTACACAAATGTCACAAGCATTCATCCGAGACCCCGACAATTTACAGGAATGACCGTTGATTTTGTGATTTTAGCTGATTCTGTAGAGGGGATTTTACAAGTAATTGACTCTCAAATATACCTGCAACATCGAAGTATGCGTTCCAAAACTATAATCGTTATGAATAGTTCCGCATACTACGAAGACTATTATCATTCAATAAATATCATATTTAATTCTGTTTGGGAGAAGAAACGTTTATTTGTATATCTCATTTACATGGACTTGGACAGCAGGATGAACGAGTCAGTAAATATTTTCACATATGATCCATTTCCGACAACACACGCCATTTCAAATAAGACAAACATTGAGATACAAAATCATTGCGGATTCACGAATGAGTTAAGGCTTAATACTAACATCCAAAATCTAAATAAGTTTCCGTTAATTGCTGCATCATCTTATGGAGTTGTATTTAATATGTTTCAAGAAGAGGGAGGAATAATTTCCAATTATGATGGAGTTGGAGGAAGATCCTTTGAGATTTTAGTAGAGAGGATGAATTTTTCCGTTATACATTCTTGTCAACATGGTAGAAACCATTTGGGATACAGACTCCAAAACGGCACGTGGACATACGTGTTTTGTGATATCCTTCACGGCAGAGCAGACATTAGTTATGGCGTTCTTGCGTTGCGATCAATAATAGCTAATGTTGTATCGTATACATATCCGTTTGTGTTTGATTCCTTGGCCATTCTAGTTCCAAAGGCCAAACGTTTACATTCGTGGTACAGCTATATTTTACCATTTGAACCAATCACATGGTTGGCTATTGGCACAACGCTTTCATTTATGATAATTGCAACAATCGTACTGTATGTACAATATGCAAATCTTCATAGGAAGTTGCACAATATCGCCGATATTATTTTATGGACCATACGACTAACTTTACTATCTTCAACCCCTAGACAGCCGATAACTTCTTCTAGTAGGATATTCTTCTTCACAATTACATTCTGCAGTCTGGTTGTCACAACTATATACTTAGGAGTTCTCATGGAATTTATGACATGTCCACCAATACAACCAGAATTAGACACAATTCTAGATGTTTCTGCTTCAAAACTGTTCATCAGAAGCATTCATTTTGCAAAGTTTTCTAGCAAAGAATCTACGAGTCCTGTTCAGAAAATATTTCGTGAATATTACAAACCGATACCTGAGTTCCAAGATGCTAGGAAATACTTACATAGAGTGGCTCATAAACGTGATACAGCCTTCATTACAAGTTCGTTGATTTTAGAGTATATCTGCAACAGTGTGCTTATTTCATCTGAGGGTAAACACCTTATCCATATCACTAAGGAAAGACCAAGTGCCTACTATTTATCTTTTGCGTTACCAAAAGACTCACCCTATGTGCAAAGAATAAATGACCTAACGAGTAGACTTGTGGGAGGTGGATTTATTGACAAATGGATTAAAATTGCTACCAAAAGTCGCAGCGTGACAAATTTGGACATCAACATTCGAAACCAGGCCACTGTACTGCAACTAAAACAACTATTTCCTATATTTGCAACTCTTTGTACTGGACTTGCATTAAGTTGTGTTACTTTCTTTTTTGAAGCAATGATAGTAACTTTTCAAATATTTTGAATTGAAAATAGTACTTCTTTTAACATGTTTTTCTGATGTAAAAATATAATACAAGCTGTTTTAATCATGTTTCTCGATTTAAAAACTAGACTCACTGCATCGTTAGTCACGAAGAACTTATATCATCATATTCCGAATGCTTATATTGACTTATTGCTACTAACATTAAATCTGTATTTTAAAAAATTCGGAATTAAATTATATGGATTGATCGAGGAATTATGACCACCTTCAGAATATTCGTCTTTTTTTTTCATATGTGCCTAGTGATGACGCAAATGTGACCCTAAGTTGTGATGGTTTGTCCGTGATAGGTAATCGCCCTTTGTCAGCATTCCACAAATGTCATGCAGTCCAAATAGATTGCAGTCTTGATCGCGAAAGCAGTTGCCCTAGTAGAGTGATAGAGAGCAGTAATAGTGAAAGTGTGTGAAAATATCAACTTAGGTAAATGATGAACCTTAAAAGTACAGAGGACAAGTAAGATAGGTTTCTGGGTAAGCTTTGCGTTCTGCTACTTGTATGGGCACATAGACGCAGTATGATGAAGTAGTGGAGTAGGGTAACGTCACGAGATAGGGGAATCTTGCAAATCATGATACAAACATGCCACTCGGTAATGTAGTGGATATATACCTAGGAATGAAATTTAGATGTAGACCCCAAAAATCAAACCCCTTTATTTGCCTCTGTGACGTCATCATACAATATGGCCGACATGGGCATTACAGAAACACAGTCAAGGCACATAAATCGTTGATTACAAACAATACATTCTATATTTTGCGGTGATGAACTGAATTATGTCTTGATTAAAGTCTACCACACGCCATAATAGAAAAAAATGTATCACTATATAACGAGTATTAAGCAGAGGCGGCTCGCGAGGGAAGTCACACAGGTAAGATTTGGATTTTTCTATTGGAAGTATTTGTTTTACACTGACCATCGCACACACACAAAGGTGTGCAGGGAAGAGATAATTTAGCACATTTACATGCACGCGAACACAGTGATTTACACCCACAATGAACAAGCTCTTAGCAGTGTTCAGACATTTCTTTCAGTAAAGACCATAAAGGTGAGTATGAAGCACCAGCTTTCTTCCAGCCCCATAGCTGAGGATCGGGTATATTAGGTTTTAACTTATGTCACTGAGACCAAATATGTCCACCTTGAAACACTGCTCGTTTTACATGCTGAAGAAGTGCTCCCTCAGTTGGAGGCACACTTTCCAGTGAACGACCTTTCTTGATGATGAGCATTTTCCGACATTCGTTAACACTCTCTGCGTTGTTGCTGCGATCATACAAGTACACAGTAAAGCGCTGCAATTCCCTGAAAGAAGTGTCTGCAATTTTCGAAGGACACTGTGAAAGATCCATAACTGCATCAGTGACATACGAGTTTGCTTGCCAAGCTTCCCAGGCTGTTTTCTTCCCACGTCCTGCAAAGGCTGATACCGTATCGCAGCCAGTGAATGCGTGTCAGAATGGAATCGCTTTGCAAATCTTGGTTCCAAGCTTTTTTGCATACTCATGGACAGGAAGGTATCTTAGATTCCTTCCAACTCTGTAATCAATCCATAGATGAGACAAGGTTAGGTTGGGAAAGGCATGTAAAGCTAGCACCACCACATCAAAATCAACTGTTCTGATGATAATCGATTTGTGACCAGAGTCACTGGCCTGTTTGGCATGCAGAAGTAGTCGCGTATCGGCTTCTTCATGTATACAGGGTGCGAGTTTGGAAACATTAACATTGGGCGTGCTCCATATGCCAGTGTCTTTAGTGCAGACTACAGTCTTGCCTTCTGGAGAGTCAATATTTGACAAGAAGTCTGCAATGAGTTGGAATAACCCTTGTTTGTTGTTTTCATTATGCAGAAACATGGTCCAATATTTAGGAATCCGCGTCGAGTCCCCAACTCGTACTAGTGGCAAAATCCCTCGTTTTCGACGCTCTTCACTTTTCAGGCGGTCAAAAACAAAGTCCACTCTAGTTTTATCCGTGAGGATTGATAATACATTCGGTTTCACTTTCGTATCAAAGTAATCTCGAAAGGTTTCTGTAGGAGATGGTTTCAACATGTATATGACAGCAGAACCATCAAGTATCACACATGTGGGCTGGGAAGCATTATGCTGGGAATGTCCGAACTTTTCCAGACACGTAACAACATCTGACTTAGTTCCCTTGCGAATTAAGCCATCGTCAGAAAGTGATGGAGAAAACTCCAAATTTTCATGAGCGAAAATGTCAGAAAGATCGCCAATAAACATTCGGTTGAAAAGAGAACAATCATTTTTCATGATCATAACCATGCGGTGTGCGGCAGTGGTCTTTGTGATTTGTTTGCGGTGGAGGGCTAGATTATTTCGATGAATTGGTTCCAAAGTTGATTTACTGCACTGCATTAAGCGTTCTTTTTTGAAGCTGTCGTACTGGTCTCTGCCAAGTTTTTCAGCATTGTTCACTGATGCAACTGCATCTTCGCTCTTAATGACGTTAGACACTATGCTTACAAGGTCAGTGCTGTCTTGCGTGAAATAATTTCTGTCGTCTTCTGAAAATGTACACACCAGTCTTGAGACGTCTTTCACAAATCGTTTATTGACAGCCACAGTGTCTTCGTGATGAGTCTGACAATTACCGCCATCAAGTAACAATCTGTATTCTTCTTCGAAATTGGAAATGAGATTGGCAATAACTGGACCAGACATCATCCACTTTAAGAGCGCTGAAGGATTGTCAATTATTCCAACTGCTCCGCCTTCAGACTTGACGACTTTGTTGCATTGTTCATGCATTTGATCATGACTCATACAAGAATGAGGACGACTTGCCTTAGTACCAACGAAACCTCCTCGCTCAAACTCTTCATAAATGGTAGGATGTCTGCAACTGAGCTCCTGCAATGACTTAACAAATATTGGCATCCAACGTGCGTAGTGCGTATGGTAAAGGGGAACATCCAAGGACACAGCTTTGATAGGGAACTGATGTAGAGTTCAAAATCTGCAGAACGTAAGTTGTGCAAGAGCCTAAAGAGAAGCATTTCAAGTTCCAATACTGTGTACCAGTATTTAAACTGAACTGATTCATTCTGTCAAATTTTAACCCACTTTTTTGGGACATTCAGGCGATGCGCTCTCTGAGTATGCTTTTTTCAGCATTATGTACAGGGCTGCAGATGCCACTTCGTGAGATATCTCGCTCGCTTCACGTGGAATCCATGTAAGCAATTATCTGCTTTTCCAGCAGTGGTTACGCCTGCTTCCACTAGAAGATTAGTCCACCCACTCTTAGTCAACCAGTTACCCAACATTTCTAAGGTTGCCATTTCAATATGAAGTGGACCCATCATAACTACCATCTTGTCTTCCCCATACTGAAGAGGCTGGGACCACTGAACTTGCTTTGCTATAGCAAAATGGGTTGATCGTAGGTAACCACGGGGACTTGGGAAGGATTAAATGATGACACAGTCTGAATGATTAGGTCAAAGCAATGACGAATCATGGCAGGCGAATTTATGGAGTCTGGCAACAAGGGTAGTAGAACACACCGACTTGTAGGTTGAATCTTACCACGAAGTTGCTGGGAATGGAAAGCTGCCCTGGTAATATGTTGTTCAGAAATACTGCCATTCTCTGTGTCAATAATCTCGGTTGCTTTCAACCACATATTTGATAAAATATCTTCCTGTAGCAGTAATTCAACACAATTAACGGTAGAAAGAGGCGCATATGATTTGGGCATTGACATCTGAGGAACATTTGTGAACCGTGCAGGCAAGTCATCTTTGCATTTGCGGGACCACTTATTGATTATAACCCCAGTATCGCTGCAAGGATAAGATGGCTGAATTATAGGTATCCCTGTGCCGTGAAATGCTTACGTAGAAGTTGCTTACGACGGGTTGTGATCGATATTGTCTATGGCAGCACAAGTAAAAACGCCTGTTTGAAGGTTATCTTGATGTACTCTCTTCTTAGGTTCAAATTGTTCACACAGTGCGTTGGTCATGGTGGCCGACACCTCCCGAATTCGATCATATGATACACTCACACCTACTTTATTCAGTCTATCTATGATCTCTTTGTTCCGCGTTTTTGAATGGATCATTAATCCAATGTACAGGGGCAGCGGAGTCTCGCTAGATAGTGGATGGCGTACATTTCCCTGTCCTTGCTTTCTTTCTCGCGTCACTGCGTTAAACCGGAGTAACTGAGACACTGAGAGCGCAGCACGGCTTACATAAACAGTTTCTTCATTTGCAATATTAGGACCTTCAAAAATCATCCGTACAAGTGTTACTAGTGATTGTGGAACTGATTGCTCCTGGCAAGCTGTGGTAAAATGCGCATTGAATTGTGGGAAAGCTTTAAATATGTGCTTCCGCATGATGGATGCAGCCCTAGACAAACACATTCCATCATCTTCTGTATTCTGTAAGCAAGCACCGTAAATCAATTCTGCAAGGTCTCCCTTACGCACTAAAAACACGTCCCTCACCCGCTTTTGTGCAGTCAGTTCAGGTACGTAGGCTAGAATAGTTTCCTTCAATCTGGAGCTGTGAACCATTTTATCAGCATCTCTAACTCCTAATTCTGTCATACGTCGAGTTACGAGACGAACAAGCTCTGACAGCTTAAATACTGGTGAAGATTCACTGCACTGCAAAGTTTCTTGAATGAATATGATCACTTCGGATAACATAATATCATAAATAAGTCTAGAGTTACTATCTTTTGGACACTTTATGTTCGCTTTTGCTTGGCGCACCCGATTATAAAATTGGAACAAGCACTTCCGGTGATATTTTGCTTCCGTTGCTACCATATCACCACTGCTCAACTTTGCCAATAGCTTCGTGTCGCAAAGCGTCACAGCTGCTTCACGAACATTATTGCTCACATGTAAAGTGCGAGCATTACTTAAATCTTCATCAGCTGATATACTGTCACAAAAGAAACACTTGTCTTTCACGTCACCAATATGCAATGATGAACGAGTAGAGGGATCTCCTTGCTCATTTTCCCCCTGCTGCTTGCGTTTAACAGCACTAACTCTGGCCAGTTTGGTTTTATTATATTTATTACGGCAGTTTTATGGAACTTCGCTTCTTTGTTACGAAAGGTCTCTTCCATTCCCGAACCATCATCATCAAAAAAGATGAATTTGAACGTTTGTTGGAAGTCCAACATCTTCTTGAAATTTGTTCAGATCCATGCACAAGGATTTATATCCTATTCCTTTGTCTGCGCGAGTGCTTCTCGCAGGAAACACCAAAGTTTCACTGGAATTTTGCTGACACTGTACGCACAATGCCCAGTTTATATCACGAGACGCGTTAACACCAGTACGGAAATCATCCGTAACATTTATGATTTCACATTTCCTCTTCTTGGACATGGTGATGATCGGTAATGGAATGACTTCAAGAAACTAGTTTATGTCTTCTAAATCTTTAAAACAAAGGAAATCATTATTTTAGAATAAGGTATATTGGTACATAGTGAACAGGCAAGAAACTAAACAAATACATATTGTGTCACGTATATTGGTGCAACAAATGTCCGTTGCAATAGGTAATCTCAATTACATTTACATTTAACATTGGGGTTCATAACATTGCACGGTCGCCCAGATATGTACCTGTACTTTTGACTATTATAGTTCCATTACTTGAGGTCCAGGTACTTATGTGGGTGACTGTACAGCACAAAGTCTGCCCATTTTTAAAAATTGCAACATATTAAATTGAAGATATATTTCGAACAATTTTGCTCTCTTTACATTTCTTTATTTCTGCAATAATAACGGAGTTGGCCGACTTCAACGGACTTTTGTTTCACCCTGTATAATACTAATTACAGCATTCAGTGACAAAAAATGTACCTTTTATTAGCAAATATGAGTAACAGGAATTCAAAATTTGATGTGAATCGTCTGTAATCACCATTTTATGAGCCTTTACTGTGAGAAACGGTGTTTCTGTAATGTCCGGGCGGCCATGTTGTATGATGACGTCACAGGGGCAAATAAAGGGGTTTGATGTTTGGGGTCTACATCTAAATTTTATCCTTGGGTATTGGTCTACCACATCACCAAATGGCATGTTTGTATCACGATTTGCAAGATTCTTCGGTTACCCTACCCCACTAAAGCAGGTCAATACTCAATACGCCACGATCAACTTGAAACTATGCACGATATCATATGATTATGAGTTGTACACAAGTACGTTTGGTCTGCTGCAGCGGATTGTTTTGGATCACAAGTACATCCCTCTCATTCAGAACTATCATGCAAAGTCAATGACCAAAGACGAAAAATAATTTGATGATCTGTGTGTAATAATTGTTAGTCCACACTATAAAACTCAATGAGGCGCATAGCTGTATGACGCCGGTATGTTTGCATGGAGAAATGGAAGCGCCCAAATGATTGTAGTAGAATGAATAAGCGGTATGCGGTATTGCGATCTCCTTACTAACTATGTAAATCCCAACATGTCATTTTTCTCCATGGCTATGGTATTTTCCAAACCTAGTAGTTGCGCATGTTTTGTGCAGGAGTGTTTGGAGAAAAAGACATAGAGGACTTCAGTGAAAACTGACAACACAATATGTCCCTGCATGTCAGATTGCTGTTGTAGAAAAAGCAAAAGGAAGAGCTTTTTGTACAACAGCAAAAAGCGTGATGTTAGAAAGACAATTAAAATTTGATGATCGCTTTGTACACATCAGTGTATAAACTGTCAAAAAATGTATACAGTTTTTAAAATAAGAAAACTCTATATTGAGTGTTGGTGTTAAACTAACTTGTTCATAAAACTTTAATACATAATACAATGAAAAAATATCAGTTTCCTGTACCAGTGCACAGTGGTGTTAGTGGCAAGCTATAGCCGAAGGAACAAGATTTTTAGCAGTACGGGCTCTTTCGAATCTTCCGTTGATGCATATTACAAATGATACAGTGGGTCTCAAACAATGCAATAAAGGCGAGAAGTTGTAAACCGTGTAAAAGAAAATGTATTTCAAAATCACGCCTCCATTGACATTGAATTGCAGCGGCATTTACAAACTTGGTGTACCGTTTAAAACAGGTTCAATTATCAAGAATGCGCAGATCATTTTGTTTCACTATCATACGACATGTTGCTAGAGTTATGAAAGTACCGACATCTGTTGAGAAAACACCATACTGTAATACTAATTCAATTCATCTTCGGAAACAGTAGGCAGGTACCACCTATTAAATATAAATTGTGTATAAATCTTTCGACGAACTCTGTATATAGAGAAATTGAGAAAGAGAAGAAATGACAGAACAATCGGAAAAAGATGGAGATACAACGTTTTATTTAATTATACTTTGTTCACTAACAGAAATAACATAGTAAAAATAATGTCCATAAACTATATTGTATGTAATTACAATACGGTATAAATTATATTTTATGGTTGTGGTTATGGTTGTGTATCTTCGACGGTTTCGAAATGAATTGCCATTATGGTTAGAATTTCTTCAGAAATATTTATAATCATGATAGTAATTATGAAATGAACCAATCCCGCCAGCTACAGTTTATTTTAATTATTTATAAATTCTAAACTGTACTAAGTTAATCGTGCAAAATAATAATCAAATCTCTTATGCGGCCAATTAAGGAACGCAATAACTGACATACGTATCTAATGAAATTAAACATTTCAACATAATTAAAAATATATTTATCCTACAAACTTAGGATAAGTGACAAATAGCGGTAATTCACATAATGAAATTAACCTTCATGATTAATGAGATTATGATATTATGAAGATGAGTGTAACTTTCAACTGACAAATTGTTTTCAGTTTAGACCAAGTTGACTAGTGGAAATTATCAGGGAAAAAGAACTTAAATAAAATAAAATATTCAACATTTCTTAGGTATGTCCTTAGTTGTCTTTGTTGTCCATCAGAAACTCATAACTAGGGATCCCTGGCACCAAAGATGAGTACTCTATCAATAATGCACTGTGACTAGTATTCTCAGTTTTCGTCCTACTCATCGCTGATTGGTGCAATTTAATCATGTGACAATTCCTATTGTTATTAGAACCCACGTGGTTTTAGGCCACGTCATCCCCTCGAAATTACCCCATCCCCTGGAGTCACGTGATATGATGTTATTGACGCGGAATCTTAAATCAAAGGTCATGTTCCAGCTTTATAACCCTGAGTCCCTTGCTCCTGGGAACCAAAGTCCCTGAGTGATTTTTAGGATCCTACTCTTGGATGATGTATTATGAGCTGCTTGATCTATTGGATCCTTGTAAGATTTATGTACGCGTTATATAATCTTGACATGTTCCCTCCATGTAGAGGACCGACAGCGTGGGGGAGGATGACCTGGGAGGGCGGCTTCATTATTCATTCATGTATCACCTCTCATCTGCATGTTCTTACATGCCCTTTTAGCCGCGAATGTCACTACCGAACTCACGGGTAGTTGGTGTGAGTCTTAGGAAGTGGATGGCCGGTGGATGTCTTTCTGCAGTTGAGGTGAACCTGCACCCATCCCGGCATGCTGTTGTAAGCTCCATTGTTTATGTTGTTACGAGTCCAAGTCTTTGAGAATATAAATATACAGAAAATAAAACATAAAAAGTAAAAAATACAAAAAACGGCACGTTTTGTTCTCTTTTGGCTTGTGGGTTCTATCTTTTTTTCAACTGTTTTTTTTTAGTTCCAATTCTTCTTTCTCCGGGGCCATGCATTTCTGTCAACGGAAATCGTTTTCTTGCACCCACATTCTCCTAGTCAGCCCACGCCAGTCCTAGGGTGAGGGCATACTTATCAGATAGCCAGAGAAGTAGCATAAGTTCTCCTCGCAAGCGACCCTGTGTGAAGTTGCAGCCTTCATACACATTTTCTCTTTGTAAATGGATATATGATATAAACGTTTTATGGAAATTAAATATAGAAACTCGGGTTTGGGCTCACTCTCTCTCAAAAAGCCTAAGCCAAACGAGAACGAGATAAAATCTCAAGCTTTCAATAGTGTGCAAAAGACAAGTATTTCAATGTAATGACCATTGTGTCCCTACTATATTGGCTCAGTACCATAATTTAGATAACTTCCGGAATCCCAAAACACAAATATCCATCGCTGCAGAAATAAAAGCTCTCTTTGCCTTTGTATGTTGCTCCTACGCAATCCAGTCAAGGCTTTTGTTACCATTTCGCTGTTTTATATTTTGAGTTCACTTTCTTCCTGGGTGCATCCAAAGATCTCCATTCGACTGGATTTCCAGTTAGAACTCCATATACTTCAGATGTATCTTTCATGCCTGAAATATTTCTCATTTCTCTTATATATATCCTCTTTACCATCTCTACCATACCTACTAGTCTAATTACTGATCCCAGCTTGTGCCAAGTTAGCTTTGTGGTAGACAAATACCGTGTGCGTGAGTTTTCTCGTGGTTCTCCCGTTCCCCCACTCTCTTCATTGCACCATTTAATTCATTTCTGATCATCACCATCTTATTTAGCCTGGCCGGCATAACCGTGGGACTTAAAACTGAAATATTTCATTTTAGTCTAGTGGCTATCACGCCCGCCTTTTCTAAACGTGATCTAGGGTTCGATTCCCGCTTGGGGACTATCATAACTCAAAAGGTAGGTCCATAAGTCACCATGGCCTTGATTGTGAAATGTTACCATGCAAATACAAAATTTACTAGCTTTATCATAATCTGTGAGGAGTACATATTCGTAAATTCCTTGACCATCATTTACATATCTCTTCGTCCCTATTGACCCAAACTCTTTCTTGAAAACTTTTTTCGATCGAAAACGTGGCCTAAAAAACTTAGATATTGTGGTTGACTTCTGTAGAAATATAATGAGCCCATGTTAGAATGTCAGTGTGATAAATGTGCTAGAAAATGATAGAAATAGTATTGGACAGAACTGAGTCAGATATTCTCCTTCTTGGCGTTTCGTGTGTTACATTTGTAATTGATATTTCTTTACGATTCTCTTGAGAAGAACATGTTTGATTAATGTTTTACTTGTTGTGTTTATTTCCTTCCTTCTGTAAGACTATGAACACACACCCGTTTTTTACAAATGGCTCAATTATCTACATGATAAAAAGAGTAATATCGTCGCCTTGCAACAATATCTTGATATGATCTTACTGGATAAATAAAACTCATGTAATAACCACTCCTTGATAATACTACTAGCTCCACCTTCAGCTGCAGAATTATAAGGTACACAGATGTCACGAGAAAAACATGTTACCTGAACGTTAATTAAGAAATCGTTAGAGCAAACGTTACGTTCATGACAGGTGGAGCACTAAGTAGAAATTCTCAGAACTTTTAGCAGCAGAATTGAATTCGGTGTGACCAGAATTATTACTCAACTGAATAAGGCTTTACTAAAACTTACTGCTAAAATCAATATTGTTTTCCAAAACAAAGATGTACAAATGTGCAATTGATATATAAAATTACATATGATTTGAATATTTTAATCCTCTGAAAGGATTTTGCCTGATTCGTAAATCTAAAAGGTAAGTTATATTAAGTGTGCCGATCTACATTAATAATCTTAGCTGAGTTGTTAGCGTACGTGCCTTCGGCGGGGACCACTCGGGTTCGATTCCCGGCTGAAGCTCATGTGGTTCGGATTATACGTTAATCAGTAGATCCTGTCCCGTCTCATATAGCCTCGCTGCCGTAAGAGGTGTTAAACTCAAAATCAATTCAACCGAATTAATAATAGCGCATGTTCAATTGAATAAAATGTGAAGAATCAAAAAGTTCACTCGAGTTGTTGGTAAGGAATCATGTCAGATTCATAAACTTTTCAATTATAGGGAAAAGAAGTATTTAGATAAACCAGAAATTTTGGTACAATAAATGTTTTCTAATATTATAAATATTTATTATAATTATACGTATTATAATTATAAATACTTACAGTAAGTTTTAATTATTTTTTCAAGAAGATGGGCTACTACTATTTCAGGTTTAGAAGTAAAAAATAATAATTAAAACTTAGTGTAAGAATTTATAATTATAATACGTATAATTATAATATATATTTATAATATTAGAAAACATTTATTGTCTAAAATTGGACACTAAACATATGATTCTAGAACATTAGTAACTCAAGCGAGTTGATCAGGGCAATTCATATACAAAGAACCTTAGTGTCGAATTCTATAGTAAAGACTTGTATTTCGAATTAATAGGAAGAAAGATACGGGGATTTAAAAATTCAAAATTTTTCAAAGGGCTTTAGTTAGAAAGCGTTCTTAGATCAGAACTATAACCAATCACACAAATGGTTTACAATAGATAAAAAAAAAATCATAACGTCATTTACAGCAATTTGATATCTCAAACCGTTCCGGAAATAATGAAGAAAATTGGCAAAGATTGCTACACTGTTGTTTTCTGTTGCTTCTATAGCATTAAAGCAATAGTTTCTGGTGTTATAACTACAATAAAGTGTTTGTAATTACATAATTCTAAACACTGTTACGAACTTCAGCCATATTCCTCATATCTCAGGAAAAGTTAGAGATACCAAATTGTTCTAAACGCCATTATGATATTACATTTATTGAAAGCCATCATATGTGATATTTAGCTAAATAGTTTTTAGAAACAAAACCGTTTGAAAAAAGTTCATTTTTCAATTCTTTGAAATCTTGTTTCAATTTTTCGAAATTCTACATAACATGGCGATAGTATTTAACAAAGAGATACTTTTGATGTGCATTGGCACAAACGTTTCACTTGCTCTAGCACTGCTGTGGAAACCTTCAAAATTCGGAAATTGTTTGCGGTAATGTAGCATTCTAAGATTATAATACTGAATAATAAATGTGAAATTACAAATTACTTTTTATATAATATGTATACGGTGACTACTCTCAGAGATCTATAGGCCCGAAATAATAAATAAATTAGATTTGGTTCCCAATTTCCGTCCACAACCGAACTGGAACCTTTTTGGCAAGAAATAATATTTAAGAATTTCTTGACTGTTTAGTTTTTGAACATTTGGGTTTTACAATACAATCAAGTGAAAGTTTCAGGGAGGATGGGCTTCCTCTGATTAACCCTTGTAATTTATCTTAATTTAAGATTACGGTAGACACGAACATGTGCGATAAACATTCAGTTACATCCATATTACAGTTCATCACTTATTGCAACAATAACTTAACTTCTAAATAGGATCTCAAATAGTTTGGACCTTAAGTTTAGTATAGGTCCATGTCTGATATAGCGTTTGTGCTGAAAGGGACACTAAACTCCAATCCAACCTCCAATAATTTAGGCGTTGAGCGAGAGAAAGAACCAAACAGCTTTAGTGAATCTAAGAACATGAAAAGATAGGCCTATTTTATTCTTGAGTTAAAGTGCCTAGAGATCAAAAATTTTCCACAATAAAAGTAGGCGTTAATGGCTATACTTAATACTAAAAATATTTCCAATTAGCAGAAATGCTTGTTCTTTGCGCGAGAACAATAAGTTGTAATAAATATAAAATTCGAAACGTGAATATTATAGGCGTTGCTTCCTTGCCCCTTTAGAAGCTGATCACTTAACAACGATCTCCATGTGCAAGACGTAGTCGGACCGACCGCGAAACGCGGCAGCCTACCGTCGAAAATTTGGCGGGCGGATGGCAGCTAAGCGAGGCGGTACCGTTACGAAATTACACGAATGCCGCAATTTTACCGCCATGGCGGTAATAAGGCGGAATCCACCGTTTCTCCTTTTCTCCTCGTCTGAATCGCTAGTGCCGGCTTGAAACCACTACCAGTACCGCCATTAACTCGCCACATTGGCTCTTCTCTACCGCCTTTAATCCTCTACTCTCAATTTTGGCAACAACTTATTGCATTGGTATTTATACCCTGAAAGTTCTATACCAGTACATACCGAGCATATCGGAAGTAACTAGTAATTGTTTGTGAGAATTTTTAATTTGATTTTATTGTATGTAGCGAGCAAAGCTTTCCGCAGTTTATGTACAATTTTTGCCAAGTAACGAATAACGTAACAGTTATGTAAGTTTATAACCCTCTGACAACAGTTACATTAGTAGCAGTGCTGCCACCTATTGTTCTTATATCCTAGCAGCTGACGTTACCGAATTCTCACCATCATTCAGCGGCCATTCGTCGAAAAATCTCTATAACACCGCTTAGCGGAAAAATGACAACTACCAGCAGACTGCCCGATGACAGCAGCCACTTCGCTTCCGCCTCAGTGGCTTTCTGCGTGGAACCGAAAACGGACCGATTGCGGCAGTCACTTTTCTTTCACTTCGGTGGCTGTCCGCCAAAAGGCGACTGCGGATAGATAACAGTTGGCGGCACTTTGCACACGGGAATCACTATAAAAGTAACCTAAGGAAATTTCAGTATGATAAATATAACATCTCTCCTTGCTTATGAACAGTATTCTTGAAAACGCTTAAACCCGTATTCGTTTATCTTAAATTAACGAGCTCATATAGCGAACTTTACACGTTGGATTTAAGTAAATCTTCAAATTCTGCAGCTTCTGAGTAAATAAGCGGAAATTTTAATATTATAGAAAAATTCTAGGAAGAAAATTTGAACTCCTTTTAGGATATGTACTTTTAAAATATTCTCTCTCATCGCTTGCTTTCGTGAAAACATTATTATTCTGTCCAATTTTTACACTTCTACTCATAGTAGTATGGCCCTGAGTGTTGATGAATCAGTTACTTTTACATTTTTATACAGTATACTGGTAGTATCATACATTAACAATGTTCTTCAAAATTGTCACGAGAAGAACGTCTATATTTACCTGAACATAAAAGTGCAATGTGTTGTTTGTAGGCTGCCAGGAACACGCAAGTGTATTGTGGGTTGCGTTACAACACATTTAGGATTTACCTAGAGTTATATAGTACTTAGATGTCAGGGATGTAATGAGGCGCATATGGGATACATCCACCTGATACTTCTGTAGTCCAGCGTATATTCATTTTAAATGTGAAAAAGAATGAGCCTGTGCGGAGGGTGTACGCTTTATTTTTAAAAATACCAACAAGAAAGTCTAGGAGTACACCACTGGTAAACGATGCCATTTTATTGAGTAAAACTTCTTTAGGTTTTAATAATACTTAGCCTGAGAATGATATATTAGTGTTCTGCTAATGTTCTTTTCTTATATCCTAATCTTTTTTAATTATTATTGCTCGTTTTCCGGTGAAAGAAGGTGATATAATAACATCTGAACTTTAGGAACACAAACTTCAGTGCTCCTTGACTGGGAGAGGAAAGCTTCTATCACCAAACCAACATTTTTGTCACTGAAATATTCATCATTGTTGCATTCCTTCTACAAATTGATACCAGACAATTGATAGTACATTAATCTTAATTTTATATCTCAAACACTTTATCCATCGTAATTTGTTCTTGTATTTTTACCTTGATGGGCTTCTCGGGTTCATCACGTCAATTCTTTCTTTCTTTTTCTTTTCTTTCTTTATTTGATCATGACTTTCTGTTTGTGTTTGAAATAGTGATATGACGAACGAGCTTCTTAGATATAGATATTTCTTTCACTTCGTCACTGATACAAGGGTGTCACTTGGGGATAGTAATTACCCTCTATCCTCCTCTGAATATAAGAAAAACATATTTTCTAATCAATTGCATACACATATACAAATGAAAAACGTGAAACTCTTATGTTGCTGGAGAATCTATCGTGACCCTTTTACAAAGCAAAATCTGAAAATACTCTTTTCTCCAATACGGAAGTCGCTCAAAGGTGCCAGTTCAAAAGTGTGGATTAAAAACATGAATTTAGCGATTTGATTAAAGAAGAGTCCCTTGAACCCTGGATTATGAAGAAAAGATGATTATAACCCTTTTCTCTTGTCTAAAGCGTGTGTGCCTTTTGATCTCCAGGTTTCAGATTTTGTTTCCTCGCTGAGAAAGCATCGGGCACATTGTAGTGTTTGAAATCTCACTTTCAATTCTTGGTCTCCTCGCATGCACCCTCACTGCTAACAACGGCTAAAATATAAATCAAATCAATTAGTCAATCAATTCAATCAAAGGCACACAAAATGCTAGACCAACAAGAAAATTAAACCATTTGCTGGGAGTTTAAACGGGAACCCAATCTAAATAAATCAAGAAAGTATTCAACCCGTTTGGAAATAAAGACTGGTTTTGTTCTTTACCTCATACTCAAAAGAAAATAAATCATGTATTGTCTGAAAACAGCAGAATGTTTTAAAGCATACCCTTACCTACCTCCATCCTGCTGATTTCAATTAGCTTTTGAGCCATTATTATCTGATTTTGGAGCCAACGAAACTCACCGAACAAGGGAATGTACTAGAATCAATAATGGAACAATAAACAAAAACACGTAAAGCAGATGGTTAGTCATCGAAGTATGTTTCTTGTCATATTATTCCCTTTACTTCCTTTTTTCTTTTATTTAAACGTTTATGCCACTATTTGGCTCAAACTAATGACCACAAAATCTTAGCGACTCTTACAAGGGAAGCTCGGGAGAAAGCACTCGCTTTACAGAGAAACTAAGCATGTTATTTGATGGACCAATTCATCATGCTGATTACAGTAAGCCAATAAAATTCCTGCACGGTTGAAAACTGTTCGAGAACTTGGAAGTTTATATGAGAAAACAGAGTACATGCGCATTTAAACGAATTAAGTACGACATTATTAGCAACGAATATTGATATACGAATTGAAATCTATCGGAGGTAGCAAAAGAAAATTTTTGCAATAACTACCGGATTTGTTAGTTAAAATTAAAATTAGTCATTATACGGTTCAAAATAATGATAGGTTAGAGATGAAAATTGATCACTGCTGTTCTTCTGTTTTATGAAGATATGGCTCAGGATAAAAACTTCCTTGCACCACGAACATTTTATATATGCAATTGCGTTGCATCTGTCAAGGGAACAGTTCACATAACCAGAAAGCGAAAAAGTTATTTGACAGGTGATATAATTTGTTTGGTAAACTGCCTTGTGAAAAGCAAATTGAAACAGTCGAATGTAACGCGATGATCGAAATTGATTCGTTAGCATTTACAGTAACTTGATTTGTTTGAATGATTTGATTGTCATACTGTCCAGTTGAAGTTGATTCATACAAATCTTTTACCATAATCTTTGATTGGTCGGAATTCGAAAACTTCAAATGATTGTACAAATCCTGCATTTAAGGTTGAATCTCTCGAACAGTTCTCAACCGTACAGGAATTTTATTAACTTATTGTAATTAGCATGAATTGGTCTTGCAAATGGTATACTTTGTTTCTCTGTAGGCGAGTGCTTTCTCCCGAACTTCTCTTGTTAGTGTCAAAACTACCAAGACGTTTCTCTACCAAAGTGGGGCACAAACCCTCGAATACAAATCCAGATAGTGGCTTAAACTCATCCTGAAACCTACCAATAATATATTTTACAAAGTACTGAAAAATTAATTGTTGTAAAACAAATATCCCTTTGTGACTATTTGTAGATTTAAAAGCTTTATAATTTACTGGAACTTTTATGTATCATTGCTTATTCTGTGGCTGATAATAGACACGTTACAACATATATAAATATCTCAAGAATGTTTACCACAATTTGATGTTTTCAGTTTATCTAACCTGTTCATGAGAATCATACATGCAGTACCATGGAAGCTTACCTGATTCGGATTCCACGTTATGCTGTAGGTCCACGTCCCATATAGTTTTGGTATTACAGAGGACATTAAATTCCAATCCGACCAACCAACAACAGTTCTAATGACGTAATTTTCTCTAAAACCAAAAAGAAAAGTAAATAGATTAGTTTTGTTTATTGTATTGATAATATTTTTTAGATTCTTCTGCAATTAATGATGTTGTTTCGTGGTTTACTTCATGTGAGATATAGGTCATCATTTCTAGAGTAACCATCTTCTCGACCTTCTACAACTCGTGATTCGTTGGGTACTTATAGCAAACCTTGTTGATTTAATACACACATCTTTATTTCACAAGATTTCCATAACCTTCCCTTCCTTTTCTCGTCATTTTAGGTGCCTGAATACATATCTAAATATAATTTCTTAATAAATTAAACAATTTAATATTAATCTTTTTACTTGAAAATATTCAAAATATCTGAGATATACTACAGAGACCGATCTAATTGTTCTTTGTACACATGTGTTCTTATACAAACAATGTATACTCAAACTATTTCTAGTCTGTTATACATATAGCTTCAGTCACGTTTAGTTTTCTATGTAGAGATCGATACAACTATTTCCTGTATCTTGTTTCATCTATAATATGAGTCATATGTGCAATATACAGTAAAATAATCAGTACTGAATTTATCATCATCAATCAATCATCGTTGACATTTATGTATTTATTTGTTGTACAACATAATGACATATAAGAAATGTTATCAAATAAGTGCCGATGAAATATTACTCAACATATTTTGTAAATTGAAGGGAAATCGCGCCTGTACATCGTATGTTCAAAATGCTAACCTTTACGTCTCATACATTCTTCACGAGATTTTGTAGATCGATAGGTCAATGAACATGTTAGTGAACATGGGTTGCTGGAACGACAAAACAAATGACTGAATATTCTCTCTTAGCTTCGGTATAGTGGTAAAGGGTTACCTGTTCGAAAAATTGCTTTCTTCAGCATACCCCATATGTAGGCCGTGAAGTCAGGGAGTTGGGAGGATATGGAATGATGTCCAAATGATATCCAAACTCTTCAGGGCAGAAGAGCAAGTGACTCACTTGCAGTGTGGATAGTAGCTCCATCTTACTGCACCCATTGTTCTTGTAACCTCAGATTTTTGGTGCGGTAAAAACCATGCAAATTATGTAAGAATGGATGAATAATCAACTGCCGAATGATGTAGGGATCAAGGTACACATGGCATTCATTACTGAACCATACGTTGCTGATGAAATCTTCATCTTTATATGCCTTAGCTAGCACTCCAGAACAAAAGAGTAGCCGTGCGTGCTCATCTCATGCACTGAGACACTACTCCACACCATATGAGTGGAAATAATGTCGACAATAAACACCTTCTCCTCTGTTGTGAGTACATTATCTCCGCGTCAACTGAACTCTGCGCTAGTCCACACACCACTGGACACATATATGGCGCTCACAGCTCGTACCACGTTGTACCTAAGCGTCATCCGTACACGAATTTCAGTACTATTTGTTTTGCCGCGTATTGTAGTTACGATATTTCGGCAATGGTATTTTGGTTTCTCAAGCATCAGTAGACATTTTCAGTTTCTCGGTTTATTCGATATTTTTGTACTTTTTGGTATCATTTAGTATTTCAGTATTTTAGGTATGAATAGGTATTTCAATTTTCAGTACACTTGTTTTTTGTATGTGAAACATACAAAAGTTTGGTATGTAAATCTCAATGCCACACGATTGCTTTGGCAACAACTAATGGGAAAATAAACGACAGAACGAATATATTATATAATTGGCATTTCCAGAAGAAACTATCTTTATTCTATCTAAATTAAAATCACATTTAAGAAAGATAAAGTGTTAGGAAAAGAGCTCAAAAGGAGACAGGACAAGATTTGAAAAGAGATATGCAAAAGAAAAACTACAATTTCCACTGAATTGTAATAAACGTATGACCTTCGGAAAGACAAGTTTAAAAGTGAAACGCCTAATGAAGTGTCAGTATGGATACTGTCTTTCATATAGACATTAAAGGCGTTTTCCACAATAATGTTAATGGTTTGAAGCATGTAAGAATGCAATTTGTATGTTTTAAAGTGATCAATATTATGTCACGAACCGCTGCGCACCATCACTAATAACAAGTGTAAAACAGTAGTAAGATAGGAAAAGATAAAAGCTCGAATTTGGAAAGTAAATGTTGTGAGATTATGAAAGAGAACAATTAAAACCAATTAGTGGAAGAAAATTATGGCGTACCACATAATTACAATAAGTGAATAATTAAGGTAAGATATAATCGATATTTACCACAGTATAATCCCTGTATGTTGATCACGTACCATTCCTTCCAATTCCGTATAAGTCTTATAAGACAGAGCAGTTTAATTTACAAACAAAGTATGCGTGAAGGTTGCCATAAACATAGGAGTATCTAACACTTTTTTTTTTGTAATCTGAGAGAGATGATTTTTTAAAAGAATGAAACAACTGATGATTTCTGATTATCCCTAGAAATCGTGGGGTGCAAGGTGTCTCAGTGGTAGAGTGCTAACATCTGGTATATGGAGATGCTTGTTCGATTCCAGACTATGTAAATTTTATAGTGGAAAATACCGTGTCAGGACGTGTTCTTGCCGTCCTCTGGCTTCCCACAATATTATCATTTCATTTCCACGTATTGGTTTACATTCCTTCACTTTCAGTAATCATCCAATTTTTTGAGCCTAAACAGCATAATTTGCATATCATTAAATAAAAGTTTACGTTTCATTTCTACACATCGTGTATCTTCTCTCAACTAACATTCAAGAAAATATATTCCATACCAACGAACCAGAGGCACCAAGCGCCAGAAGTGAACGCTGTACCACTGAGTTATTGCAATCCCTCATGAGAAAAAGACATGAAATTAGAGTACTGTTGCTAAGAAAAAATGTCAATTAATGTCGGGTGTAAAAAAAATTATTTTATTTCAAAAATTTTACTTGCATGTCAATTAGATTAAATGCTACTAAATACCAATTACCGTTTCTGTCAACAAAAAAAGAACAGAAAAGAAAGAGAAAGAAAAAAAGCACTTGGGAAGTCATTGCTAAAGACAAGAGTCCTATTAAAAGACTCACACGTTAGAGACTTGGACGGGCTTGGGTCTACAAAGCATAGATCATTTCGTGCTCGGGCCGCGTTCAGACCATAAATTTTTAAATACACAATCATTTTTAAATACACAACCATAAATTTTTAAATACACTCTCGAGCTTTTTCGGGTCTAGCTTTGAAAATATACCGTACAAGATATTTATCGGACCGTTCTTTCTGGAGAACTTTTCAAGCACATCAAAATATGTAACTTGAGACGCCCACACAATAAATCTGATTATCATTGTGGAATTCAGGGTAAAGCTAACTGTGTAGTGGAGAGAAAAACTAAAAGTAAGAGAAATAAATATGCTTAGCTTATCTGATAGTGGAAGTTTGCGCAGCAGAGTGTAGACTTTTATTGCTCTACCCGAGAAATCTTTACACTATTCTTTTTCTTCACACTTATCGACAATGACTGCTTTGAGAACTATCTGACAGTAAGTTAGTCCAGTACGCATCCATCTGCATAAGAATTTGCACACATTGACATTTTGTTTCTAAAGGTTTGAAGTATTCATGTTTCCCTTTCATGAGAATTTATATAAATGAAATGAAATTGAATTTTTAGCTTAACATCCCACAATTATGCGCCGAGGCTAAGGGAGACATAATTTACTTAAATCATAATCTTCTTTAGAGAATTCATATAATTAGTGTGTGTAAACAATCATCTTTATTTTGTTATTTTCTCTGAATCATATAAGCTTTCAAAATGCATAATTAAACCTCTAATTAAATAAAAATACAATTTTGTGTTAATTATTGAGTTTCTGTAATTCACGTTTGTTTCGGGCTCATTTGATTATCACGTGAGCTCGGACCTAAAGGCGAAAACATATTTCGGACTCGGGTCGGGACTTCCATTATAAAGTAAACACTAAAAATTCCGGCCCATGCAGGCCTCTATTGCACATCGATAACCAATGTGCATTTTTTACATTTCATCAACTGATCACAGTTTTTCTTTACTAGAGTAGTTAATGAATCGCCTTAGTCAATATTAATAAACATAAGCAGTCACCGAAGACCAACCTGATACACTCCTGCCACAAGAATATAATACTTGTATTCACACTTTTACTAATTACCATTTTATGAGGTAATATATATAATCCCTATATTATCTGGTAACATCTCAATTAGTATTGTACGTGTTGCTTGTCTTTCTATGTGGTACCCGTTTTCTTGATTTGTAACTCTCCTCCGCAAATACTGAGGCGTTTGCTTTCTTTTAATAACTAGTGGCCTGACCTTATAATGTAAATAAGTTCAAGGTTCATCACAAGGGAGACAGAACAATGCTGTCCTCTATTGTATCATTATCAGTTGCTAATATCACGTTCTGTATTATTCTTCCAACTTCATAGTCTTCCCTCTCCTAGCCTTCCGACTACAAATCTATGTATGAGATAGACGCCATTGCATTCGGTTATCTGTTGGTATTGCAAAGATTTAATCATAAAACTTTATAAATTCACTCGTTTATTTGTTTCTCCTTGTACAGCGGTACAATGGAAGAAAAACTGGATTTTACTTAAGGCATTTTCTGGATTAATAATCCATCGATTTAAAGAAATATTCAATTTCCTTTGCAGACTGCAAAGATCAACATTTTTAAATTTACACCTGTACTATACGAACCTATGTTTAGAAATAATACTATATGCTCTACAATTTTTAATAATTTAAAAATACGGTTTTGTGCTATTTTTTAAGAAATGGATACTTAGAACCTTAGTTAAAATCTTGAACAATAATGTAATTGAATTTTATTATAAAGCCTTATAAATTCATCATATCAAAGCATATATCAATAAGTTTAATGTAATGAAGATTACAGTTAGTCGTCACTATGGTCCCTTGTAGAATTATTTAGAATTGATGACAAACGTCCGCTGTAGAACCTCCCTTATGGACTCCCATATTCAAGGGTTTACTACTATGAATATCTCAATAAAATGTTTTGTTCAGAAAATCTTTACGATGATGAGTTTCATTAATTTCATTAATTCGATTCTCTCATTGCCATATTTCCCGCGATCTTGATGCGTTAATTGTTTCATTTTTTCAAAGATTTGTCTCTATAAGTAAGAGAAAAATAGTCAAAAATAGTACAGACTAGTTGGTAGTTATGGATTATTTTGACTGTACTCACCAGCATTGGTGTCTACTAGTTAGCGAACTTATTGTAAGAAAAGCTTCTACCTAACGAGTCTTACTAACGACATATTGTTTCTTCTTATGATATGCTTTAAGTAAATTTAATTTTAATAAACAGTAGAAGTTTTATTGACAATTTCAGCATAGATTAAATATAATAAGTTTTAGATGAGTGAATAATATTGTAATATAACAAAAATTATTTAATAAGGATAAAAACATATTTTATTACCTAATGATCTTAATACGTTGTAAATTTTTTATATTTTAAATGAAAATAAAATTGAATTCCCGGTCTGGTGCTGTTAGGTCGTTCACATTTTAAGAGCAATCAATGAATTCTCGTAGCAACTTAAACTATGTCCAGATAAAAACATTCCTTTCAAAAAAAACATGTAAATTTGTCAACTCAATAACAAACACTTCCTACTTCAAGTCATGAAGAATTCCTTGTAAATTTAAGGTAAGTGGAAGAGGATAACGCCACCAAAAACTAAAAAGAGAAGGTAGGTGGATAAAAGGATTAGTAAACTCAAAAGAGTTTTAAAGTAACCACAAAAGTGCTAAGTTCGGACTCGTCGTTTTTTTCGATTAGTCTTGATGAGTACATGCTAGTTACAAATCAGTAAGTGGGACGTAAAACTTAAAGATTTCATTTCATTTCATACAAATCAGTAACACACTGCTATTCATTCAACTTAATTACCAATCTCATTTATATAAAAAAAATCTACTCGTAATTCAGTATGACAGCTATTATCAATTTTATCATAAGGCCACAGCGTCAGTTTTGGATAATTATCTCTAGTTTTATTAATTCAATTAAAATATCGCCACCTTAACAAATTATTGGTCTATCAAAATTAAATGATTAAGTTTGTTATAAAATCCCACTCAATTGTCCCCATGGTAACATGTTTATTATTGTCTAAACTAAGTGTAGATATAAGCTTGTATGTGAACATGGAGATTTCAATTCAATAAATTGGCATACGTTATGGTGGAGTAAGCGCCGGATTTGTGGCTAACGCCCTTGTTACAAAATACGTTATGGTGATATAGGCACCGAATTTATAGCTAGTGCCCTGGTTACAAAATACGTTGTGATACTAATAAGTACAAAATACGTATATGGTTTAATGGAAACTCTACAAACTACCGTAATTTGAACCCTGAAACTTCTATTCCAAACATCACTGTTAGAACTTCGATCCACCATTACTTCTTGCTCCTATGTTGGGGAGACTAATTTCATTAACGTTGTAATCTCATATTTTATACAAATTTGTCCTCCATCTCGGCAACCTAAACTTCTATATGAACATTATAATTAGAATTAAGCTTTATGATTATATACTGTTAAGAAACTTTCTTAAATTAACAAAAAATCTTATGTGTATACCGAGAAAATCTTTTCTCAGAAACAAAATTTACCAATTCTCATTTATTAAGAAATCAACAGTATAAGGTCTCATTGCGCTTTACGAAACCTCATCTACTTTCCTTTCATTTCACATAAATGAGAATTCCGAATCCTTGTTTCTAAGAAACTATGTGTACTGATAAGAAACGGTTTCTCAAATATAAATGTGTAGTTTTAACAGTGTATCTGGAACATCATATATATTACACATCAAGCTCTACTTTAATAACTTCAGCTTTTTCACATACCTAGGTATAAAATATTACAGATCTATTTATAAAAACTTCATTATATAATTTCTACGTTATTCGAGTTATTTACACATTTTAAAATACAAATATTTGTGGTTTTCAAAACATTAAATCCAAAACATCTTTAAAGTGAACATAGATAATTCACACGAAGTTATTTATTTTAAACAGTCGGGCAGAACATAGAATAAAGCATAGGAGATGATAGCTTAACACTGAAGTAGCACAATCCTGAAATTAACCCTCCAGTGCATCCCTTTACCATTTGACTACGTTTTATACATCTTGTTATAGTACTCCACAAAGTACTGTACAACCCCAATCGCTTTTACTATGCTCTGCTATGGTTCTAATTGTAATTTTTCCACCAGATCTAATGTACTTGAATTTTGGTAGCGTGTAGACACTAAATGCGAATACAAATGTCATATAAAATGAAAACATAATTCCAAAACTTCATTCATTATAGGATTAAACAAATGATTAAGTTGATTAATAGATAAATTTAATGATAAATGTGCTAAAAAAGCAATAAATATGTTTCTTTATTTTACAGTTTGCCAAGCTACTCATAAAACAAAGTTCATGCAGAAGATAAGTAATATATTTCACAAGCCTTTGGGCTTGTGTATCATAATTTTATGGGATAAATCATTGTGCAAAGCCAATATGGACACAACTGGACATTCTTCAAATTTTGAGTGTGCATCTTTGAAGAATACGTTACATATTCTTATGCAAGCATTTCAACAAGTGGATGATATAAAAATAATATACAACAGACAAGAATTTGGACAGGAAACATTTCAACATTGTCAAAAAATGTTGGCGCCTCTTGTAATTCTTGATCAGCATCATACCAGCAATAGTTTCCCTTACCATTATAATTTAAGGAATACAAACTCTGGTATTCTGATACTAGCAAAGTCCTTACAATCACTTAAGCAAACACTGGAATCCCCTGCTTATTTAAGTTGTTACAATACAAAGGCTAAAACAGTAATTATTGTTTGTAGTTCAACATCTTACAAACAACATTATCATCTGATACAAGATTTCTTTAATTATGCTTGGAAGAGACGTGTTTTTAAAATATGTTTAATTTATTTAAAGCAAAAAATATTGAGTAATGTGAGGAAAGAGTCGGTAAACATCTTCACATACAAACCCTTCCCAATTAGGTATACAAACTCGAATTATAGAAATATTAATGTTGTTCAGAATGATCTAGACTTTTCCACATTAAACACTGAAATTCTGAACTTGAATAAGTACCCGTTACAAGTTACTTCCTGCTATATGTTAGTGTTTAATATGTACAAAGAGAAGAATGGAATACTTACTGAGTACGATGGAGTGGCAGGGAAAGCATTTGAGATTTTACTACAAAGAATGAATTTTTCTGCAGTGCACACCTACCAACATGGCAGAAACCAAGTTGGATACAGATTGCCTAATGGTACTTGGACCCACGTGTTTGGTGATATTATCTATAAGAGAGCAGATATAAGTTTTAACATTCTTCCTCTAGTTTCAACCACCGCGGATATTGTATCATTCACGTATCCGTTTGCATTCGACACTTTGAGCATCATAGTTCCAAAAGCTAAACGTTTACCCCTTTGGTACAGCTACATACTACCACTTCAGTCATTTACATGGATAGCCGTTCTGTCAGCCCTTTTAATCGTATCATTTACATTCGCCACATTAAATATAATGTCTTCTAAACTTCATGGAAGGAAGCTTAAGAATATTGAAGTTATTATATCCACATGGTGCATAGTTCTGCAATCTTCAGTTCATAAACAACCAAGTACTTCAGCAGAAAGATTGTTGTTCTTTACAATTACGTACACTAGTCTAGTCGTGACAACTGTATATTTAGGAGGAATTGTGAACTTTATGACAAGCCCACAATCAGAAGCAGATTTGAACACAATTCAAGATGTTGTAACTTCAAAGTTACCAGTTACAAGTATTCCGTATGATGAAAATGCAATGAAATACTCAGCAAACCCTACTGTAAAATTACTTTACAAGAATTACAAACAATTAACAACAGGAAACGGTCAGGAAGAAGTTCACAGAGTTGGTTATGAACGTGATGTTGCTTTTATTGCTATATTATCAGTGTTAGAATATATTTCCAACAATATTCTCGTATCACCTGAAGGAGAACCTCTGACTCACATAGTAGAAGAAAAAATTACGTCTCAGTTTGGAGCCTTTCCTTTGCCCAAAGGTTCTCCTTTAACGCCAAGAATAAATCAACTTACCAGTAGGCTTTTGGAAGGAGGGTTTGTCGAGAAGTGGTACGCGAATGCCGTTAATAAACATAAAGTGTTCCGAAATCTTGAAAATCACGATCATGTTGTAATTGTCTCTAAATCATGTTTTCCCTATATTCATCGCTTTGTGTGTTGGGTTGCTTCTTAGCTGTTTGGTATTTTTTCTTGAAATGATCTCTGTTTGGAGCAGGAAAATATTTGAATTAACTTCAAAAATATGTCATACTTTTAAATTTTGTAAGGTTAAACTTAAATTTAACATCAAGTTAAGGTAAGTTGAAATGTAATCGGTATCATTGTGTTACAAGTGTCGTATCGTAATTTTCCACTGAAAGAAACCCGTGAACTTTCAATTTCAAAATACTCTTGCGATTGTGCGTAAAATGAACACAATTTCTTTTTCATATTGACTTATCAATATACATATACCTGTAAATGGAGTATTAATATTCCCTTATTTTTCGTAGGTTAAATCAAGTATCCACAGTTTATTGGCTAAAGAATAGTAATTCCTTTCGAATGCTGTTGTAGGTTATAGCCAGGGACGTACGCATGGGGTGGGTAGTGGGGATCCGGAACCCCCAAATCCAGACTTTTTTGAAAATTTAGTCTAATTTTAGGGGCAATTTTACAATTTTTAATATAATTTAGCCTGAAATTGTGTTTGTACCCCCCCCCCCGAAAAGCTTTGGGTCCGTCCCGAAAGAAGTTCCTGCGTACGACCCTGGTTATAGCACAGTAGAAGCTTTTCCTTCTGTAGTCTTTGACAGCACAAGATACTAAAACAGTTCATCTTCCAAGCACTTAAAATCAGATATCACAATATATATATATTTCTTTTTTGGATTCAAGTAATTTATGTTTTGGGAAGGTTTTTGGATACTAAAGACAGTATTGCAAAAAGGCTCTGAAACATTAGTTTCTGAAAATTAGATTCTTACAGAAATATAATATTTAATTTTATTGAATTTCTTCTTATCAGAAACATTAAGAATAATGAACAGGTGATTGTAATCTGTGATTAGCAGATGAATACAAGTATTGATATCAAGTGTTTCTTGTTCTTTCTTCCTTTCCTCCAAACAGTGCTATGCAGAAGTATCGGAAGTACAAATTTGTATTATAGAACGGCTATGTCCATTTCCTTGTCGACAGGTATCAGAATAAAAATGATCTCAAGAGAGATAACAAGAAGCATTTTATATTAATCGATTCAGTCTCTAAACAATAGGCTCCATCTCATCCATTACTCTCTATTCAAGCCGGAAGTGGTAGAAGTTAACCATACCAGGTTTCAACGTCACAGAAAAAATAGCAGATACCGAAAGTTTCTTGGAATCGATTTGGAGTCTCAACAGAACATATCATTTCACCCGGTTTTAACATTAATCGCCGAAGATTATAAGCACAACTTTACTAAAATCGGAAGTAGTAGAAATTTATTACTACTACCGGTTTCAATGTTGATTTTCCATAGAGTACGAGTAGTACTACTGCCGGTTTCAATCTTGATTTACAAAGAGCAAAACCGATATTACTGCCGGTTTCAATATTGGTTTCCATAGATCAAGAGCGAGATTATCAGTGAGGATATAGACGAAATCAATCAACTATCGACCAAATTTTTATCATTCGCCAAATACTCGAAAAAACAGTGGGAATACAATACCCCGGTACATCAACTATTTATTGATTTTAGAAAGGCGTACGACTCGGTTAGGAGAGAAACATTATACAACGTTCTTACAGAACTTGGAATACCGAGAAAGCTAATTAGATTAATTAAGATATGTTTAAATGAATCCTAAAATAAAGTCCGGTTAGGAAAGTTTTTGTCCACGAGCTTTCACGTCGAAAATGGCCTGAAACAAGGAGATGCGTTGTCGCCATTATTATTTAACTTCGTTCTGGAATACGCTATAAGGAAAATCAAAGTTAGCAACCAGGGCCTAGAGTTGAACGGTATTCACCAGATTATGGCATATGCTGATGATGTAAATTTAATAGGGGATGATAGGAGAACAATAGAAAGAAATGCAGAGATCTTATTAAACGCTTGCAGGGACAAGGGTTTAGAAGTAAATGCAGAGAAAACTAAATACATGGAAGTGCGTCAGGACCGGAATACAGCAAATTATGGATGCGTTAAAATATTAAATAATACTTTTGATAAAGTGGATAGTTTCAAATATCTAGGATCAATATTAACAGAGGAAAATCATATTTACGGAGAAATTAAATGTCGACTAAAAGCAGGGAATTCGTGTTCCTATTCGGTTCAAAATCTCTTGTCGTCGCGAATTCTGTCGAGGAATTTGAAGCTTAAAATATACGAAACGATAATCATGCCTGTTGTTCTGTATGGCTGCGAAACATGGTCACTTACTCTGAGGGAAGAACATAGACTGAAAGTATTTGAGAACAAGATCCTGAGACGAATATTCGGACCCAAGAGGAACGGGAATGGGGAATGGCGGAAACTTCATAACGAGGAACTACATAATTTATATGGCTTACCCAACATTGTTAGGGTCGTCAAGTCTAGGAGGCTTAGGTGGGCAGGTCATGTAGCTAGAATGGAAGAAAGTAGAAACGCTTTCAAAGTCTTGACTGGAAGACCAATCGGAAAACGACCATTAGGAAGACCTAGGCGCAGATGGGAGGACAATATTAATGTGGATCTCTCAGAGATTGGAATACAAAGTAGAAACTGGATTCAGTTGGCTAAGGATAGAAGTCAGTGGAGAGCTTTTGTGAACGCGGCATTGAACCTCCGTGTTCCATAGGCCATAGAGTTAGTTAGTTATAGATCAAGAGCGATACTACTGACGGTTTTAATGTTGATTTACACAGAGCAAGAACGGTAAGAGGCAGTGAAAAGGTTTTCTTTGAATCAATTTACCGTTCCAATAATAGGTTCCATGCCTTTTATTAACTTTCTTTTCAAGCCAGAAGTGCTGGAAATAAAAAAAAAAAAGTTCCGGTTTCCACATTGATCGCCACAGAACAAGAAACAGTAACAGAGAGCGACAAAATGTTTAGTGTTCAAGGAAAGATACTATCTTGAGTAGCATCTCTCTAGTAAAACGAAAAGTGGTAAAAAAATTTACTACTACGTCAATGTTGATTGCCATAGAACAGAAAACTTAATAGATAACTTTTCTCTTTAATCGATTCAGCGTCTGAAGAAAAGGTACCATCTTCACCTGTATCACGCTACTAGAAACGATAGTGGTATAACGGTAAATTTACTTTACTACTACTATCAGTTTCGATGTTGAGCACCATACAATAAATAAAACACTAAGATGTAATGAGAAATATCTTTTTATACTAATTGAACTTCCCCTTTGAATTTTCTGCTTCCATGCCAACTCGAAGTGGTAGAAATATACGATTTCTGGTTTCATCACTAAATGATAAAAATAGAAAGAAGTAGATCTTTTAAAATTAATTCAGTACGACAAGAATAGGTTTTATTTCCGTCTTTATTACTTTATTGAAACCAAAAATGGTAGACGCTAACTACCATTTCGGATTCTAAGATTGAATCCCACGGAGCGTGAACGGTAAAAGGAGGCAAAAAAATAGTTTTTGCAATGGATTTTAAATCCCAAGAATGAGTTTCATATCAGTCCTGTTCGTCTACTGAAGTCACAAGAAGTAAGAACTAATACAACTTCCAGTTCTAATGTTGGTTCTTACATAGTAATACTAGTCCAGGAACTTTAGTCAAAAAATGGGTTCTTCTTCGGAAAAATTAGAAGCCAAGGTTTTTCTTCACAAACACATTCATTAGGTCATTCTAAATGACATATCAAAAGTCCCCGACCTTCTGATGTACGCTTCCCCTTTTTTCAGGCGATGGAAGTGGGGGATGAAAACGCAATTTAAAATACAACCAAATTCAGCTTATTTGCATGTTAACCTAAATATTCCGAATAAAAAAAATTACCGGGAACGCTTAGCACATTTGCTCGTAAATGTTTCACAGGTCCCAAAGAATATCGGGTCGGGTTTCGGAAATATGACGTCATCAAAATGACCGACACCAGAATTTGTAGTGTTTTGTGGGAATGGTTATAACTTCCCGCAGGATAGTGGTAAAACCGTCGTTTTTGTTTCAGATTGAAGATAATTAATTATCAAATGTAAGGAAAGAAACGTGCTGTCTGCATTGTTAATTTTTTTGGAGATACAATAACAAAAATAACTAGTTTTTGAGTACCTGGTTTTAAGTGTAAATACAAATAACTCAGTAATCATAAAATATTTCAAAATATATCTTCAAATAAAGGTTGTAGAACATTATAAAGCCTTTCCAACGGTATCTGTACTTGCATTTTTTTGTAACTAAAACCAACTAAAAGGGAGAGGTCCAACTGCACAATTATGGGACCAGTATTTAGATATGGTGTCAATCCGTAAAGACTTTATTGGGGCAGAGAGGATGGGTGACTGGAAGGCATATCTGTCTGCAGTGAAGAGGGTGATTCCGTATTTCCACGCCGCAGGACAGTTTTTGTACGCTAAAAGTGCCAACTTGTTTGTATATACAAGACATAGTAAAGTTGGAGAACATAATGGATGGAGAAATCTATAAAAAATTTACTGCAGACTTTTTCACTGTTAAGTAATCAGACATTTTTTTTAGTGGAACTCCAACAGATATGGTAATAGAACAGTCACTCATGAAGACTTCAAAAATACGAGAAGGCTTTGTGCCTGGAAGAAGTACAAAAGAGAATGTTTTAACTAAGTTTGTTGTTGGTTTGTTAAGTGAGAGCAACATTTCTGAAGGACTAGAAAACTTTTGTGGGATTTCGTTTGCAAGTGGAGAATAGCACGTAGATGCACGAGAATCTCGAACTAAGTTTGTTGTTGGTTTGTTAAGTGAGAGCAACATTTCTGAAGGACTAGAAAACTTTTGTGGGATTTCGTTTGCAAGTGGAGAATAGCACGTAGATGCACGAGAATCTCGAACTAAGTTTGTTGTTGGTTTGTTAAGTGAGAGCAACATTTCTGAAGGACTAGAAAACTTTTGTGGGATTTCGTTTGCAAGTGGAGAATAGCACGTAGATGCACGAGAATCTCGAACTAAGTTTGTTGTTGGTTTGTTAAGTGAGAGCAACATTTCTGAAGGACTAGAAAACTTTTGTGGGATTTCGCTTGCAAGTGGAGAATAGCACGTAGATGCACGAGAATCTCGAATCAAACGGGACCAAGAAGATGTTAGAAAAGTATCAGAGTGGTTCAGTGCCCACAACCCTTTCCCAAATATACAAGTGATCATGTATATAGCAACAAGGGTTACAAGAAGATAAATTGCTACGATGCACTGAACACTGGAGCAACCATGATGGAAAGAAAAGTTGGTGACAACTTTCATGACAAAATATTCTCGTACTGATAGGGTTCTTTCTCTTCAAACAGTGAACAGTCACCTTACGGTACATGATGTTACTGTGCCTGTCGATCCACTGCTGTTGTTTCAACGATTCAGCGTAATCAAAAGATCAGATGATGACCTTCGAGTATGTTTAAATTTCTAACTGGATCCTTACCCAATGGCTCTTTTTGATGCAACTAGAATGAGAAAAACGAAGAAATCATCCTTATTCAACATCTTCAACCCGATCGATGTTCATCCTGATCTCGAAAACGCGAACTACGTCGTTGATGGAGGGTTCCTTCTTCATCGAGTGGTGTGGCGTCAAAACGATTCTTTCATGGATATTTGTGATAAATATGTGGCATATATGGAATAACATTTCGGTGAAAACACTGTCATCGTATTTGATGGATATGGTAATCCTCAGAAAAATGTAAAAGGCATGGAGCAACTTCGACGGTGCTCGAAAGCAGCATCAAAAACAATTATATTTGATGGAAACATGGTTGCGACTACGAGCCAAGAAAACTTTCTCGCCAATGCAAACAACAAAAGTAGATTGATTGGTTTGCTCACTGATAAATTCTAGGCTGCCAATATTGATGTCAAACAAGCAGAGAATGATGCTGATGTCTTCATTGTAGAAACCGCACTCACGATATCAAAAATTAATTCTAATTCTACAGTTATTGTTGGTGAGGATATTCATTTGTTAGTAATCATGACAGCTCGATCTCCGCCGAATTTAGATTTTTTTTCTTGAAGCCAGGAAAAGGAAAGACAGAGCAGAAGATTTACTCATCATGTAGTTTAGAAGGTGCATTCAAAAATCACATTTTATTTCTACATGCTTTTTTAGGCTGTGATGGAACATCTGCCATTTATCAGAAGGGGAAATCAGCTTGTTTGAAATTATTACAAAAACGTCAAGATTTAAAACATGTAGAAATTTTTAATCGAAGTAATGTTTCCCATCCAGAAATAACTGAAAATGGCATACAGTTTTTTGGGGGGGTTTATACGGTGCATCTGCAAATGACATTTCACTAAATGATTACCGTTATCATTATTTCACCAAATCCGTGAAGAGAAATAAGTCTGTCGATTTAAAAGCCATACCACCGACTTCAGCTGCAGCACAACATTTGTTTCGGGTTTATTACCACGTACAAACATGGCTCGGAAACCAACTAAATCCTGAGGAGAGGGGTTGGGTTATGAAAGACAATTTGTTAGTACCAATTCGATCAACGCAGCCACCTGCTCCACCGTCCCTTTAAAATGATTTTCTGTTCATGATTTAAAGGATGCGGCAATGTGTGAGGATGCCGAAAGCTGGTTCTGTTCTGCTCTCTTGCTTGTGCAAATTGTCACGGACAATACTGTTTGAATGTCACTGCAACGGAAGAAATCTCTGAACGGGAAATATTCATGAACGCCGAAGAAATAGAGGCCGAATACTTATTGAGTTCCTTTGCTGATTGATAAGTAATAATTGTAATTATAGCATATCCCAAACCAGGTGGACATGTTATAATTACAATTATTATTTATCAATCAGCAAAGGAACTCAATAAGTAAACCATTTCAGGTAAGTTGAATAGTTTACATTTCTTATTCATTATTACTCTGAATTTTACATTTCTCATTCTACAAACGATAAGAATCTATCGCCGAACGTTGTAAATCCTCATTTTTGTATCTGTGTCTGGGGTGTGTATGACTTACGAATTCTAATGCGATATTGAATCTTATATCCGATTGTCTTTACAAGAGTCGGTCTATTAAATAAAACAACAGACCTTCCTTACATTTCAAAATACAAAAAAAATGTAGGCACAGGTACCGTTGGAAAGGCTTTATAATGCCCTACAACCATTGTTTGAAGACATATTTTGAAATATTTTATGATTACTGAGTTATTTGCATTTACACTTAAAACCAGGTACTCAAAAACTATTTATTTTTGTTATTGTATCTCGAAAGAAATTAACAATGCAGATAGCAAGTTTCATTCCGTACGTTTGGTAATTAATTATCTTCAATCTGAAACAAAACCGACGGTTTTACCACTATTCTGTGGAAAGTTATAACCACACCCACAAAACACTACAAATTCTGGTGTCCGCCATTTTGATGACATCATATTTCCGAAACCCGACCCGATATTCTTTGGGACTTCCTGTGAAAAATTTACGAGCGAATGTGCTAAGCGTTCCCGGTATTTTTTTTATTCGGAATATTTTGGTTAATATGCCAATAAGCTGAATTTGATTGTATTTTAAATTGCGTTTTCCTCCCCCACTTCCATCGCCTGAAAAAAGTGGAAGCGTACATCAGAAAGTTGGGGACTTTTGATATGTCATTTAGAATGACCTAATGAGCATTTTTGTGAAGAAAAACCTTGGCTTCTAATTTTTCCGAAGGAAAATGCTAAAGTTCCTGGACTATACGAGGGTAAGTCAAAAATTATCCGCAGTGTAGCTCTAACTTTTCGTACGTTGTTCGTCCTGACCTCTGTCCTCGTTTATTTTATTTTTATGATATTGTGGTCCTGTCAATGGCGTAGTAATAAGGTAGTCCGGGTAGGCACTGCTTACGGTAACAGAGAGTTTCGATATATTAGTGGCGCCCCAGGTTTTTAATTAAAAAAACAAGCAAATTATACAAATAGAGCCCCAAGCTTTCGCGGTCTTAATTTTTGAACATGGCAAGACTAAAATTCCTTGCTCACTCCACTAGCAGTTTATTACATTTGCGCAACAAATTATTGGCATTACTGTAAATTCGCCGAGGTTACAGCACTGTGTGATTAAGAAATTAATCCTCCTGCATTAATACAATATCAGTCCTATATTACATGTACTAAGCTTATTCACTTTAAAGTTCCCCTGCGCAAAAGGCTTCAACAATAACGAAAATTCTATGATCTATAAGATCTGGATAAGGTGGTGCCATGATTAGGAGGCACAGCGCAATTGCCACGTACCGTAGGTACACAGAATCAAGCACAAGTACCAAGGGTCGGGCAAACCGGGCAACTGCTATGTGCGTCAACGCCAGGGGCCGCCCAAACGACCACCCCAAAATAAATTTTCTAATATCACTGTAGCAAAATGTTAAATATAGGCTAGGACTAGGTGACACAGCACAAAGACACTTTGACCGGAAGAAAATTTTGCTCATGAATTGGACACCTCTGATCTCATAAAAGAATTTGTAGAAGCAAAAGTGAGAAAGAAACACTTCTGATTATTTATACAATTTGTCGATTTAAAAAATTGAAAATATTTACAAAAAATGCTTATAAGCGGTTTAACAAGATTTTATTATTTATTTTATAATTATGTAAAATTGTAACATACTATGTAGATATATTCATTTGAAATCCTTTTGGTAATATTGGTTGATACATTACTGTTTATTTACATTACGCTGCAAAAAAAGTCCGAATTTCACATGAGTATATTTTTAATGAACATGACACTCTCTCCAGTTTACTTTCAAATGACATACTACCACAACGATATAAAAAGAAAAATGGTCTATACCCTTCCCTCTGATAATTTTCGATTTATTGTCGTTTCTGCGCGTACGCATAAATTATATATGATCATTTATGGGGCCTATTCGATGGATGAGGGGCCGCCACTAGGGATTTTGTCTAGGACCGCCAAAGATGATTATTATGCCACTGGGTCATGCTACGAAAGTTTGATCCTAATTTCTCCATTTGTTTTCCTTTTCTTACAGATAGATCATGGCCGCTCCATTAGAAGTTTGCACCAAAGAGGAACAAAGAGCACTGATCCGGTTTTTGGGGTCTGAAGGTGTGTTAGGGGCCGCAATTCCTCAAAGACTTTCGGCACAATACGAGAACAGTGTCTTCGAGCAACAGAGTGTCTACGAATGGATTGAAAATTTTAAAAATGATCTCACAAGTGCTACGCACAAACGCACGAGGAAGGAGCTGAACGACCACAAATGATAACAACAATTTTTCAATTTATTGTTATTCATAAAAATGCTTAGACTCTCCATCCTTAAACGAATTTTCCAAATTGTTCTTAAATGAGATGTCCCAAATCTCGCTCTTGCATCCAAAAATCACCCCACTTCATAAATATTGTTAACTTACCCGGAAATGTGTTTCCGTAGAGTCATCCTAAACTAGTTTTCGTAAAGTCAAGACTGCTGATAATTATTTGTCGGTCCCCATCACCTGTTCCATCCATCTTAGATTACTTATTCATGGAAATGCCACGCAGAAACAAAACAAAACTACCTGCGCCCATGCGTACAACTAAAACTGTCTTTCTTGTTCTTTAATTTGAGCCTAAAAATAACTTTGTACATCCCATCTAACTGATAATATAAAGAAAGTAATATATTGTATTCCTTTATGTACACCCGGTACAATATTAATAAACAAATATTAAGATTATTTCTAAACAGATAATTGGAAGTTGTTTGTAACGGGTCGTTACAGCTGGTGAGCTATAGATTTGTGAACTCTCTCGTTATGCAGTTTTTTTTAATTGCTTGATTATTTTGCCTGTTTTTGCGACATACAAAACTTTGTATATATTTCTCAAAAATTTGTTTTCGCGAACCCTCAGACTCCCTATTTCTCTGCATGACAGTGATCAACTTTCATATCCTTACAGAACGACAGATAGAACTATGCTTTAGTAATTACCTAGGTATTTACGTTTAAATTCTTTGGGTCTTATGCAGAGTCGTTCTGACGCGTTATTAGTGCCATACTAAAGAGTCCGACTAACATGTTTCCTGCAGCAGTCAGGCTTTTAGTATGATGCTAATCATACGTCGAAACGACTCTGCATAAGGCACTTTGATTTTAACAGTGATAATGAAAAGATTTCTCGATGTACAAAATATATATTCTACCGCAAAAACGTTTCCTTTGCTTCTTCGATTTAACCGTCCTTGTTAGCAATGCATGAAGTATTAAAATATATCCACCTGTTCTACTTTATTAGCAGTATTGATTCCGACGTTTGCGTGGATACTATCATGCCTCGTTACCTTGTCCTTCGTGTTGGTTACATTTATTTTGAGATCGATTTCTGTAAATGTCGCCAGATTTACTTGCAATAACTCTTTCAAACCACCTCCTATCACCTAGCAATCTGATTTTAAAAACCACTTCCTATCCGTCTATTTAATAGTAGTCCTCTGTTGCCGTCTTTAATTTTCGTAATCGCATAGTCTAAAGCAAGTGTAGAGTAAACATAATTTGACATAACGTTGACTTATCTAAATATTATACATCCCGAGAAAATCAAAGGGCTTCTTTACTTTTTGCATGTTACTTTTTTACTTCAGTAATATATTGACCTGTTTGGAAAAATCCAAATTCTGCCACGACGTTATACAATTTATCATTTTTAACTAAACCACAGACTATTATATTAAGGCCTTCCAATAGTTGGTGAATGGTTCTAGTAGTACAGCTTATTATTCGGTCAATTGTTGACGTTGAATAGATTGGTTAAAGATTTGTAAAGCCCTAGCCTAGCATCCAAGAGTGACATTGGTTGACACTAGCGTTTGGTTTTATATTTAGATATCTCTTTTTTTTTTTTTTTTTTTTTGGTTCTGGTATGTTTTTTTTAAAATATATACGTACATATACGAGGGCGGAGTGAAAAGTTCTCGGCCTGACAATGAACGACTGCGAAATTCAGTTCAAAAATGATTTTATTTTTCGACATAATCTCCCTTAACTTCAATACACTTGGTCCAGCGTTTCCCCAACATCAGTATTCCTTCCTGGAATTGATAGTCTGGAAGGTTGTGAAAATAGTCATCCACGACTCTCTCAACTTCTTCATTCGATGTTAAGGGCTTCCCAGGAAGAAACTTATTCAAATTTGGGAACAGATAGAAGTCCAATGGTGCCAAATCAGGAGAACATGGGAATGGCCGAGCATATCCTACCGCAAATCCCTCACTTTTCCCATCGCCAACGCACCTTGTACACAAGGGTGTTGTCCTGCTGAAAAATGATTTTCTTCTTCTTCAAGCCAGACCTTTTCTAACGAATTTTTACATCCAGCTGCTCAAGAATGTTGGAGTAATATTCGCCTGTAATTGTTCTCCCTTTTGCAAGGTAATCAATTAACATGATCCCTTTCGCATCCCAAAACACACAGGCCATGACCTTCTCGGCCGATACTATCGTCTTCGCTTTCTTTGGCACTGCACCACCGGCTTCCACCCACTGCTTGGACTGCTGCTTCATTTCTGGCGTGTAGTGGTGAAACCATGTCTCATCTATTGTAACAAATCGACGCACAAAATCAGTCGAATCCCTTTTGAATCGGTCCAAAGATTGCTGCGAAAATGTTTTCGCATTTGCTTTTGATCGGCAATCAGCAAATGCGACACCCATCTTGCGCAGAGCTTTCACATCCCTAGTTCTTTGTGCAAGATGTTTCGCACCCGTTCCTCCGATATCCCCACATTCTCAGCTATCTCACGCACCTTCACTCGCATGTTGTCTAACACGGTATCATGCACTTTTTCGTATCGTTTCCGGTGTGGTTGCGGTTTTCGGCCTTCTTTCACGTGGGTCATCTTCGAGGGATGTTCGACCACGTTTAAATTCAGTTGCCCACCTTTTACCGGTTGACATGGAAGGAGCAGAGTCCCCATAAACTTTTGTTAACTTCGGGTGAATTTACGGATTAATCCATCCAAAACGAAAATTTTGATTACCACACGATATTCAAGTTTATCCATTTTCACAACTAACACGCAAGACGTCTAACTGCAACAATGCTTGCACACAAACTACTTGAGAGAACAAGTTAACACTTTTTATACGAACAACTGAAAAGCGCCCCCAGGCAAGAATAATACAATTTGCTGACTGGAGTGCCATCCCCGGGTCACGCCGAGATCTTTTCACACACATATATATAAGAAAAAGCGACAATGTTGTTGCAAAGTTGTAATTATAGAAACATTACACCAATTACACTGCCCAGGCGGTGATTTCAAATCAGTGGCGAAGAGTGGTAAGAGGCCCTGAGGCCCGGCCTACCCATTTACTTTCAGAAATTAAAATTTATAATTAATTCATTTTCTTTGCACAGAACATGATATTTTCTAAGTAGGAAAAAATGTTCGATAAAGAAATCGTGGTTGGCACCACTGCTGGGAGGCTCACCGAGCAGTGTTTCAGGCGACAGTAGAACTACCGCCAAGCTACTCAGAAAATCCCTCGAGAGAACGTGTTGGAAATGGCGTTTTCTTCACCAGTGTATAAAATGCGAAAGAGACCGGCCTCAGCGCTTATCGACTTTCGTTTCTACCTACTAGTTCCTCTCGAGACCTTCGATTTCGATTCGATATATCAAACAAATAAAGAGCAAGATAACGTGGGCTCAATTCCATTCCAACTATGCTTAATTTTGCGTACTCTAACGCAACGCAAAAACTGGAACAAGAACTTCTAAAGACGCTACGCCTATTAACGCAAACTAATGCCTTTTTATTCCCTTGCGTTGGCGCAAACCTGTACGAAATCACACTCGTTGAGTTAATTAGAAAGATTGTATGTTTTTGAGATATTGTGAGTGACTTTTTCCGTACATTTGCAAAAGTGAATGAGAGAAAATGTCAATAAGTGGAGAATATGAATATGCGTAATATAATTCCTATTAAAGAACCTTCTATGTCAGTGGTCTTTTGAAAATTAATGTGTTATTAAGGAACGCATTGGTACAAATATATATATTTGTAGTTGTTGAAATAAAGAGCAGCGTATAAAAATATTTAAGTCTGATTCTGTTTTTAAAGGGGAATTAAGTGACACACAAAATATCTTGATTGAATGCTTGTCATGTGTTTTGAACAATATAATTAAAGACAAAATTTTAAAAGCAGAGTTTGTTTCAGTACATGTAGACTAAACAACATATGTTTCTTGTGAAGCGCAGATAATGTGATAGTCCATCTTCCCCACCCGATCACGCCAATTAAAACAATTAAATTGCATTATGGCGAATTAAGATCGTCTATGAGTCAGATACGTCAATTTTATTATGAAAATTGAGATCTGGATCGAGTAAGTGCTGTCGATGAGCTACAATTGCATTAACACATTTGAAGATAATACATTTGAAGATAATAGCCAAGCATTGAATTAAGTTAACATAACCTGACCTAACATTTCCTAACAAACATTTGAAAATAATGAATAAACATTGTAAGCTGATCTAACATGTTTAACCTATATTTGAAAATAATGGCTAAACATTGAGCTAACGCAACTTAACTTAACCTACACTACTCTACCGTACCTACCGTATGTTACCCTAATCTTCTAGTATAAATGATATAGGTAACTAGAACTTTCATCTGCACCTTAAGAAACGATAAAAAAAGGAAGAAAAAGGTGAAGATTTTTCGAAATGGCCCATAATATAATAAATATAGAGAGCAATTGAATAGGACTAGCTCGGGAGAGTAATGCTTCCGAAAGTAGGAACGAAATGCACAGTTTTTTTTTCTCTCCTCTTTCGAGGAATTAAGATTTAAGGCACAGATCTTATCTCATCCCGGTTTGCCTATGTCCTGCTATTTTGATTAATTGTTCCTGTAATAAAGTCTTGAGTCGAAAACTTCTTGTTCAAACACTGGATTCTTCTTGTAACTAAAATCAAAATAACAAACACAAGATCAAACGTAAAGATTATGAAGGATATATATATATAATTTTTTTTTTTTTGAGAAATTTTGAATTCCAGTATGCTTTGTAATCTGTCATCAAACTGTTTGAAAAATATATTATTAAACTTTTTTTTATATGTTTAAATTGTTTTGTTGTAGAAATTGCAAAAAGATATGTAAAAACTCTTGATTTATGCTTGTTAAAATAAAATTAATATTAACTGGTATTGTATGAAAATATTTAACAATTTGTTCCATAAATTTGTCTCGATTTTTGTTGAATAATTCGCATTGAAATATCAAGTGATTAATTGTTCCAATGGATTTACCACACCAGCAGGTATCTGAATCTCTACATTTAATCTGCCACAGTTTTCTGGGAGTTAACGTAGTATGTAAAAGTAACCTAAGTAGTATTATAGTTTTTGATCTTGTCCAAGAATTTATGATTGTTGAGATTGGGCGCGTGTGACATTCTGTTATTTTCCAATAATTCTGTCCTGGACCTGTTTCACTCTTCTTTCTCCATGCCAAAATTTGTTGGTGTTGATATTCCTTGATTAAATGTTTAAAGTTATGATGTGGTATTTTTATGTTAGTTGTTATTCCTGACGTAACTGCTTTCCGGGATAAGTCATCCACATATTCATTATATTTTATGCCAACATGTGCTTTAGTGTAAAATAATGTAATTTGATAATTTTGGCGTCGTAGAGTATCGTAACAGGATTTAATTAGCATAATATTCCATGTCGTTGTGGTTGTCCATTTGGGATTGTTAATTGCAGTTATTACACTTAAGGCATCAGTACATATGCATGCTATCTTTATCCTTAGTTGTTTAATTAAAATCATAGCTTGTCTTATTCCAAAAGCTTCCGCTTCAAAGATGGAGGTATTTTTTGGCAATTTGTATTGACGTTTTATTTCAAGTTGGGGAATTATGACTGCCACACCTACTGGTAATTTTTTTTGTTTTGAGAGATCTGTGAATAGTAAAATACAGTCTTTCGGAAGTTGCTCTTTATGATATAGCCAAATATTTTTATAAACAGGTAAATATTCTTTGTTATGAAGTTGAATATAATTTGGGATTATGGCTGGTATTTGAAGTAAGTTAATGTGATATTGAAACAGATATGGTGTGATAGTCGGAGCTTTAGATATGCACTTGCCAATAGGTCTGAGTACACTATATAAATGGTATATCCATGGCAATCTATCTAGATATGGTAGTTTCTTTTTGTTATTTATTAAAAATAGCTTCTCTAGTGCTTGACATGTGTTAGACGAAGATTTGCCCATTCTCGATAGCAAGTAATTTCCTGTTGATTTCAAGATTTGAAATTCGATGGGATACTTTAAAGAAGTGTCCAAAAGAGCATTTTTTGGACAGTAGGACGGCTGTGAAAAGATAATTCTGGTTGCCTGATATTGTAATTGTTGTAATTTGTTATAAAAGTAGGTTAAATTTTTGCTATAAAACATACTTCCATATAAAAGTTTTGCTATTAAAGTTTGGTTCAGAATTTTATTTACTAAGTATGGGTTAAGACCCCATTTTCTGGCACATAGACTTTTTAATATGTTTTGATATTTGTGAGTTTCATTAGTGATATATTGTAAATGATTTTTCCAGGTTAATTTTTGGTCCAAGGTTATTCCTAAATATTTAATTTTCGTCGTATATTTTAAATTATTATTCTGTATCTTAAGACTCGGGGTCTTTTTAATTCTGTTTTTGGTGAAGATTATGTAAGATGATTTTGACCAATTGATTTCTAGACCGTTCCTGAAACTCCATTCTTGTAAATTATATAGAATTTTACTAAGATGATTAATTCCTGATTCTACTGATGAATAAATATTCCAAATTAGAATATCATCTGCGTAACCTTGAACATTTATCTGTGATTGTAACATTAATAATAAATCTCTGAGATATATATTAAAAAGCAAAGGGCTAAGCTTGCTGCCTTGCAATAACCCTAATGAAGTGAATCTTACTTTAGTTATTATTTTTTGTAGTTTGATATATACTTGTCTATTGTATAGAAGATTATATATAATTCTAGTGAATTTGTTAGGAATTTTGACGTTAATCATTTTCTGAAGTAATATATCCAAAATTACTGAATCGTAAGCCTTTTGAAAATCAATACTGACTGCAATTAAAAATTGTTTTTGTTGGTAAGTACGCCATATATCTAAGATTAGAGGTCCTATTGCGTCATATGTACTACTATTTTTCCTGAAACCAGACATATTTATTGGAAGTAGATGATGATGTTCCACATACCACTGAAGTCTGTTCAAGACCATCTGTTCAAAGATTTTTAGACTACAGGAAAGTAGAGCAATGGGTCTATAACTTGTTGCCACATGGCATGGTTTGTTATGTTTTAACACTGGTACAATTAATGATTTTTTCAAGTATTTGGGATTATTCCAGTATCCCATATGTTATTATATGCATTAAGTAATATATGTTTACCTTCAGTAGAAAGTTGTTTATAATGCCAATATTGTATTCCTTCTACGCCAGGCGAAGATTTGTTCTTAACATTGTTCAAAACCAGATCTAGCTCTTTTAATGTAAAATGTGATTCAAGATTTGTATTATTTGAAGTATTTAAACTAACCTGTACTTTTGCATTGTACATATTCACCGAATCAGGCGCTAGTGAGCGATGAAAATCCTGTATCCATGAAAAATCATCGATATGCGTTGTATTCGAGTACGTAGAGAATTTATTTAGGTGTTGTTTAAAAAAAATCCAAATTATAGGTTTCGGTGTTTGAAACGAGAGTGAATTACAAAATGTTTCCCAGCTCTTTCTTTTAATTTTCTTGAGAATTTGAGTTGTACTTGCTTTAATTTTTACATAATGTAAATAATCTGATGCTAAGCGTGTTTGCCAAAATATGCGGAATGCTTGTTGTCGAAGATTGACTGCTTTTTGAGCTTCTATCGTCCACCATGGAGGTTTATTGCAATTTTTATTTTTTTGGATTTTTTTTACGACTGGTCTGTGAATATATATCAGTAGATTCGTGTTTAGTGATAGCTACTGTCTGAATTATTAAATTATTCAATTCATTTAAGTTGTCTGGTTTGACATCTTTTCGGGATAATAGACGTGAGAAATTTATACTGTATAGTGACCAATTGAGATTCGTTTCTATTCTGGAAAGTCTCTTGAATCCTTGAAGGTGTTGATCAGTTGTCATTTGATTAATTTGGTCAAATTTTCGTGAGAGAAGTGGATGAGTACTAGTTATAATGGGTAAGTGATCGCTACCAAACGCGTTGTGATACACTTTCCAAGAAGATTTTATGTAATGAGGTATTTTGCAAAGTGTTATGTCAGGAACACTAATCCCATCGACCGTAATTCTTGTGGCTGTTCCATCATTTAAAAGTAGATATTGAGAAGTGTGCAAAGCTTTAGAAAAATTTTTCCCCGCCTTATTTGGTTTTGTACTGCCAGTTAGAGTTGTTTGTGTATTAAAATCGCCAATAATATAGTCAAAGTTATTTTTATGAAATAATTCTGTCCAAAATTTAATACTAGGAATAGTGTCAGGAGGGATATACATATTTAAAAGTTTGACCGATTCTATTTCTACACCAAACATTTGAATATCCTGATATGTTGTAGACATTTGAATATGTATATTATTATATTTTATATTTTTATGAATACAAGTTGCTAATCCTCCATATCCATCTTCCCTCAAATGTTCTATGACGTTATAGTTCTGAATATTAATAGGGAAGTTTGGCTTGCCCCATGTTTCTTGTATAAAAATTACATGAGGGTGGAAGTTTTGAATGAGGTGCCTGATTGCATACTGTTTAGAAAAAATACTTTGTGTGTTCCACTGTAAAATAATTAAACTCCTCTTATTGTTACAATCCATTATCACTCTTAAAATAATTATTTGTTGGGAGAGGGATGGAACAGTGCACACTTTTTTTTTAATATTGTAGTGAGTCTATGAGACTATAGAATGGTTGTACTAATTGATCTATTGAATCTTTGGAGATATTACTGTTAACAGTAGTTATTACATTCCCCAAGAGTTGTTTTATTGCTATTTTAATTTTAGATACATTTTCTTTCGATATATTAATTTTCTGTAATCGTTGTTCTTGTGATTCTTGTGAAGGTTGGCTTGAACCGGATGTCCCAGTACGTGAATCCCATTCTGTATTAGTAAACTGTTTCCTTCCAGATCTTTCTTTATCTAATTTATTCATATCCCCTTGCTCTAGGCAGAATGGAGACTCATCTTTGGAAAAGTGTCCTTGTTCGGAACTAAAGTTACCTTGATCAAGACTAAAGTTGAATCTGTTATTTCTTGTTAAAGGATTAGGTTTGTAACTTTTGTCAGATTGAGAACTAGATACGTAGGTCTTTTGTATTGAGTTCTTAGAATTGTTTTCATTAAATATCGAAAATCTAGGAGATCTCGATTGTACGCTTATGTTCATATTGTCTGTGTTCCTTCTTTTCTTCCATGGTGGTGGAGCTGCTTCTAATTGAGCAGATGAAGAACTATTTACAGTGTATGATTTTTCGATTAGAACAGGTGAGTTTAAAGTATTGACTTTATTGATTACAGAGTTTGTTTTATTCGTAACATTGGGTCGTAAAACAGTGCTATATTGTAATGTGCCTTGGTTAGTCTTCGACCTCCTTAATTGATTATTGGCTTCGTTGAATGAAATATTTTGTTCAGCCATTAATTGCATTGTTTTCTTCTGTCTTGTTCTTTCTGTACAATCTTGAAAAAGTGCTCCGTGTGGTTCTCCACAGTGGAAACACTTAGGTGTTGAAGTACATGTCTGTGCATTATGTTCCAGTGAGCAATTATGGCAAAAATGCTTTGTCGACTTACACGTGCGTTCAGTATGTCCGTATCTTAAGCATAGTTTACATTGTCGAATAGCTGGTATGTATGGTTCTATTCTAATTCTTAGGAAGAAAATTTTAATATCAATTGGTAAAATTTGTGAGTTAAATGTTAATATTATAGTTGAAGTGGGGATTTTTTGACGTTCTTCATTTAATCTGTATATACGACGAATAGATACTATTGGAACATCACATTTAATTTCCTGTAGCAGTTCATCCATTTCCACCGTGGGGTCCACCTCTTTGGCTACTCCCATAGTGTATATTGCATGATTAGGAATATATGCAACCCAATTCTGTTCCTTTAGAATAGGATGGTCTAGAAATTTATTAGCAGATGTTCCTTTGTGGAAATGTACTTTTATTAGATTTTTACCTATTGTTTCGAAGTTTTTGATGTCTTCGATACCTGCTAAGTATAGTTTACGACTTATGGTCATGAGATGTTTTCGGCCCAGATCTTCTGTATTAGATTTAATGAAAACAAAATATGGACCCGTGTTATTACCATTATATTGATTTCGAATAGTAACATTAGCTTTGCTAGCATCATTTGAACTTGTTTGGTCCTGAGTAGAAATAATTGTTTGTGGGACTGGTGTTTTTTTAGTACTGTGCATTTTTGTATGTTGATTGCCATTTACATTAGGTACTTCATGTGTATTCTTGTTTTCTGATGCATTGCAATCATTCGTATTAATAACTATTTCCATAACATTACTATCCTCCATGTTAACTAATGCTTATATTGTGTTACAAGATATTATGAAATGTTTCCACGAAAGAAATTACAATTAAATTATGAATATTTAATTTCGAATAATTAATTATTTTTCACCTCTTTTTAACACCACAATTGCACTAATAAATTAATTAAGATAAAAAATTAAATAAATTGGTAAGATCTCACCAGGTACTGTTCCTAGGAGATTGAAGAGTTTATTTCTTCTTTTTAAATTGTAGAACACTGATTAAGTGTTTTATTATCACTAAAGACAGTTTAGTTCACTAAATTATGTTCACTAAAAGATTACAGAAGGTAATTGCGATTTATACACATATCACTTAATCCATTTTTCCTTTTATTCTAACACTCCTTTCCGTATACGACCATTTTCTCCAAGCTGAAATGCACAGTTCTGATTGGTTGGCGTTATCCATTTCTTGCCATGTAATATTCAAATAGCAGAAAAACAAACGCTTGCTTCTGTTGGCCCTCGTGGCCTAACTTACTAGCGCTATGTGCTAGTAACGAATATCGCTTTTGGCGTGGGTTGAAACCCGGCCCGAGGAAAGTTTTTTATATATTTTTTTTATATTTTTGATAACACTTTTTTATTAAAATAAGCTGAAAATATTACTCAAAAAAGTGATTTACTTATTTTTGTGCAGATAAGTAGTAGTAGTAGGAGGAGGAGGAGGAGGAGAAGTAGGAACTGGTTAGAAGCCCCGCATGGGTCGTTTTGTTCTACCTGTCCCCCATGATGTAAATTTTGTGACCAACTTAAAACAGCTGGATAGGATAGCGCGTAAAACAGCTGGCTAGAGTAGCGCGCGAAGAAAACGCACTAGCGGGAGCGTTACTCTCCCGAGTGGGTCGTAATTGAATTAGTACAAAAATTGGATAAAAATATCTTTTGTAGGCTGTGCAGATGATTTAGTATTTGATTACAGCAAGGGTATCTTAAATAAAGGAAAGATTGGTTTAATACACTCTCGACATATAATAGACAACTGGTGCATACAACAAGCTCTAATCATAAACATTTTTCACGGTCATTATATATCTCGATGAAGGGAACGCAATGGTACTGTGAATTTTAGATCCAACTTTTAAAACCTCAGATAATCGCACTTTTTGGTACTTCCATGTTCACTTGAGAAGCGTTGTAGCTTCAAAAGATTTTTCACGGTTACTTTCAGGACACGGTTTCAAATAGGAAAAATAATTTACAATTTATTATGAAAGGGAGGGATATGTTTCCCTCCCTCTTACAATATTTGTGTCAACTGTGTTATGAAACACTGTGGGCCTGTTCACAATCACTTCACACACTTTCAGCACAAGCAGTTAGTCAATAAATTCTCTTTCCTTAATAGCAGTTAGTCAATAAATTCAATGATGCTTTCCCATGTCTGTAACAGCAATCCTGAAACAAGGGAATGAAAATAACATGTATCAACGTTCCCAATATAAATTTAGAAACATCCATAATGACTAACAAGAATAATGACCTATATTGATTACTGTTCGGAAACGTAATACCTGTCTAAATACTAGAGATGGCCAGAACCGGTTCCTGGTGGAACCGGTTTTCGGGTCTGAACGGATCCGGTTCTTGAAGATCCGGTTCCGGAACCGGTTTTTCGGATCCAGGCCTGGAACCGGTTCTTCGGATCCAGATCTAGAACCGGTTCTTCGGATCCAGGTCTAGAACCGGTTCTTCGGATCCAGGTCTGGAACCGGTTCTTCGAATCCAGGTCTGGAACCGGTTCTGAAAATGGAACCGGTTCTGAAAATAGAACCGGTTCCTCGCGGAACCGGTTCCGCTGGAACCGAAACTTTGTTACCATCCCTACGCTAAACGCGAGCTGCTGGCAAGCTGTGAACAGAATGCTAGATGAAATGGTGGAAGCGACAGGAAGGCGCCAGGCGGCGGGAGCTTGTCTCATTTGGCTAAATAAAGTGGGTAACTGGCAAACTCATTGGCTAAACAGGCAAACTGACCAACTCATTTCGCTAAACACCCACTGGTGGACCAAATTTTTTTTCTGGGGGCACAAGCGGGTCTGGGCGGGAAAGGCACAAGTGCATGGTCCTCTTTGCATTATTTTTGAAGGTGAACATTGTGCTTCCTTTACGGGTCTTTGGGGGCTTTCAGATCCAGGTCTGGAACCGGTTCCTAAGATCCGGTTCTGGAACCGGATTTTCAGATCCAGATCTGGAACCGGTTCCTAAGATCCGGTTCTGGAACCGGGTTTTCAGATCCAGATCTGGAACCGGTTCTTAAGATCCGGTTCTGGAACCGGGTTTTCGGATCCAGGTCTGGAACCGGTTCTGAAAACCGGATCTCCGAGAACCGGTTCTTCGCGGAACCGGTTGCGCCGGAACCGGAACTTTATGGCCATCCCTACTAAATACCTCTAAAGGTGGATAATTGTGTAAATTCAAATAAATACATAAAAAATGAAGTTGAATATAAATTCCGTTCATGCTGCAGGTAAATAGCTACTGGCAAATGGCTATCGATTGCTTACAAAAATCCTCCTTGTGAGGTATAAACAAGACTATTTGATTATTGCATTAATTTATTAGGAATCAGGCAATTCGGTTTGTCCGTGCCAACCTTTCGCAGTTTACTGCAAATAATTAATTTTATTCGTAAACAACTTTTGCAAAATACAATTTTAGTGATTTGGCCGACTTGACTTCATAGTCACGGCCTAAGGCTAGTTTTAGACGGAAGCATTTATCGTAGCATTTCTCGTAGCAAAAATCGTATCATCGATATCCTACCGTGTAAAGTAGCAAATGCTATAGCATTTCCCATGCCATGGCATATCCTATGGCATTTCTTGTCGATAGAACTTGCTCTATTTCGTAGCATTTTCCCCAGCATTTCTGCTCCGATTGTAGCGCCGTGGTGTGTTAAAAGGAAGCGAAAGATTTTTTGTCAAATATCCATGCTCTCTGTTTTGTGTGGGAAATTGAATTATAGTAAAGAAAAATGAGTTGGAGTAGGGATACTATTATTATGTTGATTAAAAAAATATGAGGAACATCCTTGTTTGTACAAAGTTAAAAGCGTGCAGTTTCACTATACGGATCCACACAGAAATTCATTTAAAAAAAATACTTTTCGTTTCATTTATTGTACCTTCAGCAATCATTTCTGAGGTGTGCTCTTGCATTCTCCGGTGCAGGGTCACTTTAACAGGTGGCAACGTGTAGTTTTACTATATGGATCTATAGTATAAGGAAAAGGAGTAGGAGGAGGAGGAGTAAGTAGTGGTAGGTGTAGTAGTAGTAGTAGTAGTAGTAAGAGTAATAGTAGTAGAACTAAGTAGTAGTAAGAGTAGAAGTAGGAGTACTTAGTAATAGTAACAGTAGCAGTAGCTGTAGTAATAGTAAGAATAGTAGTAGTAGCAGTAGTAGGAGTAGGAACGGATAGTAGTAGTAGTTGGAATAGGAGTAGGAGTAGTAGTGGTAGTAGTAGTAGTAGCAGTAATGGGAACGGGTTAGAAGCCCCGAAAGGGTTGGTTGGGTTCTGTTCTCGATGCAAAATGGGGAAATTACAGACTTTCCAAAATTTTATGGCAGCTTATTGAAGATTACTTGCATTTCAGGTTCGACTTTAATTTCTATATTTCCACGTAAATACGCATCTCATATGTAAGTGCACACCATATTTCCATTATTTATACACTACTCTATTAAAATATTAGAATTTTCTTCTGTAAATTTTAAAATCTATGGATCTGAATAGTATAACTGCACCGTTAAAAGCCCTTTGTATCATAATAAGATATGCGAAAAAGGGTTTTAGAAGAAATAGTGACTGAAATATCTGTTTTTAGTTTTGAAGCCATAATTGCGCTCTTCTCCAGTGATTTGTTTGCTACGTCACCACAAAATACTTATCAAAATGCTACCGTATAAAAGCACAATATACTTTTGATGCCATAGAATATTATACGAGATTTTTGGCAGCACATCTGCTACGAGAAATGCTACGATAAATGCTTTCGTCTAAAACTGGCCTTAGTGTTATTTGATTCCTAGTGTATCTTACGTTAAGTTAAGGCTATCGATCTCAACCGAAATATACATATGGTCAATATCGTGCAATGTTTGGTTTATGTTGAATTTTGAATCGGATCCCATTGAGTGCCCAAAATGCAACTTTGTGGTGTTTTAGTACATATATGAAACTATAATGTGGACAATTATGAACAAATTCACAGGGACATTTCTGTGCAAAATTCAAATTTTACTTTGAATTTTTAAGGTACTATTTTTATTGTAGAGGTTTTTCCAATGTAGGTCAACTTGTAGAGCAATCTTTAAGCATTTCAATGGTGTTTGTTCCATGTCTCTAGTTCACATGTTAACCATTTTATGACAATTTTTGTTGATCACTGTAACGGAAAAAGTGCCCTTTTTTGAAATTCTTGAACACCCTATGTGGACACTTTCAGGAGGAGAGAGGTAATATTTGGGATTTTTTCATCTCCCACTGTAATAAAGCTGTGCTTAAATTTTTATAAAAATATAATATGGTCAGGTCAGATCTTGCTACTTCATTGGTTGATTTCACATGCAATGTCCCAAACACTACTTTGTACTCAAGCATTTGGCAGTATCACATTGACCAGCTAGAAAAAGAAACAACTTTAATTTTTGTAGATGCATCCACAGTGCCGTGTCTTAGGGGCGAGCGAGCGGGCCGACGGCCTCGGGAGCCGAAGGAAGGGGCGCAAAATTCGGAAGGAAAAAGAAAAGAAGAAAAGAAAACAGAGAGAGGAAAAATTACTTGGGATATTTTAGACAGTAGTATTTTTCAATCTAATATTTAATTTGACCACGGTCAGAAAATGCCAAAAAAGTAATAAATTGCTCAAAATCAAATAAGAACAGGATTTACTTTTGAAAATTTTCTTACGCTTCGCATCAAGCACGGTGGCGCTTGTCGGCTGGTCTGTCGACCTCACTCATACAATGGCGCCCCGGGTGTTGATTTTCCACGGCACGGCACTGTGCATTCAAAACCAAAAACACTGACGTTGGAATAGCAATAATCATTCGAAGTACAAACCTAAAATTTTTATGTAAGCTTCCTAAATATACATCTATTTTTTAAGGGTAAGCTTTTATGATCCGAAAAACGCTGGTAATAATTAAACAACAAATTAGTTTATGTTTTTGCATCGTTTACTCAGTGTTTTAAAATCCTTAGTTACAATAAATTGGGACACAAATCAGCTCGGTTGCTTTATATTGTTACCATAAAAATTTACATTGTAAATTAACACAGGAGAAGTTTTATTTAAAAATACATGAATTATCTCATCCTGACATAAAATTTAATAAAGAATGTGGTTTGCTTGCTTCTTCCGCAACGAAGCTGGAAACCAGCACCAATTAGACTTCTCATATTTAACTTCTGTATTGTAGTTCGATCTTATGTTTATGGGCGTTTCTGGTGGGGGGAACGAGGAGGACGTGTCCCCCCAATTTTTGAAGTACAAAATATTCAATATTTTATTCTAATTTAATTTATTTACTAACAACGGAATAACATATAAATAATAATAATTATATTTATTTGGAATATAATATTGAAGCTGTGAAACGATTATAACAGAATTCTTGATATACCTCAGGGGGTCCGTGAAGTAAGCAGAAAAGGAATCGAAGATAAACAGGTTGGGCTAGATAACACCATTTGAATCACTTTCTTTGATGTCCCCCTCCCCCCAAATTTTACATGCCAGAGACGCCAGTGCTTATGTTACATCATCAATGGAAGAAACAAAGTACAAATGGATATTATTACTCGGGTATAACAAAGCAGAACTCAGTTTCTCCATGGAATACAATTCACGGAAAACTTGGGTTCTTCTTTGTTATCCGTGGGAAACGGAGCAATGGGGACGCGGCACAAGACCTAAATTGCATAAGATCTAAAACTCATTTAGCGGCACAAGGCTTCTTTTATTTTATTTTTAGTTTTCTGAGATTTGCGTTCTTATACATCGTGATTACAAAGGGAGGGACCCGACTTTTCTAAGATTGCCAGATTGAACTGCACGGAAATAAACATTAAATACACGCTGTATGTAGGGAAACGATGTGTACATTAAACGCGCATCAAATTTAAAAATTGGAGGGACAATTTTATTCAGTGCAATTACTACATCGACATGAATAAGCGGAAAAAATCATCCAATGACGCTAGACTACAAGCGTGATATACGACACAATACGTATACAGAAACCAATATGTAATTATTTAGGAATGTAGCCAGCAAGTTACACTGGGGACATGAATTTTTCAGGGCAGGCACGTTTTTTACAAGTTAAAAATAAACCAAGTTTCTTTCAAGATAATGGAAGCATTAATAACAGATACATATGCATTGCAGAAGTACATACGTACATATTACTCATATTATTATTATTATTATTATTATTATTATTATTATTATTATTATTATTATTATTATTATTATTAAGTATAGTAATAGTAGTATATTTAAGATGTTATATTTTGAGACGTGGGTCTTGATAATACGTGAATTTAAAATCTCAGGTTAAGTCACGGGCGGCAAATGATAGCTCAACATCCCAAACAAACTCCTTCCCACCAACTGGGGGTTAGTCTGTTTTATGTTTATTAAATCTGTTTAATTACAACAAATTAAGAATGTGAGAAAACATGAAGAAAGGAGACAGAGATTAAACTAAGTGATGAAGGAATTCTACATTGAATTAAATGCAAAGAATGTGATATGAGTTATATAGGAAAAACAGGAAAGAGGTTGGAGGATACACAAGGAGGACTAAAATTGAACAGGGATAGTAACAGAGCCGTAGCTAGAGATTTCGGCGCCCGGGACAAAGTAGAATTTGGCGCCCCTACACTCACCTTACCAGTTTTTTTAGGTTTCTTTTTTTCTACATACTATAAGTGAAGCAGCTTTTATTGTTACGTTGAATTTTTATCTAGCTGCTTGGAAAGACCAATCGCTCAATATGTGATCTTTTACAAGTAACAGCTGCTTTCAAGCGGCTTATTTTGAACTTTTCGTTGAACTTGATAAAACCTTTGGTTGTATAGACCCTACCAATCCACTTGGAGAACAGTTATGGAAATTTACAACTATTTACAACGTTTCATACTCTCTATAAGAAATGAAATTTCAATACCTTATAAACTATGTGCTTTTAAAATATTTGAAATGGGTCACAGTATTAATTCCCAATAACAATTGTAAACTTTTTTTAATTTTATTCTGTATATGACCCTACAAATAGCATTTTGAGCGTGATTTAGATTATTTTACAGCAAGAAAAAAGTGAAATATAACGGAAATTCAGAAGGAGCCTTCTTTGCCAATTTCTCAATATTTATCAATGGAGGTGAAAATATATATTTAATGTTTGTATTTATAATCCAAAATGTAGTTTGGCTACAACATACGTTTCAAATTATAGCAATTATTTAATTTCCTAAAGAATGAAAGTTTCGAATTTGAGGTTACTTATTAATTAACATATTAAACAAAATACACTAACACACACACACGCATATCTATATATATAAAAGAGAACGTACAAAATTTTGTCCGCTCATCACGCTAATACGGCTGAACCAATTTCTTTCATTTTTGGGGGGTTATTAGGATTTGGACCCTAGATGGTTTTTATCATATCACTTTAATTTTTAATTACCAGTGTCTTGAGATAATTGACCATTCAAGTGTCCATAACGTACAAATCCTTTGTTATTAGTTCATCATAGGTAAAAATAAACGTATTTATATGCAACCCGCATGACCGTGTCACTCGGCGGGTTAACATAAATGACAGGCGATATACAGCGGAAAATAGCTTGAATCTTCTGTTTAAAATTTTTTAATTGATTTGCTTATTTTTACAGACACTTTTACAATATGCCAGCACCGGGATGACCGCAGCGAAGCGGGGCGGGTTAACATAAATGACAGGCGATATAATGTTAAGATTTACTGCAATCTTCTATGGTTTTTATCATATCACTTGAAAGCGAAAAAGTAAAAATTATCTAAGTAACAAAGTTTATTGCGTTCCGGGGTGACCGCAGCGAAGCGGGGTGAACGCTGCTAGTATATATATATATACGTATAATGTGTGTATATGTTTTGTATGCATGTAGATAGATAAATATATCACACTAACTACGTATGCACAAAAATTCCTGGCGATAGCAGTAATTGATGGAACAATGATCCCAATAAATTCCTTCAAATTGAAAGCATTTCATATGTCAATGAAATTAAAAATATCACTGGTAGTGATCAGCCTTTCAAAAAGACGAAATTCAACAGATGCTTCAGGTTAAAATTTTATTATCCCCCTTGTTTGCCTTCAGTTTTAATGTTCCGGCGCAAACAGCAGCTTCCGTGTGTTTCTTCACCGCTGTCATTTTCATATCTTCATTCTTATTGTCGTGATTAATCCGATTGGGTAGAAAAATGTGATTAACTAAGCAAATTTATCACCATGAAAACGCCGAACATAAATTTCAGACTTTGACCATTTCTGATTTTGAAAAGACTCCTTCATACGGTAAGTCATTACAAGGCACCTTCACATCGTCATTAACAAATAATATATAGTGACTTTCTTTAAGTAATAAGTAAAAAGTCATTGTGAATTATTGAAACGTTTAGATTGCGAGCAAGAAAACTTTTAACAAATCTATTTCTTTGCAAACCAACAACGATATTGATTCAATAGGGCACCAATACTGTTAAGGGGCAATGTGTCGTTTACTCATTTCCAACACCTTTTCTTTCTTCTTGCTTGTTCGGAGCCCTCTTGGTATAATCGCCCTGGGTAACCCCCCCGCTCGTCTGTAGCTACGGCTCTGGATAGTTAAGTATCACATAAACATGTGGAGACAGGACATGAAATAGACTGGAAAGGTGTAGAGAGCTGGAAAGAGAGAGGAGAAGCATTGCAAGAAAATGGAAAGAAGCGGAATGAATATGAAAGGAAACAAACAAAGAACTTATGAACTGGAATAGTAGACTAAATATACATAATGTATGAAGACGGACACTGGATAAAGCAGAGGAGAAAAAAGGGGTAACACAGTTATATTGGACAGCAAATAGCCAATTAAAAGTTTAAGGATCCCAAAAATGGGAATTGTTCATTAAAATAACTCAAGTGTGTAAATAAAAACGTTAAACTTTCGACTAAAAGTTGTTATCATTAAAAGCTGCGAATATGTAATCAATTAAAAATTCTTAAAAATGAAAGGACGTATCTTATTGGTTTCTAGATATGACTTCCTCTCCTGTTTTGGAATACATAAGCTGTAATCTTAGAAATTGCATTTCATAATGTGTCAGATACTTCGCCGAAACTATAACGATATTATTATTTATTGAATAGTATTTGCTTTGGTCTGAATTTGTCTTTTATTTTAGACAAGAAGCTAGAAAACTAGAATAAGTGTCATTCAGTGAGTACCGTGTGTTAAGCCATGATCCGCAACAATAACGATGCCTGACGTAAGACGTCTAGTAATATAAGGAACAATATTTCCACTATTCTTGTTTATTCACATATACCTTCGCCGAAGTGCCTGCTCCCTTTGAACTCACATCGGGTCCAAAGCTTTTCCCTGCCCTGACTCGGTTATATAGCATTCATGCTTCTTAGGGGCCACCTTCACACATATTGGTAAGTGTTTTTTTTTTCTTTATTTTCGTTTGCATGGCATTTGTGCGCACAACATATGCCATATAACGATTAAGTAATCCCGAGTAGAGTAGTCGCTAACGCCCCATCTTTGGTGCGAGTGGTCACAGGTTCGTTTCTCAGTGGGGATACTCGTTCGGAGGTGTAATAATTTTTTGAGGTCAGGAATTCTGAGCAGGGTTCTCCTCATTCACACCAGGCAAACGCCGAGTTGGTATCTAATATACAGACCCCAGGTCGAAACCTTAACTCTTTATTCCTTTCTTCGTTCCTACTTCTCTGGGTAATGTACTCACCAGGGGACGTGATCCCTCATTTGTGACAGGCTTAAGGCCATATATATCGATAATGTCGACAAATATGTATAAATAAAATAAATAAGTCATATAATGGTTAAACCCTCCTAAAGTGAATTTGCACCTATGAATGCAACACCTTGCCCATAGGAAATGATTTATAAGGCACTAGTGGCGCATTTATTACTAAAGAAATGTCATAATTCAATAACTCACATATGGGTACCTAAACTAGGATAATACCAAATAATCAACTTTCGAAATGTTTGGAGAACGCAGTTTTTCTCGTATCGTTACACTCAGAAGAAAGTGATAGCATAAAGACATGATAGAGTTACTTTATTTCTGACAATAAAATATGTTTGTAAGGGGCATCTCCATTGCATTCAAATGTGTACGCGAATTACCTAACACCCGAAATGATTTCGGGTCCCTTCTGTAAATCCGAACTGGAATTGAGAAGAGCCACGGAAAGTAGTGATTGCGAATAATCACATGTTAGGATTATTCGTCCGAACTCGTATAAGCGGAGCCTCGACTATAATCGAATCGATGCAGTTTTCAGCACTAGAAATTCCTATAAACCTCATGATTAGGGTAAATTACAACCATATGAAGAGCAATTATATATTTGAGAATAATACAAACAAGATTTTGTACTTCCTTATGTCTATTTATTCAAAATATTTCATCTAAAAAGAGCACTGTTCATATTAATGAAGACAGGCGGCATTTGAAAATTAAACCCATTTCTCCGTGTATGTGTTTCACCATTCTCCGTACTAAAAGACTCGCGTCTTATTTATATTTTTATATTATGTTATATTATCCAGACATATTCTAGTTGTTGTTAGTTTAACGCCTCACGTTTATGAGCCAAGGCTAAGGTAGATGGTGATGATGGTTTAGGTTATAATGGTGGAAGGGAATAGGATAACGCTGAGAAAACTCACACACTCACACACACAGTGTTTGTACACCACGCATCGAAAGTAAATGCTCCACCACTTCGCAGATATATTATAGTATAAGGTAAATAAATGAGATGGTCAATGGCATCATTATACCATTACAATATAATTTCTTTAATGGGTAGCAAAATTGTATTTATTCTGGGTAGCGCAGTATGGCAAAAAGATGGAATTACTTGTTTTCTAGCTAAGTGGTAAGTGGTAGTATTTTGATACCGCTTTCCCAAAAGCTTAAAGTCGTTTACGAATTTTCAAGCACAAAAATTAAATTGTATCTTTAAAAGATATACACCGATGTAATTCGCTTTCGCAGTTTCAGATTCAGTGTAAGCAATTGAATTGCAATTCATAATCGTAATCGCACTTCACTTTGGTGCAGTGGAAGCCGGGCCTAAAGCTAGTTATACATCATCAAATATTGTACCAAATGTTTCAGCAAAATGGAATTTGAACGTGTTCGATACCAAGTTGTATGCAACTTTTGGATTAGTTACAAGATTTGGTATCACTGTTCTAAAATAAAACATGTTCTATCCTATTCAATATTGCATCAAAGAAAACAAACGAAAATCATTGTGCGGTAACGCTAAACATGTACACGGGATGCTTATTGATGCCTACAAGCAGCAGCCTGTTTTGTATAACTGTAAACTTAAAAAATATTACAATAACACAAACAGAAAGAAACCTTGAAAAAAATTGTGGCTGAAGTTAGGCTGATAAGGCCAGAGACTATGCGTTGGTGATCGTTAGCATAGTTGAATTACTTGAAATGTACGGTTCATATTTCCAATTGATCGTTTACTTTAAGATTTACGATCAATTTGATCGTACTTCAAGATTTAAACAGCTCACTTTTAAATAACTACCTCAAGCGAGTAGCGCGTTGCACTCGGTTTCAGTTTCAGTTATCTCCCTTTCGGAAGATTTATAAAGGAAGTCCCAGCCGTAGAGTTTTGTGGACTATTTCACTAAATTTGTATTAAAGCAAATTCGTTTGAAGTAAGCATATGTATTAAAATGGCACGAACCAAAATGGCCGAATTTGCTTGTTTGAAATATAATTGTTTTTCACACTGATTAATGTAATAATTAAGGATAAGCGACGTATGAATATATTAAAATTCAAAAACAGTGTAATAAGATTGTCACGAATAGTAAAATTGTCAAAAGTAATGAATTATAAATAATAAAAATTGAGAGCAAATCTCCCCTATACTTATTGTTTACAGCGCCATCTATTACCCCCGTTGCACTCTATGCCTACCAACAAATGCAACAATTGAATGAAGAAATGTAAGCAAATGAGCAACAAAATTAAGTTTTGTATTTGATCGTTTATAGTGCGTGTAAAAGTTCCAGCCATGGTAGAAACAAGACAAAGTAAGTTCATCACCGAACGCGTTTGTGTCCTACTCGAGCGATGACGTCACCTTCGACACACGCTCGGGATAGGAGTCGCGCTGTCGTCTCCTTGCTGCCGTGACTTTAAGATGTCTATTTGCTATTTCTAATTTAGATGTCTATTATATTACTGGAATTTTATTCCGACATGGGAATACATTTTATTTTTTAAAAATGCACATAGAATGAAAGGTTGGATAAATAAAGTATTTCAATAAAGATTAAATTTTCACCTCTCTATATAGACAAGTTACCCGACAACCTCTGAAGTATTATCCGTGGTGTATTTTTTTTCTTCTTAAATGGTATTCCCAGCAGGCCTAATTAGGCCTGTAGCCAGCCCAAAAATGTAGGGGGCCTGGCTGAAGTTAGGGGGGCCCGATCCAACCATATTATAGTTAATTTGCAAGCCTACCGTGAAAATTTTAGAGGGGGCCAGCCAAATTTTAGGAGAGCCGGTCCCCCCTAGACCCCCTCTGAATACGGGCCTGGGCCTAATCCACTTGCATTTACCAATCAGAATTTTTTTACTGACCTCTCACTTCACCATATATATATATATATATATATATATATATATATATATATATATATATATATATTTCATTTTCTTGTAAAATATCCTTTTGGAGGAAGAACTTTTCAGTTGCTTGTTTAGTTCATTTATTATTATGCATGTTTTAAGCCGGAAAAAATATGTTAAAATGTTCGGTTTACACTTATTTTCAAATTCATTTTTCATGATACCGTTAATTTTATAATGATACTCTTTCCTTTGCGGATAAATTCTCTATGATATTCAAGACAATATTTGTTAGCTACTCTAACTGTTTAGAGGTTCCTTTGATAAAATGTCAGTCCTCCTTTTGAAATTAATTGTGTCCAGTTGTATTCCAGTCCCTGAAGAGGTTCTTTGACAGGGAGCTGTGAATATTTGATTTTACATTTGAAACCTAACCGCCCAGCTATAAATTCAAGACATTGTTCTTCAAGGTCATGCGTATTTAATGAACACATTTGACCTTCATTTTCATTTTCATCTTCTGATAAAATATGCATCAACAGTTGCATCGTTGTATATAATTCATCATGCACTTGCAGAACGGATTTCTTTCAAGTATATATATGCAGATCTTACTGTTTCCTGCTGCGTAGAAGAGTCTTCAATAAATTGACATTTTTTTTTACCGTAGGTATATAAAACGGCAGAATTCTTTCCATTATATATCCTCTTAATCTATACTTAAATCCTAGAGACCCCGGATGGTCGTTGCTTGAACCTATGCCTCTGATATAAGAAAAAATGTTTTCTAAACTATCTTAATTTAATTTCCTTGTCAAGAGCAGTTTTTCCTGCATACTTTTGTAATTTGATTCTTCATCAAAATGAAAGGAACAAATAACAGCTGAAATAAATAGAAAAGAATGGACTATATTTCTTTCTTTTTCCCTGCTTGATCTAAAGTATTGTTTGAAATAATATTATTAAATAAGATGAAACATCCAGCAAATTAAAGGGAGTTGCTTAAGAATGAAATTATTGCATAACAAAAGCCACACCTATGAAAATATTCGAATAAATTATCTTCTATTACCCTGATAAAGAAAATGAAGTTGACATAAACGATGAAAAATCATATGAATCTGAATATAAATTTTCATTCCAAAACACTACTGAATATTAAAAAATAAACACGTATGAATTAAAGTTACGTGATTAACTTAGGAATTCAAAAACCAATACACAGAAATCGGTATGTAAAGTCTAGCTCATGCAGATTATTTATTGAATAACTAGCCTTTGGTTAGCCGGGAACTTCGCCTCTAGACCCCTGCATTTGCTTTTCCCACGGCCTTTCACTTATTTTATCTTTAAGTTCTCTAATCTTAAAGGATATTGAGATATGGCTATCTTATTATAACAATTGCAACCAGTAATTTTTCTTCCCCTCTCTTTTCTCTTTTAACGGTAATATAAAAAAACGCTTAAATACATAATTAAATAAGATGTTTCTCCTCTTAAGGGACTTCGAGATATGGCCATTTTATTTTACCAATTACGACTCCAACCTTTTTTTTTTTTTCTTTTTCCTAAGGAAGCATTTAAAAACGCAGAAACATGTCTTTAATTGTTTTAAATTGAATTATTTTAAATTAAAAACAAACACAAATTTTCATGCCAATAACTTTAAGGGATTTCGAATATGGCTTCCGATTATAACAATTGTAACTTCACCCTGGTTTGTTCCCTTCTATGGCAAATATTAAAAAAAACGCTTACATACATATCTAATTATTTTAAATGAGAAGTCCAAATATCAAATTTCATGTCTCTAAGCTTAAGAGATACCGAGATGTGGCCATCTTATTATAATAATTCTAATTCCCACCCCTTTCTCATTCCCACCTCTTTTTCTTCCCATCTACGCCAAATATCACAAAAAACTAAAAGATGTGTATGATTATTTTAAATGAGAAGTTCATATACCAAACTTCATGTCTTTAACGTTCAAAGATTCCAGGATATGGAGATTTTAAGATAATAATTTCCACTCCTCTTTCTTCCCAACCCTTCGTTTTTTTGTTGTTTTTTTTTTTGTGTGTGTGTGTGTGGGACCTGTGCCCTGTCTAAATTTCAAGTTTCTAACTTAAGCGGTATACCTGACCGTTGATCAATCAGTCAGTCAGGACTTTATATAGGGCGATGCACAATAAGCAAATTAATGCCAAAAATATTAATACAAAAGTAGTATTTAAAGTAGTATTAGCAAAGAACACGTTGTGTTACTATATACAGATGGTGATCAGAAAAATGGAAACACCTGAACGAAATTGCAACTTACCAGATTAATATGGTGTCGGGCCACCTTTCACCTTCAGAACAGCATTGATGCGACGTGGGATGGAGGCATAGAGGTCGTGAATGGTAGTAACTGGAATTTTACACCATTTCTCGTGCAGGGCATCGGCCAGTTCTGTGAGAGAGGATGGAGGTGGAAATCGTCGCCGGAGTCGTGTTTCCAAGACGGACCACAGATGTTCAATTGTGTTGAGATCTGGGGATTGGGCGGGCCAGGGGAGGTGTTGAACTTCATTCCTCAAACCACGCTGCAACAACGCCAGCTGTGTGAATGGGTGCATTATCATCCTGGAAGATGGCGTCATTGTCCGGGAACAACATCCGGACCATAGGATGCAAGTGGTCTCCTAAAATTGCGACATAATCGTTGGCAGTGATTCGTCCGCTAAGTGTGACCACAGGACCCAAAGAAAACCATGATATTGTCGCCCACAGCATCACCGAGCCGCCGCCATGTTTCACAGTTGGGCGGAGACACTGCAGATCATAAGCTTCTTTGGGCGTTCTCCACACATAAACACGGCCCGTGGTTGGGAATAGGGTGAAGGATGACTCATCCGACCATATCATACGTTTCCAGTCGCAACGGTCCAAATTGCATGGTCGCGGCACCATTTGCGGCGTGCGAAAGCGTTATGGTCCCTGATGAGCGGTTTGGCCCGTACAACACGACCTCGTAAGTTCATGTAATGTAATTCGCGGCGGACTGTGATTGTCGAAACAGTGTGGGGGAGGTGCTGATTGAGTTCCTCCGTCACTTGCTCCGCAGTGGCACGACGGTTCTGCGTGACAATGCGCTTTAATACCCGGCATGACCTGTCACTCATGATTTTCTTCCGCCCACTGTTCCGCTTCCCCGATGTGGTTTTCCCGTGTGTTGTGTAGGCCGTTATCACCTTCGACACTGTCCCACGCGACACACCTAACACAGTAACCACTGCCGTCACACTCACTCCACATAACCGCGCACCAACAATTTGCCCTCTTTGAAAATCTGAGAGGTGTCCCATTTTACACTACCTCCGTCTGCTGCAGCCACTGCACACTGCTGTTCCACTGCGCCTGACGTAGTATGGAGACCGACCTAACACACCACCACCAGCGGTCCGGCACTGCGGGCGCCACGACACCACTGCCAACCCATACATCTGACGTGTTACCAACTACAGGTGTTTCCATTTTTCTGATCACCATCTGTACAGTATATTCATTCATTTGGTAAAATTCATAAAACTATGGATGGCATAAGCAGGGTGTGGACCTACGGACTTCTTGGGCCCAAACGCAGATGACAAAATTACACCCTTATTCTTTTACAGTTGCTATTACAATTACTATTTACAATTTACAATCCTCCTGCTTTGGAAATGAATGGAACTTGACATTCTCTTTGCCAACTTTTCTATTTAATGTGTTCATTTTACAGCCGTACACAACGCGTGAGAGCATTGTTAAAGCTTTCAAAGTCAATGTAGCAAATACAGATGAGTTCTAATAATATTTACACATAGAAAGTGTCATTAAAAACGAAGAAAACGTAGAAAATCAACAAAAATACAACTAGCAACCTGTCAACTGAGGGGTGCGAGGATAGTATCTTGTTCGGAGGGTCAGTGATTTGGTGTCGAAGGTGACGTCACGCGAACGAAGAGGCTGAGCGTGGGATTTCCTTCTCTTAGTTCTACCATGGTTTTAGCCAACTTATTTGACGAAATGACTAATAGTTAAGTTTGAAACAACGTTTGATGGAAAAGAATGGTCATATATAATATGATTAGATAAATAATTTGTGTGTGTGTGTGTGTGTGTGTGTGTGTGTATGTATGTATGTATGTATGTGAGAAGATGGAAGACCGAAATGTATATATAATGCACTCAGATATTGAAAAAAAGTTAGCAACATACACGGCTTTTATTTTTTGTTTTATATTTTTTGTAGCTAGAGAGATCATTCTGTAGCAGTATTTGCAAAACTTTGCGTACAGCAACGCAAGGTAAAAATTAGAAAAGTAAAAATAACGCAAGGTAAAAATAACTGCCATGCTGATTAATAGCAATTTTTTGCGTTGACGCAAATCGTTATGGACAGTGCTCGCAACGCAAAGAAAAAGGAACTTTCTGCTTTCCGAGATGGGATATTTTAATGTTTCAGGCTGGTATCACTGCGTATGATTCTTTTCTTCATCTTTTCGCCCTGTGTCGTGGCGTTGTTCCCGTTAGTGTAATTTAGTTTTTATTTTATAAAAATGGTAAGTAGTTTCAGTTTGGAATGTAATAGTTCAGAAGTTATTTTATTGAATGTACTCAGATACGTGTATTACGTTAATATAAAATTATACTAAATAGCAATAATCGAACATCTTAAAAGCTGGAGACCATGTGCACATGGCAGAGTAACACAATTTTGTAAAGTCTTATTGGGCACTAATGAGTGCACTAACATTTTTTGTGGCTACAAATGCTCTTTCTAAGGTTACAAGGTTAGGTTATAGTTAAGGAGCCGTACTTCCCATTTAGGGAAGGACGAGAAACGCCATACTTTCAGGAATTATTCATTGACTATCTAGGATGTTAAAAAGTAGGTAATAGACTGAGTTCTTGCCCTTGTACTTAGGGTGTTTAGGTAGTGCAACAGTAAGATGTATCCTCGTGCACGGGAGATGAGAAGTAGCTGTTCTTAACTATTACCGCTTCGGGACCTTATTTTGATGTCAGTCCAATTTAGGTGACCATAATTTATAATTTTAAAAATTTGTACCGGTAACCAATTGATTTCTAGACTCGATTGGGTATCGCAGATTGGCGCATGGAAATTAGCGGTAGCCTTGAAAAACCCTACCAGCGATTACTCTTGTTTCGTCATTACTCAAGCAAATGGTTCTACCATCTTTTGACACATTTATTACATTTTCAGGTTAGAATAGAGCTTTGTACGTATTTTAGTATGTGCTAATTAAGGAGCTGCAATGCTACTTGCGGATTAACTTCAAGATGGCTGACTATAAATAAGGTGTGAAGGTATGGTGTAAAAACTAGTGTATAAAACACGAACCAACTTGTCCTAGGTGGCTACTAGAAAACACGAATCCTATTTAACAGAGTCAGGGCGGGAGCGCAGCAGGAGGACACGAGCAGTAGAAAGGTGGTGCGTCTGTAGGTAGCAGGCGCGTCAGCGACGGGGATTATATGCATAAACGAGGATAGTAGAAGAGCACACTTACAAGGAGAAAGCATTCTTTGGTAAATAAACTTCGGGGCCATTTTTTCAAGGTGATAGTGTATATTTAAATTGTTCATATTACAAACTGAGAGAGCGCAATGGCCTAATATAGCAGAGAAAAAGCGTCTTAAAGTTTTCGACTTGCCCATATGTCGTCTTTCAATGTTCCACTTCACTAGTATTGAAATGTAATCTATTTCGTAAATACCTATATCACGAGTTATGGTTATCACAGTCGTTGTGTAAAAAATGTTCTTGACGCTTTGTGCCTACATCTGTTGACAGTGTGAGAATTACAGAGGTGATGGGAAGGAAATTTCCCCTTGCAGTGAGCGGCGAAAATATGTTTCCAACATTGAGGAGAGTACGGGTAAGACCGTTCCCATATCTTTTTAAAGCGATGTTTAAAATATTTATGAAGTTGAAAAACAGTACTGTTTAGGATCATGGGAGCAGGGTTGTCTTCAAGATTGGGAAGCGGGCAGATTTGAGGCTTATTCTGGGGGGAAATTAATTTCATCTCATTTTCCTTTGTGGCAATCGGATACAAATCATCACAATTCTCCCCAAAACTCACATTTCAAATCGGATTATTAGGACAGTCGCTCAGTTTCAAGGTTGGAGAGAACATGTCCCCCTCATCCCCCGTGCCATTTGCACCAGTGCTTGTAATACACACACCGTCCACAGATGTAGACACGAAGCGTCAAGAACATTTTTTTTTACACATCGACTGTGGTAAACATAATATAACTCGTGGTATCAAAATATTTGCGAAATAGATTACATTTCGTTGGTAGTTAACAAGGAACATTGAAAGCTTTTACAACTGATTGAATATTTCTATTGTTGTAATTCACCATATATTTATAGTGAATTAACATTTTATTAGTTCAAGCAAAGATCGAAGTTGATCCCAAGGGAATAGAACCCGGGACCTTTGGTACGTGAATCACAGATGTTACTGATTCTGCCACGCCGTCATTTGGTAAATTTGTGCAACGTACGACATGTACGGCTAGTCGAAACTTTAAGACGCATTTTCTCTGCTATATTAGGTCATTGCGATCTCCCAGTTTGTAATATGAACACTTTAAATGTTCTCTATCACCTTGCAAACGATGGCCTCGAAGTTCATTTACCAAAGTCGGCTTTCTCCTTGTTAGACATACAATACTTTCAGTATCACTCAAAATTCATATCAATATGTTGTGCACTATTCACACTCATTCCTTCACATTGTATTTTACCTATAAATTTTCTATTTGGTAGAACCGTCTGCTCTAGTGAACCTTCTTTCAAGTGTAAACGCAGTAGCGGTTTTTACGTCACTTTAAAGCGTAACTCTTCTCCTTAATAACCTAGGTATTACATGAGGATGGTAAGCCTAAATATACGAAATGAAATTAAATCTTTGAGTTTTACGTCCCATGTTATGCCGGTTAGGCTAAAGGAGATGGTGATGATGAGTAATGAAGGAAATGGTGGAATGAAGAAAGTGGGAGGGAACGGGAGAACCCGGAGAAAACCCACGCACACGGTGTTTGTCCACCACAAAGTTCACTTGGCGGGGGCTCAGTGGTAGAGCGTTCACCTCTGGTGCTTGGGGTCCCGGGTTCGATCCCAGCCCCCGCTAAGTGAACTTCGTGGTGGACAAACACCGTGTGCGTGGGTTTTCTCGGGGTTCTCCCGTTTCCTCCCACTTTCTTCATTCCACCATTTCATTCATTACTCATCATCACCGTCTCCTTTAGCCTAACCGGCATAACCGTGGGACGTAAAACTCACAGATTTCATTTCACTTGGCGGGGGCTGGGATCGAACCCGAGACCCCAAGCACCAGAGGTGAACGCTCTACCACTGAGCCACCGCGGCCCCCTAAATATACGAAACGAAATCAAATTGTATATTTCTGCTTGCCTGAATGCCTGTTGTTGTATAAAGATAACAAGGTTGCTTAAATATATTGATAGAAATTGGCAAAATTTATCGACTGGCTGCATAGCTTTCAACATTAGCTTGGATTGAACTTTGTTTTAATTTAAATTATATCTACATACTAAATTTGTAATTTAATACCTCAGTTTTAGCGTACTGATATATACGTTGACCATAAAATTTTACATGCCAAGCAGTAACGGCATTTTTTCCTTTGCTTTGCATTTAAATTAGTAAGATTATTTTCCCAGTTGCTAAGGCGGGAGTTTCCCGATTTCTATGTGCAGAGGTTGTTCAGTCTACATTTGGCCAATTTCGACTTACCTAAAAATTTAGAATAATCCATGGCGCCAGGTCCGTAAGTGCTCGATGTGTTTTCCTTGGTTCCTAACAATAGCCCGACAACGTAATTTCCACTCCGCTGTAATAGGCTTCTCTGAAGGACTGGGAGGGAAATCTTGTCCCATTCCCTTTGAACAGCTTTCCAAAGTACTTCCACAGTTGACACACGCCGTTTAACCAAAGCCCGCTTCAGCAATCCAAATCCACAATAGTCCATAGGACTTGCATCTGGAGATTTAACAGGTACCACATTGAAAGGTATCGTCCGCGCGGAAAAACAACTCCGTTCCTAGGAAGCCAGTGCACACCACTACAGGACACCACGAGCCAGGTCGGGTGAGTCCATTCTCCCCGGGAGGAGGAAGGAACGAAATCGGCCAAACGTAGTCTGAACAACCATGTAATTCTCTATAATGGTTTTATTTGTCCATCTATTTATCTTTTTGTCCTTCTGAAATTACTCTTGACGAGAAGGTTCTAGAACACAGGTCCCCCTGTATAGATTAGTAGCTAGGTTGGTTCCTTTCTGTACAAAAGTTTAGTATTTAATTTACATAGTATTGCCGAGCGAGCGTTAGCGAGAGAAAGCGGGTTAGAGCCCCTCAGGGCACGTTGTTTTCTGTCTTTATTACAGCTAAATGGGAAGGGGGGACCCTGTGTTCTAAAACCTTGCCACTCTTGACAATTGTATTGAGTATCTAAAGATCAGTACAACGTATTTTTCTCAGGAATCCTTCGTGAGTGAGTCGACAGACTCATCTCGTTTGTGGTCAATTAGTTCAGATGAAGGACAATTTCTGTCGGATGTAAGCCGAGAAGCGGTTTGGATTCCGTTTTAAGCGTATATGACCCCTTCCAGCATAACCCCGTTGATATACAACAGCACCAAGACGAAACAAACTATTTCTGTCCATGTGTAATATAAATACATAGAGCAAATTATTGAACCCCCCCCCCCCAAAAAAAAAAAACTGGTTTAAACAAAAAAAAGCTTTCTTTCTTTCTTTAAACTATAATTTTTGCCAACCCTGCATAAAATACGAACAATCTTGTACTAGGTGGCCACTAAAAAGCACAGTGCTAGACAGGGTAGGAGCGCAATAGGAGGTCCGAGTGATGGCGAGGAGTTGCGTCCGTTGATAGCAGGCACGTTTACGACGGTATACGCACAAACTAGGATACTTTATGTTGCATAAAGTACATGTCTTGTGTGATGCACAGTTTTGTGTGACTTATACGGTCACTTTGTACACCGCCTTGACGTTTCGCTTCACTTCATCGGACCTGATGCAGAGTAGTTTTGACGTATTATTAGTGTCGTACTAAAGGACTACTGCAGAAAACGTATGTTAGTCGACCTCTTTCGTATGGAATATTATATGGTAAAGAGCACACTTTCCATTCCGCATTTCACCTTAGTATATATGATAAATGTAAGGTCCCGATATAGTTGCATTACTTCTGCAATCCTAGTGTGAAATCAAGTAACATTTCTTCCGTGGATTTTGCTAATTTACGACCCTCCCTCCCCCCATACACACATACACATAAAATGGGATAGCACCTGAAATTTTGCCCTATATTGTACAGTCAGTCCACATACAACTTCCCTCTTACCAGTATTAGTTTCCGCTCTACATTTCAGTATTTCACTCCATTACAGCGGCATATACAACCTAGGTTACTTAATAAGGCATGAAGCACTATCATATTATGCTCTGTTGCTTATTTGCCTAATGTCGCATCAATCCGCGAACTCATATAGTCCTGGTTCAAATTTAACTTAATTTTTCTCCTTAAGTTTCACCATGCACTGATAACCGTTATTGCTTTTTTAGCTCTCATGCTGATATTTTGTCTGATTGTGTTCATTTCTTCCTACATTTCGTAGTTCAGGCCCGCCATCTGCAGGAGTTAACCTTTTTTATTGAATTAACTGAATTCTTTACTTCTATTATTGTACTTGTGAGCACAGAACATTTCTTCTTGCCGCGGCTGTTGCTGTTGCTAATACAGGTTGCGATAGCAACCGTATAGATTCGCACTGCTGCACGTTTTACTGGTTGTACACGTCTTTGGCGTGGGGGACCCGGGTTCGATTTCCTGCGGAATCTTATGTGGTTCGGATTCCATGTTAATCGTCAAGTCCCATCTCATATAGGCCCGCTGCTGAAAGGGACGTTACACTCAAAATCACCTCAACTCAACATTCGAGATCCCGGTTTAACTCATAGATACGAGCTCCCTGCGGTAAACCTCCGAACAGATTCCTTTTGTTTCTTAAAGTCAAACATTTTAGGTGTACGTCTAATGTACAGACATTAATAGAAAGGAACTCACTTGAATCCGGTGCTGGTGTATTCCTACTAATGGCTCCGAATGCAATGTAAGTTGTTTATTTGTGTGTATCTTGCATCATCTACAAGTTACTGTACAGACACTGAATTATCCGAGGATAATAGTTAAAAGTTGTATTATTGATTATTTAGTCTAAATGGTTGAAGACCAATCAGGAAAGTGTATAAAATATGTTTGGCTGATTTCCGGAGAAACTGAGGAACTTAGTGATCGACAACGCTAGTTTCATGTAAGGAACTTTTTTTTTCCCGAAACTTATATAATTGTATATATATATATATATAGATAGATATATATATATATTTGGTCTAGGAATTAATTCGTGCGGGTGGACAAGAGATGGCGCAACGAACGGAGCGTCCCACAGTTCCGTGTATCCACACATGTGTTGCAAACCCCTGTCATCGCGTATCGTTCGTAGTATAGAGCAGTGGATTAAAGCGTCAACAACACCAGTTTGTAGTTAAGTGAACATGGCGCAATTTGTGCCTGAGATAAAGTGTTTTTGCGGGGTGTCCTGCTGCATTACTTTAACATGCAGAAAAGTGCGACTGAAAGTCATCGTATTTTGGTGGAAGTGTATGGTGACCATGCTCTAGCTGAGCGAACGTGTCAGAAATGGTTTGCACGGTTTAGAAGTGGTGATTTCGGCTTGGCAGACCAAGAGCGAGCTGGACAGCCAAAAAAATTTCAAGACGAAGAATTGACAGCATTGCTCGAGCAGGATTCGTGTCAAACGCAGGAACAACTTGCAGCAGCATTAGGCGTTGATCAAACAACAGTCTCCAAACGCTTGAAAGCCATGGGAATGATTCAAAAGATGTCACATTGGGTTCCACATGAATTGAAAGACAGAGACGTTGAAAGACGAAAAACCATTTGCGAATTGCTGCTTCAACGACAGAGCAGAAAGGGGTTTCTGCATCGAATTATTACGGATGATGAGAAGTGGATCCATTACGAGAACCCTAAACGAAAAAAGGCCTTGGTGAAACCAGGTGAACCAGGTCCATCACAACCAAAACGAGATATTCACTGTGCAAAGGTTATGCTGTGCATATGGTGGGATATGAAAGGTGTGGTGTACTATGAGCTGCTGCAACCGGGTGAAACTATGAATGAAGAACGTTATCGACGACAATTAATGCTTTTGAAGCAAGCTCTGGCCAGAACACGACCAGAATGGGAGAACAGACATGATAAACTTATTGTTCAACATGATAACGCTCGCCCACATGTCGCAAAACCGGTCAAAACCTATTTAGAAAATGTCGGATGGGAAGTTTTACCCCACCCGCCGTATTCATCAGACGTTGCTCCTTCGGACTACTACTTGTTCGATTGCGTGAACAACGATTTGATTGGACAGCGGTTTACTTCTTCAGAAGATATCGAAACATGGGTCTCTGACTGGATCGCTTCCAAGGATGAGGACTTCTTTCGCCACGGAATCCGTACATTGCTTGACAGATGGGCGAAAGTGGTGGCTAGCGATGGACAATATTTTTCTTAAGGTATGTATTTTGTGTTTGTACTACAGCTTCAATGTGTGCGTACCAACGCACGAATTAATTCCTAGACCAAATATATATATTTTTATAAAGAATGCTAGCAGTACCACTAGATTAATAGTGTTATCAGCTCAACATGAAGTTGTATTTTTCAGATGGCATAAGTCAGATTATACGTACACCAGTACTAATTGTCTAAATTAATGAATTTCGGACGTAATCCGGATATACAAAAATCAGGTACATTGGGAAAATCATCAAAAATGGTTATATTGTTAGTCTTAAAACTCCTTTATTTCAGAAAAAGATAATATGCATTGTAACAGGGGTGCCCATCTAATCGTGAAACCTAGAATAAGCCGTGAATTTCATTTATCAAATCTTAAAACCTCTAGAAAAAGTTTCAAGTTAATAAAAAAAACACCAGAAGAAAATAAAGATTATATATATATATATACACTGCTCTCGCGTTTCTTGTGTGTATAGTTGACATCGTAAGGTGAACGTGGGCAAGTAGCTATTTCACTGCAACTTACCGACCGCCGCATGACGTCGTGGGTCCCACACTGAGTGGTTGTTTATTGCCGTTGTGCGGTCAGTCAAGTTCTTTTTAAAATAAAAATAAATCCCGAGAATTGAAAAATTTTAGACCGTGAAAACAATGAAGATGCTGTGAATTCTATTATTTAGTTTGGGTGTGAATATCTCCGTCTCCTTCAGTCTAGCGGTATGTTCCTAGTGTGAAGAACTTAATGATTTCATTTCATTTCCAATCACGTAGATCATTTTCAAAAGACGTAAAGAACGTAATGTTTACATCAATTCGGTATCTCATGGCATTCCCTAGGGATAATAACCATCAAGTTTGCAACACAGCTTAAAATTAAGCGGGGGGGGGGTGATTATTGTGGAAACTACTACTAGAGTCCACTATTATAATGTTAAAGAAACAATCATTTTTTAAATCTCGCAAAATACGTAATTTACAGCGGTGTAGCAATTTCAATCCGTTTTTCATATCCCCATAATGCTTTGAAATTTCGGATTAAACCGCATTTTAATCTTTACATCTATTGAAAATCATGTGCGCGATTGGACATGACACTTATGTGAGCAGTTTTTCGAAATAAGCCTTTTGAAGAAGTTGTAACTTCGTTTCTGTTTATTCAAAATCCGTCATATTATGAAAATAGTATTCAGCACCAAGGACCTTCTTGTCGTGCTTGCCTCGTCTATCTATCTTGCATTATTACTGTTGTAAAGGCAATGTTTAGGATATTGTAGAGATAAACTAGAAAAAAATTTACTAGATTTTCCGAATACGAGAACGAGAGTGACTCAATAGCAGAGCGTGTCAGAGCTTTATGCTAGTGATCCCGAGGTCCTTTGAGCTTTGTTTTCTTATTTCTGTTAATTTGTACAAATTGTCGCCTCGCCTGGACTTCAGCTAGTATACTGTAACCGCACCATTAAAAACTGGAACTCGACGCTTGTTTTTCGTTAGTCGTGCCTCTCTGATAATCTGAAAATTCCACTTGGAAAAAAGTAGCTTACAACTTTAGTTACATGTGGTGGTTTTCATTACATTAGGGTGCAGTGAGGTATGCCTTATAGTAATATACAAAAGTTTGTTCTGCTAAGAATTATTATCTTCGAGAAGTGGTTTAATCACAATATAATTATTACTGACAATATATTGATAAGCACTTGAGTTGATTTCAAACAGTATGGAAATGAACTTACACGCACTAATAAAGTAAAATTCTGAGTCTTAGGGTGTTTTCACGCAAAGTTGAAGCTGTGTATCATCTTCAAAAGTAAAGCACCCTGGCTTATCACAGAGGATTCATCTACTTTAAAGGTTACAGGTTCGGTCCTTAGTCCAGTGAATTTTAGTGGTGAAGGAACTGTTCATACGTTGTCTCAACACAGTCATATTTTATCATTATTTGAACTTCGTTTCTCACTTGACTAAATTTTTAGTTTTTGCACTTTCGGATTCAGAATCGATTCTCAGCGGAATCTTACGTGATTCAGATTCCATATTGGACGCATAAATTTACTACATATTACCACGGGGCTTTCTACGTCTCGCTCCATTCATACATACAAAAGGTTGATTCATCTATGTGCGTCCGATTTTAAGCCTTCACCCCTGCTTACAGAATCGACCAGTTCGAATGTTTCAAACAGCATAAGGACCCAGATGCCTCTAGTATCGCGCCAAGTTCGCGTTATGTGATGTGTGCATAATGGCTCCCGAAGTGAACCGGTTTGGGGAAGGCTGTGTCGTAGCACTTTACCCTGCCAAGTTTTCCTTAGCACAAATTCAAAAACAGTGCAGGGAAAATGGATGTGCATTGGGGTCAGCAACAATCAAGAACATAATCAACATAAACAACATGACATTCCAGAAAGCGACCATATGCTGCGGTGACTCAACCTGCAGCTTGAAAGTTGCTCCCAATAGTCCAGCAAGGAAATCTTCGTACTCAACGTGTGATGGCAAGAAGATTGCACATGGCACAGTCAACCGCAACCTACATGGTAAATTAAAGCTGCGGATGGTGTTTAAAAGTCGTGAACATATCCTTACTGCGGCTCACCGTAGGGATAGATAGACACACTGCAGGTGCCTCTACGAACCCCATATACCCGAAGAAAAGTTTAAGTTTGTTGCTGGACTTAAATATCAGGTACTTCTCTTGAGATACAAAAGCCTGTCCTGAGTTTCTCGAAGAAATTTCTAGTTGTCGCGGCATACTGTTATGATGGCAAGTTAACGAAGCGACAGGTGCCTACAAATTGCAGATTTGCATTTTATCAGCAACATATCCTCACACCAGTTTATACAGGAGATCCGTCCCATTTGTATGGAAATGCAATAAATTCCGTGTGCATACGGATAAGGCCTCATTACGTATATCCCATTGTACACAGAAAATTCTGCAACAAATGACGGGAGCCACCGGGATTCCGCGTATTCCCTTCCAGGACCAGTGTAATCGCCTGATACTAGTCCGTGAATTTTTGCGGGCTTAGGTTATTGGAAGAAGCATTTGCATCTTTTCGTGTCATCTTTGTCCCTGGCCTCTGGAAAGCGTGCCAGGAGGTGTGGCTTAAAATTTCGTTCCTGTGTTTCAATGGAGCCTCCTGGAATGGAAGTTATAGTGCAGAACTATTGTCAAGACATGGTGCTTACATCGAGGGCAACCGATGGTGGTCCCGTGGTTTTCCCTAAGGTAAGTGAGACGTCAAAATCGGACACACACACACAGATCAAGTTTCTGTACATTCCACCGAATTTTCTGATTTGATTTTTCACTTCTATGAATATGGATTATTGCAACAGATGCTGTAAATGTTAAGCTATTCTTGTACCACTTTCCTGTGATATTGATGTGCAGTATTAATCATTTTCCTTTGTTTTCTAGACTTGCAAGCGAAGAAACCATGGTCGAGCTAAGCATGGTCGTGGCCATGTCAACCCAGTGAGGTGTACAAACTGTGCTAGATGTGTTCCTAAGGACAAAGCTATTAAGAAATTCGTAATCCGAAACATTGTGGAGGCTGCTGCCGTCAGAGATATTACAGAAGCTAGTGTTTACAGTTGTAAGTAAATATATAAATGGTTATTTTGTATTTAGTAAAAAGGATATTTCAGTATGGTTAACTGTTAGTTGAGAAACCTGAAATCCGAATAACAATAAATATTTCCATTTTGTTCGTAAGTTGAGTTTCCTAGGAACCCAATGTTGAAACCGGAAATTACAATCTACCACTTCGTCTTTCAATTTAGGAATAATGGTGGAAATGGAGCGCTGAATTCATAATTAATAAATCAGTTGATACACTCATTAAGGATCTCAGAAGTCATAGGCTGTAGTTAAGGTACGGTTTTGTGAAGTATAAATCCTTAGGGGGTTTAGAATCTCTTTCCGTCGCACATCAGATCTATTTGTCGCTGTATCCTATAAACAATAGCTAATTTTGCTGGTTTCACCAGACATCAGGGCTCTTTTTCAAGGTGCGCTAAAGTTCCGTTTAACCGAATTGCTATAATAATAATAAATCTTACTCGTGCGCGACTTGTATTTAAAAATACCGACAACGAGTACAATAATTTGTTTTAGTGTAACACTATTTAACACAGAAGGAGTAAGTTTATTGTTCCATGTCGTACCTGCATTGTCGTCCTAGTGTTTTTCATTTTTCGTTCCCAGTTGAGGGGCATGATGGCTCAGTGGTAGAGCGCTTACCTCTAGTGCGTGGAGTCCTGGTTCGATCTCCGGCGAAATAAGTTTGTGGTGACAGCACCGTCTCCATGGGTTACTCTCGTTTCCTCCCATTTTCTCATTCCACCAATTCTTCCATCATCATTAATTTGTTTAATCGTATCCCTTATACGAAAGGGTATAAATGAGGGACGTCAAACTGAAAGATTTCATTTCGTTCCCAGTTCAGTCGGCAATCCCGACTACTTTGGCTCCTTTTATTTTCCACATGACCTCTTTTAACCCTTGACGCTTAGCCCGGCAAAAGATTAATAACCCTCAGTGCTTTTATCACCATGTTTTACATGTTTTCTATCATAGACCTATATTTTCTTTCATCGCACGAGCTTATTGAATTTTAGACATTACCGGGTGCAAAAAGACGTTTGCAGTATAATACACCCACTCCAATCTCTCTTTAATTTTAGCCAGTCTGCATGGTGGGATTGTCTATGAAATTGAAATGGCCGACACAAAACTCGCCTATCAGACGTTTGTGTTGCGCCCAGTGCATGGATGTAACGTATCCTTGTTTTATCATTTCTAATCCTATTCTTAACCGTTATTGACCGAATTGTGACACGTGAAACTTAAAAATGAATAAATTAATTTCCTAATTTTAATTGTGAAAGCTTTCCAGGTAGGATTGTTGTTAAGTTTCTAAAAAGCTTGTGTGCTCAGTCACATCATGTTTGGGTCGTGTGAAGAAAAAAGGATCCGAGAGAAGTAGGTGGTCATATATTTAATTGAATTTATTCGACACAGAGTACGCTCCATTATCGGATTGTTCTGTTACGGTGTACCTTCTGGTGTGCTAAAGCATTGTATTAGTCTGTTAATTTAGATAGTTACCACGGTGTCTGCTGATACTTGAAGTACTGATAATTTACTGGAAATTTGTGTCGATACTGGAAATCATTCTGCAATACTGGAGAAATGTAAAAGTTTGTTTTAAGACCCTTCAAGGGTAGCTCCATCGTCTGGGAGTGGGTGGCCAACCACAGAAATAAATCTGCTAGTTCGAGAAAGAAAGTAGAATATTATTTATCTTATTTCATATTCATTTAATGATTGTGAAGTGTCAAGCACATCTAAATGTGTGAGCATGAATTAAACATACTGCTCTTTGATGTTTGTAATTAATTGGTCTTCTATTTAACAGTGTTTCTGTACAAAATGTAAAGTAATAATAATAATAATAAAAGTAATACATATTACGCTGATCCGTGTGAGGAAAGGTTGGCTGTGGTGGGGGAGTGAAAGCCAACACATGAAATGATTAGTGGAAATTATGACATGTATTCTGCGAGAAATAACATTCAGAAAACATTTACTTTTCTGTTTTTTTCGATTTTAATCCGCTAGTTTCTCTACATTTTATAATTAGATTATTAAAGAAAGCCGTGATTTTTTTAAAACATATTTTACAAGCTGTTCTGTATCACAGCGTGCAGTCGCATGTGGCACTCACTTTTTTGTAGTTAATCGTAGAATACTGGAAATTATTGTATTAGGACGTTATAATAAATACTGGAAGTATCCAAATCAGCTCCAGTAGAACCATGGTTGCTGAAGTTTGGTCTCGCATACATGATTCAAAGCTGAAAATCATACTTTGTAAGATAAGATTAGATTTGCAGTTTTATCTAAACTAAGTTAGTAGAAATATTTTTTTAGAGAGAGAGAGGAATTGACGCATGTTATATATTAAAAATTGAAAAATTAAGTACTGGTCTAAATTGCATGCTAAGAGTTGTTATTATATACAGTTTCAGCCACTCTTTCTGTAGTTTCTCTCAACGAAATTGGCTTACTCGCATGAATATTAATTCACTTTTTACAAAAATATCTTGCACTTTTTAGTGCAAGGGTCATAAGTTTAAGTTCAACAACTTTGATTTATTGGTTCCTTTTCGTTCTTGAGGATTTTTTGTAGTGATTTACAAACAAAGCAGGGAAAACGTCTGTACTAACAGCTTGTGTGTAGACCTCAGCAGGAGTGCGTCTAAATATTCATGAATGCCTGAATTTTCAATGGGAACTCTCGCCTTCATTAGCAGTTTTATTTACATAGTACACACACACACACACACACACACTACTGTTTCAATCACATCTACTGGGTCCATTATATAATAATAATAATAATAATAAAACATTGCATGTATACTTACGCGTATCTTTCAACATTCTGAAAAGAAAAAATCATAAACCATACCATGCTTAATCATGAGTCAGTTTAGATCTTTTAGTAATTTTTTGTGGAGTAGCAAAAATAGAATTATGTCTGTACTAATATTTCCATTATTCAGTAGGTCAGTCATTGCTATTGCTAGTTAAAGATTTTTTATGTGGTCGATTTAAACTTGTGAAAAGTCCATTTGTGGTTAGTGGTAGGTTGCTTTGAGTGGTCCAATTCTGTTGAGAAATGCCACAGCAAGAGTTGTTGAAACAGATTGGAGCAATTTATGTGAGTACTTTCTTTTTGGTTATTACTAATTTTGGAGTAAAATAAATTTAATATACAGATTAACTGGTTGTATTTGCGTTCAGTGAATAACCAAAAAATAGAATCTTATTCGGTTGAAAGGCTGAAATACAAGAAAAAAAGTTTCGAATGTTCGATGTTCATAAGAGAATTTGACAATCAATTATTTGAGAAAACAAGTATCTGTTTTTGGTAACTTATTAATTATGCTTGTCAATATTACGTCTAAAACGCTGTCAAGTTGTTGTACGATATTATGTTCTCCCTCAACTTTGATGCTGCATTCATGTGAAATTTTGAAATTTCGTGCTTCGCTTTCTTTTACTTTAAATGATGTAAGTCACGAAAGTCCATATGTGTCGAATTTCCATATCTCAGAAGCACGGAAAACAAAAAAAAAACAAAAACAAAAAAAATGATTTGTTGCTTTATATCCACAAACCCAACTACAATTACTATTGAACTTTCTTGTAACTCTCCTGTCTTCACTTACTGACTTGAATTAAATCTATAAGTAGCGTTGGCCTGCCATTATTTTTAATTTTCACTTTCTTCTCGAAAGTTAAACGAGAGAAAGATGTTTCGTTGGGTTTCTGAACACGATTCATTTCGCTTTTTGCTAAGAACTTCAATGTAAGCAAGATATAGAATCTAAAAGTCACCAAGCAAGCCTTAAAAAAAGAAAATAAAGTCTTATTGGAAATAATTATGACGTAAGTATCAGATGTAAACACACTTTAATACACTACTTCAGATTTCACACCAATAAAACTTTCCCGTTCGACAAATTCCCACCTAACTTGGCAATACTGACTGCAGGAAGCGTGGCACGTTATCCTTAATACTTCTCCAAAGTAATACAACCGCGCATGTGCGGGAGCGTTCGCTCAAGTTGGTAGATGCCAATAGCTTACATAAAAACGTATTGGCTCCCCTCTTGCCTCCGTCCCTCTGATGTTTAGAACTTTCAGTGCTGATAGTCAAATCTCGTAAAGTACGAATCCTATTACATAGAAAAACGAAAAGGATTAACACTTCTTGGGTACGTGTCATAAACCCAATGTGATTAATGTCAAGAAGATTAATCTTAAGAAAACTATTTAAAAAAATAAAAATAAAATAAAACTAATTCTACATTCTCTAAGTAATAAAAATAGGTAGATAAATTATGTGGGTAAGCACATGCCAATACTCACGAACTGTTTCTGCCTTGAACTCTACTTAAACACTCATTCTCTCTTTTTCAGCGTATCAGTTGCCGAAGCTATATGCAAAACTGCACTACTGTGTTTCCTGCGCCATTCACTCAAAAGTCGTGAGAAATAGATCGAAGGCCGATAGACGTATCCGTACACCTCCAGTGAGGGCATTCCCGAGAGTAAGTAAAGTATTTGCTGTGAGAATTGTGTCCTATATGTTTTTGATAGCTGTCGTCTATTTTTACTTATTTGTTGGTGTTTTATGGGAGAAACCTAGTTGACACTTTTAAATCTTACACTACTAGTACGATAGCGTTACTTGTATTCAAAAGGAATTTTAGTGTAGAATTTGTTTTAATATGTATTACTCAGAAGGATAGCGCGTGGATTTTATAATAGCGGTAGTACGGTAGTAACGAAGTTAGTACCGTTTATAGACAATTAGGTACTAACTTGAGAAGTATATATATATATATATATATATATATATATAATCACCGGATAAAAAATTAGTCACCCCTCAGGAATTCGTGAACAGCAGTAATTAATAACGTGTAACACCACCTGGCTTCGGTTTGGAAGCGAGTCCACAAGGTTTTGCAGATATGTCACATCCAGTTGAAGCCACTCGTTCAGGATTTGATCGCGCAAATCCGCCAAACTGCGTGGATGCCGATTTCAGCGTTTTACCCGCTGTTCCATGTCCCACAGATTCTCGATGGGGTTTAAGTCTGGTGGCTTTGCAGGCCAATCTAGATGGAAGAGGGTTCGGGAGTGTTCATCATACCACGCACAAATTGTTCCAGCCCTATGAACGTTGCTGTTGTTGTCTTGAAAAAATAGGGGTCTCCACAGCATACTCATCATGAAGATATTGGCTAAAAGGCAACACTTGCTCATCCAGAATGTTCAAATACACATGCTGGTTCATTGTAGTGGTGACATCAGTAAGTAGGCCCAATTCATGATAAGAAAAACACCCCCAGAACATCACAGATCCACCTCCGGCTTGAACATGCCCTTGCACACATTCAGGATGAAAGGCTTCATGTGGCCTTCGGTGCATTCGACGACGTGCGTCATTGGAATACAAGCAAAAACGTGATTCGTCAGACCACATTACCTTCCACCTGGCCCATTGAAGACGCGCAGCTTTATATGCCTGTGTGAGCAATGGCCCCTTGCGAGGTGCCCGACTCCAAATATTCAATGCATGCAGTTCCCGTCGCAATGTTCTTTCGCTAACAGATTGTGATGGACCTGCATTCACTGTCTGCAGCAATTCCTGTCGGGTTTGGAACCGATTTTCATTCACAATCCGAGAAACGCGCCTCCGGTTCCTTTCAGTCATGAACTTCTTTCGACCACAATTGACTCCGTGTTTCGTGGCCGAGTGTATGACACCATTGCTTGTACACGCGTTGAATAGTTCGCTGCGAAACACCAACAAATCCAGCAACTTCCCTCACCGTATGGCCATGGGCACGGCCAAACACGATTGCCCCTTTTTGCCACTCTGTTAATCGTTACTTTTACCCATTTTGACGGACACTGCCCACTTGCAACACACTTGTCTCAGACTGAAGCTGCCTTATGGTTCCGTAGAGGCAGTGCGCGCACAGTTGTGCACGTGACTCGACTGCTGCGCCATCTGTACAGGCTTTACGATTCATCTCTCCTTCTGCACAAGGGTGACTAATTTTTTGTCCAATGAGCGTATATATGTATGTGTGTGTGTGTGATTTAGTCTTGGAAAAGAGTACTGTAGGAGTAAGACTCTGTAGCTCGTTTAGTGGGAAATGGGAGACAAAAATGATCTAAAATGATTGATATTAGTATCGAATCCATACTTTTTGGGGTCCGTGAGATGATTGATGACAGTTCCGGTTCCCTTTAAGTCCAGTTTCATCCTTCGTCAGGATAAGATTCCTTAGCACACGTAGGGGGAATAGGAGGGATAACGTTAAAAATGATCGAAAACGACCGATATGAGTATCGAATCCGTAATTTTCGGGTCGCTGATATTAACAGTAACACTTCTGATGGCGTTTAAGTCCATTCAGGCCTCCTTAGTACTCATGAAGGGGGACGGTGATGTAAAATTAATGAAAATGACCCATATTAATGTCATATCCATAGTTTTCGGATCCTGGTACTCCTTGGGGGGAGGGGGACGATGACTTGTAAAAATAATTAGAAATAATCAATATTAGTGTCGAGGTTATAGTTGTCGGGATCTCTGAGTCGATTGGTGACAGTTTTGGCGCCCATTAATTCCAAGGTCAGCCCCAAAATAAGGTAAGACCCCATATCACTCGTAGGAAGAGGGGAAGGGTAGACATAAATTGATCGAAAACTACCAATATTAGTGTTGAATCATTTATTTTCAGCGTTACTAAGTTAATTCATGGCCGTCCTGATGCCAGTTAAGACCAAATTTAGCCCCAAATGGAGGCAAGACTCTTAAGTCTCCTAGAGGGAGTTGGACAAGCAAACATGACAATCATTTAAAAAAAAAAAAAAACTACATTAGTGTCGAATCCAAAGTTTTCCTGAAACGCTGAAATGAATTATCCTAATGCCGTTTAAATCCATTGCTATCTGCAGAAGGTGGGGGTGGGAGAGGTGAAAAATAAAATATCAAAAATGGCTTGAGATTTGCGTGAAATTGATAGTGTGCCGGGTTGGGAAAATATCTAACTCGTTTGAAATTGCTTTCGGAAGTTCCATAGAACCCACTTCAAGCTGGGTTTTGTAGCCATATCAATTTGATTAAAGACACATTCTGTTAAAGTAGGGTGTTTTAATATTTATGCCAAAAGTAGAGTATCTTCTGTATTGTATCATTACACTTTTATTCAGATAAGTGTTCTAAGAAGGATTTCCCAGAAACCTATTTTCCCAGTGCGAAGGACGGGCATTTCACCTAGTCTCTTCTATAAAACAGACTGTTCCCCAAACTTATTTGGTAAGCCCCAGCCTCTGGAAACTTCAAAGATGGGACCACTTTTTTTTTTCTTCGAATTATTGAACAGTTCGTAATAATGGTTTTGTTATTCTTTCATGTGACTTACAGGTTTTGGGTTTGTTCTATAGGATTTAACTAGATCATATGTGCTAACAGAAATTAAATCTTTGTTCTCATACGAGAGAGTAGTTAAATGGAAAGACTGAGTCATGCAATTGTTAAAGTATTGTATATTTGCTCTATCTGTTCTTTTTGCAAGTAGCTTTGAGACTAGTGGATTTTTAATCGAGTTTCGTCGTGTAGTAAGAGCATGACACTCACGTTACCGAGAATTTATCTTAACTTACAAGCTGAAGGCAGAGTTTGGTAAGTGAACTTCGAGGCCATTTTTTGCGAGGTGGTAGTGCACATTTAAAGAGTTAATATAACAAACTAGGAGAGTGCAATGACCAAAAATAACGGAGAAAAACAGTCTTCAAGTTTTTTTGCTCGCCGCATATATCGTACGACGCACAAATTTACCAAGTGACGGTGTGGCAGAGTGAGTAAAGTCTGTAACTTATGTATAAAGTGTCCCGGGTTCGATTCCTGTTCGAGTCATACATTTTTTTCTTCAACCAATAAAGTAGGCATTTGTAACTATAAGTAAAATATTAATTCACCGTATGTCTACTCTGTATGAGGAATAAAACAATAGAAATTTTCAAATCACTTGTAAAATCTTTCAATGTTTCATGTTAACTGGTAAGTAAAATTTAATCTATTCCGTAAATATACTGATATCACGAGTTATATTATGGTTACTACCAGTGGCGTATTTAATTTTATTTCAGGGGGGGGGCACTTTGCCAACTTTAGTCCTGGAAGTGTGAAAATTCTCCATGATATTTAATTTACTTTAATATAGTAAATAAAATTTCGGGGGAGGTCTTAAGCCCTGAAGCGCCCCCTTAAATACGCCACTGGTTACTACAGTCGTTGTGTAATAAATGTTCTTGACGCTTCGTGTCTACATCTATTGACAGTTTCTGAATTACAAAGGAATTGAGGGGAAATTCCCTTTGCTAATACTGGATGTTGCTATAACCAAAGGAAATTTCATCCTCATTCCCCTTGTAATTCGCACACTGTCTACAGATGTAGACACGAAGCGTCAAGAACATTTTTTACACAACGACTGCGGTAACAATAATATTTACGGAATAGATTAAATTTTGTTCCTACCGTGGTTAACATGAAACATTGAAAGATTTTAAAAGTAATTTGAAAATTTCTATCGTTTATTCATTATAAACATATGGTGAATTAATATTTTACTTATAGTTACAAATGGCTACTTTATTAGTTGAAGCAAAAAAAAAAAGTGACGAACAGGAATCGAACCCGTACCCCTTTACTCATGAGTCAAAGATTTTCCTCACTTTGCCACGCCGACACTTGGTAAATTCGTGCGTCGTACAATATATGCAGCGAGTAGAAAACTTTAAGATTGTTTTTCTCCGTTATTTTTGGCCATTGCCCTCTCCCAGTTTGCAATATTAATTCTTTAAATGTGCACTACCAACTCGCAGAAAATGGCCCCGAAGTTCACTTACCAAAGTCTGCCTTCTTGTTAGTCATATCTATCCGAATTGTTGTGTAGAGGTGGGGAAAGTACTTTCGCTGAGTAAATTCCAATTGTGATGTCTCAAATGTTTTGAATTTTCTATTAGAAGGAAAACTACACTACTAAACAAGTCTCACTTGCAAATCGAACCCGAGTCTAGCTTACCATGCCGGAAGTCAGTGTTGAACCACTTACATTTCACGAATTGTACAACTATTGTGCTTGGGCAACCCAGTGTATACATTGCAGAACACGGTTAATGGTTACATTATGTACTTCATATCACAAATGCAGGAAATAGACGATTTTGTATCAAACCAATTCATCTATAGTTGAGAATTCAGTGATATACAATGTAAATGCTAGGTTGTTCAAGCACAACGGGAGTTGTACATAAGTTGAGCCCCAACTTCGAGGCAGATAGGATGTATAGCTTTTCAGAAAGCGGATTACGTAGCGTAGTGGTTACTGTATTAGCAGGACGTTATGTCGATGATGGGTTTCGATTTTCATTTGTTGTATTTTTTCTCCACTCTTTATATCATTGAATTCGCACCTATAGATGCACTGATGTGATGTAAAATCAGGTATTTCATCCGTTTCTTATATAGTGATAGCGTTGGTTGATTTTTCATTATTTTAAAAACAATTCAAGGTATTAAATGAAAATAGTGAGTTGTTGTATCTAAATAGAATATCTGCTTATTCCCTTGTATGAACGTCCCTGGACCATAGAAAAATCATCTCTAGGAGGTCCAGCCTAGTTTGACAATAATTATATGAATGCTTTTCATATATGTTGTACCACTAGTTCTTTACTGTGTGGACTTGTTAGCCTTTTGTGTCCCAGGTTACACCATGAAACGTCGTTTCAACACTGATTAACTGCTGCTATTTGCTATATAAAACTGCAGCTGATGCTTACCTAGGCCAGTAGACAGCAATGTGCTTAATGTTTGTGATGTTTCGTAGCAAATTGGTCTAAAGTCTATTCCTTACAAAATGTGTACCCTTTTCAGTCACCAAAGTTGTAAAAATATACACAACAGTGGTCTTTGGACTTCACTTGGAGTGTATGCTGTATGAAGTACGTGAAGATGCACACCCAAAAATAATTTATCTTTAGTCTTGAAACTAATACAAATGTTTCAAGATAAAACCATGTATAAAAGCAATAGCGCAAAATAATAATAATCTATAAAATCCTTTCGCATATATTTTATATGATAATGGAAATAACCGATTCTCTATCATACCAGTTCCTCTACAGTTGCTGTCTGCAATCTGCTATTTGCACCTTCTCAAAAGAAGAAAGTGCGTTATATTTCGATTTCCGTGCGATCTCCCAAAGTTTTTATTTACTGCTCTTTCGGAGTATTGTGTAAATTACTATACTGTTAATTTCCTAACTTTTCTCGCATTACTTATTTTAATTTACTTCATGAAACAGTCAGAAGTTTATTGAAATAAATAAATAACAAAGCCACTAGACTGGAGGACTCGAAACTAATTAAGTTGTCAGTCTCACAGCTATCTTCCTTATCTCTGTTTAGTTACTCTATTTCTGAAATTCCTTCCAATCAGTATTCTACTATTTTTAAAAGTAACCCAATAATGATGTATATTTCAGTTGGGAGATCAGACAGTTCAATGTTTTTATGTAAAATTCCATCAATATTCTCTTCCAATTTATACAGTGAGAGACAGAGTTCAAGCAGATCCTTCGTTCTCCGAAAGAGAAGTACCGGTATTGGTCAATTCGAGTATCATTATATATAAGGACCATGTTTTTCAGGATGCTTCCAATTCGTAACCCAATATTAGATCGAGGTCAGATTCCAAACTTTTCAAATGGAAAAGGTTCGTGTAGGGTATGACAGTGAAAAATAATAATAATAATAATAATAATCTGAGTGTACTTAATTTATCATCATTTGAGTGTTGTTGAATACTTCACTGAACAGAACTTGCAGTATTAATCAAATCATTACATGGCAAGCTTACAGAACGAGCACTGTAGTATGTATGTGCTTAGCCATAGGTGTCGACTTTCGGGAGGCAGGACACTTTTGTCCCACCACCCCCACCCCCTACGCAAATATAATTCAGTCGATGAAAAATTAACAAAGAGGAGGAAGAATTTCTGTCGTAAACTTCGTCGTGTCTTTAATTCAACATTAGGAACAGCCTTCGTATTCGATAGAAAACGTCATTTGAAAACTAATAGAGCACTGAAGCTTCAACCAACACGTGGTAGCAATGATATGACAAGTGAAGATCAATGTGGTGCGCAAACTTGCAGTAAAGTTACCAAATTTTGAACTTGAATTTGTTGTAATGCCCTTAAGGCTGTGAATTTAGCACCAGAGCGGATGCAGTTTACCGAGATATGGGGAAGAGGGCCCTCATCAAGCAGTTGATAGAAAACGGCTGAATATGATATGTGTATTCATTGCCCCCCCCCCCCCCAATATTTTCAAGTCGGCACCTATGTGTTCAGCTACAGGATAGATTCATTTTACGTGTTGTTTATTATGTGTAAGACTTAACTGTATATGCTTGAACCAATTGAGTTGCTCGCGCCGGAAAGTCGAGCGAAATGTCAAGGCTGCAAAATGCGTTGTTGAATATGTGTATGTCCCAGATCTCCATACTGTACATCATCGCCTTAAGATACTCCAGTAGTCCTCATCGTGGTCTAGTGCCTAGCACGTACACCTTTGGAGCAGGTCGTCCTGATTTCGATTTTCGGTAATGCAGCATTGCAAAATTTGAACACATTACAATGAGTCAGTCCGGTTTAAACTGTAGAACCATGTCTTATATAGTCTCAGTGCTCAAAAAGGGACGTTAAATTTCTACAAACAAAACAAAAGTAAAGAGTGTGATGTGAAGTTTTCTAGGTGACCATTTCCACCGGATCCCGGTGGCCAGGGAGTTGCATATTGAGCCAGTCACGAACCAGCATACCATAGTGCGTATTCCCATTCTGTTAGAAGTAACAGAGAAAGACAAATGAAATCTACAGTTCTACTTCCCGTGGTTATGCCCTTCAGGCCAAAGAAGACGAATGAGTAATGAAAGTGAGAGATTATGAAATAGTGAAATAAGAATGTGCGAGAAAACTGGAGAACACACACAACACACTTTCTACCACAGAGATATGACCGGGGATCCCCGTACCAGAGGTTAACACTGTTTATCACTGTCACCGTGCCTACCTACCAAAAGAAGACTATCTTTGGTTAGCAGTGGATACCGTTTTAAGGTGAATGAGCGTCTTCTATTCCACTTCACAACAATTTTGTCAGAACCAACGCTTTCGGAGGTGGTCGTCCAGTGGGGGTAATGGTTACTCCAATACATGAGATTCTGAGGTTAATCTCCTCATTAAAGAAACAACTCATATCCTTAGGAAACTATGGGTCTAAAGCAGGGATGCAAATAAGCAACAAAATTTTACTCACCCAAGAATAAAGCTACTAGCACACATCCCACAATAGAAATAATTTACTTACCTTCGATATGGTATTAAATACTCGCCCGGTTATTTTCATCCCTGGTCTAAAGCGTAGCTGCAGGACTCCATACTTTTGTCAGGATCGTTGCTCGAAAGGTTGGATTTTAAATGTTTGCTACTTACGTGCTTGCAGAATCCGTGCAATTAGTGTCTGGCTGACACCTGGTTGTACTGAGCAGGCGACGTGTATTGCACGTTGGATATTTTTGTGAATGTTGGCAATACTACTGTAGATGTTCCACTGCCGGCAGTAATTTTAGACCCACACTGCAAGGCTTATTCACAGCATTCACGGAATTTGACTATAAACCATGCTTTCTGAAGCTAGTAGACCACGTAGATAGCGGTTGTTAAAATCAGCAATTATGACATGGCAAGTTTTTTTCCCCCAAACATGCAAATCTCTCGTTAATGTTAGTAACTTTGAAGTGACAGTAGGTATGTAAAATCTGATTGCATAACTTGAAGGGGGCTTTGTAGGATTATTTAATACCTCAGATGGCCCCTTTCAATTTGAAATATTTGACCACGACCCAATATGGAGGATTTTAGGAGAATGACCGACACCTTCGTTCGAGGCGGGGGAGGGGTTCTGAATTTGTTATTCATTAAGATGAAATAATGTAAATAATTGTGAATGGAATATATGCGATTTTTTTACTGTATTGTAATGTAAAAAGTAGTTGTTACAAAATCTAAAAAAATAAATTATCAGAGGAATCAGAATATACACTTCCGTTAATTTCTAGTGAAATTCGTACCGTTTTATTGTTTCCAAAGTAATTACTAACAGAAGGCAAATTCAAAGTTTGAAGAGCATTTTGTTTTGAACTGCTATAAGGTACATGTTACATCGTCGTAATATTGGTTGCTTGGTTTGGAGTCTTAACATGAGCTCCGAACCAACTACTTGGTTCTCACCAGAAGTAGGACCCAGATCTCCCGTACCAAAGATGCTCAAGCTAATCTGATCAAAACGAGAGAGCTTTTCGCATCGTGTTTCTAACATTCTTTTTTTTTTTTTTTTTTTTTTTTTTCTGCTTTACAATTGATTAGGAGAATAAGTGTGTGAATTTCACTTGGAATTACTGAAGATTTTGAAACGTCATTGTATTAATATGCAATTCCATCGGCAATAATTTTAATTTGCGTATTTTATTCTGTAAAATGTCAATATCTCTTCGTGTATTTATGTAAATAATTCTCAGAATAATTTTATTTGCAGGCTTTTACAGGTACACCTTCTGGTGCCGCTTAAAAGGATGACTATTGTTGCATGCGAAATAAGAACATTAATGCCTCATCATCTTTAAATTTGCAGTTTTCCTTCATCCAGCATCATTTGATTTTGTGTTTAAAATGACATATCAACTATCCTTGGTGGATAAAGTTATTTATTTTCTTTTTCTAAGCATTGTACAAGGTTATTGTACTTAAAGGCTGTGATTGTGTTTTTTAAGTTTTGTATTTCTAATATATTTTCACTCAAAGGTAATATTGGCGATGGAATTCATGGTTTGGTTAGTGTTTGTGCTGGTTAGATATGAAATATAAGGAACATACGTATAAATAAATATTCGTGTTTGGCATTGCAAGAGCTATTTTGTTAATCTTGGCTATTTATTAGTAATAGCTTTATTGCAGTCGAGAATAAACCAGACAGTTCAAGCTTTATAAGCATTATCAGTGAAGTATTCTTTTAGTTTGTCTTCCCTCGTTCTATAAAGAAAGGAACAATGTAGTAGCCATTCATAATTTTAATTCCCAAATAATCGCAATTCCGGCTTTCCCAGTAGTCTGTCACGGATAATACGAGGGGGAGTCAAATGAAAACCATAATTATTTTTTAAAATATTATTTATTGGTCACACAGGGTACAGAAGTAAATCACTTTTCAACATAGTCCCCTCCTCGTTCAATGCAAGTCCGCCAGCGCTTCGGAAGAGCCTGAATACCTGCAGAAAAAAAGTCTTTTGGGCGACGGCGCAACCACTCGTGCACCGCGTTGCGTACCTCTTCTGGAGAACATCATTCACAATAGGATGTGCCGATCCATGACTCATGTGTACACATGCTGCAATTTCGTCTATTGTCACACGGCGGTTTTCCAAAACGGCTGCAATGGTCTCTGGAGTCACTACGCGCCGAGCTTGGCCGGGGCGTGGAGCATCGGCCACAGACGTAAACACCATTTGCAAATTTCCGGCACTAGATTTGTGGCTGTGACAAACACGCATCTCCATACTGAACCTTCATTTGCCTAAAAATGTCAATCGGTTTCACACCTTCACTTCGCAAAAACCGAATCACAGAACGCTGCTCCTCGCTGGTGCATGTGGCTAGTGGGGCTGCCATTTTGGAACTGTTGTTACGACGGTGTTGGTGCATCTGCCGGCTGCTGCCACCTAGGAGACATCCGGCATACTATCGTAAACAAGCATGCCAACTTACAGTTCACTGGCGCCATATGCGGATTTTTATTTCTACTTTTATGGTTTTCAGTTGACTTACCCTCGTAAAAGATCAGTTAAAGCAATAAAAATATCAAGAACAAAGAGAGATTAAATCTCCAGGGAAATACGGCGCAGTAACACTGTTCTAGGAAGTAACTTATGTCAAGTTATAATGTGACTTATTATGGAATGGAGAGAAAAGTGAAGTTTGGCAAGCGAAGGCTATCATTGTCTGCAGTTATTATTTAATCAAGAGCTCTTACCTCTGGTGCATGGGGTCCCTGGTTGGATACCCGGCCGAGTAAGTTTGTGGTGGACCACATCGTGTCCGTGGGTTTTCTCGGGGTATTCCCGTTTCCTCCCACTTTCTCCTTCCACCAGTTCTTCCATCATTCACTTGCTTAAATCATCGTCTCCCTTAGCCTAACAGGCATAAACGTGGGATGTTAAACGAAGATTTCGTTTCATTTTTTATTTAATCAACCTTTGTTTTGTTGGCAAAGATTTATGACATTTTTTTAAGAGGGCAAACTTTTCTTAAATCAAAGTCCGCTCTATGGATTTAATTCCTAGCTCCAGTTGAAGTTTATGAGTCCATAACATTGTGCTCCTATTAACTGTATTGTTAGTGATGCAGAAACTGTATCCAGTTCCAAACCTCTTGAAGCACTGAGAGCAAAGGCAATGTAATAAATATTATAGACACTTTGGAGCCAAAAATGAAACTCAAGTTCTTTCTCTTTCTAAATTGCCAAAATCTAACATTGATAAAACATGATTGTTTAACGAATGGGAGGCAATGATTAGAAAGTATCTCCTAAAACTCTTATTATAAGTGGTTATGCCAAAAGGTTAACATTTACCATTTGACAAACGAATAGTTAGTTATATTATTGGACAAGGCGTTTCTGCACTGTTCGACCTCTGTTAATCTGTTCATTTTTATATTCTTGATGTTCTTGTTGGTTTTACTAGTACTTTTGTGTTCCGTGATCAGGGCTCCAGGAGAAAGTCGAAATAAGTATGTGTAACAATTACTCGGGGAATAAATTTAAAACTGAATGACATATTTCTAGTAGTGCATCCCCATAACGGAAGTAAATGGATGATTTAATTATAGTTCAGTTCTGCTGGTAAAAATTTCAAATCTTAATAATACATAAAATGCAATACTAACATTTCTGTTGATTGAAGCAAGGAAATGCAGTTACACAAAAAACTGGATACGTCTCTGGTGGGGATTCTAATCCGGATCTCTCTGTAAGCGGGTTGATCCAAGCCTGAGCTACTAATAACACGAGCAGCTTAGTTCTTTCCTCTAGGCCATCGTTTCTCACATTGTAATCCTCTTGCATGGAGTATTAGTCCAAAAAAAGGAATTAAAAATGAAGTAGATTGCTTATTATACGAGGGGGGAGTCAAATGAAAACCATAATTATTTTTTTAAATGTTATTTATTCACACAGGGTACAGAAGTAAATCACTTTTCTACATAGTCCCCTTCTCGTTCAATGCAAGTCCGCCAGCGCTTCGGAAGAGCCTGAATACCTGCAGAAAAAAGTCTTTTGGGCGACGGCGCAACCACTCGTGCACCGCGTTGCGTACCTCTTCATCGGAGTGGAACTTCCTGCCGCCCATTGCTTCTTTGAGCGGACCACTCCTTGCTCGCTCGCTTTGTTTCAGGCTGATGGTAATGCACCCATGTTTCGTCACCAGTGACGATTCGTGACAGGAAGGAAGGGGGGGGGGCGGTGGCTCAGTGGTAGAGCGTTCACCTCTGGTGCTTGGGGTCCCGGGTTCGATCCCAGCCCCCGCCAAGTGAACTTTGTGGTGGACAAACACCGTGCTCGTGGGTTTTCTCGGGGTTCTCCCGTTTCCTCCCACTTTCTTCATTCCACCATTTAACTCATCTCTCATCATCACCGTCTCCTTTAGCCTAACCGGCATAACCGTGGGACGTAAAACTCAAAGATTTCATTTCATTTCGTGACAGAAAGGCATTACCGTCACGTTCAGCACGCCACAAAAGGTCTTCGCACGCATCAACACGTCGCTGTTTCAGTTCAGGCGTCAGTTGTCGGGGCACCCATCTTGCAGACACCTTATGAAACTGGAGAACATCATTCACAATATGATGTGCCGATCCATGACTCATGTGTACACATGCTGCAATTTCGTCTATTGTGTCACGGCGGTTTTCCAAAACGATAGCTTCAACGGCTACAATGGTCTCTGGAGTCACTACGCGCCGAGCCTGGCCGGGGCGTGGAGCATCGGCCACAGACGTAACACCATTTGCAAATTTCCGGCACCATTCATAGATTTGTGGCTGTGACAAACACGCATCTCCATACTGAACCTTCATTCGCCTAAAAATGTCAATCGGTTTCACACCTTCACTTCGCAAAAACCGAATCACAGAACGCTGCTCCTCGCTGGTGCATGTGGCTAGTGGGGCTGCCATTTTGGAACTGTTGTTGCGCCGGTGTTTGTGCATCTGCCGGCTGCTGCCACCTAGTAGACATCCGGCACACTATCGTAAACAGGCATGCCAACTTACAGCTCACTGGCGCGATATGCGGATTTTTATTTCTACTGTTATGGTTTTCAGTTGACTTACCCTCGTATACTGCAATTGAGAATCCCAGACCGGTATAGACTATAGAATTTAATAAATAATTCAATACTCTCGATAGCTTTCAGTTATTATTTAAAAAAAAAAAAAAGTTTCAATGCGAAACTACGGTCAACTTCCAAACTAGGTAAATTCAATACAGAAATAAGCAATGCATGTAAAACTACCTGAATAAGGAAATAAGACCAAAAATAGAACATGTTCATCAGACGCTGAATCCATATCAAAAAGTCATTGCTGGTTGTATCTCTTACTGCTTTTGCTCTACGGACATAATATTACAACAGAAGTGCTAATTAATGCCTTATCACTTCTAGTTGCAATAGAGGAATAAAACTAGAGGTGAAATTCTTGAGGTACTGAATCCATATATACAGGGTTATCATAGATGATTTATTCATTTTGAAAAGGATATATTTTCAAAAGTAGTACGCGTACGTACTTGAAAGATATATATGAAAAGAACCACAAACACACAATACAACCTCTATAAATGTCAAGTGTGTGCCTCTTTGGTGACACGACACGTCCAGACGACGTCTTCTTCCTTGCTTTCCCTCCATTTTCGACAAGTACTAAACTAGTAATGCCACGCCCGATCTTAAAGATAATAGACTCGTGCTGCTACCTGGAATATACAAGACAAACTTGGTGAGTTTCTGGTTCTTTTCATATATCTTTCATGTATGTTCGTGTAATACTGTTGAAAATATTAGCCTTTTCAAAACGAATGAATTACTCATGCTAACCCTGTATATGTTATTCTTCTTTTTAACTGCTTATTGCTGTCTGGTTTTGTTTTATTCATTATATGATCAATGTTGTAACAGAAAATCGTAACTTTTCACCACTGTCTGTGAAACTCATGGTACCTGAATCAGTATCAAAGAAAACCGCCTTTTGATGTATCTTATAGTTCCTGTTGTATGAAAAAAAAAAAAAAAAAAAAAGAGTATTAAGACCAGAAATACTATTATATTTCAACCACTTCTGGTTTTGGTAGACTGTTGAGAGTAATGGTGGTATGGTATGAGGCAGAATCTGAATCATTTGCATAAAATCACTTCGCGCCATCTATTACCGTTTTTGTTATATGGAGACGAACGTTGAAATCGGGAATATTAGTAAATTCGAACCAAGTCTGGTTTCGGTAGTGTGTTGCTAATAGTTATGATACATTGTCTTGAGACGATGAATCGTTTGCAAAAACGTTTCGCGCTATTTGGTACCGTTTTTATTCTATGACAATAAACGTTGGAACTGAAACTGATGTATTTGAACCCTTTCCGGTTTGAATAACTGAGGAGATGGAACCTAATCTTGGGACGCTAAATCAATTGAAAAAGAAAAAAAAAACTTCTCAATATCTCTTACCGTTTTTTGTTCTATGATACCTGTCGATAAATTGACGGAGAGGCATAACTGTACTATGACTTCTAACACTTACGCATAGCATAGTTTGAAAGTTTAAAAAAGCTAATATTTTTTTCTGTTAATACCAAAATAAAATTCAAGGAATTTTAATTTGTACTATTTACAAAATATAATTATTTTGGTCTAGTGGTTTATCCTCAAAACAAACACACACACACACAGACAAAAAGATTGCTTTCGAGGGGAATGAGAGTAAAATGATCCATAGAGCGTTCTGACTGATAAAACTGGCCGCCACTTGAAAGTTGAGTTGATTTTAACGTCCCGTTCAGCAGCAAGGCTATATGAGGTATGGACCAACTGATTAACGTGGAATCCGAACTACATGAGCTCCCGCCAGGAATCGAACCCGGGTCTTCCACGCTAGAGACACGTACTTGAAAGATGAGAAATGCTACTCAACCACTACTACTGATAATTTACAGCAGTCCAAGACGATGAATACTCGCCTGAGGAGCATGGCGTTTTGTCAGCAGCAAGAGTTTGCAGAAACAATGAAAACCCAGAAAAGGTAGTCATGTCGCTGGAGGGTAAAGTGGATAAAACAAGTGCCTGATAAACTGGGAATCGCCCTAGTAGCCCAGAATTTTGCTTGTAGTTACGTCGTTACAATGTACCTTTTGGCAAAGAGCACTTGAATTCGTTTAATCTCTTTTAATGGTCTTTAGTCCGGCTCCGAAAACTACGCTAAATGGAGAACGTCTGGGAATGCGTTTAATAAAAAGATTTATCCATCCACGGAAAGTGCAATATATTTTTAATCATCTTCAGATATTTTTAGAACTGAATAGTTATTGAAAATCAGGTGAAGGGTAAAATGAGACAGAAGTATTACGTAAAATTAAATTAAGTGAAACATTTAAGTTTTAGTCCCACGATTATGCCGGCTAGGCTCAAGGAGACAGTGATGATGAGAGATGAATGAACAAAGTGGGAAGAAACAGAACAACACTGAGAAAACCCATGCACAAAGGGGAACTCTCTACCACTGAGCCACCGCAGCCCCAATTGAAGCATTAAAAAACCACTAACTACATTGTATTTTATAGTTCAAGGAATGATATAAAGTGTATTTGAAGCCGTATACGCATGCGACAAGGATAAGAGCATGAACAAAACAGAATTTCATGTCTACATATTTCTACGCTATAAAATCATTGTCTTTTACACCTTTCTCAATATCTAGCAGACAGTGAACGCTATACCGGTCGAATATTGTTACGCCGATCAAAATATGAAACAAGATGATTAGTTTTTAAGCTTCCCTAATTCATAAATAAAAGTTTTTGTAGTAAATTGCTGTATAATTTGTGATTTTGTCAAAACAATCAAGATCGGAATATTCCAACACCATGGTTCATGAAGATCATTGCATGAGTTGGCAGAATTCCCTTCATTTTGCCGTAGTACGGGCATTTAATTTTTCTCAGCAGCGTATGGAAATTCCGTGCACTTTTTAATAGATATATTACATGTAGTTATAAAATGGTTATTTCCTTCATTTGACAAAATTTTCTTTCCTTTTACTGCTGATAATGGTAGCCGTGTCCTGCTATTGGAAATATTGCAAGAAACACCTCGTTCCTTTTTATAAAAGCGTAAGAGTAATTAAAAGCGCTGTAAACAAACGAAAAAGAAAAGTGTAATGTGAAGAGCATAACATTCAAAGACGTAATACTGCGTAATATCTTCTAAGATTGTTCGATAGCTGAGAAAGCACCGTAACGTAATCGTACCTTGTAGTAATGCAACGCAAAAACACATTTTCAATGCAACACAGATTTTTTTAGCTCCCCAGTACAGGTAGCAACAGACAGAATTTCTGTTGGTGTTATGCTGTAGGCCTCATGGTATCTGTGGATTGGTTAGAAATAGTAAGTTTTAGATTTAAATGAATTAATTATCTGAATTTCAAAAACATCGCTACTACAAGATGTGATCAAAATATGTGATAAATGAATTTTTAGCAGCAGCTTCTGTTGCTACAACCATTTGATGTAATTGGTCCGGTAGTCTTATCCCTTGAGACAGACAACGTCAAGTTGGAACACGTTCTGACTTGTCAGTCAGCGTCTAGGACCGCTAGAGTGAGGCCTGTGTTGTTGTTGTTCTGTTTACCGTGTTGTTGCGCATCATAGATTTCTAACAACGCGTGAACATTAAGTTATGTTTCAAGTCGCAAGAAAAGTGCCAAAGAAACTCGTAAAATGTTGAAATTAGTGTATTGCGGCAATGCTGTAACTCTCAAGACTGTTTACAAGTGGTATGTGTGATTTAAAAGCCAAAATGAGTCGGCAGAAGACGAGCAACGTTCGGAACGTTCATTAACCTCAAAAACAGAAGAAAACGTGCAAAAAGTGGCAAAAATTGGTCGTTTGAACAGGCGAATAACTATTCGAGAGCTTTGCAAAGGACATCTCGTACGGGTTCGTACAAAGCATTTTAACCACCGATTTGGAAACGAGTAACTGTAAAATTTGTTCCCCGACTTCAGCTGTTAAACAGAGTTTTTGGCCTAAGAAAATATTCCTGGTTATCCGCATCCGCCGTACTTCCAGATATAACATAAGGCGACTTCTTGCTCTTCCCAAAAATTAAAACTGTGCTTAAAGAAAAGCATTTGGACACCATTCCTGACATTGAGAGAACCACGACAGAGCAGCTGAACGCCCTTCCAAAAGAAGTCTTCCAGAATGCTTCCAGTCATGAATTCAGCATTGGTATAAGTGCATTGCTAGCCAAGAACTGTACTTTGAAGTAGATTAAATCAAATTCCATGTAAGCTTATTGCTTTGTTTCTAATGAAATTATTCACCGTATTTATTATTATTATTATCATACTTCGTATTTTAAATGTCTATTTGTGTGTTTATATTGTGTGTTGGTTGAAAATGTTCGCTAAACTTAACCAACAACAGTAAAAATAATTAATAAAAAAAAAAGTAAGGAAAAGAATTGGAATCTAGGAACTAATACTTTCGAAAAAACTTTATTTTTTACTTGTCCTGCCTTAGATATATCCCTTAACTAAGCTACCGTAAATTCCAAATCCATCCTAGCATTGGTTCAAATGAAGCCATGTAAACAAAAAACAAAAAAAAAAAAAAAAAAATCTTTCTGGGTATATGATTAGCATAATCGCCTTTTGCTTCGAAAACTGGTTCATTTCACGGTTGAAACTCAAGCCGTAGACCAACGCTTTTCTCGAATTCGATACTGAACTCCTCATTAACAATAACAAATACTTAGTCTAAGTACAAAATTGAACTGGAAGTTACTTAGAAATTATTACTTACAAAATAACGAGGAGTCTAAAGGGTAGAAGACTGATATTAGTAAGGTATAAATATCTTGGAAGAATTGATCTGTTGTAGGAAATAGCTTCAGATAATCTATCCATTCCATTGATATTGGATCTGAAAATCCACACACATTCTTTCAACAACTTTCAATCCACGGGTACTTCATATCCAAGTGTTGGAACTTTTCAGTGCAGTTGCAACATCTTGTTTTATATACATTTAAATAAATTTTAAAAAGGTGGAGTTTGCTACATTATAATGTACCACTCTCTTGCAAGATCAATGAAGGAGATTGAAATGAAAACGGCAGCAAAAAAAAAAAAAAAAAAAAAAGTTTAAAAATTACCACACAAAAGTGGCAAATTCTTATGATATCTGTGTCATTTTCATTTCAGCACGTGCTATAATTATTGAAACTATTTAATATGTAATACAATTTTTGACATTATAACAAGCTGAGATATAATTTTATGATCACTAAAGTTTACATCATCGTGCCATACTTTTGACTTTTTTATTAATAAATAAATCATGTAAATTTCTATGAAGTAGTGACTATGTAAAACTGGGCATTGTTTCTGCTGCTGCTGGGGGCGTTGACTGATAGTCTGTTTGAACGTTGATTTTAACTTACTATTAAATGCTTCCTGATTTTTAAGTTTTCGCAACACTCAAAGGGACCGCAGGACGCTGTTGAGAACCACTGATACAGTCGACGAGGCCTTATGGCTGGGAATTTAGATTTATAACCCAGGTTTGAGAAGAAGAAAAATACAATTTGAAAATATGAAGCATCTCGTTACTTCTATCAAACTATTTCGGTGTATATTTTCGATTGGATATGTAATGCTTGCAGTATAATGAATAAGGTCGAAATTAGATTCTGTATTGGAAGGCATTACACTAATTTTTGCGTAATACGAGAAAGTAAGGAACCATAAGATAATTTACTCTGGAAGAGGATTACACAGTGGAATAGATAAAATTGGTACATTGTAGTGGAGTGGTGGCAAAGGAATAAATACAAGAGAAGATGATCGAACATTCATCCGGAAAAAAAAAAAAAGTTTTCATACATCCTTTTAATAACATAACTAATCCACGATAAATACCTTTTGTGCAGTTCGATTAGACACGTTGGATACTTGAATACAGTTTATATAGAATACTTGTTTTAAAAGAAAATGATATATCGTTTTCTACCGAAAGAGGCATTAATCGCTACAAAGAGCAAACTCTCACGTCGTCTTCAGAAGTATGTAGCACTCGTCGTTAAACACTTGGCACTAGCCAAAGTCTTTTCTACAATATACATGAATTCATTTGCATATGTTCATGCGTTTCATGTTACATCTAGAAACCTCAACTATCAGATGTCATATTAGTATCTTATGTAATAATAATGGGTCATATTCCAAAACTACATTGCATGTGATAATATCCATGTTCAGGGGGGGGGAAATCCACGATTAATGCCTATATTGGTAGAGAAAAGCCACAACTGTCCAAACAAAGCAGAAAAGGTTGAGAATATTAAATTTCTTTCTATCTTACCTTTTTCCTCATAGTATTTGGGCAACCCTATGTAAAAATCGTGTGTAGTATCACAAACTTTCTTCTGAATACGGAAATTATAATTACACATTAGCCAAACTCTTAGTATGAGGCTAATCATACTTAAAATTGTTTCTGGATATGATCCAGTATGTTTACTGTACTTCATATGTTTTATGCCACAATTCCTGCTGAGCCATAATTTTTTAGTGTAAATTTTGATTAATGTGGGGAATCACACATTATTATTTACTAATCATATGATTCTGAGACAAATATAAAAATACTGATCAAATTTATTTATGCGATTAATAATTGATAAATTTACATTAAAACTAATTCGAACCAATGTTTGTGAGTAATTTACTTTCAACAGATTATGAAAGAAAATCACATCACACACATAATCATTTACAAAATAAGGGTGCTTGAGACAAATTACTAATCGATTGCTTAGGTTTATAAGGACACTTTCAGGTCAGTTTTGGTTTGCAGGCAGCAGAAATAGGACGAATGGTATATTTTCACGTTTTAAAAAATGTGTTTACAAGGAGAGTAATTGAGTTGCTTGTTTACTTTCAGGATATGGGAATGCGTCAACAAGGTCAAGGCGTCCGGAAGTAATTTTATGATTATGATCATCAGAATTGTAATAAAATAAATACAGAAAACACAATGTCGCTTATTCTTTTTTAAATTATTCTTACCTTCCTCATTTTTTCCTTTTGTTTCTTTGGTGATGGTCTGTGTCATCTTACTGAGACTCGTAAAAGTAATGGTAGAAATAACCACACGTAGTTTCTTCGAATATTCTGTTACCATAATAACGCTATGCAAACAGTGGAGTTGTTTCACCGTCTTCCACCATTCATCCTTATTCATTTTAACGTTAAAATCACTGCATTACAGGATTATAGATAGTATTCAGTGACGAAGGTGATTGGGATCTAGATTTGCATCTGAAGATACAAAAACCGCAGTTGAGATCACGAAAATGTTCTGAAAGAAAGAAAATATATTTCTCTGTTTCAAACTATTTCATTATTAATTTGACACTATCATATTTTCATTTGAACATCAATTCACTTAAGTGTCTATTATCCACGTGTGCAATTTGGTTACAAAGTACCAGTGGATTGACTGACTGTTGTCGTGGGCTACATGAAGCCATGTAAAAACATTTTCTGCCTAAAAATGACAGTCTAATACAGTTTATGGCGTGCATATCAGAAAAAAGTAGGTGAGAAATCTTACTGTACGATTGTAATTTTCCATCATACATACAGTGTAATTGAAATTTCTTTTCATTTTTTCGTATGTAAATTTGAAAGATTTTTTGGGATAAAGAAACCGTGCAATACCAGTTTAGGTGTGTACATACATTAATGATGTATTCACTTTCATCAGGAATTTCACCCTTATTACCTTGGAAAGTGTTTCTTAAGCCTATGTTCATTATTTTTTGGCGGGCTTATTTTTGCACGTAGAAGATTGAAATTTTGCACAAAGATTCAGTCTTCCGAATAGTATTTAGCAGATTTTTTTTCAGATTTCTATGTTAGCAGAAGGGGAGCAAAAGGGTTATTTAAAAAAAAAAAATCTTTTTTTCCACTACTCTTATGCCTCATATACATGATGGAGACACGTAAATGGTATCGGCTGAAAAGCATAATAGATCCTTGATCCTAGGGTAATTAGGGATGTCTCAGGGAATTTTTAGATAATATCCTTCTGTATACGGGAATATGGGACATTGTCGGTATATTATTTTTTTGGCGGGCTTACTTTTGTACCTAGAAGATTGAAATTGTGCACAGACATTTTTCTCAGATTTCTGCGTTAAAACAGGGAGTCCAGAGGGGTCAAAAGTTGAAAAGGATATTGTTTTACCAAAATAATCCCCTTTTTCGGGATTTTTCCGCCTTAGATACATTATGGAGGCATGTGAATGGTACCGCCTGAAAGGCAGTTCCATTCTGAAGAGAATGATTGGCGGATTATAATCCTAGGGTAAATACAGGTCTCGGGAGTTTTTTTGAGATCAGGGTCTTTTGCGATAATCAGCCGAGTGCACAAACGAAGTTTAAACGTGGTTCCCGGACTTTTGTTGCACCATTGAAAATCGAAGTTCAGTAAACCTCGTTTAATTAAACTTCGGTCAATTTGTAAAATCGACTCTGATTGGTTGTCGTCTTTTGTCTTTAACCTTCGTTTAACAAGGTGACAAATGAAGAAAGCATACGGCGTGCCGGGGTTTTCGACTTTCGAGATTGCGTGCATCTCGAGTGGACACAACATCAAAGAATGAACTAATAAATTATACCTGTAATGAAATAAAAGAGTGATCCTTGGTGTTGCAATATTGGTAGTAGATTTTAGATTAAATTGTAGCGTGTAGTTTCACTATACGGATCCATAGTATAAGTAGTAGTACTAGTACTAGTAGGAAAGGGTTAGAAGTCCCTCAGGGGTTTGTTAGGTTTTGTTCGCGGTGCAGTTTTACTATGCGGATACACAGATTGTAAAATGTATAGAAAAATATGGGCGTCTTTAATTTGTTCGTTTTATGTCCAGCACGGAACCTAACTAACCTCTGTGGGACTTCTAACCCGTTCCTGCTACTACTTATACTATGAATACGTAGAGTCAGGGGCGCCGGAACCGGGGGGGCAAGGGGGGCAGTTGCCCCTCCTGAAATTTCCAAAGGGGGCAAGATACCCTTTTTGCCCCCTCACTTTCAGACTGTAGAAACATCACACAACACTGATTATATGAACTAAATTTTGCTTTTTATAGTAATGTGAAAAAAAAATATCTATTCCAGATTCATCTTTCTCTTTGAAACAAGAGACCGGGCGCTTTTTCTGCCCCCATGTTAGACAGAAAGAGTTAGGAAAAAGAATTGAAAATTCTCTTTATTTTCATTGGTGTACATTCTCAAAACACTGTAAATTCTTTTAAAATTTTTGTTTAAGTAATCGTAAGTCTGCAATATGAAACGAGTCGTCGAGCGAGATTTTAAAGTTTGAAAAATATAACAGTTTAAATGAGTAACAGGACATTTAGGAACTAAATACATTTCCATAAATTTAAATTAGTGTTCTTACAAACAATATGCAGAGTGCAGTAAGATTTATAGTGAGGAGGAAAAATGTATAAGGTACGATTAATAATTCAGAGCATATGAAAAATGCGAACTCTATTGTCGTTCCGTTCGTTCCTTTCACTACCATTTTTTTTTTCGGAGTGAAAAACATTAATATATGGCTATTTTAAGTTGTTTTCAAACGTATAAATATATATATAAAAAACATTTTCCACCGTTTCGTTTTTCGATGTGGGAAGGGTGGGACATTATGTATCCTTCTGATATTTTTACGTGGGACCTTTATGTCCCAGTGGTATTGACATGAATGATCATCTTGTATTTTCAATTATGAAATGTATATTGGCAGAAAAAGAATTGGGTCGTATTTATGATTACAAATATTTTACATTTCGGAATCCTTTTCCAAATTACAGTGCATGCAACCACTACTTTATCACTAGTACATTGTTCCTCAGTTTCATCTGTTCCATTATCAATTTCATTGTTCACGTTCACTTCCACTACTATCTATTGGATACTATTAATAAGAATTCTGTGAACCATTAGCGGGCTTCTCTTTACCAGTGGAACATCGATTCATAGCAATAAAATGTGGTAAATTACAGGGATTCTCTGAGAATGTATCGTGGGACACATATATCCCAGTGGTAGTGAAAGGGTTCAGATATTAGTGCAGAAACAGAACCTCTATTTCAGCTCTCCTTTCAGACCAAGTTTGTAAACAAGAATAAGAAAGACAGTCACTGCTTATAATAACTAGTAGTGTTAGATATTTAGCTCGCAGTGGTCAAGCAATCAGTGGACATTTGCATAGAACGGGTAATTTGATGTCACTCCTGGATGAAAGAAAAATGGTTGTGCCTGTTCTCAACCAATGGATTAATCGACAGGATAACTGACTTAGTGCTGATTGAAAGAATTTTAAAGATTATGTGACATGCAATATAGAGAGACTTGGTAGCAGAAGTTAGTCTCCATTTTATGCAATCATAGCCGACTCCACGACTGATATTTCAAAGAAAAAACAGTTGTATCTGTGTGCGCTGTACCCAATAAAATATTTATGGAAATGATCACCCCACATGGCACAAAATCGGAAACAGAATTCACGATCCAAGATATTCTAACGAAACCTAACCTGAATGCAGAAAATATACGCGAACAGTGTCATGATGGTGCAGCTATCATCTCAGGACGAGTGAGTGGTGTGCAGAAGATAACTTCGACTCAACATCCGAAAGCTGTATACATTCATTGCAGTAATCATGCATTAGATCTTCCATTGCAAGAAGTAGCACGAAAATGCGAACCTTTGTGTGACGTGCGGGCCATAGTGAAAGACGTTTGAAACATCAACCTGGATTCTGCAAAACGATAGACAATATACGCACGCCGACATTGTTCTTGAACCCTGTAAAACTATCAACAAAAGTAATCCTAAACATTTATTACCGTTTGTCCTACTCGCTGGTGTGTTAGGCGAAAATCTCTAATCAGATTTCAATCTACTACAAACGAATTCAAATCACGTTCGAAAAGAATCATCAGTAATACAAGTGGTCCAAACGATGATCAAAAAGTAATTCTAAAAGGACATTTGAAAAGAATGAACAAATTCGGAATGATATTTTTTCTAATAGTCAGTATACGTGCTTTTGTACCTTGCGGACAACTGGCGAAAGTGCTTCAAAATTCTGAAGCTTCTGCTTCTGGAGCTAAAAGAGCAGCAACACTCTGAGCAACGAACGGACAGCACATTTGAAAACATCTAAAAGGAAGCAAAGGAAAATGCAGACATACTACACTTAAAATTGTCCACTTCATCAAGACCAAAGAGAACACCAATTAGGTTGGAGGAGACTGATAATCCTTCTATAGCAGCTACTCTAGAACCTGTATCAGATCTTCGAAAAATGTACTTCGAAATCATTGACTCTTTGTTGAATGAAGTGCAGTGTCGTTTCAATCAGCCAGGCCTCAAACAACTCATAAAACTCTAGAAGATACTTTCTGGAGGAGCTATATGTGCTGGTGGGCTTCTCTCAAGAGAATATTTGAAGCAGGAATTGGGAGTTCACTTGTCGGATTTTAACCTGGATAGATTATGAGTCAGCTCAGGCTGCTTCCACCCACTTTGATGATGACTGAGTCGCTGATGACGATCAGAATATTAAAAACTATTAGTGCTGGAACCCCAACTGTTCGCAGTCTTCTCGACCAACTTGTTCGTCTAGGGACTTTCGTTCTCACTATGCCAGCTTCTTGAGCATTTGCGAAAGATCATTCAGCTATTTGCGTACAGGGGCGTCATTTAGGGGAGGCAGGGAGAGGCATTTGCCCTCCCCCCCGAGTGAGATTTATGTAGATTTTATCAATAGAATAGTAGTAAGTCAGTGAAAAACGCGAAAATTTACATATATCAAGGGTCTTGGCCCCCCAAGCCAAATCTGAAATGATGTTACTGTTTGCGTGTAGTCTAAAGACATACTGTATTTGAGGATGTCCATGACGCAGGAAAGATTGGCTCATCTGCTCTTGTTGCATATGTGTAGCGACCAGATTTAAACACCATTGCAAGAGAATTCATATCAAAGACAAGCGAAAGAAAAGATACTATTGGTCAATTTTGAAAAGAAATAAATATAGAATTACGTAAGTGAAAATATTATGCGTATTATAACCAATTATTTAAATTTCAAAATAGCACTTAAAATTCAGTATAAACTTGAATTATTTCTTATTAATTGTGTCGTACTTTATTAGTGTGAAGTGAAGTGAATATAATGAGATTAGGAAGAGAGGTGAATGTAATAACAAACTGGATATACTGAAGTAAGTTTAGTAAAAAATACAAATAACTCTGGATAATTAGTGTAATTGAATTTTCTGTATAAATTTTATGAAGTCTTTAGTGAAAATTCCATTTTTTCCATTTCTGGTACGTGTCAAGTAGGTAGAAATTTTTTTTTCTTATTTTTACTTAATTATGTAGCCTGTTTTATAATGTACACCTTACTTTCTACTACAAGGTGCTACAAAGTTTGTAGTTCTAAATAGCAATTTCTAATATTACAGTGTACTACAACACCGGAACTGGATTTTTAAAAATATAATTTTAATTTCCTCGTTTCCAAGTGATTTAAGTAGCTTTAAGATTTTTTAATAATGTCCGTGTGACCATGTCCAATACAGTTAAAAATATGTACCAGTATATAAAATAGTAAAATTTGTACTTCAAAACAGTCATTGTGAGCAGTACAAATTTTACAATTTTATGTTTTTAATTTTGATTTCAGTGGTTGAAAATTTCTGCACCAGACCAAAATCCGGCACAAAACTGACATGGGATTAATTAATCTAAAGATGTAAACTAAGATGCCTCTAATAGATGAAAATTTCACTCTCACGAAACTGTTTACAGCTTCATTATATTATTATTATTATTATTATTATTATTATTATTATTAACCAATCAAATCAAATTATTGTTACATTACAAACATATATTCGTATTATCTTACCTATGTTACATTCCCGTGTCTATTTTCTAGACAGCAGTTTGCCCCCCCAGCTGAAAAATACTTCCGACGCCACTGCGTAGAGTAAAACTGCACGCTGTTCTCGACATATAATGTACAAATTAAAGACTTCTGCAATTTTTTTCCGTATATTTCACAATCTGTGGGTCCGTATAGTAAAACTGCACCATTAAGATTACACTAAACTTATAACAAAGAACAAATATAATGTGGATCTACGTGGACCAGTAGCGATCTCAGGAATTGACCGGAGAGAACTTCTCCCCGAGAACCATGAAATTCCTTCGGGACCATACATCCTATGCTCAATGTGGATTCCCAGTATTTTCGTTACTAATAAATTTCATCCCCAGTATATTCGCCACCACTAGAAAATAAATAAATAAAATAAAAATTAATTCAACAGTTATACATATTTCATCGTGAAAATGTTATACCAATGCCTTTTACATCCTTTTCTTGTTGGCGTTTCCCTACAATTAACAGCATAGGTAAAGTTGAGGAGCGCTACCACTTATTCTTTTTTACTTATGAGCTAACGTCTTCTGCATTCTTAGTTCTCACCTGTCCACCAGCTGCGTACACATTTATCATATGCTTCCAACCTTTTATATTATAAATACAATAACTGCAAAAAAACATGCACCAGTGTGTGCTAAGTGGCCAACATAACCTGAGTTTGTATCTATTCCGATTCCACGCAGGGCACAATTTGAGGGATCGCTAGTGATTTTGTCTGAGAAAAAAACTACCAACCTCCTGTTTTCCGCTGCAATTTCCCAAAATACATTCGTTACACATGTAAGTAATATGTGATTATAGAAACAGCATTAAAATGTCTGGTTCATAATTATACAATTATAATGCAAAACTAGCTTGTAGTGATCACCTACTACAGATTGGTGCGTATTTTTTGTTGATTTGTTCATCACTCGAGCAGACGATTCTGCCAAATTTTCACACGGTCTTACATTTTCAGGTCAGGTTAGAACGTTCTTTTTGCAGAGCATGCAGTAAATGAAGAGCTGCATTACTACTTGCGGATTGACTTCAGGATGACTCAGTATCGTATAAATAAAGTGTGGACGTACAGCATAAAAGCTACTGTGTATATCACTAATAATACATTTCAATATGCTGTGATAGATGGTAATTACTTATATTCACACTTTCATTCCTCCTTGAAAAATATTTCATGTCGTAGTTTACCGATGAATTTTCTGTTTGGTAGAACCGTCTGCTCGAGTGAACCCTTCATTTGCTTACACGTATTCCCACCATCGCGAATTCGCCTGTTCCCTACGGACACATCTCGACTATAGCCCTCCAGCTTCATCTTGGCGTAAACTGTAATAGGTTGAAAAATAGCTTATAACGAGCAGCTTGCAAAGTTTGGTGCGTGGTTTTGAGACGTGTGGCTTTTACTATATGTAGCTAAGTTTGTATGTGTGTTATACAATCGTACGCAATTGGTTGGTAAGTTTTATGCTGTTTCCATGGATTTACGCTGTTTGAAAAGAAAATACTGTATTTGTAGACATAACTTTTAACCTTTACTGGAAAATTGTTTAGTTAATATATTGTTGAAAATACTATGAGCTGATCCCCCCCCCCCGCCGAAAATGCACAGTATATGTAGCTTAGCGTCGCAGGTTTTCTGCCTACATGTCCTCCTTATTTCTTTTTGCGAGTTAACAGACTACCTGAAGAGAAAACGGGTACGGTGTCATGGCGGCCGATGGATAGCAACTTATGTCGCTTAATATTACATTTATTAATTAATCATTGTGTTCAAGATATTATAAACTCAATTTTATATCGAGTGTAAAAACTAGTGCTGAAAATCATAAACAGTGGAAAAATAACAGAAGAAAAACCATCGAAACTAACTCACAGACAATTAAATCATTACGTGTTTAGTGAGGTCGGTGGATTTCTCTAGACTGTTCCAGATCAATCCAGTATTGGTGAGAACGTTCTTATATTTTATGTAATAAGTGTTTGAATTAATTAACATTAACAATTTTCATTTGTGTATATAGGTTTTTATCTTAAAGTGGTTACATTATGTTATGTTGTGTATATATAAAACTTAAAACAGAAATAGAAAATGATTAATGAAACGGAAGTTGAATGCGAAGAAGCTACAATACAATCAGATAATAATATTATGGACATGGAACAAAGTTCCAATACAGAAACAAATACTAATATTGAACAAACGAAAAGTTTGATGTCATCTTCCGTGCATGGCATCCAAACTATAGGTAACAGCAGAAAAACCTACAAAAACTCAAAATAATTTTACGGAAATAAGTAAGACAAAATATAAACCGCATCATCTTGCGCCATATTTTGTTTTCGTGAAGTCAACCATTGAGGAACTAGGGAAAAAAACAGATCATGTCTATAAGTAGAAAACTATTCCTTGCGGAAATTCCAGGAATCGAAACAGTAGATAAAATAGGTAGAAACCTATTAAAAATTAAGTTCAGGTCAGGTGAGGAAGCTAATAAATTCCTAGAGCATCCCATTCTTGATCAAAATAAATGGGAAGCATACATACCCCACCATTTAATACACACCACTGGTGTAGTACATGGAATAGAAACGGAAATAGAAATGAATGATCTCCTAAATGACATTGAAAGTGACTTTCCTGTCACTTCTGCCAGAAGAATATACCAAAAAATTGCAAAAAGTGAAATTCAACCAACCGCTACTGTTATATTAACGTTTGACTCACAACAATTACCAACAGATATTAAGTTATATTACATTGAACGCACTGTTCATACATATATACCAGTTGTAAGACAATGAATGCATCATGGGATGCAATAAATATGGTCATCGAAAAAACAATTGCCGCTTAAATAAAGTGCTATGTATTAAATGTGGATTACCACATTCAGCTGATCAATGTACTAACCCCCTTCATTGTATAAATTGCGGAGGAAAACTCGCAGCGGACTATTCACAATGTCCAGAATGAATTAGGCAAAATAAATTGATGGAACTCATGGCTAGGGAGAAGATATCATTTAATGAAGCTAATGCTCTTCTGAAACATTCTAATAGCGTGACAAATAATTCAAATCAAGATAATGACAAACATAATAACAATTATAGGCCGACATCTGAAAATAATTCAGTGTTTCAACAAAAAACGTTCGTGTCGGCCCTCAATTATGATAATATGCCACCTTTAGTAACTCCCCTATCTCCTCCAATAAATCGTATGTCTACTTGGGTACAATCCATGAAAGATATTTCAGGCTCACCACCTGAAAAACGACGCAGAGGACATGTGGAAAGTAATGCATGGAAAACACACAATACAGCTACATACCGAGAATATACAAAAATTGGTAACAAAAATAACAAAAATGCCCAAACTTCTACATCCTTTGACTTTAATAATAAAATCCTACAATCACAAAGGGAAACTGGATTAGTTAAAACATTAGTGAGAAACAAAATACAGAAAACTCATATCCAGTCAAAAATAAATCCTTATTATTGCAACAAAATACTCAGAATAAAAAGGAATTACAAAACGCATACTTAAAGGGATCAATTAACAACGACAATTCAACTTTCACTAATCAGTCAGGATGGAATCACTCATCACAGAATCAGGATCAATGGATGGGTATAAATTCATCATCAAACGTGACCTTAAATATTCAAGACCAACAAAAAATACGAGAAGGCATTAAAAAAATTCTATATACGTATGCCACATCTAAAGAGGATACTTTCTCGCAAAATCAATTCGATGCAACTTTAAATAATGTATTTACATTATTAAAATTGTAAAGTAGTATCTTATATAGCCACTTGCAAGAAAGAAAGACTAACCATAATACAATGGAATGCACAGAGCATATATGGCAAATTACAATATTTAAAAATATTAGTGTCTATTTCTTTTCCTGATATTATTTTATTACAAGAAACTTGGTGTATACCAAGAATTCCTCTAAAACTTAAAGGATATCAATGTATTAATCAGATTCGGCATGATACTCACGGAGAAATTGCTATTTGTGTTAAAAATCATTTAAGTTTTAAAAATTTAAATTTTAGTTTACAAAATATACATCCACATATACAGCTGCTTGGTATAATGATTGAGAACCTAAAAATAAATAATATTTATATACCTCCAAAAATAATTGTGGATCATAACTTTTGGAAACAATTATTCGCTAACAATGATATTGATTATATAGGTGGAGATTTTAATATTCATTCTGAATTCTGGGGATCAAATAGAACTGATTCAGGTGGTAGGAGTTTTCTTAAAGAATTGTTAAATTCATCTTATATATATCTCAATAATGGATCTTTTACTAGAATACATAATATATTAAGTGCTCCAGATTTAACACTAACGAAGGGCTCACATTACATAGAAACAGAATGGCAAACGTATTTTCATACTTTCACCAGCGATCATTTTCCTATTATTTTCAAAACCCACTTTATCTCAACAGGACTTACTCATAATGACAGCAAAAATATTACCTTTAAATCAAAATTACATGTGACCACGAACATATGGACAGACTATCAACATATAATTCAAAATCAAATCACTCAAGACCATAATACTTCAGAAATATTTAAATTGATAAAAACTACAATTTCTATTTTGAATAATGAAACTAAAAATTCAGAAAAAAAATTTAGACAATCATCTGAGAGGAAACATCAAAAACTCACCTGGTGGAATACACTATGTCAAAAATATGTGAATCAAACTATTCAAAATTTTCATATCGACACGCACACCAAAAGCTTTCTTCAAATATCAACAACAAAGAGCTCAAACGAAAAGAATTATTAATCAAACTAAACGCTCAAAATGGCAAGAGTTCTGTAATACTTTATCTGATCGTACTCCACCTTATAAAATATGGAATTTTTGGGAAAAACTTCAACAATATCACTCCAAACATGATAATCAAATTTATCTGCATGATTTAGAATGGATACCTAATTTTCATTTAAAATTAACACCATGCACCGTTAATAATGATCGGCGTTTACTGTCCAAATTTTTATTTTCTAATACGAATTCCGAACTGGATAAGAACTTCACCATGGCTGAATTAGAAACTGTATTAAAAAATATACGTAAAAATACTACACCGGGAATTGATGGCATTGGTTATTTACATTATAAATGTCTACCAACTAAATGATTACAGATGTTATTAAATTACTACAACCACATTTGGAATACAGGACAAATACCATTAAACTGGAAAAAAGTGTTAATATTACCTATCCCAAAAAATGGTACAGATCCAAATGCAGCAAACAACTTCCGACCAATTTCTTTATTATCTTGTTCATACAAAATTTTCGAAAATTTAGTATTAAACAGATTAAATTGGTTTTTAGAAAACTCAAACTTTCTCCTTCAATATAATTGGTTTTAGAAAAAAATTTTCAACATATGATGCATTAACGATATTAATACTTGATATTTATAAAGTTTTTATTTCAATAGGAGCTCTATTGGTTACATCATTTGATATAAAATGAGCATATGATCATGTGATATTAGATATCCTAGTGGAAAAAATGTATAAACTTCATATTCCTGGAAAGATGATTAGAATCATACATAATACTTTGATTAACAGACAAGTATTTATAAAAGTGAAGAATTCATATTCAGCACCGAGGATAACTTCATTAGGCTTATTACAAGGGAATAAATTAAGTCCGATTTTATTTAATATTTATATTGCTGATTTAATAATTTAACATTGGATAATACCAGCATTACTTGTTTTGCTGACGATCTCCAGATACGATCTTATACAACAAGTTGAACGTTCAATACCAAACATGGAGAAAAACTTAGACAAAATTAATAAATGGATGAATAATAATGGACTAGAACTAAACTGGAATAAAACAAAATTCATTATTTTTTCCAGGAAAAGGAGTTTACAACAATATCAATTGATCTACCATGATAATAAATTGAAATCAGAAAACATATAAAATATTTGGGTATATTATTAGATCGGAAATTAAATTGGAAATTACAACTACAATCACTGAGTAATGAACATATAAAATATGTAAGTTTAATTAAATGTCTATCCTCAAAGCGATGTCGAATCAACCCATTTACGCTATTACCAATACTACATCAAGGATATATTTCGAAAATTTCATATGGTAGTATATTTTATAACAAGTCTGGTTTATATTATAAATGCTTAGAACAATCAATATATAATTTAACAAAAATAATATTTTCACAACCGTCATTCTGCCCAAAAATGGCATTATTAAAGGAATCAGAATATACTCCATTACCAATATTATTTTCTATGTTGGCATCAAAATTTCTATTAAAAGCATTTGGTAAAACAAAATCACCTATTATTAGCAAACTTCAACAGTTAGAAATATTACTTAAGAAACGAAATCTTCCTTACACTCGTAATTATCCATGGATAATTCAAGCTTATCTAAATTTTAAAATATTAAACACGAGGGTACATAAAGTTCCATCTCTTCCATGCTTTGTCTGGAAGTATAAGGTTAATACGACACAAATAGCAGTGATGAAACCTACTTATATCTCGGTATCAAATGAAGATCTAAAAGAAAAAATTTATCAACATCTATGGAAAGAATTTAAACAAAAATTTGATGAAGATGCTACATTCATCTATACAGATGCATCAAAATACAATAATATCAATGTAGGAGCAGCAATATATATTATCGTCTAGTACAACAACACTTAAGTATAAGTTACCCATTAATACAACAATATTTGAAGGAGAAGCATTTGCCATCCGGCAAGCATTATTATACATCAAAAAATATAAAATAGAAAAATCTGTCATCTGCTCAGATTCGTTAAGTGTGCTAACAGCATTAAACTCTATTCACTGGAACAACTCTACAACCTGGACCATCTTGAATATTAAATATTTATATCGTAACATGACTGAAAATAATTATAAAATTTATTTCACTTTTATTAAGGCTCATGTTAATATTGAAATAAATAGTAATATTATAGATAAAGCGGCGAAAACAGCATGTATAGAAGGACAACCAACGGATATAAAATTATCATCCAGAGATTATTTTAATCTTATCAAAGAATATCATAAGGATGAGTTAAACAAATGGTATGACAAACAACAACCACTGCCTGGTGAATTATATTGGTTAATTACTACTCCTCTTCAAAATTCAATGAAACAAAATATTAAAACATGGACTCGCCGAGAAATTATAATTTACTACCGCCTTAGTTTTGGAACAGCGTTATCACCTTTAAAATTATATCAAATAAGAAAAAAACCCACATATCATTGTTGGTGTGATAAAGGAATAGGAACTATTAATCATATTATTTTTGAGTGTGAATTGTTTCAATCTCTACGTCCCCAGCTATTAAAGCAGTTATATTCTTATCTTGGATATGCACCTTTCTCCTATAAATACATATTGGCAACTAACAACTGGCTACCAATCAAAGCACTAGTACATTTTTTGTAAAATCTGATATAAATATTTAAAAAAAATCATTACATAATATTAGTAATGGATCATATGAAATACAGTGAAGCAATATGCAACAACAAGAATACTAGAAAATCCTTTTATTCATCATTTTACTAAACCAGATATCAATTAGGATACAGGAAAACTTGATAAACATTGCACTCATAGTGAAAATAGATCAATAGAAACAGCAAGTCAAAATGGGAAATATATTACTTTATTGAAAATTCATAATATTTGTTGTTTATAAATTCTTTTTGGAAAATGAATAACGAATTTATTCCACATTTATAGCATATACTGGTGAAAAACCTGGTGCGCCCATAGAACACTGATAATAGTGAGACAAGACAAGACAAGACTACCTGAAAATTACAAAGAAACTGTATTCCAAATCTACACTGTTTATTTTATTTTATTAATATTTTTGCACATTGTATCTAGGAAAAAATAATGAAAATACGAGCAAAAAAGATTTCCGAACAGGAGGAATGTATTGTAATTTCATTAGTGGAAAAATATAAAGACACTATTGGATGTAAACGAACTGACTTGGGTCAAAAAAGTTTAAACCCCATAATTCGGCCGTTCAAGGCTAAAACCAAGTTTATCCACCATTTGATCGAGACTTAACCATGAACGTTGTTGGTGCAACAGACATTTACACCGATTTGGGTTATGACCCTCGTTCAACAGTTGAACTTGGTTGCTGCACACCGGCGAATTTGGGGCATTGTGGGGATTCTTCAAAAAAATTTCTCCCGCCCTTCTATTCAAGATAGAAACTTGAAATTTGGCTCACACATTCAGTCTTCCGAGTAGTATTTAACAGATTTCTTTTTAGATCTACGTTCACACAGGACCGTTCCAGAGGGGTCCAAAGTGTGAAAAAATTTTCGCTTTGACATCACTTTTCCCTCTCCTGGTATATGGTATGGGCGTGTAAGTGATACCATTTGAAAGCCTGCTCCATTCTGAAGAGAATGAGGTATGAACCATGATCCTAGGATAAATAGTGACAATGCAGTAGCTGCTTGACTGAAAGTCGAAAAATACCCCAAAAACCCAAGTATGACTCGTGGTATGGGTAAGATTACAGTCTGCTGGGCAGCGGTAAGTTGAATGTTAAGGGAAGAGTTGCATTACTGGGCGCAGATTCATTTTATGTGGGCATATCCATTGTGTATAGGTATAATGTTAATGACTTAGACCATACAAATATTCTAAAAGCACTATCCTGCTCGTGGTAGGTGGACACTAAGAAGCGAGAATTCTGTCTAACCGAGTCAGGGCAATGTGCGTCCTTATGGGGCGTTTACACTTGGTCGATTTAGTCGCACGGCTAAATCGACTCGTTGCATTTGCGACTAAATCGAAGTAATAGGCCGAATCAGATCGATGGATGTGTTCAATTGTTTCAACCGAAATTGAATGCTGCTTGTCGACTCGCTCTCCTCTGGTCGATTCGAAATCGACTGAAAGATCTCCAAGCAAGCAGTAATTGGTACAATTTGCAGTGTTATAGCAGAAGAAAATAGAACGTCTTTCAATTCAGTTGCCAGTCGATTAGTCGCCTTCGATCAACAAGCGATTAAATTGAAGTCCCGTCTACACAGTCGATTAAGTTGAAAGTGACGTCAATTCAACTGAATCGAACGCAAATCGACTAAGTGTAAACGCCCCATTAGGGAGCAGACGAATCAGCGTTGGTGGGTACACGGATAAACGAGGATAATGAAAATAACATTTCATATGGCATAACATTCGCCTGTCGTGTGGTGCAGCTTTGTTACATTTATGATCATTTTGTATACTACTTTAACATAGCTTTTCACACTTCCCGACAGTGGACTTGATTGACCAGGGTGTCTATCGGTCACGAAATCAGAACACGGTCATAAAAGTCAAGAAATTTAGCTTTTGGCTCACGATTTTTTAAAATCTGTACAAATGTGAATACAGGTTGCAAAATTTTGTTCTTTAAAAATTCAAGATTCACCACCACAAATGTCTTTATGGTCGACTTTGGACGCTACCAAATCGCAAGCAAACCACGCTTCTATCGCATGAATGAAAACTTGGCCAAATACGTTCTTGAGAGTGTTATGAAATTTTACGATTTGGCAAAGAAAAGGTCACGAAATTTCATTTTGGAATTTTAGTAGACACCCTGTTGATCGTTAAAGTATTTTCTGCTAGCACTTACGTAAACGTTTTAACCCAGCAGACGTCTTTTTGGTTTTCTCGTTTACGTGATGTTAGTTCCGAGCCAGCCCATCAAATTAGGTCATTCTTGTTTGGAGTGTTTAGTTGCCACACATTAACAAGTGGGTTACAGTGATTTGCGAGTGGTGTGGTGCTTTGCTATGTTACTATTGTTTTGCTGCTGAGTGCTGTAAAATGAACGTTTTATTATATCGTTCTTGGGTTTTCTTGTAGTCTTAGGTGGAAAACTGAAACAAAGTGAACAGCAAATAAATGAAGCGCCGACTTTGAAAAGTAAGGAATCTGAAATATAAATGTATGTAACTACAGAACAACAATATTTATTTCGAAATACCGATGTTTAGAGAAAACATTTTATAAGCTGATTATTTAAAACCGGGAGAGATACGAAATAAATACTTTAGAAAGATCTAAAAGAGACACCAGTCAACTTGAAGGGCCCAAATTAAAGGTTATCGGCACTATGCAGAGTCGTTTTGAAGTATGATTAAAATCATACTAAAGATTGACTATCGCAGGAAACATGTCAGTCGGACTTTAGTATAGCGCTAATCACGTATCAGAACGACTGCATAAGGCCCAATTGGCCTTATACAGAGTCGTTTTCATATATGATTTACACCATACTACGAGGTTGACTAGAGGATGGTTATCAAAATTGTATCCTCCTTGGATTTCTATCTTTGCCTCAAAAGGTAAATGAAAACAAACTGCAACCGTAACACACTGTCTTTCCAAACCCATTTCCAGTAACGTGTTAACAATACCGGCATTCTCAAATTTTTAGATGTGGAGTGGATTCATGGACGCCCGAAGGTGGGAGCAGGGTGGAGCCCGGGACCCCTCTGCCTCACGAAAACAACTCAAATTCCTTAACATTTTCTTAATAGAAATAATAAATACCAAACGTAATATAGCAACGAGGGAGACGGGCCCCTCAATAGAAAATTTTCTTCGGGCGACCATGAGTGGATTGTATACCTTATAATGAAAATCTTAACATTTTTCAGTAAAAAATAAATGACAGCATTTCGGCAATAGTACAGTTTTTCGGCATTTGTTTAAGGATGTAGTTTGACATTTAGAGTCAGTTGTTCGTACAATAAATTACGATTCTGATTCGTGGAATGTGAATGTGTTTGAAACTATAACATCCCAGAAGATTTTGTTCCTATTTCGTACTACAATTCCGAGTTTAGCGTATTGTAACTCTCAACATAACCCTGGCGTTTAAACACCGCATTGCAGATAGATCCATCGTTTAGAACGGAATAATGCCAAGAATAAAACAAACCAGAAATGGCAGAAAAACTACTACTACCGGTTTTAACATTGAGAAAATACCATGCCATGCAAATCAAACTGCTTCACAGTTGTAGCGTCTGCTCGGGAGCTCTCCTCCTGTAAAGAGGAGGAAGTGTTTGAAAGCTGGAGGTACTTGAATGGAAGGGGTAAGATAATTCAAAAATGTTCTTTTTGATGTTAAGTAATAGTAATAGTGGAGCATTGTGTATATACTTATAAACCTGTCTTACTGTCGTGGTACGGTGGCAGTGGCGAATCTATCCCGGGAACAAATTCTTTTTTTTTTAATGACAAAAATTACTGAAGCTATCGTTTATATAGTTTTGAAAGTTTATAGTAAACTCATGGTATAATCTGGAGACTCGCTGCTCACCATTTCTACCTTCTAGATTCGCCTCTGTATGACGGAAGTTGAAAAAATAAAAAGACCAGAGGCCCATTAGTGGCTATTGTTCAAGCATATAATTCCTACAATACATGAATGTTGAGCACCAATCATGTAAAAAAAAAAGTAAATAAAAGATGCAAAAGTTGTTACATCCTAATCTTGTCCTGACTTGGGACAGAAATACTCCTGAAATAAGTATCGAGAAAGAGAAATGGGATACAAGTTAGACATTGAGAAGTTTCAAAATAAGTGGGTAAAGTCTCATTCGATTGAAAAGTAAATGAGTTGATACAAAGTGGATACAAAAACTATTTATGCCGGCATTTTGATTTACAAGTGAAGATAAGTTATCATGAAGGTAGCGTAGCTAAGAATAATGGGTTACTAATAGAGTTTTCGTAAACATGGCATAAAAGTATTTTAAAAAAATATACTAATGAATGTAAAATAATGTGTACAAAGTTGAACTGCGAATTAAGCAGTAAATCGACCAAGATGGGCTGTAAATAGAATGGTAGCATTGACAAACCACTACGACAAGGTGATATAAAAGTAGATACGCCTATGGCATTTTTCAAGGATGTAGAAGAAAAGTACATATTCGAGTATGTGGTTACTTAAGAGAGTCGTCATAAGACATGTTGCATAGTTTGAGAGTAACAAGAAAGTTACTACCACTCCAATTGAGGAGAGAACTCTGTTCTATTACAGAATGTAGCAAGATGGTCGCCGACATTGAATTCCTTCAAGAGTCCCTTCGTACCAGTTTTCGCAAATATCTGCGTACAGTAACACAATAAGAAAGGATATTATAATAGTGATGTTGCTTATCGTAAGTATTGCGTAGCGTTGACAAACCATTACGTAATATGACCACTTATCAATGAAAAGTTGCAAGACAATGTCCTGAAAATGCTATCTCAAGGTTTGTGACACTGTCTTGGTACTAAAACCGTCCTAAGCACCTGTTTTAGAGGATAACGCCGCAGGGTAATTCGCCTCCCATTCATCCAACCGAATAAAGATATATCGCCGAATTTATGAAGCTCTAAGCTGTCGTGCAGTTTTTAAATCCTATGACCAACAAACTTTTTTTAAATTACATTTGTTTATTGTCTATGAAGTTACATTTCTAGTGGTTGAGAAATCAAACTATCTAAGTTTGCAAATGTCTGTAGCTCGCGACCGACGATTTTGCGATCACTGTTCAAAACTCATCATAAAACAGTCTCATGCCTTCCTTTCGGAGATTTGTTACGTGAGGATGGCGCTCAGCTTTTACTTCGTTTCTTTCAAACTCGAGGACAAGTAGGCTTATATGATATTCCACACTGTGAGAACAGCCTTCTACGGGGTTTTATTGTAAAGGAACGCTTGTGTCAACGGAACAAATTTTTCCTTTAGTCGCCATAGAAGTATTCAACACTCTTCGCATGTTTGCGTATCGTTGCTGCTTGCAGAATTTTTCAATGAGTGGTAAGGAATGAGTGGAAGTCAGCTTTATGTCTACCTTCATTGGACAAATTATTTTGCACTTCATGGAGCTCATTCCGCTGCAGTATTCGCAACATTCTGTGATGTGAAAAGTTGTTAAAACTGCAATGCCAATTATATCAAATTTTGCTATGCATTGACGCGAAATGTTAAATAAAATGCCCACATATCACGTACTATCCACATGTTTGAAGTAACGCTTCCAGGATGTCAGTACGCCTAGCGTCAAGAATAATCCAATAGGAATTCCTATATATTATATAGTGTATAGGGGTAAAAAACTGTGCTTCCTACGGGACTAATCCGCAATGGTTTGCGTCAACGTAATGTAACTTTTCGATCAACAGAAGTAGAGTTGCTTGCTAAATTTTACGAAGGGTGCTCCGGAATGCTCCTCAATGTCTTGTACAACTTCGATCTACCTACTGGAGATACATAAGAAATATTGGACTATCCTCCAGATACTTAGAAGTGAAATTTAAGCTTGTTAATACCTAAGTAATTAGAAGAAACCAATAAAATTGTTTTTACGCTATGGTTAATTTTCAATTAGCTCATTTTCTTGCAATAAGTACCTTATATTTCTCTTTGCTTATTTTACCGTTTGTGGTCAGGTGTACTCTGAAGAAAATGAATGAAACAAATAAATCTTCATCTAAACTCAATTTACACTTTTGGATACAATTTAGGATATTTTTCAATTGCTATAATATTTGTATAGTTGTATACACTATCGCAAATCCCGAGGAATTAGGGGGTGTGTACCTTCCAATCTGGAACTGGGATGACCCCACCCCCAATAATCCGATTTGAAGTATGTGTAATCGGTTTAGGTAGAAATGGCATGATTATATCCGATTGACACAAAGGAAAGTGATGTAAAATCGATGTCCCCCAAGAATAAGTCTCAAAACTACTCATCTCCAAATACTGAAAACAACTTTGCTCTGTTCATCCTCCACAGCATTGTTTCTCGATTTCATAAATATTTTGAGTATGGCTTGAAAAAAAGGATTATGGGAACGCACTTACTCGATCCCCCCAATGATGAAGACAGATTTGCGCCGCAGGTTTTATTATTATTGACATTGTGTAACTTCATAGTCACGAGCATGAGTCAACTAAGTTTCAGCACTGGCGTCGTTAGCTTTTTAAATCTGGGGTCGGATGAATCAAAATCCTCTTTCCGGCAAAAGTTAGTCTATAGGGTCTACTTAAAAAAGTGATTTACTTACGTTACGAAATATAGCTGAGCGAACGAACGAGGTAAGTAGCCCCGCAGCCTCATTTTGTTCCACCTTGACTCCGTGATATAAATTTAATCTCAGTTGCTTCCCTGTGACCATCTTAAAACAGCTCGCTAGGGTAGCGCGCGGAAAAAATACTTCAGGGTGTATTTCTTTCTCTCTAGTCCTGCAGTAGTCATGCCTTTAGTATGACTCTAGTCATACGTCAAAACGTCTCTGCTTTTTTTCCACTTCGAACACTGGTTCACAATTTCTATGCTTTGTGTTGCGTTACATCACTTTTTGATGGTTGGTATAAGATTGTGCAATTCAAATTTTTGTAATCTCTGTAATCAGCACCTAGGGTTAACATATACTCGAGTGAAAAGCGGGACAAATGTGGTAAAAAAAAAAAAAAAAAGACATATTTAAGAAACCATTGAAGCCAATTTTTTCTGCAAAATTAACAAAATGATATACAAAATTACCAAATATATATATATATATATATATATATATATATATGAATTAACATACAATGGTAGGGCCTATGTACTAAATTAAATGCAGCATAGAGCTTACTTATTTGTACTTTTCTGCCGGGCCAATTTTTTTCAGCAAGTCCTTACTCTCCAAATGGTAATTATAAAACTGACTGCATGTGAAATTTTTGAAATTGAACTTCGTACAAATCATCCATCTTACACTCTCAATATCAAACCTATTGCGTTCTTTTGTCCACTGAGCACCCACTAAAGAAAAAAAATTCTTTCAAAGTTTGCATTATGAGCAGTAATTAATAAGAAAAATTCACATAATTTTAATAGTACACAAAAACATTCAATATTACAGGTATTGAAATAGCTTGTCCACTTTTTGTGCATTGGAGTATCAATGAACATTTTGTCTTGCTTCTTTACTACTACGTAGTTTTTTTCAAATTTACACACTGATCAAACAATTTAACATTATCAATATTAACCCCCCTTCTGTTTACATAACTCACAGTTTCTTCAACTTCTGACCAACTTGGTTCGAAATCCAGAGACAACCATTTAAAACATGCAAAATCTTTGATTGGCTTCACCCACTTTTTGAGATACTCAAGGCAGGAAGCATAAACTTGATTTATTTCTTCAGAAAATTTATCACATACTTTCTGCAGCCAGTGTTGGGTAAGTTACTTGTAAAAATGTAACGCGTTACAAGTTACTTTACTTTCTCATAAAATGTAACCCGTTAGTAACTCGTTACTTGCCCCCAAAAAATAACTCTTACTTTACTTCGAAAGTAACGCGTTACTTTCAGGTCCGAAACTTTAAAAATGTGAAAAAACTTATGACTTCAATTTTCCGTAGCCTACTACTATTCAACCGCCTACTACTATTCCGTAGCCTACTATTACTACTAACAATATAATATAATATAATATAATAATATTATTATTATTATTATTATTATTATTATTATTATTATTATTATTATTATTATTATTATTATTATTATTGCACGTTCTGAATCGCTTTATGTAAATGCAAGGACAAATGTTTATACTACTTGATATATGAACATTTTCATATAATGTAACATTGATAAAAAAACCATACTGCGTTACTCGTAGGGATGGACACCAGCGAATTCGAGCGAGTTTTCTTTGAAACTCGATTCTACTAGAAACGGACATCTTTGAGCTCGACCCGAAAACTCGACTTGAAAGATTTCCTCCAACTCGACTCGAATTGGGGTCGAGTCGAGCCAAATCCGGTTGTGTAGTTTCGAGAAGATTCTTCAAGTACATTACATAGACAGTATACTTATTATCAATGTCACTACTACTACAACTACAACTTATTATTATTATTATTATTATTATTATTATTATTATTATTATTATTATTATTATTATTATTATAACAACACTGTATATAAAATTGAAAGATAGGCGGTTTGTATTTGAATACTAAAAAACTAGTTGATTGCCAACCTCGGTAGTCGTGAATCTAGGAGTCAAGGACATTGTTCACGAGCTCCTGAATTTGGGTTGAGGGTCTAGGTTGAGTATTCGAGCTCGAACCAAACACTGTTAAAAGTTATAGGGCACTGCCAAAACATCTTCAAAACTGCTCGGTCCGGGTTTAGAATTGTCAACGACTCGAGTAGCTCGGATCACAGCTCATGCACTATCGACCCGAAGTGAGCCGAGCCAACAGCTCACCCAACCGACTTGGGTAGAGCCCTCGGCTAGTTGAGCCGAACCGAGCAGATGGCTCATCCCTACCAAGCCAGCTCGAGTCGATGGTTCACCCCAAGTGAGCCGGCTCGAGCCATCTCAATTGAGCCGAGCCGAGCTGAGCTTGTTATAAAAAATCACTTGTGGTCTCGCTATCGAGACGAGACGAGATGCGAGTAGTGTCCCCTCTCGTGAGCAACACTAAAAGTATTCCATATTACTGTTTAGCTTACATTTCTCATGGCTTTCGTTTTCCAGTGTAATCAGGCCACGATTTCAAAACGAGTTAAAACGAACGAGCCATGTATCAAACTCGACTCGAAAAACTGAATCGGCTCGGAACTCGACTCGAGGATATAACCTTTCACTTGACGACTCGAAACTCGACTTGAATTCAAGTCGAGTCGAGTTTTAGCTTGACTCGTGCTCATCCCTATGCGTTAGAAAAAATGGTTGCTTATTATTATTATGCTAAACTAATTATATAATAATAATGTTTTTTATGTAAAATTAAAAATACAGAATATGGAGAAACATTACACTACAACTAATAAAATGATAACACATGAACTGGGAGTCAATCAAAACTTGCCAGTGACTCTAAAATCGATACATGCCTTTTCAAGCTAGTTTCAAACTCTATAATCAACGGGACTCTAGGATAAACAAACTGATCTGAAAGAACTCCAATATTACATACCATCAGCAAACTATTTTCTAGTAATAAAGTAGACCTGCTCATCAGAACACAGTTTATTCATATTAACCCCTTATTGTAAATAGTTAATTATGGCACCCTAGCTGTCGATAAATATTTTCCGCCGGGGCACTTCAGACACTTTACTTTTAAATTCTGTGCACCATCATCCTCAGCTCTTAAGAAAAAAGTATTCTTTCAAATGTTCGAACGGTACAATACTTTCGTTCTCCATCTTTATAAAAACAACACCAATCAAAGTAAAATAGACTACCAGTATTATTGCACTCCTAGTTCTCTCACTGAATGTATTGATTTGGAGCTGTCAAAATCTACGACAAAATCTTCCAGGTGCGTGCAATCAGTACGCGTGATTGCCCTAGAGCTGTCCTCATCTTCAAAAAACAGCAACTGGTACTACGAACTTATCTGATTCTCTGTGTGTCTGTGACTGTCGGTCACTGACATACGTAGTCCATGCTCGATTGTTTCATTCTGAGAAATTCACTTATAGGAAACAAACATTTGTTTCCGAAAAAAAATATATATATACATACATTGTAGTAACTCATCCGAAATGTAACGCGATAAAAGTAACGCAAACTAGATACGTTACTTAAAAATTTGTAACGCGTTACCGTTACAGTTACTTTGAAATAAATGTAACGCGTTACTGGGAAAAGTTACTTAAAAAGTAACGCGTTACTTGCGTTACGTTACTTCCCAAGACTGTCTGCAGCCAATTTCCCTTTAATTCGTTCAGAACGTTCCTGACTTTGAGAGATATAAACTTGTGCTCTAGCCTACCTTCTAACATTAATTACACTCTCAAGATGTAGCTTCACATCAATGTCCGAATTGTCCTCTCTTTCAATTTCTTGAATTTCTCTTGAAACACAGACATTAGTGACTGACAAAATAACAACTAAGCTTCACTAAAATCGTCACTGAAAAAATTCTTTATGATTGAAGGAGGATGGTCCATTGAAAGAAAATAGGATTTTAGTGCTGGTTACATTTCAAGCACCCGCTCAATGGCTGGAAAAAGGCAACCACCGCGTCTTGTAGTGACTCAATAATGTCTTGTAATTAATATTTACAAACTCTAAGTGTTTCATTTCGAACTGTATAAACAGAAAAATAGTTGAAAACTTTTAGAATAATACTTTCAATGTCAATTGGCAATAAATCGACAGCATGTTGAATGCAGTTGCTACCTACCGTATCCCTCGGGTGCTGGCTTCCGGAGTATTCCCTAAGGAAACAGCTGATAACAATTCAGGTCAGAGCCCATGTCCTGTTTAGGCGCAAATTGATGATAGTGAAATACAACAAGTGATTTGACATGAGCAGCTTCAGTGATTTCGAGACTTAGGCTTGGTTATACTTACTTTTGTATACTCGTATATATATATATATATATATATATATATATATATATATATATATATATATATATATATATATGTGTGTGTGTGTGTGTGTGTGTGTGTGTGTGTGTGACTGGCAAGCCGACTACTCGCAGGGATTAACATACACATAAATGAAGACGATAGTATTCCCTTAGAGGAACTCTTATTTATTGAATAGGCACATATGTGCATACGGAGTAGAATGAAAGATATTATTAACACAGAAAATTTTCACTTCACAGAGTACGAATGCTCAAACAGAAGAAGTTACACAACTGAATGAATGAAATCATGGCAAATAAAACACTTAGTATTGCATAATAGACGTAGATATATATATGCTATATAAAACACTAGAACATAGCCCTTCTGTTATTGTGATCACTTGCACTGTATGATCCTTATTCGCACTGATATGAGACTTTCACTACGTAATTGGGAGTGTGGGGGATTGAGGAAACACTAACTCGTGATGAAGCTTCTTGACTCGCAAAATGCTGTACTCCAGAAGATAGTTACGAGTACATCACTTTGTTCACTTTTCCGGTTGATACCAAAATAATAATCTATCAAGTACTTAATTATTCGTTGTAATCATCCTGTACTAATATGTAGGTAAATTGTTCTTTAAAAGAAAACTTTTCGTTCCTTCTTGCTCTGATGCTAACTCTTGCTTTTCCGAACGCTTGGGAACATTCCGCTCACCATACCTCGGGTTGGTAGTACATTGTAAAAATTAATAAGAAAAGTGTCAAAGTTTTTCATATTCCTACACAACACAAATATAATGATGGTATAATCAAGAGCGCTGGCAACACATGTTTCAGTTCTGTGGGAACGAAACTTGAAGGCGATAATCAAACAAGTGTTGCAGGCCAAACTTGAAGATTCCTTCCACGGCTGATGGATTTTTCACTCTATGTTTCTACGTAAAACAGTTCGGTGGAAAAGAGTGCATATTGGCAATTGTGTTAATTAGTCATTTCGTCTGCGACACCTACAAGCTATGAACACTGTTCCCACGGTAGGAAGGGTGACGAAATGTTAATGCATTTGAACATAACATTCGACGAGTATTCATTCACACACAGTATCAACTTCATGACTAAAAAGATTTCCAACCTCAATAAATGTAGTTATGAAAATATATATATAAAACAGTCATAGTGGCGAAAACCATAGGTTGCTAACTTCTTTTAGGGAAAGAAAAAAGTTTGCTGTTTCAAAGCACTTTGTCCAGACGATAAGCGTTGTGTTGGGAAAACAACAAGTCCTTTGTTTTGTCGTCAGAAGCGATAAGAAACTGAGGAACACCTGCAGACAAAGAAAGAACTGAGTTTCTTACCAGCTTGGTAGTATTCAGAATCAAAAAAGAAAAATAGCTTTTCTTTTCCGTGAGTAAAATAATGATTTCCCTGTATGAATAAAAGTTAGAAAAGAAATACACTGTCTGTCCAAAAGCGTAACCTTGTTGCCATGCTGACGGTCACACAGTTGTGTAAAATATGTGCTGGACACCCAACACCTATCAAATTTTCATTGACCTGGGACTTCAATTTTGAGAAAACATTGTTAACTTCACTTCTTCGCATTCCACCAAAATTCGTATTGCAATTATCACCCCCAAATGCAACACATCTTTAATTAAGGAGGAAATTATTTCGGCTTTTTCGTTTGTTACATTTCTTAAATCAATGAGTTTTGTTTGCAATCCACCTTGTTTGAAATTGAAATATTGAATAACTACAGGAAACATTTTTATGTTTCTGTGCTTACTTCCATTTGTACTGACGCCAATGCAAGACATGTTCTCGGTTTCTCTCACACAACTCTCCACAGACTCCGGACCAATCACACTGTTAATAACGGCTTCGCACTTTGTTCGCGCACAAGACATTTTTTTCGCTGCTCCACAATCTGGAAATATTTTTGCTGGTAATTTCGGAAAACAATCCATTGTATTGTAACTATTGTGATCAAGAATGTTATTAAATAGAGGATCTGCCCATATAACAAAATTAGTAATCCATACGTCACAGCTTCGCCACACCTACTCTGCCCACTCCGCGCCACTGAGATAGCAATGCTTCGAGCCAACAATCATGGCGGAAACGAGAGTAGCCAATCAGATGAGCCGGCTCAGACGATGCTTGATTGTTTTTCGGCTTCATTGAGTTCATATGATGAAGATACGTTTTATTTATTTATTTATTTTGCCTGTTTTGACTTACAATATGGAGAGTATCTCCTATAAGTTCTACAGTTGTCAAGTATATAAATGCAAATTGTAATTACAGCTTATTACACCATTTGAAGTACAAAATTATAACAAACATCATATGTTAAATTTGTTACATCATTACATCATATTCAAACATTGTTATGATTTGCAAATTCCTGAATTGGATAATATGCTGTAGAAAGTAACATAGTACGAATTTTGTTTTGAGTATTAAAATTTACCTCTTTATAATGTGATGGTAACATATTATAAAGTCTCATACAATTTAAATAAACATTATTTTGGTACTTGGAGTAATTTTGTTGTACTATGTAAATGTCGTTTAATTGCCGCGTGTTGTATGCATGAATATCTCTTGTTTGTACAAACATCTGTTTGTTTTGTTTCACGAAGTGTACAGATTTATATATGTATAGGCTTGGAAGGGTTAAAAAATTTTGTGAACTAAATATTTGTTTACATGATGTTCTTTTATTTAGTCTGAATATTATTCGTAGTATTTTCTTTTGTATCCGAAATGTTTCTTGACTGCATGCGGCTGACCCCCTCCCCCCAAAATTCCAAAACTTAGGAGTGATTGAACTTTTGCATAGTATATCGATAATAAGCTATTTCGTAAAACTGTATCACGTAACCTAAAGAACGCAAAATATAAAGTAGTCCATTTTTTATTTTACGTATGAGCAGATCCTCTATTGTATAACATCCTTGATTATGATGTACAATGGTATGATTGGCTAACGTTCCTTCTGCAGCACGTATTTCGTCAGTCAATGGCGAATCTATTTTAGAGAATTTGTCAGTTATTTTGGATGACGATGATGTACCCTGTGTACTACTTTTATGTTTCGTTGTAGAAATGTGATTTTTCAGGTCCAGTGCACCTCGGCTAGCAACAGACACGTACGTCCCGGCCGCATTTTTGCCGATCCCAAACGTTTCAGCATTCTTGCCAAATTGATGTCGAGAACAGAACCCAAACAACCCCTGCGCTGCTTCAACCCGTTCCTACTACTACTACTACTACTATATTAGCTGTGGATCTACATAGTACAAGGGCAAACGTACTACTACTACTACTACATTTGCTGTGGATCTATATAGTACAAGTGCAAACTTATTTTAATGAAAGAAGTTTAATGAAAATTTTTAAAAAAATGATTGTTAAATCACTTTTTGAATCTTATTTTAACGAAAGAAGTGTTATAAAAATTTTTAAAAGTAGTAAAAAAACTGTCCGTAGGCAGGATTTGAACCCACACCAAAAATATTTTCTTTACTAGCCTGTTACGCTAGCCCACTCGGCTACCAGAGCCGAGAACATTTGCCGTTTACTTTCTGCTATATGTAGATCATGTCTTGTGATATCGTATCTGTATCGACCAATCAGATCAGAGGATATCTGAAACGTTTGGGATCCGCAAATATGCGTCCCGGCCTTGCACACTAAACATTCAGCTAAAAGAATTCTGTTCTGACGTATACACTCAACTGACCAAGGATGTTAAAAAATAGAGGATCTACCCATACGTATCTTCATCATATAAACTCAATGAAGCCAAAAAACAACCGAGCATCGTCCGAGCTGGCACGTCTGATTGGCTACTCTCGTGTCCGCCATGATGGTTGGCTCAAAATATTTCAATCTTAGTGGCATGGATTGGGCAGAGTAGGTGTGGCGAAGCTCTGACGTATGGCTTCACGATTTTGTTGTATGGGCAGATCCTCTATTTTATAACATCCTTGCAACTGACACTTTTTGCTCATACGCGAAAACGCGACTCAATTGTCATCACAAATTCAATGTGGCCAGTTGCAGTTCCAACAAAAACCTCAGAATGAATGAAAACACACAGAAGAAATGTGGAAGCATAAAGGTTGCTTTACATACCGTATGTCCGTGAGTTACGTGTTTCAATTGCTATTGGCAGAATACCCAAAAAGCTCAGTTCAAATACGTGCTAAGTTATATGAATATCACTTGTAGCTAAAAATACTGACATTTTACAAATTTCCAAAAATAAATACGGACACCAGGATAAGCCTTTAAAATACGGACTTCTCCTGGTAAATACGGATGTCTGGTAACCCTACGAGCACCTTTATTTATCTGTCAGTATGATTTCGATCAACGAAAAATTGGTATTTTTAGTTTATTTTGATTTAGCATTTATAACTCTTTTTGCGTTATGCCATTGTACATAGAATTAAGGAAGGCCTTATACGGAATCACCCTGTATCATTTACGGACAGATAATCGTGTCCCAGCATTATACGTTATAATTCATATTTGTATCCAATTTTAGGTTTTAAGGTTGTGGAAAAACTCCTAAATGCCCATTGCCTCTATTCCCCTTTTTGTCCGTTATTGAGGGTGTTCACTGCATTATTACTCTATGGTTCACTGTATAAATGTCATTGGCAACACTGAATTGACGACGCTGAAAATGGCCGAAGTCAACAAGAATAGTTCTCCGTTGCTCCGAGAGACTGCTGGTGCGGAGTCCAAAGAAATTTCTAACAGGCATTGGCCCTTTTTGCAAGATTCAAAACACAGGACTCAAGATATGGCTGAAAAAGAAAAAGGTGCAGCAGATAGAGGTTATAACAGCTTTTATTTTATTTTATTTTGTTTTTAGTGTAGATGGTTATGGAGGAAAAAAAAAAGTACTAATCATAACAAACAACGGTGTTAACATGTTCAGACACATTCTCTAACTTTAATTTGTTCGTACAGTTTTACTGTATAAATCCTTAGTATAAGTGGTAGTTGGAGGAGTAGGTGTTGGAACGAGTTAGAAGCTTCACAGGGATTCGGTGGGTTCTGTTCTTGACATAAAATGGACAAATTAAAGACTTCCGTAATTTTTTCCGTATATTTTCAATCGACGGATCCGTATGATAAAACTGCACCAATTTATATCATGTGTATATAAAGTTTAACCTAGATCCTACCGAAGGAAATAAAATTGTGCAAAATAATTTTAACGATACAATTTTCAATAATTTTTCCCTTTGTAGATGATTTATACCGTTCTTTAAGGCTTCCCTTTTATTAGGTATAGTTGTAGTTGAGGGTCACCACTCACCACCTTAAACATAGTTACACTTTTTTTTATTCTATAGAATGTTCAAACTCGTATATATTACTAATAGTATAAAGCTGTAGGGTTGAATCACGAATATGACTATAAATAACTGGAAGTATTGTTAGTTACCGGTACCCTTGATATATAGTTAGGCCGACACAATGGGATTGTTGTGGCCTCGCGTAACGTAGTCGCTAACGCTCTCGTCTTCGGTGCGAGCGGTCCCGAGTTCGATTCCCGGTGGGGCACTCGTTCGAAAAAGTGTAAAAAGCGTTTTCAGATCAGCCATCCTGGATGAGGTTTTCCTGGGTTTTCCGTTCACACCAAGCAAATGCCGGGATGGTACCTACCGTATAGGTCCCAGGCCGCTTCCTTCCTTCCCGCGGTGGCTCAGTGGTAGAGCGTTCACCTCTGGTGCTTGCAGTCCCGGGTTAGATCCCAACCCGCGCCAAGTGAACTTTGTGGTGGACAAACACCGTGTGGGTGGGTTTCCTCGGGTTTCTCCCGTTTCCTCCCACTTTCTTCATTCCACCATTTCATTCATTACTCATTATCACCGTCTCCTTTAGCCTAACCGGCATAACCGTAAGATGTAAAAACTCAAAGATTTCATTTCATTTTTAAACCGTTCGAGTGTCATTAAGAGCTTATCTTCTTTTTTAAAAAATAAATTTATAAACTACAGCCAGATAGTGAAAGACATCAGGAAGCTAAGAAGCAGGATTATTTTAGTCTTAACGGTCAACGAAAAACTAATAAAGAAGCTACTTAAGCTGGAGAACATTGGACCACCTCTCTCGTCAGTAGAGCCTCACGTCTATTGAACGTGAGTAGTGAAATTACTTCACTTGAGGATCTCCGAAATCCTATCGAAGAGGAGATCAAATCTGAGTTAGCTGACCAATTTGTCGGAGAAGCAGCTTGTGGTTCAGATTCTACCTTAAACAGTAGATCGACGTGTTCGTGCTGAAACTTGAATGGTCGAGTGAATTGCTCATTTGCTTTGTAAATGATCAAAATTGAATGCATCCTTGCATTCCAATGGATCGTGAAAATGATGATGTTTCCCTGTTTTATAAATTAATAAACACCTATATATATATATATATATATATATATATATAAATGAAAGTAACTATGTGACTTAATAACTTAAACCATCCGACCAATCTCCATCAAATTTGCCACTTAGATAAAATTCGGGCCTGTTTATATATATAAAAATCCTTTCACTTTGACAGTGCAACTTAACATGTTCGCTGCGTTACGAGTCACGGTGGCTCGTGCGATATTTCATTTCTGTGCTGTGCCGTTTTATGCATGCTATTACCTCTGTTCGTTTGTGGTATTTTCGTTTGTACAGATTTTAAACATTACTAACGTCCATGCGCTACACGAGTCACCGGTGACGCGTGACACGTATAGCACTGAGATCCAAACTCAGTTTTACACTGCCACAGAGAACGTGTTAAGGCAGGAGGAGGGGAAGATATTTAAAAATGATCGAAAAGGACCGATAGTAGTGTCGAAACCATAGTTTTTTTGGGGTGGGTGACATGAACAGTGACACTTGGAGGAGAGGGGATATATATAAATATAAAGGAATTGTGTATTTAGTTTTCATTTCAACCCAGCGAAGTGGGTAATCAACGCTAGTTGTATATATACGAAAAGTGGAGCTAGCTAACTTTTCCCCATTAGTTTATATATATATCCGTTTCAAATTACACTGTTAATAAGGAAGTTTTAATGAATATGTAACGAAATTATTTTTACAGAATCGATTGAGAAATTCAACTGAAAGAAATAAGTTTAGCAGTGTTGGCAACATCAGTTGCTTTCTACTTCTTGATTACCTTGAATTCTTTGCTGAGTAAAATATTTAAAATTAGGTTCGATAAGTCGATATGTATGACAGATATTGGATATATGGTTCTGCAAACGCATTCTCATTTTTCCTGTATCATTTGTGCGTCACATCAGAATTTAAAGAATGTCTTCAAAGGTAAAAAAATCCTGGATCTCTTAGGGTGCGGGTTGAAGCAGGTTTCGTCACCACTCCCAGTCTAAAGAGGATAAATAATCCAACGAAGTTACATGTTATTTGTCACAGGCGTGTGATATTCTTAACTTACAATAAATGTTTACTATAGTAATGGCATATTTAGAGCACTTGCTGTAAAAGTTACGGGGTGCTATTGAGGAAGAAAACCTGAGTTTACTGTCAAATGTGTTTTCTGTTAACTCACCGTACACCTGCATGCTGTGTTGCTTCTAATTTTGTTTGTCGTATACATTGTGTTCACAACCTTCCGATTGACATCTCATTCTAAACTTGAATAACTCTACGGGTTAAAAAAAAAATCGCAAATAATAGTGAGGTTATTACAAAGTGGCGTACTTGTTTGTTACCAAATTTGCAAGATTTCAACAAACTGCTTCATGTATGTGAGAAGTGTGTGGAGAGGGAAGAATGTAAATGGTGGGCGTGGGAAAGTAATTATCAGTACGCGAAATTTCAGCTCTCGTAGCACACTCGGTCAGGGTAGGAATTTGGCCTTTCCTCGTCGTAAAATCCATATAACTTAGACTCGAGCTGCAATGGGTTTTAATTTTTTTCTTCTGTCAGTTTTACTAAATGAATGTTAAACTGTACCTCTGAATATACACATATGGAACCTCTCTTATTTTCGAAAATATCTTTACATTCTCATTGTTAATATTTCCGTATATGAGTGAGTCAATGTCAAATCAACTGTTTTCAAACCAATTCTACTTACCCTGCCAGATTGGAATCTTTTGTTGTGGCTTTTTTCTATCAACGTAAATGGACGGAATAATACGCGAATTCTGAACACTGTAGAAATATCTATCCTATTTTTCTCTCTCTCTCTCTCTCTCTCTCTCTCTCTCTCTCTCTCTCTCGCTCTCGCTCTCTCTCGTATTGCTGAAGGGCGGATACTCCCAGCTTGCCACAACGAACTACTCTTGGACCATGTTTACATCCTCTCCGTCTAGAACTGAGGCACGATGAGCTTGATGTAAACACGATTAGTTAATATTGAAACGAATATGTTGTTTAAGTCAATGCAAATAATGTATTAAGAAGGGGCGCGGTGGCTCAGTGGTAGAGCGTTCACCTCCGGTGCTTGGGGTCCCTGGTTCGATCCCAACTCGCGCCGTGTGGACTTTGTGGTGGACAAACACCGTGCTCGTGGGTTTCCTCGGGGTTCTCCCGTTTCCTCCCACTTTCTTCATTCCACCATTTCATTCATTTCTCGTAATCACCGTCTCCTTTAGCCTGACCGGCATAACCGTGGGACGTAAAACTGAAAGATTTCATTTCATTTTCAATGTATTAAGAAATTAATTCGGCAATTGGGTGAAACTCAATGACGTAATCATATGATAAGTATATTGAAGCTGTAAATTAAAATCATATGCAAATGTAAATAAGCAATGCTATCAGGTACATGTTACGATTTTTACAATTTATGAAAAAGATAGTAAGTGCACTTTTTACTCGAAACTCAATATATTGTTTTTCTTTCCCTTTTTTGTTATTTAGTATGTATACATATATATAACAGGTGGCTTTACGTACAGTTCATTTAATATTCACGATGAAGCTTCTTTAGTTCGTTCCACTATCACTCACGTTGGTAGACCGTACAGGGTTGAAGAGGAACACTTACCAATCCTGCGAGATTAGATCCAGGATCACGCCGACTTCACTTTGCAAGGATACCAAATGTCTCCACGCTGATGTCCCTTGTTTTCCCAGCGTTGACGCACTTAGAATTTTCTTTTGACAACATTTACTGACAACGTTTCTTTTTACACATTCACAGTCAAAGAAAAATACTTAAGCACACGCCTTCAACTGACATGCGATCTAGAAGGTTATTAACTACAAATATTAATTAAGGCGTCTAACCCACCAAATTTCCACTGGTGTGGTGGGTCTGTTCTGGGTGCGTTTCGCACCCCCGTTGTCAGACTAACTTGCTTCTTCAGCCAACCTCTTTGTGCTGAGACTCCAAAGGGAAAATCCCGGTTTTAGCTCGTAACGCAACTGACTGATGCAATGGCTAAAATTAACAATGAGACTGCTCGTTGGAATGTACTGCGAAGCGATTTTCTCTTTCGTTATATAAGGAGTTCTAGGCGATTTGATTGTAGACGGCTCACACCAGGGACGTACGCAGGAATTTTTTTCGGGAGGAGTCTAAAGCATTTCGGGGGGTCCAAATACAATTTGAGGTTAAATTATATGAAAATTTCTAAAAGTGCCCCTAAAAGTAGACTACATTTACAAAAAGTCGGGATTTCGAGGGGGGGGTCCGGATCCACCCCCTGCGTACGCCCCTGGCTCACACACACACACAAACATATATGTATATGCTTGCGAAGATAGAGAATTCTTAGAATTTTTTCATACGAAGTTTCATTAAGAAGTTAAGGTTTTCAGTGCAGAGACTATCTTTTCCTCTTTCGATTTTAATAATTATTTCCATATTTTATGAGCTCCAAAAAAGTTGGTAATAAGATTCTGATGAAATTTGGCACATTTTTGGATACTGCTGGAAAATAATAAACCTTGATATCTCAGGTTGATATGTAAACTGATTTCGAAATTACAGATCTTCAAATTTCGCAAAAATTGTGTAAGTGGCATTTGTTCGATTTGCATTTGCGACTGACTTATAGTACTTTGTACATTAGTTAAGGTGTCATTCTAAAGGTTATGAAAAGAGCTTTCAGTTGGTATATAGCACTGTAGATTTTTTTTTCAGTTTTTTCTTCGAAAAATTCAAACTTTTGCATTTGATTTTCTCAGAAGAGAAAACATTTTGAAAATGTTGAAAAATTTTATTTTGGGATCGGCATGGGACCATTTGGACCAACAGTTTTCATTTCCAAACATGGAGTTGAAAATCACATTAATTCAGGTAAAATGGATGTGAATAATAACTTTGTGACAGGGTGAGGTGCAAAGCTATCACTGGACTAGTAAAGAAGCCACTGGCCATCCATTTTTACTCAGTAACTACGCCAGAGTGGAAAGAGGGCAGCACCACCTGGTGACTACTACGTCTGCCCCCTATACATGTATTATTGTAATATAGGTCAAATAATATAAAACTATCCTTTTCGGTTTACAAAAGAATATCATTTTCGTCCCGGCACTTCATGAACTTCTTTCTTGTGTGTGCTAAGCATACTTCTGTAAGAACGGAATAATTGGCAAAGAATATCGTTTGCAGTTTACACAAGTTCACCGTTAATAAGAGTAGTAGTCGTATTAAGGAACCTAAATAGAATCTCAACAGGTGTTCGTTCTCTAGGGATATTTACATTACTTCAAAAATTGGGTCTGGACACATTGCCCTCACTTGGAGTTGAATTGTCAATTAAAAATTATTTCACAAATTCACATCAGATGCCATCAAAAATATAGAACTAACTTTCAGAAGAAATCTTATTGTCAAACTACACAATCCAAAATAAGTGGCTACCCAGCTCGGTCTTAAAATTCACATAATTTGCAAAAGTGTTAAATCTGCCAGTGGAATTAGTGTTTACAATAATCAAAAATAAATCAACAGACAACCACACAGAGTATAAATTAAAGACATCGTAGAATTCCGTATAAATTGTTAATGTGAATAGTGATGTTGTAAGAACAGTGAATTGATGGACAATACAAGAACAATTATCAAGGGCAATCAAAAATCGAAATTAAATCACTGAATACCTTGAACTAATTTTTCTTGAAAGAAATGAAAACTTACAGTAGATGTAAAAGTAAGATCTGATGATACAGTAATTAAAATGGTGCTGATGTCGTTCCCAGACAGGAAAGAAATATTCAATTAATGTAATAAATACGGAGACATAAGGTGATTCACTTTTGTTACAAATAAATTTGTTAATATTGTACCATATATGGCCAATTTGAATCTGATCACTATTATATAAAATAAATTTATATTGAGTTTATACTTAAACGCTGCTGTATTTTCAAGTGCATTTTGTAAATATTTGTATCGTTAAGCTTTACCTGCCTCTTTTGTTAGTGAACGCTAGGATACATAAATAATATAATTAAATAACAAGGACACCTTGTATCGAAATTAATTTTTCTTTTTGTAATTTCAGCTCTCTCTGAAATCATCTTGAGTAACTTTGCCTCTGCTTCCTCTTCTTTCCTTCGTGTTAATCGTGGAAATGAATTTTCCCGAGTTTTTTTTTTCTATCAAGGCATTCATAAAATTAAGAATTTAATATTCAAAAACACAGGGTGCGGAAAAAGTCCCGGAACGGTCCAATATCTCCCGAAATATACAGATCAGCAAAACAAACAAACCACGTGTTAAATGGTGCCAAAAAATCTATCCAATATACCAAACGAAATGCTTTATCCTCACCAATTCGGGAGTACATAGGATAACTTTAAAATTTTAATTCTGTGTCAACTAACTGTCCCTTTTTCAGGAGAATCCAAATGTGTAATAAGAAATTGGGGTTCTCATTTAAAATTTTAAAGTTAAACCCCCGAAGTGGATGGGGATAAGAGGTTGCGTTTGGTATCATTGGATAGCTCTTTTAAAACTATTTAACACGTGTATTTGCTGATTTGTATATTTCGCGAGATACTGCACCGTTCCAGGACTTTTTCGCCACCATGTATTTCTATAAGTGAGGAAATGCGAGAATCTTCAAATATTTGAGAAGAATCCTCCTTGAAGTTGAATATGTAAGGGAGGAAGAGTAGCGAGAGGTAAGTTACTGAAGAAAGCTCCAGAGAGGGCCGAAACTATATATAAAAAAGAGTTAATTATTTTGGGATACAAGGTGATTATCTATTTAACAATTGTTAACTAATGTTACAAAGAGCAAGTGCTTAAATGAGTAATCGTAATAACCGATATCACTGTGAGAATTAGTTGAGTGATTAGTTGTTTATAATTTTGCCATTATCTCAACTTTGCCAGTGTTTCACCTTACTCAGGGTCGATGGAGAATGGCGAGAATCAGAGCCCTGGTGACAAACGATCAGCAGAAGAAAGCAGCAGCCTAACATCACACAAGAAGCAGAAGATAACGTTTGGATTAAGTAAGAAGCAGACAGACCAGGGCTCTGATGGAGCCGGCAAGAAGGGTATCCAGATCAGACTGGGGGCCCAGGTGAGTCTTTATTGGTAGATTTTTGTTGTTTTTTATCTATTACGCGGAGCTGTCAGAAAAAATTACTACAAGTAGACATGCTAACTACAGATGGTAATTCTTCCTGTGTTACGTAATAAAACTGGACTTCCCTTAATCATTCAGTATATCTACAATAACTTCTTTAGCCACCAGAGGAGAATCACATGTGAGAACGAAACGGCAATAAGACAAAGGTATTCATTTTATGCCCCCCCCCCCCCCCATACGCACCGATAGACACTGTCCCATTTAACCTTTGTGAAGAAGTAGTGAGCGTGAAAACATACCAAGTGTAATCGAAGCGCCCGCCAAGTGTGAACTACGTGATGACAGCTGCTGGGTTCTCTGAAATTCCAAAATCAGACAGTTCTGAAATCGTAATCTGTGCCTTTCGCGAACCACGTTCACACGTTTATCAAGGTCGTTTGCCGCCACACATTTCTACCCTTAATTACTCTGGTCGTATTAAGTCCTTCATAACTCTGTGCAGCACTCCTGCACATAGCCATCACTTACAAAGGTCCCGCCGTAATCTTTACTGATATCACAATGAATTTCAGTGAAGAAATCTAATTTGCAGTTCACACTTGGCGGGCGCTCCGACTGCATTCGATATTTTCGCACGCTACCACACGATTAAATAGCAAAGGTATAGGGGGTGGACGACGTCCAGTGAAAACTTTGTCTTATACCCGTTTCGAAACCTCACGTGGTTCTCTGGTAGCTTAACGAAAGTTAAAAAATAAATAAACAAAGCTTTGTATAACTACTACACATAATTCCTTATACTTGGACACGTTAACCTCAGGAGATACTTGGAGCCCCAGTCACTTAACCAATAATCCGCTCATGGGATACCACATTTACTGTTTTAAAAAGTCAGGATTACCAATCCCCCCCAAGAAAAAACTTGTCAAATCTTAGAATTATCTCTTCGCACATATATCAACTCTCAAAAGTATGTGTGTGGTATGTGCTTAGTTACATTCTTCCCGCCTAATTCTGCTTCCAATAGATTTAGTGCAGATATGAATGCGAAAGGAGATACGTTAGGATGATTAAATAAATAAATAAGAACAAGGGTTAAAAAGGTGCCTAAAGTTCCCATACCGCCGTATGTGACTTTTCTAAACATAGAAGGATAACATTTACGTAAAACTGAAGATTTAATTCTTCAACAAGTGCAAATCACAGGTTGAAAGGTAAACGTACGAATTATACTGCATACAAAGTATCCGTCTTTGAAGACAACTGAAAGAACCTACGTAAGACGTAAGTTAATTGAAAGGTATAAGCAAAGATTTCAATAAAAAGTCTTATAAATTTGTTAATGATCATTTATTTTTACAATTACAAGATTGCATAGGTGCAGCTTATACTATACCTAAATAATATGACGGCTTACCTTATATTGCATAAGTGATATGTAGCGTTAACGATAATTTTGGTTGATTAATTATTCTGTTTTTAATATTGGAAAAGGTCAGGCAACAGTACATTCTGACTTCATGGAAGAAAGGAAAGGAGCTGGGATAGAAATTACATAGTTACCTATTAGTACGCTTTTATAGCTTTAAATGAACTAACGACTAAAAGTAATAAACGTAAGTGACAAAAGCGAAAATATTAAGAAATCTTTGAAAAGCCCACATATCTTGTGTTTACAGTAATGTAATACAGACATCTTTACACGCTCTTTGGAACTACTGGAAGGCCTGCCAGGCACTTTTCACGAGTAGCATTTTATGCAAGATTATTCTATAAATCAATAAGTTCAGAGGTTAAGTAGAGCTCGTGGCTAAGCGATACCCGGGTTTGATTCCATGCGGAACCTTGCTAAACTCAACATCAAATTAAAATTTGAAGGTTAACTAGATGCTTATATATCATATATTTTGCTGCTTCAAACCTGTGAAGATTGTTGTTAGGAATCATTCTGACACTCATTTTTATTGCCCAACACCCATTTGATTCGCCTAGCTTTTTTCTCCTGCTTCCGAACTACACAGTGTGACAATTAGGAAATAGGACTGATTTTATCGCTGCGAAGTTTTGTCTTGGCAGAAAGTTGCAGTGTGACGATGATGTGTTAAAAGTATTGACTATTGTTGTGATTCCTTGTCGCTGTTTCAACAGTGAAACAAAGATTGAGTACAAAGTTATGTACGTGCTTAAGGAAAACTCCAACGAAAACATTTGTGGTGTTGAAAAAGTTTTATGGGAACAATTGTCTTTCTCTACGTCGTGCGTTTGAACTGTTTAAGGGGTTTACTGCTGGTAGGGAGTTTGCGGAAGAAGGTGAACGTCCAGATTCGAACGGTTCTGTCAGAATAACTAACATGATTGACAAACTTCAGATGACCGAAGTACAAGTTTCGGCGTAATATCTGACCTTGGGTTAGTGAATAAGCTGACTATTCGCCGAATAATAATGGATGATTTAAAGGAACGGGAACTGTGGGCGCTCGTCAGACTGCCCGCCAACACGGAATCTTACGTCATTCATAAATCCTCAATGACAAAGGCAGTTGTCCCCATAAAAGTTCTTCAACATCTCAAGATATTTCCGTTGTTGAGTTTTCCCAAAGCATGCACTGAACTTGATATTCATTCTTAGTTCTATTATTGAAATGATGAGGGATATCACAATACCTGTCTATATTTAGCCACTTCACGCGTCATACTGGCGATCGTCCGAGCTAGAGATGTTTGCACGTATCCCCAAACTGTACACAATATTCGCCACTTCAGCGCCAAAACTAACCTCTCGAAAAAAAAAAATAAAATAAAAAAGTTTCGCTTCCCAGTTGCCGCATTATGTAGAAACACGCTGTATATACGTCCCACAAATTTACCCTTCTAGCGAATTGCCACTCCTGTCTTAAATATTTTAATCTTGTTGTCAAATAATATTCAGTGACATGAAGGTTGTGTGTAATTTCATATAGTGTAACGTTCTCCTTCTTTCTGTGTTTACTCGAAATATCTTTCTCAAGTTGGATACTTTATAAAATCAGAATTAAATGCTCAGCTACCCACTGAACTTTAATGTTTGTTTCCGCAGAAATCGACAACGCCTGTGGCAGCGGTGAAACCGAAATCGCAATCTGTTGCGGCAGCGTTTAATGTAGACGAGGAGGAAGAACCTGAAGAAATGCCTCCAGAAGCACGTATGAGAATGAGGAATATTGGCAGGTAGGTTGAGAAACGGTTGCACGTTCCATTAAGTAGTTTTCTGAGGGCATCTATTTATAATCATAAATTTATCGGGAATCGGAAGGATCAAGATACAAATGAGTGGCGAGTAAATTTATTAACCTTTTCAAGACCAACGGCTCAAGGACTGAGGCGAAGGGTTTAAACCTCCGTGGCTCAGCTCCTTATTAACGTAGAGAGATGATTAGGTTTTTATCTCTTTAGGAAGGATGTCATTTTCCAACGGTGTGCATTTCATCCACATTGGGGGTCCTGCAGCGAAATGGTAGGGGGGAAAAGTTGGATGTTTTTAGTTCCCGTCCCTCTCAGCATTTGGGAGGGGCAGTTCCTTTCCCCCAAAGGAACAACAAGCACAGAAAGTGGTATCAGTAAAGTAAACATATTAACTAGTGATACCGTGTGTATGGCGAAAAGCGAAGATACAATAGCAAGGAAGAAAAAATTCGGAACATCGTACCAACGAGAATCATCGTGTATAAATATATATTGTTGTCTACCCTGACATCGGCAGCCCTAGCGACGCCCCTAATTGTCACAGAGGCATGACCTATAGCTCGTTGAAAAGCTTATGAGACACATTCATGTCCCTGTGACAAGTAAAAAGGGTACTAGGGCCGCCAACGTAAAGGTCTACAATTTTCATGAAATCTCTATCGGTCCTATGTCTTACCTTAGTGTCTGGTTTAAAAGAATTATTAAATCATTTCGACGTAGTCATCTGTCTTCTTCAGTAGTCCATAACATAGTTGCACTCCAAACTCGTAAAGTCTCAATGATATGTAAATCATAAAAGACTAATTTTCACAAAAACTAGTTAGCATTTACTGCAACGAAGCAACTTTTTCCTAAGAAATTGTTAACGTTTAGTCTGACTAAACCAAAACAAAATAGTGAAATACCTTCTACCAATAAACATTCCAGGATAAGTAGTGCTCACTTTCTCCACTTGAATCACTTTATCGTGAAAATTGTCTTCACTTGAGCCTGACTAATCCATATAAATTGTAAAACCCCACTTTGATGTTGATACCCAGTAAATAATCATTAGCTTTTAGCTTTTTTGTGTAAATTTGTTCCGATGAGTTGCATATCATTAACTCCTTCGGGAAAGTTCGACGTATAGAAAATTCTTTACTGGGTCTGGAGGTTATAGATTACTGAAGAAGACATCAGAATATGTCGAAACGATTTAATTCATTTTGAACCGGATTTAGTTAATTTATTCAGTATGTACCCAGTTGCATTTATAAGCAAATATCAGTAACAAGTAGTTACAGTACATGCACAAAAATCACATATGCCAGGTTGGGGTTTAGATTGTGGTGACTAAAGAAGGAATTAAACTGAAACATGCATTTAACTATTAATTTAACTTCAGGAAGTGTCTAAATATTTATTAATGTCGAAATTTTCAGTGAGAACTCCCACCTTCATCAGCGGGATATTTCTTTCGCATAAATAAATTACCTTACCTTACCTTACCACACATCTCTACAGCCCGATATGGGCCTTGGCTTCTTCCACCAGTTGCCTTCATCTTTTCCTGTCTGGCTGTTTGTTTCCAGTTAGCCACTTTCAATATCCGGAGATCCTCTTGCACATTATCTATCCAACTCTTGTTTGGGTCTCCCTTTCCTTCTGCTAGAAAAGATTTTCTCATTCATGATCCTTTTGGGAAGGCGATCTTCTTCCATGGGTAATCCAGCCATCTCAGTCTTTGTGCTTTTATGTATCGGACTATGTCTTTGTTTTCCAGAATTTCTTCTATTTCTCTATTGGAGCGTATTCTCCATTCCTCTCCAGTTTTCACAGGGGCATAAATCTTCCTTATTACTTTTCTTTCGAATACGCTTAGGTTATTTTCGTTTTCTTTGGTGAGTGTCCATACTTCTGAAGCATATGTTACTATTGGTCTCATGAGGGTTCTATATATTTTTAATTTTGTGCTTCTGTTAATTACCTTATTTTTCAGGAGCATGTTGTTGGCGTGATAAGCTTTGTTTCCTGCTTGAATTCGTTCTTTTATTGCTATTGTTGTGTTGTTTTTGTTATCTATTAAGTATCCTAAATATTTAAATCTGGGTACACTTTCAAACGTCTTATTTTGTATTGTTATGTTCGTTATACTTCTTCTATGTTCTGCAGTTGTTATTATCATATGTTTGGTTTTGCATAAATAAATATTGTTGTATTATATCTTATGGCTTCTGTTGTATAATGAGTGAAAAAAAAAAAAAAGCATGTATAGTTTAAGTTCAGTTTCTTCAGTAATTATTGAAGTTGGTTCCAAACTAAACCAAGCTGTGAAAAGCTCAGAAAACTACACTACACAGTAGAAATCACAACTCTGGACTTTTTTAAATTTGAAAAAATCAGATTTCTCCAAAATTCATGAAATGCGAGATTTTGCTTTCGGAATGTTACAAGTAATCTCAACTATACCGGCAGTATTTTCTTCAATATGTAATGGAAGTCATGTCAATAAAATAGCAGTGTTTGTTTACGTATAAGAAATAATCTGACGAAGAAGCGGATTCCCAAGTTAATTAAAAAATTGATAATTGTAGTAACTAAAGTTTAGAAGTGTTCTATGTAATTGATACATAACTCAAAAAGGAATAATATAGAACCAACCTTGTTATAGAAATATTCTTAAGAAGTTTGAATTAAATATTGATTTGGAAAGAAATACTAACAAGTAGCTTTGGTATTTTTTGTATTAGATTGTTTAAGAATTCTGTAGTGGAAGCGTTAATAAATAAAGCGTAGGTTTATACGTACATTTTCTGTGGAAACGAAACGACCAATATTTCCTCATCTATCTGATTATTATGTTTTTGAATGTCCATTTGCAAATTCCAATGCTCTCATAAGCAAGGTTCCCAAATTTCTGGATACAAAAAACTGGGCACCTTCGATTTTATTGGAAATTAGTGAAATGATTTGTTGTTTAAACACACATTACATTGAAATGCGTTTATTTTTTCGTTTTTGTAAACGTAAATGATATTTGGTTCATTATATGTTATGTTTTCAAATGTGTTTAGCAATGAAACAGTCATGGGAGCTAAGGGACCTTAAGTCTATATCTGTGCTTGGCTTCTCAAGGTCAGGATTCTTTCCTGGAGTTGGAAATAACATATTTCAAGTTTCGCTAAGAGACTTTTTCTCGCTCACAGTTTTCTGCATCGTTCTTAACCTCACTTCATAAGAACAGTCTATTTCGTGATCTGTCACGAATTTTTTAATCTGAAAGAATACAAATTCCTGCTATTTACCTTAGTGATCATGTAATCAGCGCATTGGTAAGAAAGTAGTACCTAATTAATCTATTTTCCAACTCCAGATCAAAAATATGGATATTTTGGCACTTTTTACCTTTGAGCAACGATAGTAGAGAAGAATGTATGATGATCGTGAAAAAAAAAAAAAAATCGAATTCGATATTTCAAAGGATTTCTATGTTTCTTAATCCCTACATACCAAAAAAGTGATTTTTCGATGTCCGTTCGTACTGATATATCCTCGCCTATAAGTCATACCATTCAACGTATCGATACTAAATTTTAAATTTGAGGTTTTTATACAATGCTTCAGGCAGGTTTTTTCGAATCTTCGACCTACCCCAAAAATATGTGTAGTTTATTCAAGTGTGAAGTGTGGAAAAAAAAAAAAAAAAAGGAATTTCTGGAAAACGGCTGTAATAATTTTGTTGATTTTCTATAAATCAATATTTCACTAACGACCTTATATCATTTGATAAGTCGTTTCTCCAGGAAAAATACAGTACTAGTTTACTCTTGTTAGCATTTTTTCCTGTACATGAGACCCTGCTTAGCTGTAAAGTTGTGTTACCATTGTAACATCATGAGGGTTTAACGTAGGTTCATTCGTCATAGCGTTCGTGGATGTGAAGTAGTTCGTTTGCTTGAAATAACCAATTTTATCCTTTCACCTTCCCACATGGTTTGACCTTTCTAAACCTTTATCAAAATCAAGTCAGCTGAAAATGAGAGCCATTTCCCTCGAAAGTGCTACAATTTTGTAATTCTAACGGTATGTATGAGGCGTTATCTTTTATTGCTGTTGTGAGTAGTATCACTGCTCGCAATCTGTACTTCATTAATGGATAACTGTTTTCTCATTCCAGAGATACCCCAACGTCTGCTGGACCAAATTCCTTTGGTAAAACGAAGCAAGGGTTTTGTGACACGAAAAAGATATTTGAGAAATCTTTGAAAAAAGCTATGGACCAATCCGATTTAGACGTATAATAACTAGTGCTGAGGTTTGTTTTCTGTTAAAAACAAAAAAACCAAAAACAAAGAATGTGGTTGTATTCAAGTGGCACAGACTAAGAAATCTGTGCTGTAAACCGAATGTATGCAAATGTTGAATGCGTGATTCAGAGTAATTCTATGCAAATAATATTCTTGTAGTAAGCTCAAAAGCCATTCCAACTTCTTATTTTTTATTGGTAAAACTCTCTAAGAGAACAGTGTTAGACTTACGTTGTGTGTACTTTTGACTTAACGAAATGAATTGCGAATAATTTTAATGCAGATTCTTAACAGGTTTATGTGACAAATGTGCTGAGCTACTTTCCAGTCATGAGTTGAATGTGTCGACTTTTGTATATATGTATTGTTATTACTATAAATAACTCTCACAAATATATTTAGTTCCAACACGATACGTTCTTTTCTTTTAGAAAAAAAAATTAAGATAAGGCATCAAAAATTTTCGACTCCACAAAATTTTGTTTTTACTGAGCAAAAGTCTTAGAAGCTGGCGTCATCACTTTCTTCTGCCCATTTCCTTGTACCAGAAGTTAAAACTGAAATTTGCTTTATGCTACATACTTTTTCGTCAAAGCCAAGCAAACAATACAGAAATTTCGCAGAACGAAACTGAAAAATAAATTATTGACTCAATTATTTCGGGAAGATAGACATATCAGCTTCTCTACATTAATAAGAAAGCATGAATCAGAATGTAGTAGTAGTTGAGTTGAGTTGGTTTTGAGTTTAACATCCGTTTCAGAGCGAGGCTATATGAGACGTGGACCTACTGATTAACGTGGAATCCGAACTATATGAACTCCCGTCGGGAATCGAACTCGTGTCTCACACGCCAAAGGCGCGTACGCTAACCGCTCAGCCACAAAGGAGCTCTGGAATGTAGCATAACATCTTAAGAAACTAAACTGATGCACGAATACAAATATTCACTTGGACTTATTCTGGTTATTTAGTGATTGTCGAAATTTTCAGTGGGAATTCCCATTTTCCTCAGGCGGCGTTTATTTAAATTATCTATAGCAAATTCATCATTGTGGTATAGAAGTATTGAGTTTTTAATGCACGAACTAATGGAGCTATGGGATCCAAGGTAAGTAAGAGAGGACACTAAACAGGACAGATTTCGTCTTTGTAGTTCCTCTAAAAGGAGACTGTCATTGTGTACTGTATATAGGGCGGTCGAACTAGAACCCCTTATATGGTGCTCATGAACATAATAAGGCGGGGTATATATGATGGAATAAGTTCTAGGAATTCCCTTAAGAGATTTGTTAGGGAAAGTGTTATAAAAGATCTTAACACGAGATTTTCTTTTCATGCCATACACATAGAGATTTCCCTTGTCATAACGATTGATACTGCCAGGTGTTGGTCCACAATGCATCGCGGTAAAAAGACGCCTACTGTAGAACACGCTATTACTGCATTTAGAATAGTACAGTATTATGTACTGTATCACATTTTGGGCAAAATACACCTATCTTTAACAACGATATATGTGCGTAGTTCGACACAATTGCCTTAATAAACTGTCGTAAATATCGTGCACAGATCACATCGTGTCGTGGACAAATGTGGCGGCTGGTGGGGAAAAAACAAATTTGTTTTCACTTTCTCTCACCTGATGTCGCTTAAATTGAAATCTTAAAAATTTTCTTTCCGAAATAGAGCGTGCTCTAAAGACGAAAAATCTCATAGGATCGTTCAGAACAGGAAATGACATGCGATCTGATGTCATACATTTTGAGATTTTGACTCTACAAGAACTCGTAAGAGATTTCCTAGAATCTATCCTATAGTGTATGGCAGGCCTAATGATTTATTTTCTTCGTAAGATTGTTATAATTGTTCTCATCAGCATGGATGATTTTCTCAATTCTCAATATTTATAAATTCTCAAAAACGATTAATTTAACTTAAAAAAAAAGTGAACGTCGTCAATTTGAAAGAGCGAAACATTTCGCATCAGAGAAGGTTCTGAAATTTTTCCTGAGATTCGCCATTTTCCAGAAATGGTTGTTATTGTCACTTTTAGCAGTGTGTTGAAATATTTTTAACTTTACTTAAACTAGCCTAAAACTGAATAAAGTTGCTGCTCTGTCCGTCGTTTTTCCAAGATGGCGGCAATGGCACAATTCGAATCAGTAAGGACTTTTAGTATGTTGATGAGGAAGACGATTACAACAATCCTACGAAGAAGAATATCCATTATTAATTATGTCTATAATCAGTGACTAATTCGACTGACCTAATGGGCTTAATTATTAACTTAGTTTTAGAAGTCCAGTGACGGATCTAGCCCGAGGCGGTGGACTACCCCCCTCTCTTTTTTTGGGGTGGCAAAAATAATTTATATATTTTGAAAGTTTATATAATAAACTCATTATATACTGTCTGGCTCCTCCCTGCCCCCTCCCATTTTAACCTTCTAGATCCGCTACTGTTGAAGTCAGCAGATTTGTAACCTTTTCACGTATTCATTGTTCACTTTCGTACATCCTAATTTTTTTACCATATTTTTAGTTACTGATTATCCAACCATATGCTGTGCGCTGTCAGCACCACAAAATCACCCCTACCACCTTGTTGATCAAAGCCCCTGACCACTTACTGGAGCTCTAGGAGCCTTAATTACAACCACAATCTTAGGCTAGGTTTAGACGGAAGCATTTCTCGTAGCAAAAATCGTATCATCGATATCCTACCGTGTAAAGTAGCAAATGCTATAGCATTTCCCATACCATGGCATATCCTATGGCATTTCTTGTCGATAGAACCTGCTCTATTTCGTAGCATTTTCCCCAGCATTTCTGGTCCGATTGCAGCGCCGTGGTGTGTTAAAAAGAACCGAAAGATTTTGTGCCAAATATCCATGCTCTTTGTTTTGTGTGGGAAATTGAATTGTGGTAAAGAAAAATGAGTTGGAGTGGGATGCTCTTTGCCCACATACTTTGTGATTTTCGTTTTTTAATATGACCGGCGAAAACTTTTGTTATAATTACTATAGCTTTAACTACTTCACTCTTAATTTCGGAGTCATAATTGCGCTCTTCACTAGTGATTTGTTTGGTACGTCACGACAGATGCTTATCAAAATGCTACCGTTTAAAAGCACTATATACTTTTGATGCCATAGAATATTATATGAAATTTTTGACAGCACATCTGCTACGAGAAATGCTTCCGTCTAAAACTAGGCTTAGCTAATGATTTGCTGTTGTCAATCTGTTATATGGAGTTGTGAGTGTCCCTTTAATTCACCTTCTTGTTTTCTTTTATTCTTTAATCTTAAAGTTCTCGTGTCTTCAAGGAAAAGAAATTGTTAAAAACTTGTTAAATGATTAATGGATATATGGGACCTTTTATGTTTTGTGTTGGGGTTGAAGAACATTTGACACCTAGCCGTCCTCAAGCGGGAGGATAAGCTTCAGGTATCCATGTGGAAAGCAATCTTGTGATGCTGAAAGCAACATACCATAAACATAATCCACAGTGCATTGATCCACAATAGTTTAGTCATTAAATTCCGCAAGTAAATAGTAAGCAACAATGTTTGAATAACAATTTATGTGCATTTGTTTTGCTTTTCTCGTGGTTGTTCACCCAATCCATATTAATACTGTAATGGGGATTGTCAAAGCGTGGTAGTTTTCGTGCTGATTGAAAATCGTGTGACAAACTACAGTGAAAATCGTGTTCATTCTTTTATCGGCAGACCTATAATGAGGGGTTTTTATGCTGAAATTTACGTTTGCAATCTCTTCCACTCCGTTTTTTCTTCCATTAGTTCCGTTATGTGCAAAAATAGTTTTCTTTTACACATACCCACGTCATAATACGAGATACATTCGGAAAGTAACCTCCGATTATGCGTGAAGTAATTGCGGGCAGCGCTATCATCTTTGCACAGAGGTGCGCAGTAGATCAGTCTGCATCCAGCCGTGGTAGAGTGAAGGTTGTCTGATTACTAGTTCCACTTTTGTAGCGTCTCAAAATGTGTGCTGCAATAGAAAACCCCGCCAAGGTGCGAGGTACGGACTGTTATACGTTTTCTTACGGCAAAACAATATTCGGTAGCAGGAGTTCATCGGGAACTTTGTGCCGTGTATGAAACAAGTGCAATGAGTGAAGGAGTTGTTCGTGAATGGGTTCGTTCATTTAAAAGCGGACGAACAAACATTCATGACGAAGAGAGGAGTGGCAGGACATCAGTGGTTACCGACGAACTCGTTCAGAAAATTCACGGAATAGTCCGTGGAAAATCGACGTTTCACAGTCTCGGAAGAAGTGGTTTGGATCTCAGTGCTTTGGTGATAATGATGAGCTGAAAGATTCGGTCACCAGCTGGCTCAAAGGCACAGCCGGGAGATTTTTATGTTGATGTAATTTCTAAGCTAGTGCAGAGATATAAGTGTTAGAATGTTTATGGAAACTATGTTGAAAAATAGAGAAAAGAAGTAATTTTCAGATGTGTTTAATAAATTATTCTTATTTACTTTGGTGTTTTTGTTTTTTAACCAATCGGAGGTTATTTTCCGAACGACCCTCGTATACACTGTTCAATTTGAGGTTATTGGGAATGCCGGCTTTGACTGAGCGTTTAATGAATGAAATAGGGAGATCCTTCAGGCGCTTAAGTATGACTTCTTGGTAGCAACAATTCCCTTCGAAAAATTAAACAATGTACTTAGCCCAGAAGTAAAGCAGCACAAGAAGTTACCATACATTCGTTGTTAGAAAATTGTCCATATTATTACACAAAAGGAACTAACATGATCAATTATCCCCTCTTACTGTAGCTATACCTGCAAAATAAAATGTTGAAATCTTTCACATGCGTAAGTTTACATGAAAAACTTTCCAAAAATTTTGACGTGATGAGGTAACAAATAGTAACACGTATGGCTAAAAGGAGAGAACGACGTTCCCCTATTTAGGAAATCTAATATCCTCGGACGGAAGAAGTGAAAAAGAAATAAATTCTAGAACAGTGCAGGCTAAACAAGCATTCAATAGGGAAAGAGGACTGCTAACATCAAGAAATATGTCGTTGGACGTTCGAAAACTATTTATTAGGACCCTTGTATGGAGCGTAGCGCTTTACGGATCAAAGACGTGGACATTGAGAAAAGCTGGAAGCATTTGAAATGTGGTGATGGGGCAAAATGTTGCACATATCATGGACCGAAAGCAAAAGGAGTGAAAATGTACTAAAGGAAGCTAGTGAGGGACGGTAGATCATGAAGATAATAGGAAAAAGAAGAAACAGCATGCTTGGCCATCTTAATCGGCACTCCGATTGGACCACCGTCTTGATAAGAGGGAAAGGCAGAAGGAAAACAAAGAAGAGGAAGACCAAAGATAGAATATCTAGATGCATTTACGAAGAAGAAACCTTATCAAAGTATAAAACAGCTCTCCCAAGGGAGAGAAAAGTTTTAAATTTCCTTGTTACCCATCAACGTATGGTTGCGGTGAGAATGAAGACACAGTGCGATCCGTAAGTTCCTGGACTAGGGCCATTGGAAGAAAAATAAGAAGGCTAGTATCATTTTTTTTAGTTTGTTTATTTAAAATAGGGTCCATTGAAGAAGACACAGCTGAGCACGTATTTCCAATTTTTTCATGGCCTTGGAGAACTCTTCTGCAGGAATCCTGTTTGGCTTGTCGACCACTTTATTTTTTAATCTCCTTGATGGTATCGAATATCTCACCGTGTGGTTGCAACGTCTCCTTGGGGAACAGAAAATAATCTGGTTGAGATAGGTCTGGCGATTAGAGAGGATAGTGCAAGGGTACGATTTGTTTTTGAGCTAGAAACTGCGGAACAAATCTTGCACACTCCGTTTTCTAAATTCTTCGGTTAAAATTTGTAAAGCCAGTTTTCTGTATATTGAGTATTTGCTATTAATCGAGACGTCACGAGAATCTTCATTGACTATTTCGGCGATATCAGCGATGTTGTCATCGGTTCGGTTGTTATGGATCGACCACTGCGCTTATCGTCCACTGCCCTCTATCGTCCGCTTATCTAACCCCTACCCTCTCGAAACCCTTTGTGTTACTCAGAAACGGTTGTTTGGCTTAATGCTGCATCACCATAAGCTTTCTGAATCAATTTTAGCGTGTCCGTTGGAGATAAACCGACTTTACAGCAGAATTTAACCGCTACACATTCTTCGTCCTTTTCATCCGTTTTATACTTTGACACAGACTAATAATAGCAGTGTGAATCACACATCTTGTGGGACTTCGAGACAATATGGCGTTGTGATAAGCAGCCCTGTCTTGAACTCCAGTTTGATACAATATTATATTTTTCACAAGTGTTATTTTTAGTTCAATTTATGTTTATTTCCAATTTTAAAGAGTATGGACATTTCTAGTGTTAATTTTCAGTATCATGAAAAGTTAGCTATCAGACAAGCAGTTTAACACGGGCGACTTCGCGCTCTGCGCCATTTTATTACAACTCAGATTGTGATCCTGATAATTAAAGTGTATAACAATTTTAATTTAAACCAATTTTTACTATTTAACAATTATAGAGTAGTAGTCGACATGGCTTATGGCTGCGGCATTCCTATTATAAAACCACCAGTGTTGTTATAGAACAAGAACAAGACGTCTTGTGTTCTAAACAAGTGCAACTGCATTAAAGCCAATTTGCACTCTTGCTATGAAGACCTAGTACTACGTAATTCAATTTGGTGTTCCACAAGTAACAATGGTAAAAAATTAGTCCGGGAGCTTATGGACCACATTGTGTAATTTTCCAACTTTAAGACTTTCACGATATTCAGGGCTTTTGACAGTATTTAAATCTATTTTTTAATAATAATAATAATAATAATAGGTAAAGTAAATGTTCTTCCCAGAAAAATTTTCAGCACAGATATTCATTGGCGGGCTTTTTCTTTGTGAAAGTTATTACGTAATGCAATAAAAGAATTTCTGATCACGTATGTATCAGATCAATGCTATTCCACGTGTAAATTGGCTAATTGGCTTGTTAATTATTTTAAGTGTTTAAATATTTCTCTTACTTATTCTGTAAAAAAAAAAAAAAAAAAAAAAAAAAAAAATTAGTTTCGAGGTTAGACAGCAAATATGTAATTTACTCAATGCAAACAACGTTAAAATGGCGTCAATCGATGTAGTTGACATGTATCCGTCCATTCCTTTGCAATTAGTTTTTGAATCAGTTACTAACATCTTGTACAGTAAAAACCTTAGTACTCCAGAAGTGAATGAAATTTTCAATCTTCGTGAATGTTGCTTAAAATATAATATTTTTTCTCATTTGAAGGTAATATAAGTGTGAGGATTGGCTATGGGAAACCCCTTATCACCATTGTTAGCGAAGCTAATATTCCATATGGTTGAGAAAGTAGTTTTGAAGGAACGGAAACTTGGTACAGTTCGATATTATAGATATGTTGACGATGTACTTTTCTTGTACAAGGATGATTCACAACTGGATTACTTATTAAAAGATTTGAACAATATTCAGAGCAATTTGAGATTCACTGTTGAAAAAGAGAAGGACGACAGTCTCACGTACTTAGACCCGAATATAAGAAGACATAACAATAAATTCATCATCAGTGTCCACCACAAGCCAACAGTCGGTAGACAGTACATTAATTATAAAGCTGCACATTCAGCAGATACCAGAGCTAACATTTGGAAGAATTTCTTTTTGCGCGCCATACGTCTTAACTTCCTTAAAAGCAGATTTACAGACAGAGATTGAATACCTGATTATATTGGGTAGTCTGAACGGGTACACAGCTTCATTATTAAATAATTGGTACAATCGGGTTAAAAGGAATTTAAATTCCGATGAACCTGAAACCGACATAAAAGATTAAAAAAATGTGTTGGGTTTCCCAGATTGGCAACTGCATTAAATAGGATCTATACACAATATGGTTTTAGTCCCCCAAAACTTTGGAAAAGAAAAAGACACAATCTAAGAGTTATTATATGGATCCCAATGAAAAATTGTGTATTTATGAAATAAAATGCAGTTGTCAAGAGAGTTATATAGGCGAAACGAAATGAAATCTGAAAATCCGAGTAAAGGAGCATATTAAAGATTCAAAAGCGGAAAATCCGGTGTCAGGTTTATCGAAGTATTTAAAAGAAATTCAACACAGTATAGAAGATTCAAACATTTTAATTGGAGCTAGAAATGAACTAGAGAGATTGGTTTTTTGAAAATTTATTTTATCATTTTAAAAAACCGAAATTAAATTTAGACAAGGAAGGGTTGAGAGACGAGTGGAAGGCGATAATTACAAAATTTTCACAGCATTGGCATAACAATGTAAATAATATGAGTTACTAACCTTCCAACAAGGAACAAGAAAAGCGCACAAATGGGCTCTGCCTTATTTTAGTTTGTATCATCACCGTGCTTTACGTTCATCCGTTGATCACTGACATAATTGACAAATGTTTCCGTATAATGCAGCTCTTCTCTTGGTAAGTCCGTTCCATTTTTATTCCTTGATGTGTCTATTCTTCCTGTTTTTAATCTCCATGACCAAGACTCCAAGGCAGAGCCGAAAGCTTGGAAGTTTAAAGAAAATCCAGGAATTACAGAAATCTGTAATAGAATGATAGAATTGCTGGTCGTGGGTTTGTATTGTCTCAAATAATAATAATTAAAAAAATCGATATCTGTTCACGATTTGGCTATATATTCGGAAACATTTCTTGGTCCCCAATGTTATACAACATGTGTTGTAAAAATATATAAGTAACTCGAACATATAACTGGAAAAATTTGAACAGTGCTGGGTGGCCGGCTATATGTTCCCGTGCTTTACGTTCTTGTGTATTTTTTATTCTATACAAAAGGAGCAATTAATGTCAAAACGTACAGAAACATCTGTACAGAGATATAACTTCTTTCTTTGAATAAAAGGCACGAGATTCTTCCTTTATTTTAGCCAGATTTAGTATCTGCCCACTACGCAACATCTGCGGTACAATGGTTCATTGACTACATTGATAAAACACATCCACCCACCCAACTGCCACAACTCGATCTTACGTGAACGGTATTGCCCAGTTGTGAGAAGATATACTTCAGAAACAATGGTAAAGCTGCAGGAAACACGGACGAATTCAAAAATACGATCTGCTGCTTCCAGAAAATCCACAGCATGATGGGAGCTGTACAAAGGATTATTCGTCTGAGGTGAACTATGCAATTACTTCCATCTACAGGTTATTTTTTTTTATTTTTTCAATAACTTTTCTTGTTTTAATTATATTTGTTTTGGTAACGCTCTTTGATAACTACTTTCCTTTACATTCCTTGCAAGTTCTTGAAACCGAAGTATTCTTCGTTTCCATTCAGATAAAAGTAAAATATGACATTTTCAAGACTGTCGAACATTTATTTAAAGATCTACTATTGTAAACACTGTAACGACATACATAAGTATAAGTAGTTCTGTAAAATTGTGTAACACTTATAAGCTTACTGTTTTGACTATAAACTTAATAAGATCACACAGAGGTGTTTTTGCTTTTGTGTGAGCATATAAAAATGCATATACAGTGAAACCTGTCTTTTGGTCTTTTGTTGGCCACCATCGGTTCCATTGAAAAGTAGCCATCTTACAGAAAATAATTGTGATTAGTGTATTTTTAGAATAGGATTTCTAGTATAACTTGATGGTAAAATTTTAAGAAAAAATGGCACAACCGTTCCTTTAATATCTATCTATCTATCTATCTATCTATCTATCTATATATATATATATATATATATATATATATATATATATATATATATATATATATATATATATATATATATGTAGGACGCAAAATTTCAGTCAGATGCACTTGCCAATCCAAAAATGATAGTCACCAGTATCTCTCGCGTACAAATTATGAGAAGTACACTTCTCTCCCCTCTCCCCTTCATCCCTTTGGTTTGACAAATAGAGATATCACATCAGGGCATAACATTTCAAAATAAGACAATTAGATACAGGATAATCAATTTTGAATTGGACAATTCATGTACACTCATGTCCAAAATGATTGTCGCATATCTATAGCTGTCCTCTTGTAAGAATATAATTTGATAATGATTTTGCAGGGCACTTTTAATACTAATACTATGTGTATAATCGGGAAATTTATATTTGTGGTAAATTTCATAGGAAAAGGATTATAAATACGAAAATTAGAATGAGTGAAACAAAATGTTGCTTAATGGACAAGAAAGTTTTATTTTCGTTTTATTGTTCTTATTTACTGCTGTTTTGGCATGAAATTTGCCACATACATATCTTTGCCGATTATACATATACTAACATTGTAAGAAATATCGGGCCAATTCGTTATCAAATTATATTCCTACAACAACATATTTATAGACATGCGACAATAGTTTTGGACATAAGTGTACATGTTTAACAAAATATCTTAAGACTTCACGTTTGTAACGCGCTCTCTCTTTGAAATAACAGTTGTCGATGGCAGTTTTCGGATGAAAGTCCTCAAGTGAACGACCATTGATGGAAATTGTCAGCAAATCATCCCATGTGTCAGTCTTCAGTGAATTCCTGTAGTCACTTTTAACTCTGTTGAGACTATTGAAGCTTCTCTGACACGAAGCAGTACTCACAGGTAAAAATGCATGAAATGTGACAATTGGAAGCAAATTTGGTAATCTCGTAACGAAGTTTTCACTTTAAATCTTTTTCAGTCTGATTCAACATCAATGAGAAGAAAACAAGTTTATATTCTGCCCCCTCTGCTAAGCCAAGGTCCACTTTCTCACTGAAATTGCGCAGCAGTATGAGTTTAGGAAGAAACCATTCCTACTGAACACTGGTCGCCAGCTCTAAATTTCTGGACGCCAATGGCGACCTGGCAACAGGAAATTTTGCGCCCTGTATATATATATATATATATATATATATATATATATATATATACAGAGTAATCAGTGGCGTATTTACTATTTTGTTTCGGGTGGCTTTGCTACCTTTATTCCTGGAAATGTGAAAATTTTGTAAGCTATTTGATTTACTTTAAAATAGTAAATAATATTTCGACGGGGGGCTTAAGCCCGGAAGGCCCCTTAAATACCCCACTGAGAGTAATCATAACAGTATACAGTAATGGTGGTTTATTTTAGACATATTTATTTTATTCTTTTTGGCACATATGCACATTCTAATTTTGTAGTTCTTGCATAGTATCCTCTACCGCTTGTTAATGAGCTACAAATGTTTCCCTCGGAGCAAAAGATGTTTTGAGAAAATCTTAAGGGAATTCATATCTTAATATCTCCGCTCCCTTGCGACAAACCGTCAGGTGGCAATAGTTGACAATTGAGATGGTTAGCTGTAATCTTAAAGCTCCCTACTGATGAAAGGAGCCGTTATAGCTAAAGGTTTTACCAAAAGAGACAGGGTAATCAAATACGTACAGTCATTTCCTGAATCCCTGTACGTGATTTTTCTTATTCACATCTTCCTTCACCACCCATTTATCAGGGTAGCGTTCTGGCCATTGACCTCCAAGAACAAATCGTGGGAATCCCTGCTTCTTTGTCCTCAGACACAAATACAGAACATCTACCTCAGGAATACGAAAGAGTGAAGAATTTTTTTTTAAAACGGTATTTTGCATGGCCAAGATACGCAGGTAAATTTATCATTATTGTCAGCGGGTAAACATTGCTTCAATGCGGCCAACTTCCAAGATAGACAGATGGCCAACTTACAGAGTAATAAGCAACCTATGTCTTATGGGAAAATGCAGGTTCAAGACAAACCAGGCCAAGATCAGGTTTTACTGTATCTTGAGTTGATCGGCTTGTATTGTGGCTACAGTTTCTGTCTCAACCAAAAACAATAGCTCTGACTTCTTCAAGTCAGTTTTTAGGTACTGTTTTTTCTCTTATGGGCACGCCGCTGACGTGGTCAATGTAAAATATATTACTAGAAGGATCTGAGGTGGCAAAGTATGGACTTAGCATCACCTGAGAAAAGCCAGCATGAATATATTGGCATCGGCCAGTCAAGATAGTCACTCAAGGTTGGTTAGAGTATCATACCCGACCTCCTTCGTTTTGAGTGAAGCTGTCCTCCCTTTAGTCACCAATATTCGCTCTCCTCTCACTGAAGGGATGCAAGATCAACCATCTATTTTGTGTTGAGGTAAAAAGAAACTTTTCCGATTTAAAACATCGACCAGAAAAAAAGAAGAAACAAAGAGTAGCGATGTTAATGCTAACAATGCGTTCTAGTTTAAAACCTTAGGCTAGTTTTAGACGGAAGCATTTCTCGTAGCAGAGGTGCTGTCAAAAATCTCGTATAATATTCTATGGCTTTTTTTTTTTTTTTTTTTTTTTTTTTTTGCACAGCAGCATTTTGATAAGCATGTTGTCGTGACGTAGCAACAGATCATTGGAGAAGAGCGCAATTATGGCTCCGAAACTAAAGTGTGAGCTAGCTAAAGCTGTAGTGGTTGTAACAATTCTCGTCGGTTATATTAAAAAACGAAAATCACAAAGAAGTATGTGGGCAAAGAGCATCCCTACGCCAACTTATTTTTCTTTACTACAATTCAATTTCGCACACAAAACAAAGAGCATGGATATTTGGCATAAAATCTTTCGCTTCCTTTTAACACACCACGACGCTGCAATCGGACCAGAAATTCTAGGGAAAATGCTACGAAATAGAGCAGGTTCTATCGACAAGAAATGCCATAGGAAATGGGAAATGCTATAACATTTACTTCTTTACACAGTAGGATATCGATGATATTTTTGCTACGATAAATGCTTCCGCCTAAAACTAGCCTTAAGAACAGTGAATATTGCGTAAATGAAGTATAAGAAGTATAAGGTTCCTGTAAAGAAGCATATATATATATATATATATATATATATATATATATATATATATATATATATATATATATATATATATATATATATAAGAATAGGCATATAGTAAAAGGTAAAATAAACATTTATAAATTTTGCGGCATCCATGAACTAGCCTTGAAGAAATACTGGAGGATCTAGAAATCAGGGGAAGGAGTACTTCTAGTATATCCTACACCGTAAATTTAGATAATGTACTTGTCAGTCATTTAGATAATGTTGGCGTGTCCAAAATGATTCACAATGATCTGTTGATTGTAATATTCTTGCATATTTTTGGACGAAATTGGTTCCATATTAAACATGCTAATTTCGCAAGAGTCAAAATAGATAAAACAACTGATATCTCGTCAATATCTTACTGTAGTTCCTTCTAATATTCAAAAAAAAAAAAAAAAAAAAACATGGTTTTTGTTTCTTCGTTGTTCTTACCGACATGTTTACAATAAAGAAATTTCAGTTCCATGATAAAGGAACAGTTAATTTAATTTAAAAGAAAAGCTTGTGGCCCGAAATTACGATGGGCTGTGTTAATAAAATGAGTTTGCAGTGATGTTCAGATTTTAGTGGCAGCATCTTATTTCTTTTGCAGTTCACTTGTTATGCAGTTATGTTTGTGAATACCATTAGAATTAATTCATTTTTATATTATCTCCAGAAGTAGTAGTCTTAATAAGTGACATTTGTCATGGATGGCTCCCGGTAATATGTGAAACGAGGACGAGGAAGAATTTCAATTCAAGAGTTATAAATGTCATCAATGAAAATAATGTACATTGGGACAACAAAATTAAAAGTAGAACAGAGGGGAAATGAAGAATTCTTGCTTTTCTTGAGTTTTTTTTTTTTTTTAATGAGTCCTTTCACATCAATCATTTTGCAATCAGAAAAGAAGAAGAAAACACACAAATCCTGTAATTCCTGGAATAGCTTCGGGGCATTTGCTATATTTCTGACGCCCGAGCGACCAAGGATGTTATAAATAGATGATCTGACCATATGTATCTTTATCGTATTAAATCGGTGAAGCCAAAAAAACAACCGAGCATCGGCACGTCTGTTTGGCTACTCTCGTTTCTGTCATCGTCTGATTGAGTACTTTCGTTTCCGCCATGATTGTTGGCTCAAAACATTGAGATCCTATTGGGCGGAGAGGGCAGAGTAGGGGTCGCGAAACTGTGACGTATGGCTTCAAGATTTTGTTGTAAGGGCAGATCCTCTATTTTATAAGATCCTTGCGAGCGACTACTGAGAGATAAGTCTAGTATTCATGTATAAGTGTATCGAAAAAAGAAAAGAATAAAGAGGAAGCTTAGATATACTAGAACATATCAGTCAAAAAAAGTAAATGTGCACCTGTTTGTAAGTCTGAAATCCCTACACTGATCGAATGAAAATAAATCAGTTAAATGTGTAATTTCGTACGGAGCGACAATGAAAGTCTGAAGAAGACACTTAAAAGTGACAGAAGTTGTATATACAAATTATGTATAGTAGAGATAAGTAATTGCAAAGTAAAAGAAATACAAGTCCATGAAACGAAGAAAAATATCATAGAAGATAAAAAGTAGTGGCACAGACTGGAATCGCCTGTAAAGACGTCAATGACAGCGCCTTCAGGATGAAATAGTTGTGAGCGATTGGCTAAGGCAATAGACTACCGAAGTCAAAAGCCAGCAATTCGACATTGGTTTAATTTATAATTTATGCACGTTGGCTCAATTCTCTCTCTGGTGCGTCGGATCCTTGTTTCGATCCCCAGCCAAGTAAGTTAGTGGTGGACAACATCGTGTCCGTGCATTTTCTTGGGGCACTCCCTTTTCCTCCTATATTCTCATTCCATCAGGGTACATTATCATTCATTTACTTTAACCATCCGTCTCCCTCAATTTAAAGAACATAATCGTGGAACGTTAGTGAAGGATTAATATTTCATTTCATTTTATAAATTTTGCGGTGCTTTATAGATTATGCCAAACGTTTTAATATTTTACGCCAAAGTAGGATAGACATGCTATTGTTTTTGACGACGAAAGTTGTGTTATCCACATAAGACCATGACTTGCTGCCCCAACCACGTTTCCCGGGTTTACCCAGTACAGGTTTTCCGAAGACCAATAATGTATGTTTTGTCGGTTGATATCAGAGTATAAAATGCCTCATCGCTATGCAAAATGTTTCGCTCGAAGTCAGGGCCACGTTCAAGTTGATCGATTCATCACTCACAAAACTGTATCCTTCTATCAGGAACATCCTCACTGAGATGTTGCATCTGCATCTTGTATGGATGACACTTTTGTTCCTGTGTAATCCTGCTATAGAACTCTTGCTAACACCATATTGGTCGGACAGTCATTGAACGCTTGTATATATGGGTAAGCCTTGCCATTCAAAGAGGCAACGCAATAATTGTTTTAAATTCATTCCCATTCTCACACAAAATGGATGAAATTTTTTATCTAAAATAAATCCTAGAATATTTTGATATATATATATATATATATATATATATATATATATATATATATATATATATATATACAGTGGTGCCCACCCCCCCTTATGTCTATGACGCATCCCCCAATTGTCTATCCGTAGGTGTTCTTCCATGAAAAAAATCTTATTTTCGATTAATTTTACCCCCCCTCATCAAACATATTTATATAGATTTTAACCCCCCCCCAAATATTTCAATGACGCAGTTTGCGTCATAGCCCCCCTTGTGGGCACCCCTGATATATATTCGATTTACAAGTTGAGAAATATTCTAGACAACGATGAGTAAGGAAATTAACATTTGTATGACATTCTATAGTGATTTTGTCATAAAAATGAAGATTCACTTATCAATGATATCGAAATCGATTATCAGTTATTGTTAAAATTTTAAAATTAATACAATCAAGAATATTAAAACGTTAATCATGCAAAAAAAAGTGCGGGAAGACAATCTCGACATCATATTGTAAACGACATTATTTGTAGAGCCCTCGTTTCAGCGGGAGTTCCTTCAATAAAAGAACCAAATGGTTGTTGCCGCTCTGATGGTAAAAGGCCTGATGGCATGACCTTGGTACCATGGAAAAATGGAAAAGCACTAGTCTGGGATTTCACATGTTCCGATACGTTTGCTCCTTCCAACTTACCCTTCTTCAATTCAGGCAGGTCTCGTCGCCGCTCACAGAGAATCAGACAAAAGACTAAAATACTCAAACCTATTGGACAAATATTGGTTTGTAACAGTAGCAATAGAAACCAGTGGGTCTTGGGGTCACGAAGGATCTAATTTCATTAATGAAGTTGGTCATCGAATAGCAATCAAAACTGGTGACCCCCGAGCGACTGCATTCCTTTTCCAACGTATCAGCATCGCCATCCAGCGCGGGAATGTGTCATCGATCTTAGGCACATTACCTCCTGGTAAAGAACTGGACGAGATGTTTCTTCTATAACACACAATAAGACGGAAGGAGACATATCCGAGGAGGCTGACAACCACTTTGACTATGTTCATGAAGAAGGTTTTGAATCCAGTTTGGATAAATATACATTGTTGGAAGTCATGGCTAATACCGGTAAATTAGGGAGTGGTAGCAACATTATCTACAGATTTTACTTTGTTACTCAAAATCGTTAAAGACCCGAATGATATTGTTTATTTGTCCGATGTTTATTTTGGAACAAATATGATAGCTACAGATAATCTATGTATTCTTAGATGTGCGTATATATATAAAATATTGCAATGAAAAGAATATTAAAAAAATTAAAAATGTATAACAATATATATATATATGATTGTTAAATTTTAAATGTAAAATAATTAGGCAAAAATCGCTTTGTTTGTGATTTTGTGTACTATATTTGAAACATTGAAATAAATGGAAAAACTTATACATATATAATTTCACAAATGATGCCAGAACTGCCGTTGTTGTTGCTTCATCCCTAGCTGTTTTTGATCTTGAGATCGAGCCTATCCGTTTCTTTAAACCGCTTAAGCACATTAGCGACACTAATATGTGGTACTGGCGGTCTAAGCGGATGGAAGTCATTGGTAATGTCCCGTGAACTTGTCTCGCTGGAAATGAGGATAATCTCAATTTGTTCAAGGGAATAACTTCATTTGCTTCGTCACTTACACCTGCAACAAAAGAGTTCTGATATTAGTTATCACAATGTCCATACGTTATCATAAGTATTTAAGAATAACATTGCATGAATAAGTTTGTAGAGATTAAAAATATCTAAAAATTGATTTCATATTCGTGTTTCTGATGATATTCTAGCCGAAAATTATATGCCACACTTATCCTTCCTATTTAAATAAATTAACCTCAGTCCAACATGGCGGATACCAAGATGGCCACCCCATGGTCACCCACAGCAATCAAGTTCCCTCTACCCATGCAGTATTCCCGTATTGTCAAAGCATGCCCATCTCTGAACTACCCTCTTTAGCACGGCTGTTAAAGGACTTTTGGACACTTTATTATTGAATATTTCAATTACTTTTGTTATTCACTTTGTGTACATGAGAGAGTTACTCATTTTAAAGATTCATGTTAGTAGCAAAAGTGATTTGATTTCCTCCCCCTTGTTGAAATGCAAGTATTATTTAAAAAAAATAAACATTATTTTAATATTAAAATGACTAACACAACTTCCATTGTGCAGTACACAGTATCTTACAGGTAACCAGCTTAGACTGACCCTTGAATAGTGAAAGAGTCACTGCAACGACAGCAAAGCTGATTATCAATATATCATAATTATAAGTAGAGAAACCTTTCACAAACTCTATGATAATATGCCTTTGTTGAAACAAAAAGACCTAGTAGGTTGAGGTTTGTTACGGTGGCTCTAAGAAGGAGAGAGCTAGTCATTGATGCAGCAAGAATCCCCAAGAAAAGAAGTCCCAGCAGAACAATCAAGGGAACCACAAAATAAACTAACTTAAGGTGGCCGCTTGTTATGGCTTCGGTCAAGTTTTAAATGGTCTTCAAAATAACTCCATGATTAGTGTGTGGTACAAACACAGTCCTTCAATATGGCTAACTCGCTAATCTGGGGTCCCTAAAATATCCTCCTGCACTAGTTTCACGAAGGAATGTTTTAGGGTGTTGAATATGTTACATGCAATGCTCGAAATCGATCGTTTACCCCGACACTTCTTTTTTCTAATTACTTTTCACACCAAAACCTTTCATAGGGTCCCATTCTGCCTTTTGGCAGGTCTTGGAACTAAAGAGGGTTTTTTTTTTAATTTTAGATTTGGGCCTGGAATTGTTTCTTCCACGTTTCTCGAACTTCAGTTTCATCTTTTAACTGCCAATATTTTCTTCTGTTTGTCAAATCATTAATCAGTCATGCTCTTCTTCCTATTCCTAGCTTTCCTTCCACCATTCCTTCTATGGCAGTATGAAGAAGAAAATTTCTTTGCAAGATGTGTCCAATCCAATTGGCCTTCCTACGACGAATACAGACTAGAATCATCCTCTTCTCTTCTATCCTATTTAAAACATCTTAGTTTATTACTCTGTCTGTCCATTTTATCTTCTCCATCTTCCTCCAGCATCACATTTCGAAGCTCTCTAAACATTTCTTCACTAACTTCCGTAATGTTCAAATCTCTACACCATACAGTTCATTGCTCCATATATAGTACTTCTACCTTAGTCCAGTATTGAACCTGCTAGTTGAGAGTGATTTTTTTGTTGAATGCTTTGGCTATGGCTATTCTTGACCTGGTCTCTTTTCTTTGGTGCAGTAAGTGTCTCTTGTCAAAATACTTCCTAGATACTTGAAATGATCGACATCTCCAAGTTCTCTTTGTTCTACTGTGACCCGTAAGGGCGCGTTTCCATGGGATATTTTCATGATTTTCGATTTTTCGATGTTGATTTCCATTCATATAGTTTCCCAATGTCAACTTATAACATTAACTAGGTTATAGCAGTATTTTTTGTGAACGCTCTGTATATTTCGTAAACACAGTAATTATTTTTCAATTTATACTTTATTCTGCTTCGCAAATAAGTCCTTTCTTCGATGGGAACTGTTTTTCTTTCCCACGCAACAGAACAAAGAACTCTTTCATCATTTCGATGTTGAGCGCCAAAAAGGCGTAACTGCAATTTTATTAGTTTAGAGGCTTAAGTGATATGTGCCTCTCTGGCACACAACTAAATGCTAGTAACTCAGTTATACCTTTATATCTTTTTCGAATAACGTTCCAAGGTTAGAGATTTTCATTAAGGCGTCTTGGCACAAGAAAATTCAATCCATTATACATATCCTCATAGCATTAACACAAAATATGAAAATTCGACAGTTACGCCCTTTTGGCGCTCAACCATCGATTTATATATATATATATATAACGTTACTTTGTGATGAGAACATTTCCGGAAATACTGCGACCCATAGCACACTAGATGTCTGAGCACCAGAACGACGCCAGCCACATCGTTTTGCCAGTTCGTTATCTAAATGTTCCCACAAACAAGTTATCGCAATATCTTGTGCGTCGTGGCCAGTGTACTAAAATTAACGTTAATTCTTTTTCATATTCGATTTGCATGTACATACAGGTGATTTAACCTGAGTGCTTTTGAGAATGAACTGCCAACAATGAACAGGCGATCAGTGCAGCTCGTATCTCGAACCTCTGAGTTCAAGGAGTCTTACTCCGTAACTTTGAGGCAGCAACCACGTACGTTGCATCGGACATCAAGTATAATGTTGTGCTAAGGGGTATACGTTATTAGTCAATCTAGTCAATCAAGAAATTAGTTATGGCTAGCCCCAATCAGTGAAATCCTAGGTTCACATACTTAGTGTGTATTTGTTATAAACGCGCCCTCCATCATTATCATTCCAGTTTGGTGATTACATATTTTTGCTGAAGACTAACGTCGACCTTCAAGTACTTTTTGGAGCAGCAACCATACTACTTCGTAGGATTATCCCAATATCACTCCTACAGTGCTAATCCCCCATATGCACTAATGGTGTGAGAAAAATATCTATAGTGGAATCCTAATCATAATCTTCCATTCTAACATATAAATGTGATAAAGGCCTATAGTGTAGTGAAAAAGCAAAGTGTAATTTTATTAGTGAAAATAATTATATCTATTCAGTGTTGAGTGTTGAGATTGTTTTCTAATCCATTTTTTGTAATTAGTATTTTAATAAATAAGCATAGTGTCGTTTTTTCCAGTGTGTTTTTGTTACGTGTATGAGTGATGCTTGTGTGCGTTGTGGTCTGAATGACCGTCTGATCGTCCGTGAGGTTTTTGAGACGAGACATCTGAACCTCTTGGTACCTAATGCTCATCTCGTTATTGAGATCGGCGGGCAATTTGGGAACGATTTTGTAATCCCTTTCTGGAGATGTCCTTCAAGGTCTTACCCAGGTAAATCCAGGTCTCCGGAAAATACTCATTGGCACGACAACGGAGGACAGACTCCAGAAAGTGGTTATAAACTATTCTGTCAAACATCTGTAGTCCAGTGGCGGCCGGATTGTGGTTTCGGGTGTTGCAGTACGAACGATCGGAGACAGAAGATATAAAGTGGACTCATTGACTAATCAGCATAACTTTAGATGCAAATGCTATGTGACATGTTATATTAAATAAAATTCTGTTTTTAAAAAATAAAAAATGAAGAACATTTAATCCGATTAATCACCTTATTTAATTAGTAAGTTCATTCTTCTCTCTTTGATAGGAACAAATTTGCCTAATACATGCTGGTTGAACTCTAGAATTCTTATTGTCAGGTCTTTTTCGATGGAAAGCTTATCCAATGGTGATAACTTTCTTGGGACATTCAATTTCTTGAAAGTGTCAATTCTTTTTGATGTGAAAAAAATTTCTTCTTTTACTGATGCCATAGGTACAGTTAATATTAATTTCAGAAGCTTTGTAGATTCACTAAATATTTTTTCTAGATTATTGTGAACAATTAATTCTAGCAAACTCAGTCCCTGACAGTGATCCGAATTCCTCTTCAGTGTAGACTCAAGAGAGTTCGTAGGAGAGATTAATGTTATTAAAAAAAAATTACATTGAGCGCGCTTTATTCACAATTTTTATCTAGGAAAATTTAAAATAAATTGTGGAAATGTATCTAGTGCATACAACATTACTGCCATAAGATGTCCTGTAAATTTAAACCGGTTTTCTTTTTCGAACACTCTCCTGAATTGCACTTTGCTTGTTTTGTCTAAGTCTTAATTGTAAGTTTTTCCTCAGTTGAAAGCTGGGCATTTTTTTTTTTTTTTTTGTAAGTTATTTACAGAAGTCATGGTATGCAATTCATTCAAAATTTGTAGGTTATGTACAGAATTAAAGCACACACAATAAAATTAAATCTAATAACTAATAACCAAAACAGCTGACACCAAAGAGATACTGGTATATGAATTGCGAATGTTACATATTCATACATAGGGCTGTCAACTGGCCGGCTTTTCATTGGCCTGACCGGAAAAATTGCTGTTATTTTGATTAAAGCCGGTGACGGGTATAAACTTCTCACCAGCCCCTTTATAACCGTTTTTTTAAATTTGTATCTAATTCTTAGTATAGATATTGAAAAGTAGCTGTCATTCTGTAAACTCAAAACTGTTACCTTTCACCATCTATCAACGATTAATATATTTTGTTCACCTGTTTAGAAAATTTTAGAGAGATGACAGGGACTGTATGAGGGAAAATTTACTTTCAAGGAATTTTATACATTTATTAAGAGTGAAAAATGACTTCTTAAAGCAATTTCCTATAGTTGAAGTACAGACTATATGTTTAAAGAGTGAATTTAATTTTCCAAATCCAAAATTGTCACGTAAAGATTATTATACTTTTGTTCATCTGTTTCGATAATTTTAAAGAAATGGTATTTACTGATAAATACAATAAATTGATCAATGCCGATTGATCAATTTCAGTTTCTCATATATAGCACAATGTATATATTAAGCTTATTAGTGAATGTTCTAAGGACATACAGAATATATGTGTTAACGCACTTTTGTTTACGATAGTACGTTTCCTTTCCATGGATAGATCCGAACAGAGATACTTCACGCTGAGACCTATATCATAGAGAATTTTGAGGAAGTGCCGTTTTTTTTATTTTACAGAGTTGGCAACCCTATTCATACAACAACACGCACACACACAAATGTGCGTAAAAGAAAAAATACATTCCAAATTATCCGCCTTGGTTGTTACGCAATGCAAAATGAACGCAATATACTTCCACATGAGGGGAAACAATGTTTATCAATGTCATACGTTCTGCAAAGCAACCTTGAAACCCGCCAGATATAGGAACAACATGTTAGCTGGGAGGGGTCCAAAGTATTTGAGGAAGGTCCAATACGTCTACGTAATAACGAACCTGTATTATACTGTACCCGAAAAGATAAGTAATTCTTAATTACCGTCACCTATATTTTTAGAAAAAAAAAATGATAGAACGATTATTTCTATAAGAAAAGAAAGAGTACATGATGAGGTGTAAAATAAAATATTTAGCGTACATCAATCATTTCTATGTTAAACAAGTATAGTTTGTTAGGTAAGTCTACAAATGTTAGTCAAGTTTCGAAATTTTGGGGAGGTCCGGACCCGGTGGACCCCCCACGTGGCTACGCCTCTGAGCATTCTAACTAGTCCCAAATTCAATGTGGCGTTCCCCACCATACAGTTTTATCAAGAGTATAAAATATACTTATTTTATAAAAGAAATATGTATATACTACAATACTATCCACAGAGGGGGGGATTCTGCATATTGACTTATTAATATTTGGTTCACAAATTACTGTAGAAGAAACCTTCATTATCTATATAAACTAAGAATTAACTTGTAAATGCGGAACTACTTTCATTTGATTTCTGTTCTACTACATATTTTCTTCCTTATTTTGTAATTCTGCTATCACTTTTTTTAATTGTTATTATATTTATTTGCTTCAGTATAAGTACCGTAATTTAAAAATATGAATGCATAAAACCAAAATCCATTTGTTAATTGCTAGTGAAATAAAATTCAGAAAGCTTACTTAGCGCGAAAAACCTTATTCACTGGAAACCGTGCTGTGTTGCAGAAGCACTGCAACGACCAGACCCTTTAACTTCTGGGATAGGGGAAAGGAGACTTAACATTCGCTCCAATTCCCGCGCTGAAGGAATCTGGTCGTTGTATGCTCGCTGCAACACAATATAAATTAGAGACTCTGTGACGGATTATTTTTCGCCTTTTAAAACGGATTAACGAAACGGACAGTTACAGAAGTAAAAAAAAAAATGTTATTTCAAGTATATATGGGAGTATTAGAAAGTATTTTTCTGTTCTTTACTACTATTGCTAATAATATTTTTTTCTTGAAATACTTTGGTCGTTGCGCAATGCTGCAACACTAACATTAGCCGCCACTGCTGTAGTCCTTATTCAGTACTAGCTATAATAAGCGCATCATCTGCATACCTAATCTTGTTCATGATCTGCAATCTTGATATCTTCAATTCCCATTAATGCTTCCTTCATTAAACTATAAATGTTCAATAACTGGGGCGACATTCTACATTCTTGTCTGACCCCTCTTCTAATCTTCACATTATTGGTTTCTCCTTGGTTCAAACGCAGTTTCACATGTTGTTTCATGTACATGTTGGCAATGAGTCGTCTGTTTCTCCAGTTGACCCTAATTTCTTTAAGTTTTCAGAAGCTTTGTCCAATTGACCCGGTCGAAAGCGTTTTGCCACTCGATGAAATACAAACACAAATCTTCCTTTACGACAAGAACTCGTTCTGATATAATTCTCAACCCAATAGCATTTCTGGTACCTTTTCCTTTCCGGATTATAAATTTATATTCGTCTAACATCTCGTCTATCTTATTTTCCAGCCGCCTGTTCAATAATATTTCAAGTGTGTGAAATAAGGCTAATGGTTTGTGATCGCTGCACTTCTTTGCTTTCTTTTTCTTCGATAATTCAATCACTGTAACAACCAGAAGATCTTTTGGCCATTCTCCACTCAGGTAATAAGTGAACTCAGTACTTTCGTTGCATTGTCTCCTAATCCCTTGAGCAAATCTGCTGTTATATCGTCGTCTCCAGTGGCCTTTCTCCTTTGCATGTCTTTGATCTCTTGTACTACTTCACTTATAAATATACTGGGTCCTTTTCCCGCTGCTTCAATCGCAATATCTTTGGGGTGTTTTTTCTCATCATACAGATCTTTTATGTATTCTTCTCAAATTCTAAGGATTCTTTTATGATCAGTGACTAAATGACCTTGTTATCGCCGATTCCAAACGTGCGTACACTTTTGTTAGCTTTCCCTCCTAACTTTTGTGCTTTTTCATACATTAGATATCTGCCGTGCCGTTGAAGTTCTACTATTTCTTCACATATCTGTTCCATGCACTTTTCTTTGGCTTTTTCCGTTTCTCTTTTCAGTTCATTATTCAACCTTTTGTATTCTTTGATGTCCATGTTTTTCGCCCTTCTGCGTTCCGCCCTCTTCTTAAGGATCGCTTCAGTTATCCATTCCATCCTCCCAATGTTATTATGGAGTGTGTCAAATAGGATCTATTTGACTTTTCCCAAACTATTTTCTACATTGCCAACAATATCATCAATTGCAGAGAATTTTTCTTCAATCTCTTATTTCACATCTTTGTTCATAGTTCTTAGTCGCTTTAAGTTCCATTTTCGATTTGTCTTCCCATTTTTCTTGATCGACTTTAACCAAGTTTGCATTTGCGCCACTAGAAGATTGTGATCCGAATCAATATCTGCTTCCGGTAGTGTCTTTACGTCTCGTACACTATGCGCGAAACATTGCTTTACAAGAATATAATCAATTTGATGCCGTTTCTCATCTTCTGGACTTTTCCACGTTTACAGATTGTTTTTTTCTTTCCTTAAACCACGTATTTGTCAACACCATATCATGTTGTCTACAGTAGTCGATAAACATTTGGCCCCGTTCGTTGCTTCTACTAGTCCAATGATCCCGCTATCTTATTCATAGCTCCTTTTCCTACTACGCTGTTGAATTCTTCCATTACGATGTTGTTGACCTTACTTCCTTGATACAATATGTCACTAATATCATCATATATTACTTCTATTTCGACATACACACTTGTATTTTTACAATATCCACTTGTTTTGCACTTAGTTTTACAAACGTCAAGTGGTCAGTGCAGCATCCACTTTGGTTACACTTCTTGCTACTTAGATCTTCATTGCTATCGCGACACCATTTTCTATCTTAACGCCACCCGAATTAAATATTGTGTAATTTCCTGGTACTTTCTCACCTTTTCCTGACCATCTCACCGCTAACTTTACTGAAGCCTACTATGTTCACTTTACATTTGTTCATTTCCACTTCTAAATTTTCAAGTTTACCCGCACGTCGTAAAGTTCGTACGTTTCAGGTTCCTATGCTGAAATGAAAGTTACCAACCACTGAAATCAAAATTAAAAACATATAAAATTGTAAAATTTGTACTGCTCACAATGACTGTAACTGTAAGTACAAATTTTACTATTTTATATACGGGTACATATTTTTAACTGTATTGGACGTGGTCACACGGACACTATTAAAGAATCTTAAAGCTACTTAAATCACTTGGAAATGAGGAAATTAAAATTATATTTTTAAAAATCCATTTCTGGTGTTGCAGTACACTGTAATATTAGAAATTGCTATTTAGAACTACAATCTTTGTAGCACTTTGTAGTAGAAAGTAAATTGTACATTATAAAACAGGCTACATAATTAAGGGCCAATCCTACAATATCCTGATATTCTTTCTGATTACTATCAGTCAGAATTAGATATCAGGAAGTTGTCAGTTACTTTAACCCGTGGTTCGTTCTACAATATACTGTGCCTGATATATACTCTGTCAGATAGTTAACCCGAAGCAAGGTTTTAACGGACCATTTGATTGGTTGGTTTTCTGTTGCTCATACTGAAAACAATTGAAACGTCAAGCGCGTTTTCAGTATGCTTGTTTCATGGGAAACAGAAATGAGTACCGGTATTTTTTGTTATGCACATTATTGTCTAGGGGTACACTATCGTAAAGGCAAACACTAACTTAATAAACTACATTTTATAATATTACACGTAATAACACAATCTGAGCTTTTAATTAATTCATTTATTTGATATTCCACCTCTAAAAATATGTAAATTAGATTAATAATTTAGATATGTTTTTATATATCATTCAATTTCAATAATTAAACTATTTTATATAGAATATATTTCTTCATCTTCTAACTACACAAATTAATGGCGCTTATGTGCGGGCACTTGTAGCCAACGGGTACTAATTATCGTTATAAATTGGCATATATTCGAGCTAAAATGGTCTTCTAGGCCTTGCTATATATTGAACAATCTCCTCATCGTCTTCGGACACCAACAATTCTTCGATTTCGCCCAAGATTCACTACACGACAACTAACAAGTAGCTGATAGCTGTTAACAGGCAATTGAACTTCCTGTCAAAGTACCAACCAGCTGATAAGGTTTATCAGTCACCTGATTCTTATCAGGACATTGTAGAACACTTATCGGAAAAATGTCAGGAGGATATTTATATCAAACAGATATCAAAAGATTGTAGGATTGGCCCTACGTAAAAAATAAGAAAAAAAATTTTTTTCTACCTACTTGACTTCGTACCAGGAATGGAAAAATGGAATTTTCACTAAACATTTCATAAAATTTATATAGAAAATTCAATTACACTAATTATCCAGAGTTATTTGTAATTTTTACTACACTTACTTCAGTATATCCAGTTTGTTAGTACATTCACCTCTCTTCCTAATCTCATTATATTCACTTCACACTAATAAAGTACGACACAATTAATAAGAAATAATTCAAGTTTATATTGAATTTTAAGTGCTATTTTGTAATTTAAATAATTGGTTATAATACGCATAATATTTTCACTTACGTAATTCTACATTTATTTCTTTTCAAAATTGACCAATAGTATCTTTTCTTTCGCTTGTCTTTGATTTGAATTCTCTTGCAATGGTGTTTAAATCTGGTCGCTACACATATGCAACAACAGCAGATGAGCCAATCTTTCCTGCGTCATGGACTTCCTCAAATATGTCTTTAGACTACGCAAACAGTAGCATCATTTCAGATTTGGCTTGGGGGGGCAAGGCCCCTTGATATATGTCAAATTTCGCGTTTTTCATTGACTTACTACTATTCTATTGATAAAATCTATATAAATCTCACTCGGGGGGGAGGGGGAGTAAATGACGCCCCTGTACGCAAAGAGTTTAAGGGGATCTTCTACCATCTCCGCTTAGGTTTCTAACTCTCCATTTGATAACATGTAAAATTTAATATGGTAATTTCTAACAAAGTATTGCATGTAATAACTTGAAATTTTTAATACAAATACACAAGACCCATATAAATCCAACCACGGTCTCCAATTTACGTTACATGCGTTAGATTAATTGCAATATATTCATCAGTAAGTTTGGCAACAGAGAATAAAAAGTATGATGCAGAGGGGAGAGGGCTGACCATCTGTTTGCTTGTTAGCTGCTTTTAAAAGGACGCTCTTACCAGAAAAATCACGTTGTGATTCTCACTTCTCAGTGGTTAGAATGGTCTGGACTGGAAGAGCCCAAAACCTCTTCTTTCTTCCTTTCACGGTTTGTTTGTTTCTTCCACCCCCTGCTGTCACAAGAAGACAACTTGTTTCGGAAAGCACTTTGAATTAGTAGCGAAAAGCCAAACTGAATGACACCACGGACGGATTAAAGGGAGGGGCGGTCACTCCCTCCGAGAACATTTGAATACTTTGAATAATCGGAGTAAGAAACTAGAAATTGCGTAATCTAATAAGAAAAGTTTGTTGAAGTATACAAATCAAGACGCATTTTCAGTGTCACAGCATTGTACTCTCATCCCCTCCCCTCCCAATTCCCTTCTGAAGAAGTTCTCTTTTGTTTCTCTGTTCCATATTAGCCTTTACACTTACACTTTCATTATCCAGTATTGATTTTTACCATACCATCTGCACAGAAGGCGAATAAGGTTTACGAGTCCTTCCTGCCCCCTTTTTTAAAAATTGCTAATTATAATAAAATTTATCGAAAACAATTCATCTCAACGATAAAGACTTATACACATTCATTATTGCAATTTTAAAATAAACTCGCCGCCTGTCGCGTATGCTAGCGATCTAATATATACGAATAGATGAAAAGTTAGTTTGAAGCGTATTGTTTTTCTGTAATTAAGTCCGAATTCATATTTGTTTCTATTGTTGCATCGACAAAAGTGAGTGCTAAATCGATTTAGGCTCGTTGGTCTTTGCGAGGTCCCTCAAGATGCAAGGCCGTGGGCAGTCGCCCACCACTTGAAACGCCTCTGCACTAGAGGTCTGCACGTGCTCGGGCCTACAAAGAATGTATCACTTCGGGCCCGGGAGGGGTTCGGGCAGTAGCGTCATTTCAGATTTGGCTTGGGGGGCCAAGACCCCTTGATATATGTAAAATTTCGCGTTTTTCACTGATTTACTACTATGCTATTGATAAAATTATATAAATCTCAAACTCGGGAGGGGGCAAATGCCTCTCCCTGTCCTCCTAAATGACGCCCCTGGGTTCGGGCTGTGAATTTTTAAATATACAACCATATTTCTCGGACTTTTTCGGGCCTAACTTTGTAAATATAGTTTAAAACGATACAAATTGCACCGTTCTTTCTGGAGGACTTTTAAAACACAACTGCAAAATCAAACCTCGAATTGCTGTAAATAAAAATACAATTTTGCATTAATAATTAAGTTTCTGCAATTCGGGCTTATTTCGGGCTCATTTGATTATCACAGAGCTCAGTCCGGGTTAGGGCCTAAATGCTAAGACATATTTTGGACTCGGGTCGGGCCTCACATTGTAAATTCACAGGCCGGGCCCGGGCTGAAAATTCCGGCCCGTGCAGACCTCTGCTCTGCACCCGCACACATTCCTTCCTAGTCCAGAAAATCTCCTCCCCTCCGCATCGTCAATAATGGTAAATTTGTTCCTCGTATATTTGCTTATTATTGTAGAGAAGTTCAAACCAGAACTCTAAAATTTGTTCGTTCTCTGGGGTAATGTGAGTAATGCAAATTAAGAAAGATATGCGTAATATACAAATGTCAGAAAAACTTGATATCAATTTGAATAACCTTTTACGTAATGTTTAGTTTAGAAATAATAAACTTATGCAAGTATATCGAGGCATCTGAAATTTAATGTTAAATAGTGGCGAGTGAGCCAGAAGGGGCGTGCACTATTCAGTTAGTCAAAGAACTCATATATGTAGCTTGAAAACTAATACTATTTAAACCAATATTGAATTAGACAAATTTGATCACTCTGGCCACAGAAAAGGCGTCACCTTCTATGGCCCACCCATCGCATGATGGGAATGAAAGACAGAGGAAAAAAAGACAAATTTGTAAAAAGTAGGATAACCATAATTGGAAATAGTGTGTGTATTTTTTAAGGAGGAAACCCAGAAGTACATTCTCGATATAATAATAATAATAATAATAATAATAATAATAATAATAATAATAATAATAATAATAATAATAATAATAATAATCTTTCTCACTTCAATCATAGGTTGATGCGCAAGAAGGAAATTTTAAAACTTTTCTCTCCCCTGGGAGAGCTGTTTTATAATTTGATAAGGTCTCTTCTTCGTAACTGCATCTATCCCTGATCGGGCCGCGGTGGGTCAGTGGTAGAGCGTTCACCTCTAATGCATGGCGTCCTTAGTTCGATCTCAGCTCGCACCAAGTGAACTTTATGGAGGACAAACACCATGTGTGGGGGTTTTCTCGGGGTTCTCCCGTTTCCTTCCACTTTCTGCATTCCAGCATTTCCTTCTTTTCACAACATCACTAGCTCCTTTAACCTACCAGGCATAACTGTGGGACGTAAAACTTATAGATTTTTCTATCCTTGATCTTCCACTTCCTGGTTTTTCTTCTGCCTTTTCCCCTATCAACATGGTGATCCAATCGGAGTGCCGAATAAGATGTCCAAGCATGCTGTTTCTTTTTTTTTCCTATTATCTTCATGAACTGTCGTCCTTCATTAGCTTCCTTTAGTACGTCTTCATTCCTTTTCCTTATACAGTATTATTATTATTACACAACCACACAAAATAAATAAAAGTTCTGTGCACTGGACCCCAGGGTATTGATTCGATGTATTTTGGTACCCAGAACCCAAATTTCGAAACTCCAGGACGATTTGACCGTGTCAACTTTGTTTTATGGGCGAAGAACGTAAGTGCTGTTTTACGTTTGCTTATGTTTATCGCCCATTTAAAAAAATATCACGGTCAATCGTCCTGGGGTTTCGAAATTTGGATTCTGGGTACCAAAATATTTTGAATCCATACCCTGGGGTCTGGTGCACAGAACTTTTATTCTTTTTGTGTAGCTGTGTTATTATTATTATTATTATTATTATTATTATTATTATTATTATTATTATTATTATTATTATTATTATTATTATTATTATTATTATTATTATTATTATTATTATTATTTTCCATGCGTACATTTTCTCGAAAATATCCTCCCCCTAAGAGATGATCAACAATTCATTCCTGAATAGTACTCAGCTCCTTTTCCTACTAATGACTATTTAGGAGTTTTTCCTTAGCTGAATCTCGTTATATTGTGTCTCCATTGTACGTAGAATAGGATTCGATTGCCAGTGTAAGCTCACAACTTCCGAAGTTGAGTCAACATCGTGAAAGAAATGGAGAACTATCCGAATAAAGTGGTAGCGATCTCTGGCCAAGAAAGACGAAAGGATTGTTTGATGTTATTGCACTGATCACGATCTTCTAGGTTGTGAATGTTTACCAGCTGGCATGTCCAGGCCCCTATGGGCTGTATTGCTGAGTTTAGATTTTAGACTAATAAACAGCTGTCTTTAGAAAATAACCTTGTAACACAAATATGATAGTCATGAGTTCCGAACCATAGTGTCAAGTGGTATAAATCTCACTTGGGTGGTAAAATTTGTTATTAGACATTCGTGGAAATCAACTGCTCTGTTAAAATATTTCAGTTTTCTAACATTGTTATGCCTAATTATTATTAAGCATTAATAATTAATTATTATTAAGAAGAAGCTGAAAATCGAGAAACATGGAAGAAATATTTCAAGGTCCAAACTGAAAATTAAGAAGAAACGAAAAAAATCTCATCAGTCCCAGGACCGGCCAAAAGGCAGAATACTTAATAATAATAATAATAATAATAATAATAATAATAATAATAATAATAATAATAATAATAATAATAATAATAATAATAATAATAATAATAAGAAGAAGAAGAAGAAGAAGAATTTTAAAATTTCGTTCTTGATTATAAGAATACATTATGCATTATAAAAGTCGTATACAAAGAAATGTATACATCCTAGAAACAGTATATACATATCAACGAAATACCTTACTACTGTCAAACAACACTTGTACTGTGTATACATTTATATTAATTCTATAGACTGTCACGTCTTTTAATCACGTGGCTCCCCAGCTTGCCTCACAACGATGAGCAAACGCCAATGATTTGAGTATTCTAGTAGGGAATCGAACCTAGAATCACGCGAACAGGAGTCAAAAGTTCTAACCACAAAACTATGGAACCCCTTAGTATGACGTTATGCTTGAAATTCAAATGATTCTACCAAAAACAATTATCAACGAAATAGTTTATTACATCTCTAACACATTACATTTATACTGTGCATACATCTATATTAATTACATTATGAAAAGGAGTAGAATGACTATATGCCTGAAATGAAAATGATCCTACAAAAAGCATATTTTTCAACGAAATACCTTCCTATTGTCATGTATACGGGTAATTTTATTCGTGGGTGGAAGGAGGAGTCGCCCGAAGTAAGGAAGAAATACAATACTCTCCTATCTGATAATTGAAATCATGAATAAATTTTATTATTATTATTCTTTCTGTATATGTTCATTTTCGAGTTAATCATTCCATATCGGACTCCCGAAGAAAAAAAAAAAACTATCGAAACAACTTATTGACCGTGCTGATAGCGACTACTCCCCGTCACGACACCGTTTTTCAGTTTTGTTAGTGTTAGGAAAAAGAAGAGTGAGAAGGAAGAGTAGCAGAGGGAGGCAGAGAAGAAAAGAAAAAGAGAAAGAAAGATAAAGGATTGGAGGAGAAAGGATTACTGGATAATTCAAGAAATATAGTAATGAACTTGAATGGTTATTAACGAAGGATCAATTCCGAAGTGATCCGGAAATAGACACATGTCCATAAATACGAGCCTGATCTGGGTCCAGGCGACTGCACAAGAGGGAGTTGCCCAAACCCAGCCCAAGCTAGGTGAAAATGGAATTTAATTGGTTGTAAGGTAATCCTGAATGGTAAATATTAACTATCCAGTCTCTGAACTCCATACTCTGAGATCGACCACACATATGAATTAGCTTGGCGAGACTTCTTTTTTGGAAGGAGAGAGTACCAAATTCTTTTCCTCTTTGATTCCTTCATTTTGTCACACTTCTTGCAACACACATATTATAGCAAAACGACAGTAGAATTTCCAGTAAGTGCACTTTGCAGTTCGTTTCAAGACTATTCTAAAACTCAAGGGTCACAAAATCACCCTCCCCTCTTTCCCTTTTCGAAGGGATCTTTCGGGGGGAAAGGTGAAAAATGTGGAAACAATTGGATACAATTACTAAGAACATTTTCCTTCTTCCTTCACAAGTCTCTTGTTTATGGTCATTTCGTCTTGTGTGATAAGGCGGACTTCAGAACACAAAATTGCAACGCTCCAGATTCCCTACCCAAGTTGTCACGCGGTTCGTATGTCAGTCTTCGAGTTTCTTCAAAGAATGTTACATTATCTGCTATGAGATCTGCAAACGATCTCCATTGTATAACTGCTATCTCGATAGAGGCAGTGGACAAAACTGAGGACAAAGCTGCCCAAAACAAGTTTTTGACAAAAAAAAAAAAAAAAAAAAAGGAAGAAACAGAGACAACATTTGTTTTTAGCCAGAAGCGCTCATAAATCACTACCACGTGACGCGAAGACTATTAGGGCTAGAGGTTCAGCAGAGAGCTCTCAATTCCTGGAGAAATTCTATCCTCTACGTTGCCAAGTGTAAACGGAAGTATACATTATAATTAATCTAAATTGATCTGGGGCATTAAATCAAAAACAGAAACCATGAACATATAGGTATTGCTGTTGGAAAATATCATGGAAAATTTTGAGACGGTAAGTGCAATATCTTGTTAAATATTCACATAGAAATATCTACGTGTTATCTTATAGGGATCCTGAAACACTTGCAAGTGGGTAGACATCCCCTTAATGATCTTTCGCAAATGCTCAAGAAGCTGGCATAGTGAGAACGAAAGTCCCTAGACGAACAACTTGGTCGAGAAGACTGCGAACAGTTGGGGTTTCAGCACTAATAGTTTTTAATATTCTGATGGTCATCAGCGACTCAGTCGTCATCAAAGTGGGTGGAAGCAGCCTGAGCTGAGTTCATAATCTATCCAGGTTAAAATCCGACAAGTGAACTTCCAATACCTGCTTCAAATATTCTCTTGAGAGAGGCCCACCTGATTGATGTGGCTGATTGAAACGACACTGCACTTCATTCAACAAAGAGTCAATGATTTCGAAGTACATTTTTCGAAGATCTGATACAGGTTCTAGGGTAGCTGCTATAGAAGGATTATCAGTCTCCTCCAACCTAATTGGTGTTCTCTTTGATCTTGATGAAGTGGGCAATTTTAAGTGTAATATGTCTGCATTTTCCTTTGCTTCCTTATAGATGTTTTCAAATGCACTGTCCGTTCGTAGGTTTCTCAGAGTGTTGCTGCTCTTTTAGCTCCAGAAGCAGAAGCTTCAGAATTTTGAAGCACTTTCGCTAGTTGTCCGCAAGGTACAAAAGCAAGTATACTGACTATCAGAAAAAAATATCATTCCGAATTTGTTCATTCTTTTCAAATGTCCTTTTAGAATTACTTTTTGATCATCGTTTGGACCACTTGTATTGCTGATGATTCTTTTCGAACGTGATTTGAATTCGTTTGTAGTAGATTGAAATCTGATAGAGATTTTTGCCTAACACAGCAGCGAGTAGGACAAACAGGCAATAAATGTTAAGGATTACTTTTGTTGATAGTTTTACAGGGTTCAAGAACAATGTCGGCGTGCTTATATTGTCTATCGTTTTGCAGAATCCAGGTTGATGTTTCAAACGTCTTTCACTATGGCCCGCACGTCACACAAAGGTTTGCATTTTCGTGCTACTTCTTGCAATGGAAGATCTAATGCATGATTACTGCACTGAATGTATACAGCTTTCGGATGTTGAGTCGAAGTTATCTTCTGCACACCACTCACTCGTCCTGACATGATAGCTGCACCATCATGACACTGTTCGCGTATATTTTCTGCATTCAGGTTAGGTTTCGTTAGAATATCTTGGATCGTGAATTCTGTTTCCGATTTTGTGCCATGTGGTGTGATCATTTCCATAAATATTTTGTTAGGTTCATGAATCAGAGTCAATACAGCGCACACAGATACAACTGTTTTTTCTTTGAAATATCAGTCGTAGAGTCGGCTATGATTGCATAAAATGGAGACTCTTTAACTTCTGCTACCAGGTCTCTCTATATTGCATGTCCCATAATCTTTAAAATTCTTTCAATCAGCACTAAGCCAGTTATCCTGTCGATTAATCCATTGGTTGAGAACAGGCACATCCATTTTTCTTTCATCCAGGAGTGACATCAAATTACCCGTACTATGCAAATGTCCACTGATTGCTCGACCACTGCGTGCTAAATATCTCACACTACTAGTTATTATAAGCAGTGACTGTCTTTCGTATTCTTGTTTACAAACTTGGTCTGAAAGGAGAGCTGAAATAGAGGTTCTGTTTCTGCACTCATATCTGAACCCTTTCACTACCAGTGGGATATATGTGTCCCACGATACATGCTCAGAGAACCCCTGTAATTTACCACATTTTATTGCTATGAATGCTTCACAGAATTCTTATTAATATTATCCAATAGACAGTAGTGGAAGTGAACGTGAACAATGAAAGTGATAATGGAACAGATGAAAGTGAGGAACAATGTACTAGTGATAAAGCAGTAGTTGCATGTACTGTAATTTGGAAAAGGATTCCGAAATGTAAAATATTTGTAATCATAAATACGACCCAATTGTTTTTCTGACAATATACATTTCATAATTGAAAATACAAGATGATCATTCATGTCAATACCACTGGGACATAAAGGTCCCACGTAAAAATATCAGAGGGATACATAATGTCCCACCCTTCCCACATCGAAAAACGAAACGGTGGAAAATGTTTATATATATATATATATATATATATATATATATATATATATATATATATATACGTTTGAAAACAACTTAAAATAGCCATATATTAATGTTTTTCACTCCGAAAAAAATGGTAGTGAAAGGATTAAACGAACGGAACGACAATAGAGTTCGCATTTTTCATATGCTCAGAATTATTAATCCTACCTTATACATTTTTCCTCCTCACTATAAATCTTACTGCACTCTGCATATTGTTTGTAAGAAAATTAATTTAACTTTATGGAAAATGTATTTAGTTCCTAAATGTCCTGTTACTCATTTAAACTGTTATATTTTTCAAACTTTAAAATCTCGCTCGACGACTCGTTTCATATTGCAGACTTACGATTACTTAAACAAAAATTTTAAAATAATTTACAGTGTTTTGAGAATGTACACAAATGGAAATAAAGAGAATTTACAATTCTTTTTCCTAACTCTTTCTGTCTAACATGGGGGTAGAAAAAGCGCCCGGTCTCTTGTTTCAAAGAGAAAGATGAATCTGAAATAGATAATTTTTTTTCACATTACTGTAAAAAGCAAAATTTAGTTCATATAATCAGTGTTGTGTGATGTTTCTAGTCTGAAAGTGAGAGGGCAAAAAGGGTATCTTGCCCCCTTTAAAAATTTCAGGAGGGGCAACTGCCCCCTTGCCCCCCGGTTCCAGCGCCCCTGCATCGGTATACTAAACTGTGGGGATATATGCACGTACCGATGGCCGGTTTTAATGACGTATGCCATGTTGTGATACAACATTTTGTTTGATTCGCATTACGAAGTCTAGGGGCTTCGCTCCGTAATAGTCCTTCAAAATGGACTGATTGCAATACGAGGCAAATAATGCAAAAAAAAAAAAAAAAAAAAAACTGTTGGTATGCCGACTATCGCAAACTAAAATATAAAAGTTTGTGTTGCATTGACGCACACCTCTTCTGAAAGTGTCCTTTTGTGGAACTAACTGAAATTTGATACTGATCTGATATTTTGATACTTGATTTATGGCTTAAATCTAGATTTTAATGGAAAATTCTATTTAAGCCATTCTAGTATATCATAAGAAATTGCACAAAACATTGTTTATAAATATTTTTTTCTATATCTAACAGCTCTTTAGTGACTAAGCGGTTAGCTTGCGTGGCTTTGAGATGAGACACCTGGGTTCTATACCGGCAAGAGTTTATGTGGCTCGAATCTAAGTTTAATCTGTAGTTCAACGTCTCACATAACCTCCCTGCCGAAAAGAATGTTAAATATACAATTAGATCAGTTCACATTAATGTGCAATATATAAACTTAGTAAAAATGGAAGATTTTATGTTTTAATAAATAACTAAAAGTTCTTTTGGAGATCTTTCTTTACCAATTTTCGCAAAGTTATGCGTACAGCAACGCTACGCAAATATTGCCAAAAGTGATTTAAAATGTTATGCCGATTAGGCCTATCATAAAGCAAAAGGGTAATTTTGCGTTGTATTGACCTATACGGTTACGGAATGTGCTTATTTGTTAAAGTAATATATTTATATGATGGAATGAAGAACCCTTTGTACGTTGAATTTCTCATAGAACGATGCCGTTTACATCCAATAACCAATCAGAAAACTTACATGGTGACGAATGTCGCGGAAAATATCTTGCGACGAATGAAAACAAGACGGTTCGATAGGGAACTGGAAGTATTTTTTAGAGTATATTTCAACTTTTCTTATGTGGAGGTGCTGTAATAACTACAAATTTGTGTGGTGAAAGTGCCAAGGAATATGAAGAGAAGAAATGCCGAATGTGGCAAACTCCGGAGGCCGTTAAAACGAAACAAAATAACAGAAAGCATTTACGGAAGGTGAGATTGGCAGCCATATGTGTATCAAAATGGCTGACCTATAAAATAAAAGATGACATATATTGGTGAAAATAAACAGTGTTAAATGACAGTAATATGTGTCAAATACATTAAGCGTTATAATTGCATAGAATCGTAAATTCTTTATATTTTGGATAACATGATAGGCCAAACAGTTCATGGCGTTCAGTCACGTTTCAAGAGGCATGCAGACGATCTTTGTCTCGAGCGTATTGTTTTGAAAGATAATGTTGAAATAAACGTAAACAAAAACAAATGTTGAAAGCATTTGCGTAAAACAGTGGTTGTACCACATGTTCATATTTCCCTTGAAGTGTATCTATTACCTCTGAAAACAATTATTTCCGTTCTTACTAGCAACACTTCTTGTTTGTTTATTTTGCGGTGTGTTCAAAAATATTCGTTACTTCTAGATAGAGTAGGTTGGGTAACGAACGTGTTTTAGTGGGACTTTTATTCTGCTAAAGGATGTAATTTCCTACATACTCCCTTTGTTGCGTGAGGTTATGAAAATCATGTATTTTTTGTTCTTCCACCATTGACGTCTCTTTATTAAATATATATATATATATTCAAATTCGTCCTTAAAGGACGTATAGCTTTCGTACAGATTGACGATAACCAGCATGAAAAGTAACATTTTACTGGTAAAATAAGTTTCACAGAATGAACAATGGAGCCTCAGTGGTCGAAGGCTTATCTGTGGTACTTGGGGTCCGCTGATTCGCTCCCTGCTCTCGCGAAGTGGACAAACACCGTGTTCTTTTGTCTTCGGATTTTTCTGTTCTTGTCTCTTCGTTCTACCATTTCTTTCATTATCCCTTAGCCACAGAGAATAAACATGGGATGTAAAAATAATATATATATATATATATATATATATATGATAATATTATACAACAGTACCTCATCATCTTCTGTGCGCGTGGATACTTCCTATATATAAATTGAGGCGCTATGCTTGTAACTGAAGAAATAAAGGAAAAGTTAATAAATGATATAAACTGATCATAGTCATATTATCTTCTGTATGAGAAGTGCACATACTTTGCAAATCAGCATTTTATATGTAAATTGCATCAGTTATCCGCATCTGTGCCTTCGGTGTTGTAACGATCTGATACTCGCCCGCTATATCTCTCACTTCCTAGTTTCCGAACTACATTTCATGTAAATGTACCTAGTAGTATTTAGTAAATTGGAATACCGCTAATAGGGGCAAGTTTAAGTCATTGAGAGATCAGTTTAGAAAATAATAATAATAATAATAATAATAATGGATAAACTTGACAATGCACGCTCTAGCTGCGCATCTATAAGTAGGTACGATTTAAAAGCGAATAGTAGAGTAGGGTTGAGTTAGCATATGGAAGTTTATACCAAATTTGTTAAAATTAATTGAGTGTAATTAGTTGTGTATGCATAGGAATACCGCATTGTAAAGTTTACCAGAAAAAAATAATCCATAACATGTGTTCTGAGATATTGACGTGGAGATTGTAATTTTAATTTTTATCCCGTGCGCAGTGCATTCTCTAGAGGTCGTTTCCTTTTTATTTATTACTACAACAGTGTTTAGATTTCCAGCTATTATCACTGTTGATAAGAATATGGCATAATAAGCTCAAAGGAACAGGTGATGTAAGCGCAAGAGATGATACCGTGAAAAAATTAGATTATTTTCAGTTATGTGTATATACCTCAAGAACCTTTTAATTCTCAAGAACGAGTTATATCTTCGTACTTATAGACATTGAGTTTATAAGAAGTTTATTTATATAGAGAACATACCTTCTAACTAAATAATAAAATTGATATAAATGTATATACTTTACAAGGAATACGTCACCGAATGTTCTTATGGAACAGCAGTTACGAAGGACAGGACCTACAGTTTAAAAAGTATTAGAACCACTTTTCAGTTTGCAACGAAAAAAATTGTCCTCCACTTGGACTTGAACCCGGATCTCTTGATTACAATGCAACAAATTTACCAATTCAGCCACCGAGGACACCTGATCAAAATATGTCGCACTGGTGTTCAATTTATTCACGTACTTTGCGTATATATTTTAAAATTCAGATCTTATCATTTTGATAACCCCGTCATACTTGAATCTTCGAGATAGGGATTGGGCCAATGGGATTCAGTTGAGACGCTCAAGAACAACATACTCGGAAGATGATGCCACGTATGATAGGGAAATCGAAATGATAAGGATTTATTAAAAAAAAAACACGAAACGTATATAAACAAATTTATATATGTACTTACACATAGCTGATGGCATATAAAATGAAAAACTTTAATGATGTAGTGATCTTGCATACTTGTGAATATTTTAAGAGTCATTTCACAATTACGAAAAGATAACTACATAATTTAAGTCTTTGCACCGAGTTAACTAATACAACTTATTAAAATAAGTAGACCATTTGAAGACTACAGGATACAGAAGTTCTAATTTAGTCCAAGTTGCGAGTAAAAAATACAACGACTTAATTTGATTTGCATATCAGAAAAAAAAAACATAAAGTGTGAATAATTTAAGATCATTCTAGCCCTGAACTACTCATACATAGAGATATGTCTCGGTTGTAATGTGTTCAGCTCTGGTGCTTGGGGTCCCTGGTTCGGTCCCAGCTTGCACCAAGGGGACTGGGGTGTGCGTGGGTTTCCTCGGGGTTCTCCCGTTTTATCCCACTTTCTTCATTCCACCATTGTATTCATTTCATATCATCACCGTCTCCTATAGCCTAACCGGCATAATCGTTGAACGTAAAACTTAAAGATTTCATTTCATACATAGACATATGCAGAAAATATTTTTCATTCCACATTCATGTTTCCTGGCTTTTTAATGTGTGAGAAAAGCTCTTCTAAGTGGTTTGAGTTTTGTGGAAACGTCACCATGAACTTCACACAACTTGTGGCATTTTTGCTTTTAAATTTATCTTTTACATTTAATCCAGTTGGTTATTTTGAAACGAAGAAGGAAGAAAAAAAAAAAAAAAGAGAAAGAGCACCAGATTGATACCACCTTGGTGTAAACCAATCAACCCTGCCGTACAGATGTTTACAAATTATGCTTTACTTTAAATCAGGGATACTTCAAGAAACGTCCGTTTCTGTGACTTCGGAGTGTAATTTTAGGCGGGTGGGAAACTTTTTTTTTTTTGTAGAGGCCGCATTGACAATGCCCACTTCCCAAGAAGGCCACATATGACGGTTGCGAAAAGACATGATTTTTGTGGTTATTTCACAGGTATTAATTACATTAATAATGTATTGAAAATGGATAAAATTAAATCATATACCACTATATTATTTGATATATGTAACTGTAGAATTCTGTTTCTCGTATATTTCATATTATGTAATTTAGCATTTTTCACAATCCCAGAAAGCTGCAGTTCATGACTGAAGGCCACAGGTTTCTCACACCTGCTCTAGGTGTTTCTCACCTTGCTTCAGTCACTCAGGCTCTTTTACTTCTCTTCGGTTCGGAATCTGTAGTTTAATATTCATTTCAGCACCGAGGCTAGATGAGATGTGGACCGACAGTTTAAGATGGAATCCGAACCGCTTTAATGCGTTTAAGATTTTAGTTCTCTCCCGCCGGGAATCGAATCTGAGTCCACGTGCATCATAGGCGCACTCGCCAGCTGTCAGACCAAGGCAAGAGGTGAAGCCTTTACCTTAACGTGGAATTACAACCACGTAAGCTTCCACCAGAAATCAAGTACGTAGGGTGCGAAACATGGGCGCTCGAAGGGGGGACAGGGGGCTTCCCCTGGCTTACGAAAATGTATATGTAATATAGCAAACCATGTATATTAAATACCAGACGTAATATAGATGCCACCTCCCCCTAGAAAATTTTCTTCGGGCGGCCCTGGTGCGAAATCATCACAGTCGAGGTGAAAGGGAGACAGAAGTGTAAAAGTAGTAATGACAAAGACGAAAAAGATCGCACGATAATATTTCGACGTAAAGTTTACATATTTGAACACCCATAATTAGTATAGCTATGTAAAATTTAGCAATACCGCTAAACACTTTTTCACCCATTAATTGCGTAGGAATTATTGTAATTAATTTTCCTCATTCAACCCCCAGTGAGTTTTTTGAGATGATTTTTTTTTTTTTTTTTTTCAAAAATATTAAGGAAAGGAAATATCTCCCTCAGTTTTTCACATTTCTGAAGCCGGATCTCCTGCGCCCAAGGTGCTATGGTAATTATCTTCACAAGGGAGCTACTTTCCTTTGCCTTACAAAGTAAAATCTCCTTATGCTGCAAGCATAACCAGTGGGAAGTTACCAATAGAGTAATATATATATTTTTTTATGGTCTTAAGGGACGTTTTTATTCCAAAGACACTGTAGTCACTATGTTGGTGACACCAGTATTTGAATCTGTTCCGGATTTCGTTTTTTCTCCACCCTCCCTTCTCCCCAATAAAGAATAATTTAGACTATTGCCTTTCCCCGTGTATAGCGAGTGTCATGATGTTTTCGAATTGTGGTCATAGCTGTCTACTGGAGAAGTCATATTTGCGCATCTTTTAGCTTTATTATTTTATCACTGTTCTGAATCACCTTGAATAATAATAATAATTATAATAATGAACAATACCTATTCAGAATGTTTATGTTTGATAAGGTGTAACGCCACAATGCAAGAACAGTAACTTCCGTTCTATTCTTGAGATTGTTTACAAAGTATTTCCTCTTGAATGGTTTGTTGCGTAAAGCTATCGTATCTGTTATGTGCAACCTTGTTTACTCTGAACTGATTGAATTCATTTGTGATCAAAAATAATAAACATCTTCATGAATGTGATGCACGATTTCTTTTTTAAAAAAAACCCTCTGTCTTCGTATAACTTCCTTGAATGAGAATTCAATGTGATTATGTAGAAATGTGTGATAAATCTGACAGTTTCCTCTTTGTCTACTCAAAGGTTTTACGAGGATAGCTCAGCATTCCACTTATATTCAAGGTGGAATTCCCTCTTTCCTTCTCGTGTGTCATTACTGCGCTCATTGGCTCATTTATGATGTGTTATTCATACGTACCACGTAATCTTAAAGTTCAAAGTTTAAAAAAACAGTTGAGCGGTATGGTGGCTCAGTGCTAGAACTCTCATCTTTCATCTTTGGTTCGATCTCAGACCAAGTGAGTTTCTAGCGGACAATGTCGTGTCCATGGTTTTTCTCGGTGTTATTCCGTTTCTTCCCACATTCTCATTCCACCAACCCATCATTCACTTCTGTTAATTGTCTGTCGTTTTTAGCGTAAGCGCATAACCATGGTTCGTAAGATAAAGTGGACACCCATACATAATATGTGTTGGTTTCTACATTAGAGCTAACGATCAAAGTAATATCATGTATATTCTGTCATTAATCAATTTTCTTTTTCATCATCATTATTTCCTCATTGACTTCGTTATTAAAGTATATATTATTTATCTTCATTATTTGCCCACGTCTAAATTTTAATATTTATTTATTTAAACGTAAATTTTAAAAAAAATGATATTGAATGTGAAAAAAAGCCTTTAGGAAGGAGAGAAACTTGCAACTCTATCCATCGCGTCTCTGGAACTCACTAAAGAAATAATAAACACTTCTGACCAGAGTATATACACTTGTTTATTAAAAACTAAATTATAGTGTAACGGTTTCAACAACTTAAGTTGTTGAAACCGTTACACTGTAATTTAGTTTTTAATAAACAAGTGTATATACTCTGGTAAGAAGTGTTTATTATTTCTTGAGAGAAACTTATTTTGCCAATCTTCCATTTGAAAAGAAAGAAAGAAAGAAAAACTCATGAAATATCTTGTAGTGTAGTGTACTCTATGGGGAAAAATGCAAGTGATTCAGAACGACTCGAGGTTTTCGAGTGAAAAAAGGGACCACGATGGTTTAGTGGTAGAGCCTTCACCTCTGGTGCATGGGGTCAATGGTTCAATCTTAGTTCGCACCAAGTGGACTTTGTGGTGAACAAACACCGTGTGCGTGGGTTTCCTCCAAGTTCTCCCGTTTCTTCCCGCTTTCTTTATTCCACCATTTTATTCATTTCTCATCATCAGCGTCTCCTTTAGCCTAGCCGGCATAAAGGTGGGACGTAAAACTTAAGGATTTCATTTCATTTTTTTCGTTCATCTTTACAAACTTCAAAATATACCTGTTCTGTAAATACTTCTCAGTGGAACCGATGGTGGCCATAAGGTCGCAAACTTTCTCATGTTACAGGAGAGCTCTCGTTTGGGATATGATTTAGATCCGGAGCACATGTTTTTCGTATTTAAAATGTGGCAGCAAAAAAAAAAAAAATCTTAAACGAACAACAAATGGCCTGATAATAGGAACCGATGTAATTTAGATGTAATGAAAGTTGAATTACATGTCAGTGTGAATTGTGTTACACTTGCAGAACTTGCAGACATTTGTGTTACACTATGTAAGGAAAAATCCCGAAGTTTAGGCTGCTGGCAGAGATAGAAATAAATACCGTTTTAAATAAGATTATCTGTAGTGTGCAGTCACTTCACATATGTTTTAAACCTAAGCGCGGTTTTTATTCACTGATAGTGGCCCGAAAAATCTCTCTCTATTTTTATAAACATAGAAAGAAAAAATATCGTTTGCATTAAAAGATAAAGAATATTGGTCTAAATAAGGAAATTCCTTTGAAAGATAAATAAATGAATTAACATGACATGAATTGTGCACTCTGAGCAGCAATCGTTGGAATTTGGTCGGGCTCTCTGACTTGATGCAGAAAATGTTCGAATCTGTGGAACTGTTACAACCGAAGTCAGATGCAGGAGATCTTGTCCCAACTCCTTCACTTGATAAGTTCTTAAGATACCTGTATGAACGGCTACGCACGATAAATTGGTCATCCGACTCAGGTTCGACATGTAATTTCGTCGGTCGAACGTAGTTTTCAGTCGGTTATTTTGGAATTTGATTCCTTTTTAGCACTGAGGCTGTATGAGACGTGGACATACAGTTTAACGTGGAATCCAAAATACATGAATTCACAACAGAATTGAGCACCAGTCTTCAGCACTGACCACAAAACCTAATTTTCTGTTCAAACCCTACAAAGGAGCCGATAGATATATATTTGTTTTGCCCTCTATTGGTATTTTAAGATGGTTCTAATTGATTTAACGTAACCTGCGTATTGTAATGCACAGATATCGCAAAATGTTAAGTGGCAATAAGGTTTTATAAAAGTACATATTCCTCGTTACTTAGTATTTGAAAACAAGATTTACCGAACATGGAAAACCAACTTCAATTACTCTATCAGTAATCCTTTGGAGTAATCCCAACCGTAATATGCACTGTATTCGTATACGTTTTGCTATTAGCCCTGTTCTCATAACCATAAATTAGGATTACATTTAAATCCACACATAATTCTAGTCCTCGACTGTAAAAGGTGATAACCCACATATCACAAAAATTTTAGTTCTGTAAATGAAAAATACGAATAAGGGATTCCTTTATATAAAAATTTTTGCTACTTGACACTCACGCCCAGTTGTCGCTCTCATCTGACATGATAAGTCACTAGTATCATCCCTAATTTTTACTTTCTACCGGGAAAACTAAATAATTTTCATAGTTAATGAATATTTAGCTTTCTGGGCTTTCGGCATCTACGGCCATCTATCCCTTCATGTATGAGGGATGATGTTCCTCGGCGAGCACACTATCCGGAGAAAGGGAAGAAAGAAAGGATGGGGGAGGGAAGGAAGCGGCCTGGGACCTATATGTTTGGTATCATTTGCCTGGTATGAATGAAGAAAACTTCATTCAGGATGACTGGCATGCAAAAGCTTCTTACACTTTTCCGACCGAGTGCTCTCACCGGGAATCGAACCCGGGACCTCTCGCACCGAAGGCGAGAGCGTTAGTGACTACGCTACGCGAGGCCACTTAGTTAATATTGTAAAGAACATAACTTGAAGTTTTTATTTTATTCTTATATAACATCAAACAGCTCGAGTAGTGCTGTCGAATTTTTGTGACATTTGCGGTTTTCAGTTTTTGAGGAAACCGGTTTTCTGAAAACCGAAAACCGCAAAGGCAATTTTCAAAACCGAAACCACAAAAGCGGATTTCCAAACGAAACCGCAAAAGCTCTTTTCGAAAGCGAAAGCCGCCCGAAACCGTGCTTGCGCTTTTATAAGCAAAGCCATGTTTGTCCTTTTCAAAGCAGAAACAATGTTTGATGTTTTTAATTACAACTTTTTTTTTTTTTAACAATTGTGAAAGCATCTATCAATCGAGACAATTATATTGATTTCTATGTGTGTTTTAACTGTTTTTTATTTGCTCCAAGACCATTATGGTAATATGTGCAGCACTGTGCGAAAGGAATAGTTCGATCATTGTACAAGTCACAGCTAAATTAGGGTTGCCATAGTTTAAAATCAGAAAATTGGGGGGGGGGGGTCTAAACCGTGAGTACCGATGTGAACTTGTGTTACAAATACTGACCTGGGATCCTTCGCACTTTTTAGTTATTTCGTTGATGACACTTCCAATGTACTTTTCGGTTGCAGGGAAGCAAACTGGACCCCATCTGATTTTTATATATTTTGTAAATTAGACCACGATGAACACGAATCTGAAGGAATTTTGACATTTCGAATTTCGGAACTCTAGATATTGGAACTCGACATAAAGTGACCACGGAAGCAAAAAGGACCCCATTTGATTTTTATATATTTTGTAAACTAGACCAAAATGAGCAATAATTTTAAGGAATTTTGACATTCCAACTTCCCGAACTCGAGATACTAGAACTTATACAGAAGTTTTATATAGTATGTATAGAAGTATCGAAGAAAATTCTGTCACTTTTTGACCTATCACCTTAGAGCATCGATATGTCACCAAAGACGTACCTGGAAGATCAAAAATAGTACCCATCAGTATCAACGACCTTTTGCCAACGTTGGGGATGGGCAGGATTCCTTCGCGGTGGAACTTGGTTTGCCCAGAAGCAAAGAAGGTATCAAGTACATTTTGCACCTCTACTACGGAGTTAAACTGAAGTCCTCTAAGGAAAGTGTCCAAGGAATGGAACAGGTGATAATCGGATGGTGCAATGTCCGGGTAGAATGGCGGATGCAAGTGTTTCCCATCCAAGTCGTAGGATGGTGTCCCGGGTCATTCTAGCCATGTGGGGCTTAGCGTTGTCCCGTAGCGATTGAAAAGTGCTGGCTTCAGGGTTTCCGCTGCATTACTGGTTTCAGCTGTTTTGGAACCTGTTCATGGGATTTTAACCAATGATGATGATGCCGTGGAGCTTCGCACAGGGCCCACTTCTCATCACATGTCAACATCCTGTCCAGAAGTAGCTCCTTCCTCAAACGAGATAGGAAAGAAACACAGGTGTCTGCTCGCGTAGCCTTCTGGCCCGGAGTCAAATCGTGTGGGACCCACAGACCCAACTTGTAGTGCTTCCCAAGTTGATGGAGGTGTTGCCGAATGGCTTCTTTACTCACATTGAATAACCCCAGTTCCTCACATGTCTGTCCACTGTTCGCCTCAATTGCTACGTGAAGATCTTTATTTTGTACATGTGTTGGTCTTCCGGCACGTGGTGCGTCTTTCGTGAGTGTTTCGTCACCGTCCTTAACCCTGCTAAACCATCCTTCGCACTGTCTACGTAACCACGACACCCTCATGAAAGGCCTGAGATATCTTCCGCCCCGCGGCAGTGGCGTTTGACCCAAGTTTGAACTCGTACAGCATACACGTCCTTATGACGCTCTGTGGATTTTCCATATTCACTCTGTCCTTACACAAGTTCACGTTGTAACTGAACTGCCACAACCAGGAAGAATGTTGGATATACCCACACCAACAACCGACCTTCGCCTTGTCTCCATTCGCATTCAACTCACGGTGTGGGGGCGCGGTGGCTCACTGGTAGAGCGTTCACCTCCGGTGCTTGGGGTCTCTGGATCGATCCCAGCTCGCGCCGTGTGAACTTTGTGGTGGACAAACACCGTGCTCGTGGGTTTTCTCGGGGTTCTCCCGTTCCCTCCCACTTTCTTCATTCCACCACTTCATTCAGTTCTCATCACAGTCTCCTTTAGCCTAACCGACACAACCATGGGACGTAAAACTTAAAGATTTCATTTCATTTTTCAACTCACGGTGTGAGGACTAATTGAACATAGACCTCCACAAAAAGCGACAGAACTTTCTTGGTTACCTTCATATATATCACAGGACATAATATGTTTCGTATAGAGAATATTGTCTTTTTTCATATAGATACATAGCGTCTATATTAAACTTTAAGTTTTAATATCTCGAGTTCCGGAAGTCGGAATGTCAAAACTCTTTCAGATTCGTGTTCCTCGTAATTTAGTCTACAAAACATATAAAAATCAGGTGGGGTCCAGTTTGCTTCCCTGCATCCTACTTTTCAAACGAAACTGAGTTTTCCAGAGTGTACATTTTGCTTCAAACTGAGTTCTGCCCTGGCTAACATACGTAAATTAGCTTCTATAAGGGTCTTTAAAGTTACACTTGACATTGTCGTTCGGCATTCTTGTAGCTTATGAAGGCATGAATAATTCAAGTATGTTTGTCACAACATCTACAAACGAATTTTCATTCGTATAGAACCTCCAATACATTACATTAAAAACACATGAACTACACAAAGAAAACCATTATGCATTAGAGCAGATATCTTATTAGCAAATGGCCCTTCACACGCGCACTGCTCAGATTGCCCACAGCCTGAGCCTGAGCGCGAGTCCAAATTTAACTCAATCGCGATTGAGATTGTCAGAGGTGTAGCAGTTTACATTGAATATACCAACATTTTATCAACTAAGTCGTCTTAGATTTTTCTCCAATCCCAAAAAGCGGGTGGTTTTTCGTGGTTAAGGTATGTTTAAGCGTGGTACGAATATAGCAGTCTTGGGAAATAACGTAACGCAAGTAACGCGTTACTTTTTAAGTAACGTTTCCTAGTAACGCGTTACATTTTTTCCAAAGTAACTGTAACGGTAACGCGTTATAAATTTTTAAGTAACGTACCTATTTGCGTTACTTTTTTCGCGTTACATTTCGGATGAGTAACTGTAATATATGTACTTTTTTCGGAAACAAGTGTTTCTTGCCTTAAGTGAATTTCTCAGAATGAAACAATGGAACATGAACTACTTATGTCAGTGACCGACAGTCACCGACACACAGAGAAACAGATAGGTTCGTAGTGCCACTTGCTGTTTTTGGAAGATGAGGACAGCCTCAGGGAAATCACGTGTACTGATTGCAAGCACCTGGAAGAATTTGTCGTAGATTTTGAAAGCTCCAAATCAATGCATTCAGTGAGTGAACTAGGAGTGCTATGATACCGGTAGTCTATTTTACTTTGATTGGTGTTGTTTTTGTAAAGATGGAGAACGAAAATATTTTACCGTTCGAACATTTGAAAGAATACTTTTTCTTAAGAGCTGAGGATGATGGTGGACAGAATTTAAAAGTAAAGTGTCTGAAGTGCACCGGCGGAAAATATTTATCAACAACTAGCGTGCCATAATTAACGATATACAGTAAGGGGTTAATACGAATAAACTGTGTTCTGATGAGCAGGCCTACTTTATTACTAGAAAATAGTTTGCTGATGGTATGTAATATTGGAGTTCTTTCGAATCAGTTTGCTTATCCTAGAGTCCCGTCGATTATAGAGTTTGAAACTAGCTTCAAAAAGCATATATCGATTTTAGAGTTACTGGCAAGTTTTGATTCACCCCCAGTTCATGTGTTTTCGCTTTATTAGTTGTAGTGTAATGTTTCTCTATATTCAGTATTCTTAATTTTACATAACAAAATTGTTATTATTATATAATTAGTTTAGCATAATAATAATAAGCAATCATTTTTTCTAACGCATAGGAATGAGCACGAGTCAAGCTAAAACTCGACTCGACTCGAATTCAAGTCGAAAAAATGAAATCTTTGAGTTTTACGTCCCACGGTTATGCCGGTTAGGCTAAAGGAGACGGTGATGATGAGTAACGAATAAAATGTTTTAATGAAGAAAGTGGGAGGAAACGGGAGAACCCCGAGGAAACCCACACACACGGTGTTTGTCCACCACAAAGTTCACTTGGTGGGGGCTGGGATTGAACCCGGGACCCCAAGCACCAGAGGTGAAAGATCTACCACTGAGCCACCGCGGCTCAGTCCAGTCGAGTTTGATAAATGGCTCGTTCGTTTTAACTCGTCTTGAAATCATGGCCTGATTAAACTGGAAAGTGAAAACCATGAGAAATGTAAGCTAAGCAGTAATATGGAATACTTTTAGTATTGCTCACGAGAGGGAACACTGTTCGCATCTCGTCTCGTCTCGATAGCGAGACCACAAGAGATTTTTTATAACAAGCTCAGCTCGGCTCGGCTCAGCTGAGAAGATGGCTCGGTTGGGCTCAACTGAGCCGAGGGTTCTAGCCGAGTCGGTTGGGTGAGCTGTTGGCTCGGTTCGTGTCGATAGTGAATGAGCTGTGAGCCGAGCTGCTCGAGTCGTTGACAATTCTAAACCCGGGCCGAGCAGTTTTGAAGATATTTGGCCAGTGCCCTATAAGTTTTAACAGTGTTTGGCTCGAACCCGAATATTCAACCTAGACCCTCAACCCAAATTCAGAAGCTTGTGAAACAATGTCCTTGACTCCTGGACTTAACGACTACCGAGGTTGGCAATCAACTAGTTTTTTAGTATTCAAATACAAACCGCCTATTTTCCATGTTTATATACAGTGTTGTTAAAATTATTATTATTATTATTATTATTATTATTATTATTATTATTATTATTATTATTATTATTATTATTATTATTATTATTAATAATAATAATAATAATAATAATGTAGTGTCATTGATAATAATTATATTGTTTATGTAATATGCTTGAAGAGAGTACGCGAAACTACACACTGGATTTGGCTCGACTCGACTCGAAACTCAACCCCAATTCGAGTCGAAGGAAATTTTTCGAGCAGAGTTCTCGGGTCGAGCTCAAAGATGTCTGTTTCTAGTCGAATCGAGTTTCAAAGAAAACTCGCTTGAACTCGCTCGTGCCCATCCGTACGAGTAACGCAGTCTGGCATTTTATCAATGTTACAACATTATATGAAAATGTTCATATATCAAGTAAAAATTTGTCCTTGCATTTACATAAAGCGATTCAGAACGTGCAATAATAATAATAATAATGGCAGTAGTAATAGTATGGAAAATTGAAGTAATTTTTTTTTCAGATTTTCAGTTTCGGATCTAATAGTAACGCGTTACTTTCGAAGTAGAGTAACAGTTACTTTTTTTCGGGCAAGTAACGCGTTACATATTAAGAGAAAGTAAAGTAACTTGTAACGCGTTACATTTTTACAAGTAACTTACCCAACACTGGAATATAGAACCTGAAAATCAGGCGGTACCCGCTAAAATCTGGTAATATGGCAACACTAAGCCAAATAGAAAATAAGGTATATCCCAATTTAAGATCACTACATGCAACTCGTGAAATTGAATTTGAAATATCATCCACTTAGACTGAGATCTTTTATATTATTATTACTCTTTCCCCTTGTTTTTAAAAATAGTACTGCCACTCTTTCTTTTGTTAACACAAAAGCACCACCTCCCTTTATAAAAAAGAAAAAAAGAAGAAAGAAAGAAAATCTAGATCGCGATACACAATTTTATTGTTGATTTGTTGCCACTCCGATAAATGTAAATGTTGTGGTTTTGCATGTGTTGACTGGTTTCTTATCGCAAGTCCCAGACAACTGCAATAGTTTATACGTGAAGGAATCACCGATCATGTTTTATTCTGTATCTTTTTACTTCCCAATAACGATAGCCAAGCCTCTTTGTGAGAAATTGCAACTTATTTTTTTATTCTGCCAATTGTAAAAGTATACTCAACAAGAATTTCCGTACACTTTTAAGACATTTTAAGAAAAAATACCTTCTTTCCCCTCTGCAAATTTTGAGTATTTTTTCCTTACGCCGAGGGAAATTTCCCTCCATCTGTCAACTATGAGCCGAAGTGGGGAAAGATTCTTTGCTGTTTTCTCGTCGTTACTTGATGTTAGTGCTGTCGAATATTTGACACATTTGCGGTTTTCAGAACCGACATTTCGGTTTTATGAAATTTCACTTTTTTCAAAAACCGATTTCGACAGCACTAATTTCGAGATAGCCTTGCATCCTAGTCTCAGGCAAATTCTGTTTACATGTTCCCTGTTTCTTACATTGTGCTCCTTGAAACTAGAATCCTCTTGTAAATTTGAGAACATACAATTAGTGTGTACAACAGAAAATAGAATGTTCATACAGGATATGATATCCGACAAGTTAGCTTATAAAACAACAATTCTTGGTATATGGTACAATTTTGTTTTACTACATAATTTGCACAGAAACACTATTATGAGGCAAATTGAATAACTTAAGGAGTAAGTTTAAAACTATGAAGCATGAAAAGTTAAAGAAGACTATTAAAATTTTCAGATTATCTATTTTAGTTTGATAGTATTATCTATTTTAGTTTCATAGTTGCTAACCTTGTAGTATCGGCTGTGTTTTATGAATGGAAATTCTTGTCTCGGCTTCCCATTCTTTTTTTCTATTAGTCGCAGTTCCTCGTATTTAGTCCTGGTTTGTTAGACCTAATATAAAATGCTTGGAACCACTCCTTCCTTTCAAGTAATAAGGGTCCCTTGTTACCCTTAACCTCCCGAATGTTGCAGAAAGCCCAGACACGGCAACACTTCCATCTATAGCGTCTCTAGCAAGTATCTTTATCTTGGCCAATGGTTTGATCATAATAATGTAAAAGTTTTCACACCTACATTTTACCTCGTTTACTCTAAGTATTGTGCGATCTACGAAATAAAGTTTATAATTGGTGAGAAACCTTTTAGTGGGTTTTGGTTAAACGTTAGACATAGGAATAATTGAAAGAGACCCATTTTTCTTCAGCCTTATGTTATGAGGTCTAGTCTAAGATACTCATATTTTACTAAAATGAAAGAATGTCTTCTAGCCATTTATTTTTTATTATTATTATTATTATTATTATTATTTTGTTTGTTTGTTTGTTTGTTTAATATTTGTGTTTCAGTGTAATATGTTTCAGTGTGAATGTATTGTTGACCATCAAGAGCTACGAATAGTGTAAACATTTAATAACTAGCAGGTTTGTTTTTATTTTAAGTTCAGTGTTACCGTTACATAAGTTGAACATTAAATTCGAACCATTTTATTCTCCCCGGGAATTGAATGCATTTTGGTAAATAATATGTAAGAAAAGGAAAACATAGTTAATGTCTTAACACTATGATAGCTATAATTACACTTTCACATTGACATAATTGAAATATAGTTGGATTCACACACTCGTAAGTAAAATATTCTGTATCTCGTGTATCTTAGGAATGTTAAATATGTTCACTTCTAGCCTTAACAGATTTTTTTCCCAGTTCGCACTATATATATATATATATATATATATATATATATATATATATATATAATATTTTTGTTTATTTATTTATTGGATGTTATTTAGTCCATTGTGAAATATATATTCTAAGATATTTCTTTCCAATTTACTTTCGCAGCACAATTCTTTATGTGAAGTTTCTTATGCTTTGGGCTCTGGTTTTACTGGCAGATTTTATTCTGGAATTCCGTTTTGAGTTCCTGTGGCCGTTTTGGCTTCTACTTCGAAGTGTGTACGATTCTTTCAAATATCAAGGCTTGGTGAGTATTTCTTAAAAATAATTTATTGAATGTTAAAACGCAAGAACTAGTGTAATGTGGGTATAATACTAATTTGCTCGTGAGTTTCAATATATATACAGGATGATAAGAAACTATTTGAACAAACTTTGGGAAGCCTTTTGACACCGAAACCAGCAAAAAAAAAAAAAAAAACTGCAACGTAGAGAGTGCAGTTTAGAACATGACACTCAAAGTCATACCTGCTCGCTTGAAAAATGTATGTTTAAAACCTCCGTAAGATGTGTGCGAGGGATTCTCCAAGGGCACATAGGGAATACTTGCCAGGTTATAGGAAATCCCCAAGTACCTTTGTACTGTCGCGTCAGATGCCCACTTCATTCACAGCATGAACCTTTGCGTGTGTATGGCATATGGGTCCTGTCGCCCTGAACGGGTTTCATCGGAAACACACGCCTTGCTTATTTGTCATCTTGAGTTGCACACAACTCATGATAGATTTAGATTAATTTCTGTCCTTTTGACCACATAAACCTGATTACACCCCGCAGCTTCAGCGGTTTGAACGTCTCGACTTAGGGTGCTATTTTGAAATATCTACTGTTCAACCTGCCATCTCGTGGGTAAGTTAAATAATACATATAGTTCAGAATGTATATTCCTGTTTTTTAAATATATTTGTTTTGTTATGAAAGATTTACTCATTTCTTTTTTATTTTACGTCGTGTACATGTTTGATTATATCGAGAATCGAATTCAGGTGTGTGTAACTAACTTTCCCAGTGTGTTAACCCTACGATGCCGTTCCGCTTCCTGACCACTCAAATATTTTCTCTTGTGAGGTCGGTTCTCAGTCATTCAATCCAAATCCAGTCTAATCCATTTTCACCTTTTGTGTTTATTAAATCCGCACCAGTAGGAGATGGATATAGGGTTGTCTCTTCATTCACCATACACATTTTATTTTTAGGGGTTGACTACCAGTTTTGGTTTCCTGCAGTAGATACATTTTATTAAAGATCTTATAGGACATAACACTTTCATCCCGTGGACTTGACGGAATAGATTAATGCTATTAATTTTCAAAATTATATGACCTTGTTTGCTTAGTTTGTGACAGCGTATATTTCTAATGTTGAGGCTGTATAACTTCACTTTATCAGTACTTGAAAGTATATTTCTTGTTGTTGGTTTCCTTATGTCAAACTTGTAGGCAAGGAAAGATACTATTAGAGTGAAGACATGTAATCCCACTGATTCACGTTATCACTTCAAGAATATATTTTCATGTAGTGTACTGTTTGGTTTGAGAACACAAATATGAGTTCGGTTTGCAGAATTTATGCGAAAAAATCCTTTTAAGTATGTTGCAATTCAGCACACGACAGTGAAAGACATCGTACCCATAGAAAGAGTTTCTTCTCTGTCAGAAGCCAAGAATAGTTTTCGTGTCAATCTGAATCTGATGTAGAAAATTTGATAGTAGCGTTAACATTTTTTGTAACCATAATTTGTATGTATGCAGATGGTTGTTCGGTTTATTTCTGACCGAATTTGAAATGCCATTGTCGTTTGGAGAACAATGCTGGAACTACTCGTCTGTAGTTGTAGGTGGATTAATGACGTCAAATGGCCACCAGATTAAACTGTTACTCGAATATTTTTTTCTTTCTTTTTTTTTTTTTTCATTCATACGCATAGTGAAACAGTGTCAGGAGACTGGGTATTGCGAAAGCTGTCTTAGCCTGTTTCACAGACCAGGAGTCCATTGTGAAACAGTCGCCAATGAAAAGCACCAGCAAGAGGGCTCCAAGAAAACTGACACTAGTAATGCTGCAGGGGATCCATTGATTGGCTTGCCAGGAAAATCCACCAACCGAACGTGCGATTCGCAAGCGATCAGTTTGGCTCCTTCATCTGTGAACGTAGGCATTCGCAACCCTGTATTTTTTACTAATGTATGTGCTTTTTCCCTCGGGTCTTCCACATTTTTCCTTAAGTAACAATGATTTTAATCTTTCATACTAATTATCACAGCACAATAAGTTGTATCTCGTTATAAAGTACTATAACGTTCATTCATTTGTTGAGCTCCGTGGCTAAGCGGTTAGCGTACGCGCCTTTGGTGTGGGAGACCCGGGTTCGATTCCCGGTGGGAGCTCATGTTCTGATTCCACGTTAATCAGTAGGTCCACGTCTCATATAGCCTCGCTGCTGAACGGGACGTAAAACTCAAAATCAACTCAACTCATCCATTTGTTATACAAAAGTTTTGTCTAGTTTTGGAAGACGAGATTTCAAATTTATGAACGTTTTGAAATTTGGGAGGGTCCCGTAATCACCATAAATTTGATTCGCGGAGACTTCTTATACTCGTGAAATAGTACTACGCATACCTACTATTCACCAAGTTTCTGATACCTGGTACAAATAGGGAGTTAGGTTTGTGGTGTGTACATGATCTATTTTTATATGTATGTATGAGTGAAAAATAATCATACACGCGCGCACACACACACAGTCACAAAAAAAGAAAGAAAGGGAAAATAAAGAAAGCTGCAGGCGGGAAGCTTCCACGTGAGCACCATCTTGAAATGCAACCATCTGAGTTTTCTTCTTTTCCTATTTCTTTTTCCCTTACCTACCTGATTAAACTTTCAGCTAAAGTGTTTATAGTTTATTTTTATAGTGGTTACTTTACTCACTGTTTTCTGGTAAATAATTCATTTACTGTATAGTTCAATTTGTATATAAATATATAGCTTGAGTGAAAAAGGATTTTACAAGTTTGAAAACATATAAAAATGTATTGAAGTAACTTAGAGAATGGATATAGGTGTCAATTTGTAACAAAACACTTCAAGTTTGACTCGCGTAGTGCCGTAGTACCACATTCCATCACCATGAGCGCCACCGTAGTGCATTCTTAAGATGGCGACTTTCACTGGTGCGGAGCGTGCTCTCTGTGTGTTGTTACATCATGAAAGGAACTCTGCAGTAGCTGTTCAGCGTAAATTTCGTACGGAACAAGGTAAAGAACCTCTAAGCAGGCCTACAATTTACAGTTGACACAAGAACTTCGTTGAGACTGGTTGTACTGTTCGTCATGTGAAATCACCAGGTCGCCAGCCCGTTGCTGCTGCTGTTGAACAGGCTAGGGAAAGCTTTGCCCGTAGTCCCAAAAAAAAACAATGCGGTGTTCGTCTTGCGAGACGAGCATTCCACAAAGATGCTACATAAATGTTTGCACTTGAAACCATATAGACTTACCAACAAATTACTGACGTACATAAGGTTGCTCGTGGAGAATTCTGTGTGAAAACGTTGTATCGGATAAAGGGAGACAAGATGTTCCTTAATATAATCATCTTCAGCGACAAGAATGTATTTCATATCAGTGGCATGGTAAACCCCCACAACTGTAGAATCTGGGGCAACGAAAACCCACGTCAAACCATTGAATATGTCCGTGACGTCCAAAGGTAAATGTGTTTTGTTCCCTTAGCAAATTCAGTGTACTGTCTTTTTACTTCATGAAGAGCATTGTCAACGTATCATGTATCTTGATATGTTGGAAAATTTTTTAATTCCTCAGATAGATGAAGACGAACAAGAAGAAGACGTGACCTATTACTACCAGCAAGACGGTGCACCACTTCATTTCCTCAAGCAAGTTCGAGATTTCCTTGATATTCGGTGGATTGGCCGTGCAGGTCCAGTTGCATGGCCACCTCGCTCCCTAGACTTAACATTGATTTCTTCCTGTGAGGTTTTGTTAAATATCGAATGTACGTTCCGCCCCGAACAGACAGTCTTGCAGACCTGAGAAATCACATCTATGCTACCGTTGCAAAAGTTACGCCTGATCAGCTAGAACGAGTGTGGAAAGAAATTGAGGTCCGTTCGAATGTTTGCCATATCACCAAACGGCACTTACATCGAACCAAAATGAGACTTTGATGTTAAACTTGAAGCGTTTTGCTACAAATTGACACCTCTCTTGTTCTTGTAAGTAATCTCAATAAATTTCTATATGCTTCCAAATTTGTCCAGTTCTTTTTGACTCACCCTATATATAAGGTAACGAGTGTGTTTTAAACCGTGTATATCAACCTTCAAATGAATTATATTTAGTGTTGGAGAAAATTTAAATGTTTTAATATGTCTATAAGGGCTGTTCATTTAATTTTCCATTTTGTTTTTTCTCTTTGTAATATTAATTTAAGTTCACTGCAAATACATGTCACTACGATGGCGTCACAGCGTTATTGCTCACCTGAACCCAAGCAGTGTTAAGCGAGATATGATTGAGGACGATATGTTGCGTGACCATGTCTGAAGTGCTAAATTTTGTTTTAAACTCGGAAGAATGGCTATAGAGACGTATGATATGCTGCAATGATGTCCTGGAAGAATGTCCGTGTAGGATGATCCCCATCCTGGTCGCCGGTGCGTGAGTCGAAATGAGGAGAAAATTTCCGAGGTCAATTCACTTGTTAGATTTAATCATGGGTTAACTGTTACGTGAAATTGCGGAGAGTCCATAAAATCCCGAACATTTCAATTGGCTCATGTCACTAAATCTTCCACATAAAGATCTAGGAGTGACCTGTATATCCGTGAAATTTGTGTCGAGAATTCTCGTACAGGACAAGAAGGATAATCGTGTGACGATCAATAGAGAACTGAAGGAAACAACCACCAGCGACCGGACATTCTTGGTTAGTATTACACAGAGGATGAATCGATGCATCTACGGGTACGACCCCGAGATCCGAAAAGGCTAGACAAGTCCTATTCTGGGCGAGAGTGCTTCGGAGGTGGTTTTATGATTGAGATCTTGCATCACAAAATTTGTTCAGAGTGGCCAAACTTTCAATAATTTCCTGTGCCTTTGCGTATTTTTGTTTATAAAATCATTTCAGTCCTACATGTGTTGCTGGCATCTTCCTCAGATTGGACTTTCCCTTTGATTATTGAGTCGAGTGGATTTTTACATACATTTATATTAATGAAAGGAGGAGGAAATAACCGTACATACCACAATCCTCTGTAGGTGCGAATTAAACAACTTACAAAGAGTGAACAAGTGGCCTGACTGGACTGGGACTCGAACCCGCTATCTCCGGCATACCGTGTCGATGCGTTAACCTCTATGCTACCCAGTACGCTTCCGAGAACAGCCAAACACTTTTTCACTCTTTGTAAGTTGTTTTACGTACATTATTTATTCAGTATCTTAAAAAACATTATTAAAAACTTCTACCTCACTTAAAAAATGCATTTGAAGGGTAAGGAGAAAAAACAAGGAATGCCCAAGTGTGCTTTATCGGGTGCTTTGTCCTTATCTGTTGGTGTCTATTGGTACTATTTGACAGTATATGGCATGCATGCGTAGATGTCGAAATATCCATGTAAAAAGGGGCAAAATATTTGACTACCCTATTATGTTTTTACGTGGTTTAAAATATAAAAACGCCGTTTTCTCGAAAATGCCGTTTTGTGACATTCCTCCTTTTTTTTCCTTACCCTTCATTTGTAGATTAATCAAGAATAATTAAAAGTATTTACTCCAACCTATATATAGAAAATTAGTCTACAAATGCATTTTCTAAGTGAGTATTGAAGTTCTTAATATATTTTTTTTTTCAGTGATTGAGTTTTTTTAGTAAAATATCAGTGAAGATATTGAATAAGTTAACGTTAAAAATCCAGTCTATTTAATATTCAAAGCGGAAGTCGATTCTGACGAGAATGCCAGCATCACATGTAGCATTCACGTGATTAGGATTTTATAAATACAAATACGTAAAGGTACGGAAAATTATACGGTATTATAAAATTACGTATACTATACTTAATTGTGTATAAAATATGAATGCTTAAACCTGTCATCAATAAGGTCTACACAGCTGAGTTACAATGGTTACGCGGTTCCATTCGTCGTAAACAGCCGGATAGTGTGCGTCTGGAGAGTGGCGTTTGGACCATGATAATGCTCCGTGGCACACGTAGGGAAATGGTTTCTACTTTATAAAAAAAAAATAAAATAAATAAATAAATAATAATAATAATAATAATCCTATAGTACACCATCTGCCGACTCTAGTTCTATAAGATTGTTTCCTGTTCTGTACAGGGTCATTTCATTTGAAATCAACTAAGCCCAAAACCTCGTGGTATAAGATGTCGATGGAACTTAGTGTACATATAATCCTCTACAAGAGATGATTATGCACCAAATTGTAGCCTGTACCTCCTGTAATTTCAGAGTACAGGGTGGTAAAAAATGGACAAGCTTGATGTTTTTTGTAGAATTTTGTTAACTTCAATTGGCCATATCTTCCGTAAATATTGATGTAAAGAGAAAAATAATATGTACCATTTTGACATATGGGGCTACCTTGGTACCTAATTTTAAGGAAATCAAATCTGAGATCACTAATCCTAAATTTTCCCGGGATTTCCCGAAAATATTTGATTTTCAAATAAATGTTCCTGACATATCTTGTAGTCTATTCTTTCCTCTTCAAGCGTTCACCTCTGGTGCTTGGGGTCCCGGGTTCGATCCCAGCCCCCGCCAAGTTAGCTTTGTGGTGGGCAAACCGTGTGCCTGGGTTTTCTCGGGGTTCTCCCGTTTCCTCCCACTTTCTTCATTCCACCATTTCATTCATTACTCATCATCACCGTCTCCTTTAGCCTAACCGGCATAACCGTGGGACGTAAAACTCAAAGATTTCATTTCATTTTTTTCCTCTTCAAAATGATATATTATTTTTCTCTCTAGCTCAATATTTATGGGAGACATGACCAATTGAAGCTAACAAGGTTCTATAAAAAACGTCAAATTTGTCCATTTTTTTTACCACCCTGTACTCTGAAACTACAAGGGGTACAGGGCTAAAATGTGGTATATGATCATCTCTCGTAGGGGCCTACATGTACACTAAGTTTCATTATCTTCTGAGACGACGAGTATTTTTGAAAATTTGGTTGATTTCACATGGAATGGCTCTACATTAAAATCCACCTTAACAGAGAAACAATTTGATCACATTCAGAATAATCCGACTAGACACTACGGCACATTTCGCAATAAGTGGTCCGATAGTGCTTCCAGCAATGGCGATAGCATTGGTATCGGTGTTGGTGCAGCAGGAAAGTACTTCGGAGGAGACAACCACGGTTAGGTGGTAAGTCTTCCCTGTTTATTTCAGCATCAATCTGGGAATTAAATTAACAGCCTTTGTATATTAAATATTTATAGTCTAAACAGCCCCGCCCATAGGTAGGAAGTTTCATAATTTCACTTTGTTCCAATAAATATTGTATATTTTTATTATTATTATTATTTTTATCTTGGTACAATGTTTAGAAGAAAGAAAGGTTATTTGAAACTTCGTGTGTGACAAGTAGTAAAGTAGCTCCATTATTGTTCTTTTGTTTCAGGCCTTTTCTGTGTTTTTCATTTGTATTGCACTCACATCAGACATGATCTGTTTCTTCTTTATACCAGTTCATTGGTTATTTTTCGCTGCTAGTACATACGTGTGGGTACAGTATGTTTGGCATACAGGTGAGTATTAAATAATGATTATAACTTAATTTCAAACTCTTCCGCAAGGAAACACGGGACAGACAAAATATATGAACATTCACATATGTTAAGTTGTTATTAGATAAAAGGTAAATTATAAAATAAATACTCGAAGTATTCTTTGAAAATCAGTTTAAGAAACAAGGCATTGTTAAGAAAAATACAATAAACTTCATTTATTGAAATGAATTGTAACTCAATTTGTTAAATGGTCACTAAGATTAGTTTCCTTTCTTTAATATTTTATTTTAAATACTGTTCTAATGAATTAAAGAGGAACAGAATTTACAGTTGAGTCAGTCAAAACTGCAATTTGTTACGTTATCATAATATTTCGCTAAATAGTTTTGTCCTGGTAATTCTGTTCGTTTTTGTTATATTCGTCTGTAGTGTTTCCTTGCTGAAATGCTAATATAATGTATGTTGTAGGTAGGTAAATTAGACTACAGATATAGAAAAGACGTTTGATAGTTTGATGATAATAATACTGGGAGACGGGTTCGATTCCTGGCGGAGTTCATGTGGTTCGGATCCCAATTTAAGCTGTAGGTTCACGTCTAAAATAGCTTCGCTACTGGAAGGAACACTATACCCACTTGGTTCGCCATTACTGATGTCATTAATATCCGTCATTCGCCGATGCTGAAAACACTTTATCATAGTACATTTATTTGTGTTTCAAGAAATATGAAAAGAATGGTGTTAGTAAGTAAACCCTTGGAAATACAGTGTACTAAAACCTCATAGTTGGTTTTGTTTAAGTAGATTCCTTTAATGGTATTTATTGGTGAGAAATCAGTTACACAGTCGATGTGTTCCTCATCAAATAAAACGAAATTGTTGACTTTTGTGCGCGTGCAACGAATTATCCAATGCTCTTTGTGCTTTCTTTTTCGTGCTTGAGAATTGCTGTATAAAATCGTATTGAATTGTGACAAGACTCTTGAAATTACTGACTGTTGTAGGAATTGCATCATACATTAAATCGATCCAATTGTTATTCCAGAATTATTCCTAAGATATCGTATTAGGGAGTTAACAGTTTTTGAACCACTGTGGCTTTAGATAGTGTATAAAGTAGTTTTTTAAAAAAATCTTCAGAAACAGGCTAGATAAAGAATAATTTGTACACGAGATACACATTAACACGTTCGCTGCTGAGGACGCCCATCGGCGTCCAGTACTGAATTGGGCATGTGCGCCGGACGCCGATCGGCGCTTGTCACTGCAACTGATTCACTTTCCCGCCTATACCTGCGTGTGCACAGCACACTAGCGCACTCACACTTTTTACAGTGATTACCAAGGAGTGAAGATACCTTGCAGTGTGCTTCGTTTCGGTCTACAGTGCTTTGTCTTTTTGTAGGCATTGTTGAACAAAATAATATAGGTTCTTGAACTTTTTAATGGTGATTTGTGTGTTTGTGGCAGTGAAATACATATTGTTGATTTTTTATTCAGTATTTCGTTCTTTATGCCTACACCATGAGTGGGCCATCCAACAGAAAGGCAAATCCACAATATAGCCTATTAACGTTGATACACTAACAGTGAGTGAATTAGACAAGATATCTTGCAGTTCAAATTCAAATGATGAAAGTGAACTCTCTGAAAACGAAAATATAGTTTGTATTCCTAGCTCAGGTGAAGAATCAGTATCTAACAGCTGTTCAGAAAGTGATACACATGATGTTTTGCAGCCTACCTGGCAAAATAATCCTTTGCTTCTGAAATCGTTTCCTTTCGATAAAATAAATCAGCTTCTTGTGCCTGTTCCAGGTAACAACGAAGCATATGATTACTTGCAATTGTTATTGGACGATTCTTTCGTGGAGAAAATCGTAAGCTATACTAACCTGTACTCCGCAGATACATTTCTTGATGGAAACCATACTGAACATTCTCGTATTACAAGGTGGAAAGACTTGACAATTGAAGAGCTGAAAGTACTTCTAGGCCTTGCACTTCACACAGGAACAATTGTTATGCCTAGACTTCAAGATCATTGGAAAACGGATAATTTGTTTTTGTGTTGCTTTCCTCAGTACATGAGCAGATACCGTTTTCTCTTGATATTACGCTACTTGCACTTCGGACAAAATCCAAATGCTAATGATTCAGAACCTACAGATTGGTTGTGTAAGATAAGACATGTTGTGGATTACTTCAATACAAAGATGAGCTCTGTTTATTATCCAGGAAAGGAGTTATCTTTAGACGAGGCTATGGTTTTGTGGCGTGGTAGACTTTGTTTAGGCAATAAATCAAGGGAAAAAGACACAAGTATGGTGTAAAAATCTGTGTGTTGTCGGAACCAGATGGTCTTATACTGAAAACTCTTGTATATACAGGTAGAGTTGACGATCTTGGTGGCAAAGGACATGCCAGCAATTAACACATATATATATATATATATAAAAAAAATAATATAAAATTAATTCTCAACGGTGCAATGGGTAAAGTGTTTTAGTAAACCACAATAATGGAACGGGTAGTATAGTGGGATTAGAGTTATAGTGTATTGCCTGTCACATGGAGACCATTACCCAAATGATCCATGACATTTCATTCAGATGTGACAGATAGTAAAATAAAAGAGATTGAATAAAAATAATAAGAAGAATGCATAATGTAATTAATTAATATTCAGAACAAAAGAAACAATTACACATAGCTATAAGTCAAATGCACAAATATATTACGGTACTAAAAAAAGAAGCATACAATAACTACAAAAATATGTAAATTGCTAATAAATAATTTTGACTTGTCATACTATACCATACTTTAGTTATACTTTCTTTCTGAGTTTATACTTAATGTCCTGACGACAGCTACTCAGAGACTTCATGTCGAAGCTCTGAACGGAACGAAGTGAATCTGAAATGGTGGATTCAGAATGAATGGTTTCAAAAGAATGTATCCTTAGTTTATAAAATCCGTCTTTTTATACTCGTAAATGTTCTTGTTTGTCACAACTAGTTGGCACTATATTTTTGAATCTTAGACCAGTCAAAAAATAGTTTCCTAATAAATATTATTGTTATGTATACAAATATAAAGGTTATTTTTGTTTTTCTGTCCAGTTTTGGAAAATCCGTGTATTTGTCCACCAGAACATCACCAGATATTTTATTTTTAACTTTTCCTGCAAACAATTGTGAGATCACAGATGCACATATCGAGATCAGCTAGGTGTTACGCTATAGCTTGTTATGGGAAAGTTTATTTTCCAGTTCACACAACCTTGGCCTCAGGTTATTCTTATTTTGGATGCTTTGACTATTCGCACTGAAAAATATTATTTTAATTGTCCATTTTGTTCTATGTTAATTAAAAAAAAAAAAAAAAAAAAAAAAAAAAACCTTTATGCACTAGTAAGTGATAATTCACTTATTATATGACACAATGTTGTTCTACATTTAATCCAAGATTTGCTCAATAATAGACGTGCATTGTACATGGATAATTTTTATAACAGCTGTGATCTGTGTAAGAAGTTCCTTGACTATAAAACTTACTCTACTGATACACTTCGGTCAAACAGAATGAATACGCCACATTCTGTTTCGAAAGCTAACTTGAAAGTTAATGAAGCAGTAGGTTGGTATTCTGGCGAAGGTATTATGATTGGAAAGTGGCGAGACAAATCTGATGTCTATATTTCAACTGAATTTCCAAACGACATTGTCTCATTCGTCAACAAAAAGGGACAAACCAAAACAAAACCTCTGCCAATTGTACAATACAACACTTACATGAAGGGTATTGATCGGCAAGACCAAATGGTGGCCTATTATCCATGCGAACGGTAAACCTATCAGATGGTACAAAAAATTATTTTTCCATTTTTTACAGTTACTGTTACTGAATTCTTGGTTTCTTTAAAACAAATACAATTCGATGAACAAAATGTCGCTCTATAATTTTTGTCTACAACTTATACGCCACCTTTTGGAAGTGAAACCACAGGGACAAGTAACGCCGTGACTGGATGTACTAAAGAAAACACGAACGGAAGAGAATCACCTGCCAAACGAAATGTCCTGTTGGACCAAAAGGACGAATATTGAGAAAGAAATGCAGGAAATGCAAAGAGAAGAACATTAGAAAAGAGCATCTACCACTGCGCGAAGTGTCCTGGTCAGTCTGGATTGTGTTTGGAGCCGTGCTTTAATGATTACCAGTACTAAACAAGACTTGTAGAAACTGTCCTGAACTATATATGTACAAATTCTTATATATTATATTTCTTTCAGTTATAAAATTGAAAATGATGGACTCCTAACGGCGTCCGCAGCACATGGGATGGAAAATTGATGGCATATGCTGAGGACGCCCTTTGGCGTCCTTACAATTGCGCAATTGATGGCATATGCTGAGGATGCCCTTTGGCGTCCTTACAACAATTGCGCAATAAACATATATATTTAAAGTAAAACTGTTATATTCTTGTAAAACAAAGCAAAAGCAACAATATCCAACAATAATTTTTTTTTAGCATATCCAACGACCTATGCGACCAAGCTAAGCAGTCAACGTGTTAATGTAGCCAATGTAAATGAATTGTGTACAAATTAATAGACATCTGGAATAAATGGTGGTGACATATTGAAATCATGAATGTATGTTTTTAAAAGAAGAAATTGATACATTAACGCTTGCCGATCGCATTTTGCTCGCCACATTATGCTCTTTCTCATTATTGAAGTAGTGTATTTATTGTTCATACTTGACATTTTTATTGTGTCTGATACAGTTGTGGTAATGATGTAGTTGAAAAAGTAGGTGTCGACTTCAGAAATTGCATAATGAACCACTGTAGCGTTATATAGTGTGTAACTCGGTAGGAGAATGATTTTTATGGAGCTTCATTAAGCATAGACCTCAGTTCTCAGAAAATTCATAAGTAAATTATATATAGTCGTATACACACATGAGCAATTGTATTAGAGATAACTGCCGTTTTAGGAAAAGAGCATTGTGTTGATCCGACAAATGTACGAAGACGTGGCATCTAAGAGATGAGATCTCAGTGCATTTAATCGTGGTCAGATTGTTGGAGCCAGACCTGAAGTCGTGTACGCACTGGGTTCTCTGAAGGCCATTGTATCAAAAGTGTACTGTGAGTACGTGGATTCGGGTAAAATCGCCACCGCCACGTTCAACCGTTGTGGTGTACAATGCGTTGATGACAAGGATAGGAGCGAATAGACGGGCCACAGTGCTGGATAACACCGACGCAGGAGCACCTATACCGTTCAGAACTGTCTCCTCATCATGGAGTACAGAAGCAAGCATCCCACGAGGATGCTTCTGGTCCTGGTCAGCACCCATCACAAAGGACAGTGACTGAAATGAGCAAAGGAATGTTGCTGTTAGCACGGATAGTCGAGGTACCAGTTGGTACACGCCAATGGCTAGGCACAAGTGCATCGTCAAACTCGTAAGGAATTGGATCCCTTTTGCCAGCAGAGTATACTATAGTTCAGGTAGGTAGTGATGGTATCCTCAGGTTCAGGTATGAGGACTATTCACATTAAATGAAATGGGACTCGTGATACATCTGACAACGTCCCCCACCGGCGAACGTTACAGGAATCGACTGAAAGGTCATGTTCACCCCATTGTTCGCCTTTAGTACCCTGCAGGGGCCTGTACCTATAGTTAGACAGTGCTTCAATCCATCACTCCCGAATTCTGGCTGATTGGTTCGATGAGCACTCCACGGATATGAAGATGCTTGCCTGGCCCCCGAGGAACCCTGACCTAAATCTCATTGAGCACATCTTGAATGCTGTCAAGAAGAACGCTCGTACCCTGGACTCTGCTCCGACTAGTTTTCGTGATTATGTGAAGCTGTGCAGCTATCATGAACCAGTATGGCTTCCAATACTCTCGGTGTCTTGTAGAGTTCATGCCACGCCACATTGCCGTTATCATCTAGCCAGGTATCTTCAATTCAATTGCTTATGAGTAGATAACGAAATATACTGTTGTTATATATTGGGTGGCGTTGTTAACACTATTAGTCGGATATTATTTTTAAAACCAATATTTTCCTGTGTGAGTGAATTTTTTATTTTACTACCTTTTTTAATCTACAACAAAATACAAACTCGAGATTATGCAGTTTTATGTAGTTGAGAAGTCCCTTAAGTATAGTGTGTAATATTTCTGTCCATAATCGCTAAGTTGGAGGTATTTACTTAAAGACTGTAATTAATGCATTTTTAATCTAATTAGAGGGATATAAGTGAAAAACGTTCTTCGTTGATTGCGTCTGTAAGATTTCTTGTACATATTCAGCCATTTATGTTGTAGCTTTGTTCGCAAGGTTTAATCACTCATATCAATTTGACTTATAAATGCATTTTACGCTTTTGATGCAGGGGTTCTGAAATCAAAAAAGATCTCGCGATAAACTGATTTATTTAAAATAAATGGACATTTTCTTTTGACGGAATTGGAGATACGATTCTTCGTGTACACTAATAATGTAAGACTTTCGTAATTATGAGTCTCTCTCTCTCTCTCTCTCTCTCTCTCTCTCTCTCTGACGCTGCTGCTCCTTTTCTTGATTTAACTTACTTTAAACATCTTTCGAAAAGTCTTCTCCATTCTCATCGATAAAATGAGTTTTTCTTTCTTCTTTCCGTCTTGTTCAGCAGTTTTTTTTTTTTTTTTTCAATTTGAATATTTTCGCACCAAAATTGCAAAATGAGCTGTGATTCAATCTTCACGTAAGCGGCTGTTAACCTGGTGAACAAGACTACAGAATATGGGATTGAAACCATATAGAGAAACTTTTACAGACGCAATCAACGAAGTAACTTGTTTCCCTTATTTCCTTGATAATTAAGTTAAAGGTACTATTACTGAATCAGACGTTTATGTATTCGAATGATGTTTATATTGTTGATTTTTCAAATTTACATTAGTTTTGGATGTTAATTTTAAGAGAATATTTTATGATACAAGATTACTTATAATGCATTTACTTTATTTACTTTGAACAAAAATTAATTTTATTTTGTTGTTTCCAGAAAAGGGTATATGTTTACCCACAATTACTTTGTGGATTCTGTTTGTATACATCGAAGCTGCTATGCGGCTTCGAGAGTTGCGACATCTTCCATTCCATTTAGACCTTTGTAGGCCGTTTGCAGCACATTGGTATGTATTGTTCTCTCTTTCTTTCGTTTTTATGTCAGATACAGGCAGGTTTCATTATTACGTTGTACATTAATTAAATACTATGCATATTAATATTGCGTAATTGATACTATGTCTCCAAGCATTTTTGATTTTGTTGAGTATTAACATTGGAAAACTCCAATAATCCATGTGGATGAAACCAATGTCTTGACGTTTTTGATAAATAGGCAAGGGATAAAGATAACAGATAAGGGAAAAGCGAAGTTTTTTCCAGTATAAAATTTAAGAGTAGACAACTATGACAAATATGTTTAATGTGAGATTTGATCAAAATTGTGCTATTTTCCTTGTGTAGCAAAGTTTCAGAATTTGTGGTTGGGGCGGAATAAAGCATTATGCTGAATTGTAATGCGCACATGTAAATTATTGCATTTGAAACAAATAGAAGTAATTACTGTTGAAGATGATCTGAAAGCGAAAAAGTGATCCCCGTCATTGGAGAGACTACTGAATATAAAGTTCTTAAGAAAGCAGTAAAATTTGGAGCTCCATAGTGCTAGGACTATATTTCGTAATTCTGGCATGTATTTTTCAATAAATATCATTTGCCATTATTGGCAGGAGACGGGTAGAAAAGTGAATCTGTTGATCTATAAGCTTTACCGAAAATTTTGATTGAAAGTGTAGGCCTTTGTCTATCAAGGAATATTTGTATCAAATTTTAAGTTTTATTCATATGAATTTGAGTAAATAGAAACGATGTTCGTTTACAAGAATACTGCGTACCGTAAGTAGTTCGCATGCAGAGAAACATTTTAATTTCCTTTCGGTGGTGATGAGGGATATCTCTGCTGTTCAGCGAATGAACACTTTACTTGTCAGTTTGTGCAAGTTTGTCGTTTACTGGATTTACGAACAGATTAACAAATTAACATGTTATCATCATAACCTTGCAGCTTTGTGAATTAAATATAATGTGATGCGCAAAGAACACCTTAGAAACTCATCATTCAGTGATCAGTGTTACGTTATGTCTAACTGCTGTGATGAAGGTGACAGGTCAAAATAATAAATAAATACAGTGAAACTTCTGGATAATGGATCTAAATAAGAGGAGTCCGTCACAGAGAGGTTAGCTCCTATGGTAATTGTATACAGTATACAATGCATACATACATTAGTAATAAATGTATATATAGATTACTCTCGAAATGCTGTACTGAAAAATCTTTTTTCTAAAGAAACAAAAACGACTGCTGGAATTTATGTTGGTGTGGGTATGCACTGCAAGACGTAATTCTTGTGTGATAAATTCCTTCTCAAGCAGCGGGTGATCGAAAAGTCGCACACATCAAAATAATAATAACCGGACGACATTACATAGTACTACTTAATACTGTTTGTAATGCCACGTTCATAGATGCATGTACGAACTCTTTTTACCATGGTTGAAGCCATTTTGTGGAGCACGTGTAAAGTGGTGTTAATGCCATTTGTTATGTTAATCTTTAGTTCCTCCAGTGTGTGTAGCCTGTTATTACAGACTTTACCTGTAAGGTAAGCTCACGGGAAGAAATGAGGAGACGTCAAATCGGGTGATCGTGTGGTTCAAAATCCTTTAAATATGATACGCTGCGAAAAATTCGCGCAAGAAATGCATGGTGTCGTTAGACGTGTGACATGTGGCACTGTCCTGTTGGGACAAGCAATCACGTTCATCTTAATCAATAAACACAATGAACTGTATAGTGATATCTTAATACACAATGCTATTCGCTGTAGTTTCGAAGAAAATGGGGCCCAGTATACGACGACGTGATATGGCACACCAAACTGCAATTTTCTGAGAGTGTAAGGGGTTTTCGTGTAATACATGTAGAATTTCAGTTGACCAAATGTATTTTGACTGTTCATGTAGTCACTAAGGTGAAATCACGCCTCATCAGTAAAGGCAACACGGTCAAGCTCTGCAATTCCATGGTTGGGAGCAAATGAGCGAAACCATGTACAGTACACTGCCCACTTATCTTTATCCGGCTCCTTAAATTCCTGAAGACTGTGGACTTGATATACACGAAAGTATAATCTCTTCATCGCTCTCTGAAACTGCCATATAAAATCCGAGAGTGTGCTGATAGTTTTTCAAGCTTTTTGAGGGCGAACACTGCATTACATTTTTAATCCTAGCCATTTTAGCATCTGTCAGAATTGGCGGTCTCCCGGTTCTCTTTCTGTCTACAACAGATTCTCATCCTCTAAAACGGGCGATGAATCTAGTAATGGTTCAGTTGTTAAGCACTGCCGCATCAGGATATTTCCTACGAAATTAGTCTGCAATACGTGCATAAAAATATCCATTGATAAAATAATGTTCAACAATGAAAACTCTCTCCTTTTGTGAAAACAACATGTCCACCAAAGAACACAAAGCACTTCTGCAAGCGTTGTGTTTTCAGTACACATCCCAATGGTGTCTAGGTGTGTTGTTAATATACTTGGTGCCATCTTGCGGTAGCCGATGCAACTTTTCAACTATAACACTGTTTATAGACAAATGAATTTGAATATGCGCAACTTTTAGATCGCATGGTACAAATCATACCTCTGTAAAAGTCCCTTAATTCGCTTACTGTCTATTAAAAGCAAAGTAACCCAATAGGAACGTGCAAGATTATGATTATTAAATACTGGAAATTTAGACACGATTAACTATTGATGATAGTTTATGAATTTCTTGGGAAAATGTCTGCCGTAGTTGTCTACCGTGTAATCGTGGAAATAGTTTCTGATCGAGATTTGATTGTAATTGTTGAATCAGCTGAAGGGATTAACTGAAGATATATTTTCAAATTGTAGAAAGTATTTTGTGTGCTAAATATGTACGAGCCGAGGACAGGACGGATAATTCCTGTCAGTTATGTAGAGGTTACTTTAACATTGGACGTATAAGAAGACTGTCCGTATAAAAAAACAGGATTCTCTCCTATAATAATAAATGTATGTATTTTTGTCGGGACAAATCGTCTTCGTATTATGATGAAATAGTCTGCTATTGAGAAGTGCTCAAGAGATGTTTCACTGTATCAGCTGCGTAACATTAATACAGAATATTATGGAAAAAAGAAGACGGAGTTTCGGGGTCAAATAGTCTCGCTGCTGACATCCCCATTAAAAATCCCAATCAATTAATCAAACGTAATTTTTGCTTACAGTGTACATTTAATGTAAAGTAGTATTACTTCCGTTTCCTGTTATTTTTGTAGTTATGAAATTCTGATCGTTTCTGCTTTGTAAAATACCATCATGCGAGATAAATCATAGGACTTTTGGTATTAAGTATTTTTCCTCCTTTTTTGCAGCATCGGATATCCAGTAGTAACGCTGGGTTTTGGATTTAAAAGTTACGTAGGATATAGAATGAGACAGGTGAGCATAATATAGCAAAGGAGTGGTTTTGTATAGTTTTAAATTAAAAGATTTTATTTATTTGCGACAGTTGCAAGTGTATTTGTTGCTCTTTGACATTCTGTAAATTTTAAATATTGTCAACATTTACTGATTTAGGTATTTTAAAAGTTGAGATCTTCCTTTCTCTCTCTCTCTCTCTCTCTTTTTTTTTTTTTTTTTTTTTTTCCTAAATTGTACTTTCGTGCTGTAATAAATTGATTTTTATTCAATTTGTAGGCTTTAGAACAGACAAAATATTAGCGTTTGTTTTTAGTACTGTCAACATAAACAAACTATCAACTACATATTTAAAGTACTTGTTTAGCGTCAGGCTCTTTTCCAGATGCAGGTAAATACGAAGTTAACCGTAAACTTCACGTTAACGATATTAGATTGTAAGAAGTTCTTTGCTCTGTTTTAGAATAAGTATTTCCTAGAAGAAAGAAAATATATTAATTTTTTTTCCATTCTGCCCTTAGAAGGTTACAAAATATGAATTCCTTTTGCTTTAAAATCAGTTCGTCTAATAATGTTAATTATGTCCAATAGTCCCATATTACTGAATGTTAACTCTTTATTATAAGTAACTTTTTCCTAATCTTCTAATGTTTGTCATCAACTTCGCTTTGCAATTTCTATGTTTATTTTTACCGAAAGTTAAAATCTTCAAAAGGTAAGCAGCGATGTTGAGATGGCAGTGAGATACTAGGACTTGCGATAAAATAACTGAAAGTACTTTTCCTTCCATATTAAAAATTGTAGTTTGATACTGTTTGGGAACATTCCCAGAACTCCCTCGTGGCTAAGCCATTAGTGTACGTGCCTTTGGTGTGGGAGACCCGGGTTCAATTCCCGGAGGGAGCTAATAAGTTTCGGGTTTCCTGTTAAAACTGTAGGTCCACATTTCATATAGCCTCGCTGCTGAACGGGACGCTAAACTCAAAATCAAATCAAATCAAATTGAACATTCCCAACGAGGCAGAGAAAAATTTTCGTATACATAGTCTAGCAAGCTTGCAACGGTCAGTTTTCATGGCCGTTTTAATAGTCTATTACGTGACAAATTTTATGACATTATACGACGGACAATTTCGCATGTTTTTTCGATACAAGTTAAAATCGCATGAACTATTGCTTGACAAATAGGATGAACAGACCCTTGTATCTGTCCAATACGTCCATTATCGAAATCTGTAATTACTTCGGAATGCATTCTAAGGAAAATAAGCGAGAAATCATTAATGCTGGTGCGTGCTAACAAACTGAACGTTGATACAGCATAATGCAGAATGACATCGTGTGTCACTCACTGCTAATGGGATTTTAAGTTTCTTAAAATCCTGGTGGCGTTTTATTTTGGTGTAGGAAGATCCTGATACCGTTGTTCTAATTGAGTAAATAGTCGCATGAATACGTTAATGAACCCTACATGATGAATGTAAGGGGGCAGGGAGCTCAGTGGTAGAGCGCTCACCTCTGGTGTGTGGAGTCCCTGGTTTGGTTCCCGGCCAAGTAAGTTTGTACGGGACAATATTGTGTCCGTAAGTTTTCTCCGCTAATTCCACTGATTCTTTCATAGTCATTCACTTCCTTCAATCATCGTCTCCCTTAGCCTAAAGGGCACAATCGTGGGACATTCAACTGAAATATTTTTCATTCTTATTTCATGATGACCGTGTAAGTGTCCCTTTTTTGACGCGAGCGAACACGGATGAAGATTGGTAATAGGAAGATGGCAACTTATCCACAACCGTAGTTTGTCTCAATAGAAAAATACCAAAATAAATAGACCCTGACCTCCGTCGGGAAATTTCTCCCCCTTTCTTTCCTTGTTACTGGTTCCGTTGAAAAATGGCTTTAGTGACTGTATCATGGACTTTATTCATGAGTTGATGTGTCAATGCTATAATTCAGTTTCACTTTAAAATTGCATGTTGCTTCCAGTAATTTATTTAGTGCCGTCGTATGTATAAGAAAAAACAAAATCAGAAATTTGTTAGGTTCTCTGTTTGTGTGTGTATTAGATGTGCATTTAGAAGCGAAGAAATATACATATTTCCTTTTGTTTTCGTCTTGCAGAGAAGACAAAAAGATGTCGCAAAAGAAAACGAATTTTATATGCAGTTACTGCAGCAAGCATTACCTTTAGAACAGCAACAGCAGCAGCAAACACATCATCAACAGTCATTTCTTAATACTAGTCCAGAAAAAAGTAAAGGTAAATATCTTTCATGCATAGTAGTTAGTTAATGCTTAGTGGATAAGTATTATGTATTCAGCTCGGGACTGTGGACTAGAAATTTGTTGTATTAGTAGTCTTTTGGCTTGGGATTTGGGTAAGGATTTGAAATAGTAGTTTGTTTCATAAGCAGCGACGTAACGTTTAGATAAATGGCGAGAAACATGTTCATTATTCACGTTTTCTCTGACATATTATTCTCATATTTCCAGTTGATTTCCTGTAACAATATTTTGAGTATGTGACGTTTTCCGTATGCACTGAAGTATATTTGATGTGCTATTTTATGCAACTATCCTAAAATAATTACATGTAAGGCAAGTAGAAATGTATTTTTTTTAAAAAATATGTATCACAAATTAGGTTTATATACAGGGTGTTTCAAAATATCGGTGTTCTAAGCCTTCGTAGTATTTATTACAATTAACCTAATATTATAAATAATACATCAGATAAAAGAGCAACTTACAGTCTTGTACGTACGAATGCGCATGCACTGTTTTGTCTGTCGGCTGTTAATCAGCGTTGATAGCAAAGATGGCGACTAGTGACTACAGAGCTTTTTATGTTTTACATTTTACAAATACTGGATCTGTAGTTACACTGCAACGTGCTTTCCGTATTAAGTTCAGTTACAATCCCCAAGTGATAATAACATCCGTAGATGGTATCAACAGTTTGAAAACACTGGCTGTCTGTACAAAGGGAAGAGTACGGGATAACCAAGAGTGACTAAAGAATGTGTTGAACGAGTGAGAGAGTCTTTCACGGGTAGCTCCAAGAAATCAATTCGGAAGTCCAGTCGTGAATTAGCAATTCCAGTGACGTGTGTGTGTGTGTGGAGAATTTTACGGAGATTGAGGAATTTAAGAAAGAGGATTGAGGCAGTTGTTGCAACAATTACTACAAACATACTGATCAAAATTTGGGAAGAACTCGCCTACTGACTCGATGTGTACCGTGTGACGAATGGTACTCACATTAAACACTTGTAGCAAAAACTGTTTTGGGTTGCTCTGTCATTTGATGTATTATTTATAATTGTACGTTAAATGTAATAAATATTACAAAGACTTAAAACCGCGATATTCATTTCGAACCACCTTGTATTTAATCGCACATACACACACAAGGAATAATCCACTAGAGTATTATGAGACAACTCCTGTAGGAAACTTAATTAGCGTTAATTAATTAGTTGGCGTGGGGGGCCCGGGTTCTATTCCCGGCGGGAGCTCATGTGGTTCGGATTCCACGTTAATCAGTAGGTCCACGTCTCATATAGCCTCGCTGCTGAAAGGGACGACAAACTAAATTGAACTGAAATAATTAATTAGTACTAATCGTATTAATACCAATTCTATGTATGCCTCAGAAGAATATGGAATCAAAGATTTTATATCAACTTCACGTAAATATCAAAAATAAAAGTCCCAACAGCTCTTTAATTCCAAATCAAATTATATTTCTGTAAGAATTTCTGTCAAGAACTTCGTTTTAGTGTATTTTAATATTCTTTGCTAAGAGGATAGAAAGGTGCATGTGAATATTGTGTACATATAAAGGGAACAGATAGTAAGAAATTTATATAGAAGCTTCTATATAGTATGGAGCCGCGGGAAACGATACGCAGAAAATAGTAGACGTAGAAGGTTAAAAATATTTCCCACAGTGAGGGAAGAAGCCTTAAGTAAACCTCAATCCAGAATCTTCGTTTTGGAAATATCGCTCAACTTTCACATGATTTCTGTATTCAGTATTCCTTTAACAAAGCCGCTTCCGCCTTGTGTTTACTAGATCTTTCTTTCCTCGGTTTAGACAGGTAATAATTTCATCTTTCAAATTTCCATATATCGTTTTTCAGCGCCTTGAATGATGAATTTACGAAATTGTTTGAGAAAATAACGGGGTGCAATAACGCAAAATTGTTCCTGGATTAGAAAGATATCTTGAAATACGAACAACTGGACTGGAGTTTTTCTTTTCTTTTTCAAACCAAGGATTATCGGAGTGTTTTATAAGCAATGAGATAACGACCTTAAGGCACTTTTGGTACAAATAATTAAAAAAAAAAAAGTTCAAACAATTGATAAGCATTTCTAAGAGCATTTCTAAGAGCATTCGAAAACATAAATACAAAACGTGATTTAACAAAACATTTTTTAAATATAACATTATCATAACTTTTTTTAAAAATATAATTTCGCTTTATTTATTATCTATAAAGGTAACCAAGAACGTTCTGTCGCTTTTTGTGGAGGTCTGTGTTCAATTGGCCCTCACACCGTGGGTTGAATGAGAATGGCGACTTCGTGAGTTGAATCAGGTGCTGGTGTGGGTATATCCAACATACTACCTGGTTGTGGCAGATCAGTTACACCATGAACTTGCTTGCGTAAGGACAGAGTGAACATGGGACCTCCACAGAGTGTCATAAAGGCGTGTATGTTGTACGAGTTCAAACTGGGGCGACGCCACTGCAATGGGGCGGAAGGTATGGCAGGCTTTTGGTGAGGGTGTCGTGACTACGTGGATAGTGCAGCGGTGGCTTAACTAGTTTAAGGACAGTGACGAAACATTCGAAAACGCATCACGTGCCGGAAGACCAACACGTGTACAAAATTAAGATCTTCAAGCAGTAGTTGAGGCGAACAGTGGCCAGACATGTGAGGAACTGGGACTGCAATTCAGTGTGAGTGGAGAAACAATTCGGCAGCACCGCCATCAACTTGGGAAGCTCTACAAGTTGGTTCGATGGGTCCCACATGATTTGAGTCCGAGCCAGAAGGCAACGCGAGCAGACACCTGTATTTCTTTGCTGTCTCGTTTGAGGAAGGAGCCATTTCTGGACAGGGTGTTGACATGTGATGAGAAGTGGGTCCTGTACGAAGCTCCACGGCGCCGTTATTGGTTAGCATCCTATGAACCGGTTCCAAAACAGCCGTAACCAGTACTGCACCAAAAGAAGGTTCTCCATTGTGTTTGGTGGACTGCTCGCGACATCGTGCATCGGGAACTGCTACAAGCTGGTCAGAGCATCAATGCAACTGTGTACTATCAGCAGTTGAGCCGTGTTCAAGAAAAACTCAAAACTGTGGAGCCAGCACTTGTGAATCGCAAAGAGGTCCTTCTATTACAGGACAACGTTAAGGCCCAAGTGGCTAGGATGACCCGGGACACCATTCTATGCCTTGGATGAGAAACACTATTGCATCCGTCATACTCCCCGGACATTGCACCGTCCGATTATCACCGTTCCATTCCTTGGACAATCATCTTAGAGAACGCCAGTTCAGATCCCTAGTAGAGGTTCAAAATGCACTTGATACCTTCTTCGCTGCACTGCCCACCGCGATGAAATCTATGACCTTCCAGAACGTTGGCAGAAGGTCGTCGATGCTGATGGGTACTATTTTTGACTTTCCACGTACATCTTAAGTGACATGTCGATGTTCGAAGATGGTGGGTGAAAAAGCGACAGAACTTTCTTGATTACCTTTATAAATTTAGTAAATAGTTTTAAGAATTAGTTGCAAAACTTGCTCTTAAGTTTTACATAGTATCGATTCTATACGAAACCACGAAAATCTAGTATTTCTTATAATGAACACTTAGAAATTAAATGCGGCATTTATGTGAATAATATGTAGTATAGAAAGAACGATCTGAAGGAAATTTTGTCGGAAAAGAATAATTTAGAATATTCGAGAACCTGGGATAGTGAAAACACTTTGGATCGAGGCGTAACAAAGGTGCACAAGGCAACTTCGAGAAGTTTGCAAGAAAGGGAAGATGTAGGAACACTGGAGAAGAAAATAGACAATTAAGCTACGTGTGTCTGGAATAAGTGACCAATAAGAAAGCACTGGTGCGTGTATTTCAGCTGTTATATAAATTTAACGACAACAACAATAATATTAATACTAAAAATTCCTTCAGTATTGTTCTTTTGCGAAGTATTTATTTAGCAAGAACACAAGAATACTATTTGTGTGAGCGAGACGCTAAGGAACCAATGTGATGTGTTTTACAGTGGATTATATTGAATCAGGCAGAGCCAAAACAGAGTGTACAAGCCGATTTTTCACATTTAGCAGAAAGTTGAAAGAGGGATTTGGTGCATTCCTACAAAGTGTGAGGCATTGGAGGAGAAAGGACAAAGGTGGGAATAAATGACTTTTAGATCATCTTTCCTAGTTACATTTTGAATTCCAATTCAAACTAATATATATATATTTTAACGATTTAATATGTAACAGTTTGAACGAGGTTGCAGTGTGTGAAATTGTGCGCAGGTGTTTTAAAAGTTGGATATCGAGGTATGTAAGGTGAGTGAATGTGATTTATGGAAATGAGATTACAACAAGACATCACTATAGTACTAGTATGCAGACTCAACATATCTCTTGTGCGTTGTGCAGTATGTATTGTGAGACTTCTGTATGAATAGGAAGAAATGAGTGCTTCGTGATTGCGTGAATCAGTAGTTTCATCAGTGGCTGCTTTTGTAATCTTGTATTTGCCCTGATGTAAAAGGGGTGTTTATTGTGTTAGCAACCGTGCGTTGAAGACAGAATCTGTTGGGCAAAAATGAATGAACAGGTTTGTACCTAAATTAGTTGAACTTTCCTTAGGAAGTTGTGCACTTTTATAAGGTATTAGAACTTCAGCAAAGCTCCAAGAAATGTAGTAACATGAGCTTAAAATATAAAAAGCATGACTGCAGCAGGTTTAACAAACTCTAGAATTTCTCTTAACTCTTCTGTTATTGATATAAGCAGTTTCTGCCTTAGACCTTTGGCTTGGTAGACCCGGACTCGAATCCACGTTAAGCTGTAGTCGATGTCGCATATAGCTTCGTTGCTGAAAGAGACACTTAAGTTCAAATTCAACCAGCAATAAAGGGGCACGGTGGCTCAGTGGTAGAGCGTTCACCTCTGGTGCTCTGGTTCGATCCCAGCTCGCGCCGTGTGGATTTTGTGATGAACAAACACCGTGGATTTTCTCGGGGTTCTCCCGTTTCCTCTCACTTTCTTCATTCCACCATTTCATTCATCTCTCATCATCACCATCCCCTTTAGCGTAACCGGATAACTGTGGAATGTAAAAGTTTAAAAGATTTCATTTCATTTCAACCAGCCATAAATATTTCTGTATTATCTCTAATCGCATTTTCTTTCTGAATAAATTTCTGTCTTATAGGTCACATATGCTTTAGCGAACTATTTATTTCAGCAATGACAAACTACTACCAAACCGTAACATTGCAGAAGATAAATTATAATTTCAGTAGATTTTCTGCCCAATCCTTGACTTTGAAACCTTTTGCTTTTTGTGTTGCATTTTTATAGTTTTCTTTCTCTGTTAATGACATTAAGCAGTAATCTGCTTCGGAATTTTTTGTGAATGTCTGCACAATCTGTGTTCTGGACGAAATATGTTCCCCCATATATATATATTAGTCAAAGCATTAAAGTTGAATGTATGCTTTGCAAATGGTACATAAACACACTCTGGCTGTCTTTTCAGCGGAAACACACATCATCTCGTTTGCTGTAACAACTGAAAAGATGATTTATTATTTATCTTATTTGCGAAAACAAAACGTATTCTGTGGGCGAGTAAATAACTAAAATTATCGTAATTTCAGATATTGTCTTTTGATCTGATTGATTATTGTTTTACGTCATTTCGCAACACTGATATTACCAAGGACGGAACCTTGTATCTACATTCACTCCAAACCACGACGAATCTGAATTCAGAGCAGTTTGTGAGCTATCGTTTTGCACAAAATTCTTTGGTGCGGTACACCCGAGTTCGATTCCTGGTAGGAGATTATGTGGTTCGGATCCCACGTTAAGATTTAGGTCCACGTCTCTTATGGCCTTGCTGTTTAAAGGAACGCTAAACTCAAGTCAAATCAAAAAGCTTTGCACAGAATAGGTTCTTCCCCGTTGCTAATACCCTTGAAGAGTGCTGGAATACGAAATCATGTCATTGGAACCGGCTATTTTTGTATCAGTTCTTCGCAATGTTGCAATTGGATTGGAGTTCAACGTTCTTTTCAGCACTGAGACCATATCGAAATCTTAACTGGCCTTCCACACTTCATGCTACTTCATACATATATTACAAAATTTATGCATAAACTCTTGACTTTGGTACCTGTTTAAGATTCCGAAATTTATAGTACATTATCGATTTGACGAAAGTCAAGCTCACCATTTAAAAGTACATGACATTTCTGAACCATTTAGTTTCTGTCTTCAGATGAGAGGGTTAAAAAGAAGGTTAAAATATTGGTAAAAACATATCAATCCCTTAGCTCACTATTTAAAAATCTATACACGGAACGGCGTCAGTCTACATTTTCCTTCATACACCTGTACACTTGTGTAAGAGTCCCTATATGAGAGATCATACTTATATCGGAAATAGAGGAAAAATGGATAGCCTTACAAATTTTAGGAAAATGGTTGAGGAATGTAAAAAGAATTTCTTCTACGAAACAGTAACTAATCAAAAATAGGTTAATTTACCAATAACCTCAATAAATATTTGAAAATTTAGGGTAAATATGACATAAAAGTATAGAAAATCATGTAACCCAATACAAGAATTACCTTACAGACCAGCTATTATAAAGCAATAGAGTATGCCAAACCGTTTTCACATGTGAGCTCGTTCGTGGCTAAGCGGTTAGCGTACGCGCCTTTGGCATGGGAGACCCGGGTTCGATTCTCGGTGGGAGATTATATGGTTCGGATTTCACGTTAATCAGTACGTCCCGTTTCATGTATCCTCGCTGCTGAAAGGGACGTTAAACTCAAATCACCTCACCTCACCGTTTTCACATGTAACGAATTTTCACATTGGAACACAAAAATAACTGCCAACAACAACAAAAAATACGAACTAGTATTTGACCTTAAAATTTCCATTTTCTAGTCGTGGGTATTCTCAGTCTGCACCCAACATAGTTGACAATTAATATGCGTAGTACATATTTTCAGAGAACTGTCCGGATATTTTAAAAAGAATTGACAAGCGTGACATAAAAAGAAATAGGACAATAAGGTTGTATGATTTAGAAAAGGATTGGAACACAGTTCTGGACCTATGAAAAAATGCAGTGCACGTATTGAATACGTGTGATACAATAACCCTGTAAAAGAAATGGACAGGTGTATAGAGGATATAATGTAGACTGTGATGCAACTTTTTTTTTTTTTTTTTTTTTTTTTTTTTTAATAGCGGATAATTTATGTTTTTACCAGTATTTTAACCCTTCTTTTAATCCTTTCTTCCAGTGATTATAATAATTGGTTCTGAAAGTTGTAAAATTGGAACTTGTACTTTTGAATAGTGAGTTAGACATTTTTAAATTCGAGGACCATCCTTGTATTTAGTTCCATTCACAAGTTTAATAATGACCTTAGTTAGAAATTGTGATGTAGTTTTGAGTATTTCTGAATTAACATACCACAATGAAACAAGGACATAAGAAAAACAATACCAGAACCAGTATGTATGTAGCTTACCGAAAAACTCGTGTTACTTTTGTCCTTTCTTTAAAGAAAGAAATACGAGAGAGAATCTCAAAACTAAGGTTACAAGGCCGATATTTATGGAGTTTCGTCTGTTGTAGAGGAATGAGAAATGAAATGAAATGAAATTTTGTAGTTTTACGTCCCACGCTTATGCCAGTTAGGCCAAAGAAGACGGTGATGATGAGGAATGAATGAAATGGTGGAATGAAGAAAGTGGGAGGAAACGGGAGAACCCTGAGAAAACCCACGCACACGGTGTTTGTCCACCATAAAGTTCACTTGGCGGGGACTGGGATTGAACCCGGGACCCCAAGCACCAGAGGTGAACGCTCTACCACAGAGCCACCGCGGCCCCGAGGAATGAGAAGTGTGCCTTAATTTATTACATGGAGTTGACAACCGTGCAGTTTCAGCCACACACCACCTGCGGCGCTAACAAATGGCGACTCGTTTTGAAAACTGTTCTCGCGAAGAAGTACGGCCAGTTATTCTATTTCTGTGGGCGAAACATGTAACCACGGCTGAAATTCACCAGCAGCTGGTAGAGGTTTATGGAGAGACTGTATTGCCTCGTCAGTATGTCGCAGAATGGTGTCGAAAGTTTGCTGCTAGTAGAGAAAACGTCACCGACAAGGAGCGCAGTGGCTTGCCCAGCACAGCATCAACAGATTTGAACACAGCTTGCGTGGAGAACTTGATTCAGGACAACAGGGGGATCACTTAACGGTACCTGACGGCTGAATTGGGAATGTCGTTCGGAAGCGTTCCTCACTTCACTTCAGACGAGGAGGTGGAACATTCGTGACATCGTGGCTGAACACGCAAGGAGAGGGTTTTTACCAGGAGTAAATCTTCAAAATCATCCCATGATGCGACAAGTGCCTCAACCTATATGCAGTCTATCTGTTGGTTATATTGCTTGAATGGAATAAAATATACACACACGTTTCACTGCAGGCTTTGTAACCTTACTTTCTGATCACCCCTCATAACATCACTAGGGTAGTATACAATCGATGAGTCATCCAATCTTAAACAAACTTGATGGTAGTAGGTCTTCACTTGTGTTTTACGTATATGAAATATTGTGGTGTGCAGGCCTTTGGTTCCCGAGTTAAATGAACCATCAAAGCTGGGTTTTGTACTTTCTCAGATTTCTGCAAAAAATTTCTCCAATTGCTGTTTAGAACAATTGGAGGGGCTCTGGTAGCTCAGTGGTAAAAAGCGTTTACCTGTCGTGCGTGCGATCCTGGTTCGATCCCAGCCTGTGATGGACAAATGTCGTGTGCGGGGGTTTTGTTGGGGTGCTCTCGTTGTCTTCCAGTTTTTCATTCCACTATTATTATGCATCATCGTCTCCTTTAGACTAGGTGCTTAATCGTAAAAAGTTCCTCTAAAATATATATATATTAACCCTAGAAATCCCAAGTTACTTGAGGTTATAGGTCATTTCACGAGGGGAGCTCCTCGAATTCAGTTCCTAATATTTTTATATAATTAAAGTAAAAAGGAATTACTTCAAATTTTCTTAGCCCATAAGCGTACATGTACTCTTGTACATAAAACACACAAAGATATATTTTGTTTTCTGTACAAGAAGCTACAGCTTTTTTTTTTCTTTCTTTCTAAATACTATGACTCATAGAAACAGACTTAACTGTAAGTGATAGTACAAAACTGTTACCTGGCTGGCCAGTAGCCAGATACATACTTTATTTAATTCAGAGACATGGAAGATAAAATTATTCTCTGATATTCTGATCAGATAATAGTCTGGTACTTAAAAAAATCATTTGATTTGATATTCAACTGAAGTGGTTTCATATAATCCCAAGGGGAGGTTTGTCGGACTCTCTACCATATTTTCTAAGCAACTTATAAACTTATAGCAAATTGTTTAAGTAACCGCAACGAAACAGGAACAGCTGGTAATAACTTAAAAAATAAAATAAAATAAAATAAAATAAATAAAAAAGCAGAAACTACCTTGTCAGTTTGAGGACTGTATGTACCACATCTTGGGGTTCCTAGTATTAAATGTTAATTAGAGTCTCAACAAAGCAAATGATCAGACAGTTGATTAGCTATACTAAATGAAGTGTGTACTTATAGTAAAGAATTTTAAAAAAAAAAAAAAGATTAAAATCAAAATTCTTTCTCCGCACTAGAAAATCTTAGTAGTTTGTGTTACAAAATGAACTACCTCAGCTTAATTGAGTAGTAAAACTAGGCGCTACTAACAGTAAGGGAATGCGCAGAGTAACTTTTGAACCTTGGTGCTTTAGTACCAGTTTCTCTCTCTTATTAGGGCCTGCTCACAATATTAACAACCCTTTACTATTATTGTACATAACAGCGGCGAACACACACAAACTAACTTCGCCTATGTCGTGAAATGTGGATACACACATGCAACCAATCCTACATTTTTTTTTTTTTTTTTCAACTAAAGTAACAACTTTTCACAGGCTAACTCCCTAACAATACATCCTTGCAAAGTATGTGCCGACTTCTTTACACACTTTTCCGCTCGGAGTTCAATATTGACTCTCAGTTGTTTTATGAGTCGAAAGTTCATCACTGCGAAAACAAACTGTGCTAGTATAACCTTCTCTGTGCTAACCCATGGCCAACAATTTCTCTGTTATTCTGCTTATATTATCTGTGGATCTTCTTAATTGTTTCTAAATTTTATTTATTAAAGGGCTTGATCTTTTCTAAATTTTATTATTTATTTATTTTAACTTTCATAACTAATGTGAGTGTAACACGTGTATATTTCCCATTCGAACATCATATATTAGCCAATTTAAATGTCTTATTCGTAATATTCGCACACAATCTGCGTTACTAAATTCTCGTCGATCTTAAAATGTCAATAGTTTCGTCGTTTACTAACTTGAGTTCGGTTCTGATTGCATGTTTAGTTGGAAATTTCATACATCATTGTAATTATCTTTTTCTCTTTTTTTCAGGTGGTGTGCCACCAGGGGAAGCAGGAATTTCAAATGGTGTCATACATAACGTAACACCTCTACCTCAATCTTCCACTACAAAAAATAATCATAGAAAATCCCTTGATAAGGGAGACAAGTCAACAGAAAGTGATGGAAAGTGTTCAGAAAAGTCTTCAAAATATTATCATACAAATGGTAGCATACACGGAGAATTGGAATTTATGGAAAGGGTTGGGTATGTACGCTTTGCTTCTCAAACACCTTTATAAACAACAAACGTTTGGTGCGTCGTCGTTAAAATATGGTGCGTTCAATGCATCAGGGAGTCAAGTCCATTTTTTTTGGTTATTTTGGATATATATTTCATCTTTACGATCTCCATCTGAAGCTCCTTTCAAAGCTTAAAAGTTCTATGTCCAGACTTAGTAAATAACTCTTTATAATGTAAAAACAGTGTTAACTTTTCCATATACTTAAGCGTACAGTACAGACTTTGTCTCCTTTTCTCACAGCTGTGATAATTTGACTTGATTTCCTTGTGCTCTGAACCGCATATGTGTTACATGGTACATGTAGAAAATAACAAATGTTACAAACAACCTAAATATATATGTATCGTAGTATTTTGAGAATGTGTTTAAGTTTCTTAATATAAGTTTGTGCTTTAAAATTATTTCCTTCATGGTTCAGTATAATGATTTCAGTAATTACTCAGTGATTAAGAGCACCTTCAACCTTTTCGTAAGGATCATTTGCGATCCCACTCGAGACTCTTCAGTGGCCCGAAACAACTGGTTTCATTCATAGTTTCAGTGTAGGAAAGGGTAATTTCAGTCAGACGCAACAAATCGTCTAAATAAGATTACTTTAAGATAAGACGGTTTCGCGGTTTTCTCTTTCTTTCTTCATTCACGTTCGACCGACAACTAAAGTGAACGAAGTATTGTAATTGTGAAAGATCAAAGTAGACTTAAAAGAATTCGCACATTTCATAACCGGACATACGAAAAAGTTGTTTTTGATTGTCATGTCCGTTGGTTTCCAGAGACCTAGAAGCCACGTCGTTCAACGTATCGAGATCCAGTTTTAAACTGGGATTTCCTAGAGCAAATACTGTATTTTCTCTTGACACCCCAGTTCAACTTGGGTGGATCTTAAGATGAGTGATTTTTTCAATATCGGCTCTAATGGTATTGTTCATATCATAAATAAATATTTCATGAACTTATCGAAAATGTGTTTTTCTCGGAGAACTTCAGATAGAGTAAAGAAATGCAGAAACTATCTGGCATATTTTTCGTAATTAAATACTGCAACTAACCTTATAGTATTAATATATAAGAAAGTGCAGTGGCTCGTAGTAAAAGATGTGGAATAGAAGTACGTTTCAACTCTGTCTTAAATGTAGTTTCTCTGCGTCTGTATGTTTGGTTAACGTTAAATATCTTGTTAATTACCTTCCTTCTGTCCAAAGATCCGATTTCACGATTTTCATTTGTGAATGATTTCAAGAACCGTATAAACCTTTCTTCATATAAAGTAATTGCTGTACTTTTTTTTAAAAATTCCTTATTTTGGTAAGATTGACTGCCAAAAACCTCTTTCAGCATTCGGTAAATTTATGTTGCAGTTTCTTCGAGTGTAAATAGAAACTTCTTTCCCCTCTTAGCATAACTAGTTTTGACTCCAGTGAATCACGAAAACATGGTGTGAAGAAAAGGACTTCGGGAGCATAAAACATTGTCGTATTATAACCAATTGAGATAGAACTACATCATTCGATATCCATAAATGAAGTAATAAAATTTTATAATATCGCCGATTTTTAACACATTAATTTCTCTATGGGTCCGAATTCAATGATAAACAAAGCGTAAAAGAATGCACAACTGAACCCAGGATCTTCGGCGTACCGTACCGATGCGTTAACTCTTACGTTACTCAGTCCTTCGCTGAACAACCATACATTTCTCGCTCTTGAAGTCGGTGTTGAAAAAAATAAAATAAAATAAAACGGCAGCATCCTTATCGTAAAATGACATGTTTCTTGTGCTTTGTTAGTATGTTAAACTGTATTGGTATGCTCTCATAACCTTAGATTCTAACAGTGAACTTTTATCCTTTGTAGGTCTGTAAATGATTTCGACGAGAACGAAGTAGATAAAGATAAAAGTATTAAAGGTTCAATCCAGCCGTTAAAAAGTAATTCTTCGTCAAAATGGAGTAGTAATCAAGTACGTGATAACTCCATAAACACTCAGAGAGAAAAGAAAAATAAATCGAATAAAGAAACAGGGGAAATAGTAACAAACCACAAAGACGAATATTGTTTAAGGTAAGATTTTTTTAATGATGTAGTAATTATTTAAAGATGAGAATTTATGCTTTTTTTAAGAATTGCTAAATGTACTCTTTTATTTACTGCGTGTAACATGTAATGTACTATTTCGATATTTCTTGACACTTTTCTCAGCAATTCAACTCTTAGAATTTTTGTCGTGCACAATTTCGTGTGCACGGTGAACATTGATGAGTCAAAAAATTTGTGAATGATAATATAAATTCCTTGTACTAAAATCCTCTCTTTCTGTAAGTCTTGTTGCTGTGAAAAATTATGCAGAAGATTTTTGTTTATGAAAACTTATATTTTATGCTGTTAACGAAACAGTTACAATTTTTTACTGATTTAAGTTCCATTTATGTATATAGTCCATAAATGCCAGTGGACAACATTTTCAGGGTAATACATTAAGAAGATAGGTATGGAAAAAAAAAACTGCTTTGCAAGTGAAAGACATTTAGATTTGTTATTCGCAGTTGTTTTTTTAAAATTGGTAGCCCCCATACCTTAAAATGACGTGTTTCTTTTTCCTTGTCGCTATGTTGAACTGTATGATAAAATGTTTGGTATGCTCTTATAACCTTAGATTCTTATTGTGTATTTTTATACTATTGGGAAGCCTTAAGGAAAATGTACGATGTATTACATCAAAATCGAACAGTTATAACTGAAATGATTGTGGAACCTATCTTTTAAATTGTTTATGTGTGTGCCTGTGTGTGGAGGGGGGGGGGGAGTAATCCATCGCACATGAGGGGGCTGAAATTATCACTATTTCTAGTTGCATACATACCAGCACTAGGTTTGATACTATAGAACAGCTTCGGTTGAAGATAAATCATTTTGTGTGTAAATGTAACTTGACTTTATGTAAATATATACGTAGAAGTGTTAATTACATACAGATATAATTATTTCAATCAGTGATAACTCAGTTTGCAGTATAATCGCTCACTCTTAACGTTATGCGATAAGTAGGTCTTCGACAAAATCTTACATTCACACTACCGCTTCAGCGTGTCAGTACATGTACTTTGTGATATACTGATTATTGGCCGGTTTACTTGGGAAGTAATCCATTTTTCAATATTGATGAAGTTAACATGAACCAAAATCCATTATAGTAGTTTATATACTGCATAGTATATATTATAGTAGTATATTAAATCCATTATACTAGTTATATAGTACCTAAGTAACTTTAAAAAACGAAAACAATTCAACATTAACTACAGTACATGATGTATCAGAAGGCGTCAAAATTAAGAGTAGCAACAACTAATATAAGCACTACGTGATTTAAATTAATTCCAAAGCTTTGTAACCCCGCAATAGTTTCGTCTCAAAGTTACTTTCTATTTAATCATGTAAATGGAATTAAGACAGTAAATACAATTAATTACACTTACGTAGCAGATAAATGGGTAATCCTCCTTTACTGTTTCAAAAGCATAATCCAATTACACTGTCGTTTTTACATTACGTTGAATGAAAAATAATTCCTTCCATAAAAGGATTGAAAGTATGTTAAGTTTGTGCATTCAGAATCTTAAATACATTTTGAGCAAATTGCACCTAAGCCCTATATTTAAAATGAAGTGCAATATATATATATATATATTCTATTTTTTAACGCATGATTACCTCTTACATACATCCTCGAACATTTCTTATTGCATTTAGAAGAATCTCACAAATCATGTTAATCAGCTATGAAATTTCGCTGCAGCGTTTGAATGTATTCATCTGCCATTTACGAGCGGGGAGCTGAAATTTGAGCATCAGTGTCACACAAGCTATCAAGAGCAAATAAACTTTGGTTTTTCGTTCTCTAACACAGCCTTTTCAAATTCTTGTACATACAGTTTACACGTTAACTTCAACTACACACAGGTTGATCCGTTTCCATTCGAACATATTGAAGTTTTACTTACTTGGCACCGTCGAGTGTGCTAAGTGTGATGGCCACCAGTATGGACTACTGCACGGTATCGCAGTTTCCGCGGCAGCAGCTTCTTTGGAGCTGTACTAGGGGTATATTGTTCCACTCGTCCGTGCAAGCTTTCCAGAGGTCATTTCTCGTGCGAACCCGGCGTGATGAAAGGCGTCTTTTGAAAAGTCCAAAACCCCAAAAATCCATGTGACTAGCATCTGGACTCTTAAAGGGAATGTTTTTGAAAGAGGTGTGGTTACCAGTTGCAGCGCCGTGCATCTGTAGAAAGCCAACAATGTGTAAGCCCTATAACTTAAAGCTTTGTCCTGGTATCCTGGTAGATTTTGATAAGCAGCAGCATCGATTTTTACATTTATTTGGACCTTACGATTCTTGAGTTTTCCTCTGTAGTAATAACCGTAAAAATCTTTCGAGGCAGTGTTTATGCATTTACGCACAAAGTTTCGTCTGCCTTTTTTTATAAACAAGTCTGTACCTAATAACCCGATCTTTTCTCTCGATTCCTCGATTAATTAACAATCTTCGATTTCCTAATCGCCCACAAGAAATATTTGAGAATTCATATAGGTAAATCCATGCTTTGTCCATTATCACAATGTTTCCAGCAGTCACCACCTAAGTGTCACTCGTACAGTCTTCTGCCCGTGCTCTTTTGCTCGGCGTAATGTCCTGGTATTAACGTATGTACACGGGCGTTGCAGACAGTCTTCATCTTCAGTTTCTAATGGATTTGCACGATTTAGTGTTGATTGGGACACATGCAGTCGTTCGGCAGTAGGACGCTGTGGTAATGGATTCTTACAATCAAATCCTTTTTAGCTCAGGTCTTACAAGTTTCACTGGCACCCTCTTTGCATGCATTTTCGTTGATGTGGGTTGTGGAGGAGACTGCTGAGCATAATGATCAATTATGATACAGTGGCTCGTTCTACCATAAAGCAGCACAAACACCGTGTGCGTGGGTTTTCTCGGGGTTCTCCCGTTTCCTCCCACTTTCTTCATTCCACCATTTCATTCATTACTCATCATCACCGTCTCCTTTAGCCTAACCGGCATAACCGTGGGACGTAAAACTCAAAAATTTCATTTTTCTACCATAAAGCAATTGTTCCGACATTTCTACTATGCGTGAATGCTAAAGCTTACATGCATGATATACTCCTCCAGAAAGCCTTTTTTCTTTCTTTCGGTAGCATTTTGCCTACTACATCCCTTTACTTGTTATACAACAGCAGCGAGACTAGTACACATGTGAGTATAGTTTTGTTGCTCTTTGAAAGTCGAGATAGTGGAAATGGATCAGACACTGTAGGTACGTGATGGTTACTATAGATACTTCTTTGTGTTACCTCGTACAAATAAGGGATATTGAAAATCCTACGTGCTATCTTTGAGAGAAATTTCGAGAAAAAATTATATCTGAGTCCAAAAAGGCATTGGTCTACAGTAACTTTACCGTCTCGTTTCCCCTTCGTATCCAATACCGAATATAAAGAACTCGACGTCGTAACAATTAAGACTACATTTGATCAGCCTCAGATGTAGTTTGCATTGGGCTGAGAAATTCGTGTTACGTCATCTAAAATGAAGGGATTGTGTAATAATTCGAAAATGATTGGGACTGGGATACTACTAGTGCGTTTCTCAGAAGAAAGAATACTGACAATGAGATAAAACCAAGAACGATACCATTAATGAAGAGATAGAAGTAATTTAACTGACTAACTAACTATATGGCTTGTGGAACCCGGAGATTGGGTCCCGCATTCACTTAAGCTCTAAATTGACTTATATCCGTAGCAAACTTCACCCAGTTTCTACTTGATATTCTTATTTCTGCGAGAGCCATCTTAATATTGTCCTCTCATCTGCGCTTTGGTCTTCCTAATGGTCCTCTTGTGATTGGGTTTCCAGTTAAAATTGCCCTACTTTTCTCTATTCTCGCTATATGACCTTCCTAGCTGAGCCTGGTAGACTTAATAACCCTTACAGAGTTAAGTAAACAGTATAAATTATGCAGTTCCTCGTTATGAAATTTGTGCTATTCCTCATTCCTGTCCCTTTTGACTCTCAATATTCACCTCAGGACTTTATGTTGAAATATGTTTTCTACCCTTATTTATGCGTATTTATATGTTCTATTTCTTTGTAGGTTGGAAGCAGATGTTAAAAGACTGAAAGCTGATCTTCAAGCAAGTCGACAGCTTGAACAAGACCTGCGTAGTCAAATAAACACATTGATCTCAGGTGAAAAAATTATTAAGAACGAGTTGTCCCAGTTACAGCAGGACAATGATGATTTACAATCAAAGTAAGTATTCTTCTGTAACCTCGGTAGTGTATTAGCTAAAGTAAGCGTTCTTCGTCTGGTAGTAATTGAAAAATTTATAGAGGTAGTAATTGAAACCTAAAGAGTCAAAGTGGAAACCCAGGTGAATTGTATTTTCACAACAGAGAACGCTGATTTTTGGAAAACAATCAATAAAAAGAACGAAACTAAGAGAAAATATTACATGAAAGAGAAAACATAGTGTATCATCTATTTTTCCGTAGTGGAATAGATATGTAACCTACCTTATACGCCAGGGCTTTAATCTGGTTCGTAGTTGTAACCTGAACAGTAACTGCTTTCTTGAAGTTTACAGAAACGTTATAATTGAACCTTCCTAAGAAAGGATAATTGGATACATTCATTAGCGCGAGGGGTCGAAAGCCATCTACTAGTTCTATGTACTGGGAAGGAGGCGGAGAGAGCCGCTGCATCTTAGTGTAGAGCGCTCACATCTGGCACGTGGGATATCTAGTTCAATCGCAGCTACACCGAGTGGGCTTTATGTTTACAAACACCGTGTGCGTGAATTTTCTCGAGGTTTTCCCGCCTTCCCAGTGTATTCATTTCACCATTATCATCCATTTCATTGTCCCAGTCTCTCCCATCCTCGGTACATAATTGTGGGACGTTTAAAGAAAAGAAAAAAAAAAAAGATACTAGTGGTTTCAACTCTTCTAGCGAGAGGGGATCGGGGCACCTGGGTCTGCGCTGGAGTATTAAGGCAACCCCTTTGGTGCACCAGATGCCGTTGCGACGCCGCAACATATCGAATCCAACGGTATGACCACAACCTGACAGGAGTCCACCCATGATCTGGGGGATCAGGGACGGGTTGCAACGCCAGTTCTACCTACTTCAGATTAAGGCTGAAATGCTATATTCATCACTGAACCAATGTTACGTGCAAACACTCCATTTGGGAGGGGGACAGACCTCTCGTCACGCGACAGAATACGATATCTCTTCACATTTGGCTCGTGTGACTTTATAAGAAAGGAATACTTTATCAGTGAAAAACTTAATTGTACCCCAAGTGTTTACAGTTTCCTCGTAACGAACACTGTCTGGGAACGCCTAGCAATTAAAGCGCTAGCTACACTGACAAGGAAAGAAAGAAAATGGCTTTTTTTTTTTTTTTTTTTTTTTTTTTACACCAAAAACTGCAGTTATTAATCAATTTTACACGTAACTTACTCCAGTTTTTTACGTTAACTGTGAACACCCTGATGATAAGTGTGCACGCGAAACAAAGGTATTCTGTTTTCCACATATGAATAAACTAGCAGCGTTCACCCCGCTTCGCTGCGGTCACCCCGGAACGCAATAAACTTTGTTACTTAGATAATTTTTACTTTTTCGCTTTCAAGTGATATGATAAAAACCATAGAAGATTGCAGTAAATCTTAACATTATATCGCCTGTCATTTATGTTAACCCGCCCCGCTTCGCTGCGGTCATCCCGGTGCTGGCATATTGTAAAAGTGTCTGTAAAAATAAGCAAATCAATTAAAAAATTTTAAACAGAAGATTCAAGCTATTTTCCGCTGTATATCGCCTGTCATTTATGTTAACCCGCCGAGTGACACGGTCATGCGGGTTGCATATAAATACGTTTATTTTTACCTATGATGAACTAATAACAAAGGATTTGTACGTTATGGACACTTGAATGGTCAATTATCTCAAGACACTGGTAATTAAAAATTAAAGTGATATGATAAAAACCATCTAGGGTCCAAATCCTAATAACCCCCCAAAAATGAAAGAAATTGGTTCAGCCGTATTAGCGTGATGAGCGGACAAAATTTTGTACGTTCTCTTTTATATATATAGATTAGAAATAAACACAGCGTTTGTCTTTAAATAGATTTTAATGATGTTTTATTAATTTCAACGTATTAATAAATAAGTGGACTGCATAAATGTAAAAGATTATATGATGTACACAACCCGACTACACAGTTCACGATATAGGCGAGATGGATATACCACGATGTCTATTCATTCGACACGAAGATCACACAAACACTGCATGTGGGGCCGAAACAACAAAGTTTGACCGTCTAAAAGCCAAAAAACATTTTGGGTTGAAGAAAACTTAACCCCGCATCCCTCTGTCAGAAGAAGCAGTACTATCACAACATATTTACAGTTTCAGGTTGAGGACAGCTGGCTCAGACAATAAGTAACCTGTAACTTTCAGAAAATCTGTGAACTTTTTATTAAAAATGATCCACCGATGTCTGATTGAAATAAACCCTAACGTAAATGCACCACCTGTCAGGTTTAGTGTAGTATACACCAGGAGCAGCCAACTGGTCGACCGGAAAGTTATTAGAGGCAGTCTTAATTGCCCTGTGTCGATCACTGTTATTTTATGGTTCCATCTGGAGGTCTAGTAAAGATAAAAGTAGGTCGCCAGTAATATCTGAGATTAATAGTAGTTCTCAAAATTAATAAGGTTAACCAACAATTGTTCCAACTCTGCAATGAAATTTATGAAACGGGAAAGTGGCGAAAAGACTTCTTGAAGACTCGTGGTATCGATGGCTAAGAAATCAAATCCAGAGAGATATAGAACTAGATCTCTCATATCGCATGGAGCAAAAATTTTGCTTCAGATACTTTAGAACAGAATGTTGTATGGAAGAACAAATGAAAAAGTTGAGGAGGAACAGTTTGGGTTCAGGAAAGGTAAGGGCACAACAGATGCAATTGGATTATTAATGGTGATCGGTGAAAGGTTTATAGAGACAGGGAAAGAGGTGTATGTTGCATTTATTGATCTAGAAGAGGCTTTTAACCACGTGAATCGGGAATTGTTGTTGAGAGTTCTAAAGAAGATTGGGTTGGAATGGAAAGATCTAAGACTTATAAGAAACTTGTACATGAACCAACAAGTAAGTGTTAGAATAGGGGAGGAAATGACAGAGAAGAGTGCGGTTGAAAGGGGAATTCGACAGGGATGCTGTCTTTTGCCAACATTATTTATCTAGAAGAGAGAGTGAAAAAGACCTTACATAATGAAGACGGCATTTCAGTAGGAGATAGAATGATATGGCGCTTGTTGCGCAATCTAAAAAGAAAATAACATGTTAGAAAGACGAAAGCCATGGAGATTAAAACGAAGCGATCGATGTCAAATGTAGAAGTAGGAGGGTAGAAACAGAACAAGTGACTAGCTTTTAATACCTTGGTAGTAGTATTAGTGATGATATAAAGTGCAAACGTGAAGTAAAAGCAAGGATAGGAATAACGAGAGAATCCTTTAGGAGGAAGAAGTCTATTTCGTGAGACCTTGACTAAAGAGTTAAGAAATAGATTTATAAAATGCTTCGTGTGGAGTATTGTACTGTATGGGGCAGAAACATGGACATTACGCGGAAGTGATGAAAAACGACTGGAAGCTTTGGAAATATGGGTGTGGAGAAGAATGGAGAAAATTAACTGGGTCGAGCAGAAAACGAATGAGTGGGTATTAGAAACGGTGTGGGGAGAAAAGAACAATTGTCAACGAAGTAGGGAAAAATTGAGTGATGCTTTCCCGTTACCCTCCACCATGTTATTCGTGAGTACGAAAATAATACACCGGAGATATTTGTCTCTTTCTCTATTTTCACATTGAAATAGATGAATAGAGATTTAAGTCTGTATGTAGTAACTTTCGTCATTTCTACCTGCAATAAAACATACACTATCGTATAATTTATAATTGACAGTAACTTTTCACAGATAGTGGTAACAGCTGTAGTAACACTCTAGTGGTGACATGCAATCAAGAGTGTGCCTATCATTTTAACAAATAAAAAATGCATTCATCTGTTTTAAAAAAAAAATCTACGGCTGTCTTTACCTGTCAAACCTCGTCGAGGCCTTTCCGTTATTGACCTAAGTTCTTATTTAATACGAACAAGATTACTAAGAAATATAGTTATCAAATTAGCCATAAATCATCAATGAATATTGAGAACATTTTACTTCAGGCTATATGTTAATGTGGTGGTATATATGTTATTGATACGACTAAAATAAACATTGCAACGAGAATTTTTTAAAAAATATATACAGATGGTGATCAGAAAAATGGAAATACCTGTAGTTGGCAACACGTCAGATGTATGCGTTGGCAGTGGTGTCGTGGCGCCCGCAGCGCCGGACCGCTGGTGGTGGTGTGTTAGGTCGGTCTCCATACTACGTCAGGCGCAGTGGAACAGCAGTGTCCAGTGGCTGCAGCAGACGGAGGTAGTGTAAAATGGGAGACCTCTCAGATTTTCAAAGAGGGCAAATTGTTGGTGTGCGATTATGTGGAGTGAGTGTGACGGCAGCGACTACTGTGTTAGGTGTGTCGCGTGGGACATTGTCGAAGGTGATGACGGCCTACACAACACACGGGAAAACCACATCGGGGAAGCGGAACAGTGGGCGGAAGAAAATCATGAGTGACAGGTCACGTCGGGTATAAAAGCGCATTGTCACGCAGAACCGTCGTGCCACTGCAGAGCAAGTGAAGGAGGAACTCAATCAGCACCTCCCCCACCCGGTTTCGACAATCACAGTCCGCCGCGAATTACATGACATGAACTTACGGGGTCGTGTTGCACGGGCCAAACCGCTCATTAGGGACCATAACGCTTTCGCACGCCGCAAATGGTGCCGCGACCATGCAATTTGGACCGTTGAGGACTGGAAACGTGTGATATGGTCGGATGAGTCATCCTTCACCCTATTCCCAACCACGGGCCTTGTTTGTGTGTGGAGAACGCCCAAAGAAGCTTATGATCTGCAGTGTCTCCGCCCAACTGTGAAACATGGCGGCGGCTCGGTGATGCTGTGGTCCGCCATATCATGGTTTTCATTGGGTCCTGTGGTCACACTTAGCGGACGAATCACTGCCAACGATTATGTCGCAATTTTAGGAGACCACTTGCATCCTATGGTCCGGATGTTGTTCCCGAACAATGACGCCATCTTCCAGGATGATAATGCATCCATTCACACAGCTGGCATTGTTGCAGCGTGGTTTGAGGAACATCGGGATGAAGTGCAACACCTCCCCTGGCCCGTCCAATCCCCAGATCTCAACATAATTGAACATCTGTGGTCCGTCTTGGAAACACGACTTCGGCGACGATTTCCACCTCCATCCTCTCTCACAGAACTGGCCGATGCCCTGCACGAGGAATGGTGTAAAATTCCACTTGCTACCATTCACGACCTCTATGCCTCCATCCCACGTCGCATCAAGGCTGTTCTGAAGGCGAAAGGTGGCCCGACACCATATTAAGCTGGCAAATTGCAATTTCGTTCAGGTGTTTCCATTTTTCTGATCACCATCTGTATATTAAAGATGCGGAAGAACAAGATTGTAAATTCGTTCTTATAAAAACATTTCAGGTATTTCGAATTATAAAGTTAAGGAAGTGAGAATTATCCGTGAAACTGTGTTATGTATAGAAATAAGCTTCTGTGGTCAAGAAATCCAGCCTTGTAGACTGCTTTAATGCTGATGTGATGCTTTTGCTCAAATGTGCCATACAGGAAAATTAATTGTGTGTGTAGGATAATTGCTTTGCTCAGAGATTGTATGTTATTTCTATTTTGAAGAATAAATAAGCTAAAGATTTATGGTACAGAAATTACATAAGTTAATCTTAAATTTCAACATATTCGCTGTACTACTTCAAGCTTGATTCTGCTTTTCCTATGCCGCCAATGTATTCAAAGTGTATTTAAGGTGTAAGGTAGTTCGAGTCTTCTCCAGTTCATTAGATATTTCCTGTTACTTTCTTTCTTCCCGTCGCTATTCTGTGTATATTTGTACGTTGTGTAATTTTATGAATTAAATAATTAAACTTATTTGTTTGCAGACTGCACGGCCTGGTAACAGCTCGTCAAAACGATAAACAGACAATCTGTCAGCTGGAGCGACGGCTGCAAGAGGAGAGGCGAATGCGAGGCGTGTGTGAAGCACAGCTTGCGGCTGAAAGGAAAGCCAAAAAGGCAGAGGAAGCAGCTGCTGCACGGGCCGTCGCAATGGCTGCAGCGGCCAAGTAAGTACTCAACGCATGTACAAGAACCAGTCGGTGTATCTTTTCTCCGTTACTGAATATATTAACATCGAGTTTTTGTGTATTTACATGGAACAATGAATGAAAATTAGCAAAAAAAAAAAAAGTTATGCAGGGTTCCTACCGACCTGGAAAACCTGAAAAAGTCAGGAAATTTCATGAAAACCTAAAGAAAAATATAAATAAATAAAGAAAGAACGAAAAAGTTAGGGAATTTCATGAAAACCTAAATAAATAAATGAAATAAAATTAAGAATGAAAAAGTAAGGGAATTTTGAGTACGCATCTTTGCTTCTCAGAACTCATTTCTCTTTTTTGCCTTACCCGGCTATTTGATAGTTATTTTATAAAGTAATTTAGTTTGTTTTACAGAATCTCTTTATGTACATAAATATTATATACTTGTACATCCATAATAGATGGAAAATCTCCTGATCTTGAAAAATGTAGTTTTTTTTTTTAACGTTTTATAGTAATGAAAATATGTAAATCATGACCTGGAAATGTCGAGGAATTCATTCTCACCTAACAAGTGAAAACCTTGTTATGTGACACCTATAAATAAATTCAAAAAAATATTTACTATGTGATCCTTTGTATTCGTTTCCAGATCCATTAAAAAATAATAATAAAACAGTAAAATACCAGAATAACGAAGTTTTGAAAACGTCTGAAATTAATTTGTTACAGTAAAATTTTGTCACACTAAAATAAATCAATTCTCAAGAAATCACCTTTTGTTATATCCACTGCAGGATTTACATTACTCAGGGCTCCCACGAACTTGTAAAACCTAAGTAAGTCAGAGAGTTCAACTTACTCGTAAAGTGTCCTGGAAAGATTAGGGAATCTCATGAGAAAATTTTAAAAACTGGAATGGTCAGGGAATTTCCTTCTCAGACCATTCCAGTCGGAGAGTACGGATTCCCCCCCGAGAAGAAACATCCGTACTTCCCATTCCGGGAAGTACGGATTTTTCTTCTTAGAACCCATTTCTCTTTTGGCTCATGTGTCGTCGCTAATACTGCCGCCTTTAGTGCTTCGATTTCCGTTGGGGACACCCGGTCGAAAAGATGTATAGAAAAAAGCCTTGACGGGATGGTATATAACATAAAAGGACCCAGGCCACTTCTTTCCTCCCATTTCCCCGGATATTGTGATCGCCGTGAGACATCGTCCCTCATATGTGATGGGCTAATGTGGAGAAAAGAGAGAGACCTAAGATGAGCTAATGTCCAGAAAAGAGAATAGACCTAAAGATAGTTACGAAATTCGGATCACTTCGTTATAGTAGTATGCGTTAGAGCGATATTTTACCGTAGTGGAATTTTCTCTGACTGCTGTCAGCATTGTAAAGACATACATAAGAAAAGAAGTATTTAATGGGGATTTGATACATGGGAATTAATTACGTACGTAATAATTGTATCCACGAACATTTAATATTTGTGGCTTCCAGGCTTCCTTGAAGCTCTCAGTGCGTTAACAAAGCATGTAACACGTAATTTTATTTATTTATTTATTTATTTTTCTTTTCAGAGGTGAATGTACGGAAAGCTGTCGAGCCCGTCGTCGCGAGCTGGAAGGAGAAGTCAAACAATTGCGTAGAGAATTGAAACTGAAAGAGGAATGCTGTCTCGCAGCAGACCGTGAAGTGCAGGTTGGTTTATTTTTGTATGATAAATATTATCCGTTTTGAAGTGAGATTTTCTTCCTGTTTTATTTTCTTTCTTTTTGCTGTTGCGTTTATTTCAGTGGCATTACTGTTAACAAACTCAAAACTTTTGTAACTTCGATATGTTTTGCCCTGATAATGAGCAAGAGGCATGACGCATAAGGCTTGCGTTTGTATTTTGAGACCGGGAGAGAATATTATACTCTGTTGGTGTTTTACTTGTCTCTCAGTGTGATATTATAGATCCATTTCTTCCATTCAGATGGTAAATGAGGGAGCCAAGTCAGGCGAATAGGTTGGATGGGTTAACCCTGTAAAGACTAAGGAGGTTAATTTCGCTGTTTTGCCTGTAGTGTGTGAAAAGGCATTTACATGAAACAGCTTGATGACACTTATGTAGAGCTTTCCCCAACGTTTCCCTAGATGTTTTCATTCATTTTCCCCGGTACAGCACAGTAATATATTCATTGATTATTGAACCTCGTTGGAAGTAATCCATTAACAGGATTCCATTCTTATTTCAAAAGATTGTTGCCATTTGTTTCTACGTATATGGAACTTATTTGGCCTGGGGGAACCACTGTTTCTTCATCGCAGGATCGTAAGAGTAGATCCATGTCTTATTATCAGTAGGGAATTTGTCCAGGAAATCTGACTCATTCTTTGCACTTCCTAAACTGCTGCCTAGGTTTCCACATGTTACTATAGTTCTGTTGTCAAAACTTTTGGAATTCATTTTGCTGCAATTTTCCTCATATCAAAGACGTTGTGCATAATGAATTCATGTGATACCCAAACATGTAACAATAATGTGAATGATATTCGGCCATCCTCCATGTTCATGTCATGGCTTTTCATTTTCGGGCAGACAGAAGTAGGCCTTCCATTGAGTTTTTCATTTTTAATACTGAAATGGCCAGTTCTAGATTACACAACTCACCGTTTAACTAATGTATATTAAGGGTCGTTGTCACCTACAGTTCTTAATGGATCTGCTTTACTTCCTTCTTTTGGAGAAACAAGAAGTTGGTTACGGTTTTGTGCTCTTCATCATTAAACTTTCTTGAAGCGCTGTCATTCCACTTTATACCTGAGAACGAACAAGCAGTTACGATCATAGAGAGTTTTGCAACGTAAAATGTGAAATAATTGTCAAATATACAACAAAAATTTCACTTTTGTAGTTCAGTTCAAGTGAAGCTCAGTCTTTATCGATATCCCGTCATAGACTTAGGAAGCTCTGCTGGAGTGTACAGTTTCAGGAACTTCCTCCAACTTTTAAGTAGAGCGTCCACCTCCGGTGCTTGGGGCCCCTGGTTCGATCCCAGCTCGCGCCGTGTGGACTTTGTGGTGGACAAACTCCGTGCTCGTGGGTTTTCTCGGGTTTCTGCCGTTTCCTCCCACCTTCTTTATTCCACCATTTCATTCATTTCTCATCATCATCGTATCCTTTAGCCTAACCGGCATAACCGTGGGACGTAAAAGATTTTTTGGTACCATTTTTACCTTCCACGCTTTCAGAATTGGCGTGATTTTTTGGACGACCTTGGGGCGTCTTGTTTATAGCTGATGCTGTCGTTCTTAGGTTCCTCATCCTATCTAAAAGCTTCCTCTTTTAGGCTTTTTTTTTTATTTATCCGATATTAAAATGTCTGCATTCAAATTACATTGATATTGGTTGAATCAATTTTATATGAAAAAAATATCCCGGTGCAAAAATATAATGCCCCCTCATATAACATACTTACTATGGCTAAAGAAGACAAACTTCTTCACAAAACATCTAAAAATTAGTTCATATCTTATCAGACATTTTTAAAACTGCCTAAATATTTCTGCCTCACCTTGATAACCGTAAATGTCCACTTCTGTTGCCATGTAAGTCTTAGCGTTTAATCTTGTGTGTTTTGTGTTATATGGAGAGGCTTTGTTAAGCAGTTTCCCTTCCATAAATCTACCCCCCAATTATAATTTTAGTTTATTTCCCTGGTTATTATTTATTATCGTGCTATCTATTATATGCTAATACGTGCTTATTTTTCCTCAGAGTTTAAGGCAATACAAGGACAGTCATAGTGAGACTGAAATATTGATGTCAGCCCTCTCTGCAATGCAAGATAAAAATGCTCATCTTGAAAACAGTTTGAGTGCAGAAACTCGAATTAAACTGGATCTGTTCTCTGCGTTAGGCGAGGCAAAACGGCAACTGGAAATACGTGAAAGTAAGTAGTTTTTAATAATAATAATAATAATAATAATAATAATAATAATTTTATTATTATTATTATTATTATTATTATTATTATTATTATTATTATTATTATATCTTATTGATTGCCAACATAGTCTGTTGATAGTTATTACCTGTGCGCCACGGGCAACAGTCCACCAGTAATACTTTGTTTTGGCCGCATAAATGTATTTCTTTGTGTGGGGTTTTACATATACGCGGCATGGTCATTAAATTGTGACTTTTACGCCATATGTGTGTAATTACGTACACACCTATGAAACGAACGCGACAAAAGTGCAATATATTGTTTGTGTATGGAAAATTATACACGCGGCGCTGCACGGAAGAGCCGTGTGTATGGAATTCCATACAGATGGCAGTCTACGTGTTAAGTATGGGGTAATACCGCAACATTTCTTTCTTATTTAAGAGTCTGACATACTAAAAATAATACAAAATTTATCAATAATACGAGATAATGAAATGCAACTTACCACAATCATAGATATTGTTATTCTACAACAGAAAATATGAACTTGAAGAATTTTCAGTGTTGCCATCCATAGAAATTACAGTGTTGCCAGAATAACATTTCCCCCAAAATTTAAGTTAAGGCAGCGACTAGAGGAACGAACTTAACTGTATTTGATTACATACCATGTTGTTTTGGTATCCTGTAAACTACTTTCTAAACAACATTATTATTTAATTTTAATAACTGTGTGTTAAAATTATTTTTGTTTATTACAAACTAAATACAGCTATTATTTAAAAAGTAGTTCACAAGATTCCAAGACAACATGATACATGATCAAGTGCAGTAGAGTTCATTCCTCTAGTCGCTGCCTTAACTTAAATTTTGGGGGAAATGTTATTCTGGCAACACTGTAATTTCTATGAATGGCAACACTGAAAATTCTTCAGGTTCGTATTTTCTGTTGTAGAATATTATTATCTATATGGTAAGTTGCATTTCATTATCTCCTTTCCTTTACAAAAAACAAGCAAAAGAAAATGGTAAATTTTGTATTATTTTCGGTATGTCAGGCTCTTAAACTTTGGAACGGAACTTGTACTAACCATAGCAAATTATAAAGGTAAAACGAGTCAAACAAACAAACAAAAATAACCGTACAAGAAAGTGTTTTGTTAACTGGTTTTCTAAATATGTTCTTGTATGGCACAATCACTTCTTCGTTTAGGTGGGTAACAAATAACGAACGAAACACATTGTGATGAGAGTATCAACGTGACAATGTTAAAGTCTGATCAAGATTGGATTGGCTTAATGAAAAGGACTTTCATACGGATATTAGGAGAGTGCCATTAGGCAACATATGCGTCCCTTGAAAAATTATTAGCAACAGATTCACAATATAGGTGAATTACTTTGTATATTATTCCAGATAAATGTAACTACTTTATTTTTAGTAAATATTTGAGAACGCAGAAAGGGGAGGGGTGTACCTGGAATTTGCCCGCTGGGCTAGTCTACGTTTAGTTACGATAAATGGAGAAACGACCGATCTTTTATCATAATATAATCTCTATAGATGCAAATTCTTTGTAATTCAGAGAGTGAAAAATTAGTGGCTGGATCGAGAACCGAACCCGGGAATCTGGCCTATGTGTTGATCATTAATGCTACCCGATCTTCTTTCTAATCAGTCACATATTTTCATTCTTGACGGCAATATTCAATCATTCAAACCTCATAAACTGTTCTACAACTCATGTTATCCTTGGACAATCCAGTGCTTTATGTTAATTGAACATTATGTCGGTTCCCAGCCCAATCGTCCGTTTCACTCTTTGACTTTCAATGTTAAGATACTTCATAACCTAAAATACAAAACAGAAAAAATATACTTTTAAATAATTTGACATGAAAACATAAATAACATTCCTTAATTTAGATTAGCTGGCACAGATATTCTTCCCTGGCACATAACTGATCGCACAAGAACAAAACTAATCATACTGTAGATGTAGAGAGCATGAGGTCAGATTCTTGAATTAGAAAATACTGTAACCTAACATATTTCTAAATTTTTTCAACGTGTTCTTAGTATGAAATGCAAAGACAGGTTCACCAAGTATAGCTTGAAAAGCGTCCGAATATTTCACACACCATTTCCATAATCAGCATGCTCAAAGTAAAAACAACTGTTAGCATCATTATTATTCGAGGTATTAGTATGTGATGTGGCGTTGATATTCACTTTCGGTAAAGGGGCATTTCGAATATCTGTTGTATATTTGATAAATGTTACTGTACAATAAATGCCTAAAAGCTTAGGACATGTTATTCTTCTAATTCCTATTCATTTCTTTAGAAGCTGCTTGGTGGGAAAAGGATATATTAACAAATATACGCTAATATAAGTGTTTTTTTAGTACAAGTTTTATATTCGTGTAATATTATAACCTTTCACAGGCAACTGAATATCACATGCCTTTGTAATGCGATCTAGAGATTTCTTTTATTACTTTTCCAGATCTTATTCGTGCCCAGGATAAAGAAATCGAAGAATTGAAAATGAAAATTGCGCAGGTGTTGGCTGTGATGCCATCAGACACTTTTTCACCCAGCAGCCCGACCGGAAGTTCCAAGTTGCTTCATACAGAGGATCCAACATCCACATCTAATCTCGATCCCAACGCTACAGCCTACACCCCGAAGGCCAGTCTTGTCACTTCTACGGAAGCTTAGTGGGAAATAGGAAATATAGGCTTGGAAGAAGATGGACAGTATCACCACCAGTACTGCATTTCTTTTTATTCATGATGAAATAATGGTAACATATTCCTTATGTTAGTGTTTCAGAGATACTTAGTTATGGGAGACTGTTGCTTCCGCTTCGAGAAACAAAGCTGCTGATCGATTTTAGTTCTCTTCGTTAGTTCAAAAACACGTGTTGCCTAGATTGGGTGTATTTTCTTTACTGACAGTATCGCAGAAATAGGAACTCGATAAAAACTTTGAAGACAAAAATACAGGCTAAACACATGAAATATTGAACACTAATCGTGTATGCGTATAATGCGGTTAGAAACGTTGGAATGGTTCCGAAAATGCACGACTAACCTTGTAAGTTAAACGATTTCTGGTACATGCAGATTGTTGAACGGTAAAACGGAGAATATTAATATTTTCTTACCCTCAACAATATCGGTGGAAGGATATCGCATCAAGTCTTGTCGTCTTTTCATTTCTGAAGATAAACATTAATTAGCTAGGCATCGTCATCTTTGTATTAACTTTGACGCATACTGATAAGAAACATATTCTCTTCAGTTAAGCTTCAGATATTTATGTAAAGCTGTAAGCCGACAATGTTGTTCCGTTATAGTTAATTATCATACACAATATTGTGCACGGAGTAAGTAGGTACTGCACTAGAGTGTTCCAAGATCAGTGTACTACTATTCCTGCCTGTTGATGGCAACGATTTGTGTTTGATAGGTTTAAAGGGACGGTGTATGTAGAATTTGCAGTATATTATTTATTTATTTATTTTTCGAAATGGGTACAAGAAGAAACAAAATTGAAGTTTTTATACGTAGAGTACAAGGACTTAGAAAAGTAGAACAGAATAAAGAAACGTATCGTTCGCATCACAATATAAAAATATTTTTCAGCATGTGGTGGTTAAAAAAAAAAAAAAAAAAAAAAAACCGTTTTAATTTTGCTTTATAGTTTTGAAGTTATTGCGCTGACATTTCTTAAATAGTTTGCAAACTGGCTTAAAATGTGCGATAGAAATCAGATTACTGTAAGCTCATGTTTTAAAAAAAATATATATATTTTTTTTAAATGTAACTATTAAAAAAACTTCGTGCAGAGCAAAGTTCAGTTTCTCTTTTTACGGTAACGTTTGAATGGATGGACCAATATAGTACTTCATTGCAGTTTTCTTTACTTCAAAAATACTCATTCTTACAGTTTTAATTCATTGTGAAATAATTGACGAAAGAACTTTGATCAGATGAAAAGTGCATACTGACTTTATGGTCATATATAAAAGCTTTGTCCGTTAGAAAATATGTACTTACAAGCAAAGGGAAGATGAAATACTTGACTTAAGAGTCTGTATCATTGCGAAATTAAAATACCGCTAATTTTACAGTAATTATGTGATATCTTCAAATAGATAAAAGATAATCGAAAAGTGGATCAAGACCTCCCTAGACGATGTTATTTTGCATGAGGTACCGTTATCACGAGTCACCTAGTAGCTTTTTGTTTGCTGTTATTTAGAAACGCGAAAATAAATGCCGATTTTCTAAATGGCTGGAAATCGAAAGCAGATAAATGAGACGTGATAACGGTATCTCACGCAAAATAATACTGTCTAGGGAGGTCTTGTTCCACTTTTCGATTATCTTTTATCTATTTGAAGATATTACCTAATTACTGTAAAATTAGCGGTATTTTAATTTAGCAAGGAAAGAAGGTAATTCATTTAGAGATTCAGGCATAGTTTCGAGCTTGTCCTTTCTGTTACTAACCGAAAACGTTAATCTACACGTACGGAAACAACTCGGAGGTAAGCAGGATTGTGGGCTTGACCTCCAAAAAATGAGCACAATTTGTAAGATAAAGTCAGAGTACTTTATAAAGGTAATTACATAATCACATTGCTTTAAAGCTTTTTCACTAAGCTCCATATCTCTACCTCTTCAAATGTTATATATTAGACCAACTAATAATAAGGAAATACTATTAAATAAACTAATATTTGTTTTCAAGTCTATCAAAAGTTTTAGAATATGATGACGTCACAGACTACACCAGTAATTTTCTAGACTATATAAAAAGACCTGAAAGTATGGGTTAATTAATTGAAATATATCTTATTTCGTAATACATTACTTTTTCTATGGTGACATAGTCTGTAAGATGTCAGTCTACCAATTGGCATAGTCTGTAAGGTGTCAGTCTACCACATTCAACCCCCTTTTGCGAGCTGGTTTTATTTTTCTTTCCCTCGCCCAAATGCAACTCAGAGATTAGCCAGCCTCCGTCAGTATATAAAGAAACGTTGGGCCAAAGATATAAATAGTCAGAGTGTTGTGCCGACCACATCACATGCATATGGGAAGTGTGGGGGCTTCATGTCGACTGTCCTACATACTTTTTGCGTTAGATGCGTTACCCTGCAACTTCTGATATATGTCATTGTATGTGCATTATTTGTGAAATTAGAAAATATAATTAGTTAGTTTAGGGGAAAACCTTGTATATGAACGTTCTTTTGTAATTGATCAACTCATTCAAGAAATTCTAAAATTTCATAGTGTATGGGCCAATTACCAACACGTAAACTAGATAACCTTAAACTTCATACTAGCAAACAACTCAAATATTGAAGCGTACGTTATGAGAATTATCCTAGCAGTTTTGTCAGTCATTCAATTCGGGAAGACATTTTCAGGAATTCTACCGAACTTTTTGAGAAAAATGATACTTTATCTTCATTGCATGTCCACTATTTGCACATGGAGAAACACTGCCAAAGTTTAGAGGGCCAATCGACTGACACTTCGACGAGAAATGAAGAGGAAGATGTAAATAACTGAATAAACTGTTCATATTTTTTTTACTCGGCGTAATCACTGCTGTAAGTTAAATATATGCAGATGGTTTAAAATAAAAAACTCTGTTAGGCTTTCACTAATTTTAAATATACCTGTTGGTTTCTTGTATCTCTTTCACCAAATGTGTGGTCTGGGTAGGAAAATGGCTTCTATCTTTTCCGTTTAAATCGTGTATGCACGCGCTGAGTACGACATGAATTTGAATTCATAAAACCTAGAAGTTCACCGGTTGTGTAAAGAATACGAAGGATGATGATGTTTAGTTGATGTGTTTTCCTTACAAAAAAAAAAAAAAAAAAAAAAAAAAAAAGTCCATAGATAAAATTACATTAAAAGTGTATGTACAGTTACCAGCACAGTTTGGTGTATACCATGCTTTATGCTAGTAACTTCAACGACCAATTGAAATACAATTTTCAGTCCTGTACCGAGATGAAATTTTCTCTACATCCAAAATAACAAAACTGAAATTAAAATTGGTCGACTCGTTTCCAAAGTTGTTAACAGAAGAACACGGTGGTATGTGTATATTCATTCTGGTAGTGACTGTACACCTCAATGTAATTTGATCTGGTTCAATTTGTCTTTTTACGTAAGGATGGCCAAAGATATGCTGTCCGTTGTGTTTTGTCTTAGAAAGCTACAAAATAAACGCTCTGTTTCGACTCATAGCATCCCTGCGCTCAGTTCTTACAGCAAAGTGTTCACTTTATAAAGTATTAAACCATTTAATATTGCACGTCCCGATCATTATAATGAAAAAACGCAATCCTATTTTTTTTTAAAAAAAGTAAAAGTGGGCCCAACCGTTTGTAATTTTAGAATTGCACTATTATATATTGTGTATTTATTAAATGAACTAAGATCCGTATGCAGGATTCACCTGCCACATAAGTAATGCATCAGATTAAGACGACACAAATTGTTCTCTAGCGTGCAGCAGATTGCAGTAGTTTAGGCTAAAATTGGATGACCTTTTATCCTAAGAGTTCTGGAAAAATTGCTCTTACTTGCATCGTAGAATGAACACCAAGATGCCAACAAAACTAGTTTAGAATCTATAAATCTCATGAACCTTAATGTAGCTCAATATAAAAAGCATTCGGCAGTGTATTCAAGAATATATGCCTAATTACAGATAATTAATTTTTCCGGTGGTAGAATTGCAATATAAATGATACAGTGTCTCCTTTTGTTCCACTAAACTGAAAAGTGTTTAGGATACAAGGCTAGAACATAATAGATACGAATCACGATGTTTTGGCTCGTACAAAATTAAACTAAAGAAAAATTTGGATATAGTATATAGTGATTTTGTGTATGTATATGACAATTTGCTGTTGATTTTTCAAGTTCGTTAAACATAATGACTTAACCTTTAGAATTTGTGCTCGTAGTTAACAGTAATAAATAATAAAAAAAATTGTCGTGCAAGAAAAATAGAATAGCTGAAAATAGTATATTACCATATTACTAAAATAAAATAATTAAATAGTGTTTGTGAAATTTGGTCATAGCTTTACTTTTCGTTTACATTTTTTTTTTCTCTTTTTGTCATAGTTAAACGTTTAGTCATACACAAAAGTAAAAGCAGTAGAACATAAACATCTTTCTCTCGGTTATAACCTAAGAATTATTTAACAAATTTGAGGCTGAAAGAAATTTTTCCGCCATTTATAACCCATTAATGCCGAATTTCATGATTATTACTTTTCAACATTACCATAAGCATACTTAGTGAAAAGCCACACTGATTTCATAAGTAAATTAAAATCATGCTTGTTTACAAGAGGTAGATGTACTGTAAGCCGTGTCATTTAGTGGTGTCACCGTGATCTTTAGATAAGTTGTGAACGAAATTACGTTAAGGACGTACACACTCGAAATTTCTCTGTTCAACCCGGTAGCTGAATGAATTTTGCCTTTTCGTTTATATCAAATATGATGTATAAATCCTTTAACGGAGAAACTAGCTTTGTATAAGTAGCTGCATCCAATCTGTTATATTTATATAAATATGCTGTCCATTGGAATGAAAATACAATGCAACCAATGTACCACGTAGAAAACATCGTAACAGAGACGCGATCATAATATTTTTGTTAAAACTATAGTAAAGTTTTTTTTTTATTATTATTTTTTATTTATTTTCTTTCTTTCTTTCAAGAAGCGGTTTTTGTTTTCATCTAGTCTGAACGTTCGCCAACCAATACTGCTTCGAGAATTATTTCCCATAACTAAGTATTGTAAGGTGTAAATAATGAATTGTAACCTTTACAAGGATTTGATGTGTTCTCAGAAAACAAATTGTAATCTCTCTAATCTCCCGCATTAAGTTAAACATATATATATATAGAATACTCAGTCTGCAACAGAAAAAAAAAATATGTATTAATTAAGCAGGGTTGGAAGTAATAATGCAAAATTAACTTTATAACAATGTTGAATTAAAACACTTTGATGAGTAAATTGAAGAGTTGGTATACAGCTTTGTAATCTATTCCAGCTTTCGTTTTTGGAAAGCTAAATTAAATATGTTGCTTATGTATTTTCCACAAAAAAAGAGAGAGAAATTAGCTAAAAATGATTTGTCTACACCAGTAGAAAGTTGGTTTTTATCGTTTTGACTCGAGAAATTACATGTAACTTTAATGCAGATATTTAATGGTAGGTGATGCTCCCGCCATAGTGGGAGAACGAATCTGGAATGTGATGAAAGCTGAGGCAAGCATTAACATAAATGGAAAACAATTATTAGGGCTGTGTGTGTTATGTGGTTTTTAACTGTTAAATGTTGTGACTGCTAAATATGTACATACGAAGTTACTACGTCTTAAATTTGCGTTGTTTTCAGTGTCATCTGTTGATGAAGTCTGTAGTTTATTTTCAAAGTGTTAAAAGTTCTTTAAGTTTCAGCTGATTTGGTCTATCTAAATACGTCTACTCTAGGTTAAGTATATTTAAAGTAAAACTGAAGAACGCCTGCTAAGACGTAAGTCATTAGTCCCCATATTAGTGATTACAAAAAAATAAATAAATAAATAAATAAATAAAATAAAAAAATAAATAAATAAATTAATTAATTAATTAATCATACATGCAACATATTTCATTTCTCGGTCCAGTTTTAATATAAATTAAAAATCAAGTACACAGTTACCTATTTTTTCCAGTAGTAGGAGGACCACGTCCTTCATCGTTTCTCAAAGCTAGATTGAAGTGAGTTGAATAGTATGATATCTTGCTGCAATTACCGTGTAGATTACGTAATATTAGATTACAGTAACTGTTTTTATGATAGCCATATACTTAATTGTGTAGCACATCCATCTCCATATTATTATTTCCTGACTTACAACGTCAGTAATTATATAAAAATCTAAAGGAGCAATGAACGTGTATTGGCATTTGCGGGTATCAGTACTTGCATACGTGAAGACGATATGCCTGCTCATACTATCAGATATAACGGTGCTAAGCCTTACTCTAACGATTTGTATCTAATATGTGTCGTTACTGTAAGCGCTTGAAGATTACCTTACAACTAAACCCAAACAGTACTCACCCACTTTGCGCTTTGTAAGTGTCTTACACAGTTACTAATCCTGGAGTTTTTGCTACCTACAAAGGTGGTATTTATTTTCTTTCCCTCTATAAAGTCTTAAAGTATGGCAGCGAAAATTATACAGTAGCGAAAATGATTGTACAGTAATTTATTTGACAGCCTGCAATGACCAGCTTAACCTTTTTCCTATCAGAAAGAGTTTTTTCTCGAACGAGGGAAATGAAATCGGAGCCTTATGCATTTTTAAGATACAAAGACATATCAAGATTCTAATATGTGAATCTTCATCAGGTGCAAAACTCGCCTTAATGGGATTGGATAAGTCTTTTTCACTTGTTTGGCTACTGATATTTTCAAGTTAAAGGAAGCCTCTGTACGTCTATAGCCAGGTAGATTAAGAAACGACTACGAAACGCAATACCCACCAAAGTCAGTGTTGCGTTGTAGGAGTTTTTCCTGTTCTTTGAAAAATCATTTTATGTGGAGAAGGCGAGTTTTACCAAATGAACCATGAAAACAGCCTAAAAACTGCCAGATTATTACCTTATTAAGTGCTCACCGCTTAAGAATTATTTTCGTCAACTGTAAAGAAAGTGTTTCGCAAGGATTCTCAATACTGTATTTATTTATTTTTAATGTCCTTAAATCCTCATTGAGGAAGTCCGATATTTGTACATTAACCATCTTGATAGAGATTTTAAAAACATGCGGAGATCATACTCAGGATGAAATCGCATGCCGTTATTCTATATTGGAAACCTAATGTAACGTATTGTTCGTGAGGAGAAAAAATTAAAGAATTTTTACTTTTTTATATTAGATTTCATTATATTCTCTTACATTAAAACAAATAGATGATTACTGAAAGTGACTATTATGAAATAAATGATGGAATGAAAGTGTGGGACGAAATGGGAGAATCTTGAAAAATCCATGGATACGGTGTTGTTCACCACAAGTTCACATCGTCTGGGATCGAAACTAGGATCCGTTGCACCAGAGGTGAGTGCTGTACCACAGAACCATCCTGTTTCCATTTATAGTATGAAAGACAGCACTTACTGATTCGATTCTACATTTCAGTTTCTTAAGACGATCAGTCTTTGTTGACTTAAGCGTGGTCCATTCGATCAAACTTATCATTCATAACAATATTCAGTCATTATCTGCACAAGTTTAACAAGAGATTGACAATGTTCCAAAGTTTACTATAGGTGTTGAAAATTATCCCAGTATGTCAGGAAAGGAAGGGAGGCTTTGGTGAGTTATATTGGTTACTACTGGGGTCGCGGTGGCTCAGTGGTAAAGCGTTTACCTCTGGTGCATAGAGTCCTTGGTTCGATCCCAGACCGCGCCAACTGAACTTCGTGGTGGACAAACACCGTGGGCGTGAGTTTTTTCGGGGTTCTCCCGTTTCCTACCATTTTCTTCCACCATTTCATTCATTTCTCATCATCACCGTCTCTTTTAGCGTAGCCGGCAGAAACGTGGGACGTAAAACTTAAGAATTTCATTTGTTTACTACTGTGAAGAATCGATCCCAGGATGTGACCTTACTGTGGGCATCGTGTTCTTTTTTAGATTATCTTTTCTCTCCTACTTTCATATCCCCAATTCTTCCATGAGTACTTACTCACATTTGTAATTTGCTTTCCTATAGCATGTAGGTAATAAGCGTGGGATGATATATAAGTACTTCATTTCTATTTACTTGACATACAGGATGTACTTTATGCATCTTCATTCACTAATACAGTTTAGTCATTGGGCTAAACACAGTTATGAGTTCAGTAACAGTAGTTAGGTGGTCACTTAACAGTAATAGTTTCTTAACTATATAACTGTGTTTGTTACTCAGTAATCTAATGTTCATAAAAAGTGGAATGAGTCAGTATTTTTTAGTTAAATCTGGAGCGTGATTGGCCCAGATGACTGCTAATACGAGGGAAGTCCGAAAATAAGTTTCCCCAGGCGACTGTAGACAGAGGTGAGGATGCAATATCAAAACTAACATGTGGCATTAAAGATCAAACGTACCTTTATTTTTTTCCACATAAGTACCACGTGCATTGAGATATTTGTCATACCTGTCTGTAAGTTTCAAAAACTGTTCCAGGAAAAATTCAGGACTCTGCATGCAGAAGTTCCTCCGCTACTTCATCGATGGTGATATGTCGGTTTGCTTGAATCATGTCATCCACCATCCTAACATTTTCGTCTGTAGTGGCCGTGCATATCCTTCCAGGTCTCGGATATGTCCAGCCTTGCTGCCGCCTCTCACTGAATTGGCGACATCACATCAGGACCATAGACTTCCACGAGGCGGTTATCGATTTCTGCTCTCGATACCTCACGTGCCCATTCATAACGGACAACCGCTCGCATTTCCTCCTTTGACCACGACGTTAAAACGAGCCTTCTTTCCGTAGCTACCAGACTTAGACTGAGAGAGTAGTCTCCGCTTTGCGCAGGCGCTGCAACGACGCCAGCTACAGGATCGCGGACGAACGATACCTACTTGTCTGGGTGTGTCGTGCGTGTAACCGCTGTCTTGTTTTCCCTCATTGTTGTTCGCCTTTTTGGGATAAATGAGAGGGGAAATTTATTTTCGGACTCCCCCTCGTAGATCCTGTCCTGTTGGACAAATTGTGATTGTAGATACGTTTTATGCAAATCGTAATTGAGAAGCAATTACAGCTGACACCAATTCGTGATAACTTCATATATAAATTTGAATCTTTCAGATACCTTATATAACACACTATAGACGGAACCACAATATACATTTTAAGATTAGGTGTTGTAATAATAGGGGTTTTGGTTATTAATAAGCTAAAATTAAAGAGTGAAACTTGAAGGGTAAGTATTTTTAGCAGGTACTTAATTTTTCTCGAAAACATATGTTGAATATTTCAAAACAACAATTAATTTGACATCTGTACAAAATGTACAAGATATATAGATGACCTAGCTGCTCTTTATCTTGTAGCTTTTTTATGTGATTGTGTAACGGAATAACTTTTTTTTTTTTTTTTTTCATTTAACACACACAGCCCTAGTAATTTTTATGTGTCAAGTGAATAACATGTTGACTCAGTAGTAGCTTATGTTAATAACAAGGAGTTTTTCTTAATTTAAAAGCTTGCTAAATGTTAAAACATTAATTCTTGTTATAGTAAATTACAATTTCTAACAATGAGCAACTCATTGTATGAATTGTAAATTATACATGTGTTTTAACTACTACTATTTCACCTGAACTTCCGGTATATATATATATATATACATACATATATGTTTCAATGTATATTGCCATATAATGTAATAAGACTGTAGATAGATCTTGGAGTACGCATGATTTCAAACTGTTTCAATGAAAGCACAAAAATATTTAATTATAAAATTAGTTTGTGAGTTCTTTTTACGTCCCTTCTAAATGGAGATGCATTTAGGTTGTTTTTGAATTTGCTAATTTAACTCTTGTGAACGGTAAGGTACTTAAAATGTGTATATATATTTAAAAAAAATACTTGAAAAGTACAAATTTTTACATGTATAGTTTGCATGTAATTTTGCAATTTCTGTCTTGCTAACAGTAACAGTGTGTGTGCACAAAAAATATCTATATTTTTGTGTCTGTATGTATGATTAGTATTTGAAATATGTGTAGGCCGTTTTTTTGTGTGATAAATGCTGTTAGTATTATAGACATATTATATATATATATAAATATAGGTAGAAAGATCGTTGTCTTAACGAGCTAACGTATCTCATGAATGGAGACGCTAATTCTGTTTTTTTTATATACATATAAAAACGAAAAAAAATATTGTGATTTATTTGTCGTAAGAATATTAATAATTGATGATCTCATAAGGTTTCCTATGTGCTAAAAGCTTCTGCTGGGTCAACGCAACAGAAAAGGCAGGACTTGATAGAATAATTAAGCTGGTTCTTGGTTAAACAAGGGAGATGCTATTGGTAGCGTAGTTCATGTACGCTGAATTTGCACAGTTATGAAGTACAAGGACATTTATTTTTACAGAGATCGTAATGTATTATAGATTTTTTAGAATAATAATGTTTTTTCAAGCTATTGTAGTAAAACGTTAAGGATATTCCAATATCTGATAGTGAGTAAAATATTTGTCCTTGTATTATATGCGTGTGCAAATTAAGTGTAAGTGAATTGTATGTGAAGATTGAAGGCTTAAATAGTGATACACTTAATGTTTTTCAGTTATGTTTTAAATATCTTTTAAAAAATAGTGTTCTGGTGTATTTATGTAAGCTACACAATAAGTGTCAACCTCTGGTTTATCCTTTGAAGAAGAAAATACAAATACTTTGTTGAAGAAATACTACATGTAATGCAGATAGGAAAAATGATTAATACTTGAACCAAAAGAAAATTAAAAAAAAAGCCCTTGTATCTACTTTAGACTCGTGACAGATAAACTAAATCATGCAAGGGATTTATGATGTGTGCAGAGCTGCCGCCATAATTTTCTACACGGGGAATTTTATACTGTCAATGTTGCCGTTTTTCATGCCTTTTTGTAATCCTGGAATCTTATCAGTCCCAGGAAATAGTGCAGTGGATAGTAGCAAGTTGGAGTCGCCACGTTAAACACAGATCATTTTGTGGCCAGGAAATAATTGCATGTTTGGAGATATTAAGCTCTCTATATGTGTCAAATGAGAAAAATAAAAAAAAAATAAAAATAAAAAAGGGACCATAAGTGCCCACACATTAAAATCTCTCTTATTATTTTTGAAAAGTCCTGTCTTAGTTATTTTAAATTATTTTCTTACTAGCTGATTACACATTGCTGGTTTCAACGGTAATCAATACGAGGGTTACTCCAAAAGTTCTGCAATACGAGAGAACTATACGTCCTATGATCTAAACGTTTTACATGTATTCAAAGTAATTCCCTGCGGCAGCAATACACTTTATCTCTCCTGCCACTCTTGTCTTGGAATGCTGATTTAAAAACTCCATGACCTTCAATTTCGTCTTCTGTGTGAAAACGACGTCCCCACTAGTGCTTTTTAAGGTTAAAGAAGAGACAGAAGTCAAACACAGCTAAATCACGGGTGATGCAGAAGAGTTTAACATAATGAACCTGGAGATACTCCACTGTTTGTTTTGCAGTGTGCTTGGAGGCATTGTCGTGGTGGAAGAGCAAACCTAGGATTTTCAAGGAATCAGGAACTTGGAGTAAACGGACTGTTGTGTACCAGTTTGCTGTAACCGTCTTCTGTTCTTATAACCTAATAGCTGCGACGAGACATGTGCTTCGGAAGATCACAGCATATATTATATTCTCCATCGCTCGCTTTTCAGCAGTTGGCGTCGGATCGTTTTCATGGATCCATACACGACTTTCCTGACGAGTAGGGCAGTCAGAAAATGGGATATAGGTTTCATCACCTGTCACAATTTTAGAAATCAGCTGGTGTCCACCTTGGTGTAACATATCCAGGGTTTCACGAACAATTTTGACCCTTTCTGCTTTCTGGAAGTCAGACAGTTGATGGGGTACTCACTGAGAAATATCTTTTCCAGTGTGAGATGCTCCTGTAAAATTGTGTGCACTGAAGAGGATCCAATGCCACGTGCCTCCTCTATCATCACACAGGTACCCTTGGATCTTTAAGAGACCGTGCCTTGCACAGCAGCCAATAAATCCGGCGTTGTTGAACACGGAGGTCTTCCTTCACGGGTATCATGTTGCAAAGACCTCCAAACAACACTCCAACCACACTTTTGATCACAAATGTCACTCTTACACAAAACTCACAGATTGGACAATGCAGTTCCATATGTTTTCAGTACTCCAGATCTCTCACCTGTAACGAGAGAAAAAAAAAATCATGCTTTACCTTTTACAGTACTTGTGTATTGCAAAATATATGGAGTGGCCCTCGTATCAAGTGATAAAATTTCGTAAGTTTGATCAAAATAGTTTGGAATTGATGACAGGTTCTTTGAAGATCTTTTAGCTTAAGATCATCAGGTAAAATTCTCTTTGCACATTTTTTACGCGGACGGCACCAAAACGCAACTCGTGTTAAAAAGGGTATCCCATTTTCAATCACACTTCAGTTACGAAAGAATTTTAAAATGATTTCGGGACACTTGTTTCACTGTTGGAATGATACGTACGCCAGTTGTTGAAACATGTACCCGGAGAACTATCCCAGGAATTTTGTGCTTCACGACAGAAATCGAGTAGTAGATTGTTAGACTAGTAAAATTCGTGGAGTTACCTACCGCACTATCAGTGTAAAGAAACTTCGTGCACCATTTTTCTCGAAGGGATTCAATGTTGCTGCAGGATTTCATAATGCTAGAAAGTTGATTATACATAGGGTTGTCACAAATAGTCAAAATGAATTCTTTTTTTCACTGTAAGAAATGCCAAGCTTCTACGGACAGAATACTTCTGTTCATATTTATATAGATAAAGCATCCAGGCGAAATCATTCCTCAGATTTTATCAATATATGGAGGGGAAGCAGGAATCCAAATTATTCCACTCAGATATACAACGAACGAAGCGGACAATGTCATATGCGAGGAGAAGCCGAACGAATTGAGAGAAGCAATTGATCTAAACAAAACAAACTAAAAGCGTCGCGTGTGAGACTGTCAAAGGGTAAGGTACTAAAGGTCGCTACCACTGTTTATTACAAATTTCTTACAAGCAGCCGGTTCGCTAGAACCGATTGTTAAAATATTTCGAGTTCGCAGAACCGTTTGTTATACCCAGACATGGCCCAACCAAGAGTAAAGAAAGAAGCCAAATAGGGTCTGAAGGTCACCTCCAATCAATGCATTGCTGACTCCCTACTTTCTTAACTAGTGAGTACTAGGGTCGATGTGAGTATGTAGAGAACCGGTAGGCTCTGCAGGTCACAAAATACGTTGGTTTCGATGTCGCAAAGTGAGGTGTGTTCGAACGGCAGTCGAAAAACCGATCGACGGTCCCGACAGTGTAGTAGTCGCTTTTCGGGTCACCGTGCCCCACTGGAGAGATATCTTTTGTCTGTCCTCATCTCCTGACTGCTTCGTAATTCTATGTCGCACACTATCCATGTAATCACAAAGATGCAGCAGGACCTTACAAGAAGTGACGAGAACCGGCCCAGTAGCATGGATTGTTTACTTCTGGCGGCGCGTATCTCCGGTGACCGACGGGCTCCTCGGGCAATGTGGTTATAGGGAGAACGGACAGACATGCTTGTTTCCGAATATGGAAACTCGATGTCGCATTTGAATTTGCTCCAGTGCAGAGCTTAAAACGGCCCCACACACTGCTGATCGCTCCTGGCTATTTCTAGCCACGTGTGAGCTGAGCTTGGTTTGGTTTCAGTTGAAACCCATTCTTAGGCTTGGTTGTGATACCCAGCAGCCCGTAGCTAAGAGTGTGTTGTGGGGGAAGCACAGCTCAATTTGTTTCCTGACACACACACACACACACACACATACACACACACACACAAACCAAGCTCACATGACGCATGAGTCGAAATAGCCGGCAGCGTTCAGCAGTGTGTGTCCGTTTTAAATTCTGGCACTGGAGCAAATTCAAATGTGACATCGGGGCTTCCATATTCGGAAACAAGCATGTCTGTCCGTTCTCCCTATATCCACATTGTCCGAGGGGCTCGTCGGTCAATGCAGATACGCGCCGTATAAAGCAAACAATCCGTGCTACTGAGCTGGTTCTCGTCACTTCTTATGAGAATCCAGCTGGATCTCTGTAGCTTCATGGTTTTGTGCGACATAGAATTACGTAGCAGAGTCGGGAAATGAGGATAGATCTATATATCTCCACCGAAATCCTCTCCAGTGGCTCACGGTGACCCGAGAAGTGACTACTACACTGTCGGGACCGTCGATCGGTTTATCGACTCCTGTTCGAACACACTTCTTTGCGAAATCGACACAAAGTATTCGCAGCGCACCGGTTCTCTACATACTCATATCGACTCTGGTACTTACTAGTCAAGAAAGTAGGGAGGTACTGGAGATCAGTGTTGGGTAAGTTACTAGTAAAAATGTAACGCGTTACAAGTTACTTTACTTTATCTTAAAATGTAACGCGTTACTTGCCTCAAAAAAGTAACTGTTACTTTACTTCGAAAGTAACGCGTTACTTTTAGGTCCGAAACTTTGAATATGTGAAAAAAATCTTATTACTTCAGTTTTCCGTACTACTATTACTACTGGTATTATTATTATAACAACACTGTGTATAAATATGAAAGATAGGCGGTTTATATCTGAAAAAAAGTAGTTGACTGCCAACCTCGGTAGTCGTGAAGTCTAGGAGTCAAGGACATTGTTCACGAGCTTCTGAATTTGGGTTGAGGGTCTAGGTTGAGTATTCGGGCTCGAGCAAACATTGTTAAAAATTATAGGGCACTGGCCAAATATCTTCAAAACTGCTCGGGCCGGGTTTAGAATTGTCAACGACTCGAGCAGATCGGGTCACAGCTCATTCACTATCGACCCAAACCAAGAGATGGGCCGAGCCAACAGCTCACCCAACCGAGTCGGCTAGAGCCCTTCGCTCAGTTGAGTCGAACCGAGCAGATGGCTCATCCCAACCAAGTCAGCTCGAGCCGATGGTTCACCCCAAGCGAGCCGGCTCGAGCCATCGGCTCAGTTAAGCCGAGCCGAGGTAAGCTTGTTATGAAAAATATCTCTTGTAGTCACTATCGAAATGAGACGAGATGCGAGCAGTGTCCCCTCTCGTGAGCAACACTACAAGTATTCCATATTACTGCCTAGCTTACATTTGTCATGGCTTTCGCTTTCCAGTGTAATCAGGCCATGATTTCAAAACGACTTAAAACGAGCGAGCCATTTATCAAACTCGACTTGAGAATATTACTTTTGGCTCGACTCGAAATTCGACTTGGATTCGAATCGAGTTTTAGCTTGACTCGTGCCCATCCCTATGCGTTAGAAAAAATGGTTGCTTATTATTATTCTGCTAAACTAATTATATAATAATAACAATGTTGCTATGTAAAATTAAAAATACAGAATATAGAAGAACATTACACTACAACTGACAAAATAAGAACACATGAACTGGGGATGAATGAAAACTTGCCAATAACTCTAAAATCGATACATGCTTTTTAAAGCTAGTTGTTCCAAACTCTATAATTAACGGGACTTTAGGATACGCAAACTGATCTAAAAGAACTCTAATATTACATACCATCAACATTAGAACAATAAAGTAGATATGCTCATCAGAACACAGTTTATTCATATTAACCTCTTACTGTATGTCGTTAATTATGGCACCCTAGTTGTTGATAAATATTTCCCGTCGGGGCACCACTTTACTTTTAAATTCTGTTCACCATCATCTTCAGCTTTTAAGAAAAAGTATTCTTTCAAATGTTCGAATGATAAAATATTTTCGTTCTCCATCTTTATAAAAACACCAATCAAAAGAAAATAGACTATCATTACCATTGCACTCGTAGTTCATTCACTGAATGTATTGATTTGGAGCTGTCAAAATCTAAGACAAAATCTTCCAGGTGCTTGCAATCAGTACACATGATTTCCCTGAGGCTGTCCTCATCTTCCAAAAACAGCAAATTGCACTATATTTTGTTATATAAGTAAACAAATCAAATTGCATCTATGAATGTATTTGTAAGCCTTTCAACATAAAGTTCGTAAGGCGAAACGGGAAAATGCACATAGAGATTTCCCGTTCCGCCTTACATTAAGATGAAAAGTGATAATAGGTTTTACATGCAAATTTCATTGCTAGAGGTCATAAGGCGAAGCGGGAAAAGGCGAATAGTGCAGGAATCGTCGGTCACTGGCATCGTTCATGCTCCGTTGTTCCATTCTGAGAAATTCACTTACAGGAAAGAAACATTTGTTTCCGAAAAAATATACATATATTGTAGTTACTCATCCGAAATGTCGCTACGAGATGTTTTAAATAATAATTAATTGTGGTTTTGAAGTACCCTGATATAGTATAAATATTCATGGAAAAATATTTTTTTTTTTTTGGAGATGGTCGAGCGGCATATGCTTGATCACTTAGAATGGATTGACTCTGTAGTTTTACATTTTTAATTCGTCTTTTTCTCGTTTCTTTTTGTTTCATCCTTCCTTAAATTTTTCATTTCTGGTTCGGAAGGCCAGGCCCACCCATTGGCTACGCGCCTGGATGAAATCACGTAGTATTATTTTTGCGCATTGTTGAATGTTTTACCGATTTTTGTATCTCGTTAGATTTAACACTGTTTGCAGTAGGGTACGTAGGATTTAGTTCTGGGGGTCTACACTCCCCTCAAAATCTTTCAATATTGCAGAAAACAGTATATCAGAAATTTCGATCAATGAAAATAAGCAAAAAATTAAATCAATCATAAAATAATAATAATATTGTCCATAATCTAGTTTCCATTTTTAAATCTCTATTTTTATAATCTGTGTCTTCAGGTCAGAGCGTGATAACTAGAAAATTGAGTTGTAAGGAAAGTGTTTCGCGCTGTAAATCTGAATAAGAATCAGATGTATTATAAATCCAATCCTGTTTGCGTGGATTTCTGAACACAACACGAATTCATCTTAAAATAGATCTATAGTACTTTCTGACAATACAATGTTCTAGGTTTTTCAGAATGTAACTTTGGATTTACAAGAAATGAACACTTCAAATAATTTTATACTTCTTCGATCTGGCAGCCGTAAATGCATGGTTTGGGTACAGACGCAAATGTAAACTAAAGAACCTTCCATCTAAAAATATTCTCAAATTTCATGAATTCAAAATGTATCTGGCTGAGGAGCTTATTTTTCCTGAGAAGGACCAACGTTAGGAAAGCGATCTCGAAAGCCACAGCGAAAAGGAACGCCACTTCCATGTACAGCATCCAGATATCCAAGTGCATGGCATTTTCCCGAACCGCTAAAGATGCAAAACTATCCAAGGTGTAGAAATCCTGGATGTAAGCAATTCTCCAGAGTACGATGTATTTGGTGCAAGGTATTTCTATTTTTAACCTGCACGTAATTGTTCCCTAAGATTTCACACTAAAACGTGAACAAACAAGTCATAAAATGGTTCAGTGTGCAAACATTGTCAATTATAAAGACTACGATATTTTACAACTGAAACTGTATTCATACATTTTTTTTTCAAAATAATGTTCGTTTATAGCAGTGGTGCCCACCCCCCTTATGTCCATGACGCACCCCCCAATTGTCTATCCGTAGGTGTTCTTCCATGGAAAAAAATCGTATTTTCGATTAATTTTTACACCCCCTTAAACATATTTATATAGATTTTTACCCCCCCCCCAAAATATTTCAATGACGCAGTTTCCGTCATAGCCCCCCTCTGTGGGCACCCCTGTTTATAGTACATGATCAAAGTAATATTACAAATGTTAATCACTATGAGTATTGTTAGAAGAAACGGTGGTGCTATTCAGCCGGTTCGGGGAACCGGTTGTTAAAATATTTCGAGTTCGCAGAACCGTTTTTTATGCCGGGATAAACACACATACGCACACACACATCACCAAGCCAAACGGGAAAGAAAGAAGTCAAACAAAGTATGTGACAGAACCATATTTAGAATTTGAAAATTAAACCATACAGATCGTTTGTTCACGATTGTTCTCATAAAATTTTCGTTTGTTCAGGATTTATAAACAATTTATATCAAAAACAAAATGGGCGGTGGCAACTTCACGTAGCAGAACCCATTTTCGGCAATCGAAAATAAACCATGCAAATAAGATTTCAATATATTTTGTATTTCTATTAGCATAGCAAGTGTGTGCATTGCAAATTTCAGCTGGAAGAAAGAGCTTGCGGAATACAAATTTTTCCCAGCCAAAAGCAATTAAAATATTTGAAGAACATTACTTTGTTCTGTACATACGAGAAGATTAATGGAGAACGGGTAAATTTTATTTTAGGTGTCTGTTCTTAGAAATTCTTACAGCTACAAGGTTAAGTATGATCTCTCAGAAGAAGGTATAGACGTTTATTCCTTAATCTCAAATGCTCAGATATCAAGAATGAGAACTGGGATCATACGAGTGAAGTAGTAAAGGTTATTTATATTTGAAACTCATACATACCATTATTAACAATTATCTATCCATTGCAGAATCTCTTTTAAGAACTTTTTAACAACCATCTATCTTGGATAATTCGTTTTCAAGATATTCGAAGTGCAACATAATTTCGTCACATCAGTTGTATGCTATGTAGGTCGCTACATATCTATCTTCTACCTATCCGTCTACTATATCTCTCACGTCAGATACATATAAGGTAGGTGCAGGTAAATACGCCATATTAAGGGTGTTGGATTTTTTATGGAACACAAAGAACAAGACATGTACGTTGCAGAGTAGTCTTTTCCGCGTGTAGAAAAAAACGTGGCATTGATGCGACTCACTTCTATTTTGTACCCAAGGTAAAAGAAAAAAAAGGTTACAAAGTGGCCTATTTACCAACACGTGCAGGTAATTACGCCAAGTGGAGGATACTACTAGAAATCTTGCAACTGCTTACATTGTATTATACAAACTCAAATATTACTATACAACATGGCTGAAGCAAAAAATAGAATAACCAAAGTGCAAGATGAAGATAAGAAGATAAAATGTAAAAACGATCATCTCCAAAGTTGAAATAAAGTTCCAAACTGGAAAGTTTTAGTCTATAAGAAGATAAACGAAGAGTGTCACTGTACTGTGACTTAAAAAACTACACCGATATTACATGGAACATGTGGGACAAATGAAAACATATTTGTTTTCTGCAGTAAGTCCTGCACAAGCCCTAGCGTATTTCGCTGCACCATGCTTGGTATTGATTCAATAGTCATGGAATCGGAAGTACTGAAATTACACTTACAAAACAAAGCTTTCCTAGACGGACACGAAATAAGGCGTACGTTGCTGTAAACAATCGGCAACATTCTGAGTTAGCACGGTACTAATAACGGATTCTTACCTCTATTGAAATAATAACGTACTTCCACGGAACCTTTCCGAAGCTAACAACACAGCACGGCGTGACGGTCTCAGGGCTGTCTCCCGGAGTATTCGTAAAATCGGACTTGTCCAAGACCGTGGGACATATTAGAGGCCCATTCTAGCAGATTTTGTCGGTCGGAAACGCTTCAGTACTGAACACTTGCCGTATTTAGCTGCACTGGCGTATATACCTACAGTTACCTTATATATATATATTGAGAGAGAGAGAGAGAGAGAAAAAACCGGATGTTAAAAAATTAGAATAGCACCACTGAGAAGAAATACAGATGGTGATCAGAAAACTGGAAACACCTGAACGAAATTGCAACTTACCAGATTAATATGGTGTCGGGCCACCTTTCGCCTTCAGAACAGCCTTGATGTGACGTGGTATGGAGGCATAGAGGTCGTGAATGATAGCAAGTGGAATTTCACACCATTCCTTGTGCAGGGCATCGGCCAGTTCTGTGAGAGAGAATGGAGGTGGAAATCGTCGCCGGAGTCGTGTTTCCAAGACGGACCACATATGTTCAATTATGTTGAAATCTGGGGATTGGGCGGGCCAGGGGAGGTGTTGAACTTCATCCCGATGTTTCTCAAACCACGCTGCAACAACGCCAGCTGTGTGAATGGGTGCATTATCATCCTGGAAGATGGCGTCATTGTCCGGGAACAACATCCGGACCATAGGATGCAAGTGGTCTCCTAAAATTGCGACACAATCGTTGGCAGTGATTCGTCCGCTAAGTGTGACCACAGGACCCAATGAAAACCATGATATGGCGGCCCACAGCATCACCGAGCCGCCGCCATGTTTCACAGTTGGGCGGAGGCACTGCTGATCATAAGCTTCTTTGGGCGTTCTCCACACATAAACACGGCCCGTGGTTGGGAATAGGGTGAAGGATGACTCATCCGACCATATCACACGTTTCCAGTCCTCAACGGTACAAGTTGCATGGTCGCGGCACCATTTGCGGCGTGTGAAAGCGTTATGGTCCCTGATGAGCGGTTTGGCCCGAGCAACACGACCCCGTAAGTTCATGTGATGTAATTCGCGGCGGACTATGATTGTCGAAACCGGGTGGGGGAGGTGCTGATTGAGTGCCTCCGTCACTTGCTCCGCAGTGGCACGACGGTTCTGCGTGACAATGCGCTTTAATACCCGCAGTGACCTGTCACTCATGATTTTCTTCTGCCCACTGTTCCGCTTCCCCGATGTGGTTTTCCCGTGTGTTGTGTAGGCCGTCATCACCTTCGAACTGTCCCACGTGACGCACCTAAAACAGTAGCCACTGCCCTCACACTCACTCCACATAACCGCGCACCAACAATTTGCCCTCTTTGAAAATCTGAGAGGTCTCCCATTTTACACTACCTCCGTCTGCTGCAGCCACTGGACACTGCTGCTCCACTGCGCCTGACGTAGCATGGAGACCGACCTAACACACCACAACCAGCGGTCCGGCACTGCGGGCGCCACGACACCACTGCCAACCCATACATCTGACGTGTTGCCAACTACAGGTGTTTCCATTTTTCTTATTACCATCTGTATATGCATGTAGAAGACCAAATTTACATGTCTATCATTAAACAGTTTTCATAATGCTAAAGACCCTATATAAATTCCCATTTCTATTATTTCCCCCCAAATATCCAGTGTAGAGATGGCTCTACAGAAGATTCTACGCATGCACACAACCAGAATACCTTAAAATTCACAAATTATTAATCTTGGGACTCCAAACATACAACCATTAAAAAATGAACCAAAAATTAATTCTCCTTCATGTGGGTGATTTACTCTGGGCGTCAGGAGGTTATAGTGGCGGATAAATCTAACTTTTGTTTCTGTTTGAAACCAGTTTTCATACTTTTATGAAACTTCGGTTTCCATTCAAACGACAGTAACATATTCCGGAACAGTAACATATGCGGAAACGAGAAACCAATGTTAGAAGAGAAACAAGATTATCAAAAAAAAAAAAAAATAGTACGTTATGTGACGTTGGTGTAACTTCATTGGAGAGCTGGAGAGCTGTAGAACTTCATCACACGAATTTATTGTGCGAATAATGGGAAGATGACGGGTACACAGGGGAGTTTCGAGCTTCTAAATTTTGGACCATCAGTTTAACGTAGAAACGCTTTTAGTGTCGGAAACACGAGACAGATATTCTTTAGAAATTGAATAATAATTAACAACACAGCTGGTATCTTCCGTGTTTTGGTTTAGCGTTAGATATAACTGCCTCACTATCTTAATTTATGATTCCACTTTTAATATAATGACTCTTAAACCAGCAAGTCTTTTCCGTTTGCCTAGCTTTCTGTATTTTAAGAATTCATCCTAACACCTAATTGAAAGACGGAGAGAACCTGGTTTCAGATTTTGGTTCAGAGATCTTGATTATCGATTAGTTGTCCCGAGTTCGATTCCCGGTGGGGGCACGGTCGAAAAGGCATCCTGAATGAGATTTTCCTGGATTTTCCTCATTCATACCAGGCAAATGCCAGGGTGGTACCTAGCATATAGGTCCCAGGCCGCTTCCTTCCTTTCCCAATCCTTTCTTCCTTCCCTTTTCCCGGATAGTATGATCGCCGAGGGACGTCATCCCTCACTAAGGGCCCCTCATTCTATTTGTGAATATTTAATATTTGGCATAATTTGAATGCAATTTGTCTTAAAATCCTCATATATATATATATATATATATATGCCGTCCGCATATGACCCCCTCCCCAAATTTAGAGAAATCGGCGCCCTTGTCCCTCACACGTGATGGGCCATAGATGCTGAAAGCCCAGAAATGTAATTCCTAATTCCTTCTTGATTATCGATTAAAATCTGGTGACTCCAAAGGTTGATTAGAGTTTACTTTATTCATTAAGAACTCACAATCACGGTCATATCTCAATGAAAGAAGTTAGTGAGAAACTGTTTCAGATCTTGTTTTAGTGACGCCATTTATTAGGAAGTTTCAGTTCTTGTGACTCTAACGTTGACATAAATAACGAAATAACGTTGAAACAGCGGAGAAGGACTAAAAGTTACCCGAATTAAATAGTTCTTGCGCTCAGTGAGCGTGGGCTCGCGTTCAAACTTCATAGATGTAACTTAATGCTAACGCAGTTGTTCGCAGTTTACCATAATCTTTAGGAGTCGTCCTCAAATACCGACAGTTTCTTTCAGCGTCAATAATGTAATTAATTAATTAGGATGGGAGAATATTAGTGGTAATACCAGATGAATATATACGAGGGCATGTTGAAAGTTTTTAGATACTCTTTGAAAAATCCATTTATTTGCATAACACTTTTTACAATTTCTCAAAGTAGTTCAGAGAAGCATCAATACATTTTTGGATTCTTGAAATAAATGAGTCAAAGATTATTTTCTTTGGAATATTATAAATTTCATTATTAAATGCTGCGATAGCCACTTCACCTTTTTGAATGTGGTGTCTTCAAGGCTTTTTCTTTGAGTTTTGGGAAGAAGGTAAAGTTACACGGAGCTAAATCTGGAGAGTAAGCTGGATTCCATAGAATATGGACTCCAATTTCCAATAGAAACTCCAAAGTTGTCACTGCTATGTGGCCGAGCACTATCGTGATGAGGAAGGAAGTGAGACAGTGGAGACTTTTGTTGGGAAGATCTCCAAGCTTCAAAGGCACTTGGAAATAATAAATAACGTATCACTTTACTGTCATTGTTCATCGTTCATCTAACTATATAGTAGCTACTTAGCCGGTATTAGAAAAATGCCACCATAAGTCTACCCATGCTCCGTGCTCGTTTAACTTTCAAAGATGGAATTTCATTCGACTACCATTTTGTTTCAAGGTCATAATTACAAATTCACGTTTCGTCATCTCTGACGATATTATGAATGTCTTTACTTTATCTCTATGCAAATATTTTAAGTATATAGTGGCATTATTTCACCGGTCAACCTTTTGTTCAGGCGTAGTCACATATCTGACCCAGCCACTTCATTGCTTAGAAAGACCAAGATAATCTTTTATTATGGACCGAACAACAGTTAACCCAATCTCCAAAGTTTACTAAATTTCCTCGTATGTGGTATAGCGATCATCTGTCACAAGTTTTCTTACTTTTGCGATATTTTTATCCTTTTGCAGACCTTTGCAAAATTGGCTAAACTAATATATACTTCAAAAATTTCATAAATTTGTAAATGTCTTGCCTTCCATTGACAATAATTTTGAGGAGTTCGTTTATTATAATTTGCATATCAGTGTCAGTGTGGCCATATAGGAAGCTATCTATATTCACATTAGAAAACTTATACCAGACTGGTTTGAGCATGTTTTATCCATGCACATTGCCATATTTCTTTATTATATTTATGGTGCATTATGTCCTATAGCTACAATGTATATTTAAAACAAATTTGTCTTTCAAAAGTAATTGTGCTCCTTTTAATATTTAATAATTAATAAGGGGTACCAGGGACTTCACGTCACTAACTATGCACTAAAAATTCACTACATCAGTTGAGGGTTAATCTACACTTCTAGCTCTCTAATTTTCAAACAAACAGACCTGCAACCTTGCAGCTATACCCTTCATCACTAGAGAGCATACGCTTTTAAACGTGATATCCCCATGGGCAACTAGCGACATATCGACAAAAACTGGCGGCCCCGCAGCGACGGTCCGCGGTGGCCCCACTTCCGTTTTGCAAATTATACCACCAGCGGTAGAGACGCGAAGGAACGCTAATAAACTACAAAATTATTCCCCCAAAAGACGTTAAATCGCCTATATGCGCCATTTGTTTACATTCAGGTGAGTCTAAAAACACTTTTAAAAAAGGAAAAAGCTACCCCTGGGTGGGCGCGAACCACCAACCTTATGATTGCTAGCCGCGTGTTCTACCAACTTCACCACGGAGCCGATGAAGAAAACATCGCTTATAGAGGGATAAATCGTTGAAGTCATGTCAACTTGACTAATCACAGTGTTCCTTTAAACGTGTATATTCGACAATAACCGTTTGGGATGAGATAAAATTCATTCGCCTTGTAATTTTATAACAAAATGACACGCGTCTATTTACTTTATTTCATAGTTCTCCCATACTCACTTCCTAATGATCGGCGACAGTTGCCATCTAAATTCATACAATTATGAGCACTCATCTCAAAATGTAAAACTTCATTATGTGGGGGCAGGGGTTACTCTTGACCTTCGGAGCTCACTTTAGGGACAATTCGTCAGGAAAAAAATAATAACCGCATGCACATGACTGGCGATAATTCGTGTTGGGCCCTTCGCGATTCTGAGCGACGAATCGAAGGAGCGCGGACCAAAATGAAGTTCTCGCTGCTACGCGGTGGTAATTTCAGCACCTCGACTCTAGATATCTGTTTCGACTCGACGAACCCTGCCACAATCCTTCGACGCGTCGCTGTATCGACGATCGACATTTACCAGTAAGTGGGCCACTAGGCATTGAGGACGTTTACAGCATGGGGATATTTCAGTACATTAACATTATTTGAATTTTAGTGTGTAAAACTTTTGGCATGTTCCTCGACAATTCACATAGAAATAAACTCTAGTAGAGCGGAGTCTGCGCCAAAGAACTTAAATGTGGGACAGGGCAGAAGACATATTTATATATATACCGTGTTTACTCGTGTAATAGTTACCTTTGCATAATAGTCGCACTTTAAGTTTGAAGTAAAATCATTCGCTAAAAAAAAAATTCCCCGTATAAAAGTCCCAGCATACGAAATTTTTTTTCTTTGTGAATGTGACTTGCTTCTAAATTACTTATCTTGCACAAGTCCGAGCAAAAGAATTTTTATACAACTGGATAGTACAAAGTTGGTCTTCAATACCATCTGACACCATGTCAAAAAGCTTCGAAAAGACCATCATATGCAACGCTTTGGACGAAAGTGAAGATAATACTCTGTGGAACAGTTACCCAGATTCGTCAGACGCAGATATGACAGAAAGTGAAACTTCAAATGAGAGTGAATAGTATCTTTCACGTGTATACATAGCTTTGACACTTCTTGTGTATTGTTTTCTTCTTTGTATTATTGCATAGTTGTTATCCATGTGCTTCCAGATTATGAAAATATATCGTCCTTTTGTGCCAATGCCAAGAAGACATTTTTGTCTCCCACGAATTGGTAAGTTACGAGTTTATTTTTTTTTTTTAAGAATTTTTAATATTTTGTCATATGTATGTTATATCCTACTTTTTACGTTGACACAATGCTGTTTGTATCAAACATTTGAAATTGTTTTGATCGTAGCTATAATTGAATAGCGCTGTTGGATTGCGCGTAATAGTCGCAATTAGATTTTTGCATTAAAAAATTGCTACAAAAAGTGCGGCTATTATTGGTGGCGTACTTTATGGGCAACCGACTCTACCGGCGGTAGCCCTGCAACATTAATAAAGTTAATATAACACGTATAAATTAATTTAAAATAATACGTTTACAGTTTATTAACTTTATCATGCTACTAGTCTCTCTATATTTTCGCAAACGTGAATACGTACTAAGGCAGCCGTTAACGCTTAGAACGCAATCCCTCTCGCTTTCGTAAACACTGATGATTTGACAACTCCTGGGACTGCAGTCATCTGCCAGCAGAGAGGAACATGTAACTGCTTGCGCGCTCACGTAGGTTCCTCCGTAACAGTATACTAGCGAGGCACAGGATGGCAACCAAGTAGGTTTCCTCTCTGTGGAGTGGTTTCTGTAGGCGGAGCGAGCAAATGGAAGTTAAAAACAATGACATAGCAGCCATTTTGGATCTATCTGAAAATATCCTGGTATCATTTCGTTGCGCTTTGCGTCAACGCAATGCAAAAATTTGTGCTTTACTTTGCGATTCTTGATATTGTAGTTATAATTACTTATTGTATTATTTGTATTGAGTTGAATCCCCTGATTGTGCATCAACCATTACGAAATGAGGACCGCAGACAGTATTGTTGATTGGAGAATGTGTTAACTTCTATTACTATGGTGAGCATTGTGAGTACTATTTTGCGTGAAAATGAAATGCTACGAAGAAAATTATCAATTTTTATTTTTGTTACAAAGTAAATTGATTATAGAACGTGTTTTGTAATGCTAAAATCAATACACTAATGGATTTAAGACCAAATAACAAACTCACTATAAGTAATTTACATATTTCGTGAAGCAAATTGATGAACGAAAAATATTGTATGGGATAACCGGGCACATTCCGTAACTGTTTGCGTTAACACGACGCAAAATTTGCGATTAATTGGAAATCTCCATTTTTGCATTACGTTGCTATACTCAGAATTTTTGCGAAGACTGATACGGAATGACGACCCACATCATGAAAATTTCGTGAAAAAATACAGAAGGTACTCTACTTTTTATATAAATATTGAAAGACCTTACTCCTACAAAATACGCCTTTCAACCAATTGATATGATTAAAAAAGAAAAAGCAAGCTTGAAGTGGGTACTAACTACTCCCCAAAAGTAGTTATAATTGAAAATGAGTCAGATGTTTTCCCGATCCATAAAATTATGAATTCGGCAAAAATTTCAATGATATTTGACATTTTATTTTTCACCTCTTCCCCCGTATTATCTACCGATGAGGATGAACCTGGGAACCATTCATTTCAGTTACCCAGAAAAGTATGGATTGCACACTAATATCAGTCGTTTTACATTATTTGTACATGCCACTTTTCTCAACTCTCACCTAATGGGATATCTTACTTTCACAGTACTTTTTTTCCAGATGAAAAGTCATATGTCTACTAAGTTTGGTTGAAGTTGTTTCAGACGTTCCGGAGCTATGCTGGAATGTACAATCATACACATATATCCAAAATATTTATAACTGTGCGAGCAACGTCTTCGGTTCTGCCCCTGTAAATTTCCAATCCTCTGACATGCTTGTTCATTCCTAAACTTACGGTTAAAATTCCTGCAACTGTAATATAATAGATTAATGAGCCCAAACTATGAACTCGGCACTATTCTCAGCATGGGCGCCCGCAGGATTTTTTTCCAAGGGGGCAAGACGTTATATATATTTGTTATTTCGGCTGGTCTTGAAGAACGAAGCCTTTTTATATTTGAAAATTGTATTATTGAAAGTCTAGCTTAGATGTCAGTTTTTGAACATTATAATTGCTAGAATGAAACCCAACAACTACAAAAAGAACAACAAAAACTTCATTGTTATCAGCATCAAGTCTGCAAAAGCAACAATAAATAGCGAATTATCTTTTCAATCAACTGACGGATACTATCATTTAAAATACTTTGCCATTGCATTCATCAGGCTGAATATAATCATTAGTAGGGCAACCCAAAAGCATAACAGCAATTTGGTTGGTACTTTGAACATGGTTGTGATTGTCTAGGATCATGAACTTCCTATTTACATGGTTTTGTGGATGGTGAGTTTGTTGTCTGGAACCGCGAACCGATTTTGAAAATTCTCTGTTTATACTCGACTATCCTCTTCACCCTCTGATTATATTTCAAGAAAGTAAATCCCATATTTAATGATAAAATTGAGAAATAAGTTCCGTATGACAAATACTTGCAAACAAATGCATTGCACACGCTTATTTATTGCTATTATACTATTTCCTTTTTGTGTTTAACATTTACATATAATATACTAACGTTTTGTCAACATCCACCTCATCCCAAATCTCTGATGTTATATTTTAAACATAATATAATAATTACTAACGTCCTGAAATGAATGTATAAATGTATGTACAACTGATTTATTTTATTATAATTACTAGCATAAATTAAGAAAAAATAGTAACATGTTCCGTTAGTCAGTCACTTTTTACTATTACTAAAACGCTCTCTGGTATCGGTCATTTTCGATAATTTTTATATATCATCTCCCCTCTCCATGTTGTGGGGCATGGCATCAGAAGTATCATTGTGCATATGAGCGACCCCGAAAACTGAATTCGACACTGATATTGGTCGTTATATATATATATATATATATATATATATATATATATATATATATATATATATATATATATCCTCCCCCTCACAATTTTTGCGGTACTGAATTTGGATTTAAATGGCATCAGAAGTGTCACTGTTCATCTCAGTGACCTCTAAAACTAAAGATTCGACACTAATATCGGTCATTTTCGATCATTTGTAAATGTCTTTCCCTTGTTACATCATCAAAGTGATATGACAAAAAAACATCTCAGGTTTAAACTTCATCTACGTTGAAAATTTGATCGAGATCGGTCAGGTGGTTTAAGAGTGAAGTCACATAGATAGTCACTTTCATTTTTTTTTTTTACATATATCTCTGCCTCCCCCTCCCCTATGTTGCACAGTCAAAGTTAAATGATAAAAATTATCTCAAGCCCGAACATCATCTATGTTCAAAATTTGATCGAGGTCGGTCTAGTGGTTCAAGAGTTATTAAGTTCTATTTATTTTTATTGGTTTCTCCCCTGACCTCCCCTAAATTCTACCATTAAAGTGATATGATAAAAACCACCTCAGGTCCGAACCTCATCTATGTTGATTTTTTTAAAGATCAGTCGGATGGTTTAAGCGTGATGAAGTTACAAAGACATTGACTTTTATTTTTACTTTTTTTTTACTTATATATCTCCCCCTTCCATTCGTTGCACTGTAAAAGTGAAATAAAAAAAAAATCCCAAGCCCGAACCTTATCCATGATGAACGTTTGATCGAGATCGGTCGGGTGTTCAAGAGTTAATAAAGATTCTTTATTTTTATAGATTTCTTCCCTCCCATCCCCCTCTCCTAAGTTCTACAGTTAAAGTGATATGATAAAAAACACCTCATATCTGAACCTCATCTATGTTGAAAATTTGGTTAAGATCGGTTGGGTGGTTCAAGAGTTATTAAGTTTTATTTATTTTTTCTATGTCCTCTGCCTTCCCCTCCTCTAAGTTATACGGTCAAAGTAAATAACTAAAAACATTCCTAGGCCAGAACCGCATCTACGTTGAAAATTTGATCGAGATCGGTCGGGTGGTTCAAGAGATTGAGAGTCACAAACATAGTCACTTTCAATTTTATAATGTAGATTTTATATAAATATTCATGTATGGAGGAATATAGCATTTAATACCAAAAAGTTTGACCCAAACGGAAATCGAACTCATGACCTTACGATTAGAAGTCTCGTACTTTACCGCTAAGCTAACGCCTCTATCGAGCTCCATCTGAAGAAATATACCTGAACTTGCAAAACAATGACATTCTAATCCATTGCAGGTGCTGTTGCTTTTCTCCTTTGTCTTTTTCGTTCTACATGGATACGAGAACTATGTTCACTATCTTTCCTTTTATTTGAAGTGTTCTTTTACATATGGAAATGTAGGTGACAAAATCAGAATGCGCTCACATGTATACGTAGTTTTCAAATACTGTATCATTATGTATTTCAATGAATATTACTCTGTTCTACATTTAATAACATTTCAACATGTCTTATTACACTTAAAAGAAGAAAAACATATCTGCACTTTTTTTTCGATCACGAAGATTGACTTGGGGCTCGAACCTGTCATTTTTGTTTACAGTTTTCGAAGATACCCGAAGTTGGACTTAGGAAATTCGTTGTTCGAAACAATCATAATCAATGCGCTAATTCTTTTTGCGACAGGATGCACATACATTTTGTCTTGTATTATGACATGTCCGATAGGCCTGGTTCTGCATCACTTGAAAATCTACTGCGGAAGTTGGTTTGAAGTACACAGGGGTGTCCACAAGGGAAGGGGCTATGACGCAAACTGCGTCATTGAAATATTGGGGGGGTAAAAATCTATATAAATATGTTTGAATGGGTGTAAAAATTAATCGAAAAGTTTTTTTTCATGAAAGAACACCTACGGATAGACAATTGAGGGGGGTGCGTCATGGACATGAGGGGGGGGCACCACTGAAGTACATGTCTATATTCCATTGGGTTAGTTAGAAATGTAGTGTTCACAATAATGGACAAAAACCCTATATAATTCTTAACTATCACGGAGCGATATGTGATGAATACGGATTAGTTTCTAGCTACATCTAAAACCTTATGCATTTTTTTGCCTCTGTCTATTAAATGCAGTCCGGCTTATCGAGGTTCGGATTAACGGGACGTAACCAAGTGATTAACAACCAATACTCATTAAGTAGGTACAAAGAAGGAGAAGAAATTAAATTTTCTTTTAACGTTCCATGGTTATGCTTTTTAGGCTAAATGAGGTTATTATTATTATTATTATTATTATTATTATTATTATTATTATTATTATTATTATTATTATTATTATTATTATTATTATTATTATTATTATTTGTTGTTGTTGTTGTTGTTGTTGTTTAACGTTCTATGATTATGCACTAGGACTAAAGGAAACAGTTATGATGAGGTGGATTGAAGAAAGTGGGAAAACCTCAACAAAACCTACGCAGTAGTAGTCCCCCCGTTATGCGCGAATGACTCATCCTCACTCTCTTTTATGACCGGGATTTTTGAAATTCGTTCCCTTTTACGGCTAAGATGAGTGCTTTTGTACCTCGATTCTGATTGGCTGAGAGAGGTCACGTGACGTTAGGCCCCGCCCACGCGGGAAATTCAAATTTTCAGGTCACGTGGTATGACGTCATGAGTCACCCTGCGGGGAAATCCCTCACTAATTTGTTCCCTTTTACGGGTAAGATGAGTGTTTATGATTGGTTGACAGAGGTCACGTGATCTTAGACCCTGGGATATTTGAAATTCGTTCCCTTTTATGGGTAACATGAATGCTTTGGTACCACGCTGATGATTGGCTGACGGAGGTCACGTGATCTTAGGCTCTGGGATTTAAAAAAAAATTCGTTCCCTTTTACGGGTAAGATAAGTGCTTTGGTACCTTGATTCTGATTGGATGATAGAGATCACGTGATTTTAGGTCCTAGGATTTTTGAAATTAGGGTGTCCTTTCCGATGTATACTTTGGTATCTCGATTCTGATTGGTTGATAGAGGTCACATGATTTTAGACCCGCCACACAGTGAACAGGTTACATGGGAAAACCCCTCACTTATTTGTTTTATTTTATGTGTAAGATGCGTGTTTTGGTACCTCAATTTTGATTGGTGGATAGAAGTCACATGATCTTACCCCCCCCCCCAGTCCATGAGGGAAATACAGAGCGATATGACGGCGATCCATCCTAGACCGGGATTTTAGAATTTAGTTCCCTTTTTATGGTTATGCGTAAAGTTCCCATGAAGGGTTCAACCTCCTCCTTAAAAAACCCTTTTTGGTATCATGATATTGTACTGAAGTTTACCTTAAATATTATCGTTCTCTTTGACAGATAAGATGATTACCAGCTTTTTTACCTTGATGGAGATCCTGTCCTTGAATTAGAAGCCTATGTCTCTGGAAGTAACAATGGTGAAAGAGAGGTGTCGCTTGTAGATTTCTTATAACACATTGTTGTGAGTTTAAGCGATTTTTTAAACGCTCAGTAAGCGCTTCATTAATGGAAACAGTGTTGCCAGATTTTTTTTTACCTAAACTGCTCCGATTCTTTTCGAAACGGTTCCGCAGAGTACAAGAAATTTTAAACTAAAAAATTTTTCGAACTAAAAAAAATTTCAAAACTAAAAAAATTTTAAACAAAAATTTTCAAACAAAAAATTTTCGAACTAAAAAATTTTGAAACAAAAATTTCAAAAAAAATTCGAACTAAAAAATTTAAACTAAAAACTTTCGAACTAAATTTTCAAATCAAAAAATTTTCGAACTAAAAGGAATTTAAAAAATTTTCGAACCCAAAAAAAATTCGAACTAAAAAAATTAAAAATTTTTCGAAAAATATTTTAAACTAAAAACTTTCGAACTAAATTTTCAAATCAAAATTTTTCAAACTAAAAAATTTCAAAAAATTTCGAACCAATTTTTAAAAACAAGTTTCGAACTAAAGTTGTAAACCACATCTAAAAATTTTCAAATCCAATTTTTTTCGAACTAAATTAAAAACCAAATTTTGGACACTAAAAAAATTCTTTAATTATTTTTCGAACAAAATCATGTAAACCAAATCTTGAATATATTTTCCACCTTAAATTTTCAAGATTACCATGATTTGAAAACAAGTGTTCAGGGTTTCAAGAAATAATAAAACATATTTTTTTTTCAACTTGTTGTATTTTAACGAAAGGTATGTGCTCTTCTCATACAAGTTTATTAACATAATAAATACAGGATCTAGTTTAATGAATATGTTGGACGTGTCATCATCTTCGAATGTTGTAGACGTATCCTGTAAAGAAAAAGAAGAAACGACGGATTACTTTATGAATTTCTTTTTTTCTGAAACAATAAAAACGAGTCAATATTGATAAGAGAGAAATAAAACTTACTCGTAAATGATGGATCTGTTTAGGTTCATCTTCCTCCTCGGGTACGAGATGACAGCATTTTTTTTTTCACTGATGGATGTTTATGAACTCTTCTGGGTACTGCATTTTTCTTGGTGTTGCTGCTTTATGGTCAAGGTTCCTCCTTCGGTACGAGATGACTACATTTCTTCCACTGATGGTGGTGTTGATGGTTTATGAACTCTTGTGGGTACTTCATTTTCTTCTTGGTGTTGCTGCTTTGTGGTTAAGGAAGGGAAAGAAGAAAAGGAAAAAAAGAAATGGCGGCCTTATTGGGTGTTTACAGTTTTTTCTTCTTCATCTTCTTTTTCCAGTTCCATCTTCTGTTTTTTAACATACCCGTACGGAACCGTATCGTAGGAATTGAGTTCTTTAAATCGACGTTTTGTGTATCGGATACTGTACATTTTTTCTTCCTTTCGTGTGACGATGGTATGGTCTTTAGTCCTGCATATCTTATGGGGGATAGTGATGGTGACTTGTCCACGGCATTGATTTGTAATCATTTCTTTTAGCGTATTGAAATTTAATTGTTGTCCTGCATTGTAGTTTAATGTAAATCCTCTAATTTTACATATGTAACTGGTGACGTTGGTATCCGGATTGTATATTTCTAGGCTGTAATTTTTTGGTCCTCCACTGACAAATGTCTTGATGTATGCTCGTGGTCCGTAAGACTCCATCTCATCCGATAAGCATCCCAAGTACGTAGAAGGTTTAATGGTTGGCTCCCCGGGCTTCTCCGTAAATATCACAGAATCCGTGTCGAAATATAAAACACGTTCCTGCAACATTTCCAGGTACTTGTACAGTTCCAGACGTGCCTGACATGTTGTAAATGCACCTAACACGACATTGGTGTTTCGGTTTTGAACAGGCACATGTTCATTGTACTCCCAGAACGCATACAACATCGTATCATTGATGGGTACAATTTGATGGAGTTTAATGTCGGGGGAAGTGAGTTTTTCATAAAATTCTTCCGGCCGATCAATAATTGTGGTCTGGCTAAAGTTTGTACGCTGGCAAAGCTTTCCCCATAATGAGTTCCCACAAAGCTTAGATAAACTTCTTCGTGCAGGATTATTTTCAATTTTGGACGGATCCAATGCAATACCTTCACGCTCCAGGACGGTTTGTATGAATTTTGATTTGTCTTCTTCGGTCACACAGGAACTGGGCCAGCCAGACGCTTCCATTTTTGATTTCAAAAACGTATTGATATATTCCGTGAACAAGCCACCTGTTTTCGTGATGGGATCATATTGTTCAATGTCATAATCCCAAATTTCAAAAATTTCCACTGGTTGATATCCTAATTCTACTGCTTTCTGGATTTCATATGATACCCATGTTCCAGTGAGGCATCGCTCCTGGTCGTTGTGCGTACACGTTGCTGTAGGGTCTGGGTTCATTTCTTCGGCACACGCAGCACACAGTGGAAAGAGTAGTTTCTTGTTACATCGGTAAGGCAGGAGACCATGATAAAGATGGCGACTTGGTAATATCGACATTTTGATTAGACCATTGACTTTATTTATTGGTGGTATATTTTCATCACCCTGTAGATAAATTCGTGGATGGCCTACAGGGTATTTAGCACACTTATTTATGTAAGGATAAAGCGAGACAATATCGTAATATTTTATTACTTCTCCTGCTTTTTCATCGACTTGGTGGTACAATTTCACGCAATTGGTCCTTCCTCCAAAAAAACTATCTCTTGGATTTAATGGTCTGCGGTTCATGTACGGTTGATTCTTCAGATACGTCGCCATTGCAGGATTTTGTTTTAAGAACTGATTAAATTCACACTCCCACATTTCATGTACAATGTACCCCAATTCACGCAGTCTTGCATTTTTTCTTTGCGTTCGTTCATAACGGAATTCCATGGTGTCTTCTGGATTGCTGTAGATGGGCTGATTACGGCCTGTAGTAAAACATACTTTACATCCGTGATAAAAGCAGCCGGCATGCTCGTAGACGTGCTCCTCTAACGTCTCAGGATCTTGGTAGTAGCCATCAACATGGAATCCCGCAATAAACACTTCTTTTTGTCGGGCCGCATGTAAGATTTGTTTTTCTTCGGTTTTTTCAATGTAGGCCAGCCATTGCATTGCAGCGATCGATTGGGTACTTCTCCATCGATAGCCATGTGCCGGTAGAATTCCTATGGTGTTGGGTTTAAGGAAATTCCGGCGGAATACTAAATTGGAAGCACTGGCAATCGTGATCGTCTCCAAGAAGGGATTCACTTTAGTTTCTGTTTCAAATGACGTCATAAACGAAACGCATGCTTGTCGCAGTACATTGACATCTTGAATACAATACTTGAGAATTTCTTTCTGGAAATCAAACGTGTCATTACGATGATCGTTGTACCACTGCATGAACTTGTTCCTGTCTTCGACGGCCATTTCATCTGCACCATAATACTTTGTTTCTGGAAGTGGTCCAATATACGATTGATTCTCCTTGGTGTTGAAGAAATGCGGGAAGTAGCCTTTGGTTGCGGGTAAATTGAACGCTTTTGACAATTTACTTAATGCCATAGGTAGGAAGTTCAACGAGTCAATGAACGTCAGATTATTCAACGTTAAACTCAGTATCTTGGTCCCATTTAATATGACGTCAGGTCTCCATTGGCATTGTTCTACCATGGTCTTTAGGATAAAATGCCCATCGTATCCCTTAGCGTTGTGCGCGACACAGAAAATCCTATTTATATTGGGACGACGTTCCCGCAAGTACTGGAGAAAATCATAAACTGGATCCTCTCCTTGGAAAATATGCTGGCGCTGACCACACGTACTGCAAGACTGCTGGATATTATTGTTTTCAACACATGCATAACATACTTGTTGTGCAACCAATAAATTTGGAATGTGTACATACGTATTATCATCAATATTCGTGTCCTGCATAGATTCTATATCATAGAATATCAACAAGGCTTTCTTTGCGTGCATGAGTGAAGGAACACCTGGTTTCAAGCATTGGCGATCAGGAAGCATAAAACATTGATGGGATCCTGGAACAATCTTCTTACAAACATTGCAAAAGATCTCATTACAATCATGAAGTCGTTCTCCACTTCGTACAAAAGAATATACTCTGTAGCATTTAGTACATTGCTTCACCATTTTGCATACAGGTTCCCCTTGATGATATACAATATTACGATGATTGTTAAAACATTCTTCGCCGTAAAATTGCCGATTGCAGTCGTTGCACAGCACTAGCGTTTGATTCTTGTCGCATAGAGGTCTCTGTAAACATTTGGAGCACGTTACAGGACAATTTTTTACATGTCTGTTACGATGATCATACTTTTTATGGCACGCTTCACAGTAGAACTTGGTTGCAAAACAAGCAGTTAAAGATTGGATGATGTCAAAATGGCCAGCCAAACAAATCAAATTTATGGGAGTGCGATTTTCATCATTGGGCCCCTCGTACATGATGTCACGGCCTGTGAAACTGGTATACACAGTAATTTTATATTCTTTGAGGTATGCCTGGAATTGTCGAATTTCATTTACACTGGCACCATGATCCAAATTGACTCCTGCATTTGAACATAACGCATCGACTTCATCGTCCACAATACATTTCGATTGATTTTTATATTGCTTATGTCGTTTTACATCTACATTCTTGTATTTTTTCAGGCCAATAGCAATAACAAGGGCGTACGCCAAACACCTTGAATCTTGATTTTTTACGCGTACAATCCCTTTTTTGCAACGTAATAATTCTTCATTTTGAAGTACTCCTTGCCGCAAACCACCGCCGTAGCCACGTGGAATATCCACACGATGAAAATGAACGAATGGCTCGTGCAGGAGAAATGCATTGTTACTTTGTAACACTCTTTCGAACGAGGCCCACATCGTTTCCAGTGTCAAGTTTCGTGCTTGGCGAAAACTCACCCAAAATGGTTTATTGGTATTGCGTGGTGATATTACTGATAAACCAACCATCGCCTCATCGTCGACATTGGCTAACAAATGGTCTAGCATTGCTTGGAAACTATTATATACATACTGTATGATATCGGTTCCTACGGGTGGTGCGTTGAATTGAATTTCGAGCATTCTGCCCTCAATGTTAAATCGTCTATAATGACGAGTGATTTCATTGCGAACAGTAAAACCCGATTCGGCCATGGTTAATAAAAGGAGAAAACAAACAAACAGGTACAATTGCGATAAATGTAATGTGGGAAAAAAAGCAATTGAGCAGCGTGAATTTACTACAAAAGAAAAGAAGAAAGAAAAATCTTAATCACCTGATAAACAGGAAATCATAACATTCATGATAAATAATTAACTAAGCAATTCATGTAAAGGTCCTGAGTTTGATTCCTGGCGGGGCGTTCAGTATCTCATTATGAAAGCACGTGTACTAGAAATCAAAGTTTTTTTTAAAAAAATAATTATGTTACTGAAATGAGTGTTTTATTGCTGTCAAACTCGAGACCATTACATCAGCATTTAACTGACCTACCATTCTATAGTGATAAAAAGAATGCATGAATGAATGAATGTTTCATCAGTACTGAGATGTGACAAAGTACGCGTAAGCATTTTTTTTCCACTCACAATGACCTTTAAATGATGCGTTTGCAAGTTGAAGAGATTCATCAAACATTAACGATACACATACGTAATTGTCGAAACAAAATCTGTATACCGTATTTTTTTTATTATTGTGACTAAGCGGTTAGCGTACATGGTTCGGACGTGGAAGGCCCTGGTTCAATCCTCGGTGGGTTTGCTTTTTTCCATGTCGGGGCATGTCAAGCCTTTTCTGTAATTTAATATTCTCACGCGTTATCATACATTCTTTTCAAAACTAAGCTAAATGGTTGACGTGCACACCTCATAATACATAAACGTACATAAATCGTCTATAATGTCGAGTGATTTCATTGCGAACAGTAAAACCCGATTCGGCCATGGTTAAAAATGAAAACAACAAACAGGTACGGTAAAACAAATATGTAATGGGAAAAAAGGAATTGAGCAGCGTGAATTTGAGTTGATTTTTTGATTTTTTAGTTTAGCGTCCCTTTCAGCAGCGAGGCTATATGAGACGTGGACCTACTGATTAACGTGGAATCCGAACCACATGAGCTCCCCGCCGGGAATCGAACCCTGGTCTCCCACGCCAAAGGTACGTATGCTAACCGCTTAGTCCAGGAAATCATAACATTCATGATAAATTCTTAACTAAGCAATTCATGTAAAGGTCCTGAGTTTGATTCCTGGCGGTGACGTTCAGAATCTCATTATGAAAGCACATGTACTAGAAATCAAAGTTTTTTTAAAATAATTATGTTACTGAAATGTGTGTTTTATTGCTGTCAAACTCGAGACCATTACATCAGCATGTAACTGACCTACCATTCTATAGTGATAAAAAAAGAATGCATGAAATGAATGAATGTTTCAACAGTACTGAGATGTTAGAAAGTACGCGTAAGCATTTTTTCTACTCACAACGACCTTTAAATGATGCGTTTGCAAGTTGAAGAGATTCACCAACCATTAACGTTACACATACGTAATTGTCAAAACAAAATCTGTATAGCGTAAATCTTTTAACCAAATATTCATGCACTCTTTTTTATTTAAGCGGTTAGCGTACATGCTTTCTAACGTGGAAGGCTCTGGTTCAATCCTCGGTGGGTTTGCTTTCCCACATCGGATCGCTGTCAACCCTTTTTTTTGAAATTTAATATTCTCATGCGTTATCATACATTCTTTTCAAAACTAAGCTAAATGATTGACGTACACACCTCTGGCCCAGGTTCAATCTCGGATGATTGCTCGAATATCACGTTAAGCTGAAGGGACGGTAATGGTTTCAAAGGGTATCAAACCATATTATTCTCAGGCATAGTTTCTGAAATTTTGTAATGTATTCTTTTCAAAACTAAGCGCACACATCTTTGGCCATGGTTCAATTCCCGACGGGAGTTCACATTCAACATTAAGCTGAAGGGACGCTAAACCATATCATTTATCGTGCTTACTTCTAATGTGTGGGGGTCCTGATTCGTACTCTCACTTTCCCATTCCACTAATTTCTTCATAGTCTAAATATTTCGTACTAAAAGTAAAACAGTGTATGAGTGATCCACCCACAAATATAAAATAAAAATGATTTTCGAATCTTGTGTGAAAAATAAAATCTCACTGAACTTACCTCAAATTCAATGAACAAAAAGTCGGTGCAGTAAAGCTTCTTAAATAAAGACACTTTTCAAGAACAGACCTTCTCACACGATAGTTGAGAGCGATGTAAGATTTGAAAAATGAAATTTAGATTTTTATTTAGGTCGTTGTGAAAACGACGTCACCGTCAACCAATCAGAAACGAGGAAATTTATAAAATGACATCACAACGAACCAATCAAAACGCTCGCTGCTTTTGTCATGAATCACGAACCAAAACGATGTGTAACAATCGATCGTGACGTCATTCACGTTTCTCAATAGTTACAACATCTAGTATCGCAATTCCGATGCCAATTCCCTTCTGCCAGGATCATGTCACTACTTGTCGTAACTGTGACGACATTTCATTTTCCTCATATTCCATACGAGAATGTCAATGTTTGCTTTTTTTCCATGAATCATGCTGACACGTTCGTAGTAAAACAAAAAGTAATGCGATCCGCTGACGTTTGCATTTTCAATCATATGTGTTTCTATGTCGTCACACAAAGAAGTCTATCAGCATTTTATTTTAATCCACGAACGGAAGCGTTACACTGTCAGATTTATTTTCTTAAAGTATAACTGTATCCTTTTCAAGGACCATGGTTCGAAACCCACCAAGCATGATTAAATCCGAATTCATTCATAGCTAAGCGGTTAGCATACACATCTTTGGTTTGAAAGACCTGAGTTCGATTCCTGGAGAAACATTTCTTAGGATTTTTCTAAAACTTGGTTTAAATTTCTAGTTCGAAAATTTTAAAAGTTTAGTTCGATAAAAAGTTTGATTTGAAAATTTTTAGATGTGATTTACATCTTTAGTTCGAAACTTTTGTTTTTAAAAATGTTTTAGTTCGACAAAATTTTGTTTCAATTTTTTAGTTCGAAATTTTTTTGGGTTCGAAAATTTTTTGTTTGAAACTTTTTTGTTTCAAAATTTTTAGTTCGAAAATTTTTTGTTTGAAAATTTTTGTTTAAAATTTTTTAGTTCGAAAAAATTTTAGTTTAAAATTTCTTGCACTCTGCGGAACCGTTTCGAAAAGAATCGGAGCAGTTTAGGTAAGAAAAATCTGGCAACACTGTTTCCATTAATGAAGCGCTTACTGAGCAATAAATCGCTGAAACTCACAACAATGTGTTATAAGAAATCTACAAGCGACACCTCTCTTTCACCATTGTTACTTCCAGAGACATAGGCTACTAATTCAAGGACAGGATCTCCATCAAGGTAAGAAAGCTGGTAATCATCTTATCTGCCAAAGAGAACGATAATATTTAATGTAAACTTCAGTACAATATCATGATACCATAAAAGGGTTATTTAAGGATGGGGTTGAACCCTCCACGGGAACTTTAAGGTACCAAAAAGGGGAACTAAATTCTAAAATCCAGGATCACCGACATATCGCTCTGTATTTCCCTCATGGACTGGGGGGGGCTAAGATCATGTGACTTCTATCCACCAATCAAAATTGAGGTACCAAAACATTCATCTTACCTGTAAAAGGAAACAAATGAGTGAGGGGTATTCCCATGTAATCTGTTCACCGTGTGGCGGGTCTAAATCATGTGACCTCTATCAACCAATCAGAATCGAGATACCAAAGTATACATCAGAAAGGACACCCTAATTTCAAAAATCCTAGGATCTAAAATCACGTGATCTCTATCATCCAATCAGAATCAAGGTACCAAAGCACTTATCTTACCCGTAAAAGGAAACGAATTAGTGATGGATTTCCCCGCAAGGGTAAAACATGACGTCATACCATGTGACCTGTTCACCGTGTAGCGGGTCTAAGATCATGTAACCTCTATCAGCCAATCAGTATCGTAGTACCAAAGTACTCATCAAAGAGGATACCCAAATTTCAAAATCCCAGGGTCTAAGATCATGTGACCGCTATCAACCAATCAAATTCAAGGTACCAAACCACTCATCTTACCCATAAAAGGGAACAAATTTTAAAAAATCCCTGAGCCTAAGATCACGTGACCTCTGTCAGCCAATCAGCATCGTGGTACCAAACCATTCATCTTACCCGTAAAAGGGAACGAATTTCAAATATCGCAGGGTCTAAGATCATGTGACAGCTGTCAACCAATCAGAATCACACATCTTACCCGTAAAAGGGAACAAATTTCAAAAATCCCGGTCATAAAAGAGAATGAGGGATTTCCCCACAGGGTGACTCATGACGTCATACCACGTGACCTGAAAATTTGAATTTCCCGCGTGGGCGGGGCCTAACGTCACGTGACCTCTCTCAGCCAATCAGAATCGAGAAATTTTTGCTGACTCGGCTAGCCATACGCGGGCCCCTACTACTACTTACGCATACAGGGTTTGTCCAGTTGTCCACTATAAAGTTCACTTGGCGAGAGCTGGAATCGAACCCATGACCTTACATACTAGAGCCACCATGCTCTATAATAGATGGATGTTTATTCAATGTGAATAAATATTAAATTAATTCTTTGTTCTCTCACAATCGAACCTAATACCACGTGCACTAAAGGCAGATGCACTTGCCACTAGTCGCGGAAGGTCAAGGAGAAAACAAATATTTTTGTAACATTTTTCGCACTTTTAAAACTACCAATACAAAATATAAAAATAGAACGAGTTCGAACCAGATGCAACTAGCTATGATTCTATATGTTAGTTTTTTCAGTCCTTTGTATTTGCTAAGTTGGATTGCTTGTAATAATCTAATATTTTCTATTTAGTAGAGAAATAATAATATGCTTGGTCTTCACAACACTGCTTGTCCAGTTTGCTTCTTGAAGTTTATAGTTCCTTTTCAGCATCAAAGTTATCCAAGATGTGGATCTCCATTTTGAATTATAATCCGACCCACCGTAATGTGTTCAACGCCCTTCCACCAGGAACCGAAAACGGGATGACGTGCACAAAACGCGCGCGCTAGTCACTGGACCAGCGGGGAGAACTAACACAATCTCATAACGATAGAAAAATGTTTGGGTAATAAATTAATACTATTGAGTTGTAATTATCAGATGCTGATCTAGAAAGTAAAAACGGGGGGGGGGGGGGCAACCAGAACCCAGACTATGATAGATATATCACGAGTTTACTATAAACTTTTATATATATCCGCCACTGGTGATTATGTTATTTATGATTGTTTGACGAGGTTTCAAGTTCTATAACTACTTTCTCCAAGGAATCGTTATTGATATTCTCCATTAACTACATAATTTGCAAGGAGAGGCGTGACGTAGATTGCGTATAGATTATAGTAGATCATTGATTTCCAGCCATGATAACGTTTGTTGAACTCGTTGAAGAGTGAAAAAAGGCGAAGGAACTATTAGAACACATGCTTTCAAGCAGTTGAGGCAATTGGACGTTAAAAGTGAGGGGCAAGACATGATCTGAATATTTATACATCAAAGTTAGTTTTTCTGGTTACTTGCAACGCTTGGTTTGACGAAAGGTTGTATAACTAATAGGATACTATCTTTTTCAGTTAAGATACCGTATGTCAGCGTTTCCCAACCGGTGTGCCGTGAATGGGCCGCTGGTGTGCCGCGAGGAAATCGAAACAAATTATTAATTCTATAGCAATCAAATCGCAAGTCAAAGGAAAAACGTATATTTGTATTTCACATTATTATGAACCTCTACTTACAACTTTAAGTTTCATACTGTGTTACTTTTCTGTACATTTTTAATGTTGAAAAAAGTATTTGTTATCATTGTTACGACTATTATTGCTTCTTTATTGCTGCAGACTATTTCGTAACTTGAAATTTTAAAATATCATTCAATCCTTTCGACAAAGCGAACATGCATACAAATTACCTACATTTGTGTTTTAAAAGTAAAAGAGGTTTGTTTGTTCGTTCGTTATTTAGTGATCTTTCTTCTTAGTGAAAGGTTGGATACAGTTTTCGAAAAAGAAAGCTTAGTTTTAAAAACCTGAGTCCAATATTTCATTGCAATTGTTTTCTATTTTTAAATTAGAATTAAAAATAAGCATAATGATTTACCACGGGGAAGAATCAGTGATTGAGCTTTCTTCTCTGTGAGAAGGAGATCAGTAATCACAGAAAAAAAATACCACGGTATTATATATATATATTTACAAATAATAATAACTATGAGTGTGCCGCGAGAATTCAAGTTACACCTATAGTGTGCCGCAAGTTGGAAAAGGTTGGGAAACGCTGCCGTATATCATATTTCATATTTTATTCAGTACATTGACAAGAGAAACGCAGGGGGTTACTAGCCCTTTGTACTCTTAAAGTACGGGCTTGTAAGAAGAAATTTGATTCCGTGCTCATGAACATCGTAAAATTCTGTCTGGAAAATTATTTAATAACAAATTATTATATTTATTAGTGATCAGATTATTTAATAACAAATTCGCAATACAAATAAATAGAAACGATAATATTAATCATAGTAATGAATAATGAGACTTGTTTTGTAGAAGTTATTATTGAAACTGGGGATTAATAAACAACTTACATTTTTAATTCTACTCATGGCATTAAATGTATGTTATTACTCTCAGAAAATGAAGGATAGTAAATACTACAAGCATATGCTACGACGTTTAAAGAAATACGCAATTGCAATATTGTTTTGAATTGCAATTAAAACGCAATTCCTCTAGCTTTCTTAACTACATGGGAAGACAAATAACCAATACGCACTCACGCAACGGCAAATACAAAAGCTACATTCCCAAATGAAACTGTATATATTAAGGAGTCATGTCAAAAAAGCGATGGGGCAATTGCCCCATCTTGACCTCCTAATCGCCGCCCATGCTTTCAATGATAATTTCAAGGGAGTCCGGGGAATGCCCCCGAGGGTTATTTCTGCGATCGGATTCAACGTAGGTTACCAGTATTTTATCAGTAGTAGTTCTATCCTCTGTTTATTTAAAGTGCCCTCTGAAGAAAACTTTCGGGAATCATCACTGATTTAAGTAACAGAGGACAACTTTTGAACATAATGTGGTAGCTTATATGTTCAATGGGCGCCGATTCTGGACGCGAGAAGATCTGCCGCCTCAAATTAACTTGGTTCCCTCTAGTATCTGAATATCTTTGTTTTTAAATGTGACAATGAAACACACATTACAGAGATGCAGCACTGATGTTGTCAGTGGATTCAAATGTAAAATTCAAAGTTTAGAATAAAATTTGTATATTCAGTGGATTCTTTCGTAATATATTTTTTGTATACCTTCTGGCAACACGACAGCGCTAACGTCATTACTTAATATGGCAGCCGTCACCAACTGGGAAGTGTTGGTGGGAGGTTTCGAAGAATTGAGACACTTAACGAACATTATTAAGATGTAAATGTGTGATGTGATTTGTGAGAATGTATACATTTGTTATGTAGTAAACAAGAAATAGATTATAGTATCAGGATGCGGAGCAATCAGTAGGCAAATATTTATTTTTAAAGAAATGGAAGGACTTCAGTTGTCTGAAGCAGAACAGCGGTATTTCGGTGATTTGTTCATTTGTTGTGATCCTGAAAACGCTGGGAAAATTCCATTTTATAAGGCTTCAGAACTTCTACGTTCTGCTAATATTCCTCTTGACGTTTTGAAACAGGTAAGGTAAAAATTGCCCATGCGCGGTTCTAGTTACGGTGGGAGGCGTGCTTGAGAAAACGTTATGGATCTTACTGTACGTGAATTAAAAATTATTTAAAAAGCCAAAACCTACTAGATTTTGACTAACGGGAATTTCTTTCAGATTGTTTCATTAATAAAATAGTACAGTTCATATAATGAGAAAGTTAAGTGCTGTGCAACTTTTGTGACTTGCGTGTGTTTTTTTTCTCGTTCTGACCCGTAAACTTTTCCGGGTAGAGATAGAAACTAAGGTATTTATTCCGTTAACCTTCGGCTTTCCAACGTGATAATGACTTACGAAGAGCTTGGGTTACTTTAATCAGTAGGTTCACGTCTCATATAGCCTCGCTGCTGAAAGGGACGCTAAACTAAAATCAACTCAACTGCTGTATCACCTGACTACGAAAACAGAAAAGAGGGAGGGGAAAAATATTTGAATTCTCCCGCAAAATTCTAGGTTGTGACTCTGGCACACTTGGTGGTTATTGTTGTTCGAAATACAGTGTGGACGTATGACAAAAATTAATGCATAAGACATGAACCAACTTGTGCTAGGTGGCCACTAAAAGCACGAATGTTATCTAACCGAGTCAAGGCAGGAGCGCAGCAGGGTGACCCAAGCGGTACTGACGGCTGCGTCCGTAGGGGGCAGGCGCGTCAGTGGCGATGGTATACGCTTAAACGAGGATAGTAGGAGAGTACTTTATATGTTAAAATTGCGTGGCTTATGTGTTGCACAGATTTGGGTGAGATACTAAATGTCATCCAAAAAGTACTAGAAATCCTGAATTAGATTAGGTTTGGTTAGATGATTTTTAGTTTCAATTCGTTTCTACACATAACAAATTGTTCGCCCGTTTACTAGGCCATGTCTTTTACACAATTTTAACAACTGACACTCCTTATTTGTGTACAACTCGATAACACTCAAACACGATAATAATAATAATAAATTTTATTGTCGAATCAGTTACATAGCTATAGACAGCGTCAAATTATAACTTACTACAATAATGTACAGCAATAGTGATTGTTCATTATCTACAATAAGTACTAAAGTTCACCACAATAACATATCTTAAATATTATTACCTTACAAAAATTAAATATTATCGTATTCAAAAAACTCATCTATTGAATAAAATGGTGTTTTTACTAACCAAGATTATAATCTATTTTTGAAGCTACCCATAGGTAGTTGTCAGGTCTATAGGTATTTTGTTATACAACCTCACACTCATTGCTTCATAACTATTTTGTTAATCTCAAATATGGTACGTTGATACGTTTATTATTTCTAGTGTTGTATGAGTGTATGCCATGCCTATAGTGTATTTCTGACGTTTTGCCCTTTATGTACATCAACACATTGTATATATATAAATTGATTACCGTCATTATTTTTAATCTTATGAATAATGGTTTACAACGACACGTATTCTTTGCATTCGTCATTATTCTCACAACTTTTTTTTTTTTTTTTTTTTTTTTTTTTGTAACAACAGAACGTCATTTACATGGCTACCATTTCCTTATAACAGTATACCATATAATAAGATACTTTGAAAAAACGCAAAATATGGGGATTCTACACAGTTTTGTGGTACCTGATTCCTCAATTTTTTTTTTTTTATCAAATATATAACTCTTGAAAGTCTTCCTGCAATATATTGAATATGAGAGTCCCATGATAATTTTTTATCAGTAACAATGCCCAAAAATTTTACACTGTCCAAATTGTTCTCGGTTGCCATACCTCTTAAACTGAAGTTTAAATGTTTCGTTTTACCTTCATTAAAGAAAAAACCGTTCGACTTAAACCACGATCAAGCTTCAGATAATGGTGGTTCTTTCGGTGATTTCTTCTAATTTTTCCAAGTCGTGGCTAACACTGAGAAATGTTATCTGCATATAAAATTGAGTGACTAGTTACACAATTTGGTAAATCATTAACCATTATAGTAAAAAGCAAAGGCCCAAGTACTGAGCCTTGCGGTACACCATATACAACCTGTGCAACTTGTGACTTTTCCCTTCCCACACATACCACTTGTCTACGATCCTTAAGGTAAGTCCTGACTAAATTTAGACCAGTATTTCCTACACCATAATACGTCAGTTTATTTAATAATAGATTATGGTCAACACAATCGAAAGCCTTGCTCAAGTCACAGAATGTGGCCCTTGCCCTGGACTCAAAAACTGTAAAACCTTGCTTACTGATGAGTCTATAGCATCAACCATAGACCTTCCGGCCCGAAATCCAAACTGTGAATCACTAATTATATTAAGTTGTTCCAAATGATCACATAACTGTATTTTTATATTGTATTTGATAATTTTTGAAAAGGGCGAAACAGGGCGATAGCTAGCTGTACAATGTTTGTCTTCCTTTTTATAAATTGGAACCAGGGTTGATATGTTTAAAACGAGGGCTGTTGTTTTATTCAGTTTGTTTTAAACATTTTAAACAAATTGTTTTAAACGTGTTTTTTTCTTTTTTTTTTCGATGCTGGTTGGACATGTTTAAAACAACTAAAATATCAGATTGAAGAAGCTAATTTAATTTTCTAACAAACAACCCATCTTCCGCAGGATTTGTGCATGGAGTAAATTACAAGCAGAGTTATATTCTTATTATAACAGCAATTACTGAACGAAATTTTGCATATCAGTGTGCGTATAACTAAACCAACAGAAATTCAAGTGAAGTATTTGAACATTTCTTAATTTCCAAGAATAACGGAGGTTAAACACACTATACACTATTCCAAGGTCCAAATTTACAAATTCAAAAACTTAGGTATTTTTTGATCACTATCATTTCCATAATAATGACAGTTCTCACGTCATAAGCTAGAAGAAATGCTCTGATAAATACAATACAACTCATAGAAAAGAGCAGTGACTAGCCTACAAGGAGCAAATGACATTTTAACTAAACAGTTTTCAAGAAACATCTCTGTCTCCAACATGGGTAGCTAATAATGATTAGTGTCTACGGCATAACAACACAATTAACTCTATAGACACCCGCCAGGGATTTTAACAAAATGGTAGACTCTCACGTTCGGGGCTCCGGTGACCCCCCTAATTATCACAGTCATGAGTTATACACCATTGGAAAGCTTATAGACCACAAATTCCAACGAGGTAACATTCGTGAAGTTCCCGCCCTATTCGTAGAAAAAGAACAAACCTAAAAAATCATTAAAAATATGAAAATATTGAGTTTGCGGCCACCCTGCGCTGACAAAATGATGCTAATGTGTAGGCCACATACTTGTGACAATAATATAAGAAATGGTAGCCAATGCGTAATGAATTCGTTTTATGTAGGAAATATTTAAAAAAAAATATGCGCAGAAATACTTTCATTGAATTAGACATTCTCTTCCCTCCCCCACTATAGTACCATGTCCATATGCAAATCATTTTTGCTGCACACATCATGTATACGAACAAGAATAATGCTTCTAGACCACTTCAGTGTAATATATCTTGTTATATGGGACCGTCCCGACAGGGTTGGCTGGTTTAAACCAAGGTGGTTTAAACCAAGGTTTAAACCAGCTGGTTTTTTCAAAAAAACCAACTGGTTTAAACCAAAAAACAAAAAAAAAATGTTCGTAAAAGTGTGTGTTGCTAAAATCTTGATGAACACACATTTGTGGGTTATCACGTTTCACTCCCGTATATTATTCATATTATATTCAGACCTAAATTCCCCATTCATTACTCAAAATGATTATACATACAAAAGCAACTTTTTTGTTATAAGTTTATAAATGTTTATTTTGTGATTTTTTGTAGTTGTTATTGTCGTTATGTAATTGCAATCGAAGAAAAATTCTAAATATTGTTTCGTTTCAATGTTTACTATTGATAAAATACATCGAAAAAGCCGTACTTTTTGTGTGTGTGGGGGGGTCATACAGACCCCACGAGAGGCATTTAGTGAAATAAGTATCTTTGGTATCTATTTATGTATAAATGAGTCTGAGCCAAAGTGGACCCAAATAATTCGTATCTTTATTCACTTTTCTTATTGATATGCAGATTAAGTCGGTGTATTTCTTTAATTTGGACCAATAAAAGTCGTTGTTAACTAACTTGAACTAAATTAGTTCTTCTGTACTCCGTAGTACTTTGAAATTGTTCATATGTAATTCTGTGTAATGGTTTCACTTGTGCAACTGTTTATCTTTTTGTCCTTCTGAAATGACTCTTGACAGTTATATTAAGAAGCATGTAAAGATCAGTACAACGTATTTTTTATCAGGTTTCCTTCTTCAGTGAGTCGGCAGACGTATCGCATTTGTGGCCAATTAGTCCTGGTTCCGAGTTCAAATGGAGGACAATTTCTCTCGGATGTAACTCGAGAAGCGGTTTTTATTTCGCTTTAAGTTTATGTGACCCTTTCCAGCATAACCCGGTTGTTGCATAATAACATCAAGGCGAAACAAACTTCCTTCTGTCCATATATGATATGAATATATAGAGCAAATTATTTAAACCAAATAAACCTGGTTTAAACCAAAAAAACCTGGTTTAAACCAAAAAAACCGGTTTATTTGGTTTTTTTAATAAAAACCATGGTTTTTGCCAACCCTGCGTCCCGAGAATAAATGTAAATTAACCAAATTTGACCCCCTCTTCCTCTATAAACAAGTACACATACAGGTTACTATCATGTAGGGGACTACTTCATTGCTTCACATAACCAATTTTTATGGATGGACCACAAAAGGGGCAGGAATACCCGCCAAACCTGATGAAAAAAAAAAAAAAACCTCCCTCTCTCGGCCGTACATACGTACCCCCTATATGCATAAAATGCAACTGACGGAAAGCTTTATCCCTCAAAAATACTTTGGTACCAAATCATCTTTCTAGCTTAATTAAGGGTTGAGCTATTGATGTTTGTTGTAAAAATAAATGTAATTTACGTCAAAAAACTTAAATTCCAAAAATTGGCTAACTTTGCCCCCTCCCTGCTCCCCCATATAAAGCACGAAGTGCAAATACACGATATTACCATGTAGTAACCTACTTCATTGCTTCACGTAACAATTTTTATGAATTATCCCCCAAGAGGGGGAATGGTCCCCAAAAAACTTTTGAAAAAACAAAACAAAAAAACACGATATTTACCTCCTCCCACATACATAAAATGCACACCAGCAAAGCTGCATCTTTCAGGAATAAATTGCTACCAAAACCATCTTCCAGGCTTAATTTGAGGTTTAAGACTGAGCCATTGAGGTTTAAAGCCCTGACACAGCAGTTGCGTCAATGCAGACGACCAGTAGAACGTAACACAAAGAAACTGAACTACATATTCTGTGAACGGAGATCGGGGAAAATCCCGATTTCTTTCTCCGGAATTGAACATTTGGGCGGATCGAGATTAGGGAAGTTCCCGAAATTTCATCTAGCGGTTGAATATAGATGGCAAGCAGTACCTAAAAGTGTAAAAATGTAATATATATGCCTATTTAGATTATTGTTTTAAACAAAATAAACATTTTAAACATTTTTTTTTTTGTTTAAAAGTACTAAAAAACATTTTTTTTCAACCCTGATTGGAACAACCCTAGACAGCTTTAGTACGTCATGGAAAGTACCATCATTTATACATCTATTTATGCAATATGTAAGTGGACTTACAATGCAATCAATTACTTTTTGAATCAGAGTTGTTGATGAAATAAATATCAATACTATCCGAAGACTTTATTCTTTTAACAATATCTAAAACCTCTGCGGTTGTTACCCCGGTAAAAGCTAAATTATTTTGTACCCATTTATTAGAATGCGGTTCAGTTATGTCAGAGACCCTTACATTTGTATTTTTACGTATTTCTTCAACCGATTGAATAAAGAATGTGTAAAGTTCATCAGGGTATACTATCCCTATTACCAACTTTAGCTATCTCGTTAATTAAGTTCCAAGCCTCTTTACATTTATTGGGTGCTGCCTCAATTTTTGCTACATTATATATATATTTTTTTGATTTAACGGTAATTTATAATCCTTTTTTGCTTTCAAGTACTTTTCTTTGTTGTTTTCACTTTTATCCTATCTGTATAATGCCAGTAATGATATGTGACAGTCTTAACATTTATGCACTGTTTCCACACAACCTTTCCCATAGATCATAACAAGTATACTTCTCCGCTAAATAGTCCCTTCCGCCTCCACATATAGTGCCGCTTACACCATCAAAATGAACTAACAGGTATTTTCTTAACGTCAGCTGTTCCCCTCACCTGATTTCACTCACTCTTTCTCACAAACCAAAATAAATTCTCAATTCATCTGGTAAATTTTCTAAAATTGGTTTGGCGATACAGCAGTTAACCCTTACTTTAAGTTAGGTTAGATTTGCTGTCGTTCACTTACTTAAGCATTGTTTTGGTGCTGCGTGCATTATGGGAATTTATTGCAAGACTTGATATTTTGTTATATAGATATAATCTGACATATAGAGCATTTTAATGTAATTATCTATGAATTTACCCGGCGATGTTTTAGAACACAGGACCCCCATCCCATTCATCTGTAATAAAAACCGAAAACAATGTACTCTGCGGGGCTCTAACCCATTTTCACTCGCTACTACTTGCTTGACAATACAATGTGAGTTCACATTGTACAGAAAGGAACCAACCTAGCTACCAATCTATATAGGGGGACTCGTTTTCTAGAACCTTAACGACTTACCCTGATTGTTAAGGTCATTGTACTCATTCATGCTTGTATGATTGACGTACAAGCCTTCGGCGCGGGTTCGACTCCCGGTTGGAGCTTATATATTTCGGATAATGTTTGGCTAATCTTCCGCAGATGACTGCTCCGGATTACATGCATATGAGTCTGTTTACAACGTTGCATATATGTCACCAAAAATTGCTTCTCTTTCACATCGTTTACTCACAACTGCTAAGTTAAAACATTTATTTTAATGCTTTCTTTGCTCTTTATTAGATATTTATTCATCTGTATTGTATTACTGCGCTAAATTATTATCTTCCAACTGTTAGATGTTGCAAACTACACACTATTCACAAATAACGATAGTAATGAATCCTTCTTACATTTCTAACAACCAATAAAAACAGCATCCTACTACAGTCCTATAAATAAACTTTTAGAGAGGGCGGATTCCCCAGGTATCTAATGCATGTCCTGGGATATACAAATATTACAAAACATATTCGAAAATACATTTTTTCCTGTTCTAGGTTGCCACACAAGCGAATATGAGATATGAACTTCTCGTAGCAGGAAATGCATTCTTACTGCCTTAGAGAATGTTTCTTAAAAGAGGAATTACTTTAATTTGTGCAGAAGGTCTTTAGGAGGGCACGTGTACACATACCGTATAAAAACTGCAGTGCATGAAACACGCATTAGCTTAAAACACAAACTAACCTGTACTAGGTGGCCACTAAAAGGGACGAATGCTATCTAACCGAAACAGGGTGTGGGCGCAGCAGGAGAAGCGGGAGCGAAGGGTTGCGTTCGTAGGGAGCAGGCGTGTCAGCGATTGCGGGTTTCCGCATAAAGGAGGTAGTGAAAAGTATTTATATAGTGTAAAACAGATACATTGTACTTGTACATATCCTTCATATAACACTTTGCTTCATTATGTGTTTCTTACAGAGTACTGCGTGGTAAAGAGCACGCTCTCCCATTTCGTATTTCTACCTTATTATACACTCTGTAAAGAAAAAATAGCGACACCTCAATTTTCAAAGTAACTTACACAGAAAACCATAGTTGCAGCCCGTTAGAAGAGGAATAGAAGGAAATGAAGAGTGGGATAGTTCATTTGCGTTATCTGTGACACCTGTGGTGTACGACATCGCTTGTCAATTGTTTGTGTATCAGTAGTATTTTCGATACATGGCACTGAGTGCGTCTCGTAAATTATTGTAGTGAGAAATTCTGCATTGCATTTGTGATGTGTGGGCTGAGGTAAATAGCATTTTATGATTGTTCTTTGCTTTCTCATTGTTTGAACAGTGTCAAGTGGCAAAATTGTTGTTGTGCAGTGATGTTTGTGTGTGATATTGTTGCTACATGTGGACCGTAAACAAATAAGATGGGTAAGAAATGTGAGTTGTTGCCATGTGAACAAGACATAATTCTTGCTTTGCGCAGCTAAGGCAAATCTCTAAGGGAATAGATGGAATACTGAAAATCCATCATTCTACGGCAGGAAGAGTAATTTATAAGCGGAAACAGCATAACAAATCGTCCCTTCGTCAACAGTGTGAAAGAAAAAAGAAAGCATCACCCAGAGCAGATTGCTAAATGAAATCAATAGCAGATTTAAGGAGTGATTTCCCCAAAAATCGCTTATGTAGTTTGACATGATCTTGGAACTGCAGTTACTCGTACAACTGTATTGTCTTGACTGTATGAAGAGGATATTACAAAGAAGAAACCGTGTAGAAGGTCGAAACTGACAAAACACAGAGGACTTCAACATGTAGTTTTGTGAGTCGATATTCAACTTGGACTTTTGACAACTTAAAGCATGTCGTTTTCTTCGTTGAAAAGAAGTTTAGAATAGTGGGAAACGATGGTGGTGTGAAGTTGTGGATACGAACAAGCAAGGAACTTGACAAGGATTTAGTTTAAGAGATGCAAATATTCAGTTACTGAGTGATAATATGGGCTTGGTTCACCGTTAAAGGCATCAGACCAACGGATATATATGAAGGATCGTTTGATGCACGAAAATATCTTCAAATTCTGGTAGTTAAAGTTCTTAAAATAGCTAAAGACGACTTTTCTGAAGAAAATTTGGACTACTTCCTTTTCCAGGACGATAATACTTCATGTTACCGAGCGAAAATCGTTAATACGTGGTTCAAGAATATGACTATTTAGAGACTCCTGTGGCCTACAAACTCACCTGACATGAATCCAGTTTACAATTTGTGGATCAATATGAGCAGAAGATTCAATAGACAACTATCTCAAACAGAATGGAATTCAAAGAACAGATAATCCGGGTGTTATTCCGTGAAATCGAGGTTGCATTTGCAATAGCCTTGTTACCAAAGGGCTCCGATGATTCGCTGCACTGCAGAAAGCCCATGGTGCACATACAAAATACTAGTTTGGTGTATCGTACTTCCCGATGTTTGCACACAATATGTCTTACCCTAAAGAAATTCCATTTCTTGTTTTCTGCTATTGTTGTTGATCTTTTTCAGTTTTATGTATTACTCTTCCTACAAACGATTTTGCTCAAAACACACATAGCTACTTATATATGCATATAAATTCACTAAATTCATGTCAAAAGCCTGAAACTCTGGCGCAAGTATTAAGAATGAACTGCTCATTAAGAATATGTATTGTAATATTATCAGGAATTCATGTAAAAGATCATATTGATTAGAGTATGTTGAGAAAACCATATCCGAGCAAGTGTTTTTTTCTTTACAGAGTGTACATGTAAGAGGTAAGATCCCGATATGCTGTGATTACTTCTACAATCCTATTGTAGAAACAAATAACGTATTTCTTACGTGGATTTCGCAAATTTATGCCCTCATAAAATCTGATAGTACCCATAGTTCCCGCCATTTTACGACTCTACATTTCTGTATTTCCCTCAATTATTGAGCATAGCTACACACACATATACTAGATTAATTAATATGAACATGTGTTTGAAACTCTGCCATATTACGCTCAATTACCTATTTATCTAACATCGCATCAATACGCAAACTCATATAGTCCAGAATTTAACTTCGTTTTTCTGCCTAATTACTCGTCCTACACAAATTACATTTATTACTTTTTTAAGAGTCCAACCAACAAACCAATCGTTTTGTAACAAGCTGATGCTTTGTATTCTTGCAAAGATCCATTTCTTCAGAAGTGGAATCGGTTAGACATCATGGCAGTCTCTGCTGTAATTATATTTGCAATGATTATTTGAAGTTCTTATAAGTTTAGAAGCATGCCAACTCAGTCTCTTAGCATAGTTCTAAATTCATTAAAACTTCAAATATAACCCTCACCGCTTGTCTAGTGACTAGCGCTTACGCCTTTGGTGCACATGGTTCCGGGTTCGTTTCCCGGTGGAATAGTACAGAAAAAATGATTTCACAGTCATTCATTTGGGATAGGTGTAGATGTGAGCCAGAATGTATTACTTAGCAAGTTGCTTGTTTTTTGTTACTGTTACATTATACCAGCGTTTCCCAACCGGTGTGCCGCGGCACACTGGTATGCCGTGAATGGGCCGCTGGTGTGCCGCGGGGAAATCGAAAGAAAATTATTCATTCTATGGAAATCAAATTGCAAGGCATAAGGGAAAATGTATATTTGAATTTCACATTACTATGAACCTCTACTATGAATCTACAATTTTAAGTTTCATACCGTGTTACTCTTGTGTACAATTTTAATGTTGAAAAAAGTGTTTGTTATCATTGTTGTGACTATTGTTGCAGACTATTTCGTAACTTGAAATTTTAAAATATCATTCAATACTTTCGATAAAGCAAACATGCATACAAATTACCTACATTTGTGTTTTAAAAGTAAAAGAAATTTGTTTGTCCATTCGTTATTTAGTGATCTATCTTCTTAGTGAAAGGTTGGATACAGTTTTCGAAAAAGAAAGCGTAGTTTTGCAAACCTGAGTCCAATATTTCATCGATTTTTTTTATTTTTAAATTAGAATGAAAAATAACCATAATGATTAACCACGGGGGGGGGGGGGGCAGTGATCGAACTTTTCTCTTTGTAAGAAAGATCATTAATCACAGAAAAAAATACCACGGTATTTTATATTTACAAATAATAATATCTATGAGTGTGCCCCGAGAATTCAAGTTACAACCGTAGTGTGCCGCAAGTTGATAAAGGTTGGGAAACGCTGCATTATACTGTTCCTTCGATGCAGCTAATCATTATGGGTGTAAATGCAGCATACTAACATATTCGTAAAGACTACCGTGCAAAATAAAATAAAAACTATGCTAGGTTCCCACCAGAAAGCACGAATTGCATATTGTTGGAAATTTTACAAAAAGGAAAAAAAAAACATTAAATAAAATACGTATCTTACCTCAGTTTTCGCAAGCGTGGTTTCCGTTCGTCGTCTTGGATTTAAAAAAATAAATTACAGGTAGTGCTCCCCTTGATCTTCCTATCTTCTGGAAGATTCGACGTGATTTTCACACTGTCTGTCAGTCCTGTGCACAGCCTGGAGTCCAATATTCATTCGACATACACGTCCCAACTTCCTGCAGCACTAACTTCCAGTAGCTATAAAAATCACACCGAAGCACGTAATTATACTCACTTCACTTACTATTAAACTCACTTATATGTTAGACAGGTACACGATCTGTGTTGACCGCACTCGACGATAGTTGCATACTTCCTACAGAACAACAACTTACAGCACTCAGGCTAAACACGAACTGTAACTGTGTGTGTCGGTGCATATTCGTAGTCTCTCGCTCGCTACTACAACTACACTTACGTATTGTCACTAGAGGGCGTAAGGTAATACACATCACTCGCTCTGACGTCACCAAACGAAAACTTGATAAACAACTGCACATAAAAAGGTCTGCATGTGCAACACATATAACCAAGTTAGCGCAGGGACGCAACGTGTAGACCTGCGTAGGTGTGTCCGCAAGGAGCAAACGCGTCGGCGACAATGGGTACGCGCGTAAACGAGGATGTTGTAAAAGAGTAATGTTGTATTTAAAGGCCCACTTTGAACAACAAGAGAACGATGGAATATCCAAAACCATTTCACACACTAGGTTTTCTCTGGGAATTTTTTTAGTTCTTGGGCACTTCTGGCCCACATCTGCGGAATAAAACCCGTTCACTCTTATTTATCATCCGTCTACTTTAGCCTCAAGATCATATCCAGGGTACGTTAAACTTAAAAAAATATATGGTACAAAAACTGGATAAGAACAGGACTCCCGGCTGTCCTATATTTTGGGAATTTATGTGTATTTGCCCTAATATAGGTTCTATATCTTAGTCTTGTCCTATACTTTTCAGTGATTGTATTATTAAAAATACAAGCCAAGGGCAGTTCCAATGATGCTTTGAATTGCTACATATTAGTAATATGCTAAATGTGTCTTAGCCTTTTTTCTGAGGGATTTGTCACTAATCTTCACTATTTTTTAATTTGCTTTTTCCTATCCTCCCATGTCCACGCTTTTTCTTTTATTCTTTCTTTGTTTGCTATGTGCTTATTCTTCCCCAGTGAAGCTTAGCTGAGGAACCTTGCCATGCTCCAGTTTCTTATAACGCAAGGTGTGTTGGTATTCACCAGGTTTCCAATATTGCTGTACACAATATGCGGGGTTCTCACGCGTCCTGGAAAACCTGGAAATAAAAGTGTGCCGTAGAAACACCCTGGAAAAGTCATAGAAAGCAGAAAATGGTGAAAAACTGGTTGCTTTCGAATTATCTCTCTGTGGTCAGCACTGACAGAATATTTCTTTAATTTCCTTTCCAAGCAAAATAAATTTCATTACAGTCAGAACGCTACAAGAGAATCCGTCAGAACTTGAGATTTCCTGTTACATTTGCATACTTACATTTTCTTATGAGTGTAGGCACTTTGATAAATTCCTTGTGATTATGCAAAAACAGGAATCATCTACATTGTGCCTGATGAATTCAAAGAATAATGGTAAGAGTTGTGGTATTTGATCTGTACAATGAGAAACTTCTGATCTTTTAAATATAAAAGTGAAAGAAGAAAAAAATCTACTGCCAGATAACAAAATTGATGTCGGTGATGAAGGCACACGGTTGGCATCGAAAGAAGTCGATAAGGTGCAACAACAGTTATTGACATTAAATGCAAAGAAATTCTTCATAAAAGTAACAAGTTACCTTCAACAAAGGCTGCCGCTAAATAACCGAATTTTGAAACTTAGCCAGATTTTGCACCCTGCTGTTAGAGATCCAAAGGAAGAGCAAGAAAGATGTTGTTATCTTAGAAACGATTAGCGTGTTGTGTGCCTTAGGTGTTGACCAGTCAGGAAATTGACAAAGCCAGACGAGTAGCGAATTTATATGAGTAATCAGAGCATACGCGATGACTTTTTTGTTGATTGTAGTGCTGTATTGGGACAAAGTAATGCTGCTCGAAAATAATACAAGGAAACCAAGGTATCCTACAATTACTAAACTTGTGAAAGCAGTGTTAATACTTTCACACAGCTAGGCACAGGCCGGTAGCCAGCCCAAAAATGTAGGGGACCCGGTAGAAGTTTGGGGGGAAGGGGCGATCCAACCATATTATATTTCTTTTGTAAGCCTACCGTGAAAATTTTAGGGGGGGACAGTGGCCCCCCTAGACCCTCCCTGGATACGGGCCTGGGTAGGCATCTGTTGAATGTGATTTCTCGACAAATAAGAACATGATGCCATCGAAGAGACAAGGACTGAATGAAGAAACCAACAATGGGCTACAAATGATTAAAGACAGTGGGTAAAAATGTAAATGAAGTTAATATCACTAAAGAAATGTTAATGTACTACAAAGAAGCACATAAGAAATATTGTGAAGATATGGACAGAGATAAACAGAACTTATAACAGCAAGAAAGTGATAAGCATAAGAACACAGCAGAAAAGACAAAAGTGAGTGCCAAAAAAGGAGTGGAGGAAAACATGTGTGTTGAAGTTCATGAAGTTGAAAATGTAATTTCAGAGGGGAAACATTCGGCTTCAGAAAACAATAAAGCATCGGCTCATGGATGACATATCAGGTGCACAAGCCCTGATTGAGGCTGGAACCAAATGGCTTTAGAATGCCACAACAAAGGTGTCGCAAAAGTAACACGTGTACTAGTTTATTATTGTACCTTTAAAATGCAAAAGTAAAAATGTATAATAGTGGTGGATCGAGGGAAAGGCAACTTGGACCACAAGAATTTTTCACTTAATCAGTAAATCAAGTCTTTTACTTCAATCGATTTTTTTTTAACAATACAGCAGGTCTGCTAAGTTTAAAAAGTAAAAAGCTATATATACTCTTATTCTGTATTAATCTAAATCTTGTTACCAGTTGTCTATTGAGGTGAAGGGTAACCTTTTCTTACAATACATTTATTTTTTTTGTCTGTGCTTCAGATATTCCATTGTATAAACCAAACTGTCCTATATTTTTTCAATGTCCTGCTGGGAGGCCTGTACGAACCATCATATTTTGTATTCGTGACAATCATACACCTGCTTCAACGGTGAACGTTTTCTCCTTTCAGGCGGCATTTAATTTCTGGCTGGATAGTTCTTAATAGAAGTATGGAAATTAAAATCTTGTAGGATGCAGGTAAAAGACATGGATAGTAATCAGAATATCAGTTTAACTCTCCCATTTTCTTGGAAAGAAAACCTGGAGTAAATCCAAAAATATTGGTTTTTGGACCAAACAAACAGAAAAAATCTTTTAATCATGTGGGACAAGTCAGTAGTCAAAAACTGTTGAATGAACTTTCATTTCGAGTATTGACTACGTCTGCAAGGTGGTCGCAGATGTTCGCTCCACCAAAACGTCTAAATATTGTCCATCGTCAAGCGCTTCTAATTCTATTTTCTTCAATTTCTTGAGAACAATCACGTGCTTCGAAATTACACGTGACAAAATGCTAGTCTATATAGTGGAAGAACTTAGGTCATTGATTTGGTAATTCGTATGATCTATTATTGTATTTTAATTGTTTCTCTTACTATAATTCATCCTATCTGTTGTTCACGTGTGGTAAATATTGTGTGAGTAGATTGACTAATTAAATAAATATATATTCTTAAAATTATTATATAGTACATCCACGCTAATGATTGTTCTTTGCTAGAAATCTCGTAACATATACCCTTCATAGGTATAGCAGCGTTTCTGGAGAGTCAAGGAAACGATATTTGGTAGGAAAAATCGGGGAGCCTTTAAATAGTTTGGGAAATTTACCAAATATATGTCTTACGAATAAAGAAATGTTCTTAAATTAATAGATAAATTGAGATGAGTTGGCATCAGGATTTGCCCAGGTGGGCCCAGCCCGAAAAAACTAGTTTTTTTTTTTTTTTTTTCGTGTTGGACCCACCTTAAAACCCATCTGAGTTTTTGAGCTTTTTGTTAGTATATTATTGGTACAACTAAGATGATCACATTGCAAGTGATTGTTATCAGATTTTGGACTTTCTTTGGGCGAATTAGATGCTTTCACATTAAGGTATACAACAACATTCCTAAGACCTTCATAAAGTTCTGAATGCACTGAATAAATAATAATAATAAAAACCAAACAAACCTTAGCTTGAGAAAATTATAGAACAAATTAATGTATGGATATTATGCTTACACTCTATTTGAAGTAAAATGTGCAATTTTATGTTTTAGAAAATACTTTCCGTGAATAGTAAGCACGCGGATTCGGCGGCACCGAGAAACGTTATCCCTCATTCTTTTGAAGGGTTTAAGGCCATAGGTGCCGGTACCACCAGTAAATATATAGTGCATTAGTAAAGCTATTAGTATTATCTTTTATTACTTTTGATGGTAACACAAGTATTCTTCAGTAAAATTTGACTTTCCAACAACAACAGTTGAATTCAGTTATTTGTTGCTACTCTTCAAATAAACATTCTGTAGAATCAGCACCAGTAATAGCGTAAAAATTCTTGTAAAATTTAAGAAGCGTAATGCTCGGAGTTCCCAAAATACTTAATGCTTACTATTTCAAGTGCTGAATTCAAACTTCCGTACTAATTGAAGTTACGATGTACAGTAAAGAAAGCTGCACTTTTGAAAGAAAAACACAAAAAACATTGGAAGTGAACACCTCAAGAATAAAATTTATTTTATTCTAGAAGATATTTAATTTCATTTAAGACACTTTGAAACACTTACTTTATAAAATATGAATTAATCTTTGTTAATTGTATTAAATTATTTTTGTAGGAAGAAACGTCTTGCAACAAGTGCTCGGAAAATTCCCGTAATTAAACGTACGAAGTATCGGAAGTGAACTTCAATAATAAAACAATTTATTTTACGCTGGAAAATATTTGTTGCATAAGACATTTTGAAACATTTATTTTATTAAACATGAATTATATCTTTGTTTTAAATTAATATATTTGGTGTTCATATTTGGCAAACGTCACTGAAGCTCCTGGGATGTTTCGATTTACATTTGTTCGTTCGCCTGCCTGTACCACACCATTTTCAGTCTTTTAAGTTTAAATTTTCAGGGTATAAGCAAAAGACACTGTAAATCTCCTGTATAGATTTTGGCAACATACCAACGTAAAATTTCAAAATGGCGCCATTTTTTTTTTTTCCAAAATAGCGGATATCCACGCTACAAAGCGCAATTTTCGGTCTTTTAAGTTGAAATTTTGAGGGTAAAATTCGAGATATTCTAAATTTGCTGTATAGATTTTATCGGAGATCCAATGTAAAATCTCAAATGGCGGCCTTTTTTTTCAAAACAGCAGTAAATAGAAAATTGTTACAAGTTGTGACAACACTTTTACCTCAGAGACATTGAAATATTTCGAAAAGCCCAATTAAACCCGAAAAAACCCATATAGACCCAGATGGGTTGAGCTCTTTCAAAAAACCCGTGTTTTTTTTTAAAACCCTAGTTGTCATGTAACTCAGTTAGTAGATTGTCCAATTTTCAATCCAGCGGTTCATGTTCAGTCCCTGGTGGGTGTAGGAGTTGTTCTAGGCTGTAAGTCCGGTGGTCGGTTCAGCCTCGGAAAACTGCTACTAAAAACAACCGTTGGACCAAATTGGTCAATAAATAAACTAAATAAATAAATAAAAAACAAGGTGATAACGTTACTACAGAGGCTCAGGCTCAGGTACGGCTACTGCACTAAGAAATATTTTAGATAAACTAGAGCAGACTCAATGCAATCACATATTCAAACTGCGAAAGAAATTTGTGTGTGTATCAGTTTCATAAAGAAACGAGCTCGTTTCTTGGAATTTAACATTGACATTTAAGTAGTGAAAAAAAGGAGGAGAGAGGGAGAGGAAAAAAAAGAAGTATCGTTTGAATTGTTTTTTGTTATTTTCGTGAGTACTTTATATCAGTTGAGTTGCTAATATGTAACTGAATATTCAGTTGAAATTCCGTGTAGTCAGTATATGTGGATTATGGTTATTGTCGTAGTCCCTGAAGCAGGTGAAATTTAAAAGAAAAAAGAAACCGAAACAAGAATATTGAAATATATGAACATTTGTAGAAAGATTTATGTATTTCTTACTTGGTAAGTAAACATTAAATTGTAATGTTTAAAACAAGCTGAAAAAAATAGTACATAAAGGCGAGGTATGGTCAGCTATAAGGGAGGGAGACCGGTAAAAACGAGTCTTTGAAATTGTATATTGAAGTCAAGGTAATTAAAAGTAGGATACCTGTGGAAACCGTGTATAGGCAGAAGGTGAGCCCATTCTTAACATTTTAAGTAACTTTCTTGACATAGGTAATCAACGTATAACAAAATAATTTATCTATCTATATATTTAAAAATGAAAGTTACTTTGTTTGTGACAGTAATACTGGAACTACCCGACGGATCCGATCAAATTTTCAGCATAGAGGATGTTCGGGCCTGGGATGGTTTTTATCATTTCACTTTGACGGTGCAGCTTAGGGGAGGGGGAATATATATATATATATATATATATATATATATAAATGATCGAAAATGACTGATATTAGTGTCGAATCCATAGTTTTCGGGGTTGCTGAGATGAATAGTGACATTTCCGATGCCGTTTAAATCCAAATTCAGCCTCACAACTTGGGGGAATGGGAAGATTTATAAAAATGATCAAAAATGAGCGGTATTAGTGCCGAATCCATAGTTTTCGGGGTCGCTGAGATGAACAGTGGCATTTCCGATGCCGTTTAAATCCAAATTCAGCCCCACAACTTGGGGGAGTGGGAAGATTTATAAAAATGATCAAAAATGATCGATATTAGTGCCGAATCCATAGTTTTCGGGGTCGCTGAGATGAACGGTGACATTTCCGATGCCGTTTAAATCCAAAATCAGCCCCACAACTTGGGGGAGTGGGAAGATTTATAAAAATGATCAAAAATGACCGATATTAGTGCCGAATCCATAGTTTTCGGGGTCGCTAAAATGAACAGTGACATTTCCGATGCCGTTTAAATCCAAATTCAGCTCACAATAGTAATATTTAATTTTTAAGACAAAAAATATCGTCTGTTATAAAGCGTTTCAGTAATAGTAAATAGGGACTGACTAACGGAACTCACTAATTTTTCTTATTTTAACCCAGCGGAGCGGGTAATTGACGCTAGTAGTAATATAAGATGAAGCTCAAACTTCCGAAAGATCATGATAAAAGTGTTTAGCAGTGGACTTTGTCCTTCAGTTGCATCTAATTAGGCTTACTATTCTGCTATTTGTACAGATGGTATAAGTAGTACATATAGGATTTTTTTTCTCTCTTTTTTTTGGTAGATATTAGAGTTCAGTGGTGTCGGTCATGGAACACATTTTGGACGAAGACAGTTTTATGCAGCATTGAAGCTGGTGGCTGCGTTTCAAGCAGGACTTCCTCTGTGCCCAGAATTAGTGCACGCGGCCATAGAAATCCCATTACCCAGGTTTACGTGGACTACTGAACTAGGTAAGCTTTTTTTTTTTTTTTTTTAATTTAATATTTTAGGAATCTAAAAATGTATTTCGTATTAGTTCAGGAGATTTTTTTAAAATAATAATGAACATAATAGAGGTTGATACAATTGAAATGTTTACATCTGGTAGGAAATCCCTTTCTGTAAGTCAACCAATGGATGCAGTGAAGCCGACGTCACTGATGTGGGTACTCAACAGAACCTCTTCGACCAACCTATCGTCCAGATAGAGTTCTATCAAAGTACACAACCTGACATCTCGATGGTAGTGAAGTGGGGCTCCGTCTTGTTGCACGTAAAAAAAGGGTCATCACCATACAGGTTTTGGATAGCAGGCAAAATCCTTGTCTGAAGCATATCAAGATACGCCTTATCAATTACGGTACCCTGAAAGAAGAAACCAATCACACCACGTACTGATAGACTATGCCACACATTAACCCCCCGGTAGATTCACTACCCTGTCCACATGAGCGTGAGAACTTTCAGCCAGTGGATACAGTACAGTCTAGTAGACACAATTGTGGTGGTTCACAGTACTGTTAAGTTTCAAGTGCGCCTCGTCATTCTACACACACTTCCCTGTAAATTCCGCATCCTCGCCAACCATGTGCTAAAATCATTCACAGCACTCGATCCTTCAATCTGGGTCGTCCTCATTCATCTCGTGTAACAGTCTTGATATGTACACTTTCCACTTTGCCCTCTTCAGAATGCGTTTTACACTTGACCGGATCACCCCGCTTTCGCGCATTCCCTGGTTCAGTGATTTTTGCGATGATCTGTGAAATGTTGTAACCCCGCAGCACTGGACGCCGGACTTGTAGCTGTTCGTGGTCGACCGGAACTTTCCTTGTGCATATCTTCCTAACCGTTCCTCCGGCTTCAAATTTATTGCGAATGCTGGGGGTGCGGTGGCTCAGTAGTAGAACGTTCACCTCCAATGCTTGGAGTCCCTGGTTCGATCCCAGCTCGCGCCGTGTGGACTTTGTGGTGAACAAACACCGTGCTCGTGGGTTTTCTCGAGGTTCTCCCATTTCCCCCCACTTTCATCATTCCACCATTTCTCTCATCTCTCATCATCACCGTCTCCTTTAGCCTAACCGGCATAACCGTGGGACGTAAAACTTAAAGATTTCATTTCATTTCATTTATTGCGAATGACTATAATTGTTCGACGTGTTGGTGACAGTAACTATTCCAAATTATCTCTGAAAATTCGGTTGTATCTCGTGAATATTCTCGTACTTTCAGTACAACCTTGCGTTCAACAAGCGATAAGCGAATCTCAGCCATTGTTGCTACTCGATTGTCTTCTGCTGTACTGGCTAATGTGACTCGTTTCACCACCAACTACCCGCGTATGCACGTCATAAAATACCACACCTGCCCACTACGATAAATTTAATACTTTACATTATACTACGCATTAGATTAGTGAGTTTAAGTGTTTTGCTCAGAAGTTATCTAATTACAAACAGTGAAAACATTTTTTTGGATCCCTCTGTTTATGCACAAAGGTATTGATGAATATATACAGTATCGCTCAAAAGTTTTCGAACACCTCGAATTTTTGTAAGTATCTACTGTGATCCTACTATTTTGACACGACAACTTTACCGCCTTGTATGAAAGGTACTCCTGCCTATAGCATTCAAATTTGACGACAGTTGAATCGAAGTCTGAGAGGTACTGCAGATGATATCTCAAATGGTAATTCTTAAAATTGAAACCAAAAAGCACAATTTGCTATAGATGTTGCATAGTATAAACAAAAGTGTGGAAGGTGAGGCCAGGACACTAGTTTTCTTTGGAAAGTGTACACATAGAGGGTCAATGTATTGATAAAAATTTAAAAGAGAAAGTAGCTTTCCAAATTTTGCAGTTTGCTTACAATGGTTTCGATGCTCCATTGTTGCTTGTTAAAATAGTAACGACGAGTATTACATACACGCTTCCACTGAGCGAAAATTGAGCAGAGGGATGTATATTGACAGTCGTAAACGTTTTTCAAAGAATGGCGCTTTTTAGCGTACTTTCTCTTTCAAAATTTTTTTCACTGCATTGACACTCTATGTCTACATTTTCCAAACAAAACTAATATCTTGCCTCACCTTACACACATGTGTTTATACTATGCAATATATATATCAAATTGTCTGTTTGGTTTCAATTTTAAGAATTATAAATTGACAGACCATCTACAGTACCTCTCAAACCTCAATTCAACTGCTGTCAAATTCTATGCTTAAGGCAGGAGTGTATCTGATGCAAGGCGATTAAGTTCTCGTGCCAAAATAATAGGATCACAGTAAATGCTTACAAAATTCGGAGTGTTCGAAAACTTTTGAGCGGTAGTATATATATATATATATATATATATATATATATATATATATATATATATATATATATATATAATTAATTAATTATCAAGTGTATGGAGCACATTATAATGCCTCAAATTATTCACGTAGTAACGTCTCTCATCTATGTTTCGTCTAATGTTTCTAGTGAAACATTCGGGTCACATATTCTCAGAAGCACACAATGACCGAAGTATTTTTGCAACACGATTTTTAAATTGCTTTTGTGTCTCAACAGTCGTAATTATGAATATTGTGTATATTTTATCGATATTTATGAGCACGTATCTTTTCTACTAATTATAGATTGCCCTTATTTTACTGTTACAATATATATGTATAGCCCTACTGTTAATCCACTGGAAATATTTTTTAAAGTTAATAGTAAGTTTAGTTAATTCACTACATATATATTGTATTATAGAGTAAAATAAGCGCAGTCTTTAACTATTGATAACGATAGGTGGCCATAAGCATCGATAAAATTACACATTCACAATTATCACTGTTGAGACACAAAGACAATGTGCAGATCGTGTTGTTACAAGGATTTAAGCCCTCCTGAGAATGAGTGATTCGAGTGTTTCACTCCAAGTATTGGAGAGGAATGATTGATGAGAAACATTATTAGATGAGGGATTTATTTATTTGACTGTGTCCTCATTAAACTTTCTTTTTTTTTCTTCTTTTCTTCTTACCTGTATCTTCACAATGCTGGCAGCAGCTAGCGAAAAGTTCGACTGTGATTTTTTTTTTTTAAAGTACTATGTAACAAGTAAAACAGCAAGGCACTTTTTGTTTCTTTTGAGTCTATTCATACCAAAAAAGGCTTACATTTCTTGATAAAGGTAATGTACACTGGTACGAAAATAGTAAGATGGTGGATTGGAAACCCAGTAGTTATTTCCGAGGGACTGCTTGAAAACTCGTAGCCGAACACAGAAGGAGTGCACGTAGAATGATGAAATTTTACAGTTATTCTACGTACTCCCTCCGAAGTTTAATGTATTTCCTTCCACGGTGTTCCAATTTTTGCAGAACAATTAGAAAACAATCTGAAGACAGTTCTGTAGCACTAATCACCTTCTTACCAGATCCAAAATGATATCCTTTTAAGTTGTTTGACTTCGGGGAATAAATAATAGTCTGATTGAACTAGATTTGGGGAATGAGGAGGATGATGTAGACATTGAAACCCTAGATTATGCAATGTCATTCTGTTTACAGTGCTTGTTGGAAAAGGGCATTGTCCTGATGGAACAGAATTTCTGTTTTCAATTTTTCGAGGTGTTGCACTTCCAATTCGTCTTTCAGTTTTGTGAGTATTGCAGAGTAACTACACTCTGCATTAAATATCTTGACTCTTGGGCAGGTAGTCTTGAGTACGACTCTATCCTTATTCCAGAAGAATGGAATGTTGCGAACATTATCCCAGTCACTTCTCTCGAACTTCTTCGGGCGAGGGAAACGTGAGTTCTTCCACTCCATTGACTTATTTCGTTTCAGGATCGTAGTGGTACAATCATATTTCGTCCATAGTTACTATTCAGTCGGCATTGCGGTCAAAATGGGTGATGACTTCGCTTGATGTCCTCACTTTTTCACACTTTTGATCTGCTGATAAATATTTGAGAACCAATTTTGTCGAGAGCTTGCGCATGCCCAATTCATTGTGAATTATGCCACCACCGCGTTCCCGAGAAATGTCCATCTGCTTCACGTTTAGCTGAGATTGTGCGATTTTCGAGAATAATGTCATTTATTTCATTCACAATTTCAGGAACAGTCACTGTATTTGGTCATCCTGCATTAAAGCGTCATATATTGAGAAATCACCTCGGTTAAACTGTGCCACCCACTGTTTTACCACTGCATATGATGAAGGAGAGTCCCATAGTGTTTCACTGATTTCCTCATGTATTTGCTTCGTTGACTTTCCTTGGTGGAACAAAAGTTTTGGTGACAGCTCTGACTTCGATGTTCGTGAAATTCGCTGGTTGGGTACACATGATCACTTCAGGGGCCTGAAAAACACAAGAAGAATTTCGTTATTAATGTGAACATTTGTATTTGTATATGAAGAAATATGTCCCTTTAAAACTGTATAATTTCAATATTCTACCTGCATTGGGCTACGAAGTTTTCAACAATCTCTTGTGTCATGGCAACCTTTACAAATACAGCGGAAGTTTCAAGAACTTTGATAGAATACTATTGAGTTTCTTTTCCAACTCTTCAGTTACTTACTGTTCCATTTTGGAACCCCAACCCATTACGGGCTGACAACTACCTAGATTTTCACAAATAATAAAACCTTTTTGTGTACAGTAAATTTAAATTTCTTGTTACGATTAGGGTGTTCTAAGCAGATAATGTTGAAGGGTGCATGTATACACAATGCGCGCTGCACGGGAATTATTAACTGTTGAGTTCTCGTACATATGATTACTAATGTTAGCGATTGTTATTGACAGCTAGATAAGTGTGTCCCCTTTGCACTTTTTTAAATCATAGTTTTTACATTCAACAGGCAAATGGCAGCACGGTAATCAACACATCACAAGTCCAGATCTGATACAGCTTAGTGATACTGACAGAACACCTACTCCACAGGTAAGTATTTCTCGTATAAATATTTCAAGTATTGATCTACCTGCAATAATTAGGTGTATACAGTTTGCTGATGATATGACACTTGTTGCAGAATCTGAAGAGAAAATCAATAAGGTGTAGAAACTTGAGGAAGGGCTGTGAAGAATATGGGTGAAAATAAATGTTAACAAGACAAAAGCCATGGTGATTGGAACGAAGGGGTTGGTGTCAAATATAGAAGTAGGAGGGGAGAAAATAGAACAGGTAACTAGTTTTCGATACCTGGGTAGTATTATTGCAGTAGTGATATGAAATGCAAACGTGAAATAAAAGCAAGGGTAGGAATGGCGAAAGAAGCCTTTAAGAGAAAGAGAATACTATTTTGTGGGACCTAGAATAAAGAGTTAAGAAAAAGACTCATAAAATGCTTCGTGTGGAGTATTGTACTGTGTGGATCAGAAACATGAATATTAGGCAAAAATGTCGAAAAACGCCTGGAAGCTTTCGAAATGTGAGTGTGGAGAAGAATTGAGAGAATTAGTTGTGTTGAACGGAAAACGAATGAGGGGGTGTTAGAAATGGTGGGGGGGAAAAGAGAACAATTTTAAATATTATTAAAAAGAGGAAGAGAAACTGATTGGGACATTGACTAAGAAGGAACTGTATCATAAGGGACATACTAGAGGGTATGGTGGAAGGAAAGAGAAGGTGGGGACGAAGGTGACTACAATCAATGGACGATATCAAAACAGAAAAATCGTACGTGAAGACGAAGAAATTAGCATGGAAGCTTCTCAGTTATACCAATAATGGCAGAATACCTATGATGATGAATTTACCTGCTTGCATATATTGCCAGATCATGAGAGTCTATAGTGGACTACAAACTGTCTGTGGGTTTTTTCAGGTTCCTTCTTTCCTTCCTTTTTTTTTCCATTATCTTTTCACTCTTAATTATCCGTTAATCCGATGATTCTCGTAGAATGTCACGAAATTTTAGAATTTAAAAATCACAAGGGATTTAATAATTAGGTAAAATGAGTTTTGATATAGACTGTACCAGTCAGACTCCTCCAGCGAAAACAATGCTTTCTACTACATAGTCACTACTTTATAAAAAAAACTTATAGGCTACACCATTATAATCTATATATTAAAATGTTAGAAAACTTTATATGTTCGTGTACCTTGTTGTGTTTGTGGCCAACCCTTTCGACAGGGAGTTCTCGGGAACCATAGGCTTTAGACAGATGCCGTTTTCACTGTTCGATTGCAAATTTTGTGTAGATTGTTCAGTTCTAAATGAATATTTAAAGAAACAACATGGCCGTTATTTCTTTATTACATTTTTTTTTTAGAGGTACACTGGAAGTGTTGAAATTTTAAAAAAGTAAAGCATCATATCCTGCGAGTTACACATTTCAACACCACATATTTGTATACAGAGGTTGTATCTCTCTCTGGCATTGGTTTTATGGCCAAATGATAATGAAAAACGAAAGATAACCATTTCTCCAGTCTAAGATGAATCGTTACCGTTTGGAGTGTTGTGCACAATAAACACCATATATCACAGACATTGTGATGAATTGTGTGTGTAATGTATTTGCTTATTACATACTGCATGCAAGAAGAAAGAAAACACTGATCATACATGAATTAGAAACTCCAACCGGGAGTAGGCTCAAATCTTGCAAACGGTGCAAGATATTGAAAAAATAATCGAAAAAAAATCTCCCCTTTATGGTACCTCTTGCCGATTTTTATCAAGACGTCTTTCACTTGTTCCTGTAAAGATACATGTACTGATGTTGTGAGAAATGACAAGGAGATTCATGCTCATATGTGAATAATGCGCTGTGTAGAGGACGCAGGTTCAGCTAGTTTATATTAAAAATCAAAGAAGCATGTCACGATGTCGTGGGCACTCACTAAAGTGTGTTACCAGTCAAAAAAAAAAAAAGTTGGGAACCACTGCTTTAGTCCGTAGAGTTCTGTTCTAATTTTCTAACTCTACCCTTTGGTAGGTGAATCTTATTGAGTATGTACGCGACTTCCAGAAATAGTTCTCTCGCAGGTTAATTGTGTTTACAATCGTTAGTTATTGTAGGAAATACTTTGCTAGATTTATGAATGATGAAAAATACACTTGACACCGTATTAGATAGATAAATACTCTTGTTTGTTTATTAACGTAATTACCAAATTCGTTGACTACAATTACTTAATGACATCTAGCAGAGTTTCTGCACAGGTGTTAAAAGCAAATATAACGAAGAGTAAAACCAGCTCATATGCAGTTTCTTAATTTAGCTTTTAGGTTTGTATGACCTGTGAAATATTAGTCTTTTTTCCTCGAGGCTAAACCATCACAGGAGATCCTGTCGCTGAAAGTACGGTGCAAATGGTTCGGTGAGTTACATTTTGAAACCCTTCCCCATCCGCCGTATTCTCCTAACTTCTCTCCCATCTACTATGACCTTTTCCAGCACCTCGATCACATTTAAGTAACATTATACTATTTATTTATTGACAGCTTAAATGTGTGACAATGTAACAAATGTAGGAAAGTCGTATTGGAACTCTTGTGTGTCATCACAGTTTGCGTTAATAACTGTAATAGCGATTTGTATTTCTGTTGTAGCACGAAACCGTAACGGAGCAGAAGCGGGGAACTAAAGAGTTCATCGATTCTCCAGACGTTGTGATGAGGCACAATTCCATCTCTCCTAAGAGGGAATCTCCGGAGGTCTCGAGCACAGCCAGTGATTCCCCGACCCCGACGAATAGTGTCCAAGAGAAAAATTGGGCAGCAACCCATTGGAAAGGTTTAGGTAAGCACTTGCATGTAGTTGAATCCTTATCCTCCAATGCTTCGTTATCCTTACAGATGTAGCAGAAATCTTAGCAGCCAGAGCTAAGAGTTTTGTAGTTCTTGGGAGGAAACAGATTTATAATTAAGTAATTATGGCGGGGGAGAAGTGAATATTTGTGGGTGTCAGAATTGTAGTGGAGTTTTGAATACTGAAATTGTAGACCATATTTGCATCTAGAAACAAAACTATAACAATTTGTGGATTTAACAGTAGCAAGCTTTTTATTATTAATTAAGACAGGGAAATGCTAGTAATCTGGTGAAAACTACAGCTAGTGACCGTTAAAATTGTGAGCAATTTAAGTATCAAAAATCAATTTTGACGAGTTGTATATATATTCACATATACTCTTTGCATACTGTAAAGTAATTTAAACATATAGAAATAAATGGGTTAAGAGTCTATTGTAATTTGTTGACTATTGGTCTCCCTTGGTTAGGGACTTTTTTTTTTTTAATTCTTTTTCTTCTTACAAGGTTAGTGGGCTGCATAATAGAGAATGCGCACAAGAATCAACAAACAGTTCAGCAATTTAAACATCAACGTTGCCTTATTATTTTATTTTTGCTTCTTTCGTGATGTTAAAGTCACATTATGATCTGCAAAACACGTATGCTTCTTTACCTTTCTTTTTTCTTTCTTCTTCAAGAATTGATAGGGTTTCTTTCTTCTTCAAGAAATGAACTGCCATCAGTTCAGTTGCTACACGTACAGCTTACTGGCCCCGTGATTTTCTTTGTTCCTTTCTGTTGTTTCACCACAAAAGTTGCACGGAAGAGAAAATACGTTAAAATTGTTATATGAAGGATTATGTCAGTTATGCTTGACAACGAATGCTTATTACCTCGATTAATAGAAAACAATGAAATAAGTTTACTTGTACTAACCGCAAATCGGATTTGTAATAGCTAGTTACGTTTTTATCTTAACATTCGAGAATTTTAAAAGAAGTGTACAGAAGAATTATGAATCGATCTAGTCAGTGGTTCTGTAATTGTAGCGACGCTATGTGCAAATAATTAAAGGAGTAATTCAATAAGAGATTGTGTTGTAATAAAACAATAGTTACTACGGTTTAGTACTTGGTCATTTTAATAAGTTAAGCCTAATCATTTGACGACTTTATCAATTTTCGAATTTTACAAGTCCATCAATTTGGCACAGCAATCAATTTTACGATTCTAGCAATGAGGATGGGACATTGCTTATACTCTTTAGAAATTGACCTCCTGTATCTGCTCTAATTATGCAGAATTAAGAAAATATACATTTTTGCATGAGAGTCGAAAAATTATTATATAAGTGTGGAAATTTCGTAGTTGGAATGAGTGCTATCCTTTTCCTTTTTCTCCTCTGTATCTTTGACCGATGTCAGCTCTAAGCACTTGGTATGATTAGAAATTACTAAAGTAAATATATGCTAATTGAAATGTCCATACTGCACAATGCAATGTTGCCAGATAATATCTGTGAATTGATTGCCGCTAAACGTTAGTATTGGATATATTATCGAAGGAAAATTACTGCAGTTTTATAAAGTTATCGTAGATCATGCGTTTGATAGTGATTTCTGCTTAGTTGTCAGTTCAATTACTGTTTCTGTATTACGTTTTATGTTATTTCCTTGCAGTATGTTTAATTTATGCTTGTGTTCTTTGGCAGTGGCGTGTGAGGAGCAACGCCAACTGCTGGGTACCGAGGAGGAGTCCTCCGATCGCCATAGTAGTGAAGAAGAGGATATAAGCGATGTGTGGACAATCACTGAAGAACAGCGAGATTATTACAACGCTCAGTTTCGATCCTTACAACCAGACCCTTCTGGGCTTATTGCTGGTCCAGTGGCTCGGTTATTCTTCGAGAAATCACGATTGCCTGTTCAAGAGCTAAGGAAAATATGGTATGTACATTTTACTCGAGAACATTAGTACGTTAAGGTTTCTATATTAACGCACTTCTATGTGTAAGGCTAGCATAAATGATTCATTCATTTTAAAAAGGCTATATTTTCAAAAGGATTACACGTACATACATGAAAAATATATGAAAAGAACCACAAACTCCTCAGGTTTATACACCCCCTACAAATGTTCAATATTTGCTCCTTTGGTGTCACGACACACGTCCAGACGATACTCGAGCTCATTCCATACATTTTGTAGCATAGTACTGTCAATTGTCTGCACTGATGCCTTCTTTGAGCTCTATTAAGGATTGCGGTAGTGGGGGTACCTAAATAAGGTCCTTAACGTATCTTCACAGGAAGAAGTATCGGGGCATTAAATCAGGAGATCTGGGAGCCCATGTGCTTTTCTCTTTACACAAGCAACCAGTGTCCGTGAATTGCCGATACCACCGCAAAATACTTTGTTTACATAGCGGTTCTTTTCCTTACTCTCTTTTGAAAGCGCGTTCACAGCTATAACAGATAAACACCTGGCATATTCAAGCACACACAAACTTTTTCCTTGCTTTCCTTTCATTTTCAACAGGTACTAATCTCGTACTGCCACACTGCTACACCAGATCGGAAAGATAATAAATGGACTCGTGGTGCCACACAGTACAAATTTGGTGAGTTTGTTTATTTTTTATGTATCTTTCATGTGTGTACGTGTAATACTTTTGAATATATAGCCTTTTCAAAACGAATGAATCATTTATGCTAATCCTGTATTAAATAATAATAGTTATGGGTCTTCACTACAGCGAAATTAAACTACCGCTAATTTTAGAGTTTTTCTGTAATATCTTCAAGACAGATAAAAATACTCGAAAAGCAGAAACGTAGTGAACTAGACAATACGATTTTGCATGTGATACCTTTACCACAATTCACCTATCTGCTTTTGGTATGCCGCTATTTTCAAAACCCGCTAAAAATTCTAAATCTGTCTACAGTTGCAAATCGAAAGCAGATAGATGAGTTGTGATAACGGTATCACATGCAAAATCATATTGTCTAGTTTACTACGTTTTTGCACTTCGAATGTTTTTATTTGTTTTGAGGATATTGCAGAAAAACTCTAAAATTAACGGTAGTTTGTAACGTACCGTTTATCGGTACCTTACATTATTGTTGTTATTATTTCCTTTGTTTGTTTGAATGGTCCCCATTTGGTAAAGTCATGCCATTCGTTTTAATACTTGTTTACTTGTATTTGTTTCTGAATGTTAATTCATAATGTTTATTTGTGATGTGTTGATAATAAGATAATGCAAACCTCTAGATGGGGAGGTTACTTTATCTGCACACTGTACTTAAAAGCCATTTTGTCATGTTCTAATTTCTGGGAAAACAGTGGAAGACTAAATATTCAGTATCTTGGAACAACAATAATGTAAGATACCGATAAACGGTACCTTACAAGTTTAATTTCGCTGTAGTGAAGACCCTTATTAGCTGTTGATGCGATTTTTACCTAATCTTCTACTATATTTTGTATGCTTGACTTACTGGAAACGCATGTCAGGTTTTCTCAGTAGAGCACTGATCTACTACTATTACATTCTTCTAACTGTTTTTTAGAATACGAAAAAAAAATCACTTTAGAGTACAAATGGTAAAACTGTAAGATGTAAGAAATTTAAGAACCAAATATTTTAAAGAACTAAAAATCACCAAGCTGGTTGTAATTTCAATGTTGACCATACATAGCTTATAAATTGCTTGCCTAACTTGATTTCTTTGTAGCAATTGTAGGAATATATTTCCTAACAGTTGTTAAAATGGTAGCCTTATATTAAATATCCCGTTTTTATAACTTGTTACACATTAATTATTATTAATATCAACACATGTAATCGACTGTCACGTCTTCACGAAGTAACGGGTTGCACACTACGCTGTTGATGGAAGAGGATTGAGAAAAATCTAGAGCAGCGGATAAACATTGACCCTTTAGAGACGAACGTGGTATATAAACACAATTGATCGTACCGTTCAGGGCGGATGTGGCATATAAATCATAGCTGATAGTTCCGTTGAGGACGGAAGTGATAAACACACGGCTGGTACTTTCGTTGAGGACGTGTGTGGCATATAAACATATACTGATAGTTCTGACGATAGGTGTGGCATATAAACACAGTCGATCGTACCATTGAGGACGGGTGTAATATATAAACACACATCGGGACGAAGAGGACGGATGTAGTTTATAAGTCTCATTTGCGTTTAATTTGTAAAATAAGTCATTGAGTACCCAGTCATAGGCGTTGATTGCTTTTAGGGTGCCCGCTTTTATTTTGCATCTCAGAAAGCTTTTATAGCTATCCCTAATAGGATTCAATTTTGCGTGAAAATGGGCAAAAATGTAAGTGAAACGGTTACTTGGTTAAAACCGGCTTATGGGGAATACGCCATGAAGTAATCGAGTATTTTTAAAATACAGATGTGATACATGAAAAGATGGAAAGATGTCCGGCATGACGCAAGAAGTGGACAGACAAAAACGGCAAAAATAGATAAAAATACGAACTGATTGCGATTTTTAAGTATGTCGAATACCTGCTACATCTGTGTTTCGTAGACAATTGATTTAAAGAAGAATTATTCTTTTTTTTTTTTCTTTGAAATTAAAAGAAATTTTAATGTTTACATATTGAAAGTACAGAATATACAGTGACCAGCCAAAACATGACCACCAAGCACTTTTTGAACGAAGTCTTTGGGCTGGCATAAGAGGCATCGACAAGTCAGAGATCTCTCGTACCTAAGCGGTTAGAGTATGCGCCTTCAGCGTGGGTGACCCGGGTTCGATTCTCAGAGGGAGCTCATATGGTTCGGATCTTATAAGCTGTACGTCCAAATCTCATATAGCCTAGGTACTGAACGGGACCAACCAACTAAAATCATTTATATCTATTCGGCATTAGTAGTACCCTGGTATAATGGGAATCCTTATTTATTATCTTTCAAAATATTGGCAACAAGGGAAGCATTGTAACTGCCAAAATGTGCTATTCACATCCCTTTTTGTAAGCCTGTTTCTTTATTTCAGTCACAGATTTTGGCTGCTCTTCTGTATGTGTAAAATTGTTCTACTTTATTGAAGTTAGAAGAAATATGCACATCTTTTCAATTTACTTATTGTAAATATAACGCTAGTATTGTAAATTTGGTCCAGTAAATACTGTGTAATAGATAATGTAAAGATAATTATAAAAAAAATCAATATTTACACCAGGCTATTTACCCGTATCACGTTAGTTGCGTACTATAGCTTCGTAGTGAAAGGAAATTATTTACTGTATCTCAAGTTCTTTATAATTACATAATTACGTGTGTACTGTTGTTTGTTTTGACTAATTGGTTGATTGTCACTAATATATGTTGTAATTTGTTTGACAGGCAATTAGCTGACGTCAGCAAGGACGGAGCTTTATCTCTTGAGGAATTTAATACCGCTATGCATCTCGTAGTGCTTAGGCGAAATAATATAGAACTTCCAGATACATTGCCAGCTAATCTCATTCCTCAGGGAGCGGTTAATCACGAAGGTAGCCCTTCCTCACCAGCGACAGATGCAGCGTCTCCACCAAGAAATAAGGAGGTAAAGATTTTTTTTTTTTTTTTTAAGATCCCCGAGATAGTCATATCACAATAAAATTATTTCTGGTCATAACATTGTCTGTACATTTAGTACGAGTATCAAATATTAGATAACGGTGATTTCAACCGACATGTCTTAACCACTTACTTGTATTGCCGCCGAACAACCAGATGCATATTCTTTATTTGGACAGTGGTGCGTATTCTTCAATAGTATAGAACTTGTTTGTTCATTAAAATTTAACAAATTTTTAGCACAGAGGCTATGTGAGAAGGGTCCTATTGTTAAAATGAGCTCCGAACTGTTACTACAAGGCAATTTCATAACCACCTTGAGTCGAATCCAGGTACACGCGCACAGAAAGCACGTGTTAGCCATTCGACCATGAAGAAGTGTTGTATTGGATTGTCACACACACAACAGTAGTATAACAGCAACTGCAGAATAACGACTGTTGGGGAAAGCTAACAATAAAAACTGGAACTGTGGCCGTGGTTAGTTGTGACTCCTTATATTAATAATATATATATATACTAGCAGCGTTCACCCCGCTTCGCTGCGGTCACCCCGGAACGCAATAAACTTTGTTACTTAGATAATTTTTACTTTTTCGCTTTCAAGTGATATGATAAAAACCATAGAAGATTGCAGTAAATCTTAACATTATATCGCCTGTCATTTATGTTAACCCGCCCCGCTTCGCTGCGGTCATCCCGGTGCTGGCATATTGTAAAAGTGTCTGTAAAAATAAGCAAATCAATTAAAAAATTTTAAACAGAAGATTCAAGCTATTTTCCGCTGTATATCGCCTGTCATTTATGTTAACCCGCCGAGTGACACGGTCATGCGGGTTGCATATAAATACGTTTATTTTTACCTATGATGAACTAATAACAAAGGATTTGTACGTTATGGACACTTGAATGGTCAATTATCTCAAGACACTGGTAATTAAAAATTAAAGTGATATGATAAAAACCATCTAGGGTCCAAATCCTAATAACCCCCCAAAAATGAAAGAAATTGGTTCAGCCGTATTAGCGTGATGAGCGGACAAAATTTTGTACGTTCTCTTTTATATATATAGATATATATATATATATTTTTTTTTTCTCTCGATCTTACTCTATCCCTTCGTCCCAGCTAGTCTCAATAACCTGTCCCCCAACACGCTCATCCTAGCCTCTACCGCAGCTGGGAAACGACAGATTCCTAGACATGAGCGCCGTAAGCTAGTGTTGATGAATGTGTAACAAAGAAGAAAAAAATAATTATTATTCATTTTGATTTTAATTAAAACTAAGCAAAAGGAAACTATATACAAATACAAATATTACATATACATAAAACTACAATCTTTTAACTTTTACGTGCATGCACGGATCGAGATTACTACTCGGAGTACACCATATGAGCGAAATCCACGAAATCTGAAATTGTCCTCAGCAGTATGGATTAAGGCGACGGCGCAATCTACCAGTTCATTCGCTCGATGAGGGCCCCGTAGGAGGTTAACTCTTCCGACTGTACTCAAGAATAATGCTGATACATTTTTCATTTGGGAATGCACACAACTTGAAACAATCCACGAAATATAACATAGAAGAGTAGACTTCAAGACTTTGTTCGCTTCACACAAAATATAATATAAAGCTTGTATTGGCGCGGACTTCACAGGTCCGGCTCTCACTCACACTAGCGCGCGAAGCGACTTAGAATGGCACACCCAACTTATGTTCAGGGGCGGCCTACAAAGCAACGATCAACACGGATCGTGCATCGACGCGAGCAGAAACACCACTGGAGATTCCCTTAACTAACTATGGCTTGTATATGGTCAGCCTTGAAAATCCCGATTTTCACTCGTAACATTGGGACCAGGATCATGGCTAAAAATATCGATGAGTCTTCCTCGTGGAACGAACGCTAAGCGATTTTCTTTTTCTTTCTTTCTTTGCAATGTAAGGGAGTTCTGGGCGATTTGCTTGAAGCCAAGAGCACCAACACACAAACGGAGAGAAGGCTTCGAAACGTTTCTCTCATATACGAGGCTTGGTTAGTTAAGTTCGAAATTAACGCTGTTTCTCGTCCACTTCAACTTAAATGCGATAAATGGGCTTGGGGTCGGTGATAGAACAAATTGTTGAAATTGCAACAATTTTTTAAGAGTAATACTACAGAAACTTGATCGGTTTATATCCGACGCTTCTGTCACCTGTGTCGTTATACCGAAACCATGAAACGGGCGTTGTTATCAGTGCGATGCCTCAGCTTGCAGGTGCCAAAGTATCGTGTTGGTACCAGTGAAATGCCGTTGAAAGTGAATCATTATAGAGAGGGGTATATAATGGCTCTTTTTCATGCATATTTTTCATAAATTGAATGGTGAGATGTTGTTGAGAAAACTGATTCGTGGTGACAACCATCAAAATGATCACAGCCAAAATACCGTGGCCTGGCAAACACAAATGGGAGCTATTCAGAACCATTCGCCAACTAAAGGAACCCGTTCGAGGTTGCGAGCGAAAGTGTCTCCTGATGTACTTCATGGAGTTCGTCGATTGATAGGCCAGATGAACCCACATAACATGGTCCAGAGATTAACTCGAATAGTTTTCTGTCAGCATCATCATAACCTCCTCCCGCTTCATGTTGCGTGTCTATCGGTCACGAAAGTCACGAATGTCACGAAAAAGTCATGAAATTTAGCTTTTGGGTCACGATTTTTTTTAACTGTTCAAATGTAAGTACAGATTGGAAAATTTTGTTCTATAAAACGTCCAAGTTCACCACCAAAAATGTCTATGATCAACTTTAGACGCTACCAAATCGCAAGCAAAGTACGTTTCTATCGCATGGATGAAAATTTGGGCTAATTCGCACCCAAATTTGCTCTTGGAAATTTTAGGAAATTTTATGATTTGGTAAAGAAAAGGTCACGAAATTTCACTTTGGGATTTTAGTAGACACCTTGTGATCGTATGACAAACTGCTGCAAACGAGACGCTTGGGGAGGTCATAATAGAGGACGGTTATCACACTGGGCAAGGCCTATACTTATTCTGTGCGTAATTGTAATATTAGGGCAATTACACGAGTGGCATGGGACGTACTAACTTTCACTGGTAGTTTCTTTAGAAAGTTTCTCGAAGAGAACCATGATTGTCGCTGGATACTGTTACGGGAGAAAGTTAGAGATACGTAAGATGAACAAAAATATGAAGGAAAATGCTACCTGCTTCCAGGAATCCATCATGACCACAGCCTATCTTGAAGACATTTCTAGTTTGTGTTGAGTCGATAAGAACCAGATGAGGATCTACATCAGTGCTGTCCAAATGGCGGCCCGTGGGCCGCATGCGGCCCACCAAACTATTTTTTGCGGCCCACTAAGCTCTCACGATTAACAATTGTTAGGACATACTATTTTCATTTATATTTATTCATGATTTTAATGTTTCTACTCTTCTTTCGAAATAAGGCATTCATTCAGCGCTTCTGTACAACAAAAAGGTGCGGGCAACACCTTTCCGTAAATTTGGAGTTTGGTCCGTAAAAAGTGTCAGTGTTTGATAGTACTTATTTGTATGAAAGTGCATTTTCCACCTTGAAAATTGTGAACAATCACTTCAGAAACTGCCTTGGAGATTCTTGTCTTTTACATCTTCTGCGGCTCGCAACAACAGGAATGGATGCTGATATCCCAACCCTTGTGAACGCTGCTAGTCACCCTCATTTATCATTTTGAATAGGTATATAATATTTCAAATACATTTTTTATTTTTTCTACCGTATTATTATTATTATTATTATTATTATTATTATTATTATTATTATTAACTGTGGCCCTCCACTTTACTAGTAAAGACGGTTATGGCCCTCAGGATCATTATAATTGGACACCATTGATCTACATGGACAAAGCATCCATTCCATTCTGTCTGGTTTTATCATGACATAGGAAACGGGAATCCATGTTATTCCCTCAATCACATTCTTGTCAAAAACTGGTTCCAGCTCTGTAGACTGTTACAACGACATACACAAAATTATCTTCTCTTGCATATGGAAAACATGCAGGGAGAAATGTGTCAAAGAATTGAAAATAGGAAGAAGTTAAGAATAAATAAATTTAATTCAATGATCGCCTTCGTTGTAACATATTTCATTGCAATTTCTTTCGTCCAAAAATCAGGTTTAGTAGGGGTAGTTGGGGTAAGTAGGGACAGGCGCGTTTTCTAAAATCTGGTAAAAAATATGAAAACAGTTCCTCCAAATTTGTAGAGTGTGGACATAGTGCCATTCGTCTGGTAGAGTGGTTTAACTAATATGAAGAGTAGAGATGCAAGGGCTCGGAAAAAAAACCGGCTGTTTTGGAAAAAAAAACTCTGCTTCGCTTTTTTGCTTGGGAAATTTAGGGCTTTTTTCAAAATTTTGCTTTAAATTGATAAAGCAGACTTTGTTTCGTTTCTCAATAACACAAAAACTCATTTAATTAGTGGTTGATACCGATAATAATATAAAATCTCGAAAATAAACCATGAACTTCGAAAATATATTTCAAACAATTTAAATTTTTAACATATTTGCATTATGAATTTTAAAGGATTAACCAATGTATATAATAAGAATTTTTTAACCTCTTATATACAAAAGTAAGCAGGGTTGGAAAGAACCGTGGTTGTTTTTGAAAAAGCCAAAAACCCTATTTTTGGGGAGGGGTAATTTTTTTTTTTTTTTTTTTTTTTAAACCGGGTTTTTGGGTTTAAGTATTTTGCTGTATGTATTTATATTACATATTGACAGAAAGAAGTTTGTTTCGCCTTGGTGTTATTATGCAAAAACAGGGTTATGTTGGAAGGGGTCACATAAGCTTCAAGAAATCCGGTCAGTAAATTTCTTAAATTGGGAAACTCCCGCCTTAGCCATCGGGAAAATCCCGTCATTACTTTAAATTAAAACAATAACTGAAAAATCCTGTTATTGCTTTGCATGTAAAATTTAAGGTCAATGTATCATCAACAGTACGCTAAAACCGAGGTATTAAATTACAAATTTAGTATGTAGATATCATTGAAAGTCCAATCCAGGCTAATGTTGGAAGCTACGTAGGCAGTCGATAAATTTTGCCAATTTCTATCAATATATTGAAGCAACCCTGTCTTCTTTATAAAACAACAGGCATTCAGGCAAGCAGAAATATACAATTTGGTTCCGTTTCGTATGTTTAGGCCTAACATCCTTACTTAATACCGAGGTTATCAAGGGGAAGACTTTCGCTTAAACATCCGAACCGCTACTTGGTTTGTTCGACCGAGAGTTGAACATGAGACACCTTGATTAAAAGGTGAAAAGGAGATAAAACTCATGCAGATGGTTTGATATTTGGAAACGTCACCATGAAGTTCACACGATTCACATTTTTCGTTCTTTTTATTTTTTTGGTTTGAACCATTTTTTTAAACCGGCTAGTGTAAACCAGCCAATCGTGAAAGTAAATACTTCTTTTTTTAAAAAAAAAATACGCAAATAACTAGCAAAATTGTATGTAGTACTTCAAAATATTCCATACCTTCTGTTTGAAACAAAATAAAATTAAAATAAAACATAAAAGAAATACTTACATTTATATGATACGCTTAAAGATCGCATATCTAGAGCTTTGTTTTGGGTGGTTCTTTATATTCTTGAAATTCTACAGTCAAGTTTTATATAACCACCATCATGGTTTACCCAGTCCTCATGGTTTCTGAATTTTTAACAGGAGTAATTCAACATATGAAGGGTATGAGGCAAGATCATGGTAACCTACTATTTTACTTAAGAAAGTAGAGCTTTTCTGGTGCACAATTCATTTTCAAAGTTGGAAAGATGATTTTTCACGTGAGACTATACATGAAGGATTAAACGAAGCGGTATGCGTTGCTGTCTATCTGGTGCTGCATAACTCAGCATTGTTGGTTACCTACCATGTTCTTACCTCACACCCTTCATATCTTTACGGAACCCCTCCCCACCCCAAAAATACTACGGAATATATTTAATTAAGCCAAACGCAACTGCACAACAAACATGACTGAGTGAACGAAATATCAATTAGTTATGCCTTTACTTATAAACTTCAAGCTTCCCTCAAATAAAAATTGGGACTTTTTAGAAAAACTAAATATTAGAAAGAAAAATTCTTCCTAAAATACTTTTCTAAATCCGCCACTGATTCTCAGTGTAAAATGATCTTCAAGGTTGTATTCAGAAGATTATTGCTAAATATATAAACAAAACGAAATATTAGTTATGCCTGTACTCAAACTTCAAACTCCTCCCAAATAAAAATTAAGGATTTTTCAAAAAACGAAACAATCAGAGAAACCCCTCCCAAAGTACTTTTCTAAATCCGCTACTGACTATTTGCATAAAATGGTATTCAAAGTTGTATCCGGAAAATTATTCCTAAATCATTGCACAGCTACAGTACAACAGAAATGTGGAAGTACGGTTTGACGGATATATTGAAAACGTACGCTTTGACGGATATATAGAAAAACATAAGTTTAACTTTTACGCTAGAATCTACCTTACTAAGCTCTTAGAAATGAAACACGGATGACAAACTGAAATGATCTAGAGAAGAAAAAAATGTTGATAACTCAAAAGTTAAAATAAAGTTAAATAACCTCTAAAATTGCCCTCAAATACTACTTTCTTTGTTTGCTTTAATTCGTAAAACGTACTCCATCCATTTTGGTGGTGAATTCTAGAGCAAAATATGGCATTTAGGTCATGGAAATCTTATCTAACTATAAAGTATACCATAAGAAAGGTATTTAGAAAGAAAAATCATGAAAATGAAAAAAAAAAAAAAAAAAAAAAAGCCAAAATTTCCAAAATTCTCGTTTTTTCCCCAAAAAAGCCGGCTTTTTATGTGAAAAAATCCATCAATTCAAAAAAGCCGGCTTTTTTACATCTCTAGTGAAGAGTATAAACGAATACCCCTATGCCAAAAATGGGTCCACGTTTTAGCAACTTTCGTAGATCTTGAAGCGTTGGGCTATCCTGAGATAACTGTCACAGAAGCACCCGGGGAAAACATTGTATGGTTAAGAAGAAATGATAAGGTAGTTATAAAAATTGTATGTACTGTGTTATGTTTGTCAGTATAGATGTACAATTGAGGTGTCCCCACTTACCCCGCATTTTTGTACAGTGGGGGGGGGGACAAATTTTATACCTGTAGGGTAAGTGGGTACATGGACAGATGCAGGTATTTCCGATAGTACATCGAAGATGATGAAGACAGTGCAATGCCTGGCTTAGGGAGAGAACAATATTATGCAGCTGATTACATGAAAAATTGGTCTATTGGCAGAGTGAAAGTCAGTTAGCAAAAATGTGTATGAAATGAAGTTCCTTGAACGAATTGGCACGCAATCTCGTTTTCCACTTCGAGAAGATATAGATATTTTATACAAAAGGGTTATTTCTTATGGTCCTGTTAAGTTTGAAAGTGTGATGCCTTTCGTAATTAAGTTCTCTGTTGTAGCTGATATTGATAAACACTGCAGTTTCTTTAAGGCAAAAATGTAGATTACAAATCTAGTTCATGCAGTCAATGTTTTGTGTAGACTCTATTTGTATCCTATAAACTATAAGTAGATTTGTATTAGATGCCTTACAATCCCCAGTAATAGTCATCACTTTTTAAGTCAATGCCCTATGAATCTACATAGGCTTCAAGGTGTAGCTTACATTTATTGTTATTTATCCATTTTTAGAACTGTTAGGCACCAGTAGATTTGTTAGTATTCAGTATTTGGTTGGTCTTTAGTCCAGAGACGTACCTCATCAGGAGTTATTTTTATATGTAATAGATTAAAGCTTATTTTGTTTGTCTCCACTTTCCCCGTACCAAATATCAAGCCTCAGGGCAAACTGTAATCACATATTTTTCATTATTTCAATGTTTCTTGGATAAGTAAATGATGTCCAGCAAATATTTCTCATGTCAGAGTTTTCTGAACAAAATAAAACATATTTCTGAAATATTGACATTACTTGTTTTTTCTACATTTGCTACAGTACCACTTTCGAAATGCTGTATCTCTGGCTAGAAGTACAGTAGAAATATGAAACTTGGATTTATCAGTAGTAGACAACAGGTACTCTGTCCCCACTTCCATTCTTTATTGTCTGTGTTAAAATATGGGAGGAAATAGGGTTGCCCCACTTACCCTACAAAGCGGGGTAAGTGGGGACAGTAACTGATTTTTAATATTGTGGAACAATTGCTTCAAAATGGACCCTATGGTTATCAAGTGTACAAACCCAAGCCAATACTTTCAGTTTGATAATCCAAAAACCATTACTGCTACAGTAGTTGAAAGTTGAACGTTGCAAAACGTGTCCCCACTTACCCCAACTACCCCTATATAAAAGAAATCACATAAATAAATTAATAATAATAATAGTAAAAATAATAGTAAGTAGTCAAATTCGAAGAAAGAAATGAAAACGGTTTCCAGAATATCCTCAAAATAGCTGACGTGTCGGTATTTACGAATAAAAATCGAGAAAAATCATTGTCTTTTTTAAATTTATTTATTTATTTATTTCGAGTGTGTCATAAATTTTAGTACAAAATCGAGATATACGAGAGATGCAGTAGGCTTTCCTTGGAACAGCCCTTTGTATCTTCTGATTTCTACCGCACGGCGCTTTTATCAGTTGGCAAAGGTCTCTGGAGGAGTTATCAGGACGTCTATCCGATATGAGCAGCGAGATGTTATTCATTTTCAGTGGTGCAGTGGACACACTGCCACAGATATCCATAGGGAAATGTAGCCAGTGTATGAGGACATTGGAAAACAAATAACCGCAAAGGTACTGGCGGAAGTACATCATGCTTAACCCATAATTAACTTCTCAGTGGCGCAGGGTTTTAGTAATTAAATCTCCGCTTGACCATACACCGACGGAAGGGAATTTAAATTTTGTATCTTTACCTCTTATTTCCAAAACATTCTCTTCAAGATGAAAAAACTCCGACACGAACATATGTCATTTCAGACATTGTACTGTAAAAGTCACTACGATGTACTGATGTCGAAAATATATAAAGAACGGGAAGTCACTACCACGTACGTAGGCCGAAGCATGTGAAAAAGGGGAAGTTACTACTGCCTAGGTAGGTCGACACCGAAGACTTAAAATTGTTAGTTTTCGGTATGACAATGCAGGTATGTTTTTGATGTGTAGACTATCGTCTGCCTCTTTACTGAAAAAAAAAAGGGACGTTAAACTCAAAGCAACCAACCAGTAAGTAAATAAATAATAAGAATGGGTCACTTTATTTTACGATTTCTTTGCAAGTTATTACTCAGTTTAAATGTCAATAATAAGTGAAAGAACTGACCAAGTCCTTAGTTTAATTACTTGTTGAGAAGAAAGAAAAATGTTATAGTTGGTTACCATAGATCTTGTGATCATTCAGTTACAAAGTGCTTGTAAGTACTTTTACTTTTAAACACTTTCGAACATTGGAGATTTTACCGAGTCTGTGATTGTAACTGAAATGCTTGTTTTTACTTCTTTTCAGTGGACTAAATTCGTAGATTCTCCCACGAGCTCTGTGTCTTCTCCTGGGCCTAAACCAGTGAATTTTGATTTCCATAAATCTGCTGTGGAACAGGTTAATATTTTTACTTCATACCTAATATTTGATCAGTTCTCATGCATGATAGTACTTGAGTTATTTTCACATTTAAAAAAAAAAAAAAAAAAAAAAAAAATGTCGAAACATCAACGCTTTTTTTTAAAAGCCATGCTTAAACTTACTTCTATGGATTTAGTTTTTATATAGTTCAATAGGTTTTACTTTGTTTTTTCTGGAGTTTTTCCAAATATCCAACCCCCCTCAAAAAAAGATTAAAAAGTTACGCACTTAAACTTCGTATATATAGAGTGTTCGCGGAGTCCCATCCCATAAACTTAACTGTTATAACTCGGGAATGAAGTATGAATTACACACGAGTAAAATGTAATTCTGTGCAGTATTTTTCCGAGGAAGCGGAATACGTCACATAAGTATGCATGTGTTAACAACGACGTTGTTGTGTAACTTGGTTTTATTAATTTTCCGAATAAAAGTGAACTCCATGATTTTCGTTATGTGTTTTGCTTTAATATATGTAAACTCCATCGTGCGTCATCTGATGTAGTTTGATGCTTATAGTGTTACTACAGACAAGAAATCTGTGGAAAATCAAGTTTTCATGCCGCTGTCGTGAAACATTATTTAGCTGTGAATTCATACGCTTGTAAACACATTACTATATGTTAACAGTAGCACGTCTCGAAGTACAGATCATCTCCTTACATAAAATGTGGGAAATGTTTTTGGGGAAAGAGTTTCCATTTTTCTTCTTGCAGCTAACGCCATTTTTTCCTCTTGTATGACGTATTCCGTTTGAGATGCTCAAGGACCGTACTTTAAAGAATATTAACCCTTTGTACAGATCTTGTTAATATTTTTTAAAATATATATTTCACGACTTTTGGGACACCCTGTATATCTTATCTCCGTGCAGTATTGTAGTCAAACAAAAATAACTAGAGTCAATCTTAATAATTGGCCTATATCTGTGTGCTATCGCCTTGCTAATGTCATAATGAAAAGCTTGAAAAGAATATCCTTCATTACCAGTTTTACCTTAATATGTGACGTGGTTACTGTACAGTGTAAATTATGTTTACAAGAAAATCGTTACCTCGATCTTCTCGAAACCTACGCATGAAGATTTTCACTCACCCATATGATTTTGCTCAGTTCAATGAGGTTTGCTGATTGGTTGAACAGTTTTCGTTCGTTAAACACTAACAATATTGTAGAATTTTAATAAAGCTATTGATCAATACATTCCGTGTTTGGTTCAAATGGCACTGTCGTTGCTATTATGTTGGTTTTTTCATAACCTTTTTTAGAATTACATTTTGTTTCAGGATCCAAAAATCCTCCATCCAGTTCCTCTTCGAGTAACACCAGAATCTCAAGGTCTTGCTCCGGCTGACGATGAAGTTCTTCGATCCCCACGAAAACCCGCAGATCCTATTCCATATGAGCAGTTGACCAGTACGAACAGCGGAGATCAGGGAAGCCCAAAGAAAGCGGTTGGAGATACAGCAGACATTCGCCCTATTCAGCGCCCTCAGGCCAAGAAACCAGCGGGTAAAGGATTTAGTGGTAACAGCAAATATTTCATACTGAACCCAAATGCATCTTAATGACAAATTAACTAATTGTGCATGTGCCCCTTTATCCTAACCTGATAAATAGTTTACTATTATTGTTTACTTCTATGACTACTGCTATTCCTTACTTACTTATTGGCTAACGAAATTGTACTCACGTGGCAGTTTAGAGTAGAATCATTAACAATCAGCTAAGAAATAGAAATCAAAGAAAGTCAAGACATAAAATTGTAGACTTTTTTATATTTCTGTATGAACTTCAGAAGACCACACTAGGAGGAATTTAACACAAGAAGCTAGTATTTTTAAGTGTCTGAAAGATATATATATACAGGGTGGTAGGTAACTCCACCGACATCCATGTTTCAGAACCCTGCGGTAATTCGCAACAATTTTTATAGAGGTAGTTGGTGAGTACTTCAAATTATATGTCCGTAGCCAAACTGCCTCTATAAAAATTGTTGAGTGAGTACCTTAGGATTCTGAAACATGTATTTTTGGATAACAAACATATTGGTTTCTAAGTAAAGTCTTGACCCGACTACGATAGGTTCCATAGTTTTGAAGCTATGGACCTTTAAAGTTCACTTTTTAGGCAGCCTATAATTCCGAAAGGAAGTATTTGTGCACCCAGGTTGGTCTATACTTTTTGTCTTATCTTGGTGTCAGGAGTCACCTCCCAAACGTTTTTGAAACACCCTGTATATACATATGTAGTTTTGGCATTTGATGCAATTTCAATGAATCGTGTACAGGACAGTCCTTAAGTTGCATAATTATGAAATTGGCAAGTGTGAACAGGTTCATAACAAGCAGTGTACGAGCAGCGTAAGCTGAACGGAGGAGTGTGCAGTGATCAATTGAGACAATGTCACAGATTGAGCAATACACAAACGTCAAGTTCATGTGCAAATTGGGGATTGTCTGCTTCAGAAACTTTGATAGCCTTAAAAAGTTTAGCACCATCAGATGTTTTGCTCTTCCCGAAGCTAAATATGGATCTTTTCCGTTTCGCAAACTTAGAAGAGAAAACCAACACGGCGGTTGAACATCCGACGATACCAGAAGAGGCCTTTCGTCGGTGTTTCCACCAAGCTCAGAAGCAGTGAACGTGTGTGTGTGTGTGTGTGTGTGTGTGTGTGTTCCGAAGGCGCCAATTTTGAAGGCGATTAAATGAATGTGAACTTAAATGATGTGGTAATAAAGTGCTACAACAGAATTCCGGGAACTTTCTCACTGCTTCTCGTGTGTTTGAGTTCATTTTAGTTTAGCGTCCCGTTCAGCAGCGAGGCTACATGAGACGTGGACCTACTGATTAACGTGGAATCTGAACCGCATGAGCTCCCGCTGGGAATCGAACCCGGGTCTCCCACGCCAAAGGCGCATACGCTAACCGCTTAGCCACGAGGAACAAATAACTGTTCTTGGAATATCAACCAAGTGATATGTTGGTTACACAGCGTTTGAAAAAGGTATTATTCTCACTTTCAGAGTCTGTATGAAAAAATAAGACAGAGAAACAGAATATATATATATATACCGGGTGCGTCATTTATAATGTCAAACCTTGATGACGGAGAAACCAAAAGAGAGAGACAAGCGAAACTTTGCACGAAGCAACTATACAAAGGGGCACATTGGTAGACGCATTATTTGACATCACCGGATGAACAGTGTTGCCAACCCAATATAAAGTTATGATTTTTTAAATGGAACGACCTAAATTGTATTTCATAATTTAATTCAACACTAAAAAGGAAGACGAAAGATATGCCACCCGCAGGTCAGTGTTGCAAACTTCTCGAGAAATAACGTTAAATATGTGTCACATTTAAACGCCTTTTGCACACACAGGGAGTGAGGTACACACTAGTTTTGCACAATAATTTAAATGTTGGCCAGAACGGTTTAAATTGACACCAAGTTTAGATGGGTCCGTTAAACAGTGTTGACATAACAGAAAAGACAAAAGTGGAGTTTGGATATGGTGCAATAACTCGAAAAAGGCCATAAGTACATTACGGTTTAAAATTTATAGGACAATTTGTTATGTCATAAGAAGCATTATCACGTTTATTTGAAGTCGATAAGTCAAGTACTTACCGAGATATTCGGAATTTTGTAAAAGCTGAGAATTTTGCGCTGTAGAAGTTGGTAACGCTGTCTCAAATTCCCACTTTTTCCCTCAACGTTGAGAAATTCGTAAAGAAGTGGTTGAAACAAAATATAAATATTAATAAACACACATACGATTAAAAAGAAACTTTTTTCAGTACTTGAAATGACTGATTAAGCGTAATTTACTGGATATGAAAAAAAAAAAAAAAAAAAAAAAACGTAAGGAAGTAATAGGACTTCATATGACAAGATAATACAAAGACGTAGAAGACATGTAGGTACCTAGTATCTACTTTCGCACGATGAAATTATTTATCCTCTTATAAGTTTGGGACACCAATATCAAAACAATACAATACTCACTGTGTACATTACCAGCATGTTACCAATTCCTGTTAACAGATACATGGAAAAAGTATTCAGCATGTCAGGAGTCACACATTATTAAAAAAAAAAAAAGTACAAAAGAATATTCCACTTCAAAATGAGAGGGTAAAAAAGTGAATACCTTGAAAAACAGTACATGCACTCATAAAAGAACACGTCTGGTAACCCTAAATATCAGTATGTGCATATCTTTCAAACATATGATACATACCTTCGTAGCTCAATCCAGATTTGTCACAGTAAAGCAGCTTGACCTGTCGTATCGTTTAGGGTGCGAGTATTGTATTGTTTTGATTTTGGTGTCCCAAACTTATAAGAGGATAAATATTTTCATCGTGCGAAAGTAGCTACTAGGTACCTACATGTCTTCTACGTCTTTGTATTATCTTGTCATATGAAGTCCTATTACTTCCTTACGTTTTTTTTTTTTTTTTTTCATATCCAGTAAATTACGCTTAATCAGTCATTTCAAGTACTGAAAAAAGTTTCTTTTTCATCGTATGTGTGTTTATTAATATTTATATTTTGTTTCAACCACTTCTTTACGAATTTCTCAACGTTGAGGGAAAAAGTGGGAATTTGAGACAGCGTTACCAACTTCTACAGCGCAAAATTCTCAGCTTTTACAAAATTCCGAATATCTCGGTAAGTACTTGACTTATCGACTTCAAATAAACGTGATAATGCTTCTTATGACATAACAAATTGTCCTATAAATTTTAAACCGTAATGTACTTATGGCCTTTTTCGAGTTATTGCACCATATCCAAACTCCACTTTTGTCTTTTCTGTTATGTCAACACTGTTTAACGGACCCATCTAAACTTGGTGTCAATTTAAACCGTTCTGGCCAACATTTAAATTATTGTGCAAAACTAGTGTGTACCTCACTCCCTGTGTGTGCAAAAGGCGTTTAAATGTGACACATATTTAACGTTATTTCTCGAGAAGTTTGCAACACTGACCTGCGGGTGGCATATCTTTCGTCTTCCTTTTTAGTGTTGAATTAAATTATGAAATACAATTTAGGTCGTTCCATTTAAAAAATCATAACTTTATATTGGGTTGGCAACACTGTTCATCCGGTGATGTCAAATAATGCGTCTACCAATGTGCCCCTTTGTATAGTTGCTTCGTGCAAAGTTTCGCTTGTCTCTCTCTTTTGGTTTCTCCGTCATCAAGGTTTGACATTATAAATGACGCACCCGGTATATATATATATATATATATATATATATATATATATATATATATAAAATATGGGGTGGACAAGGCAGGCTGAGGTTGGGCGGTGACTGATGCATTCTGATTAGGGAAATCTTTGTCGGACCAAGTTGATAGCCAGCGGTACTATTGAAATTGCTACTTTCTTTCATTATAGCTGTGGCTTCTATTTTCTACCAGAATATCCTGAATATCTAGGAGAGACAGTGGTTTCAGTAAATCATATGTTATACCCTTTTGTACTGTGTTTTGCCAGCCCCGACTTGTCTACTTGGAAGTTTTATGTAGTGCGAATCTGTGTCCAATGTAAGCGTTTGTCACAGTTGCAAGAAATGCGGTAAACCCCTTTGTGTTTTGAGGCGAAGCTACTTTTACTGGATGTAAGAGCGCTCTGATTTTGGCTTAAGGGTTGTGATTTGTCTTTATTCTGTGTTTGGATAGAATCCTGCTTAATTTCATTGACAATATACCGGTATACGAAAGGGAAGTAATTAATTCCTCTTGAGTCTTCTTTCGGTGCAACGTTCTTTTGGCTTTGATTAGACCTTTTTAGAATCTTTTGGATGTTTTTTATGCTACAGCTGACATTTTGAAATGGAAGATTACAATTCATTGCGTGGCCGTGTATTTTGCATATCTTGAGCACACTCTACAATCTGCCGTTGCGACGCGACGTGGGTTTTTTATAGTGAGCAAATTGTCACTGCTTTTGTTTGGATACTCCCGTTGTTTCAAATCTCCCAGTTATAAACATAGTTTATCTTTTGTATTGAGCAAATGTAATTATTATTGTGTTGCTATTTTTTTCACAGCTGTGGTTGAAAACCATTTATCTTTATCACCAAGATAACATGAGTTTTGTAATGGTTTGGAAATAGACATTCAAAATCAGATAGGACTTTTTTTTATTGCTTTTAAATTCACAGTGCATTTAATTTCATTATCACTTTCATTTGTTATTATCCACTTTCTTCAACCAACAGTGCATAACCATAGAACATTATACAATAGATTTCATTGCATGTTTTGTTCGTTGCCAAACTTTACGTTCAGCTTCATTTAATTGAAGCAAATGATATTTTCTATACGTTTGCCTCCATTAATGAAGTAATTAAACTCTAATCTTATCAGTATAATGTCCACAATGGTGAGCTAAAATTACACTTGCTAAGAGAGTAATTTTGTTTCGGATTTGAAATGTCTTGCTTTTGATAATGCTGTAGGTAGTTTTAATGAAGCAGTGTTTTAGTATTCATATTGTTTAATAAGAATAATTTTTTTCAGCTCCTGGTCCAGGGGCAATTCCACCCCCACCTCAGCCTGTGATACCTGTAGAAGAGTCGAACCTTCAAGGGTAAGTATTAAATATGCTTAATGGTTACTTCTGTCCTAGGGCATAACAGATGTCTGAAGATATTGAGTTTGAACGAAAATATTTAACTCAAAACTCTCGGACAATATTGTAACTATGTGACAACTGACACATATACCTTAACTTCAGATGTAGAAATCTAGTAGTAAATAAAGGTAATGCTTTAAAAAAAAAATGCCAGTTTACCTTCTCGGCAAAATTAATTATGCTTGCTATATTTTCTTCAAGTATTCTGCATACGTCCACTGGTGAAAACACAAGGAAAAAAAATATAAAAATCATCCGTAGTTCTGCTGACCACTCATTTCTACCCATGAAAGATTATCATAGTTACAGCTACATTTCCTGAGCAAGAAATAGATTCTCTGCTCCCCACTAAATGTTACAAGCATGCTATTATCAATATGCCAAACACCATCTTCAAGAAATTCTTTTCTTTTCTTGGTGCAGTATGGTAAACTGTTGCTGAAAATTCGTTTTAAAAAACGGAAATTTGTTCCACGCCTAGAGAACACAAGGAACCTCTAGTGTAATATAAAGAATTATAATTTCGTGCCTCAGTTGAGAAGTTGCAGCCATTGACAAGTCAGAGCTGTCTCGTGGCTAAGCGGTTAGAGTGCGCGCCTTTAGCATGGGAGATTCTCATGTGGTTTGGATTCCACTTTAAGCTGTACGTCTACGTCTCATATAGCTTCGCTGCTGAAAGGGACGCTAAACAAATCAAACTATCGACAAATCTGTTAAATTCTGGTTGAATCCGAATTATATTATATTCTTTTGTATGTCTTCTTTGCTTGAACAAAGTAGTGTCACGTAAGCACCTAAGGAACGCACCTGTCACATGATGTTAAATTAAGAAAACTAGTACTTATGCGTCGTCGTCCTTATTTTGTGCCACGACTGTTTTGTTGGATGATATTACCTCTATCATCTTGGGGTAAATACTTTTCACATCTCTGATTCGATGTCAGTATTTTTATTTCGGTTGCATATTATGGTCACTGTTTTGCTGCAAGGTGCGAAATCCATGCTTCTTCTCCCATGCTTCTTTACATTATTCCCTTCCTTTCAATCCACCTATTATAAAAATACCTAACTTGATAGTGTAGTCAACTTAGAACAGTTTCGTACGTTACACCAAGATAATCACAATAATTTGTAACTAAACTGAAGATACTGACTAAATTAGCGATGTAAAAAGTATTTGCACGAAGATTCCCTGATGTTGAAGGTGGTAACGTCCACCGTTGCACAAAATCGGGCTACAACGCTGCAGGTAAGGATATTTTCTTAATAGTACATACGTGCTTAATAGGTCTAAATCCATGCGAAGAATATATTGCGAGGGACGTTCAAGCTATAACTGGAATTTCTTTTTTTCTGTTACATAGAGAAGACAACATGTGAATCATTTACTTTTTTTTTTTTTTTTTTTTTTTTTTTTTTAAGGCACTCCCCATGTACACGCACACTTGTCCCATCAATGTGGGAGTGTCCATATCCCTGCGGCGTAGAATTGTTTGGGACGATGTTTCAGCCATTTCAGCACACACGTTTTGACATCGTCATCGGTGTGGAATTTTTGTCCTCCCAAGTGCTCCTTGAGGGAACCAATAGAGATGGAAGTCGCAAGGCTACAGATCGGTGCTATACGGGGAATGATCTAGGATCTCCCAACCAAGTTTGGTGATAGCTGTGACTATTGTTGTGGCCGTATTAGAATACGCGTTGTTATACAGGATGACGACTCCATCCTTCGCCATCTGTGGCCATTTTCTTCTCAAAGCTTCTGAATTGGGGCAACAGGAGGTTACTGTAGTACGCCGCGTGTGAAGTGCTCCCGCGTGCCAGGAAATGAGGACACATCACCGCGTCTTTGCCCCAGAGTACCGTCAGCATAACTTTGCCAGCGGACGCCTTTGACTCTGGAGTGTAATGATGTGCACCCAGCTCTCATCGCAAGTGAGATCTTTGAAGGAAGCTCTAGCCTTGTCTTTAGAATTGCTGCGAATGCTGGGACGAGGAGTTTTCCCTACACTGCTTCTGATCGAACGTTAGCATTTTGAGCCCCATCTGGCTGTGGTTTTCCGGATGCAAGTGTTCGTGGATGATCGTTCCCACTCTGATATTTGTTGTCGCACTAAAATCTCTCTCACATTGGTGCGACGATTACTGTAGAATAAGTTGCTCCACCCGATGAATGTTGGTTTCATTACTGCAGTAGCTTGGCATAGAGAACGTTGAGAACGGATTCTCTTTCTGCCTTGAATTTTGAACTCCATTCGTACGCTTGCGACCGAGAGAGAGAGAGTGTGTGATTTTCTTCGCCATACTGCGCACTTAATCTTCTAAAGATTTCAGCAGATTTCATCCCTTCCTTCAGAAGGAACTTGATGATGCAGCCCTCTCCACTGGGCCCACCAGCTTCGTACTGCCAGGCTTGTTTCTATCGTCCATCGACTCTCTGTGAGACTCTTATCTCCTCAACTGCTGTTGTTGTAGAGAAGTGTCAGGACAAATATCACAGGATGGGACAGGGATGCCAAGCTGCGCACAGAAAAAAAATAAGAAATTGGACGTTCCTCGTACATAATTTAGACTCGCCCTTTCCAACAATTTTAATGTTGAATTCCTTCCAAATTAAGTGTATATGGCCTCCATTACAATTACAGTTGTAGAATTTAAACGGACGTAAGTGAATAGTATAATACTATTCAGTTAATATTAGGACTTTATAAAAATTTGATTCGTTATAAGGTTATTTATAATTATTATTATTTATCTTTGTTACAGAGGAACTTCGGGTCCAACAAGCTTACCTGTGTCGATGCCCGCAGCACAGATGCCACAGGGTCCAAAGAAAGAACCCCCTCCTCCTCCTCCCCCTAGGCCTTATAGGACGCATGCAAGATCGTCATCGCTTGATCTCAATCGACTAGGTAAGATAATTATACTTCTACGAAAATTGTGTGTTTGTTTAATGAAGATTTGTATTTGCTGTTGCATTGAACAAAAAAGGACTCTGGCTGTTCGTTCAGTTAATAGTTGGAACAAAAGGTTTGAGGACACTGGCTGTATTTGCTTATGTTATAATGATGATTTAATGGTACAGTATTCCAAAAAATAGTGGGTTTTTATATCAGGTGTCTATCGGTCACTGAAGTCATGAAAAAGGTACGAAATCAGAAAACGGTCATGAAAGTCAAGAAAAAATCAGGAAATTTAGCTTTTAGGTCACGATTTTTTTATATGGAGAAATATGGTATAGCCTGGAAAATTTTGTTCTATAAAACGTCAAAATTCCCAACCAGAAATGTCTATTTTCGATTAGAAATGTCTGTCTATTTTCACTTTATACCCTACCAAATCGCAAGCAAAGCATGTTTCTATCGCATGCATGAAAATTTGGCCCAATTCGCTCTTAGAATGTTACAAAATTTTATGGTTTGGGAAAGAAATGGTCACGAAATTTCATTTTGGAATTTGAATAGACACCCTGTATATGCACTCGTTATGAAAATATATTAATTACATTTTAAAATCATGGCAGTTGAAAGGTAAGAATCTAGTGTTAGTCTTGAAGAAAATATTGAGAGGATAATTAAAACTTCAGAGTTAATTTGTAGTCGAGAAACGTAGAATTGATTTTTTTTAAAAAAAGAAATACCAAAATCAACACTAACGAAATTATGAAAGTGTCTTCATTAGAAAAGAAATTGATTGAACCGTGTTTGTTACGTGAAATGATCCACTAGTTTTTGGAACTATTGTTTTATTATTTTCATTGAAGATAAAGTAATTCAGGTGAGCTTATCAGACTTCACAATTTCTACATGTGATCAAAAAATTTTCACTCAATCAATACGGTAGGGGCACTCGGTCAAAAAAGTGTAAAAAACTTTTTCAGGCTAGCCGTCCTGAATGAGGTTTTCCTGGTTTTTTTCATTCGTACCAGGCAAATGTCGGATGGTATCTAACATATAAGTCCAGGCCGCTTCCTTCCTTCCCTTTCCTCGGATAGTGTGCTCACCAAGGGATGTTATCCCTCATACGTGATGGGTGAACATGGCCATAAATACCGAAAGCCCAGAAATCTAAATCCTGAATCACTCAATCAATAGTTTCGAGCCTCTTTTGTTGTCATACATGGTGAACATAAAAACAATCCCTGATTTTGAAAGTACTATTGTGCCCATATCAAAAGATTTGTGATGATTTTGATTAGAATCACGGTCACTAATCCAGCTGGAGACAGTAATCCATCTCCAACTACATCGTGAATCGTATCCGGGGTGATGCAATTTACAGCTGCACGGATGCGTTCTTGAAGATCATTCAGAGTTTTGAGTAATTGAGGTATATACACCTTGCCGTTCACAAATTCCCAAAGATAAAAGTCATACAGTTAAGTCTGGTTATGTAGCAAGGGGGGGGGGGGAGGTGCTTACAAAAATGTTGAACATGGGTCAAACTCGTCCTATCCATCAGTTGGCATATTCCGAAAACTGTGTACAGGTTGATGCCAGTGTATAGATCCTTCATCTTGGTGTAAAATATAATCACCTTCTTCTGCAGCGAGTTGAGGAGTTTACAAGTTACGTAGCATTCTTAAGTAGCTTTCACCTGTGATTTGTGTGTTCCTCAAAGAAAAATGGATCGTACACTCGACGCTCTGACACCGTAGAAAAAACAACCTTCGGTAAGTGACGTTCCACATCAAGAGTAACATGCAGATGCTCATTTCCCCAGATTCTGACATTGTGCCTGTTCCCCACTGAAGTGAAAGGTCCCTTGTCACTCAAAATTATCTTCCTCAAAAGGGTTCGTCGTCCTCCAGTAAACTGTGCATAGAGTCGCAAAATTCACGTTCTTTTCCTTGTTTTGTGTTTATATCTTTGAAGCAGTTGCAGCCGATATAGGTGAAACTTCAAACTCCTACGTAAAATCTTGCTGACGGTTGTTTGTGGGACCCGTAATTGGCTGCTAGCTTGATGTGTTGATTTCCTTGGGCTGTGTACAAAGATTTATCTCATCCGATCTACAATGTTCTCAGTGACGGACGATCGGCCAGAATATTCTTTCCTTTTATCACAAATGCACTCTATCTCAACAAATGTTTTATGACACTTCACATTGGATTTGGGTGTAGGTGTATCAACATCCAACTTCCGTTTAAAAGCACACTGCAGTGTCAAAACATCATTTGTTTTTAGCAAGTTTTAGCTTGCATCAGCTGCTTTGTTCGAATCACTGTCCTGTAGCTGACTAAGTTTGAACTAGCGATTCTGGAGAAAATAAATAAATAAATAAATAAATAAATAAAAAGACACGAAAATATTTTGAATTAACTGAGCTTCCAGCAAGATTTCCTCAAAATATTCCTATAACTATTAATTATATGACATCTTGAAATCAAGAATTGTTTTTGTGCTCACCCTATATATTGATTAACTACCAACTCTATGGCCTATGGAACCTGAAGGTTCAATACCGCATTCACAATAACTCTCCATTGGTATATGAACATTCACAATAGCCCGTATTAAGATACGAAATTCCTGTTTCCAGAAAACTTTTTTCCACCATCTTGTTCAGTATCTGTAGTTCATGTTCTTAAAATAAGCATTTATCAAAGTAATATATATTATTGTAATTTGTGAAAAAAAAAAAAAAAGATTAGTTTAATTTCAACATAGAACAGAACTCTCTTAGAGATTGCTAAATCACCAATTATTCTTCCATTTTTCTATTTTAGGTAAAAGTGGAGTTCAGTTGGGCGCTCCACCTGTTGTGCCTCCGAGAATATCACCAAGCACAGTAAGTGCGTTTTATGTAATACAGTTCTTAATGTTAAAAAGTACTGGTTATTAACTTATTTTGGAATTAAGTTCAAAAATATTGGTTACGAATTAATATTGGAAATTAATTGTAAATTTGTGTAGAAAAATGCGAAAATCTACTAACTTACTTATTACGAAATCTTCGAAATACCTCGATCTATGAAATTAACTTTGGCAGGGTTACTATCCTTAACATTTTGTAAGTTAAATATATTGGGGTACAAGTAAATCCTACGAAGGCAGTGTCTTTCTCGTAAAGTAAGGTGAGTCAAATGTGAAGAAAAATCCTTCCGGGGAGGAGAGGTAGGTTCACCTGGTACAACAGCCATAGGAAGCAAGGCCCACTGGCCAAATTGTGACAGTCATGTGAATTGGGGTGATGTGCGGTCAGCACGTCAGTTCCCCCTCCCCTTTAATCCTGTTTTCCTAGACTGGAGTTCGCTGTTCGTTTAAAGTACCTAGCTCTCCAATTGTCCTCACGACACATTGACTTCGTTGATCTCACGAGTGGTGATATTCCAGTGAGACTAGGGCGTTGGCAGGTTACATTTTTTTTTTTTTTTTTATGTGCCCTGGGATTTCTATTCAGATTCATACTTCCCTGCGTTATTTCAGCATTCAGTCTTAGGCAGAAACTCTTGTAGTATGTTGACTATTAGATTTTTTTACATGTTACTCTTTTTATTCCTTTTCCAGTAAAACACTAATATCAACCTTAATGTTTAAACTATTAGTGATCACCTACTCACATTAGCTAAAACCTCAATCGATCCCGTCTCCGCCAAGTGGTGTTGGTGGACAGACACAGTGTGCATGCGTTTTCTGTGGGTTCTCCCGTTTCGTCCCACTTTCGTAATTTCATTATCACCCATCTCATTATCACCATCTTCCTTAGCCTCGTGCATAATTGTGGAACGTTAAAAAAATGCTATAATTAAAAATCTAAGCCTATTAAGATGCAACTATTTACATACACTGTTTAATTTGTGATAGTTCACTCCAAGTATCAAAGGAAATTGTATTACTAATTCAGTTTACATAGGTTGGATGAAAAATAGTGGCAACACTCATATCAGAGGGCTGTGTCTGAGTACTACAAGAGTTCCGTAGCTGATAAGGGAATATTAGACAATGAAGTGTGACGAGTGGTAACGACTGTGTTATTCAGCCAAAATCAGCAGCCGTAGAGGAAGAAAATGGAAACGCCGTAACAATATGATTCGAAACTGCGAACAACGTGTGTTGATCAAGATTGAAGTGGCACGTGGGCGTAGTGCACAGGAATCACGACGCGAGTGGGAAGCACTACGACACAAGACACAATCTATGCCATGTGGCGGTCCCTGCCGGACATTAACAAAGATTGACACACTGACGCTGTATGACGCCTTTCACACGTGCGGCAGAAAATGATAGAGATGGGAGGTGATTACATTAAAGGAATGTAATAGATGTTCTGTGCGTAAAGTTAGGTACGAATTATAACAATGTTGCCCTTACTTTTTATATAGCCTTTGTAAGTTACTGAGACTGGCATTTTTGAATGAATCTGTTTATGTGAGTTGCGTTCATCCAAGCTTAACGTTGGATGCTTGGTCTTAATGTAACGTAAAATGTATTAAAGAAAAGAATTTTGTCGTATCTTTCGACGTAAGAAAACTAATAAAAGCGTCAAGTTCTTTCTTGTACTTTTCAGACTTCTCCGAAGAAATTAATTGGGCAACGTAGTGAAGGGGATGTGTTGTCGCTAGTTGCAGACCAACCAGAATTCGCAGACTTTGCTCAGTTTGGACAAGACGAGGAGAACAGTGAGACTATCCAGCCCAGAAAGCATGGTGCCTTTGAAGTGTATAGGAAGCCATCTAATAAACATGGTAAGTTACAATACATTCATTTTTATTTATAATGATCACTCTTTAATTATGGTAGAAAACAATCATAATATTCTGTTTTATTTCTTTAATTAACAGACATGTATTCATCAGATGAAGTGGTGTTAGATGAAATTTTCACATAGTGTCTTGGCTGTAGCTTCTAGAAGAAGGAATACAAAGACAGTTCCGCACATTACGAAAGGTTGTAAGGATTTTTATTACGTTCCCAACTGAGAAGTTTAGTTTACCAAAACTTCTTTATATATTTAACCTTTGTATCCGTCCGTCCGGGAGACAAAAAGTCTCAAGCACTACTTGATGGACCACCGGTTTTGGTCTAGATGTAGAGTGTCAACAGTTCGGTATTAAGTTTGTTGATGGAGTGGCCTCGCGTAGCGTAGTCGCTAACGCTCTCGCCTTCGGTGCGAGCGGTCCCGGGTTCGATTCCCGGTGGGGTCACTCGGTCGAAAAAGTATAACACGCTTTTTCAGGCCAGCCACCCTGAATGAGGTTTTCCTGGGTTTTCCTCATTCACACCAGGCAAATGCCGGGGTGGTACCTAACTTATAGGTCCCAGGCCGCTTCCTTCCTTCCCCAGTCTTTTCTTTCTTCCCTTTCCCCGGATTGTGTGTTCCCCTAGAGACGTCATCCCTCAAATCGTGAAGGACTAAATGACCTTAGATGCCGAAAGCCCAGCAATCTAAATCCTAAATCTTAAGTTTGTTGATGGAGGTGATATTCAAACGGGAATGGTAGATACTATTTCCGGTTCATACATTGATCACTATTAGAGCTAAACGTTCACAGAATTGGTAACATCATCATCTCTTATCCTTTTCAGGATTTATGGTATATGCAATTGGAAGTCAAGAAGTAAAGGAACTTGTGAGAAAATTTATATTTATTCTAATGATAGAAAACTGAAATACATTACATTATCTTTACTATAATCTTTTTACTAAAGCCGAAAGTGATGGAGATTCACTGAACTTCCAGTTTCAGTATTAATTGAGAAAACGTCACGGTATGGAACCAAACTTCCTTCACATGGTGTACAAGTGACACTGCCACTTATTTTTCCTGTACATTCATATAGTCCATAATAATATTAATAATATCATAAAGTTGTATCGGATTTGGACCCAACAAAGAAAAAGGTGATAGCACAATTAAGGCATATTTGAAAGATCAGTAAGCACTCAGCAGCAGTAATGCTAGAATCCCAGGCAGAGAACTCAGCGGAACGTGAGTCAGAAAAAAGTGCAGTGCGTGGGTCAGCTCATTGAGGATTCGGAACCGTCGTCACCGCAGATTGTTGTCTAACTAATGGAGTGAATTGTAATTGAGTGGTACAATGTCCGGGGAATAACGTTTCCTAACTATAGCGGATAATGCATAGCGACCTTAGGAACAAGTTCTGTCGCGTTGGTTTAAAGTAGAATAACACCTCAGCGATTTACATTCACTGGCTGGACTGTTGTTAAGGTTTTTATACACAGGCTTCAGTTGCTGCAAGTATATAGTTGCGCTGATAAGTGGCAGCAGTTAACTATTAACGATAATCTGGGCGGTGCAGAAGCACAGAGCGTAACATTCAGTTAATGCAGTATTTGTTTAGATTGTTTGAGCTTGGGTTCATGCTGAAATTAGGCAGAACTTCTTTTGATAATCAGAGATAATAATAATGATAATTTGTGAGAAGTAATGTAAATTTTAAGTATATTCTTCTTATAGTTGATCAATAAGAGAATTTCCTTCTTAATATTGAATTGATATACAGCAGACTCGTTAATTCGGACTTAGATGATTCGATTATACGCGTTAAATACTGTCAGAAATAGTGGTTAAAAAAAATCGTGAGTAAATCGAAATTTGGAATCTCCTGTTTGGATAATTCGAAGTCATATAGTACAAGAACTTTTAGTGTTGGGTAGATTGCGAAGAGAAGAATACAGTTTCAACTGGTTTTCAGTTATGCTGAAGCAGCCGTAGGGAAGAGTGACACAAAAGACAGTCTATCTTATGAAGATGATAATGATGATGACTAGATCGGCGATGAAATAAAGAAACAACCTGTACTAACCTCGTCTGAAACTTCCGAAATGATTAAAAATTTAAGATGTGTTGAATGTCAAGCAAATGTTACTAAACGTATTTCACAGACTAAATGAAACAAGATTATGTTGACCGTATAAAAACAATCAAATCAAACCAAACTAAAATCACAACTTCTTTAATTAAGAATTAAAGTTGTTACCTGGTATATGGTATTGTTCTTAAGCGTGGTTTCTATGGTGCGTGTGGCTTAATTTGTGTGTGAGTAAATGTTGTTTGTTGCAGTATTGTATCATGCAAGTAATGTGCTCCTTTAAAGGTAAAATCTACTGCGTATTATATTTTTTTCATGTAGGTACAGTAATTTCGTTCGCTTGATTTTGTATTTTTGGATAATTCGAACTTATTTCGTCCCCTTGGACTTCTAATTAAAAAGATTCCGCTGTATTTACAGTGCACTTCTTATTGTGTAAAAGAACATAGATTGTTTTTTAAGTCAGGGAGTCCAATTCATCCCTTCAGAAAATAGTGATTCTTGAGTTCGGCTTAAGGGTATGTAGTATGCATCTTTGCAACCAGTTGTATATACCTTTTCTTTAATTTGTTACAATGCGCTCGAAAAGTAACTATACATTTTAGAAACTAGGAGTTATATTCCTTGGCTTTCGACGTCTATGGTTATTCTAGTCCGTCACGTATGAGGGATAACATCCTTCTACGATTACACTACGCAGGAAGTGAGGAACGAAAGAAGCAGCCTGAGACCTTCATGTTAGGTACCATTCCGACATTTGCTTAATGTGAATGAGGAAAACCCAGAAAAAGCCTCTCAAATGGCTTGCCTAAAAAGGCTTTTAGGCATTTCCAAGCGAGTGTCCCACCGGGAATAGAACCCAAGACCTCTCGTACCAAAGGCGAGAGCGTTAGCGAGTAATTATACCTTTGTCATGGATACGACTTACTCTTACTCTTACACTAGGTATTGGAAGTGGTCTCTATGAACATCCGAGCATTTTACACGTGTTTCTTCTTGTTCTGGAATACTCCCACAAGTTATTTATATGAAAATTTCCCAGTGAAATCACGAACACCGGTTGGAAGTTGTAACATGTGGGGGTTTAATCGATAAACTTCTTTATTTTTCCTTATAATGAATAAAATAATATCCAAAATTATTCAATCGCATGTCATATTAAATAATATGTGACTTTTCCTTTCTTCTAGAAGCAGTAACTGTTCGTCAAGAAAGTTCACCTGACTCTGAAATCAATAGGCCACGGCATTGCTCTGAACCTGAGGTACCTGCAGGCAGGTAAGCATCAATTAAACGAGTGATTTCTCTCTCAGAAATACTACTCTCCTATTTGGTTAATGTGATGTTGAGCCATTTCTCTTGCGCACCTTAGATATCCTTTCTCTACCCTTTATAATTCCTCTTGAAACCTTTACATCTATTGTATATTTCTTTGTCTTTGTAGATTTCTTTTCTTAATTCACATATTATCTCTCTACATATTCTTTCTCTTTCTCCAGTCTTCCTTCGTCATGGAATCCAATTGTTGGTTGAGCTTTGATAAAAGTGTGTGGCTGCAGCCAAGACTAGTTGACTAACTAGGAGTCGTAGTTTCTTTTTTTTTTTTTTTCTTTCTTTCTTTCTTTCTTTGAAACTGATACACGGCAGCTGAATATCTGACTCACACCAACCTAATGCCTAACAACAGTAAATATAAAATTCATTTGTTCTGCTTATTTCGTTACTTCTTCCATATACGAAGACCAAAATACTTTCAGGATTGACCCATTTTATTTCCTTTGCAAAATATTGGGATAGACGCTCCCGTCACCCTGCCAGAGACGCCTGTGCTAGAAAGAGTGTCGTCAGTTGGGGCCCGAGAAATAAGAAAGAAAAACTGCATGTCATTGATGTTCCTGTGTTGGGACATCTACCCAGTGCACAAATATGAGAGATCTATTTCCCGAGTGCGGCGATTAAATTTTTCACTTTGGGCAGTAAAGACTTTTATTTCAAATTTCAGATTGACAATGAGAGTTAAACTTCTAGTTGAACCGAACTTCAAATTTCTGCCTATAAAACACGGTAATTTAAACTATACTTCAATATATATATATAGATAGATAGATAGATAGATAGATGTAAACATATATATTTAAATAAGTTTGAATTATACCGATTATATTTTTTGTCTTAATAAGTGTAAGCCTAGAATATAATTTCAGCTGACAAATCTGAAGCCATTGACAGATTCGGTATTCAAATCTTGATTGAACTTGGTAGTGTACGAAAGAACGAAAATATTGGAACTATGCCTCAAACAAATTTTGCCTCTTTAGAGAGTAAAATTTTTCAGACAGGTAGAAGTAGCTATGGGCACCTCCGTTGTTACCAAACATAGGATGAATCATTAGGAAAATCTAGTTTTTCAGAAAGAGCAGTCTAGCATCTATAGAACCAATTGCATTCAAGTTCTATATATTGGGGCCGCGGTGGCTCAGTGGTAGAGCGTTCACCTCTAGTGCGTGGGGTCCCTGGTTCGATCCCTGCTCACGCCAAGTGAACTTCGTGGATAAACACCGTGTGCGTGGGTTTTCTCAGGGTTTTCTCGTTTCCTCCCACTTTGTTCATTCCACAATTTCATTCATTTCTCATCATCACAGTCCCCTTTAGCCTAGCCGGCGTAAGTGTGGAACGTAAAACTTAAAAGATTTCATTTTCAAGTTCTATATAAACAAGTGAGTTTCATTTCACAGTGCAAAACTACAGTTGACGTCCAAACTATTCGCATTCATTATTCAAACTTCAAATAGTACATCTTTAACTATTCCTTGCAATAGATTAGTAAGATCGAAGATAGAACCTACTTCTTGGACGCTGAATCCATATCAGGGAGCCATTACTCGCTATATCGTACTGTTTCTGTTCTGTGGTGATAAAAGTTGAAACCGGAAATAATTAATTAGAACCACTTGCAGTTTGAATAGACGGTCAACGGAAGAGATTAAAGCAATTTCTAGGACGCTCAGTTAATTGAAAAAAAAAAAAAAACAGTATCTTGATGTCTCTTACGGTTTATGCTTTATGAAAATCAGTATTGAAGCCGGAAGTAGTAATAAATTTCAACTACTTCCGGTTTTGGTAGTGTGTTCGACATTGTCATGGTTCGTTGCTTTGAGACGCTGAATCATTTGCAGAAACCTGCTTCTCGCTATCTGTTACCGTTTTCATTTTATTACGATGAACGTTGAAACCAGAAATGGCCTTATTTAAACCACTTCTGGTTTGAATACGACGGGGTGCTAATAAAGATTGAGCCTTACCAAACAAAAAATTGAGCTAGGAAGCTGAAACTCCCACACTATTCCACATATTCTCCTAGTAGGTAGGGTTGTAAAAAACCGAATTTTTTTAACAGCCCAGTGGATTTTATTGGGTAATTTTTTTTTGGGGGGGGGGGGAGTGGGTTTTATTGGGTAATATTGGGTTTTGTTAAATTTTGTACGTATATTTAAAGCCATATTCCTACTTAAAATACCATTTTAAGCATTTATGTTCTACTGTACACATGAAAGTATGGAATTCCTTTGTGGGACTGCGGTAGTTCACGTCTGGCACGAGTTTCTAGTTCGATCCCAGCTTCCCCCAAGTGCGTTTTGTAGTGGATAAAAATCGTGTGTATGGGGTTTCTCGGGATTCTCCTGTTTCTTATCACTTTCGTCATGTCTCCATTATTATCCATATCATCACAGTTTCCCTTAGCCCTAGTGTATAATCATGAGACATTGAACTAAACCGAGAAATAACAAAAAAAGAAAGAAAAAATGATGCACAAGGAATCCGTGAAGTTTCATATGCGTTTCGTGGAACACACTTTCCATCATTGACACTCGCTTACATTTCTTTTTCTAGAAATAAGAAAGTACACAATTTTCTAGAGTAACAAAGAGGTGGATAATTTTATGTAATACAGAATAGGAATAAAATCTCCTTCTTACACTTACGATTCAAATCCTTGAGCCAGCAGTCCTGAGTTTCACTCAAAACGCGCCAGGCAAATACTGGGATAGTATCTCAAGTTTAGGAACCAGAGATTAAAAAGAGGCTTTACTGAATGGATGTTTTTCTAAAAGTTTTTTTAAGAGCTGAAATGTTAAGATCAGATACGCAAGAAGAATTAGGGAGTTCTACAATTTGAATACCGTTAGTGTGGAGAAGATAGAGGTGTATCTTCAGTAATTTCCTTTCTCAAGTGGATCGCTTTTGATTTGTAATTAAATGACACTGAAGAAAGACATTATATCTATTTATATACATATATTACGCAAGTAAGTAATAAAGAGGTGGATAATTTTATGTAATACAGAAGGGGACCTAAACGGCGCAAGACCTAAAAATCATTTCGCGGCTCAAGTCCTAAACGGCACAAGTCATAAAAATCATTTCGCGGCACAAGTCTTAAACGCACTGGATCTAAAAATCTTTTGTGGCGCTGCCATCGTTTCCGTGCCAAGAATACTGTCAAGCTGTTAATCAAAGTTTTAGATATACTGTTTCATATTACAGAACCAGATTCTAGCTTAGTTCTTACAAGTAATTTGTATAAATACATATTCTATCGTTCTGAAATAAATAAATAAAGCCTATTGTTCTTTCTTGCTGTTCGCATGATGGCATTTGTATGGTGACACAATATTAACTACCTATCAAATGTAATTCCCAGATCTTTCATAATGTCTGTTTTTTTCTTTTTTCTATTTCCTCAGTGTTTTGAGTGTTTTAGTTATATACGTCATAAATTTTGCTTTCTTTGGGTTGATTTAAAGTAAATTATTTTTACACACATATTTATCATATTCAACTCTTTTCGATGCAAATAGTTGTCATACTCGTAATTAACTACTCTTTACTCGTTACCATTATTAACAGTTTTAGTATTATTAACATAGCTGTTACCGTTGGGATTAACCATTATTATTATTATTATTATTATTATTATTATTATTATTATTATTATTATTATTATTATTATTATTAATAATAATAATAATAATAATAATAATAATAATAATAATAATATATTTCAAATATGCTACATTTTTGTGACAGCCTTGATTGTACGTGAAGTTAAAATCAAAGGTTATGTCACGGACGGCAAATGATGGCTTAACACCCAAAGCAAACTCTTGGTCCCCCAAGTTAGGATTAGTCTGTGTTTAATAATTACAGCAAATTAATAATGTTTATAATAGAATGTGAAAGAAATACTTTTAAAAAATAAACTACGTCAACATGTTAAAATAATTAAAAGAACCTAATTAATCACCCACTTTGTACTCTCATTTGTTTAACTGGACAAATCCAGACCTAAAGGAAAAGAGTTTTCTGCACAAATCTCATAAGCAGTGAAAAATTTTAATATTATAGAAATTGAACACCCTTCCCTCTTAAAATTTGTAATTTTCAAAACGCTAAAACATACATTTTATTACTTTTAGCCAAAAGTTGAAATACCGAGTTTCACGCATCCAGCTTAAGCAAATCGTTCTTTACTTTATAAATATTTTCTGAATAAGTAATGGAGAAGTAGTGCCCCCCTTTGTTCTTTCCCTTTTGTGTTGAATTTTCAGGTTTTTTGTTTGTTTGTTTTACAGGGGAAAGTTTATAAATATGTCAAGTTTCATTTTACTAGCTTCAGAGATTTGCAAGATAATCTACTCTTAAAAAAAAAAAAAAAAATAGTACACCCAGAAAGTCACTTATCTTAACTCTTTTATATAAGAGTACAAAAGATGAAGACAGTCAAATAAATGGACTTTAATGAACAGTTTCCGATTTCTTATTCGTGCATCTCCCACAAGCTGTAGTTTTAAATTCACACACTGTCAAGACCCAGGTTTCAAAAAGGTAACAAATTGAAAATATGATAATAATAATATGTATTTATGTACGCGTGTTATATGTATATATTTGTTGCCTTACTGAAGATTTCGTAATTTGAAATTATACTTTTGGTTTCCTTTTAATATGAAAAAGCCTGCTCCCCTGGAAAAGTTTGCAGGCTACATCCCTAAATGACTATGTATTGATTTCTTCATGTGTTGCGTATTACATTAGTAATTTAGTGTTATTTGATGATTTTTCTTGCTTATATATATCAACTCTATCAAAACACACTGCGAAATATAGTAACTGTTTGCGTTCTTAATGTATATAGTCGGTATTTAATGTTCACTTGTGAAATATCTAGTGGACTTTTGCCCTAATTAAGCAAACTTTGGTGGGCTTTTGTCCTACTCTTAATAAAATACACTCCACAGAATATATATATTGCAGTTCTGAATGCTTGCTTGGTTTCAGAATAGTCTGATAAAATATGCTGTTTAAACATATTTATTAAATTCTTTTTTTAGAAATTTGTTATGAGATTCTTGTATCTTCATATGAAAGAAACTAATTTCTTAATCAATTATATAATTAAGTGTTAGAATGAAATAGGTTATATAATATAATTCATGTATAACTGCAGAACAGATAATAATAATTTTAGTAGTACAAATATAGCTGTTACCGTTAGAATTAGCTACGTTCGTAACATTATTGTCAACTAGTTACTGCATCGTCGCAATTTCGTGTGGTGGTGGCGAATTTCAGAACTAAAGCAGGTGAATGAAAAAGGCAGAAGACCTAAACGGCATAAGACCTAAAAATAATTTCGCGGCACTAGTCCTAAACGGCACAAGACCTAAAAATCATTTCGCGGCACAAGACCTAAAAGGCACAAGACCTAAAATTTAGGACTACTGCCTATATTTTTAGGACTTACGCCGTTTAGGTCTTGTGCCGTTTAGGACTAATGAATGTTACCCGTACAGAATAAGAATAAAATCCCCTTCTTGCACTTATGATTCAGATCCCTGAGCCAGCAGTCCTGAGTCAAAAGAAATGTAGCTGCATTACTTCTGATTCCATACTAGCTGAAGTGCCCGTTTTTTGCACGGGGAGAATTAGGTTCAAGGAAAATGTTTTGAGCCTCCTCTCCCCCTGAGGACATGCATATCAATGAAAGTGTAGTAAGATATTCTATTTCTGACATGAATTTTTAACCCTTTTCTGCTTTAGTATACACCCTTTAAGGAAAGTTACATGGTAATATTCCAGCTTGAGGTAGTATGTTCTAAATCTCATTTCAAACTGTTCAGCCATTTCCTTGACGCAATCACAAACAACAGACATCGTCGATTTAATGTGAAGAAAGAAATTATACACAGAATATTGTAGAAAACACCCTCTTTCTTCCCTTAAAATTGAAATTTTCAAAAACAGGATGTGACGTGTCTCTCATTTTTAATGAGGTGTTTATATACCGAATTTCATCTTCCGAACTTGTCCTGCTCACGAGATACTGTAGTTTTGGCTGAAATGGTGAACCCTTTTTACTCCCATTACAATGTGTCCTTTAATCAAAGTAACACAATAAATAAATAATGAACTATGCCCCAAAATTGATTTCAAACTGTTCAACCGTTTTCCGTGGTGCGATCACAAACAACCAGCAACATCACTTTCAATGGAAACAAAGGAATTATGGAAAATCGCCCCCTCCTCTTAAAACGTGTTCACTTACTTTTAATGACGAGTTTATTTACCGAGTTTCATCTTCCGGGCTCCTGATATAGTTTTTTTTTTTTTTTTTTTTTTTTCTTTCTTAACATGAATTATGAATTTCTTTTGATCCTTCTCCTAGGATGCGCCCTTCAATCAAAGTAATATAAAAATCCCAGCTCAAGGTAGGTACTAAGTAGTGCATGTTCAAAATTCATTTCAAACTGCTTAACCGTTTCCCCGTGTGATACGTCAGAAACAACAGGCAACATCGCTTTCCAATTATAGAAAATGCTCCCCTTCCCCACTTAAAATGGAAACTCTCAAAAACACTGGAACACGGGTCCACTTACTTTTAATGCTAAGTGTACATAAGAAATGTCATCTTCCTAACTTGACAGAATCGTGAGATACTAAGATTTTCTCATAGATTTTTGACCCTCCGCTCGCTTCATAGATCACGAATTTTAATTAAAGTAACCTAATTAAAAACCTAGGTTGAGGTACGTGATAACTGCATCCAAACATTCATGCCAAACGGTTTAACCGTTTTCTTGTGTTGTGCGCACAAACAAGATTTTTTTTTTTTCATTTTTATATAATAGATTACAGTTGAACAGTGTTAACAGCGAATTTGATCGAGCGCAAACAAAATTCATTATGAATGATTCCCAAACCTTTTTTGTTTTCAGTGATATTCTGTTCTGGTGGTAAATACATATTTTGAAACTAGGTATACACTATGAAGTACGATTAAAGAAAGTAATTATTGTCATATCATTTCAATCCAAGTTTTGAAGTATGTTTATGAGGTGAGCGTTTTTGGGTTTTATTGTAGGTTTTACCACCACGCAAAAAAAAAAAAAAATTTTGGGCTGGGGAAAATTCCAACAACCCTGCTAGTAAGTCAATGCATTTGCGACATCTGACCTGCAACTTTTTAAGTCCTTGTAAATAGAACTCTTTTGTCTGCTGCTGTAACCATTCATCTATAGCATCAGTTGCCGCTTGAACACTTAAAACGGTGACCTTTGAGATGTTTTTTGAGATTCAAGAACAGATGATAATCAGATAGAGCTAGGTTAGGCGAATAAGGGGGATGGGGTAACACTTGAAAGCCTAGGGCGGCCAATGTGTCCTGTGTTTCAGATGCCGTGTATGAGGAGGCATTGTCACGCAACAGCAGAACACCTTTGAAGAGCTTACTATGACGTTTGTCCTTGATGTTTTCGCGCAACTTCCTCAAGAGACCACAGTAATATCCTGCATTAATGGTTGCACCCACTGGAACATAGTCCACCAGCAGAACTCCATCCTTATCCCAAAAGATTGTTGCCATTTGTTTCTGTACAGACCTCTGCACATGGCACTTCTTCGGCCGGGGAGAACTGTGCCTCCATTCTTTAGACTGTTTGGTCTCGGGATCATAACAATAGATCCACATCTCATCACTAGTTACGAGTTTCTTATTATTATTTAAAAAAAAAAAAAAAAAAAAAAAAAAACTTTTTGCAAAATGTTCCAAAACTGTCCGCAGAGTTCTCAGTCTTTCCTGCTTTTGTTCCTTCGTCAGAAGTTTGAGGATCCATTTGGTTGCAACCTTCCTCATATCCAGATCATTATGAATAATGGTGCCAACTTTTTCACGTGATATGCCCAAACATGTAGAAATCCTTTTGGCTGATACTCGACGATCTTCCATTATCATGTTCCGGATGCCTTGCACATTTTCGGAAACACACAGAAACAGGCCTGCCACTGGGTTTCGCACTTTCAGCATCAAAATGGCCATCAAATGAAGTTTGCCATCCAGCGTTTGACAGTTGCATGTGATGCGTCACGGTCTCCCAAAGTTTGTTTCATTTCATCGTAGATCTGCGTCCCACCTTTCTCTTAGAGGAAGACGTAAGAAACTTCATGACGGTCCTATGTTCCTCTGGACTGAAGCTTGTGGAGGTGCCGTCATGTTCACTTCTGAAATGAAAAAGAAAAGGATGTTAATATCATAGAACATTGCATTTTGCAGCATCGTCTATACAGATCCTGCCCTATATACCCTGCTATCTCAACTTCCTAGCTCAATTTTTTCTTGGTAAGGCTCAATCTTTATCAGCACCCACTCGTAAAAGGTTAATGAAGAATATGGAACCTATTATTGGGACACTGAATCGATTGCAGAAAACGCATCTCGATATCTCTTTCCGTTTGTGACCTGTTGTCAGACGGACAGACAAAATCGTTCTGTAAGACTTCCGATTCTTATGCATAGCATAGTTTGGAAGTCTAGTAAAAAACTTTTATATTCCTGTAGGCTCAAATTAAATGTTCTGATAAACGTTTTCTTATGGGTATATAAAATTATCTTAAATGCCAAAAAGGTAGAACAACAATTAGGTATATGAACTAGGCTTAAAACATGCTTATAGTAGGGCGATGCGATAAAGGGATACCAAAGATGATAATTCAGCGATGAAGTGTTTCCGTTAAAAGACGTAAGAAAATATTCGTATTCGTACTTATTTCATCATACAGAAGGATTCAGAATTAAATATAGATTCAGTTTGATTTTCTAATGAATAGTTCAATTCGTGAAGAATTATTTAAAAATACGAGGGCAAGTCAAAAATTATCTACACTTTTCATTCTACAGTTTATTTACATGAAGCTAGGGCTATACAATGCATATCATTTTTCTACGTAATCTCCCTCCTTATCAAAGCACTTGGCCCAAAGGTCAACGAGATTACGTATTCCTTCCAAATAAAAGGTTTTCGGCTGGTCATGAAGCCACTTTTGCATCGCATTTTGCACGTCTAAATCTGAGGCAAATCGGCGACCACGCAAAGCATCCTTGAGTGGCCCAACCAAGTGAACGTCAGATGGAGCTAGGTCTGGGCTGTAGGGAGGGTGTTCCAATAACTCAAATTTCAAAGCCTAACACGAGTGAGCTTGTGCTCTGCAATAAGCTTTCTTGGTACCCACCGTGCACAGACTTTATGAAAACCGAGCTCGTTGTGGATGATTTGATGAGCAGAGCCATGACTGATGTTCAAAGCAGCTGCTACCTCATCAATAGTGATTTGCCTATTCGCCAGAACCATCTCTCGAGCTTGCTGAATGTTGTCATCTGTAATGGAGGTTGATGGCCGTCCTGCTCCCTCTTCATGCGTTACACTTGTTGGACCACTTTTAAACTTCTCGAGCCACAAAACCACAGTTTTACGTGATAGTGCACTTCTCCCATATTGCGATGATAGTCTGCGATGAATGTCTGACCCTTTGACACCCTCCGACCAGAGGAATCGGATCACTACTCGTTGTTCCACTTTGGTGCAAACTTCTAATGGAGCAGCCATGATATATCTGCAACAGAAGGAAGAAAAATGAAAGAATTAAGATCACACTTTCACAGCATTACTACAACAGTATAACAATAAAATATTAGAGGACAGAAGAAAAATTGCGCAATGTAAGAAAAGTTATGACAAAAAGGGTGAAAATCATACCTAGTATAGTGTGGAGCCTCCTTTTGCGTCCAAAACAGCTTGGATCCGACGTGGAATGGACGTATACAGCTTCTAAATCGTGGTGTGTGGAATTTTGTGTCATTGTTCCTCTAAAACATGCTCCAGTTCCTTAAGGGATGCTGGTGGAGGGTAATGAGACCGAATACGCCTTTCTAACTCAGACCACAATGGTTCAATGATGTTCAGATCTGGTGATTGTGGGACACACGGGAAGTGTGATAGCTCCTGGTCATGCTCCTCAAACCATGATTTCATCGTTTTTGCAGCATGACAGGGTGCCAAATCATCTTGGTAGATGTCATCACCATCAGGGAACAATAGTTGGGACATGGGTAGAACCTGGTCCCCCCAAATGGCCTCATACGCCTTAGCATTTATCATTCCATGCAGGACTATAATGGGACCTGCAGAAAACCACGATATCACTACCCATACTGTAACAGAACCACCCCCATGCTTTACAGTTGGGAGCAGGCAGTCTGTATCATAGGCCTGCGACGGTGTTCTCCATACGCAAACACGACCGGTTGTTGGAAACAAGGTGAAGGTCGATTCATCGGACCACATTACGTGTTTCCATTGCTCATGAGTCCACACCTTGTGGTCCTTGCACCACTGGATACGCCTCTTCGCATTTACTGCTGTGACCAGGGGTTTGGCGATAGCGGCCCTGCCATGAATTTTCACTTTATGAAGTTCCCGTCCCACTGTTTTCGATTAAACCGGGTTCTGTAGGCCGGAATTGAGTTTAGACGTATTTTTCATTGCAGTGGTGGTCTTTTTAGCTGCTACAATCCGTTTTAATGTCCTCCGGTCCCTATCTGACAGGATTATCTTTCGACCACTGTTGTGCTTTGCAGACGTTTGCCCATGAATTGAGTATGCCCTCGTGACATTGGACACAGTGCCTTTCGATACTCCACAATGTTCGCCACTGTTGCCACTGAAGCTCCAACCAGACGGACACCAACGATCATGCCTCTTTGGAAGTCTGTCAGGTCGCCCATTTTACCGCACCACTTTCACGCCACTACACTCACAGGTGAACTGGTTACTGCTGACGCAAAAGGTCCACATGACACATTAAAAACAAAAAACGATCGGCAATCGCAACACGTGTTGTACAGTGGAGGGCCAAACTTACGTGTCCTGTATGAAGTGTTTTTTAGATTTTTGTCTATCCCCTATATATATATATATATATTATCAAAGAATTTAAAATGTTCGTTACTGAATCTTCTATGTCTGTGTGCGTCTGTTATGTGCAGTTTTTTCAGTTTTGAACCCTCCATGCTATAGAACATCAAAAACTATCTCAAAGAAGTGATGGATTTTTTTGGGTCATTCTTTATCGTTCTCGAGATATTGACCAAAAACGTTCGGATTTCGGGAGATTTTAGAAACCATATCTCGGGAACCATAAGTCATAGAGAGATGATATTTTGCGAATTTTTCAATTTTGGCATGTCTTCGTAAAACAATATATCGTAGAACGTTTTAACAGAAATCTTAATCAAAACATGTGGAAAAAATTTAGTACTCAAGGAAATGATTATTGGATATATATAGGATGGCCGAAAAGTAGGTATACACCCCTGGATTGATCAAGTATAACATTTCTAGTTTATGGGTTTATTTGGTACGACTTTTCCAAGCTTCAGATGTAAGTAAAAAGACATTAAGAACGAATAATAAAGAAACTAAGTCTACCTGATGGATAACAATAAGAAATGATATAAAATGCAATGAGCTTATCAGTACGGTACTGTATACCTGCTTTTAGGTCACCCTATATATTACAAGAATTGTGTAATGAGTATAATCATAAAGTACATAAAACATTGGTATAAATCCTGTAGAAGCTAATAAGAAAAAGTAACTCTTTTAAAGTTCGTTCTGGCAATGCTCTTGGAGCATCCTCAAGTGATTTTATACTAAAAATACAATGGAAATAACATTCAGTAATCATAGTATGGCAATATTAACATTAGCTTCAAAAAGATGCCAAGTGATGGGTAACTATATTTTCAAGTAGAGTATTCATCTTAGAAAATCGAGCAACTTAATTTAAACAGGGCAATAAGTTCACTACGGACTGTATTAAGAATATGGTCTAACTGTAAGATGATATAGCTAATTCGGTAACAGTAATGTTGAATCCTATCCTCCAAAACGAGATATGATTTTCTGATTTATTTTTGCTTACAGGACACAAGATCAGCGACATGCTGTGCAGCAAAACGTTCGACAACTGCAGGAGCATAACGCTCGCCTCACCAGGCTATGTCAGGAGCTGAATGAAGAATTAGCCGAAATACAGAAGGAGCGAGTGTCATTAGAAGTTCAGTTGGAACAACTGAGAATTCTTAATGATTAAGTAACCATCACCATACGTATATATTTCTTCCCTCCCTTATGTTTCTATAGACCCGATCTAAAGGTTCTATATCGTGTGTACATATATAAATATATATATATAAAACGTATATATAGATATACAGTGAGATTTACAATTATCTTTTGATGCAAAGTTATTATAATAAAAGAGGTTTATCGTTGTGAACTACTGCTTGTTGTACACAAGCAAAGAAACTGTGCATATCGACGATAGCTTTTTCCGACTGTTGTGTAGTTAAGTGATGTCCTAGACTGCAAGTAACATGACGTACGATTTAAGTAAAAAAAAAAAAAAAAGTCAGAATCAAAAATTGAAAGAAAGAATTTGTGAAATCAATACCGAGAATTATGTATGTGAAGTGGATATTTATATATATAGATATATACATAATTAAATAAAACTCTTGTATATAATTGTAACAATAGACAAACTGGGCGTCTGAATGTTTTGGTCATAGACAACGAACAGATGATCATGTTGATTTATTTACGTCACCTGAAGTGAATCGTTATTTTGTAGGTGGTCGGTTTTGATTGAAAGTATTGCGAACTAGTCAGTCTTACAAATATTTAGGCTTTTTGAGTTGCATTTTGTAAGTATGATGGTGTACATTCCAATTGCATTTGATTATTAAGGTTGTCGTCATGATTGAAGTAAAAGGAATATCGATTGATTTCTAAAATGCACCATGTGTGTGTCAGTATGTGTAATACGAATACCTAACTTTCCAAAACTAATAGACATTGGTTCATTTTGAGTTAGCGTCTCTTTCAGCAGCGAGACTATATGAGACGTGAACCTACTGCTTAAAGTGGGCTCGAACCCCGGTCTCCCGCGCCAAATGCTAATCATATAGCCACGAGAAGCTCTCAAAGTTAGTAGATTGTCCATGTATTAATAGATATGTGACATTAAGCTATTTCATAAATTGAATCTTAAATGTTACATGTTAATTACATTCAGTATTTTGTTAAGAAGTATGACCGTTCCTGGTACGAAGGTTTAATGGAGAAAATTTGCCTCCGGTTCGAAAATTTACTTGCGAAGCTCTTGCGGGTTTTTAAGCACAAATGAGTTATGTCGTATTGTGAGGTTAGTAATGAAATATTTATTTACGAAATATGAACAGATCGCCTGAGTCGTTTTTGAGAAAGTCGCTCAAAAAGAACTCATTCAAAAGTAAACTACTCTTTTAGATTTTCCCAGAGAAATGACTTACAGCACAGTATAGAGTTATTATTGAAGTATTGATGTATGAAATATAAAGAAAATCGTTAGAGCCGTTTTCGAGAAAATCTCAATTTTTGATTTTTATCCTTCAGTAAACTACCCTTATTTTGGGGGTAAGAAGAAAATTCGACCCTCCTCTCCCTACACACTAGAGAATCTTAAAAAAAAAAATTGAAGATACCTCTAGGTGAGTGAACATATTTATGTTGGGACGAATTCACATACTTCTAGGTGAGTGAATATGTTTATATTGGGACAAATTATCAGGCGGACAGACATTCAAAAATCACTCGATATGTAGGGACCAAGAAACGTATAAATCCATTGAAATCTCGAATTCGATTTCTTGCATGATTACCATTCTTTCTTCTGTCCCACCGTCGCTCGGAAGTAAAAATGCCATAAAGAGATATTAGAGCAAAGAAAGGGAGAGGACGAGATTGAGAATGGTACAGTAGGGTATCTAGTAGTAGTAGTAAAAAAAAAAATTAGTTTAGTGTCCCACGGTTAGTCTAAAGAGACTGATGATTAATGAAAGTGAATGATTGTGAAATTAATTTTTTTGTGCACTCCCACTGAAAGTTGAACGAGAGACCATCGGGGAAGGCTAGCGTATCTGTAAAAACATCAATGTGTATCACCACTTACGTTCCTTGTCTGATCCTTCGTCTTTCCGTCTGGTTTACTGTGAATATGAGCAGAAAATTATGGCGTCATAGCGTCTAATTGTAAATGAGTGGTTCAGTACATCTGGTAAAGGCATCCAAGCGATTGAATTATTACTTTTTTTTTCGGCATCTGCTTGTTTTTGGTAATATCCAAACGACAACCGTGCATAGAAACTTGAGTTCTACAAACTTCATAACAGTTCATCATCATTACTTTCAGCGAGGAGTTGATAGTCTTTCTTTAGTATATACGTGAAATTGCGCTTGCACTTCGGCAACTGAACATCTGTCAGTATATTAGCTTAAATTAAGTGTGATACACGAAAGTTCCTGTTTAGGCGTAAATTATATCATAATCGGGTCACAATGACCTTACCTTTTCTTTACCTTTTAATGTTACCTTTTTGTACACCACAATTTCAAATGACGAAATGTAGCGATGCATAATGACTCATATGACAGCATAAATGTCTCCAATTCTATAAGTAAGGACTTTAAAACATGAAGTATATGTAGGATGGAGAAACGTACAGTCAGCGACAAAAATTCTTTCCGTCTGGTAAAATTTATTTTGGGAATAAGTGTGGTATGGCTGGATCGTTCAAAAATTATATGCTTTTTAATTTATTTGAAACTACTCAAATTGTCCTTCCATTCTGAAGTTATTTACGACACTAATTTCATCAAACGGAAAGAAAAAAGGTTAGAAATGAAAATTTGATGTAGTTTGATAACTCTTCAGGTAAAATCTTGTACCTCACAATATAAGGTCCTCAGTTTATATTTTTAATATAACTAAGGCTACTAATTTATCAAAATCCATTTTCACACTGTGTTATGATATTACCTGTTATTGCAGTACGAAACAAGTTAATCGTTTATACTCTTTAAAAATTACACATACAGTCTTCACGAGATGGACTCTTCGTTTCTTTCTTTTTTTTTAACTTTTTTTTTTCGTTGCTATAACAACAGAACTCACATCGTCGAATCACTATCTTAACAGAATATTATCGCATAACAACAGAAAAGAAATTAGTTCTATTTCTCTTTTTCATATTCTTCTTCTTCCTTTCTTGAGCAGCTTGTGCATAATTTAAAAGTACATTTTGCCTATAAAATAAAAATAAAGATGTAATAAAAACGTTAAAAATACAAGTATTCTTGTATGTGGCGCCTGAACAGTAGGATCTTTTTAAAAAAATAAAATAAAGAGACATTCTGGACCGTTAACTATTACTAAGTACATAAGTTTTCGAATGACCGTCGTGTATACAAAAATTACAAATTATATCAATATTATTTTCATATTTCATCTTAGTTGTCTTAATTTCATTTCAAATATTTATACATTTCAACGTCGACAACACGAGGTACATTCAGATAAAAGTTATTTAATTTTAGGTCCTTTTGAGGCCATTGATACAGGTTATAAATTGACAAAATCTATGTTATTTTATCGGGCAAAACTAAGAAGATTGTGAAAAGGATATCATTATGACATTTACATAATTGCTCTTTTAAACAAGAAAGGATCAAATAGTGTATATGATAATTCCAACAAAATACAAATTAAAATTAAAATACCGACAATATTTAGAACAAAACAAGATAATCAACTTCTTATCAAGATCAGCAATGTACGAATTGTTCCACTTGTTGATTCATGAAATTATCTTCATAGAATTTAAATAAGGTACGAATATCAAACAAAATCATAACGGTATTTACAGTGAAGTATAACAAAAATGAAATTGAATACGGTTTTCTCGGACGCCGTAACTTTAACTTAAGTTACATGACCAACGAATTCATTCAAATTGCATTGAAAGTCATAAACCAGAATACACTCTTGCACGTTACTTACTTCTATAGTTCTTTGTTTCTTATTTTGTGCCACCTATGGAATTTCTACGAAATCCAATTCGATGGAAATTAGATCTAATGAGTACATGCTTCTTAAGTGTAGTGCGATTACTATTACTGTTGCTACTAAGATTAGGTTTGGTTACATTACCGGTATACGTGAATTTAACATTGAAATCACACTTTAATCTCACATGGATACTTTGAACTTGGCTTCGATTAAGGTTAGTTTGGTTCAGGTTAGTACTGTATTGCACCATTGATGGATTTTCAAAATTTTGAAATGTCATACCTAGATGATTGAAGTCAACGCATTGCATCACGTTCTGTAAAAGTACCATCGGATTGTTCACTATTATCATTTTGGTCTTTTCGTGGATTGAACATTTCAACAGCTCCAACTCAATCGACCAATCACTACAAGCATTGGTTGGAACACACGTTCTCTTTCTAAATTTCACGAATACTGGAATCAACTTTCTTCCTGCTACATGAACCAATGTCGTGTACATATCATTAAACGATTCTATTACAATTACTTCATCTCCAGAATTAATATCATGTTGAATATACTGTGAATACAAGCAACCAATAGCATTCACGAGACGAAGATGACCATAACTTTTCGCATATTGTTGCAAACTAAAATCTTCGTTACACGCAGCATTAGTAAGACAATCAAAAACATTCGTATGAAGAGAGAAGTCGAGATAATCTAATTCTCCAATACCACAGTATGTTTTTGCGAACACTCAGCACATTTCATTCACACATTTAAATCATTGATGTCATATTTCATTCATACATTTAAATCAATGTTGTCATATTTCTTCGTTGATGCAAATTTAGGATCTGTATTCTCCATAGTTTCTGTGGAAGGTTCAGGTTCATTTATTTGGGTAGTGAGATCATTAACTACAGTTTCTAATACTTCAAGGGAATTTTGCACTTCGGTAAATTTACGTATAATCTGTTACATTTTAAGGTCAGTTTGTTCAATTCATCGATTTGTCTGATTAATATGTTCTGATAAGTGTTGATTTTTACTGTCGAATTGTTTCACTTGTTCACCAAGATCTTGCTTTAATTGTCCCATCTGCTGATTCATTTGTTCCATTTGTTGATTCATTCGGTCACCCAGTTGTCCAATTTGCTGTTTGATTAGGTCTGCTAGGTCAAGGGAGTTCATCCCCCTGTTACCATTTGATTTAGATGCATTTTCCATACCAGGAAGACTCATTTTGATATTTCTGAAAATTTTTTTGCCACTCCTTAGTAAAGTATATTCCGTTTTGATAATTTTATTATCACTACGTAGCCTTAAAATCTAATCCTAAAGTTAATTATCTAGAAGATTGTTTACTTAGCTTCACACAAATCTCCTAAAATCCTGAGGCGGCAAACCACCAATTTATATAAGGTCCTTAGTTTATATTTTTTATATAACTAAGGCTACTAATTTATCAAAATCCATTTTCACACTGTGTTATGATATTACCTTTTATTGCAGTACGAAACAAGTTAATCGTTTACACTCTTTAAAAATTATACATACAGTCTTCACGAGATGGATCCTTCGTTTTTTTTTTTTTTTTGTTTTTTTCTTTTTTGTTTTTTTTCTCCCTTGCTATAACAACAGAACTCACATCGTCGAATCACTATCTTAACAAAATATTATCGCATAACAACGGAAAAGAAATTAGTTCTATTTCTCTTTTTCATATTCTTCTTCTTCCTTTCTTGAGCAGCTTGTGCATAATTTAAAAGTACATTTTTCCCATAAAATACAAATCAAGATTTAATAAAAACGTTAAAAATACAAGTATCGTTGTAACAAAGAGTTATGTCTATAAGAAATTCGTATATGTAAGTGGCAAATCTGTAATTATAATAATAAGGTGGAAATAATAAAAATAATGTAAGCGTGACTGCCATTGAAGCCTCCATAAGAGAAGCACTGATTACACTGTACGCGTGTGTATGGTATTTTAATGTTTAGAGAGTTCAAACAGCCTCCGTTCACTCTTTCAACCCCTTACGTTGCCCACTGGATCGGAAAACAAATCTTTAGATGCAATAATAGCTAGCCAAATAGAAATCCGCTAATGAAATAAGTCATCTATTTAAACCAAAGCTGAAGTATTGGGCTTACAAACGCGTATATAATAATACCAAGAGCAACAAAACGGGTACTTTGTGTAATAATGGACGGACTTTTTTTTTGAAAGAGAGAATCGTGTTAAAGACGGAACATTAGCGTAGCCATCTCTAGGATGCACTCTAGTGTTGCAGCTTCGTCTAGTCTTCCAGCGCCGGTGCTCATCTTTATACTCGTACTTATTTTATATTTGCACTACAATTTCTGTATAGTTGACACCCCATAGTCACACCTTTTTTTCTTTTCTTAAATAACAAATTGTCTTCATATTGTGCACATATTCTATAATACAATTTATTTTAACTTCTTTCGACAGTAAAGGTCAAGTGTCACCTCACTGTTCAGCTACGGTGCAGTCTGAAAGAATGGCTGCCATCTTGACAACTGAGTGTCTAATCAATTGTATACATAAACTGCGAGCAACGATATGTGAAGCCAATAATGTTCGCAAATTCACTGTTTACATTTCTTTGTGTAAAATCATATTTCGATTTATTATTATTATTATTATTATTATTATTATTATTATTATTATTATTATTATTATTATTATTATTAAGTCGAAAGATGGCGGTACGTTTGCTTTCATCGTATGTATAAAAGTGATTTTTTTTTATCCCGGTTTATAAATCCACAGAGTTAGCTTGGCATTCTTCCAACCAACTTTGTGCGAATGGTCCCGGGTTCGAATCCCGGTAGGAACATTCGGTCGGAAAGGTGTAACAACTTTTTCACACCAGCCATCACGACTGATGTTTCTCCTGGGTTTTCATCATTTACAGCCTCCAAATACCGGGATGATACTTAACGTAATGGTCCCAGATCACCGCTTCTTTCCTACTCGATGATTCATATCTTCCTTCCCAGATAGTGTTGATCGTCGAGGGACGTCATCCTTCATATGTGTGTGGTGGGATAAAATGACCGTAAATGCCGAAAACCCAGAAATCTAATCCCTCATATGTAGTCTATTTGGATTTTTTTTTAAATGCGTATCCTAAGGGAGGAGGAAGAAGTGGTTTAAAATGTATGCCAAAAATAGAGTATCTTACGAACTCATTATGTTCAGGATGATGAAACTGTGTATGTAAACTCATTTTTAAAAACAAGTTGACATACTCATATGACTTAAAATAATATTGTAGAGGTAATTCACCTCTAGGGTGTAGGAAGGGGGCGACATGTAAGACAATGGAAAACGACCGACATTAGTGTCAAATTCATATTTTTCGGGGTCGCTGAGATGAATAACGATACTCCAGATACTGGCGAAATCCAAGTTTATCCCCCATTGCCATAAGGGATGAAAAGGAATGAAAAATAGAATGACCGACATTAGTGTCCAGTCCATAGTTTTCGGGGTCGCTAAGCTCATTGGGTATCAGTCCCGATCATATTTAACGGTAAGTTTAGTGAAGAACGTGTATGTCGGAGTTACTTGTCGTTATTTATTCTACTCAGGTTTTTATTTTCAAATAATATGTCATAAACATTATAGCAAATTATAGCATAAACATTATTTATCCCATGCGAAGCCGGGCACTTCTGCTAGTATACTGATAAAGGAGACATTTTAATGCCCACATTTTACAGTGTAGGAGTGTGTTCAAAAAATTAGCGAACCTTTGATTGTTAAATATACATTTATTGATTTGGAAATGCGAAACACTGTTCTCCTTCAAAGTAGTCTCCTTGGTGATGCACACACTTCTCCAGCGCTCCGGCCATTGTTGGAAACACTTCTGGAACGCAGTTTTTGGAATGCTGCGAGACCGTGTCATGGCATTCCTCATGATATATTCTCTTGACTCAAATCGAGTCCCTTTTAGTGGCATTTTTAGCTTGAGAAATAACCAAAAGTCACACGAGACCACGTCGGGTGAGTAGAGAGCCTGACGACATACAGGAATGTTATATTGGGCGATGAAAGCCTGAATCATATTTCGCGGACTCTTTCCTCATGCCCAAATTCTTGTTCAAAATTGAATGTACCGATCAGATTGAATGATTTCCGCTTGGATATCGCTGAGATTTTGGCAAAAATCTGATGCAGCATCGCTGCTCAAGTTTTCTGTCATTTTGCGAAAAACTGAAATCTGACGAGTGCTCACTACTCGTTGCCTGATTGCCAGCCACTAACGCTTTCTGCGGGCGGGAAAAAGAATCACGACTGTGTATGAGTGTTCCCTCTAAATCTACACTGAAGAAATTCTACCGCACTTCATTGTTTTACTCGGGGAAAAAATAAGGTTCGATACTTTTTGAACACACTTCCTGTACTAAATGGGTTTTAATACAAAAATCATTTAATCAAGATATAAATTTATTTCTTCGGAACGTTAAATAATAAATTATCTTAAAATATTTCTCTAGCTAAAGTATTAACTTCAGAAAGATACCGTTACGTTGTGCCTATTATAGAATGAGAATTTGGTGGGACATGTGCAGAAAGCGAGAAATAATAAGTCTTGTGTTTTGAGATATTTCCTTTCCAGAACATGTGTGTTAAGTGAAACTTGGAACTGTTCTACTGTATATGATTAAGACATTCAGATAGCCTGATTGGTTAATGATATTGAAACCTTGTTAATGGATGAAATTTTTCCTTCCTGTACGATAATTTGCCTAAACTAAGCCCGTTGTTTGATCTGTCTACATTGTCTCTGTAGTAGATGCTACACTGACGGTATTTATTGTGATAAACAAGTGATAAAAAAAGTCTAAAGAAATGTATTTATCTATAATCGTATGCACAAACATTGTGAACAAGCAGGACATATATATATGTATAGATATAATACAATGCAAATTGGACAGTTTTTCGTACTAAAAAAAAGTAAATAAATACAAAAGAGAACAAATGAAATAGCCATGTGCTCTAACGTCTCCTGCTTTTGATATGACAATACAGCATTAGAAATAAAGAATTGTATATGTAAAAGAAATGCATATATATATACATATAAATATATACATAAATATATATTGAAAGAAAGAAAAATATATTGTGTAAAATTTGTTTTGTAACATATGCTTTCTCATGTGCAAAGAAACATAATTGTGCAGAAAAGTTATACTAATGTAATTATATGTTGAAAAAGGGGGGAGGGCATTTATTTTCATGATTTGAAATGGTTTCCATGAAAAGATTTCTGAATATTTTGTGCATGAGCGTGGAATTGTATGTATATTTTGTATGTTTTCCAGGAGAGCTTTACTTGTAGAGACATTTTGTGCCATTTTTATGAAAGGGAAAAAGGAAAGGACAGAAGGCAAATATGGACGGTGTTATTTTTGTTTCTCTACTTCGGCAGTGTTACTTTGAACTAGTGTATAGTTGTATAAAACAGTAGAACAATGAAATAAGTGAGCTTCAGTCAAGGTATTTACAATACAGTCATCAAAGGAGTGGAAAAAATTTTATTATTATATTCAGTGTGGCCAAATTAGTCTTTTTTTTTTAATTATTTCTTCGTGATTCAATATTTCAACAAACATTTCATCATAGTAGTAAGCTTGATTATACAGTTAAACCATTTTATATGGAGGAAAGTCTTTGGTTCGAGTTTGATTTGAAGGGAATTGATAAAACTGACTACTGAATAAAAACAAAATTGAAAAATATTGAGTATAGTTTCTTGATTGTATGTTGAAATTCTTAATTCTGTAGTTGTTTCTAGGAGGTCCGAATATTGCATTTTCATATCCATTACAGGATAAAGTGACCTTAGTCTTTAAGCTACTCTGATTAATTATTCTGACTCTGAATTGTTTAATTCTCCCACATAGGTTTAATATCCGGTTCAGGACTAACAAGGGGAATTCGGGAGAAAGCACTCGCCTGCAGAGAAACTAAGCATGCCATTTGAAGGACCAATTCATGCTGATTACAACAAGCTAATAAAATTCCTGCACGGTTGAGAACTGTTTGAGAGATGCAATTTGGAAATTTATATGAAAAAATGAGTATATGCGCATTTAAATGCGTTAAATACAACATTATTAGGAACGAATATTGACATACGAATTGAAATCTTTTGGAGGTAACAGGAAAGACTGTTTTGCAATAACTAATAGGTTTGTTAGTTAAAATTAGTTATTGTATTGTTCACAATAATGATAGAGACGAAAATTGATCACTGTTCTTCTGTTGTATGAAGAAATGACTCAGGCAGAAGACCTTCGTTGCACCATGAACATTTTAAATGTGCAATTGCTTTGCATCCGTCAAGGGAACAATTCACATAACCAAAGTGAAAAGCAAATTCGACAGGTGTTTTAAAACGTATATATAATGTTTTCGGTATCCTGTCTTCTGGAACACAAACTGAAACAAACCAATGTATCACGGTGAGCGGAACTGATTCATTAGCATGGACACGAACTTTATTTGATTGTTTCGTTGGAACATATCCAGACGAAGAAGGTTCATACTATGTACAAATCTCTTGCCATAATCTTTGATTGGTCGGAATCCAAACACATCAAATGGTTGTACAAATCGTTTGCAGTTCTTTGATATATTCTCAACCATTACGTCTTTGCCATCTGTCACGCAACTTGCAATGGTCAATTTGTCTGTCAGTGATCAAGCAGTCGCAAGTTCAAACTGTCAAAACTGCATAATAACGATAGGTCGCTAGGAGGCGCAATCGTGTATTTAACGTTGAATCTCTCGAAAAGTTCTCGACCGTACAGGAATTTCATTAGCTTGTTGTAATCAGCATGAGTTGGTCCTTCAAATGACATTCTTAGTTTCTCTGCAGGCGAATACTTTCTCCCGAATTTCCCTTCTTAAATAATATGAGACTGGATCACTGCCTAAAATAAAATTGGAAGTGCTAATGTGTCATTATCGTGAGCTTAATACCACCATCGAAAATTGAACCCGGAGTAGTAGATGCGAAAACTAGTTTGACACGATGGAACATTAACTTTTTTTCCTAACTGCATGTGATTTACTTTACCGCTACGATAATCTTGATGTCGTTCGTGGTGGGCAACGAACAGCCCATACTGTGAGGGTTGATCTTGCATGATGGTCTGGGCATCGGGCTCAAGCCCCATTTTTAGTTCAAAATCCTCGTGAATAGTAGATACCATTCGTTCCTAACTTCGATGTTAACCCTAGGAACACCAAAGGGGCTGGGAGGCCCACAAATTATTTTTCTTATACAAGGGTCATTCAAGGTTGACCGGGATTTTCGTACGTAAATAATCGTTGATTAGCCGGAAAATGATGAAACTTGCGGGTGACGTAATGTATTCCTTCTCGAGTAACTAGCGCCCGGCTGGCGCATGCGCAGCAGTTGCAGCAAACATGGCGGCAAGCAGTGTGTCTGTGGAGCAGCGGTGTGTAATCAAATTTCTTGTGAAAGAGGAAGTTAAACCAGCTGATATTTTCAGAAGATTGCAAGCACAGTATGGTGAACAAACGATGTCACGGACAAGAGTGTACGAATGGTGTGAACAGTTTCGCGAAGGACTGGAGCTGATGACAAATGAAGCGCATGGACACATTCGTCTGACTGCAGTCACACCAGTGAATATCGTACGTGTTGAGCAAATTATTCTTGAAACCCGGCGAGTAACAATGCGGGATATTGCTGCCGAGGTGAATATCAGTGTTCGGAGTGTTGAGACAATCATTCACGACCACTTACGCTTCCGCAAAACCTGTGCAAGGTGGGTTTCCCGCCAGCTGACAATTGATCAGAAGTGGACACGAATGACGGTTTGTGAACATCATCTGAATCGGGACAGATAGCCCCCAGTGATAATCATTTGTTTGCACCTCTTGAAGACCATCTGGGAGGAAAGAAATTCGCGACAGATGAAGCACTGCGGAACGATGTCTTCCAGTGGCTACAACAACAAGTTCTTTCTAGGCCAAAGGAATCAGGGAGCTTCCACAACGATGGCAACGGTGCCTCGACGCGCACGGAAAATACTTTGAAAATCTGACATAGTTTGGTGCTTCTTGTGCTGTTTCCTCTGAACAAATAAAAGTCCCGGTCAACCTTGAACGACCCTTGTATTTTGTAACATTTCTAATCGGATAAAAAATAAAAAAATATTGTCAGGCTTGACCCCATTCACCATAAAACGTATTTGCATAGTTTTTAGTATTTGGTTTTTCTATTTATAAATAAAGTGTTGTGGGCTTCAGAGCCTCCCCCTCCCTGGTAGTACTAAGAGACTATTCACTACATACTCTGTTACCTTCGAGTGTATTGGCTATTTATTTTATTGTCCTTTGAAACAGTTTTCGTATTACAACTGTTTATTGTTCGTATGCAGGGGCATTCTGAATTATTATTCTGATACAGTGTTGCCAACTACACAAATATTTAGTATATATATATATATACACTAAATATTTGTATAGTTGGCAACACTGCATCAGAATAATAATACTGAATATATATACTGATTATTTCCTAGGCAGCAAAGTATTTTATTTTCTATTACTTTATTTCTTCAAACCTGTTAACACCTAAGTATGTCACTTTATATTATAATCACACACACACATATATATACAGTGGGTCAAATAAGTTTCTGTACACCAGGGATTAGTAATTTTAAATGTTATAATATCTTAAAATAAATAAATAATGAATCGCAAATACATTAGCTGAATTTGTTCGTGTCTACTTATAATGTGTACACATTATAGTGATGGTATTGAATATACCGATAGTAGAACTAACGATTTAAGTTAAGTTGCTGAAAATTAAGGTCAAAAAAGTTTCCGTACACGGCACAAATATACAAAAGAAGGAAGCAAAACGCACACCAAACAGCATCTGCAGTTGTTATAGATGACAGTCGCGTGCTCTACTAGTGATAAGGTACTACTGCAGTTAAATTTGGGCAAGGGAGACCTACAGAGGCAGTAAAACGACTTGTCAAAATGGAAGTGCTAATTCCAATACGTGAACTAATAATAGACAAAAAGGTAAATTTATTAGGAACATAGCAGATACAGTAAAGAAATCACATTCTACAGTACAGTTCATTCTAAATAGGTATATTGCAACAAATAGTTGCAAGGATCGACCGCGTAGTGGCCGTCCAACAAAGCTAAAGGATAATCATGAACGTGTTATTTTAAGAACTATCCGAAATGAACCCAAAACAATTGCTCCAAAATTAGCTAGTATGCTTGAAATTGACTATGGTGTACAAATGGTTCCTAAAACAGTTCGCACTGTCATCAGAAAAGCGGGCTACAACTGTCGCGTAGCCAGAAAGAAACCGTATGTTAGTAAAGCAAACGCCAAGAAATGTGTAGAGTTCCCAAAAGCTCATGTGGACAAGCCAATTAGTTTCTGGAACTGTTTTATTTAGTGAGGAGAGCAAATTCAACATTGATGGATCCGACGTAAGAGTTATTGTGTGGAGAAGACCAAATACCCACATGGAACCGAAGTATCTGTGTCCCACTATGAAGAATAGAGGTGGTGATGTGCTCTTCTGGGAGTGTATGAGTGCAGTTGGAGTAGAAAATTTGGATTTTATCGAAGGTACAGTGGACCAACATGTTTACCTAGACATTCTGAAACAGAATCTCCACAACAGTGCAAAGAAACTGAACAAGGGAGCCTCTTTTATATTCCAGCAAGATAACGACTCTAAACATACTGCATGAAAAGTGAAAGAGTTGTTGTTGTATAATGTGCGTAAACAACTTCATACTCATCCATAATACCCTGACTGTAATTCTATTGAGCATCTGAGGGATGAATTAGGGATGTGCATTAGAAAACACAATATTAGAAACAAGGACTAGTTGAAAAATGCATTACGTGAAGAATGGAGTAACCTCTTCCCTGTAACTACATCAAAATTGGTCACTGCAATGCAAAAACGAATGCCAGAAGTACTTAAGGCCAAAGGAGGCCAAATTGATCACTAACTGCGGTCGAAACGCCAAGTCGTGCCCTTATTTATGTTTATTTCTTTATGTGTACGGAAACTTTTTTTGATTTGTAATATGGTCAGTATGTCGTGTGTATTTGATTTTCTTCTGAATTAAAGGTTCCAAATATTTTATTTTCTTAGGTATATGCTTATTATGGAGTTCCTTATAGAAAAGTCATAGAAATTGTCATTCTCTTTCTGTACTTTGTAAGATATATTACAATACATAACCGGAAAACATCTGTACGGAAACTTTTTTTGACCCACTGTATATATATATATATATATATATATATATATATATATATATAGGGTGTCTATCGGTCACGAAAAAGTCACGGAATCAGAAAATGGTCATGAAAGTCACGAAATTTAGCTTTTGGGTCACGATTTTTTTTTTAAATATCTGTTCAAATATACGTAGGGCCTACAGACTGGAAAATCTTGTTCTATAAAACATCAGAATTCACCACCAAAGATATCCATGGTCGGCTTTAGACGCTACCAAATCGATAGCAAAGCACGCTTCTATCGCATGCATGAAAATTCGGCCTAATTTGCATCCAAATTCCCTCTTAAGAATGTGCCGAAATTTTACGGTTTGGTAAAGAAAAGATCACGAAAAAGTTACGAAATTTCATTTTGGAATTTTAGTAGACACCCTGATATATCGGGTGTTGCAAAATAAGTGTTACAACTCTTGGGAGGTGACTCCTGCCACTGAGACAAGAAAAAAAGTTCTCTTGAACTTTCGGCTATCTTACATAGTTTCGGATCTACAAGGTGCCGAAAACGTGGGAAAATGACTTTCGGACGCCAATAGTTCGGAAACTATCCAACGTAAAGAGGGCGGGTAAAAAATTTACTGAAGAAGTCATACCTGCTGTATTGAATTTTGCATGTTTCACAATCCTACCATGCACGCGCAAGGGATTCCCCAAAGGGACGTAGGGAGTCCCGGATAATCTGCCAAATGAAAATTGGTCAAAATGGATATGAATTGATAGGGTTTCTACCAGGTAACAATAATTCGTTTGAATTAAGTCGATATCTGGAACAAATACAAAATGGTGGACACCTTTCCTGTTGTGTGTGGTTGAATAATCGGCAGGTACGAATGCTGGCCAACAGTGACGTTCTGAGTATTAAATGTAGCGAATTTGTATTCAACTGCTCTAGAAAGACATCTGGATTGTCGGGAGAGCACAACAGATGAAGCAGGGTGATTCACATGTGTGGAAACACGTAACGAGAAATGCCCAGAAATGCACTCATACTAAGTAAACATGAGTTCAAAGCGTCGGAAATGTAAGGAATAGCATCAAGAGCATGAAAGCCATTGCCAATTCACCAATAATATTCCATCAATCAGATGCAATATGATCTGCACAGTTGCATACGAATAAGTATGCAACAACTGAGGCCAAGTTGAAATTGTGCAAGGGGACTCACTAAGAAACTGAGTAAACTAAATGAATGTCACTAGTGGGATCTAGTATGTAAAGCAGTGAAGTAGTCAATTGCACGCTAATACTCTACAAAAGTAATTGTTGCTTATTTGGGAGAAGAAGGGGAGAGGCAAAGTGGGCCAATTTTTTGAGTGTTAAGTGTTTTGACAAATTACCTTTATTTTCTGGACGGTTCCATATAAGACAAGGTATATTTTCACTGAATTGGTCTAGGAGCATAATTCTTGTTACTGTATTTTCTACGGACAATAAAAAAAAAATAAATAAAAAATGGTGTGCATATAACATGGTACTATGGTGGGGGCCGGGCCGGGACGGGACAAATGTCAAATTCAATGAATTGTTCTTTCCTACATAAAACGAATTCATTACGCTTTTCTTTTCAGTAAAACACATTCTATTTTCTTTGACACACTCACAATAATTGCTTGTAGAAAGATATGTAGAAGTGTTGCCAGGGTCTCTAAATTCTATTTTTTCGTATTTTTTAAAAGGATTTTTTGTACTACGAATAGGGGGAGAATCGCGCAAGTGTTACTTCTTTGGAATTTGTGATTCATAAGCTTTCCAATGATATATGAATCATGACTCTCCGATAGTTAGGGAGGTCACCAGGGCCAACAACGTGAAAGTCTGCAACAGTCCTTCGAAAATGATATTGTAAAACTTTGTCCCATATAGGTTGTAGGTAGAGCGTTAATAAAAAGAGCATCTGGAATCGACTCCCACTACCGGCTTTTATTATAAAAAAATCCACTATAAAAAGTATTTTACAAAAATACTATACAGATAATTTCTCTAAGCTTACATGGTTAGATATAGGTAGTCTTTGACCGAGAGGTCGCAGACAGGATCTCCACAGAGCCCCGAAGCAGGCTAAGCAGAGTGGCGTTAGGGACCCAAAGCTCCGATTCAAGCAGAGGGATGGGTAGGTGGCCAAGAGAGCTCCGAAGCAGGCTAAGCGGCTGTGGTTGGGATTCCCGACAGAGCCCCGAAGGAGGCTAAGCCAGAAGAAAGGATAGGTGTAGTCCCGAAGCAGACTAGAGGCCTTGGGTTAGGTTACTCCTAATGTTCCGTGGCAAACAGTAGTAGGGACACCAGAAAACTGGTACCTAGTTGCTGTCGTTCACCAAATTTATGTAGGTCCTCAGCTTGTTATTCCTATAACATATACTAGAAGAATGTCCTTTTTGTAGCACGTACCGCAAACTGAGACTGTTTCTGGTTTAGGTATATTATTATTTTTATTCTTATTTTTACAATTGTTTTTCTTCCCATTCTTATGTTGGTGATGATTGCCATTATTCATATTTCTTGACTTGTAATTATCACGGCCGCCCCGTCTAAATTGTGAATTTTTAATAGCATTTTGGGCTACTAGAAGAGATAATTCGGCCACTTGATTAGTTAATTTACTAAAGTCTAATGAATTATTAGCGCTCGATGTACCAGATGTGCTAGGCGCATGGGGTTCGGGTGGGGGTTGCGTATTACCAACTTGGGAGGATGGATTTGAAGGTAATTGCGTTTGTGAGGCACCCTGTAGCAGTGGTGCTGAAGGTACAGGACATACTGGGGCAGGTTGTTGGTATTGATGCCAAGTAGGTGTCGGATTACATAACGGATATGTTGGTTGTTGATGGTGTGCGGGGAAGGAAGCGCTAGCACCTGCCGACGAATTTAAACTACTGACCGGTGGATTTTGATCAGAAATCGAATAGATTGCTTAATGTAACACTACATAATCAGGTTTTTTCATTAGATTGTGCGCTTTTCCCAAGTTATGCAAGTGTGACTGTAAAGCTTGAACTGTTGTAAATGTTTCTAAGGTGACTTTTTTAAAAATCTTTAATCCCAATGATAAATAATTTATTTTCTGTTCCTCGGTGGCCTGAGCCATAGCTTGTCGGGTAACTCTTAATATCCTTAAAAATATGCATCAATTGGTTCGTTCTCGCCCTGTTGAACCTGAAAAGTTTCAAATTCAGCTCTATATGCAGGTAATTCTGGCCTACTTAAGTCGACTAATTTAGCTTCTAATTATTCATAATTGAGTGAATCCAATTGGTTCTGTGCTTTTAAGTGCAACACTAAATCACGAGCCACGTCCTGAAGGTACAAAGGTAACAGTTCTTTCTTTTTCTCTGCATTCCAATAATGTAATAACGCAAGGTGATCGAATAGCATAAAAAAAACTATCAGGTCCTCAGTAACGTGTCCCGAGTATTTAGTAAGGCGTGGGATATTGAAAGAAGGGCGAGAATGCTGTTCCATGTTTGCACCGTCCTCCGGAAAAGTGTTTTTCCTGACCTAGTATGAGGCATACACTAAAATAAAGTCAAGTCCGAGTCACTAATTTCACAAATAAGAAAATCACATACCTATGAGAAAAGAGTTCACTTCCTGTTAATAAAAATACTGTCCGGTAGGGGAATACTCAGATCAAAACTGAGCCGGTTAAAGCCTCGACCATGTAAAACTTTGTCACATATAGGTTGTAGGTAGAGCGTTAATAAAAAGAGCGTCTGGAATCGACTCCCACTACCGACTCTTATTATAAAAATTCCACTATAAAAAGTATTTTACAAAATACTACACAGATAATTTCTCTAAGTTTGCAGGGTTAGATATAGGTAGTCTTTGACCGAGAAGTCGCAGGCAGGATCTCCACAGAGCCCCGAAGCAGGCTAAGCAGGGTGGCGTTAGGGACCCAATGCTCTGATGCAAGCAGTGGGTTGGTTAGGTGACCACAGAGCTCCGAAGCAAGCTAAGCGGCTGTGGTTGGGATTCCCAACAAAACCCTGAAGCAGGCTAGGCCAGGAGATAGGAAAAGCCAAGGGTCCCGAAGCAGACTAGAGACCTCGAGTTAGGTTTCTCCTACTGTTCCGATGCAAACAATAGGAGGGGCACCAGAGAACTGTACAGGTTTGAAACAGAAACAGAAAAGTTTGAAAAAAGGACGCCCCTCAGGAAAGCCCGCGTCCTGACAGAGAGTAAGGCATCAACCATCTGTCTACATGCCTCTCCTCACATGCAATTAGTACACTAAAGCCATTGTCGGGTGTAGGTGTAATCCGCGGTTTCTATCTTAAACGTAAGACATTTACTCGCGAGTCTGTAGTTGTGTAATATAGAAAGAAAGAAGGGTAAAGAAGAAGATAGGAAAGCGCGTAAGAAGATTTTATTGTCTTGATAGAGGGATAAAAAACCTGGAAACCAGGAAAAAAAACCCTTTGTCGGTCATGCTGCATGCATAAGTATTTACATGGCAAAACCACAGGCTAAGGGTGGCAAAAATCCATGTAAACTTGTCTGTAGTAATAAATTAATAAATTATGTTATTTTACAAATCCTATCTTATAATCTGTTGGTTATTATACTAATCTGTGTTGTCTGTAGTTGAGGGATTTTATTGTTAGTGGGACATCTGTTATTTTTTAAAGCATGCAAGTCGGTTCATTGTCCATGGCCAGGCCTGGTCGTCATCTGTTTGCTTCCGTCACAGCTGCTTTATCCCCTGTCTTCTTTCTCAGCTCGCTGTTCCTTCGGCTTTAGTTTCTTATAGTCTGTATTGGCTTTTCGTTTTACTGTGTCAGCAAAAGTTCTCGTGATGTAAAGGTGCCCTGTTGTGGTTTGGAGTGTATTTAGTGTATTGTCAAAAATCTTCTTAGAGGCGGTCTGCAAGGCTATTGTAAGATTTTTCTGTTGCTGGTGTGATGTTGTGGTGGTTAGTACGTATGTCATCCATGTTATGATCCTATTCGTTGCTTCTTCTATTTCTTGCTTGATCCATTGTTGTAATTCTTTGTTGGGTGTTTCCAAGTTGCTATTGTCTTCATGGTGGGTCGCCTGTTGGTCCTGATAAGAGCCGCTGGTTGTGATTTCTGTTACATCTTTGTGCGTTAGAAGCGGTGGTGGTCTGGTTGATTTTGTAGCTCTTGGTCTCTTCGGGCAGTTTCCACTACCAGTATGGTGTGTGTCACTAATACATGTAGCGCAAAAGTTCTTTTTTCTGGGTGTTTTGCAGTCCTCTCTATGTGGTTTTCCACATCGGTTACACACTCTTTCGGCTTGGCACCGGTTCTTGAAGTGCCCGTATTGGTAGCAATTATGGCAGGGTGATGGTCTTGATACTGTTCTTGATGTCTCTACTTTGTAGTGGGTATTTTGAATTTTAACTCCTGTTGACAGTAATCTGCTAATGTGGTCCGCGTTCTCTGAGAAGATTCTAAGTAGTGGTGTGGGTCCTTTGTCAGACATTATGCGGGTTATACCTCTGATGTCAAACTTCTGTCTTCTTAGTTCATCTCTTACTTCCTGGGCTTCAATGCTGGCAGGGACACCTTTGACAACACATGTGAATGTTGTTCCTTTTCTCTCTTTAGGTTTCTGCCTGGATCTGCTTGTTTCTGGGTCTTCAGGTGATTTGTTAAACCTACTTCCAGTGGTTTGCAGGGGAGTACTGGTTTCTGACTCTTGTTGCTTCTTGTTTGCGTCTGTTGTTGGTCTGGATTTCTGGTCCTGAGAAGGGCCGGATATTTGTTTGGCTTCTTCTCTCTTCTGTTTTCTGGATTTCACTACGGTGAACTCGTCTTCTTTGTTGTGTTTGTCAGGCGTGTCGTCGTCTTGGTGTGATGCATCGTGGTCCTGATAGGGGCCGGTCTTCTCTCCAGTGTGTGGTTTCTGCATCTGGGTTTTCTGGTTTTCCACCTGTATGTGGCTGTGGCCCTTTGCAGAGCCGGAGCACGCTTTTTCCTCTTGGGTTTGGTTAGTTTTTTCAGTCTGTGATGGGGCGTCTTGTTTTGAACTTGACGGCTTCACCTCCTCTCTGGGTTGCGTTACATTCACCTTCTCTAAGATCTTAGCCCTCGAGCCAAAGTCTGCATCCTGGAAAACTTTCAGGAATCTGTCCCGTGTTGTTTCTGATTTGAATAGCACTCTGTATGTGGTGTCTTCCACTTGAACCACATGGAATTCTTCTTTTAGTATCCTCAGGCTGATTACTCTGTTTAGATATGCTACTGTGGCTCCTCTGAAGGTCTTCTCTATTGTAACTGGGTTAACTTTCGAGGACGAATCATCAGGTTGGGTCTCATCATCGACTGTCACCACATCAATGAATTCTTCATCCTCTTTCTCTGGCGGTCTCCTCGTCGGCGTCTTCTTCCTGGGTCTGGGCATGGTCCTGGCGTGTATGCACTTGGTCCGAAAAAGGGCCTCACAGCTGTTCTTAGCACTTGTTGAAAACACTGCACTTGGTTACGGTTTTTGGTCCTAAAAAGGGCCACACTTGTTGGGTTCACTTCACGTCACTATGTCATAGATTGGGGAGAATGGTCCTCGAAAGGGCCTTTTAGTCACTAATTGATAGTGTTTTTGCTCCTCTAATGCTATCCCGAGGAGATAGTATTGGGTTCCCGTCAGCCGACTGTCGCCAAAGGCTGTTCAACCTATATGGCCAGCGCGAAGCTTGACTCACAATAGGGGGTCTAGCCGACGGAAAGCAATGCCTATTTCCACAGGAAGCGGTGTGTGTTAGTGTGTTGTGAAATTTTTCTTTATTGTAAATAACGTAAACACTCTCTTCTCTAAAAAGACTCTTTACAGAGTCGTTGTGTATCTCAGTGTTGAGATTTCTTCCCAGCTGATGATCACACCTCAGTTAACACCGCAAGGTTTACTGGTGTGTCACGGCTTTGTCTTCTCTTCTCTCGGCTGCAATCTTCATAATGACGCACATAACTCTTCAATAATCAGATCGGTACAGGTTTGCCGTCGACTACCAAATTTATAGAGGTCCTCAGACGGTGGTGGCGCTGCTGCTCCGTTGACATCGTCTGCTCCGTGGGAGGGGCCAGATGCCCGTCGTCTGCAGGTGATAGTGGATCCATCGTCGACTACCAAATTTATAGAGGTCCTCAGACGGTGGTGGCGCTGCTGCTCCGTTGACATCGTCTGCTCCGTGGGAGGGGCCAGATGCCCGTCGTCTGCAGGTGATAGTGGATCCATCTGGTGTGTAGAATCCTCTTGCAAAACCATATGGTGGTGTTCGTGAACATCAGCGTGAAGAGTTGTTTATACACAACACCACGTGGGACATTACAATATACAGGGCGTTTTTATACAAATTTCGTTCTGAATTTTTATGTCGCTTAGTATTGCAGCAATGGCTACCAGTTTTTAATATTGTCATAATGCATTGCCTACACATTAGCTTCATTTTGTCAGCATAGAGTGGCTCTAAGGGTTGCCAGGGCCCCTAAATTGTGTTTTCTTCATATATTTGTTAAAGATTTTGTTTCTTCTTCTTCTTCTACGAATAGGGCGGGAATTGCACAAGTATTACTTCGTTGGAATTAATGTTCCATAAGCTTTCCAATGAGGTGTCAATCATTATCTTGTGCTAATTAGGGGGTCACCAGGGCCCCAACATGAAAAGTCTACGATTTCATTCAAACCCCTGCTGGTGTATAAAGGTTAAATCTGGGATTTTGAAAAACACTTGGACACGTGTCCTCTAATTTATAATTAGGAGTTCATATACCGTGTTTAATCATTTTAATTTGATGGGTTCTTGAGGTACTAAATGTTTTGCATAAATTTTGAACCCCTGAGTATACACCCTTATGATAAAACCCTGGCTCCAGTTAGGTACTAACCATAGGTGTCTCTGGCGGGGGGTGAGGGTGACGCGTACCCCCAATATTTTGGAATACAAAATAATCGATATTCTAATTTAATTTATTTACTAACGACAGAATATGATATAAATAATTATATTTATTTAGAATATAATTTAATACTTAGACTGTGAAACGAATATAACAGAGTTCTTGATATGTCTCAGGGGGTCTGTGAAAGTAAGCAGAAAGGTAACAAATAGAATCGAAGATAAACAAGCTGGGCTAGGTACTACCATTTAAATCACTTTCTTTGATGTCTCTCCCAAATTTTATATGCCAGAGACGCCAGTGGTACTAACTACATAGATTGGATTTTTTTAAAAAAGTAGTAACCGCATTGTTCCCACGTCAGAGAAGTGTGTCCCAATACTACAAGAGTTTCATAGTTGACAAGGGAATGTGAGGTGCTGAAGTGTGGAGAGTGGTAACGACTTTGTGTTATTCAGTTAAAATCAGGACTTCTTTAAAATAGAAGAGGAAAATCCAAGCTACAGTGTTTCGGAAAGAACAGTGTGTGTGGATCGAGATTGAAACGGCATGTAGACGCAGTGGACAATGTTTTCAGGGACTTCATGTCAAACTTTTAGTCAAATGGAACTACTACAACCAGTGGCGTATTTAGGAATATGCTTCGTGGGAGGGGGCTATGCACAACGCGTGAATAAGCACTTATAGTTTTCCTTTTCGATGCCGACAAATTTTAATGAAGTTGTGCATATAACAAATTTATTTCGGGGGGCTTGAGCCCGATAGCCACCCCCTCTAAATACGCCATTAACTACAACTCAAGAGAAGCCATCATCCTTGCCTTATATCGGCTCCTGACAAAGATCAACACGCTGACGGTGTACGACGCTTTCCATCAACACAGTTTGTTCATCCTAACTTCAGGTTCAAATCCACTCATCACAGACCAGGGCCATAGCCAGAGAGGCACTTGAGCCCTGCCCTACACTACTTTTTGTACCCTTTAAATAGCACACTTTACCAATTTCGGCGTAAAATTATACAAAATATCTCCCATTGACTTTTCCCAGGTCAATCAGCCTCCCTTAGCCTCGGTGCATAATCATGGGAAGTTAAACTATAATAATAATAATAATAATAATAATAATAATAATAATAATAATAATAATAATAATAATAATAATAATAATAATAATAAATACAATTCAAGAAATTCAAATTCAAATACCATATTATTGACTATGACAGACAGAGGCGGCTCGTGACGGAAGTCACACCGGTAATTTTTTTTAAACTAAAAGAAGAAAGTTTCTTGATGTACTAATTGTTGTATACAACAATTAATACATTAGATAACCTTTGTTTCCTTGTTTCAAGCGATAACATATATATTTCTATGTTTATGCCGAACTTTGTTGGATTTGTGTAACGTAATGTTTGTCAGTATAGAACATCCTAGTTAGGGGTTCACCCATGGGAGTCCCCCAGGTCAGGATCCCTCCAAACTATCTAACACGGAGGCTGCCATTCAGTATCTTCAGTCAGTGTTCAGTGGTCATAACGATAAGTGCTCAACAACGTCTAATACGTGAACTGTTTGTTACTGTATGAGTTGCAATACGGCTATAACGCTGTAGCAGAAACCTCAAACATTTTTCATGTGAAAGAGGCAGAACCGTGCCGTGGGGGTGGGTGAGCGGGGCAACAACCCCGGGCGCCGAAGTAAGGGGGCGAAAAATTCGGGAGAAAAAAGGAAAAAGGTAGGAAAAATTGTTTGGAATATATGTATGGGGGAGCCGTCGTATACTCCCGCCCCGGGCACTGATTTTCCACGGAACGGCCCTGGAAAGAGAAAGGCGCAGTGAACCACAGCACAGTAACTAGTTGATTCCAGAAATTTAGTGCAAATTGTAAAAATGTCGAAGATCAGCCAAGATCCGGTCGCCCTAAGATAGAATGACGCTATTGACGAAAATCATTTACCCGCACACAATGATTTATGAAACCAGCTCGACATGTCTCGATCCATTGTAGTGCGTAACCTGCTCGAACTGGGAAAAAACATTATGAGCTGCTGCGTTGTGTCACATGAATTGACCCCAGCTCAGGTCCTGAGGAGACTAGATGTGTCCGATAACTGAACCAGAATCCGCGTGATGTGTGTTTCGTGAAACGGATTGTTACATGCGACGAAAAATAGATGCCTTTTGAAATAGTACTTGAGCAAGAGCCAATTTCCAGTCGTCACACAGTATAAAGTGAAGTATGCCAATTTCGAGCATAAAGTCAAGCTCTGTGTGTGGTGGCACTACAAGGGAGTAATTCACTTCGACTTTGTTCCTAACAGTCGTAGCATCAATGCCGACATTTATCTGAACATTTGGAACTGATGTATGGTGCATTGCGCGAAAATTGTCCTTCATTGGTGAACCATAAGCTTGCCCTGCTACAACAGCATAACGCAAAACCACACACGTCTAGAAAAACCCAATAATAATTCAGGAACTTTATGGCATCGAACTGATTTCAAATCCAGCATATAGTCCTGATGTTGCATCCTCGTATTACTATATATTTCCGTATGTGGCGCGCTTCTTGAAATCACAATGCTTCACCAACCAACAAGGGCCAGGTGTGTCCGGGAAATATCCGTGACTGACTTCTTTATCTCTACGAACATGACGTGGAATCGGCGTAGAATCAAAAACTGTCAACAAGATGGCAGCAGATAGTCCAACACGAGGGGTGATACTTTTAATGTTAACGTGGTTTGATTGCACTGTGATATTGTATACCAGAATATTGCAAGACTTATGACTGATTCTTGTATAACGTGGAACCAATGTTGACAGTTTGCTTAGGGTTGCCAGACGTCTCGGTCTTCAATGAGAGAATTAACTGTCCCGAAAAAGGCTTTCGGGACACCGGTTTGTCCCGGTTTTCGTTCTTCAGATTGAAAAAAATTCAACCAGCAAAAACTAAAAATGGAAGGTCTCACCTAAAAATGGAAGGTATTATTACTGACACAAATGATAACGCAACAAAGAAGAAAGTATCTCTTCAATCATAAATGGGAGAGTGTGTCGTAATTGTCGCAATATTTAGGGCTTATTACACACAAAAAGTCGGAATTCGGAATAAGGGACACTACGCAGCTCTCCTTATGTTACCTTTCCACATTTTTATACATCCTTTGTGGGGCTTCATTTGCGTTAACTGTCCTATAGAATGAACTGGTAAATTTTGAGTACTCACGTAGAAAAGACAGGTAATTAAGTGATTCTGACCAAATGAGTAGAAACCGTAATCTTATATATAGCCTAAGATTGGTGTCCCGGTTTTCCGCTTACAAAATCTGGCAACCCTAATGTTTGCTACTCTACCGTTTCACACTGTTAGGATTTCTGTCTGTGTTGCTAGGAAAGGCTGTGGAAAGGTATTACCCAGAGCTTATATGTAAAGGTAATCACCCCACCATTCACTTAGTGGAACTGAGAAAGAACTTCGGGAAAACTGCAATAATGGCCGGTTAGCAAATTGAAACCTTAGAGGGAGCAGAATGGTTAGATGATAGAACGTTTGCCTCTGTTGCAAGAGTTCCATAGTTCGATCCTAAGTCATGTGATTTTGTTATGGACAAAATCGCATTCATGAGTTTCTTCTGACCTCTCACATTTCCTTCCCCATTCTCACACTACCAGTTTTTCGTAATCATTCACTTTAATAAATTATCCGTCTCCTTCAGCTTAAAGGTTAAAAACGTGGGATCATTTCACTTAAATCCATTTTGAATTTTAATTCGGTATCTCCCGGTACCAAAGCAAGAATGCTAGTCATTAGCTACGCCAGTTCTGATGGTGATGATGGAGAAAACTATACATAAAATGAAATAAAATTCTTGTTTCAGTCCTGCGGTTAATATTTCGCAATTGGAGAGAATTTAATTTTTGGCATGTCACGAAACAAGGTCGCATCCCAGGTGTGCCCACAAGATTTTAGGATGTAGGTTGCACCCACGAAATTTTGAGAACATTTTTGTTGTTGTTGTTGTTGTTGTTGAAAGTGAAAGTATTGAACTATTATTATACCAGGCGTCAGTGTTTCTTCCAGACATGCTTTTGGTGGGGTACATCCCCCCCCCTGGAGCTCTGAGAGTGCCCCTCCGGAGAAGACCAAAATAATAATCTATAATATAATAATAAATAGAATAGTACCAGCAGTGGCCCCCTGAATACTAAGTGTGCCCCCCCGGAACATTTTTTTCTGAAGAATGACTGCCAGGCCACTACGTCTATCTATTATGGAACGAGTATTATTCTATACCCGAAAAGACGATAAGTAATTCAGGGCTGTAGAAGCAAAACCTGCTAAATCCATTTTTCAATTTTGTCAAGAGGCGAAGTAAAAGTGATTCCCTTATTTTCCAGAATCGATGAATCATAATTGTTTTTCTTTAGTGGTAGGTTTCATTCATCTGTGTTAAGTAGTGACCACTTAAAAAAAAAAAAAAAAAAAAAGTTCAACAATTATGAAACATAAGGGAGTCACTTTTGGTTCGTCTCCTGATAAAATTGAAAAATGGATTTAGCAGGTTTTGCTTCCATACTCCTGAATTGTAAAATACTTCTACGACTGTTAAACAAGTACAGTTTTATTGAAGAAAGTGTATAAATGCGTGTTGAGTTAGGAAGTTATTTTGGGGGGGGTGAGGGAGTCCGGACCCGGTGATCCCCCATATACACCCCTGTGTTATACTACAATGAGATTTCAACTGCAAAAATTGTGAAAGAAAACCTAGTATGAATCTCGAGTATATATTTAACCCTTTCCCCTCGAATGCGGCGAGAGCCCTGACATTCGAGATTTTTCTTTCCGCTCGTATGTCGGAGCTACCCCGCACTAATTTTGACGCTTTAATTACTCGCATGTCGACAGAGCCCTGCTTGTATGATTTAGTCGACAACTTCTGCCATCTTTTGGCCGTCTATTCAGCCAGGGGCGTCGTTAAGGGGGGGTAAAGGGGGGGAGCCTCCCCCCCCCCAAAGTTACCAATCGCTTGACAAGTTGGCAAATTAAAATACATAGTTGGCAATTTGAAGAATGCCGTTTTGTTCAATTGACTTATTCGGTTTAACATTTTCTTAGGTAGCCAGTTGCTGTAAAACATTATCAGTTCTTTTATAGACTTGGCATAAATTTTGTGTAGTTACCTATCTTGAAATAAATTGATTTATTCGTTTAAAGCTTCTTTACTTGTTGCAAGTGATTACACTTCACTTTTCTTCATTTGATATTCGTAAACATTTTGAAGAATCTTTAATGAAAATCGGAAATTGTACCACTGACAAAAGCAGAATGGAGTTGGCATGCAAAGACAGACAGAAAAGGCGTTTCGGTGGCAAGTAGAGAATTTACGCAAAAGCATTTGATACAAGAGCGTATACAAGGCAACAGGTAGTGACTGAAAGAATTGATATTAATAAAACAAGAACAAGGCAGTGACTGGTTAGTATTAAGCCTACTGTTCGTCCCGTATAAAACGGGACAGTCCCGATTTTGGGCCCGAGAATACCGCGTCCCAATAAATTTAGTCAGGACAGGCAAATGTCCCATATTTTAATTCCATCCCATTTCTCCTATCAATATAAGCTTATTCGAAAAGTAATGAAGTGGCTGGGATAATGTGAATGAACGATAAAGTGTAGCATGTAACAGTTTTGATCAAGTTATCACAATACCCTGTCCGACTTGATAGCGAGCGAAATTTGCAACAATGCTTTTTCCATTGTACCTGGTGGAAACTCGGATACTCTCCAACATAAAAAAAAGAAAAAAAAAGTAAGATGGCTTTGAGTGTTTCTACATGTACAAGCACAGGAAAGATGAGTGACTTTTTCTTCATAGAGACATTAAATAAAGTAACAAGAATTATAATATTTTTGAGATGTTATGGGCACAGAATTGTGCTTGGTCCAGGGCTTAGAAATATGTAAATCTGGTCCTGATAATTATACACGACACAAGGAGAAAAATCAACTTTTCATCAGATTAAACTGACAAACGTAATTTTGGCAAATACTACCATGTAAATAAATATTGCTAAACACGCGAAGAATATTGAATGTAGATTGTATGACTGATTTGAACCGTTTGCATATTGTTTTTCTGTAAAGCATTTATATAAGACATTATCTTAAGTTTTTAAGGCATTTTTTATTGTAGTTGGATTGTAAACATCTTCAGTCCGTCAAGTTAATTGCAGGGAACGACGAGAGAAAAGTAGCTGCAGCTTAGGAAACTTCCGCCTATTATATTGTTGAAAAAAATAAATGTTGGCTAGGCTAAAGGAGATGGTGATGATGAGAAATGAATGAAATGGTGGAATGAAGAAAGTGGGAGGAAACGGGAGAACCCCGAGACGCACACGGTGTTTTTCCACTACAAAGCTCACTGGAAGTGAGCTGGGATCGAACCAAGGATCCCATGCACCAGAAATGAACGCTATACCACTGAGCCACCGCGGCCTATTATACTGTTATTCATAACCAGAGGTACAGTTTATTGGATTTTGTTGGAAAGTTTTTGGGGGGAAAGGGGATCTAAGATCCCGTATTCCCATGAAGAAAACATGGCAGGTTTATTAGTATAAACCTTTTACTATGTATAGTATGTGAATTTGACAAATTTAAGAGTTTTTTTCTAATAGTAAAGTGTCAAAGGGAAGTAGATTTTTATACCAGAGTGAATATACTTTGTATTGTGTAACCGTGTATGCTTTGTGTGTGAATAAACCTTTCGCTTTGAAACAAAAGGTGATCATATTAATATAGAGGACAAGGATAGCGTATTTCAGTTCTGTTTTGCAGTAAGACTTTCTATTTACAGGGCTTTTCGAGTAGGGAGAACTGAACAAAAGTGTGTTTTGGGAATGATATCATCAGTGCCTTGCATAACGGGGGTGATAGCTCCGGGCTCCGAAGAAAGGGGGCGCAAAATTGGGGAGAAAAATGAAAAAAGAGAATGAAAGAAAAAGAGAGACAGGAAAAATTATTTGGAATACAACTAGTATGTACTTAAATCCTCTTTCTGCTTTAGGAAATGGTCCTATAATGTTACTCATGTTAGGAAAATATATGTACACATATATAAAATGGAAGGAAAAAAGTAATAAAAGGTGTTCAAAATCAAGGAAAAGCAGGGTTTATTTTTGAAAATTTTCTTACGCTTCGCGCCAACCATGGTGGCGCTTCGCGGATGATCTGTCCCCTAACTCATATGTACGAGGACGCCGTCATACTCTCGCCCCGGCTGCTGATTTTCCATGCCACGGCACAGGGGAACACAGTAGGTTTCTCGAAATGTTGTTCGATGGACGAAAGCTACGATTCATGAGTCAAGTCGTTCTGTCTCTTCCGCTATGAACCTAAGTGCATGATTCCAAAAGTCACATTTTGGGGGGCCAAACAATACGTCTGCTGGGTGAAAGCATAGACCGGTGTGTGTTTCACTTCATTTTCATACAAATGTGTTGCCTTTCCTACTTCATTTTTAATCACGTAGTTGGTTCTTTCGGAAAGTAAAACAAAAATTGCAATTCTTCCTTTCTTTATAGTATTTATAAGTCAAAGCATTACGTAATCATTGTATGTTACTTACGTAGCTCATGGGGAAGCAAGCGGGGCACGTGCCCCGGGCTTGTGGTTGGAGGGGCGCCTAAAAGGGAGGTTATATATTAGTATTTTTCTTGCTGGTATTTAATAATTTTCATCAGAGTGCGAAATTATGAAATCGAAGTGGGAGGAGACTGGAGGACAGAAGAGAAAAAAACTCTCCGCATTTCTGGTGAGGACTGACTGGCGCAGACTATCAAAACTAGCCATAAGTTGTCAAATTAACAGTTGTACATCGTGGGAGATGATAGTGATTCTGAGTTGAGGTGTGAAACTTTACTCGAAACCGGGGGCTGTTCGTCCGTCACTCAGATGGGGCACGGAATGGGGCGAATATGAAAATAAGGTTGCTGTGAAGTTTTCCGCAGAGTTGGTAAAAGTGAGACTAAGATTTTCGAAACACTTGATATATATATATATATATATATATATATATATATATATATATATATATATAATCAAGACTTGGCATTTTTAAAATCAAGACTTGGCAATTTCAAGTTTCATCCCCCCCCCCAATCTTGTAATGCTCGCTACGCCGCTGTATTCAGCTCCTTATTTGGCTGTTCCCGCCAGTTTTCAACAAATGAAAAGGATATACAAATGTAAACAAAGACCAAAGATGGCTGGGTTTGTGAGAGACGAAGATATACAAGGTGTTTGCGAAGCTTCAGATACCGATTTCAGTGATAGTGGTAGCGAATATTTAGATGATAGTTTGAGTGAAGAAAGTAGTGGTGATAAATCTTCCGATTCCAATGAAAATGATGACCAAGTGACAGGTGATGTGTTGTCAAGGGACAATTGGACTCCCATGGTAATAATGATGCAGATTTCTCCATCAATACTCTTCACAGCAAATTCCGGGTATAAACTACCAGTTGTTGGAAGGCCAACTACAGAAATTGAATTTATTTTTTAGTGACACTTTGCTTGAGGAAATTACAAATGAACAAACAGGTATGTTAAGTATAAGATGTAAATGCCACTACAAAAAGGTCCATTTGGTCCACTTGGCATGACATGACGGTCCTTGAACTGAAGGCATTTTTGGGTGTAATACTAAATATGGCACTAAATCCTAAACCAAACATATAAGATTACTTTTCATCTTGAACATCTTGACAACAAGTTTAGGGAATTTTTTGTGCCAAGACAAAATGTAAGCATTGATGAAAGTACAGTGGGGTTCAAAGGGAGAATAGTTTTTAAGTGCTACAATCCACAGAAGCCAACCAAATGGGGTTACGAGTATTTGTATTGGTCGACTCAAGTACAGGGCACGTCTCAAAATAAATCCGAGCTGTACAGCTTGCTGTGTCAAAACAAATTCGAGGGGAAAGGGCTAAGTATTTGTTTGTTATGGCAAAGAATGGATTTTCTTTTAGTTGAAAGTACAAAATTATGACGAGATGCGTAAGCGGATGTATATTGATTCTGATAAAAAGAAAAAAAGTAGGGAGCACATGTTACCAAGTAAAATAGCCTTTTTTGACAAGCAAATTAGTGTTGGAATTCATGATTTTTTATTGTGTTGGAGGGAGGGGGATCAGAGCACTTTTTGCTAAGAAAAAGGGAAAAAGAATGATAAATTTGGGGTAATAGCGCCCAAGCACTTGCAGGGATGGGCATCTCTGACGCATCCACTGGAGTACCAGAGGTGAAAATTCTATTAAGTAGTTAGGTTTACTTTATCAAATTTTGCTACGTAGGAATTATGAATCATTTTCGTCATAATCTTAATTTTTACATCGTCACAGCAAACGCTATATTAAAAATACGCCTCGCAAATATTTAATTTTTTTAAAAGAAGTATTACCTACTTTTCTTTATTTATTTAACAATCACTAGATACAGTTTAGAGGCCATTTTAAACAATGGAAAGGATTTGGGGAAGGTATCGGCAAGGGCCTGTTTATTAAGTATCATCCTGGCATTTTCCTGGTAGGACTAAGGAAAACCCTGGAAAACTCCAGCCAGGACGGTCAGCAGCGGGAATCGAACCCACGACCTCTCGAATGCGAAGCCGACGCTCTACCACTTGAGCTAATTCGCTTGATATATTCCAGTTTTTTTTAAAGGGGGGGAATAAAGAATATATAACAAGATATTTAGCCGTGTAACACCATTTTAAGTATGCTCTTAAATAATTTACGTAATTCTAACAGTAGTCCTTTTATTCGAACTCGAACAAGTTTTATCAAATGCAGAACACACCACAGTGTATAAATCGTAGTTGAACAGTAGCGTCATACAACAGTAAAACGTGCGAAGAGATTGTTATAAGAACAATCTTCGAATAACACGATGTTTATCAGTTATTTGAAAACACAATTGTGTCTGTGCTTATAAACGTCACACGCAAAATTTATTGACCATTCATTATTATGTTTTGTTATCACTCAATCTATAATTTCTGCTATGAAAAGAACAATTATTTGCAGATATTGCTTCCGCTTTCTAAACAGGAATTTTCCTTCTAGTGTTTAGGTTTGTGCTAAAAAAAAAAAAAAAATAATAATAAAATAAAATAAAAAAATAAAAAAATAATAAAAAAATAAAAAAAATAAATAAAAAGAGAAAGAAAGAAGTAACAACATGCTGTGTGTATTACAGCATTGAAAATGATTTTGCCCATATTATTTCGCAAACTAGGTTCCTCTTTTGTTTGAAGTAACGCTCTATCATGGAAAGTAATTCCTGCAATTAGTTGCTAAGGATGCTAAATCTTAGTTTCAGTTTCTTAGATATTTTTTCGGCCGATTCTCTGAAAAAAACGACTGGCGATTTTATTCATGCTTCATAAATAAATATTTTATTAATATTAAACTTGACAATATAGTATAATTCAGGGATAAAGTGGATCTGAAAAGGTAGGGGGACGGTAGGTAACGGCATAACGTCACGCCATCCTCTTGCCTATCTTTGCCCGTTATAATTTTTTAGGAACTTGGGGACGCCGTACATCATTTTTGGAGGTGGGAGGACGGCGTCCCCTCACGTTCCTCCTAACTTTTACCCCTGGCATAATTCATTTGTGCTGATAAAATCTACGAGGTGTAATTTATTCTTGGTGGTACTCTCTAAAACACCTAACCATACAATGCCTCAGTTCGTACATATATTTGTATATATTTTATACTAGCTGAAATACCCATTCTTCGCATGGGTCAAATAAAATATCTATGTAAACAAACTGAACAACAAAAGAAAAAATATTGGTCATTTTCTACTAATTTTACATATCCCGGTAAACGCCCCCTGAGACCCCTTGGTTCCCAGCCGATGAGGGAGTCAACGCCTGTGGGAGTATCAACATTCGCCGTAGCGAAAACTATGGATTTGACACTAATGTCTGTTATGTTGGATTATTTTTATATGTCTCGATATACTCTCCCCCCACCCGGTTAACCCTCGTCCCGTAGCCGAATGGGGTGAATTTGGAAGTTAATTCGATCGGAGTTTTACCATTGATCTCAGATACCGCTAAAACAATGAATTCGACACTAATATTGGCCATTTTCTACTACTTTTACATGTCCCGGTAAACAACCCTGAGACACCCTGGTTCCCAGCCGGTGGGGGCTATATTTGGAAATCAACGTCTGTAGGAGTATCACCATTCATCTCAACGAGCGCGAAAAGTATGGATTTGACACTAATATTGGTCATTTTGGATTACTCTTAAATGCCTCGGTATCCCCCCGGTGACACCCCGGCCCGCACACAATGATAGCTGAATTTGAAAGTCATCGGTAATGGAAGTGTCGGCATTAATCTCATCGACCGTGAAAACTATGGATTTGACACTAATATCGGTCATTTCGGATAATTTTTACATGTCTCTGTATCCCTCCCCGGTGACCCCCGGCCTGTAGCCGAATGGCGTAAATGTGGAAGTTAATGCGGTCGGAGGTTCACCATTGATCTCAGCGACCGCGAAAACTATGAATTTGACACTAATATCGGTCATTTTTTACTACTTTTATATGTCCCAATAAGACCCCCCCCCCGAGACTCCCTGGTTTGAATAAAAAAAACGCTTCGCCTTGGTCTGGGACCTCGACCAAGGTACCTGTGACCAAAATTTGGTAACTCTTGGCCTACTCGTCTGGTCCCCAGGCCGCATAGGGGTACACAGACACACAAACAAACTCTTTATTTTATTTATATTAGAAGATTTGAAGATTAACTTGACAATATAGTATAATTCATGTGTGCTGATAAAATCTACGAGGTTTATTTTTTTGGTGGTGCTCTCTAAAACGACTGTGACGATTTTCTTCATATTTTGTAAATAAATATTTCATTATAACGCTATAATATTTTGTAAGTTTTTCCTTATGAAAAAAAAATCACAAGGAATTGTTTACGTTTAGGAATGTGTTTCTTTTCAGACCACTTTCTCAGAAACGACTTCGGCGATTTCGGTCATATTTCATGAATAAATATTTCATTTTTATTCGTATAATGTTTCATAAGTCACTTCCATAAGAATATCCACAAGGGATACTTTGCTCTTCTTATATTTACGCATTTATTTTTACTTTTTTTTGTAAAATACCACCGATGCGATTTTGTTATTATTTTCTGAACAAATATCTCATTAATGACCCTAACATATGGCCTAAATTATTACTTATGGAAGAATCTACAATGAATAGTTTACTTTTTGGAATAAGTTTTTGTGAAACATTCCGAAAACACCTTATAATTTGGTTTGTATTTCACAAGAAGATGTTTCATTAATAACTGCAGCACGATTTAGTTGAAGAAATTGGAACGAGAAAAGCTTGGTGCGGTGGCCCGCAGAGCCGTAGGTAGAAATCTCGGCACCCGGGGCGAAGTAGAATTCGGCGTTCCCTACACTCACTTTACCAAGCTTTTTCTTCCTTTTTTAACATATAAGAGAAGCAGCTTATGTTGTTATACTACGCTGAATTTTTATCAAGCTGTTTGGACAGACCATTGCAACAGCCAAAAGCGATCATTATGTGTTCTTTCACAAATAAGAACTGTTTCCAAGAGGCTTGTTTAGGATTTTTTGTTTAACTTGACAAATTTAGGGGGCCCGGCCCCCTCGTCCCCCGTGTATACGTGCCTGGTTCTTTTCGAGAACAGTTATAGAAATGGTTTTAAAATGTTCGAAATGGGGACAGCATTAATTTCCAGTAATAATTGTAAATATTTGAAACTGTCTTCCTTATGTGAATTAGCAATTTAATGTTGATCTTTTTAAGGTAAAAATTATTTTGTGAAATGTAACGGAAATTCAGAAAAAAGTCGTCTTTGTGAATTTCTCAATATTGCTCGATGAAGCTGAAGAATATGTTTAAGGTTGGTGTAAAGGGACAAGTTTTGCCGATAGATGTCACTACGGTCTTCATATCTCTCGTGTATTTTTTTACCTTTCACGAAAATTTACAATTTCTCTTACAAATTTCAACCTAGAGACTTCAAGTTTCTAGAGGAGAAACTTCATAACCTATCGAAGGCAACAATCCGTGCCAATTTTATATTTATAATTTTCTTCATTGTTGAAATAGTTCCATTGTTAAAGGTTAGGATAACAATTTCAACAACCAAGCTATTATAACAATGAAGAAAAACACAAATAAAAAATCGGCACGGATTGTTGATAGGTTATGAAGTTCCTTCTCTCAAAGTTTGAAGTCTGTAAGTTGAAATTTATAAGAGAAATCGTGATTTTTTGTGAAAGGTAAAAAATACATGAGAGAGATACGAAGACTGTAGTGATATATATCGGTAAAATTTGTCCCTTTACACTAACCTTAATGTTTGTATTTAAAATCCAAAATATAATTTGGCTACTACATATCTTTGAAATTACACTAATTACATAATTTCTTAATGAATGAAAGCTTTGAATTTAGGGTTACATATTATTAATTTACATATTAAAATACACCAACACACACACACACACACACACACACACACACACACACATATATATATATATATATATATATATATATATATATATATATATATATATATATATGTATAATGTGTGAATATGTTTTGTATGTATATAGATAGATAAAAATATTACATAACTAGATACGAGTACACAAAAACAGATTTCCTGACGATAGAAGTAGTTGGTGGAGAAATGATCCCAATAAATTCCTTCAAACTGGAAGCATTTCATATATTTATGGAATAATGAAATCAGTAGCAGTAATCAGTCTGAAAAAGAAGAAAATCATTGGGTTAAGTTCTGACCATTAAGGCTCTATTCTACAATATTTCAAGTTCAAAAATGTTATTATTCCCCTTGTTTACCTTAATTGTTAATATTCCCGAGCAAACAGTAGCTTGCATATGTCTCTTCACCCCTCATTTTCATACCTACATTCCTACCATCGTTTTTAATTCAAATGGGTAAAATGAAATGGATCTTTAAGTTTTACGTCCTCGGTTATGCTTGTTAGGCTAAAAGGAGACGGTGATTATGAGAAATGAATGAAATGACGGAATGAAGAAAGTGAAAGGAAACGGGAGAACCCCGAGAAAACCCACGAACATGGTGTTTGTCCACCAGAAAATCCACACGGCGCGAACTGCTGGATTAACTAACCAAACTCATTACCATCAAAACGCAAACCTATTATTTCAAACTTTGATCGTTTTTGATTTTGAAAATATTGCTGAATATACGATAAATCATTACTCGGCAGCTTGTATATCACATCTTCATTAACAAATCATATATAACAACTTTTTAAAGTAGTTTCCATTATAAAAGTTTCGCTTCCAGTAGACTTAAATCTTATTTGTACTGCTCGCTGAACAAAACAATTACTTTATTGCAAAAATTATTAAGGTGTAACAGTTTGGCCAACTATCGACTTTGGCTTCGTCAGACACTATCTCTGATGTGTTAGTGTCTGATAAAGCCAAAGTGGATAGTTGGCGAAACTGTTACACCCTAATAATTTTTTTACAACAAAAGTATTGTTTTGTTCAGCGAGTAGTTTGAATCAGATTTTTAAAGCAATAATTAAAAACTTGGTGTGCTCTTATCTAAATGTTTGGGTTGCGAGTGGAGCGAGGCCCGAGCAAGAAAATTTTTACCAAATGTATTTCTTTGCAAACCGACAACAACATTGATTTAATAGGGCGCCAATACTTTCATGGGGCGCCGCGTCTTTCCCAACACTTTTCCATTCTTCTTGTTCGTTCGGCGCCCTCTTGCTATCAGTGTCCAGGGCGACTTTATCAGTGATGAAATCACGTAAAATTTGGGAATTATGACGCTGAGAATTTTTTAAGTGTCGAATTGAACGATGCTTTTCCATGATATGTTTAGGTAAACGTTTTAGTGCTCCTTATATCACAATGGACAGTGAGAGAGTAAGAAATGAGAATGTTTTGAAACGTATAGAAGAGGAAACTTCTAGCCAGCATCTTTCGTAGAAAGGCCAATTGAATTGGACACATCTTGCGCAGAAGTTGTCTTCTTTGTACAGCTATAGAAGGAAAGATGGGAGAAAAGCGATGAGTAGGAAGAAGAAGAACACAACTGATAGATTATTTGAAAAATACAAGAAAATATTGGGAATTAAAAGAGGAAGTTGAAAATCGAGAAACATGGAAGAAACATTTCCAGGCCCAAATCTAAAATTAAAAAAAGAACATCAATCAAAGGACCTGTCAAAGGCAGAATACTTAATAATAATAATAATAATAATAATAATAATAATAATAATAATAATAATAATAATAATAATAGTGGTGTACACAATGGATGACGAGAACGTAGATCGGAGTTCAGAACACTAGAACCTCACAGGTTTACGCCCCCATACTCTTACTTAAGAATAGATTTCTCCACTTTCCACTCAATTAAGAAACAGATTTTCCGCTTTACATTCATTTAAGAATACAGATTTTCCACGTTCCACTCATTTAAGAATACACATTTTTCACTCATTGAGGAATACAGATTTTCTACTTTCCACTCAATGAAGAATACAGATTTTCCACTTTCTACTCATTTAAGAATACAGTTTTCCACTCATTAAAGAATACAGATTTTCTACTCATTGAAGAATACAGATTTTATACTCAGTTAAGAAATACAGATTTTCCACTTTCCACTCATTTAAGAACATAGATTTTCCACTTTCCATTTATTTAAGAATACAAATTTTCCACTCATTTAAGAATACAGATTTTCCACTCATTTAAGAATACAGATTTTCCACTTTCCACTCATTTAAGAGTAGAGATTTTCCACTTTCCACCCATTTAAGAATACAGATTTTACACTCATTTAAGAATACAGATTTTCCACTTTCCACTTATTTAACAATATACATTTTCCACTTTCCACTTATTTAAGAATAGAGATTTTCCATTTTCCACCCATTTAAGAATACAGATTTTTACTTTCCACTTATTTAAGAATAGAGATTTTCCACTTATTTAAGACTACAGATTTTCCACTTTACTATTATTTAATAATACAGATTTTCGACTCTTTTAAAAATACAGATTTTCTACTCATTTACGAATACAGATTTTCCACTTTCCACTCATTTAAGAATAGAGATTTTTCCATTTTCCACTCCTTTCCACGACCAAAATCGCACGTGTTGGCTTTGAAAAAGTATTTTGAAAAGAAATCCATCCTCAAAAGTAAACTATTCCTTGGGATTTTTTTTCCGTAAGGAATAATTTGCACAATATTATACACTAATATCAATAAAAATGGCATGACTCGTTATTAAAAAAAACGTCCGAAAAATAACGCACCCCTAAGAATAAATTAACCATCGTAAATTTTTATACCACAAATGAATTATACTATGTCAGGTTAGTTATGAAATATTTATTATGAAGTATGAACCAAATTGCCTGAATCATTTTTGAGAAAATCGATCGAAAAAAAAAACAAGAATAAACTATCCCTATTACATTTTTCAGGATAAATAATTTATGCTATATTGTGAGGTTATCAATGAAATATTTATTTATGAAATATGACCAAAATCACTTGAGTCGTTTTTGAGATCTGTCCGAAAGAAAACTCACCCTCAAGAATAAACTATTCCTTCTCGTATTTTCCCCGAGAAATGAATAATATATCACATGATGGGGTTGTTTTTAAAAAAAATTATTACTAAAATGTGAAGAAAGTTACCAGAGCCGTTTTTGAGAAAATCATCATTTTAAATTTTTATCCTTAAGTAAAACTACCTTTATTTTTAGGGATAGGAAGAAAATTCGACTCCCCCCTGGGGAATCACATGAAAACCTTAAATTAAAAATCTGATTGAGATATATTGAATGGTATGGCCTCTAGGAGAGTGTACATCAGGACGAAGAGATGAACAGATGTCGAAAAATTACTTTTTCGGTATCTATGGACCATGAAACGAGTAAATCCGTTGGAATCTCGAATTGGATTTTTTATACGATCGCTAAATTTTTCTTCTCTCCTTTCGTCGCTTGAAAGTGAAAAACGAAAACAAACACTAAAAAGAATCCATTTTGCTTCAAGAAGGTCTAAAAACTGCCTTTTCAGGAGGATCAATTTTCTGAACTTTTCGAGGTGAATCCTCGGGCACTCCACTAAGCGTCATATCCCTTTGTCGTGAACTGTGAAAACATCCCCACTGATTTTCAAAGCCCTGGTCTCTTGTAGCCCACACAAAATGTTTCACTGATACTTTATTATTCACCAACTTTAAAGAAAAGGAGGTTAGTTTGACCTATATGCATATTTGTAGAATTGTATGCTATTATCTTGAGAACCCTTATTCGCATCTAGATACTGTTTTTTTCAATCGAATAAGCTATTTCCAATGAAGCTGTGAATAATAAAGAATAAAATATTAATAATTAATTATTCATAAAAAATAAAATAATTCTGGCAACGCTGCAGAAAAACTTATCCTTGATACTAATGCAACCAGACATTCAATGAAGCAAGGTGGGTTGCATATAACCAAGGGGTTTGGAGGTGATTGATGTTATCATTGAGGATGTTATGACTTTACGTGCCGGACTTACTAACTTTTGCCAGATTATCATTCAGTTTTCTTTCTTTCTTTCTTTCTTTCTTTCTTTCTTTCTTTCTTTCTTTCTTTCTTTCTTTCTTTCTTTCCTTCTTTCTTTCCTTCTTTCTTTCTTTCTTTCTTTCTTTCTTTCTTTCTTTCTTTCTTTCTTTCTTTCTTTCTTTCCTTTCTTTCTTTCTTTCTTTCTTTCTTTCTTTCTTTCTTTCTTTCTTTCTTTCTTTCTTCTTTCTTTCTTTCTTTCTTTCTTTCTTTCTTTCTTTCTTTCTTTCTTTCTTCTTTCTTTCTTTCTTTCTTTCTTTCTTTCTTTCTTTCTTTCTTTCTTTCTTTCTTTCTTTCTTTCTTTCTTTCCTTCCTTCCTTCCTTTGTTTGGTGATTAGTCGCCCACTGCGAGGAGCATCTTGGGCATCAATTGACTGTTGCCGTATCTTGCCCTAAACAGCACAATTTTTTTCACATTTGGCTGGATTTTCTTTTATCATGCAAGTTGGTTCTTTTTTAGAAAGAAATGCCACATAACATAACTAGAAGAAATCTATTTGAGTTTCTAAAGAATGCAGAAAGGAACAGAGAAACCAGAAAGCAGGAGTTCCCGCGCTTCGGAGAAGATGAAATATCAGATGGAGAGACTGAGAGATTATGTAGTGCTGAACAAAAAGCAGTAATCGCCTTTTGCTATCAGATGTTCCAGAATCTCGACAAATGCAATCGTGAGTACCGTAAAGTAGAGGAAAAATATGCGGACTGGCTGGATACTGATATTAATCTGAGTGATAGTGAACCACAGTTATCGACCTCGGTGAATGTCGGACGCCCAAGAGCAGACTGCAGAAAGTAGTGAAAGATCAAAGAGGAGAAAGACTGAGACAATTCAATCAGCCGAGAGTGGAACCCACTCATGCTTATGTATCCGCGATCCAGTACAGAGAGCGAAGAGAACTTGGCAAGTCAAGAGTACTACAAGAAATCGAGGCAAGTCCAACTAGAGCGGCCAAGTTTAGGAAATCCTGGATACAATCCGAAAGACACATTGCAATGTCGTACAATTTAGATAAGGTTCTGGCATTGTTTTCGGAAACAAATCTAGTTAAACATCAGTACCAGCTTTTTAGGAGTGAAGCGAAGAAACTGGGCCATGATATTTATCCCACTTATAATCACATACGGGACGCAAATAAGTGCTACCCAGAGGACATACGAGTGAGTCGTTGTCGGAAGTACCGGAGTCAGAATCCACTGGATCACACTGTGAAAAGGCTTTTGCAAGTTCAAGAGTCAGTCTTAGAGAGCATGCAACGTAAATACCTTATATGTCTAACGTTGATCAACAAGTGGAGCTGTGATGGGTCTAGTGACCAATCCCAATGCAAGCAGTCAGCTAGCAAGGTTGGGTTTCATAATTCAGACATCTTCTTCATTTCATGTGTGCCATTGCAGCTGTCCTTCGAGAAGAAAGGTGTAAGAGTTGTGGTGTGGCACAATCCCTACCCATCATCACCAAGATTCTGCAGCCCAGTTCGGCTCCAATTCAAATGATATCCAGGAACTATATATTGCAAATTACCCATTGTTCTATATGCCGGCGTGAAATTCTTGCTCATGGTCAGTGCATCATCGCTCATGGCCACTGTGATAATTTGAGATCTTTTGAGACATAATAATGTATGACAAATATGATTTGTTGCTGTTCTAGCATCCGATTGTTCTGTAATATCTATACCCATATTACAGATATATACATACTTTTGCAATTTGTATCCGCTATTTTGAATTTTCTACTTTTGGTATCAAATTTGTATTTAGTGACCTTCTAAACCTATGTATATCAAGTTTCATAAAAATTAAAACACGACTTCCTACTTTGGCCAGGTTTTCGGGGTTCTTGGTCCACTGTGCATTGCCTGGATGTACGTTCTTCAAATCTTTATTGAGCCATAATTTCATTATTTATGCCCATTAGCAGCTACTGCTTTGGGATGTATTACAGCTTCAGATGTGCTATCTAAATTGCTTTTAGGTTATCCAAAACCCATTTTACAGTTGGGGAACACTCCTTGTAAGGCACACATAGAAATATGAAGATAATTCAATTTATCATATGATTTGCAAATTAGGAGATTTGAGACATAGTTGAAGGGAAAACTAAACATATATACATACAGTTTAGTGTGTTCTACGCAAGTGGAAGCTACATCATACAGGACGCTTATACCACAGTGAGATCTCGACAGACAAAGAAATTACCCTCATTATTTTGTCTGGCGAGTTAAGTGTTGAGTCATTATCATTGGAGTGTAATTTTGAAATACACTTGAACTACAAGCGCAGAAAATCCAGTCACGTGCCATATGATAGGCTGTTGTATTCAGATAAACATTTTTAACTTCGAGTGAGTTAAGCGACTTCTCATATCGTCTATTCAATGACTTTCGTTTTCTGCGATATCGCGTCAAATTAAGTCTCAATACAAGAAATATGATTGCATCACTAAAGAACCCATACGCAATAGTAATACAGTATACAATAAGGTTTTCGTTTCCTCTGAAACAATTTAAAATAACTTTTATGAAAGCAATTGATGGTTTATAATTGACTAGCAAATGTCTTACGTGTTATGTGGACAATATTATTTTCCTCCATCCACGCTTTTTATATACTGTAGATTTCCTCTAAACTCGAAGTTTCGAATGAAATTCGAACACCTCATGTAGACAGGTGCGCACTCAGAATTTGTTTGTTATTTATTTAATTTATTTTACAATCACCAGATACAGCTCAGAGGGCATTTTATACTGGATATACTGAGAAAAAAATGTAGGTGGCGTACTTAAAAAGATAGGTTACATGCATAATTCCTGTAGTTTTTGGACTTAACGTACAGCAGACGTATAACTGAAAACGCATGTTTTATAATACTTTATGTATAAGTGTTCCATCTACACGTACTTCCCGTATGAAATAATGTAGGCGGTCAGGATCTCACATACAAATGGACGTATATAACTTATAGCTGAGGAATGTAACATAAGTATATGCATGTGATATACGGAAAACTGTTAGATGTCAGATATCCTGCAACGGCATGATGTAACATCTAAGGGCAGTACCTATGTAGCATACGGATAACGTATGCTCCGTACTGATTTCTATAATAAGCAAGAGGATGCCGTATATTTGTACAATATACCGCTGTCCGGAGAACGGATTTTTCTCAATGTATCTAACAACAACAACAACAACAACAATGGAAAGGATTAGGGAAGGCATTGGCGATGGCCTGTTTAGTAGGTACCATTCCGGCATTTGCCTGGTAGAACTGAGGAAAAAGCCTGGAAAACCCCAGTCAGGATGGTCGGCAGCGGGAATCGAACCCAAGATCTCCCGAATGCGAAGCCAACGTTCTAGGTTCTACCACATGAGCTACTTCGCTCGGTTGGGAAGAGTCCAATATTACAAGACAATACTTCTGTGTAGTATTGAACAAGAAATGTTATTCTGTACCAGGGGAGCACTTAGAAATTTTTTGTTGGGAGGGGTCCAAAGTTTCGGGGGGGGGGGACAATACTACAAGCCACTACGCCTAATTTTTTGTTGGGAGGGGTCCAAAGTTTCGGGGGGGACAATACTACAAGCCACTACGCCTATAGAGTGTTGAATGAATATTATTCTGCACCCGAAAAGACGATAAGTAATTGTGAAATACTTCCACCTATATTTTCAGGAAAAAATAATAGAACTAGAATCAATTTTTTATGCTGCATTAATAATTTCGCTGTTAAACAAGTATAGTTTTATTGAGAAAGTATACAAATGTATGTTGAGTTAGGAAGGTATTTTTTTTTTAAGGGGTCTGGATGATGCACCCCTGTTTTGCACACAAAAAGACCCACAAAAGGTTAAGTGCTGACACCAATATTCTCAGAACTATTATAGAAGTAGATTGTTTTTTAATAAGAAGAGGAAGAGTACAGGTGAAGTGTAAGATCAAATCTTTATTCTACATCAATCATTTTTCTGCTACAGAAGTATAGTTTTATGAAGAAAGTTTACAAATGTGTGTTAAGTTATGAATTTTGGAAGGGGACCGGACCGGCTGTAGGGCATAGGAGAAAAGAATACTTGTGGATTTATGCTATATGGGAAACTTTGATGCGTCATTTTATAATCCCTTGCCCGTTCTTAAGAAAACTATGATAAGAATAGAAAAATAGAAAATTAGTAATGTATTTTCATTAGTGATTTGGTTTTTCAAAAGAAAGCGGAGGTCTTCCATCTGTCAAACACATTGAGACCCTTTCTTCCCAGATACATTAAAATATCGATCGGCCACATGGTCTCCGTGTAGTAAACTTTAAGACCATTCTCCAATAATACGTATATGGAGTGTAGTCTAGTGAATTGGTTTAGATTATTAAGAACCTAAAAAGAAACGTAAGCAGGAACAGCGTTAGTAGATGCGGGGCACAATTGGGAAGAAAATGATCGGCCCCAGGCTCCCAGACAACTTGTACGAAGGTCTATAGGATAACGAAAATAGTAACGAACTATTCCAAACTTTATGCCACTGCGGCATGAAAGAAAGAATGACTATGATTTTATAGAGGTGTCACTGGACAAGTTATTTGTCCTTCACGATAAGATCAACGGCCGACATAAACTACACATTCAAAATATATATAGTATGATTGAAATCAAAGTACTAAAAGTAAAACAAGGGGACCGCAGTGGCACAGTGGTAGAGCGTTCACCTCTGGTGCTTGGGATGCCGGGTTTAAGCCCTGCTCCCGCCAAGTGAACTTTGTGTTGGACAAACACCATGCGCGTGGGTTTTCTCGGGGTTATCCCGTTTCCTCCCACTTTCTGCATTCCACCATTTCATTCATCTCTCATCAAAACCGTCTCCTTTAGCCTAATCGGCGTAGCCGTGGGACGTAAAACTCAAAAATTTCATTTGTTCAAAAGTAAGACATAAAACTGAAAAAAAAATAAAACGAAGATAGTAAGAAGACTAGAAAAAGTACAAAATATATAAGAATAAAATAGGTTAATTAAAAAAAAACAATATTAATAACACATAGCAAGAAATATCTAATAAGAAGACTTGAGAGCACGTTAACCACCCCAATTTCTCGAGTAACAGTGAGAACACAGCCTGTCTTCAAGAAGCTGACTAAAATATTCTGGCATTAATAAGCATTCCCTGAGGTCGGAATATTTTCAGAATATTCTGGGCATTCCACAAGAATGTGTTCAACACTCAATTGGAAAATACAGTCTTTGCAACATGGACGGTTAGCGCCATGCACTAAATAGGAATGCGAAAGATGTGAATGTCTGCCAATTGCCCAAAAGAGGTTTAACCGAGTGTAGTTTATGTTCGCTGGGGTGGTTCCATTCTGCTTGCCAGTGAGAGCACACGCTCTGGCACACAGCAGAATACCGCGACGCACACCTGATGCTACTATAGCTGATGGCATCTCTCAAAAATTTCCTGGTTTAGGAAATGCGGAAAATAATGCTTTGTGACTTAGTGCAGATAAATACACGACATAACAAAAGCTGAAGAGCATGGTCAAGAGAAAACTTAATTGCTATTAGTTTAGTAGTAAATATTGAACACAGGCGATGTAGGCTAAATTATGTGCTGTTCTTATCTGTGACGATGGCACAGCTAAACAGAATTCTCACTTTTCGTCTGTATAGAACACAATTAAATTGGGGTGCTACTCTAGCAAGTCTCCACATTCTTGCTGGAATTCCTGGTAATTTATATACTCTTTGGTGTGTAATGACAATCGAAAGTCAGAGTCTTGGTGGAGTCAATAACCATGATGGAAAAGCACAAACACGTAGCAAATACAGAGACGGCTACTCCAATTTATCAGCGATGAGACTGTCGTGTAAGTTTGTACTTGTTGTGTAGCTTGAGGATTTCGTAAATTTGGCCACCACGTAATGGAAAGCTGCAGGGGTGATTAGATACAGAACTGTATAGTTTAAAAGAAATCTCTCATGTCGATAGACTAATGGTGATTTTTCTGCATAAAGATTAACAACAGGATTAGTACGAAAAGCGCCAATAGCTAGCCGAATATCGGGGTGATGATCAAAGTCTAGTTGCTTCAGCAGAGAAACTAGCAGATTAATAAGCAATACAATCATAGTCTAACTCGATACTCGAATTATACTCGATATCGTACTCGAATTATACTCGATATCGTACTCGAATTATACTCGATATTATCACAATAGATCAATACGATCAGCATTCCAGGAGCTATGGAAACCACTCGAATCAGATTCATAGCTTGGAGACGAGAGTGCTTAAGTTCTTGTATGCGTGGTGCCCACCTTAAATGGCAATCAAAATGTAAACCCAGAAATCTATCCGTGTCAACAAATAAGAGCCGAATGGCACCGAGATTAATAAGGATTATCAAGGCAAGTTCGTTGGTGGCAAAACTGTACTGAGCTTTCGGTCACAAAACTGAAATCCTGTCTCATGTGGACAGCGAACACAATAAGTTGGAGCTGTCGAGTAATACCATGAGGGTATCTAGAACGACACTAAATAACTAGATGGTCAACTTAAGAAGGACAGACACAGAAGCTTCGATCTGAGATAGAACAATGTTGACGAGATAGCGAAAAGTGTGAAACTGAGAACACAGCCTTGGGGACACATCGTTTTCCTGCAGAAATCGCTCTGAAAGACTAGCACCCATTGAAAAACGATCATCCTGGAAGTTCTTTAAAATGCTGCCATGTAATAACGAAGACTCCAGTCATATACCGTAATTACTTTAAAGTTCCCTAACGCCAGTTGTGTCATAAACCTGTCCCAAATTAAAAATATATACAGGGTTTTCATAAAGTCTGGACGGATTTAACTTGCTTATAATTTTCATAAAAATGCTCATAATGAAATCAAATAAAGTGCAAACGGTAGCGGGAGGATTAAATTTTTAGTTGGCAACACTGTTAGATAAACGGCAACTCTGAACACGTTGAGAGAGGGAGAGGGAGGGCAAGGGTCAGTTTCTTACCAAATTCCATCCATTGTTGTTTTCACTGTTGTTTCAATGTTGACTGTTAAAAGTAAGTTGTAAGCTATATTGGTGTGTGTGTCTTTTAAAGAAATAAATAAATGAAAAACTCCTCTGAGAAGACTATTCTTTTACCGTATCAAAGATGGCGTCGGTGAAAGACAAAGCGCAATGTGTTCTGTGGTACGCAGAGCTAAAATCACCAATTCTGGTGTGTCGAAAGTTCACCCGACCTTACCCCCTGCGACTTCTGGCTTTGGGGTCATGTGAAAACGGAAGTTTATGCAAAGAAGCCAAGTGGTTTGGAGAACTTAAAGGACAAAATCAGGGTGTCTGTGGCTGGCATTTCGGATCAAACACGGCGGAACGCTGTTAGTGGATTCCAGCGCCAGCTACGCGAATGTGTGGACGTAAATGGCGCCCAGTTGGAGGTGTGGCGGTGAATGAACTGAGCTGGTGCAGATTACAGGTAAAAATGTAATCCTGCCGCTACCGTTTGCACTTTATTTGATTTCAATATGAGCATTTTTATGTAAATTATAAGCGACTTAAATCCGTCCATACTTTATGAAAACCCTGTATATAAGCAACAAGTTGGTGTCGATGAAAGAGGGCTTCTTGAATCTCGACTTTGAGATTAGTAAGATTGTCTATAGTGAATCGGATGAAGCGAAAGAAACATAAGAACTTGCTCAACATAGAGTTTGATTCTAAATACCAAATAGATTCTGTTTACCATGCTCTCAAGAAGCTTACAGACTCAGCTTGTAAGAGCAATGGGTCTGTAGCTCGTGGTATTGTTGGGCTCGTCTCTGTTTTCAAGGTTGAAAGCAGCAGAGCGTCACGCCACGGCGCCGAGCTGCTAACGTCTCCTCCAAAGAGGTGCGATTTAATAGTTCCAGTAAAGCAACCTATGAGTCACTCGAGATGTTACACTTCACATCATAATATATACGACCAATCGTTGGAGCAGTGTTGAACGACTCACCTAAGGCTGAATTGAATCCGTGAACCTTGAAGGAAACATTATAATCACCAGTGTTTGTTTAATGAAAATTTAAAAAAGTTCTTCTCTGTACGTGTGCGAAAGCAAATAAACTCTACTGAATAGTGAACAGAGTCACAAGAAAATTGTCGGTCGGTTGGCTATCTCTGTGGGGTTAGTCTTCAGAATCCCGTTTACTGATTGAGCGGGCACACTAGGAGAAAAATAGTGTCTATTTATGAAGCGAACTCGATGTCGAAAACTAGTCATGGGGAGTTCGACTTCTGAGAGAAGTTACATAATCTTTCCAACTTTGATGCTTCGAAGATTGTATCAGGTATCTAGAAGGTGTCTTCCCACTTGAGACAGTCCTATTAGCGACAGGAACTGTTAACTGTCCTATGAGCGACCGATTCGATCTATTAACTGCCCTATGAGTCACCGATTCGTTCATACTAAGATAATGGAAGAAGATAAGGTTCTCTCTTCTTTAACTTGTTTTATGCTAATGTGATTTAGAACCTAACAAAATGTACTATGAAAAATTTGGCTCTACCTGAATTTAATACGTGAGAATGCTCTCATTATATTAACAATCTTTTATACGTTTTTCCTAATATTATATTTTTGAATTAATTTCTATGAATACATTGACTGTATGAAGGGGAAAACTAACTAAATATTTAGAGTAGCTCCGCCTTTGTCTATGATTCTAATATAATTAAAAATTCATGTTAAAATGATACGGAGCATAAGTTTAGGTTGAATATGTTTATTGCATAAGAAAGAAATCAGAAAGAAGTATGAGCGCCCGAAGAAAATTTTCTAGGGAACGGCATCTCCATGGTTGCTGTATCACGTCTGGTATATCTGGTATTTAATATACGTGGTTTGCTATATTACGTATACATTTTTGTGAACCAGGGGGGCGACCCCTGCCTTCCCATCGGGCGCCCATGGAAAAAAGGTGTTCACCACTTGAGGATATCAAAGAAATCTAAAAACACAGTATATTCGAAGAAATTATTACACAAGTTACAAATCTCTCGCAGGACTTTACAGTTCGTCTAGTTATAAGGGATTATTTCAGATTGCTTCACGACAAGCTTTTATGTATAAGTCAAAACAAAAGAGGAAGGCAAATTAAGCAATTAGTTTACGTTTTAGTAGCTTACAATAGGGGGGACGGTAGTTTAAAGAGTTTATTTACCTTTTGGATTGTTTTACCTTTAGGAATATACTTTTCATGAAAATATCCCTGTTGTCTCGTTAAGTTATTTGATATGTTTTATGTCAAATCTAACTCGAAAATTAAAATAAGTTTTATTTGCACTCACAGTAAAGGAAAAATATATTTGACGAACAGTATCACTGGCACGTACATATTTCATACCAAGGTTGTTCGGGTGCTAATAATGCCAGAGGCAAACATATTTTACGAGATAGAATCATATCATCTTCCATCATCTCAATGTAAATGAATCGGTCGCTCATAGGACAGATAACAGTTCCTGTCGCTAATAGGACTGTCGCTTCTGGGAGTAATTCATCTAGAATGGGGACGAAGAATGCAAAATGGTTGAAGATTCTTGGCAGTTGGTTGCCGATTAAAACTTGCAACAGCACGATGACGATCCAGAGTAGCCTCACTGATTTCTGCAGACTACCAATGAACTCACCGTTCTCGACCACCTCCTCCGCAGTCTGATATGGAAATCATGGGTAACGTCGATTACAACCTGCAGAAATAGGTCTACAGCTGCATATACAAGCAAGTTTTCAGGGGAATGAAACTCACTGAGCTCGTGTGAGGTTGGCCAATCAACACTCTTCGAGTTGAAGCGTCGATGATGTGTGAATAAGTAATAAGGAGACCTTCTAAGATCACTGGAAAATGATCACTGCAATAGGTATCAGGATCCTCTCTCCATGTGTAGAAAGCCGTAAAAGACATACTACAGGAGAGACGCCAATGCATGAGTAAGTACTGAATCTCATAGAAAGTGAGTTGGACTACCGTCAGTAAGGACGATCATCACACTCTCATCAAGGAATTTCTTCACATGACGGACATGATTGTCAGTTCGAATAGAGCCCTCATAGGCAATGGTACATATTTAGATCTCTGATAATCAACATAGACGGCTCAAGTTGATTGTTAACTTGAATCAAATCGGCTGCCAAAAAGGCTTTAGTACGAGAAATATACAACGAATAGATGGTAATTGGGCGAGAGAAGAAGGCATGTATAACAACTGCTTGCAACCGGGAGTGTAAGTTAATAGACCGAGAATGAAAGTTACTGAGTACAGCAGTGGGTACGTAGGAAGCAGCGCGACTATCGGTATGTCACACCTGTAAATCATATAATAAAATAAAACGGATGACTGCGTAGCCGTAAAATGAGTTTTCTGTAAGCAGATAACAGCTGTTAAAAATAGTCAAATAATAGTTATTTCATTTTCTTAAGTTGACTACCGAAGCCGTTGTGATTCCAACTGTAGAAGCACCATATTTGGAAAGATTCACGTTTAAGATTTGGAGAGATTCACGCCTACTCACTATTCATCATTCTGTTCTCCACTACATTCGATATCAATGAAATGTTCGAGATTGTCTTTGTGGTGAAATGGAAAACAAACAAAATGTATACTTAGAAAGTGCATCAAGGTTAATAGACACAATAAATTTTATATACATTTTAATATACAATTGCATACACATAAGAAAATTAACAATATTTGTATACCACCTCTGAAAGAATATAGTCACAATACCACTTGTATATGTGACTGTAAAATGATTTATTTAAGGGTCTACGCCTATGATATTTATGTTTCTACAGAAAAATATATATATATATATATATATATATATATATATATATAAACTCTAAGTCATGAACTACTCGTATATTATTTTTCCTGCTTGGTGTGACAAGATTGTTTTTTCCTTTTTTTCTCTGAAAGTCTTTTAGAATTTTGTCTAAGTTCAACTACTCCTAATTTCACATTCAATGGCCAAAATTGCCAAACTCTTCAAACTTTCTTGCTGAATTTCTAGACTCAAGCAAATTTTGAGCTGTTTCAATTTGGTAAAAAAAATTCTGTAGATGTCAGTGACTGGAAACGACTAATATGGTCAGGTGAATTCTCCTTCATCTTACTTCCAACGACTTATTTTGTTTATATATGGTGGACGTTCAAAGGAGCTGAGGTCCCGAAGTGTATCTTTTGTACTGTAAAACATGAAGGTGATCTATGATGATACGGGTCTCGGAAGTTCATGGGTTATGTAATTATGTTCGTGGAGATTTTAGTTGATCACATGGATTCTATGGTATATGTCACTTCCGAGTATTGATACAATTTCCCAAGATGACAATGCATCCTCTTCATAATATTGAAGTGAAGTTACATGAACATTGGGATTAAGGATCCTCACTACACTGAAATTAAACTACCGCTAATTTTAGAGTTTTCCTGTAATATCTTCAAAACAAATAAAAATATTCGAAAAGCAGAAACGTAGTGAACTAGACAATACGATTTTGCATGTGATACCGTTATCACAACTCATCTATCTGCTTTCGATTTGGAACTGTAGATAATTTAGCATTTTTTGCGGGTTCTGTAAATAGCGGCATACCAAAAACAGATAGGTGAATTGTGGTAAAGGTATCACATGCGAAATCGTATTGTCTAGTTCACTACGTTTCTGCTTTTCGAATTTTTAAAAATTTGTTTTGAAGATATTACAGAAAAACTCTAAAATTAGCGGTAGTTTGATTTCGCTGTAGTGAAGGTGCTTAACTGCATCTCCCCAGCCCTATCCAACCCAGATCTGAACATTATTGAATATCTATGATCTGTTCTGGAGCCCAAACTTTGGACCAGATTTTCTCTTCCATTCTTGCTGACGGCACTGAACGCTGTACTTAATGAGGAATGGTACAATATTCTTCTAGAAACCATACATGATTTACGAAGGGTGATCAGAAAGTAACTTTACAAAGCCCGCAATAAATCGTATATACATTATTTCATACCAGTAATACAGCCAACAGATAGTACATACATTAGGTTATTTTCCGACATATTCTCCATATTGATTGAGACACTTGTAGCATCGTGCGGTGAGTTTGAAGATTCCCTCCTGGTTAAAGTCCTGACCTTGCGTGTTCAGACACGTTATCAGGAAATGTTTCATCTCCTCATCTGAAGCAATACGACGGCGTCCTAGGTAATTCTTCAAGTACGGAAACAGCTAAAAGTCGCTTGGAGTGAGGTCCTGAATCAGCTCCTTTACGCGAGCTGTGTTCAAATCTGTTGATGCCATCCTGGGTCGGCTATTGCGCTCCTCGTCGGTGACGTTTTCTCTACCAGGCGCCTACTTTCGACACCATTCTGCAACATGCTGACGAGACATTACAGTCTCTCCGTAAATCTCTACCAGCTGTCGGTGACCGCGGTTACATGTTTGCCCACAGAAATCGAATAACTGAGCGGGCTTCTTCATGAGACTAGTTTTCCAAAGAAGTCGCCATTTGTGTTTACCTACAACTAGTGCCGTAGGTAGAGGGTGGCTGAAACTCTGCATAGTTGCGAACTCCATGTATTACAATTACTACACACTCCTCATTGCTATATAACAAACGAAACTCCAGAAATAATGACCTCATAACCTTAGTTTCTGATACTTCTTCGGGTATACTTCAATTCCAGGCGAATCAGAGCTGTTTTGCAGCCTAACGGTGGTAGTCTCACATCGTATTAATAGGCTAAGATGCACTTTTATATAAATAGTAGGCTACTAATTTTGTTTTGTACTCAAATTCCCGCAACGACATTTTGCCCCACCTATGACAGCTGCTACGATTTTCTAGGACCGGGATGAACTTTTATTCATGGAACTACGAAGGCTTTGTCAGTATATATACACGCTGTAGCTCGTGAATATTTGGTGTATTTTGGAGTACGTACGTATATCTTGTGAATCTTGAATAGTGAATATTCTTTCGCTTAAACTTTTCATAACTACCAGGAATAGTGCATCGTAACTGAAGATGCAATAAAATTAATTCAGTCATGTTCTATATGATTATCGTAGTTTAATTTCAATCAAGTAACATTGCTCTGAGGACTTAAAAAGGAAACACTTGCCCAATTCCATGTGTTGAACAAATTCCGTTAAGGTAACTAAGACAAACTATAGATTTTTCCTCCGAACAAAATAAAATCTTGAATTTGCCGGGTTTTGGTAACAATCTGTCAATTTAGAAATATAAAGCAATATTAATCCCCACTATTATTCGTTCGTAACCTGCGATTAGTATACTAAAATTCGGTCGATATCTCCTTTAAACTAACACTGGCTTAAACAAATTTTAGCAAGTCATTCCGGAAAGAAGTATTACATTAGATGGACTTAAGTTCCTTACGAGTTGATAAAACAAAAATCTAACACCTAGTAAGAGTTTATCAGATAATTATTTGTATATTGATGGAAATGTTTCCTGACTATCGGTTCGTTTGATTACAAATAAGCATTTTTTATGTTTGAAGTGTTCCTCATTTTAATTAGAAGTTTATAATGATAATGGAATAAATATAACAAAATACTTTTTATTTCTATACGAGTAAAACAATCGGAAATAGCACAATAGCGGTGCATGTTTATTTCAAGGTTATGTTATTGATAGAACAATCACTGCTCCATATTAATAACATACACCAGTTCATTTTGTATTTTATTCCATATCGGCACTCGAGTTGCGGGACACGTGAATATCAAATGTCTTACAAGATGGTATGAAATTCCATAAATTTAACCTAGTTTGAAATTAGCAATAAAAAATAAACATTGGGATAAAACTATTGATCAAGAAAATAGTAATAGCTTTATTATTAGTGCTGCAAACATAGATTCGAGTCATATGACAAGATTCAATGCATATTTTGATTTACCTTTCAGCTTATCAAGTTACAAGTGTTGCATGTATTCGTTGGGGGTCATTTGACAAGCAACGTGAGCTTAAACAATTCAACTTTTTTTTTTTTTTTTTATTGTGCGTAATAGCTGATCAGATATGTATTTCTTTTCATGGTGCTAATGTTTCTGTTTCTTGTATCACGTTTGCATTGCACTGCAGTTTCTGGGGTCAGAGAACAGGTCAGTGATGCCAACCTGAAACTTAACAAAACCCCATTTTGAGAGGCAGAAATTCCCATTTTGCTCTTGAATCTTCCACGTTACATTAATCACAAAAATTTAAAAACTTATAAAATATGAAAAATGAAGTTACCCTATGATAATACTTTTCTTCAATATATTATCCATAAACTTCGACTTTCCATATTTAGGAATATGAACTTTTTTCCTTGAAAGAATGAATTGAAAATGTTGGGAAAAAGAAATACATTTTGTTGTCAGAATTTAGTGTTGTCATCATGCCATTGTGCGATCATCTTCTATTCAACGTAATGATATTAGAAACACTTTATTCTCCACTGAAGAATCTTCAGTCATTTAATGTGAAATATTTTCGAAGTTGGTTGTTTCTCGTTTGCTTTTTTTTTTTTTTACTTTCTTCTGTTAATTATTATTTTTTAAATACCAGTGCACAATTTACGTTCCTTAAGGTGCTTGTTTCTTTTGAGGATACCAAGTCACTCCACAAAATCACTTCCGTACTAAAGATATACCACATTGACTTGACACTTAGTCTTCTGTTCCAAGCGCTGCTATCGGCTGAAAGAATTCCACTCCCTTTCGCTAAAGTTCTCTCGCTTAGCAACAGTTGAACCCTTATTGGCTTAACGCGTGGGTGTGTCGAGGGTGTGAGCTTTAGTTCGCATTTTGCCACGGCTCAAGACATTTTGGCAGCACTATAGCATGCAAATTTTCGGTAATAAAATTTGACAATTTAGACTGGTTTCAAGCTTTTTGAAGATTAAGTTAAGTTCACTTCTAAGTTTCAGTTAGATTAAGATTATTCAAGAAACATTAATATAATATATATTTCTTATAAAAAACTAATAATTGTTCTTTACAAATTATTATTTGCTTAAATAAACACGTGTTATTATTAAAGGTTTAGATGAATGAATTCTAATTTTTCATTTAGACTATATTGAACAAAGTAATTTGCACGAAATATGTGAATGTTCAAAGTAAAATGTCTCTCAAACGGGTAAAGAGTAAAATGAAACAACACAAATAAAAGAAATCGTACATCATTATAGCAAAAAATATTCAAAACTTAATTATGTTGTACAGCAGAGGCGCCCCCATGGGTCCGGACTCTCCCAAAATTCCTAACTCAACCCACATTTGTGCACTTTCTCAATAAAACTATATTTGTTTAACAGGGAAATGACTTATACAGCATGAAAATTTGACCTTATACTTAATCTGTACCCTTTCTCCTGTAAAAAGAATCTAGTTGTATCTTTTTCTTTCCTGAAAATATAAGTGCGAGTATTTTACAAATATTTATTGTCTTTTCGGGCGCAGAATAATATCCGTTCAATACTACATAAACATAGTAACTTGTATTGGATTCCTCCCAACAAAAATTTCTGAGTATGCCACTGTCGTACAGTGAACTCTCTCTTAACTGACTTCTCTTTATAACGTAACACGTTATACACAGGTTCTCAGTCATAATTATAGCTAGAGTAAATTACTAAAATCACTTAAAACAGTCTATGCTGCGTTTAACTTTCCTGGCTTTTATTGTGGCACACACTTATTGAAATAAATACACACCTTTATAATTATGCGTACATCCCTTTTTTATGATGGTTCCTGAATTATATCGTTTATTTACCAAAACGTTGATATGACAACGTAAAGACAAAAACTCATCACAAATCCTCATATTAGAATCAATTTTGATTCTCTTTCCTTTTTCGTATTTTCTTCTTCTTCTTCAAACTGGTTAGTGCACATTTTAAAATCATACATTGCCCGGAACTGAAAATACAAGATGTCGTTGCATCTTTAACCGCTCGTCAGTTTAAACTCCTCTTCCAAGAAACAAGAGAACTGTTTTCGTTATCAGTTATGCCAATGTTGCACTATATAGTATAAAACTCCACAGAACAACGACTTTCCAAAATTTATGTGGGTTCACATCAATGGTGGGACGTGTTATATGTTTTTAGGGGAGTCTCGATAGCTTATGATTGATTTCCTTTTAGTTCAAATCTTTTATGAACACTGTCATAAAGTGCTGTGTTTTAATAAAGTAACATATACCTGTACTATAAGGATAAGTTGGGGCTGCCCTAGCTCAGTCTGTAACACGGCTGAAAATGCATGAGTCGTTAAACGCAAGAAAAATGAATTCAAATCCTGGTCCAAAGTTAAGGATGAGTTACTGTAATGAATATTCTAAACATATGTAATCGTAACATATGTATACTTTAAAGAACTTACGTGATGCACAATGATTACAAGAGGCATTGATATTATGAACACGTTACTAAAAGTAAATACCACGTTCGTACAAATTAAAATGAAAAAAATCTTCATAAAAGTAAATAATTTTAATATAGTATTATAGAAAGAACTTGCAAAGATTTTGTTGTGAGCATAAACTACAAAGTGGCAAACCTAAGTGTATTGCTTGGTTGGCTTTGCACAAATACATTTGAAACAATTATGTTTTACAGGTTAGAAATTTTAACTTCCATCTCAAAATGTTTTAATTGCTTATTATTTTTTGATAATAGCAAGTGAGAAATATTTATTTCGTTTTGTTTCTATCAAACTAAAGATCTTGTGGGTACGCCGCACCCGTAAGATTATTTGTGCGGCTGCTGGAGCCCCGGAGCACCCATGTAGTAGGCGCGCATGACTCCACAAATCAAACACTTTTTAAAAGTAGATTTTCATATTTTTTAAACCCAAAAGTGTTTTCCTTCGTTTAGTAAGTGTGTTTATAAAATACAATACTTTACTTCATTCAGTAAAGTAGGCTCAGTTGTATTATTTTTCATTTTTGAGATTTTCTTCCATCACATATGTAAATTAGTGTGCGATTTGTGTGGTATTCAACTGTGCTTTATTCAATATACAGCATTTCGTTCAAATGAGTGTCACCAAGCAACTTGTAGTCAAAACTTCTCATTGTTCAGACCCCAAGGACCTACCCTTACATACATCCCTGTCTGCGACATATATTTATTTATGTACTCTAGACCAGTGGTTCTCAATCTAATTCCTATCGCGACTCCCATTTTATTACGTTCTCTTGCGAGCGACCCCTTATAATTTCTAATTTGTAGTAAGCTTGTATGGGATTTTTAATATATATATTGCAAAGTTTTCACGATATCCATCTGTTTCTATAATAGTAAAATCCAGTTCTTGTATATAGTGGATACAGTAACATCCCTAAAATAAAATGGAATAAAACCAAATTTGGTCAGTTCATTCACGTTACAAATATCGAATCAGATCCTTCATATCGTTTCAAAATGGAGGCCGTTTGAAAAATTTTAAGACTTCATAACATGTTGTAAATTTGGTACATTGTTGTGTGTGTGTTCAGTATCACCAAAAAACTGTTAAAAACAAGTTATGTACATTTAAAATTTAGGAAACAAACAAACAAAAAATCGCCCCAAAAATCTACCTTCATTGTGGCCAGCTTACTGGAGGAAAGAAGAATATTCTCTCATGCACATACGTATCTCATTAGCTTTCAATTTTAATAGTATTTCAATATGCAGGTTTTGTTGCATTTGTAATTTTCTGGTATTTCAATATGCAGTTCTTATTAGCTTCATATCGTACCTCTTTCATTTAAATTGATTTTTAAACACCTCTGCACTTGTTGAAAATGTTTAGTAGACCCATTTTTTGTTGTTCTTAACAGTAGATTATGTATAAAAATAAAAGTATGAATGTCAGAACAAAATTCAAAATAATATTTAAAAATATTTTCCGCTATCAGATTCTAATTATATTTATCTCTAACGTTTATCTTCGCGACCGCCAGGTTGAGAAACCCTGCTCTAGCCTATATGTTAAATCTACATTGTCAACTAGTATGTTGTGCCTTATGTTGCTTGTATTCTTCTGACGGTAATACACAGTCTTCACATTAACTCATATACTTGTAATTATGGTGGGGTCAGAATATGGATAGAAGCAGGAGAATTGCAAGAAAACTCAAGGTGACATAATTGTCCACCACAAACTCGCATCCTTAACGATGGGACCAGGGACCCCTCATTGGAGAGATTAGCACTCTGCAGATATTAATTTTTCCTTGGCATTTGTGCAATTGAAGGCCAATGGTAACCAGGGTTGTTTTGTTTAAAACAAATGATTAAAACTTGTTTTAAACAATTGATTTTGTTTAAAACAAGTTTTGTATACGTTTTAAACAATTTTGTTTTAAATGCGTATAATTTTTAAAGATTTGTTTTAAACATATGTCTATTTTTATTTTATTTTATTATAATAAAAAGAAATCTGCCAGAGAAAGAAAATTGTCAAAAGTGCTCCCCATTCATATTAATATTTTCTTCTCATGTGAATGTTTTGATTTTTCGTGCCTACAGCAGGTCAATGTGGTGATCTATAATTTATTTTGTCCCTTCTTTTCCCTTATTTTTAACGTATATTGTATTGTTCACATGTTTCTCAGTTAACTTGCAAGAAAGTGTCGTAATCGAAGGTTGGGCTAATTGTATAACTGATATTAAAAAATAAATAAATATCATGAAAACAAATTTTTGTGTTGTAATCAGAAAACAAACGAAAAGTTATTTTCTAAATTGTGGTTCTGAAATTAAAATATCGCAGGCATTCTTTGATGTAATACATGTTGGTTCTCAGTCTCCGTGCAACTTGGAATCGTTTAATGAGTTTTACGGGAAGAAGAAAGGACATCATTTTAAGCAAATTTATTAAAGTAACTCAAACTCCATCAGATAAGAAAACGACCATAAGAGCTCGTTGCAAAACGTGTAAGAAAGAAATGGTTGGTTTAGTACAAAGAATGAAGAATCATTAGGAAAAATACAATGCTATGAAAAAAAAAAAACCTGGAAACCCAAACAAATGGTACAAGTGTTGATCCGAAAATTGCTTCTGATGATTCTAACGTCAGTGACGTGGTTGAAATGCAACTGGAAACTTCAGGTAAGAATTAATTTTGTATCAATATCTTTTTCATTATATTATGAAAATTTTGTTTCGTCCCTCTTCCTCACCTCAGTTCTAAATTTTCTTAAAAACTTTATACCTTGGCATAGCTTGTATGACGGGACCAGGCGAGAAAGTGCAAGGTATGGCAGTCATCCGATTGTAACATCAGTGCCAAACGTCAGTGTCTGGGACAATTTGATCTCAATTTGTTCGTCTCTCTGTATGTAGACTATGCACCACGCTACAGAGCGCAATTTTCGTTTTTTAACATTAAATTTTCAGGGTAGAGGCACGAGACGTCGGAATTTGCTGTATAGATTTTGACTGCGATCCGATGTGAGATTTCAAAATTAGTGGTTCGGATACCACTTTAAACAAAAAAGCCCTGTCTCATATAACCTTGCTACTGATGCAAGACTGTAATCAATCAAACTAAACAAACTAATTTTATGCGTTTCGAACAAACATGGGTTGCATTATAAATTCGGCTCTAACTCACACGGGAGGGTCCCACAACTTGTCGCTAAAATCTGATTGCCGCATAGCACTTCTGATAGAGCATCACGAGAAATGAATATGAGCAAAATTTAAGGTGCTATGGAGCAGAAAGATAGGAGCTAGGAAGCTTCAAAATTTGAATATCCAAAAAATTATTTCATGGAATTAAGTACGTTTAAAGTAAATATCTCAAAAACCGTTAAAACAATCAAAACAAAAGTTGCACAATATAATGAGAACAAAATGTCCTATCGAAAACCATAATCAGTGTTGCCATAGGTGAAGCAGTATTGCCAACTCAGCATAAAATATTTTATTTGAAATAACACCATGTACAAGTGTGCACAGATTTAAAATGCACTATTATCACTAAACATAACAGTGAAGTGTTTTGGTACAGTGTTGCACACTATTGGAGCTACATTTACTGAAAATGTACAATAGAGAAGTCGGATATATGGCAATACTTGAATGAACTGATGGAATGGTCCAAAGAGAACATAATAAACGTGAACACTAACAAATGTAATGTAATGTCCTTTACAAACCGCAAATCCCCTCAGAAATTTTCGTATAAGATGAATGACATCACTTTGCCAACCTCGGATACTGTCAGGGACTTAGGGGTGGTATATGACAAAAATATAACATTTAATAATCACATAAATCACGTGATTGATCAGGCGTACAGAAATCTTGGATTCATCATCAAGATCAGTAAAGAGTTTATTAGTATTACCGCTATGCGGAAGCTATATGAGCACTACGTTCGTACAAAACTCGAATACGCACGCAGCCACTATATGGAACCTTCACACAAAAACAAATATAAATAATATAGAAAAAGAACAGAATAAACATCTAAGGTACTTGACATATAAAGGGACACAAGTATATCCGACAACATATAATAATCAATCTTTAAATTTAAACTTTAATACATTAAGTCTAAAGCAGCGACGAATAATGCAAGATATGTTGTTTCTATATAAGTCATTTAATAATAAAATCGACTGTGCCAATTTACTGCAAGAATTTAAAATACGCGCTCCTACAAATGTAACTCGCCTTGAAAATTTCAATTTCTTTTACTGCGACAGATTACACACCAATGCAAACAAGAGGTCACCAGTATGAAGATTGAGTACAACCTACAATAGGTTAACAAAATACACAATAGATTTAGATATTAATAGTAACAGCGTAAGTTAATTCAAGGAAGTTCTTTGTAATAATTGTAGATGAAAGAACGTTAATGATATTGTAACTATATATGTATTGTAATATGAAAGTATGCATGTGTTATAATTGCTTATACATGTAACGGACACTGTAATTAGGTTATGTAGACTGTTTGTCTAGAAGTAAATAAATGAGAAGGGGTAATAAGGACTGCAATAGAAACAAATGAGGATTTTGCATTATACTCCTGTAGCCCCGATGAATAAGCAGACAACTCGCGAAAACAAAATGATACGAGAGAAAAAATACGTGTTTTCTAATTCTGTAAACTGGTTATCGATTATCTTATCAATATTTATTTATTTATTTGTAAAAGGCATACAGGATTACAATCCTACAGTAGCCTTATTAACATAGTATTTTAATAAGATACAATTATTCTAAAATAAAATAGACAAGAAAGTAAAATAAGTAAGCTACAGTCAAAACGAGACAAGATAAAAAAAATACAAAATACAAATACAGTAAAGGTACAAGAAACAAAAAATAAATGTAAGTATAAGCACTTTCCTGCAAATTGTACATATATTAGTAATGCATTACAAATATTAATTTGAATTCACTATTTCAATTTCAATTCACAAATATTACTTCCAATTCAATACTATTCTATATAAAAGGACATACCAATAATGTTTTAGTTGGTGTTTTTATCTTTTGAGTGTACACATTACGACCAAAATCCATTTCAAAACATTAAGCCAGAGAGCTCCAAATCCATACATAATTGTTTAATTTTTGCATGAAAATGTGATTCAGTATCAAAAAATATATATCACAATATTTCGACACAAAATTATACAGTTTTAAAGTTCTAACAATCCATGAATTTTTGTGTTGAGTAGTTCTTGAAAATGAAACATAAAAGAAGAGATCGTATATAGGCCTAAGGCCTGGTACATATAAAGAAACCTGAGAGAGAAAAGAAGGACAATCTATTCTATTGTTGAATAGTTTTTTTTTTTCAGAAAAATCGAAGACAGAACTGATCGGCGAACTCTGAGTGAAGTTAGTCTAAAGTATTCTCTTAGTATAGTATTGGATAAATAATATGGGCAATATCTATTATTAACCTTGTAGTACAGAAACCTTAAAAATTTATTTTGTATATGTTCTATATCATGTATATGTTCTTTATAATATGGATTCCAAATAATAGCTGCATAATCCAATTTACTCCTAATTAAACTATTATAGAGAATTATAGGAATTTCTGGTTTCTTAAAATACTTAGTATTTCTAATTATAAATCCTAGCAACTTGTTTGCATTACTTACTAACTCCTTATAGTGAGTTGTAAACGATAATTTTGTATCATTACGTAATATAAACGATAATTTTGTAATATTTGGAAGAGTAATTTCTTTGTTTCTGTCTTTCGTGTTAAGTGACATATTCTTTTATTTCCTTTTGCTACATACCATATTATTATGTTTGTACGTTGCAATATTACCATATTAACATTAAAAATATTTTATTACTACCTCATGTCGTTTTTAGTCGGCCAGGATAACCGTGTGGTCTAGAAGGCTAGACAATCGACATATTTGGTATCGCGGGTTCCAATCCCGCCTCTGACATGTTTTTGTTGTACTTTTCACCTTACATTTCATTGTAATCTTTCTCTTTCATAGGGATTCGGATTCCACTTTACACTCCTGTATAACTTCGGAGCAGACATAGGAGGTAAAATTGGCATCACTCAATTTCTTTTTTCAAATACATAAATATTTTGTGACACTGCTGACATTTTGCTACGTTATACCATCTGTGTATGCATTTGAACTAAATTCATAGTATGAGACCCATATTCTTTTATTACCATCTGTTGCTACATATCAGACTTCTCCATTGTACATTTTCAGCACACGTATCTCCAATAGTGTGAAACACTGTACCAAAACACTTCACTGTTATGTTTAGTGATAATAGTGCATTTTAAATCTGCGTTAATTTGCATATGGTGCTATTTCAAATACAATATTTTATGCTGAGTTGGCAACACTGCTTCACTTATGACAACACTGATTGTGGTTTTTCGATAGGACATTTTGTTCTCATTATATTGTGCAACTTTTGTTTTGATTGCTTTAACGGTTTTTGAGATATTCTATGATATAATTTTTCAGATATTCAAATTTTGAAGCTCCCTAGCTCCTATCCTTCTGGTCCATAGCACCTTAAATTTTGCTCATGTTCATTTCTCATGATGCTCTATCAGATGTGCTATGCGTCAATCAGATTTTAGCGACAACATGTGGGACCCTCCCGTGTCAGTTTTTATAAAATATTTTCAGGTATGGGGCATTCAGAGCACCAGGGGTCAAAGTCCATTTTCAGAAAAGTTCACTTTTGCTCAGCAAATTTAGTATCTTCGTAGCCAAGGGTACGAAATAAATGAAACAAAAACCACGTAAAAGGGTGTGGACTAGAGTTTCATAAGACAACTGCTAGACAAGGGCGTTGATAGAATGGGGGAGGAAGGCTAATTTCCCCCTCCTTGCTCATAAATTTAAGATATTAATATTATATTGTGTACGCTACAGCGTGAATGACTAACAAGTCAAGTTCCGAATGCTATAATCAATGATGCATAATTACGTTAAATAAATGTAGGGTGTGTCCTAAAGAATATACCGACGGAAAACGTCATATTTTCACAACCACGAATCCGAGATGAAAGAAAGAAAAACTACATGACAAGATGCAATCTAGAATTTTATATAATTGCCGCTAGAAAGGGGCGTTCGTTTAGAGGTCATCCGCTCCTTATCCTGAATTTCAGATTTAAGGGGCAGTAATGCAGATTTAGAAACCTTTTGCTGAGCAAAATCCAACATAAAAGAATTTGAAGTCCTTACACCGAATAAATACGGATTTATAATCCATTTCCATTGGCCGTAAGAAGCTATAGGTCTATATTGCTCTTTTGTATAATTTTTGGCCCAAGAATTCCAAAGGTGGCTCTACTTTCGAGAAATTGGGCCTAAGAAACTTTCCAGTTTTAATAATCTGTATGTTCTCCGTATTTAGTCGGTGTAAGGACCTCAAACATATTCTGTTGGACTTTGCTTATCAAAGATTTCTAAAACTTCCTTACTGCCCCCAAAGTCTGAAATCCAAAGTAGGGATGGAGACGGTTGCCCTCCTGTTCCACTGACGCCCCTGTCTAGCGGCTGTCATATGAAACTATCCCACGCTCTTTCGCATGGTTATAGTTACATTTGTTTTGGACTCTTGACTGCGAAGGCATTACGTTTTAAAATAGAATTCATTTTTGTGAGCAAAACTGAACTTTATTGAAAATGGATTTTGATCCCTTGTGCTCTGAACACCCCAAATATTACGTTTCTTCAATAAATTATTGACTCAAAAAACAACCAATTACATAGGCTTGCAGAAAATATTCTAAAGTTAGCACAACATCAAGTGTGCTTCACACACTACTTTTCAAAAATTTATTATTTTAAAATAATTTTATTATCATCAGTGTGCCGAAATACATAGTAATCAAATTTGCAACAAAAATCTCACCCGGATCCACGAAACGCGAGCTTAGCCCCTATAGTCATAACTAGAAAAATTTCAGAAGCGGTAACTCCGAAATTACTTGCTTTAGGGCTAAAATAACCGCACAACCGTATTTCTGGTAAGAGTTTAGCCTTAAAACATATAACATGACTCCCTTTAAATTTGAAATTTCAAATACCATTCAAAGATGTCCGCCATGATGCTTGATAGCACCATCTGATGTGTCAGACCACTTCCAAGTTTTATCATTCTCCTTCAATCCGTTCTCAATACACAAGGATGGTGAGGACTTTTGTTTCATCATGTATATTGATAGACTGTGTGAAATCTCTAAAGTAGATAGATTTTAAAATCTACCTAGATAGCTTATTACAACCAAGAAAGTACTTACGAGAGTCGCTGGCAAGAGGGTGTAATAAATGGGGGTCGTGATATGAAATAAGTTGAGAATTACTAATCTATACTGAAATATTTTGTACCCAACACAGTGTAGTCTTAACGAGAATAAAATAAATGAAAAGATCGGTTACAAGAGAAAAAAAATCTTAATAAATACGTTATTACACGATATTAAAATATGTTTAAAATCATGTTTTAAACTGTTCAAAATGTTTAAAACATGTTTTTTCGCGAGTGTTTTTAAACACGTTTGAAACATTTTGAACACCTTTTTCATGTTTTAAACACATGTTTTGTCCTTTTTCAAAAGGAACCGTATTTTTTCCAACCCTGATGGTAACCAAGTGATTTATATCAAACGAACTAAATTAATTCAAATCAACTCTTTCCTAGTTTTACAATTCATATTTCCTTTTTGTTGGAAAGGTAATTTCAAGTATCGAACATAGTGTTTTTTTTTTAAAATGAGGATATGTTCTATTCATCTCTCTCTCTCTCTCTCTCTTTTTTTTGTGTGTGTGTGTGTGTGAAAATGAAGTTTAATACTGTGATCTCTTTTTAATGTTTTATATAGTTTACCTTTTATACTCTACTTTTTCGATATATATTTATATGAAACAACTTATTTATTGTAAGAACTGTTAGGAGAATTTTTGAAGAAATTTAATAAATTAATTTGTAAATACACAGAAGGACATGAAGCAACACAATGACAATGTTGATTTTATTGTTGGTTACCTATGTATTTCCCCATGTCCTTCATATATTTGGTGATGATTTGGATTTCAGTTGCACAACACTTTCTAGATTGAGGCCGGATATGTTCAACTGCCTCTCCGCTGTTTTAAGAAGTGCATTATTTCCGGAACAGAATACATAACCTCATTGACTGTGTGAGCATAAAATCTCACAGGAACTCAGCAAGACTTTCTTGTATGTATAGTTTAGCGCTATCATTACTTTTTAGAAAATATTGCTTTGGTAAGCATTTAAGCACAGACTATGAAAAGAATTCTGTTTGTAAATTGCTTACATTATACATTTTTTTCTTTTCATTGAAGTAAGCATTGTCAAGGCTTCTGTGGACGGGTTGTGTGTCTGCACGTGCATAAGAGAAGCTTTATTGCTATATTATTATTATTATTATTATTATTATTATTATTATTATTATTATTATTATTATTATTATTATTATTATTATTATTATTATTATTATTATTAATCTATATATTAAATTTCTAGGTTTATATGTTTGTGATTAATTCCGTTTATATGTTCCTCCGGTGCTTGGTGTCCCTGGTTCGATCTCAGCTCGCGCCATGTGGACTTTGTGGTGGACAAACACCGTACTCGTGGGTTTTCTCGGGGTTCTCCCGTTTCCTCCCACTTTCTTCATTCCACCATTTTACTCATCTCTCATCATCACAGTCTCCTTTAGCCTAACCGGCATAACCGTGCAACGTAAAACTTAAAGATTTCATTTCATTTTTCCGTTTAAATGTTTGTGGCAAATTCTTTTCGACAATCATAGCTTGGAAACACAAGGTCTAGAAACGTGCTGGTTTCAATGGTCTGTTTCAAATGCCAGTTCTCATTCAAATTTTCAAAAATCTTGGCTTTATTATTCTATTCAACATTTTAGGGACCGTTTTGAGCCCATAAAATTAATATTGTAGCCATGGTGAAGGTAAGGTTAATATCCTTGTTAGGCAACCAGTAGAAGGGTTATGTACCGCGGGTTGACGGACATTGCAGGCGCTTTGCTTAAATCTGGCAATAACCTACTTCAAAAGCCTCAAAAGCGCAATGAGGCATATTCGAATGGGTATGGATTTATATATTTCCATTTGATATCATGTCACTTCTACAAATCTGCCACATAATCACTCCAACATCTATACATTAAATGCTATGTTTACCTTTAGCAATTTACTCCCTTTGTGAGTCGTCCTGTCCTGTCCATTTATGTATGTAAAGGAGATTCATATGGTCATAACAGAAATATGCGCTGAGTAGACAGTACAGATCATAGGTGTCCAAACTCGCGAGCCCGACGCTCGTGAGCTCGGCACTCACGCTCAACCGGGCTCGGGCTCAATAATTGAGCGCGAGCCCGAGTGAGCCCGAGCCCCAATGAAATAAGTGAGCGCGAGCCCGAGTGACCCCGAGCCCACTTGAGATTAGTGAGCGCGAGCCCGAGTGAGCGCGAGCTCAGTTAACAGAAGTGATCGCGAGCCCGAGTGATCGCGAGCCCAGTTGGGAGAAGTGATCGCGAGCGCGAGTGAGTGCGAGCTCAGTTGGGAAAAGTGATCGCGAGCGCGAGTGAGTGCGAGCCCAGTCGAGAGAGATGAGCGCGAGCCCGAGTGAGTGCGAGCCCAGATAAGATTAGTGAGTGCGAGCGCGAGCCCAGTTGGGAGAAGTGATCGCGAGTCCAGTTGAGACTGGTGAGCGCGAGCGCGAGTGAGTGCGAGCTCAGTTGAGTGCGAGCCCGCGCTCACTTCACACTCACGTGTACTAATTTGCTTTAGAGTAAAAAAAAAAAAAAAAAAAAAATAGGAAATTCATTCCATGTGCAGAATTGTAAAGGAAGAATTAAACAACTTTACAAAATGAAAAATCACATTCTTGAGGTGTGAGCTGTCATTTTATTGTCCAGAGGACTTCAAACACCTTTCGATAGAGAACCGCTTTTTCATGGCTATTATGAGAGGATGGTATTTGAGGCAGGTATTTGTTTTTGTGGTTTTAGTAACAACTTCCATGACCCAAGCTTTGTGTGTGTGTGTGTGTGTGTGCGTGTGTGTGTGTGTGCGAGATCACAGAATAAGGAAACTACTTGACCTTCCGAAGTAGGAAATTTATTTACTAACAACTAATGAAGCTGTGCGTTCATAGAAAAGTCGAGCGAAATAATTATGTATTATTTAATTATAGTTTCTTTAAATCCCAATAAACAAGAGTAGCTCTTAGGAATGTTGATAACTTGCATCATAATGGTTATTCAGCCCATTAATTTATATGAGGAAACAAATAATATTAGCCAGTAAATTTTACTGACTACTTCTTCTTGAGATCTTTAAATGTATTCTATGCAAAATTATCCACTGTATTATGTAATTTTAATATATATAAATAAAAACTAAAACAATATTACATTGAATATTTTTAAAGCAAGGATCCCTTAAATAGGCCAGAAGAAAAAAATAGTAAAATTGAATGAGTAAAATCTCGTCTATTTAAAAGAAAAATACTTCCTCATATAAGTCAAAGGGCTACACACACACCTCCTTTCATTAAAGTCTTTTTTCGAAAGCTACCCTGAAACGATGGCGTGTCGTTTGTTGCAACCAGAGTTAAAAGTGAAGGAAAACGCGGGGGACGTCATCTCCCACTTCCAAAAATGTCTATGGCAGCCCTCCACTTAGGCGGGTAGCCAGCCCAAAATTGTAAGGGGGGCCGGCTGAAGTAAGGGGGCCCGATCCAACCATATTATAGTTCATCACTATATTATAGTTCATTTGCAAGCCTACCGTGAAAATTTTAGAGGGGGCCAAAAAAATTAGGGGGGCCCTAGACCCCCCTGGATACGGGCCTGCCTCCACTTCCTAAAAAATATAGTGGACAAAGATAGACACAAGGGATGACATGACGTCATGCGTTCCCCAACCTTTTCAGATCAATTTTTACCCCTCGTTACAACTCGATTTTGATGATGTTTGACAATATTTTCATTGCGGATTTATCAAATCTTATTACCGTGAGAGAGTGTTAGAAATGGTGGGTGAGAAAAGAACACTTTTAGATATTATTAGGAAGAGGAAGAGAAACTCGTTGGGACATTGCCTAAGAAGAGATTGTATCATGAGGGACGTCCTAGAGGGTATGGTGGCGGGAAAGAGAGGGAGGGGTCGAAGGAGACTACAATTAATGGATGATATAAAAACACAAAGACCTTTCGCGAAGACGAAGAGGTTAGCGGAGGACCGTGGAGCATGGAAGCTTCTCAGCTGCGGCAATTGACCTGCCAATAAAGGCAGAATACCTATGATGATGATGATGATTACCGTGAATAGTGTTGCCACGAGACGAGACACGAGACGGGACAGAACCCTCTTAGACGAGACACGAGACGAGACAGACTACTTGTCCCGTCTCGAAAATGAAAACGCTGGCGGGAATGGCCAAGACTGAAATTGCCAGTGGTCATATAGATTGCAAAAGGAAAATCCCTTTTGTGAGAAAACATGTTGAAAAGCATTCATAGAAAAGTGTCCTCTGTCTATTGAATGAAACAATCGTGATACATGAGCTTCCAGGAATATCATCCTTAATGTCTTGTCCCCAATTCCCCTTGCTGTAAACTGAGGAATTCTCATTTTTTTTTTTAATTCTGGCTGGGATGATGACAAACAAAATCAAAGACAGGGAAGCTTTGTACAAGGTCAAGAAACCGAACTACCACCACCATCTATTCAATTTGAAAACTGGGTAAGGTCTACACTTGTCTTTATTCTCTGGGGGCGGTATTCTTTTTGCTATATGAACCGAAAACGGCAATTGAAATATGTCATCTTGCAACTAAAATTTTGTCTTCTCTCTCTCTCTCTCTCTCTCTCTCTTTCTCTCTCTCTCACACACACACATACACACACACATAAAAACACACTTTTACCATTTTACCAATCGCTGGCTTATTATACAGCAGTCATGTTGTAAAATTCACCTCTTCGTTTGGAAGGCGGGCGGACGACAAAAGAAGCAAAGATATTATCGACGAACCCTTCAAGTTGTTTGCTTTCAGCAAATTTATGATATTAATAATAACACTTTAGGTAAATAAGTTTTACAGGGGGACCTTCGTTTTGTTACGCGGAAATGTTTGATCTGACCAGAGTGCGAAATTGCCCTCTGCTTCGAGAGGAGGGGAATACTTCCCTTTCCTAGTGAATAATATTCGTTAGGACCTGAATTATCTTTAGAAATTGTTTCCTACAGGCGCACTAAACCTCTCGAACTTGATAAGTGTAAAGAACATTTGGTATAATATTCATGGAACTCCGTTGAAAGCAGAAAATATCATGAGAATGATCAAAATTCGAACATTGAAGAATATAATTAACAGAAAAGAAATAGGATACCCAAACCATATTTCTAAACCTGCTATAAAATGTATATCCTGCATTTTTACTAATCCCTTACTCCCATAAAAGTATCCTGGGGAGGATATTCTCTCCATTTTTTCAGACTGAAATCCTTTTATCCCGTACGATCCCCGCCCTGACACAGTACGAAAAAACAAATGTTGTTAAAATCCATACACATGACCTTTCCGGGACTCAACCCGGGGCCTTCAAGCCGATGGTCTATCGCCGCAGACCGCTCGGCTTGGTATGAAGATGTACGTTGTATGATTGCGAATAGATCCCGACAATATAAGGAACTTTAATCCAAAATGGCCACTCAAAACTCAACTTTTTTTTTAGCCATTAGCTAATCTGGGTGTACTGTCATGAGTTTGTTACACGCACCCCGCGGTTATGGGAACAGATTTGAACCATGGAGATGAAGACTGGCCCCAAGCATTCTTTCGTCCGATGTGTCGTTCAGCTCCCATTACTATGGCACTTTAAGTAGAGCTTAGTGTGCAGTAACATATAAAATTTCAATCAAATACTTTCCATTACTCAATAAAATTATTTGGTTCCGAGCTTTTTTTTTAAAAAAAAAAATTGCAACAAATCTATATATGCTAAAATGGAAAGTAGTTTTTGGATTGTTATGGGTTAACACTGTGAAACCTAAAGGCTGGAATATATGAAATCAAAGTGTACACACATATCTATCTCTCTATTTATCTATATATCTTTCCATCTCTCTCTCTCTGTATATATATATATATATATATATATATATATATATATATATATATATATATATATATATATATGCACACTATAAAGCAAGTGGGCTGATAGTATACGATAGTGTCGGGGATGATGACACCTTTACATCGAACTTTGCTTGTCGTGTAAACATTATTTAACATTAGTGTCTTCATCTTCGACGTCCTATGAGCAATTTACTGTATATTCGTGTATTGAAACTGGTGAAACAAATTTCAATGTTTTAGAATGAAAAAAAAAAAATAAAATAAGCCAGGGTCGAGAAGCCTCAGACAACTAACAGCAGAGATATATTATCTTGTAAACTATTTGTCCTTGCCTTGTGAGCTTATTTGAATTTATTTTAAGACCTTTAGGCAACTTTGGCCGAATGGATGATGATGGGAAAATTAGTGGAATGAAGAAAGTGGTAGGATACTAGACAACTTCGAGAAAACACTCGAAAAATGAAATGAAATGAAATGAAATCTTTGAGTTTTACGTCCCACGGTTATGCCGGTTAGGCTAAAGGAGACAGTGATGATGAGTAATGAATGAAATGGTGGAATGAAGAAAGTGGGAGGAAACGGGAGAACCCCGAGAAAACCCACGAACTCGGTGTTTGTCCACCACAAAGTTCACTTGGCGGGGCTGGGATCGAACCCGAGACCCCAAGCACCAGAGGTGAACGCTCTACCAATAAGCCACCGCGGTCCCCACACACATTCAATGTTTGTCCACCACAAAGCTCACATGGCACTAACCGAGATCGAACCGGCTACCACATACACCAGAGGTGAAGGCTTCACGGTGTGACATTATTTGTCTTGTGTGTTCTGGGTAATACTTGTAACTTACAAGGGAAGAGAGGGAGATTATATATCGAAGTGGAAGATGGTTTATATACCAATCGGAAGCACTAATGAAGCCTATTACAAAACTGTAATAAAAATTTTCCGAATGCATATACTATGCGAGTTATATGGATATATAGAGTGTCCAGATAATCCGTTACCACCCCTTGAAATCGCAAACGATAAGACAGATGCCAAAACTCGAAAACATGTGTTTGATCATTTTAAAAGTACAACGTATCAAAGCAAAAATTCTTGTCACAAGGGCACCCGCAGTGTACTGGGCGGGGTCCAACTCAAAAATTACAAAAGGTAAGGGGGTCAAGTAACATATCGTTCGAAACTTCTTGGGAAATGAAAGAAGACGGAACAAGTCTCAATACTCTAAAATTACCTTGTGCAAAATGGCGGCCGGTCAAACTGTCAGCAAAAACGTCATTGTAAAGTCGATGGCCACCCCCAAAAAAATCCTGAAACGGTGAGGCAGATGTCAAAAGAGGAAAACATTGTAATGTACCATTACAGTTGAAAGTAATGGCAACTTTTTTTTTACGCACCCTGTACCTAGTAATTTTTTTTTAAATTCAACTTCGGTTTAGTTACACAATTTATTTACTCTCTTTACTTCGAATTAAATATAATGAATCGAAAGGTTTCATTAGTAACCATATTTCCACTGAATAATATATTTTATTTATATTTTGATTAAGTGTAAATCCCATTTTCGGATATACAAGTTGAAAAGTTACAAGGTTTACCATTCTGACGTCATACCGAAACATAGTTCCGTCATTGGATATAAATCTTCTTAATTTCAGACCAATGTAGAATTTAGTCAGGTACCTAATCTTTCCCTCACCCCCTCCCATTAGTCCATAGTCACTTTCAGATCCGGTTATATCTGGATTTGCCAAATTTCTATTTGTTTTGTAATTTCCGCGGCTAAAGTTTTCGTTCTGATTGGAAGAATTCTCCTACCTCTGGCTTTTTCGGCGCAATGTTATCAGAATAATCGAAGACACTTTACGAGGAGCAGCCCGTGATTTCTTCTTCTACATATCTGCGGTAAAAGGATGGAAATTCTAACTATCTCAAGGTAATATCCAGTTAATTTCATTGATAAACGCCGTATAATGATTTAGGAGCTGACAAACTTACATTTTTCGTGAAGTGAACTGTAAAAATTAAAGGAGAAATGGGAACCAGCTTTACAGACGCCATATTGCTCGTTATCCAAGCCAAAGAATAGACAATATAGGAAAGTGATTTTTGATCTGTTAAAACTCAGTTAGGGATTAGGGACAATACGACCTGGTTTCGTACATATATTATAGTGTGTATAGTAAATGTGATTTTTTTTTTTATTTTACAGTAAGTGCATGTATGTAGTAGGTTTTGTAATGTTAACTCTCATAATGGCAGCTTAAGCTAGCGTAAAAGGGCTCCTATCCCCTTTTCCAAATTGAACCAATTCTAGCGGGGGATGGGTTAGTTATTGTTTGTTTTAGGGCCTTTTCCCCTCTCAGGGGAAGGGTCCCTCAATAAACCTCGTTAAGGTGCCCCCAGGGCATCAATCTTTAGCAATCATTATGTAAACAATTGGTCAGGTCAATTGGACCTAGGGTTACTTTTCTCATTTTGCCCCCCTTTAAGTTTAATAGAGCCGACTGTATATACCAACAAGGGAGTATTTTTCGTCAACATGCATGTAACTAAATGGTGCATGTTTGGTTTAGTTAGTTGTCTTTATGTATAGTACTAACAGTGGTGTATGTAGTTAGTAGTTTTGTGTGAGTGTGTGAATTTTCGGTTAGGACAGTGTATAAATATGCGTTAATTTAGTACCATTTGTCTAACTCGAAGTATACTAAACCGGAGTAAATATTAAATTTCTGATTAATGAGTACAAGTATATATTTCAGTACACGGTAAATTATGCCTCCACTACAGCGCCATTGCGTCAGGTTTCGCTAATCAATTGTTTGTTGACATTACGACATCGCATGACTTAGTGATCTAGATTGTTTGATTTTGGCCATTTATTTCTAAATTACATCCCGTGGACATGGTTTTCGGTTCAGATGAGTATACATTCATATAAGATAGCATGAGATCTTACTATTTGGAAAATTACAGCTTGCTATGTCGTTTAGAACCCGAAATATCCATTAAAATAAAGAATACCTATTTTCTTAATAGAAGTAAAGCCCATATGCTGTTACTGTTTGTTTCAAAATGTAGTATTAAATTCTCTTTTCCCGTGGCTGTAGAAAATTCCATTGTTGCTTTAGTTTTATCAGCAAATTGGAAATAGATTAATCGTTGACAATTTAACTTTCAGTAAATGCACATATGATTTTTTTTTAAAAAAAAACTGCGAAGTAAATACAATTTGGGCGCTTCGAAACAAAGAGTACGTGGTTCGATGAATGTTATTGTGTAGTAGTTTGAGCGTGATAGATTGTGATAATTATATATATTTATTACTGTGTAATGTAAATATGTGTATGGCCTGCGTGTAAAATGTATGAAATAGGGTGTCTATAAAATATTACTTCGCGCGAAAATTAGTAGATAATGAATGAATGTAATGATATATTAATAATATGATATAAAATATGAATGAGATGATGACACCTACATTTAAAAGGATAGGCCTAGTGTACGTTATATAGTGAAAATATGAATACGTTTACGAAAAAAAAATCTCTCGCGTTTTGACTTCTACACCAGTACATTCATCCAACCGAGTTTGCTACTTGGATAGTAAATTGTAGTTGGGAATTGTGTGTTACTTCGTAGTTAAGTACCTCATAACAACAGCCCCAGATCTTAAGCCTTTCAATAGACAGGGTAGTATCATGTGGGAATTACTTCTAAAGGTTGACAGAAATGATAATTAAGAAAAATAACTGCTATTTCCTGTGATCATCGAAAAGTACAGGTTTCGGTCATTTGTACCTTTAACATTCATAGCCTCTCCGAGATTTTTTTTCCCGTTGCTTACCTTATTTATTTATTGTGCAGTGTTCATATAACTCAGTTCGGACTATCCGATTAACCCTTTATGAACCGATTTAAATATTGATTTGAATTTTAATATATTTTGTTTGTATTTCGGTTCTAAATGCGTACAAGTAACCATTAAATCGATCGATTTGATGATTATCATCATGGGCCACGTGTTTACACTTAAGGGACTTTAAAGTCCCGTCAGGCAGAAACGAATTAACATAATAATTGTAATATATTTTTAGTTCGGATGTCTTTATAATCATAAATTTTACTGTCTTAGGGATATAATTAGAAGCAATTGTTAATACTATGATCATGATTTATTGTTTGTACCTTTACATACAATTTCTGATTTTTCTTCTTCATACTCTCATCAATACACTGGTACTGATCTGGCAACCTGAGTTTTTTTGGAAATTTGCATTCAATGATGTATTTAATGGTCTAAGTTTGTATAATTTATCTTTGTTATCAGATGGAATAGCCAAATTGTCGTTCACGTGCATATTGGACAGTATTTGTTTGTATCTTTCTCTTGTCATTGTCCGAGACACAATCGGCACTGTTAGATCTTGGTCGGTACTCCAATAATGACACGTTTGCGGTAACCTGTGATAGCCAAACAAAAACTGTAAACCAATAAAACCATACATTTCTTCTTCTGTGATTGGTTTCACTTTCCTGTTGCGTTGTTGAATGTACAAGTTGCTTTGAAAAACAAAATTATTAACAATTTCGCTTGGAAAAATGTTCAGAAAAACGTCTGTTGGAGAAGAATCCGGCAAAAAGTAGTTACGAACTACACCCCGAGATAACGCAAAATATTGGAACAGTCGTTACACTATCCTGTTTTTGAAAGTTTCTTACTGTCTTTGCACTTGCCACATCATCACCACCATCATCATCGCTAGTTTCACCTTCTGTAGATGGAACTGTCGGAGGCAACGCTGAAGAACCTGGATTGTTTGATACAGTTTCCAAGGAATTGAGTTTCCTCCTCTACCTCATCACTGCTACTGTCTTCAAATGAAGTGTCTATTTCAAGATCTGATGGAATATTCTCTAGAAGAATATCTTCTATTTCCTTATCGTCGAGTATTCTAGACATTATTCCTACAAAGGAACCGAAAAACATAGTTACGCAATATCCGCACATTGTAATATTTTCCAACATTGAAAAAAAAAACAAAAAAAAAAACACTAAAGGCAACGCGACACCAGGTGATACAAGGGGCTTGCATATCCGTCCTGGCATATTCGAGGCAACAAAATGAGGAATATTAAGTATTTACAAAACATTTTTCTTATTTAGATATTACCGAAAACAAATTCACTGCAAATAGAGCACACTATTTATAGCCCAAAAAGGTAAATCTTGACGCCGCCTCTGCCTACAAGCCTGACGGGACTTCTGGGTCCACCTGTAATTTTACCCCATAATACGCGCAATAATACAAAAACTATTAAAATTTATATTTGTATTATTTATACTATATCTGATCAAGTAACAAAAAAATCCACGAACGTCTGAAGCTACAAATACTACACAAAAACTAGACTAAATCAGAACACACTCGACTACGACTCACAAATAAACAGCATGCTTCAAACGCGCGAAATTGTATTTGTCACACATACACAGCAACGCTCATAAACAGCTTGTACCATCTTGTGAGCGTTCCTTGAAGTGTTTGAAGAAAGACTTGTTAGTCCCGACGGGTTGCTGGCAACACAAGGGCTATTACGTAATAGGAAACGTAACCTTGAAACACCGGGACTTACAAGTCCCGACAGTCGATAAAGGGTTAAATCAACTGCTACTAAATTAATATTCACGTCAATAGCGTACCCGGACGTCGACCCCTAGTCCCCTTAAGTATTTTCATGTCTTTTCTTCGTTTAATTAGATGAGGGAAATTAACGACGTCCCAGACTGTGGCATGTCTGCGCGGGGTAGCCATCGGTGATGTTTGGTTATTGAAATCACCGATTCAAAATTCAGTTTATTTAATTTTTTTTTATTTTGGCAAATTCTCATTAGGGATATCTTAGCTATTACTCTAATTTCATTACTATTCTGGAATCTTCTAGTTTCCAAGAGGTCGGATGATTTTTTTTTCTTTTGAAATTCTAAATTAACGCCGTCTCTAACCTTCCGGAGGATTTTCGGGACCCTGCTGGTTTGGGCCGGATACGGGGATCGGATTTCAATCTTACAACCAAACTCTTGTGGGATTGGGATCTGATGGACACAGAACTTGCATCCTTGGCAGCAGGGCGCTCCTTGAGTCTACGTATTTGAGTAGACCACCCTTTTGGCATGTTAAGAATATTTTGGCTATGGATTTTGTTGAGAGCGAAATTCGACTTTTATCTTTGTAGCGTTAGTTATTTCCCACTTAAGTCTTTGGCGCCCCTATTCTTCGTCTTCCTTCTTCTCTATCTCTCTCTCTGTTCTTCATTACTTCGAGATTTTTTTTTTCAAATTTTTCAACCTCCCCCCCCCCCGGTTTCTGAAACTCATGAAAACGTACAATATTCATATCTCTTATTTCGATCGTATGTACTAACTGAGACATCGAGGGATGCGATTCGTGGAGGTATTGCAGCACAACTCAGGACCATTTTCGCGATATTCAATCCACCACGAGAGAAACTGACGAGAAGGTACACTATGCTTTCAGATTCCTAGAAACATCTGTTATTCATTGATCGTACAAATTATACCCATTGACGACTGATTTCTGGTTTTATTTCTATTGATTGGTCATATAGTGTGTATGTATTAATAGTTTGGGCCCACTAGTTTCGAATAACATTGATTTTTTTTCTGTATATACATCTATATATGTACTTACATAGTTTTAAAAGTTACGTGCCTGCTCTATTTGTTGTATTTCCACCTCTTATGTCAACTTATTAAATAACACCAACTATTTTTTTTTATACGCGGATCTTCAGTAAATTGAGAATGATTATTGATTATCGGGTTTATATATATAAAGTACAATGTTGCAACCTTATGATGGAAAAAAGTGAATTTTGATAGTCAGGGTTTTTGTTTTGTTTTTGAGCCAATAAAATATGAATACTTGTCGAATATAAAAAGGTTATGTAGATATTAAATGTCGACGAAATATTAAGATGGATATTAAAATGAAATTTATTATATTGAGTAATATGAATATATATATATATATATATGTGAGTATGTATGTAGAGGGCTCGGTATTTACCCTGGTTGTTTTAGGTTGCCATAGATTTTTGACACCCGACATTTACCAACTATTTGTGATATACAGTATTACCGCGTAAATTGTAATAAATGACATTTTGTTGAGTTGTTATTGATGTTTGTGACTATTAAAGTTGAATATAATGTTAAATACGGCATGTAAATAAAACAAGTAGCAGGTCGTAAGAAAAGTAAAAATAACCCTAATCCTTATCCAAATTTATTTGCGAGATCATAGTGAAATCAGTAAGCTACGAAACAGTGTGCCCCTCCAACGAATCCTTCTATCAGTAAACTATGAAACAAATCCTTCCCCTACGATCGGAAACCTAACTATTCAGTGACTAGAATCTTCGACTACACGATCTATACTAGAAAAAAAGAAAATAGTGATCTTAAATTCAACGAACTGAAATTAGGTTAATAATTTAGTAATGTGAATACCGGAATATGGAAATATGTTCCCAATGTCTGTGACTGGATTCGATAATTTTTCTTTAATCTTGATAAACTTTGAAATTTTATATCAAGTGCGTCAAGTGACGAAATGAGAAATATAAATATATATGTGATATGAAGCAACTATTTGTCTATAGTTAAAACAAAAACGATTAAATACTCTCATGGACACAAATCACAGTGCGTAAAGAGAGTTGAAAAAAGGAGTTATTATCGATGTGAGAACAAAGACTCATAAAATTGTCGAAATGTCTCCTCTTGGGACAGAGACTCAATAAAATGCTACTACAGTTTTTTTTTAAAGAATGATTAACCAATTATATTTTTTTTCTTTTTTTTCCCGCAATGATATGTATTCATTGCACTGAATCTTAAATATATTGACCTTTGAATTTTTTTCTTTATTTTTGTCTTTCGTTTTTTTTTTTGTCGATTTTTTTTCATGTAATCCAACTTTTAATATATCTAGAAAGAGAAATGTGTTATTTGATTTTGTTGAAAGTAGCGGATTTCTGTGCATGCTTATGAAACATTCTTTTCATGTATTAAATTTTTTCCTGTTATGTCAAACTAAGTTTTCTTTTATTGAAATGTAATAAATGTCTATAGAAATGTAGTTAGGTTAGTTTAATTCAACTAAATACAACCTGAAGTATACATTGTCCTGTATGAATGTGTGTGTGAGTGAAATGTAGGTTTAGTATTAAGTGCACAAATTATTTTGACATATATGTGTGACTTATTATAATTAATGGTAGTTGGCAATTAAAGTCATTGAATGTCAATACTAACTTAATTTAAGTTGGCTCTATGAAGGAAGTAAAAAGGACTGAAGTAGCCTGAACGAATGATCAGCGTGGGAGAACTGTGAAAGTCAAAATCTTCGACAAATATGTGATACTCTGATTTTTTTTTCTTTCCTCTGTGGTCGATTCTAACATGCCATCAACTTCGTCGTTCATTTTTCAAATATTGGATATTAGTCTAGAACTTCTGGAAATATTGAATAAACGGTAAAATTAAACTTTCTCATCTATCTCAGAGCTAGATTGGGATAATTCGGTAGTTGGGGTCAAATGGATCTAGATCTGGGATGTATGGGTTAACATGTGTCTACCTTTGATCACCTTAATACCAAATATTCACCCAATAGCTATTGGAAATGATCCCAAATCGATAATTATTCACTTTCCCTTTACCATATTTCTCAAAATATCCAGTAACAGTTTCCTCTTTATCACCTTCTTACTTTACCTCTTTCCTCTTCTATCTTCCTTTTCCTTTCTTCATCTTCTTCTTCTTCTATTTTTAATAAAACTGAAAAGGGGGTCGTGACTGGGAATTCCATATGTAATAAACACGGTCATGTATTTATTTTATTTTATTTTCTTCAGAAGTCCGATAAAAAGTTTTCTCGTTTCGATCGAACCTAGTATGTTCGAAATTAAGAAATGGATATTATAGTCCAATATAATTAGACATAAGCTGATAGCTTCATGAACATCCCCACCAGGGGTGAAGGGTTCCCACTCACGACTTATTCCAGGCATCACATTTGTTGCAAATTCTTTTTTTTCCCTCAATCAGTTTTAGATTGACGAGTAGTGACGGAATTCGTTGTTATGGAAACGGTGGTTTCTATGGCAACGGGCTCCCCCTCCCTTTTTTTTCAGTTTTAGAGTGGCGACACGTGACAAGATTGTTGCCATGGTAACGCATGTTTGCTGTGGTAACGGATCTGAAAATGCTTATTGAATAATACCAGTTATCATGCCAATCAGTTTGAATTGGTGAACCGCGACAAGAATGGTTTGTCATGGCAACGTTTGTTCCCATGGCAACAGATCTCAGTTTAAATGGCGACCGATAGATCTGAATTTTTTTTAAGAATGTCAAAGAGTGAGGTTGAAGGCATGTTGAATTGATTACAACATTGAAATTAATAAGAGAAATTTTATAGTCAAGTGAAACAAGTAGAGTCGTTGGCTACTTTGTCATTTTTGCTTCCTTTTCTAAGGGGGAAAAAGAGAAGGAGTGTCAAAATTTTTTCTAAATTAGAACTAAACGCTAGAAGGGTTTCAAGGAAGGAAAGAGAATGGGAGTCCTTTAATTCATGAATAATACTTGTCTGGATAGCGAATAAGTATTTTATAGTATATGTGTATTTTTGATATATATCTTGTCTTTTGTAAAGTGTCTCGAAGCTATGGCAACAAAAAAGGTTGTTGTGTCACAGGACGAATGTGAAGCCACGTGCACTCAATGCACGTTAGATGAAAAAGAGAAAAGATCTCGCGCCCCGCGGAGATTAATAAGATGCACCGGTTGTGGACTAAAATGGATCCACTTTGCTTGCACCAATTTGGATGATACTGCTGAAAATGCAGAAAAAGTTCAAACCGGCGAAATAGTAAAATACTGTGAGGATTGTGAAAAGGATCGAGGCCAAATATCTCCAGTGGAGATATCTGACCTCGATGATGATGAAAAAAATGGAGATCACAATGATTCTCGGGATCAGACGGCAAACCCGAAGGAAGGAATGTCATCTGGAGGGTCTGACACGTCTGCATTAATTCGCCAGATGATGGAAATGATGAATGAAAAATTTTCTAACATGGAAGTTAAAATAGAACAGAACGGTGCAGATCTGAAACGTGAGAATGCAGAAATGAGGCGTGAGAATGCAGAAATGAGACGTGAAATAAATGAAAAGTTTGATACCTCGAAACGAGAGACCGATGCTCGATTCGAGGTACTAAACAATAAATTTGACCAGATCTGTTTAGACTTTGCTTCTTCGATTAGCAAATTGAAAGAGCAAACGTCTACTGAACTAGAGCAGGTTAGATACCAGGCCCAACATTCTACCGAGCAGCTCAGAGACGAAACAAATGAAAAATTAAATGAAATAGATGTAAGGTTTGAGAGTACAAACAAAAGATTTTGTGACATCGAACAAAAGGTTGAACAGCAGCAGGCTGAAATAAGTAAATTAAATGTTGTAATATCTAACCTATCAATAGAAACCAAACTAGAGTCGGTTGATCAAAGGATTGGTCAAATTCAAACCGAAGTAGACAGTCTTAAGGGGAATATTACTAAATTGGAAATCGTCAAGTCTGATATCTCCTATCCTTTTCCTGATGGCGATTCTCCAGGGAAAATTTTCCCAGAAACAAGTAACGTCCTCCCGGGAAAGAGTCAAGTGTTGCCTGATGCACGGGACACAACAACGTATTGTCCCCCGCATCAGCCAACCTCGAAATCATGGTTGAGTAATTTCGATGTACCGATGCAGTCGAGTGTTGTGACTACAACAGTCACTAGCGTAAATGCTCACTCTACCTTTGGAATGGTACAATCTTACAGCGTGCTGCCAGGAGGGGAAAGGAGATGTGCCGGACCGTCGGTTACTGCCGTGGTAGGTTCTAAGTTCGAACCTCACATGGTCAACACTAATTATAAAACCTCTCTTGGTCATATGGGAGCGTTCAGTTCGGTGACCACTCCGTCGGTGGCAAATCCGGTGACAACCCCAACCGCTCAGGATAACGCGTTGATTCCAATAGATTCTTTTCCTGCCCCGTATAGTATGAGCTCTAAAGTTTCCCTCCGGGATATTGAGCGTTTTCCCACTTTCGATGGGAACATTGCTAACGGGTTACCTCGAGTTTTCCTGCGAAGATTGCAGCAATATCTAGATATGTACAAACTTACTGATGGGGAACGCCTACAAATAGTCGAAAAATGTTTGATCGCCGCTTCGGGCGCATGGTTTGCTTCTGTTAAATACCAAATCCGGACGTTCAGTGATTTTTTGATTCTTTTCAAAGAAGAGTATTGTAATGAGCACATCGAGCGGCTCCAAAAGAGAAACTTACAATCACTCCGGTATGATCGCTCCAAGTATGGGTCCCTCTTGGACTATGCTTGGAAAATCATTGAACTATATTATCAGATAGCTGAACATCCCTCTCAGGCCGAACTGGTAGATATTATAGTTAACGCTCTTCCACCCGATGAGTCCCGGGCCATAGCGTCCCACTTGTGCCAAACGGTGCGAGAAGTCACCTCACGTTTAGCTGCCTTGTGCGGCAAGGAAGTTGGTGGTCCACCAAAACGATACTTCGCCCGACAGGCAAAGATTCTAAAACCGACGAAGACGAAGGTAACGGCAAGTTGCCAGACAGATTTCCTGAGTTATACCCAAGCTGGATCTCGTTATCCTAGTGGGTATGGCTCAGAAAACAACACTAATGGCCGGCGACTATTCAGGAATCGGCCCATGTTCAACAATCGCCGGAGTTATCGTCCCTATGACCGTACCAACATGGAATCGAACCCGGATAGGGGCGATAACACCAGGAGGAATTTTAACAGGACGTACGGAAGAAGGGAGAACGGTAATAGTCAGGGCAATAATAATAACAATAATAATAACAATAATGTAAATCGACCCCAGAATTCAGTCCCTTCGCAAGTGCGTGGTAACGGTGAGCCTAGAACAATATTAAATGGCAGTGATAGACGGGAAACTGCGGCCTAATGTCATCAGATATACTAGTCGACGGCTGAAGCCTTACGAATTGTCTCTGTCGATTTCTCAGTTAGAACTTCTGTCCGTTCTATTGCTATATGAACACTACTGAAAAAAAAAAAGTATCGGAACTCACAATTTTCGAAATTTAAAGATTTTCAATTGTACAGAAGATAAACGTAGTGAATTACTCGCGCAATACCCCAAGTAGATATAATATACTGTCCTAATGTGACTGGTAACGTTTGAATGAGATGAATGAGTGTGTTAACTTAACAAGCATCAGTAGTTAGTATTCCCAATTAGCAAAATTTTGTTATTCTAACAAAATTTTGTTAATGGGCCGGGGAAAACTGTAATGTACCATTACAGTTGAAAGTAATGGCAACTTTTTTTTTACGCACCCTGTACCTAGTAATTTTTTTTTAATTCAACTTCGGTTTAGTTACACAATTTATTTACTCTCTTTACTTCGAATTAAATATAATGAATCGAAAGGTTTCATTAGTAACCATATTTCCACTGAATAATATATTTTATTTATATTTTGATTAAGTGTAAACCCCATTTTCGGATATACAAGTTGAAAAGTTACAAGGTTTACCATTCTGACGTCATACCGAAACATAGTTCCGTCATTGGATATAAATCTTCTTAATTTCAGACCAATGTAGAATTTAGTCAGGTACCTAATCTTTCCCTCACCCCCTCCCATTAGTCCATAGTCACTTTCAGATCCGGTTATATCTGGATTTGCCAAATTTCTATTTGTTTTGTAATTTCCGCGGCTAAAGTTTTCGTTCTGATTGGAAGAATTCTCCTACCTCTGGCTTTTTCGGCGCAATGTTATCAGAATAATCGAAGACACTTTACGAGGAGCAGCCCGTGATTTCTTCTTCTACATATCTGCGGTAAAAGGATGGAAATTCTAACTATCTCAAGGTAATATCCAGTTAATTTCATTGATAAACGCCGTATAATGATTTAGGAGCTGACAAACTTACATTTTTCGTGAAGTGAACTGTAAAAATTAAAGGAGAAATGGGAACCAGCTTTACAGACGCCATATTGCTCGTTATCCAAGCCAAAGAATAGACAATATAGGAAAGTGATTTTTGATCTGTTAAAACTCAGTTAGGGATTAGGGACAATACGACCTGGTTTCGTACATATATTATAGTGTGTATAGTAAATGTGATTTTTTTTATTTTACAGTAAGTGCATGTATGTAGTAGGTTTTGTAATGTTAACTCTCATAATGGCAGCTTAAGCTAGCGTAAAAGGGCTCCTATCCCCTTTTCCAAATTGAACCAATTCTAGCGGGGGATGGGTTAGTTATTGTTTGTTTTAGGGCCTTTTCCCCTCTCAGGGGAAGGGTCCCTCAATAAACCTCGTTAAGGTGCCCCCAGGGCATCAATCTTTAGCAATCATTATGTAAACAATTGGTCAGGTCAATTGGACCTAGGGTTACTTTTCTCATTTTGCCCCCCTTTAAGTTTAATAGAGCCGACTGTATATACCAACAAGGGAGTATTTTTCGTCAACATGCATGTAACTAAATGGTGCATGTTTGGTTTAGTTAGTTGTCTTTATGTATAGTACTAACAGTGGTGTATGTAGTTAGTAGTTTTGTGTGAGTGTGTGAATTTTCGGTTAGGACAGTGTATAAATATGCGTTAATTTAGTACCATTTGTCTAACTCGAAGTATACTAAACCGGAGTAAATATTAAATTTCTGATTAATGAGTACAAGTATATATTTCAGTACACGGTAAATTATGCCTCCACTACAGCGCCATTGCGTCAGGTTTCGCTAATCAATTGTTTGTTGACATTACGACATCGCATGACTTAGTGATCTAGATTGTTTGATTTTGGCCATTTATTTCTAAATTACATCCCGTGGACATGGTTTTCGGTTCAGATGAGTATACATTCATATAAGATAGCATGAGATCTTACTATTTGGAAAATTACAGCTTGCTATGTCGTTTAGAACCCGAAATATCCATTAAAATAAAGAATACCTATTTTCTTAATAGAAGTAAAGCCCATATGCTGTTACTGTTTGTTTCAAAATGTAGTATTAAATTCTCTTTTCCCGTGGCTGTAGAAAATTCCATTGTTGCTTTAGTTTTATCAGCAAATTGGAAATAGATTAATCGTTGACAATTTAACTTTCAGTAAATGCACATATGATTTTTTTTTTTTAAAAAAACTGCGAAGTAAATACAATTTGGGCGCTTCGAAACAAAGAGTACGTGGTTCGATGAATGTTATTGTGTAGTAGTTTGAGCGTGATAGATTGTGATAATTATATATATTTATTACTGTGTAATGTAAATATGTGTATGGCCTGCGTGTAAAATGTATGAAATAGGGTGTCTATAAAATATTACTTCGCGCGAAAATTAGTAGATAATGAATGAATGTAATGATATATTAATAATATGATATAAAATATGAATGAGATGATGACACCTACATTTAAAAGGATAGGCCTAGTGTACGTTATATAGTGAAAATATGAATACGTTTACGAAAAAAAAAATCTCTCGCGTTTTGACTTCTACACCAGTACATTCATCCAACCGAGTTTGCTACTTGGATAGTAAATTGTAGTTGGGAATTGTGTGTTACTTCGTAGTTAAGTACCTCATAACAACAGCCCCAGATCTTAAGCCTTTCAATAGACAGGGTAGTATCATGTGGGAATTACTTCTAAACGTTGACAGAAATGATAATTAAGAAAAATAACTGCTATTTCCTGTGATCATCGAAAAGTACAGGTTTCGGTCATTTGTACCTTTAACATTCATAGCCTCTCCGAGATTTTTTTTTCCGTTGCTTACCTTATTTATTTATTGTGCAGTGTTCATATAACTCAGTTCGGACTATCCGATTAAATCAACTGCTACTAAATTAATATTCACGTCAATAGCGTACCCGGACGTCGACCCCTAGTCCCCTTAAGTATTTTCATGTCTTTTCTTCGTTTAATTAGATGAGGGAAATTAACGACGTCCCAGACTGTGGCATGTCTGCGCGGGGTAGCCATCGGTGATGTTTGGTTATTGAAATCACCGATTCAAAATTCAGTTTATTTAATTTTTTTTTTATTTTGGCAAATTCTCATTAGGGATATCTTAGCTATTACTCTAATTTCATTACTATTCTGGAATCTTCTAGTTTCCAAGAGGTCGGATGATCTTTTTTTCTTTTGAAATTCTAAATTAACGCCGTCTCTAACCTTCCGGAGAGGATTTTCGGGACCCTGCTGGTTTGGGCCGGATACGGGGATCGGATTTCAATCTTACAACCAAACTCTTGTGGGATTGGGATCTGATGGACACAGAACTTGCATCCTTGGCAGCAGGGCGCTCCTTGAGTCTACGTATTTGAGTAGACCACCCTTTTGGCATGTTAAGAATATTTTGGCTATGGATTTTGTTGAGAGCGAAATTCGACTTTTATCTTTGTAGCGTTAGTTATTTCCCACTTAAGTCTTTGGCGCCCCTATTCTTCGTCTTCCTTCTTCTCTATCTCTCTCTCTGTTCTTCATTACTTCGAGATTTTTTTTTTTCAAATTTTTCAACCTCCCCCCCCCCCCGGTTTCTGAAACTCATGAAAACGTACAATATTCATATCTCTTATTTCGATCGTATGTACTAACTGAGACATCGAGGGATGCGATTCGTGGAGGTATTGCAGCACAACTCAGGACCATTTTCGCGATATTCAATCCACCACGAGAGAAACTGACGAGAAGGTACACTATGCTTTCAGATTCCTAGAAACATCTGTTATTCATTGATCGTACAAATTATACCCATTGACGACTGATTTCTGGTTTTATTTCTATTGATTGGTCATATAGTGTGTATGTATTAATAGTTTGGGCCCACTAGTTTCGAATAACATTGATTTTTTTTTCTGTATATACATCTATATATGTACTTACATAGTTTTAAAAGTTACGTGCCTGCTCTATTTGTTGTATTTCCACCTCTTATGTCAACTTATTAAATAACACCAACTATTTTTTTTATACGCGGATCTTCAGTAAATTGAGAATGATTATTGATTATCGGGTTTATATATATAAAGTACAATGTTGCAACCTTATGATGGAAAAAAGTGAATTTTGATAGTCAGGGTTTTTGTTTTGTTTTTGAGCCAATAAAATATGAATACTTGTCGAATATAAAAAGGTTATGTAGATATTAAATGTCGACGAAATATTAAGATGGATATTAAAATGAAATTTATTATATTGAGTAATATGAATATATATATATGTGAGTATGTATGTAGAGGGCTCGGTATTTACCCTGGTTGTTTTAGGTTGCCATAGATTTTTGACACCCGACATTTACCAACTATTTGTGATATACAGTATTACCGCGTAAATTGTAATAAATGACATTTTGTTGAGTTGTTATTGATGTTTGTGGCTATTAAAGTTGAATATAATGTTAAATACGGCATGTAAATAAAACAAGTAGCAGGTCGTAAGAAAAGTAAAAGTAACCCTAATCCTTATCCAAATTTATTTGCGAGATCATAGTGAAATCAGTAAGCTACGAAACAGTGTGCCCCTCCAACGAATCCTTCTATCAGTAAACTATGAAACAAATCCTTCCCCTACGATCGGAAACCTAACTATTCAGTGACTAGAATCTTCGACTACACGATCTATACTAGAAAAAAAGAAAATAGTGATCTTAAATTCAACGAACTGAAATTAGGTTAATAATTTAGTAATGTGAATACCGGAATATGGAAATATGTTCCCAATGTCTGTGACTGGATTCGATAATTTTTCTTTAATCTTGATAAACTTTGAAATTTTATATCAAGTGCGTCAAGTGACGAAATGAGAAATATAAATATATATGTGATATGAAGCAACTATTTGTCTATAGTTAAAACAAAAACGATTAAATACTCTCATGGACACAAATCACAGTGCGTAAAGAGAGTTGAAAAAAGGAGTTATTATCGATGTGAGAACAAAGACTCATAAAATTGTCGAAATGTCTCCTCTTGGGACAGAGACTCAATAAAATGCTACTACAGTTTTTTTTTTAAAGAATGATTAACCAATTATATTTTTTTTCTTTTTTTTTCCCGCAATGATATGTATTCATTGCACTGAATCTTAAATATATTGACCTTTGAATTTTTTTCTTTATTTTTGTCTTTCGTTTTTTTTGTCGATTTTTTTTTCATGTAATCCAACTTTTAATATATCTAGAAAGAGAAATGTGTTATTTGATTTTGTTGAAAGTAGCGGATTTCTGTGCATGCTTATGAAACATTCTTTTCATGTATTAAATTTTTTCCTGTTATGTCAAACTAAGTTTTCTTTTATTGAAATGTAATAAATGTCTATAGAAATGTAGTTAGGTTAGTTTAATTCAACTAAATACAACCTGAAGTATACATTGTTCTGTATGAATGTGTGTGTGAGTGAAATGTAGGTTTAGTATTAAGTGCACAAATTATTTTGACATATATGTGTGACTTATTATAATTAATGGTAGTTGGCAATTAAAGTCATTGAATGTCAATACTAACTTAATTTAAGTTGGCTCTATGAAGGAAGTAAAAAGGACTGAAGTAGCCTGAACGAATGATCAGCGTGGGAGAACTGTGAAAGTCAAAATCTTCGACAAATATGTGATACTCTGATTTTTTTTTCTTTCCTCTGTGGTCGATTCTAACATGCCATCAACTTCGTCGTTCATTTTTCAAATATTGGATATTAGTCTAGAACTTCTGGAAATATTGAATAAACGGTAAAATTAAACTTTCTCATCTATCTCAGAGCTAGATTGGGATAATTCGGTAGTTGGGGGTCAAATGGATCTAGATCTGGGATGTATGGGTTAACATGTGTCTACCTTTGATCACCTTAATACCAAATATTCACCCAATAGCTATTGGAAATGATCCCAAATCGATAATTATTCACTTTCCCTTTACCATATTTCTCAAAATATCCAGTAACAGTTTCCTCTTTATCACCTTCTTACTTTACCTCTTTCCTCTTCTATCTTCCTTTTCCTTTCTTCATCTTCTTCTTCTTCTATTTTTAATAAAACTGAAAAGGGGGTCGTGACTGGGAATTCTATATGTAATAAACACGGTCATGTATTTATTTTATTTTATTTTCTTCAGAAGTCCGATAAAAAGTTTTCTCGTTTCGATCGAACCTAGTATGTTCGAAATTAAGAAATGGATATTATAGTCCAATATAATTAGACATAAGCTGATAGCTTCATGAACATCCCCACCAGGGGTGAAGGGTTCCCACTCACGACTTATTCCAGGCATCACATTTGTTGCAAATTCTTTTTTTTTCCCTCAATCAGTTTTAGATTGACGAGTAGTGACGGAATTCGTTGTTATGGAAACGGTGGTTTCTATGGCAACGGGCTCCCCCTCCCTTTTTTTCAACATGTGTGTCATCATTTCAAAAGTACAATGATTGGAAGTAAAAATATTTGTCTCAGGGTCCTCCACAATGTCCCAGTCGGGGTCATGCTCAAATTGTTCAAATGGCAATGGAGGTGAAGTAGCACATCGTTTAAAGCTGTTATTAAATGAAAGCAGATAGAACAAGTATGGACGCTCTACGATAATACTGTGCAAACATCTTGCATTTTAGTTGTTCTTTCTGTAACCGGGTTTTAGTTTATTTTCACTTTAATTCTTGTACTCAACGGAAAGAAAGGAAATGCCCCTACTGTGAGATTCTGCTCTTTGAGCCCAATAATATCTAAATAAAGAAAAAAAATAATAAAATAAAAGCAAATTAAGACATAAAGAAAAGAAACGACAACATTTGACATCTTTGAGTATAGAACTGACTAGTTAACATATAATGTACTTCCACGAACATAAATAAGTAGAGGTTGAAGCCATCAGAAGTAAAGACTCTTACCTCTACTTATTTATGTTTATGACTGCACAATAGTGGTACTTATGCTCGTTATCTGGTTTATCAATTATAAAATGATTCAAACGAAAGAATTCCTTGCACCAGGAAGAGTAAATACGTACAAATGTCTCAGAATGAAAACAAGTGCCGATTGCAAAATGGAAAGTGAACGTGCTCAGAAAATCGAAATGAAGATGTACATTTTGACCGGCCGCCATTTTACACAGGGTAATTTTAGAGGATCGAGACTTGTTCCGTGTTCTTTTATTTCTCAACAGCTTTATTTGACCATATTTGCCATTTGAAAATTTTGAGTAGGACCCCGTCTGGAACCTTGTGGAGGACCCTGGGACAAACATTTTTACTTTCAATCATTGTACTTTTGAAAAGATGATACACATCTTTTTCTTTTTTGACATCTGTCTTACCGTTTCAGTTTTTTTTTCGTTTCTTTGGAGGGTGGCCATAGACTCTACAATAACGTTTTTGCTGACAGTTTGATCGGCCGCCATTTTGCACAGGGTAATTTTAGAGAGTTGGGACTTGTTCGTCTTCTTTCATTTCCCAAGAAGTTTCGAACGATATACTACTTCACCCCCTTACCTTTTGTAATTTTTGAGTTGGATCCCGCCTGGGACTCTGCGGGTGGCCCTTGGACAACAATGTTTGCTTTGATACATTGTACTTTTATAATGATCAAAAACGCGTTTTCCAGTTTTGGCATCTGTCTCATCGTTTGCGATTTCAAGGGGTGGAAATGGATTTTCTGGACACCCTGTATATTCATATAACTCGCACAGTATATGCATTCGGAAAATTTTTATTTCAGTTTTGTAATAGGCTTCATTAGTGCTTTCGATTGGTATATAAACCATCTTCCACTTCGATATATAATCTCCCTCTCTTCCCTTGTTAGTTGTATCTTGATTAGCATGGTGCAGCCTGCTACATTTTACTTTCGTTCCCATGGTATGCTGCTATATTTTTACGAGACAAGACGAGACAAACGAGACGAGACGAGACGGGACGGGACAGAACCTCTCGAGACGAGACACGAGACGGGACGGGCACATTTTTTCGAGACGAGACACGAGACGAGACATGCTTTGCACGAGACGAGACGAGACAGCCTGAAGTCTCGTCTCGTCTCGTCTCGTGGCAACACTAACCGTGAAGATTAGCACATACCTGACGAAATATTTAAGGGTTGCCAGGCACTTATTCATATTGATTCACCAAGTGGTAAGTATTCTCATCTTCCAGACGAGCGAGATCTCATATAACCTCACTGATGAAAAAGAATATTAAGCTCCAAACAAACAAACACAAAACATTCTAAATTTCACGATAGCTTCGTAAATTGATAATTACATTTCCTCTTTTAACGCAGTTCTTAATATTACCTTATTTTATATAAGTTCTATTTTTCCGTTATGTTACGCCATTAAAGAACCGGCTTTTAATATACATAAGGAAATGTACAGATGAACTGAAAACTAGAACCACAATATGCTTATCATTTTCGAAAGTATTACACATAACTTCTTGACTCAAACTGATGTTATGACGTAAATTTCATTCATAAACATCTTTATTGAGCTTTCATTAACTTCTAATTTTCTTTGGTGTTGTTTTAACAAAATACAGGCTATAGTCAACGCATACTTTCAAATTTTCAGTTTTAATACTCTTAAACTTGGCCTAAATTAAGAAATATTCATATTTAATGTATTTTAGCAGGACAATATGATTTCAAATACATAATTAAAAGTAGTGGTTGCTCCTGAGGGAAGGCACAAAGTTAAAAAAAAATAAAGTTTTCTTGCTTCAAAGTAAGGGGTAAAAGTAATCTAATGAACTTAGAAGATGCAAGCCCGAATATGGGACTCCCGGTTCCAGAAAAACAAGTAAAGAAATCGCATTAATACTATATCATCCTGGTATTCATTGAGGTGTCATATCACTTACTAGGCCTATTTTTTCATCGGAAATTGGAAACGTAAAGAAATAAAGAAACTACTGCAGAATTAACTTTAGAAAATATTGCTTTTAATACAAACTATTTACTCACTCAAATTCTAGATAGAGGCCAACAGGCTATACGCTCCCTTGTTTATATGTTCATGGATGTACATGTATTACAATATGTTATTGTGAGTATTTCACAAGCCAAGAGTAACAGAGACATCTAACAGTCTGATGATCACTTAGCCGAGGAACCCGCCAGCAGAATGTATTAATTGCATGTATTACTTGCAGAATTTAGTCACAAGAGCCACACTGGTTTCCACAGGGGAACATTATGCTGCTAAGACGGCACTGAATAGTAGATTACACTCTAGCGCGGGACCCGACTGGGAACAATCGGTCCAATCCGCTGAAGTCCGGCCCTGATTATTGTATACGACAATTAATATAGTAGGGAAGTTTTCTTCTTTTAGTTTGAAGCAACAAAAAGTCTTTTAATTTTTATCCGTGTTACTTCTCTTACAAGCCCCCTCCGATTAAAGGTACATTTTAAAAAATTTAGAAAATATTTTTCTACTTTCCCTTCTCTCTATATATAAAAGTTACTGCTCTGGAGGTATACACTACCAACATTTCTAAAAAATCTCTAATTTTTAATGCTTTGACTAGCACATCCCTGTAGGATAGGCCGGAACTTCTGCAAGTATTACTGGAGCATATGAGACCATTGACATTGCAATACCCTCTGAAGTGCTATTATTTCGTTGTGTTACATTCAAACCGATATAAAGGGATCAGAGAAAGTTCCCTTTTACCTTTTGGTTTGCTTTTAGCTTCCGCAGAGGTAGCTGTTTTATTATAAAATGGTTTTAACAAACACTTAGAGTCACTGATATCAGATCCTGTTACTTCCTTTACCAAACGTTTAGCAGATTTTCGGGAAACGTTTAGCTCTTGTTATTATAAGTTCTGTAATTTCACGAATGTTGAATACCTGTAATGTCTCCCTAAATTTCTACTTCTAATTTTACTTCTAAAGCTGTCTTCTCACAAAAATATAAATAAATAAAAAAATAAAACCTAAGAATCTGTGTGTTAGTTAAAAACAAGAGATATCTATGCGTAATGTGGGTGTTGGACATAAGCTCACCGGCAAAAAGCTCACCGGACATAAGATCACCGACAGTCTCATATTACAGTGATGGACAAAAGCTCACCGATAGCAAACATAAACTTCCTTGAAGGACTTGTAATAAAATTCACCGAATATTGAAATTCAGGTGTTAGTTACTTCCTAAGAAGAAAATGGAGCTACTATCTTATATGACATCTATCAGGTATATAAAAAAAATAATAAGGACGTTGCGGAGTTGCGTTGTATTAAACGTGGGCAGACCTTGAGGAACTTGTAATAAAATGCCCTGGATATTAAAATCTAGCTTTTGACTACAATTACAAATAGGCCAAATAACTCGGTAGAAAGTAGAGCTACTAATGTCATATAGCAGTTATCAGATATCAGAATAAAATAGGGATGTTGCAAGTTTAATGTGTGAAACATGGGCGACAGTAAGCCTAATTTTGGCCCTGGAAATTTTCGAACCAAATTTTTGTTATAAGCCTGACAATTCATCAGCTGCATTCAAATAATTTCATGATAAGGCATGAGTACTTACATAATAGAATTTGTTTGCTAACAGGACTGGTGATTTTTTTTATTTTTTTATTTTACGAAATCATCATACTCAGACATATTTAGGCTTTGCTTCTTAGTGCTGCCGTCGTGCTTGCAGACAAACACTCAAACAAGTTTCTTTCTTATTTACTAACACTAAGCTTTTTTTTGTTCATAAGTTGTTTTGATCTTAGTAAATAAGAAAGAGATTCATTTAATAAGTATTGGTCTGCAAGTGTGATGACAGTCTTAAGACTTGAACTCTGCAACTCCCTTAATATTTTATTCTGATGTCTGATAACTCCTATATGACGTTAGTCATATAGCCTATTTTCTATTGAGAAACTAGGCCTACTAGTAGTCAAAGCCCAGATTTAAATATCAGGAGCATTTTATTTCAAGTTCCCCAAAGTCCGTCCACGTTTAATATATTATACCCTGCAACATCTTTATTATTTTATTTTTATATCTGACAACTGATATATAGGATTAATAGCTCTATTTTCTACTGAATTAGGCCTACTGCTCGTCAAAGTCTAGATTTTAATACCTCTTTATACCCATCATATACCCGCGAGCCCAATTAAGGCAAGTGAGCGTGAGCCCGGGTGAGCGCAAACCTATTGGAGAGAAGTGAGTGCGAGCCCGAGTGAGTGCTAGCCCAGTTGGGAGAAGTGAGCGTGAGCGCTAGTGATCGCAAGTCCAGTTGAGACAAATGAGCGCGAGCCCGGGTGAGTGCAAGCCCAGTGGACAGAAGTGAGCGCGAGCCCGAGTGAGTGCGAGCCCAGTTGGGAGAAGTGATCGCGAGTCCAGCTGAGACTGGTGAGCGCGAGCGCGAGTGAGTGCGAGCCCAGTCCAGAGAGATGAGCGCGAGCCCAAGTGAGTGTGAGCTCAGTGGAGAGAAGTGAGCGCGAGCGCGAGCCCAGCTGAGACAGGTGAGCGCGAGCCCGAGCGAGCCCAGTGGAAAATGGCCACCTTTGGTACAGATTCAACTAGTAATAATAATAAAACTTTTTGTAACAAAAATCAACTTTAGACCTAACATGGAATTTTCAATAATTCTGAAGATTTAAAACTTTTTGAACGTATCGAGGAGGCGAGAAGTACCTTTTTAAATTCGAGACCAGACGATACATTTCTTGAGAATAGTGAGCAACACCAGTTCAGTCAAATCATGCATCTCAAATACTGTTTTAGCTTTACACACTGCATAGAATTAAAAAAAAAAAAAAAAAAAACTATAAATGGATAAAACTGATTACACGAGCTTAACGAAGAGCATTTATCAATGTTTAAAGATAATGCGAATCATTAGACTACACAATAAGAAAATAATAATAATAAATGATTTAAGTGTTGTTATATCAAACTCTTCGTGGACCTGATGTGACGGCGAAGGGTCCTGGTAACTTTGTAGATGAAATTAAGAAAAAAAAAAAAAACATGACGGCATAAATCTCATACTTTCATTTACAAAACGACATGAGAGAGAATCGTTCGAGAATTCAGAGTTCGTTCGAGAGAATCGTTCGAGTTCTATTTGTTATTTTCGATATGGTAACCGCTGCGGGAAGTCCATTTCCAATATCAGTTTTTCAATTTTTAATTTTTGAAGATTGTTGATAAAGGCTATTTTATTCTCTGTTATTTTTAATTTTAGCTTTCTAGATATCACGGAAGCAGAGTTAACTGGCTGTTAGAAAGTCACTTTTCAAGTATAACTCAATATTGTTTTCCTAATAATGTTTAGGTCTCTAGCAGACGCGCACCCAGAAATCCTTGTTGCTGGATCCAGTACTACAAGCCACCACGTCTATGTAAGCTAGTATTGAACGGGTGTTATTCTGTACCCGATGAGTAATTGTAAAATACTTTCACCTATATTTTCAGGATAAAAAATACAGAACTAGATTGCTCTTATAAGAGAAAAAATACAGGTGAAGTGTAAGGTCGGATTTTCATGCTGTATCAATTATTTCGCTGTTAAACAAGTATAGTTTTATACACGAGAAGAAGTTCTAACTCAACATACATTTGTACAGCCCGCAGCAGAAAACCTGCAACATGAGCATGTAGGTTTATTGTGAAGCGACGAAGTCTTTTGCTCCAAAAAGAAGCGTGCAGGGGAGGACGCCGAAGTTCCTTCTGACGTGATTCGTACAACTTTAGACGTTATGTTGACTCCCTGGACTGTAGGGCGTAGTTTCACAATAAACTTACATGCTCATATTGCAAGTTTTTTGCTGCGAACTGTACAAATGTATGTTGAGTTAGAACGTTTTGTGGGGTCCGGACCCTGTAGACCCCGTGAGTGCGCCTCTGGTCTGTAGTAATCATAATCAATTAGCATTTACAAAATCTGTTATTTTTAAAAAGTTTTTTTTTTTCAATTCGTGATTCCAATACGAGTATAAGTACCCGGCTATTTGAGGCGATCGCAAAGCGTATTTATTGCTCATGCGTACTTTTGGAATACGCTGACCATGTATTTAAATGTAAATGGCTAATCATAAACGCGAAAGCAATAAAATCGCTGAGAAAACGTCAGCTCGAGCGTATTTGGTACGGGTCGGAACAATAGAACGCCTGCTGCTTAAAAGATTTCAAAAGGAAGGGAAAAAAAGGAAAGACGTGTTGCCAGGCAAAGTTATTGTAGTAAGAAACAGCTGCTTGGAAGATGGTTTGTGCAGAGTATTGGAACTCTGCTATTACACACATAGACCTGGCAAAAGACCTGGAAACCCTGACTGGCTCACAGTATGATTTACACATCTGGTGAAAGTAAAATTACTGAATAGCCACTTTGGCCGCGTTCGCTACAGAGGGTAACGCTTTCTCGACTAGCCTAGGACTAAATCTTCAGGCGTGGATTGTGAGAAAATCGACAATTTTTTCGTAAATCTAAAAATTGATACTGTTCGATAACCCACGCCATGTATTAAGATGAAGCCGGTGCTGAAATATACAGTAATTAAACTTTTCATTATAACACTACCAATACGGCAGTAGTCAGTTTGGCTAATCAGATATAGGGCTAGCCCAAAATTGTCTTAGGTCAGTATTCAGAGAGAATTCATTAAACCGTTGGTCACGCGATTAGTTAGTATCGTATTAGTTCTGTACTAAGGAGGGTGTACCTTTTTGGTATTCAGAGTCTGCTTGGGATCCGCTGCTATTTTAGGGCAATTGGCAGAACTTGTTACGTACTACTCACCGAGATACAATGATCCTTACATACTTGCATGTCGAACACTCTTTCATCTCACTGATTCCTAATTATTTAGTGCGTAGGGCTAACAGTTCGTGTTGTCTAGAAAGTAATTTCCAATCGCGGATGTAGCCCGGGACCGTGGGGGAGACTAGTTTTTTGGATGACCAAAAATAATTTAGGCTATTATTTATATATTTTTGAAAATTTATACTAAACCCATGATATCCTATTATAGTCTAGATTTTGGCTGCCTCCCCCTTCTAGATCCGTCACTAGATTATTTCTCTGAGTATTCGGTACATTATTATATGGGTTAACCGTTCGTGTTGTGAAAACAGTATCGTTTCACTTAGTATTTGGCATGTTCTTGGAGAATATCCAGAACACTCAGCTCTCAGAGAACGTTTAGGACTACCTAAAGGTCTTAATCAGATTTTGGTTGATAACGAGGTGAAATCTCAACTTCATTTGTCCAATTGGAATGTATAACTTGCCCTAATGAATTTTCTTTTTAGATTATTTCTTTTATGAGTTTCTGCTGTTGATACTTTTTGAGCAACTTTCTTGTTGTATAAATAAAAATGAAAGTGACTAGGTTTGTGATTTAATAACTCTTGAACCACTCGACCGATCTCGATCAAATTTCCAACATAGATGATGTTCGGGCCTCAGCTGCTTTTTATCATTTCATTTCGATGGTGCAACTTAGGGGAGGAGGAGTGATAGATAAGTAACTACCTTTGTGACTATAACTCTTGAACTATCCGACCGATCTCGATCAAATTTCCAACATAGATGATGTTCGGGCCTCAGCTGCTTTTTATCATTTCATTTCGATGGTGCAACTTAGGGGAGGAGGAGTGATAGATAAGTAACTACCTTTGTGACTATAACTCTTGAACTATCCGACCGATCTCCATCAAATTTTCAACATAGATGATGTTCGGGCCTCAGCTGCTTTTTATCATTTCATTTCGATGGTGCAACTTAGGGGAGGAGGAGTGATAGATAAGTAACTACCTTTGTGACTATAACTCTTGAACTATCCGACCGATCTCGATCAAATTTCCAACATAGATGATGTTCGGGCCTCAGCTGCTTTTTATCATTTCATTTCGATGGTGCAACTTAGGGGAGGAGGAGTGATAGATAAGTAACTACCTTTGTGACTATAACTCTTGAACTATCCGACCGATCTCCATCAAATTTTCAACATAGATGATGTTCGGGCCTCAGATGCTTTTTATCATTTCATTTTGATGGTGCAACTTAGGGGAGGAGGAGGGATAGATAAGTAACTACCTTTGTGACTATAACTCTTGAACTATCCGACCGATCTCGATCAAATTTTCAACATAGATGATGTTCGGGCCTCAGCTGCTTTTTATCATTTCATTTCGATGGTGCAACTTAGGGGAGGAGGAGGGGGAGATAAGTAACTACGTTTGTGACTATAACTCTTGAACTATCCGACCGATCTCGATCAAATTTTCAACATAGATGATGTTCGGGCCTCAGCTGCTTTTTATCATTTCATTTCGATGGTGCAACTTAGGGGAGGAGGAGGGATAGATAAGTAACTACGTTTGTGACTATAACTCTTGAACTATCCGACCGATCTTCATCAAATTTTCAACATAGATGAGGTTTGGGCCTAGGATGATTTTCATCATTTCACTTTGACGGTACAAAATAGGAGACGGGGAGAAGGAGATATTTAAGAATGATAGAGAATGACCGATATTAGTGTCGAATCAATAGTTTTCGGGGTCGATGAGACAAACAGTGACACTTCCGATGTCGCTTAAACCCAAATTCAACCCTTTACGTCCAAAATGAAACGTATTCTCCTCGTGCGAAGAACGGGTATTCTGCTAGTTTTTTTAAAACATATTTTGTTACTTATTCCTTTATCCTTTTCGCGACCTCTGCTTTAATTTTTATTGGTTTATTCTTTAAATTGCAGATCTTATATTTGATTTACACGTTATTAAGAAATTTTGTTGTGAATTTCTAATGTGCAACTTGTGTCGGCCATTGACTTTATCACAACGGGGACAAATAGCATCGTTGATGACGTCACCTTAAATTTTAACCAATCAATCAATCAATTTAGATCTTACATAATTCTCTTCGATGTCTCCTCGAAAATTCGACGTTTCTCTTTACATGTCTCTTTGGTTCTCAATAATACGTACTGATCCACTATGGACTAAACAATACATTATTGAAGACTGGAAATAGGATTGACTAGTATATGGAATTAATGCATCTTAATGGGCTTTCGAAATGCAAGACCTCAATTTAATTTTCGGAAATTAGATAACTAGGCGAAAACAGGAGACTTTAATACTACTCCGTCTTCTGTCCTTCTTCTGTTTCAAACTCTGGGGTAAGGTTTTCATAAATGACACATCTGTATAGTTATTTCATAACACTGACTCGGAAATACTCTTTTCTATGTCTGTCACTGAAACATGGTGTTCGATTTACAAATTAAAAGAAAAGAAAAGAAAGAAAGAAAGAAAGTAAAAAAAGAAAGAAAAAAAACTTTACCCGGGCATCATTAAGTCTCCGGCTATTTGTAGCGTTTGCAAAGCGATTTTATTGCTCTTGCGTACGTTTGGAATACGCTGACCATGTATTTAAATGTGGATGGCTAATCGCAAACGCGGAGAAAACGTCAGCTCGAGCGTATTTGGTGCGTTTCGGAACAATAGACCGCCTGCTGTTTTAAAAGATGTCAAAAGGAAGGGGAAAAAAGGAAAGACATGTTGCCAGGCAAGGAGATTTTAGCAGGAGAGTTGAATGTATTTATCAGGTTATGGCGTGTGCTGTAAATTTAATAGGGGATGCTAAGCGAACAATAGAAATAAAATGCAGAAGTCTTATTAAACGCTTGCAGGGACAGCGGTTTAGAAGTAAATGTGGAGAAAACTAAATATATGAAAGTTCGTCGGGATCGTAATGCGGCAAATTATGATTGCATTAAAATATCAAATGACACTTTTGATAAAATGGGCACTTTCAAACATCTAGGATCGTTATTTACAGACAAAAAACCATACTCACAAAGAAATTAAATGTCGACTAAAAGCAGGGAATTCGTGTTATTATTCAGTTCAAAATCTCTTGTCGTCGGGAATGCTGTCAAGGAATTTGGAGCTTAAAATATATAGAACGATAACCATGCCATTTGTTCTGTATGGTTGCGAAACATGGTCGCTTACTCTCAGGGAAGAATATAGATTGAAAGTATTTGAGAACAACATCCTGCGAGAATCTTGTTTCAGACCCAAAAGGAATGGAAATGTGGAATGGCGGAAACTTCATAGTGTAATGATTACTTAGGATTAGTACGATATATTACTGGGAGAATGAAAAAAATTATAAAAACTTTTAATTTCAAAATTAAACAAAATAAACCTGTTTTTTTTTTAATATAACAATAATAAACTGTTGGAAAAGTTTTCCTGGCTGTATTAAGACACGAAACATAAACAGAAAAAAAAAACTATTAAGTATTATTTAGTTATAGAAAGTAGCTTGTGACCTGAAAATTAAGAACAGCAAACAGTACTTAAACTTTGGGTTTTGAAGTCACGGGGGTCGTTTTTTGGATGGTTAAGCAAAGATGCTGCAGGTTTTTTTAAGGAGTTTTTCGCTAACAGACACCACAAATTGATTTTTTTATTCAGTGCCTCGAAATTTTGGAAAAGAGAGCTTTTGTGTTTGAGTCAGTTGATAGAACCCTGTTAAATTAACTTTTATAACACAGAAAGTAAAACATAAATTCGCTGGTATTGGCATTCATTTAACATTAAATGTTTAACCCTTGTCTAGCATAAAAACTAAATATGAAAATAAGTAGTAGTAACCAATAAATTTCCTTTTGTTACGTGTATAGCTTAAGTTAATAAACGGTCATCTTCATTATATGCTTTGTTTCTTATTCCTTATTGAAATTCTTAAACAAGGTTAATGAAATGTTGTAAAAACTAGTAGTAGTGTATTAACAAAAGTTCACCAAACGATTTGTAAAATATTATTTCCTTATTAATAATAGAGTTACATTGGCTTAGCGCGCAACATAATTTAGAAAAGAAGCATATACGTTTATTGTATTGCAAATAACATACTTTACAGGAAAGTCAAACTCTAGGTCACACTCTATCCACTATACTACCAAGTTAGCATCCATAACTTCATCCACTAACTCTAATAATGATAGTAATATTTTATAACCCTACTATTGTAATTTTTTATTGTCTTGTTTTAATAATGACCAACTACAAAATTTATACGGTTTACCAAACATTGTTAGGGTTATCAAATCTAGGAGGCTCAGGTGGGCAGGTCATGTAGCCAGAATGGAAGAAGGTAGGAACGCTTTCAGTCTTAACTGGAATACCAATCGGAAGACGACCATTAGGAAGACCTAGGCACAGATGAGAGGACAATATTAAGATGAATATCACAAAAATAGAAATAGAAAGTAGAAACTGGATCCAGTTGGCTAAGGGTAGAAGTCAGTTGAGAGCTTCTGTGAACGCGGCGTTGAACCTCTGGGTTCCATAGTCAGTTAATTAAGTTACTATTTTCTTTTCATAGAATATAGGTTCACCTTATGGGCTACATAATGCCAGTTCCCGTTTCTTGACGGCATTACGGATTCAGCATTTAATAAAAGCTTCGTGTAGGTGCATTCAAAATCATATAGCATTTTAGGCACCATTTTGGTTTTCATTATTATATATGTATGTTTGTTAAATACAAAAATTGCTTATTATTGTTGTTTCATATCCACGTAAAACAATATTGTAAATAAGTGAATAGTTTTGATTTCTATTTCTGCCGAAAATGCTGTACAAAATTACTGGCGTCTCTGGCATGTAACATTTGGGGAACGGTGGACATCAAAGAAGTTATTTAAATGGTACTACGTAGCCCAACTTGTTTATTCGCTTCGATTCCATTTGTTACCTTTCTGCTTACCTCCACGGACTCCCTGAAGTATATCAAGAACTCTGTTATAATCGTTTCACAGCCTGAATATTATATTCCAAATAAATATCATAATTATTATTTATATGTTATTCTGTCGTTAGTAAATAAATAAAATTAGAATAAGATATTGAATATTTTGTAGTTCAAAATATTGAGGGGGACTCGTCCTTCTCGTCCCCCCTGCCAGAGACGCCCGTGCAAAAATTATAAATTGCGATACAAATTTAAATTTGTTACGTAAATTGCTACGTAGAAAGCAAAATAATAATAATAAATGCTGATATATATAGGCATCTGATAAGAATGCCTACATGTAAATTGTCCTTTTCGTCGTATCGTAAGACAAATGTCAAGTAACTTATAATGTAAGGAATAGTCTTGGGCTCGTAAAAATCCTGGTTAGAAGCAATAGTGATAAGTAGAAAAATCCCTAACAGCTTTCAGATAAAAATGTAAACGGCTGGATATTGCTCTATCAACCCATCTGATGAAGCAGCCATCATAATCTACAAAGAAGTTCACGATTTTCAAGTATGCAATGCTGAAGTACACTTGCGATGGACTTCCCCACGTAAATAGTCTTTTTAAGTGAGCAAAGAACAGGAATATTTCATATGATTTCAAATCTCACACTCTATTCTTTTGGATAGTCAATCTAACAGAAGTGAATAACATAAGACTATTATTATATAAGTACACCTGAAAGAATATTCCATGGCATGACTGATATTTCACAAGAATCTTTTTTACTACATAAACATTACCATTATCATACATATCGCTAATAACGCAGTGTAAAGTTTTGAAACAGGTAGGCAGAAACACTTATCGGAAAGTGGTGATTCATGCAGTATATATGTATTTTTTTACAGATGACTGTGCAATGCAAGGAAAAAATATATATTTTTCTTATTAACTTCTACAGGCTTTATAGCATTTATTCTATGTACTTTATTATTATACTTATTAAACAATTCTTGTAATACACCTATCCCTTTATAATATCCATCTATCCTTGAGTACTAAATTTTTTCCACATGTTTTGTTAAAGAGTTCTGTTAAAACGTTTTTCGAAGACACATGCTCAAAATGGAGGGCTCATAACTGAAAAATTCTCAAAATATAGGTTCTCTATGAGTTACGATTCCCGACATATGGCTCCTTAAATCTTTCGAAATCCGAACTTTTTTGGCCAATATCTAGGGAACGGTGACCAGTTGGTGAGTAGCCAAAAGTTACTATTTGGTACCGAAATGTTCACCATCCTCTTATGTATTGATCAACACCAATATGATCTCTCTATGACTTACGGTTCCCGAGATATGGCTCCTTAAATCTCCCGAAATCGGAACTTTTTTGGTCAACATTTCGGAAACGGTAACTTTTTTTTATGCTCTGTCGAATGGAGGGATCAAAGTTGAAAAATTCTCAAGTAACAGATACACACACAAACATAGAGAATTCAGTAACGAATTTTTTTTAAAGTTCGCTGAATATAACAATGTTTCTGTTTCATGTGGAGTATTAGTGCTTCAAGTAAATAACTAAAAACAAACTTGTATTAACATCAACTGTTTAGTAGTGAGACACAAACTCACGTTGCCCATTTCACTCATAACAAGTATTAACATGCTAATACAATACATTAGGAGTGCAGAATAGTGTGCAATAAAATATATTATTACCACGAGAAGTGCTAGTTCTTCGCTCGGGAAGAATAGGGTTTAACGAATACAAAATTGGAATTTGGTACATTGTAGAAACTGACTCGTTTCTCCATTTAAAAATGGAATTTTCGAAAAGCTGAAACACATATTCCACTAATTTTATTTAAGAGTTATACCTCTAACTTAACTGGATCCTCATATTGGTCATTTTGGGAACAAAGACTTGGAAATTTGGATATTTTAGAAATTGTCACTCTTTTCCCTTTAGGGACGGGGTTTCTAAAAACGCTTAAATACGTATAAGTTATTTTTTCTCCATTCAGCAGTTTAAGTACTATCAAGGTTCATGTCTCTAAGCTACAGGGATTCTTGACATACTCTATTCGTGGTAAGAACATTGAAGCCTTTTAACCCACTCCCTTAGGATACATATTTCAAAAAATATTTCCTAATCCTTTACTTTCGTAACAAAAGAAGTTTCCTGTTCATTTTTTTCGTTTTTATTTGTAAAAGTACTTCGGCCTGGGCATTGTTGACCATGTTGTTTTTTTTTTTTTCTGTAGTATAGAAATGCTTTGATGAAAATAACTGTTTTGACATTGACTACGAAAGCAAAAAAATGCCTCATTTTGTCTATAAATACAGGGTGACCAAATATAGAGTGATCTATTAAAGCCTCCCATATTTTGGAATAAACAAATTTTTATCTGGAATACTTTTTTCTTGTTTTATTAGCTTTTATTGGATCACCCTGAAATATTTATAATAATATTATTTCTTTTTATTATGTTCCTTTTCCGTCAATGTTTAAAAGTTACTCATATACGATGGTATATTTTTCATATGTCCTGTCCTGCTTTATTTCTTTAAGACCGTTCGTTTTTCTGCAAATAACCGCTACCGGTATAGTTTTTCTTTCAGAAAAAATATTCCGGATGGGGCACTGCTGGTACTATTTTATTTATTATTATATTATAGACATGTTATTTTGGTCTCCTCCGAGGGGGGGAAGTGTCCCCCTCCCAACAGACCACGTTTGGAAGAAACAATGAACCGCTATAGTAAGGTTTTTCACTAAGCTTACCCCTACTTTGTTGAATTTTAATAAATTTCTTAAAAACAAAGAAGAGTATAACCAGTTGAGAATGCTCCAAGAGCTCCCACAACAAACTTAAAAAGAATTAATTTTTCTTATTAACTTCTACAGGCTTTATACTAATTGTTTTATGTACTTTATTATTATACTCATTAAACAATTCTTCTAATATATGTAACTATTTATAATTTCCTTGAGTACTAAATTTTTTCCACATGTTTTGTTTAAAGGTTCTGTTACAACGTTTTATCATATATTGTTTTATGAAGACACATGCTTAAAATGGAGGGCTCAAAATTGAAAAATTCGCAAAATATAAACTCTCTATGACTTACGGTTCCCTAGATGTGGCTCCTTAAATCTCTCGAAATTTGAACTTTTCTGGGCAATATATGGGGAACGGTAGCCAGCTGGCCAGTTACCATCGGTTACTATTTGGCATCAAAATGTTCACCGCTTTCTTAGGTATTGATCAACACCAATACGATCTCTCTATGACTTACGTTTCCCGAGATATGGCTCCTTAAATCTCCCGAAATCGGAACTTGTTTTTATAATATCTCGGGGAATCAATTTCTCAGATAATTTTTGATGTTCTATTTGATGTTAAGGGCTCAAAATTGAAAAATTCGCAAATAACACACACATATACAGAAAGAGGTATAGATAATTCAGTAACGAACTTTTTAGAATTTGTTGAAAATGTAGAAAGTAGGCCAGATAGTATCAACACCACGATATTAAATAAAGTAATTGCTGTTCCTAAGCTTTTTTTCTTATGGACCAGAAATTTGGATGCGCAGTTTATGAGATCATAATTGTTTAGTACACAAACTTAAACACAATATACAAAAAAGTTTCAAAAAATGGAAACGATTGAAATTTTTAAGTTTAACGACTCACAATTATGCCCGTTAGACAAAGGGAACAGTATAACTTAAAACTCTGAGCGTATTTACCGCAGTGTATAGAGGGTAAACCTGAAAGATGTGCAGAAACTTCGCGAGCAACCATTCCATTTGTAACGGAGGTTACACTTTTACTACTGAAAAATGATGTGTTTTCCGTAATGTTATAGACCAAGCGATACATGCTCATGCTACCATTTATACTATAAAGCTACATGTGGAAATATCACATTGTGTGGAGAAAAAACGTTATTTCTTGCGTAACGGGGGTTACATTTTTTGGGAACAGGTTTAACTCTTCGTACTTTTCCCATTAGAACTTTGGTTCCTTGTAGCACCGGAAATATTACTGTTCGATTTTTTTTATTTATTAAAAGATAAAACTATTACGTGAAAGAACACTTGTGAAGGGAAAAAATAACATTTGATTTATTTCTGATATGTTTGTTTTGTAACGGAGGTTACACATGATTTGTAACGGAGGTTACAAGTAATTTGAGATCAATCACTGAACACTCCTGAGGTACTATATCGTAGTATAACTCGGTTTATGTTACTACAATAATTATTTACATAATACACACAACTGTAGGAGTCTATAAACACTTGCAAGACAAAGACTTGCAAGACGAGATATAACATCTGTGTAATACCAAATCGTAGGTGTAAAGAAAAGAGTGCATTACATAGCACAAATAACGCAACAGTCTATTGATAACTGATACCAAGCTCAGGATTTCCACTCAGGAGCAATACAAACTTTTGTGTAGTGAAGTTGAAAGGTATTACCAACAAAATAACTTCACGTTACGGAGAAAGACAAATGAAACTGTTACTTGCGTAAAATAATTAATAGAAATAAATATACGCCATCAAGTTTTAAAGTTTGTTCCTAGAAGACCGGGGTAGGCCTACTTTGTCTGATTTTAATTAAATATTCACTTTTCATATACATCAACTGGATGCGAAAATTTGTACAATATCCTGTTGCGTATTATCTTCAGATTTGCAGGAGGTAAAATTTTATCTATTTGTTCGTAGCTAACATACTTTTATTATGTTCATCAAACTGAAACAAAATACCGCCACTTCCACACAATTTTAGAAATGCCACCTAAACTTCCTCATCTTCACATCCAGTTTGATGGAAGCCTGCATACTTATAGGCAACTGTACATTTAGCAAGACCCTTGAAATCAATCAGAACATAAGTTCCTGATTTAATATTTTGTGCTGAGGGTCCGAATTTCGATACAGTTTTTTCAACTGATGACCCAGGAACGTCAGAATAGCTCGTTTGTGAGCTAGACAATGTGCCACAAACATCACCACTACTATCATAATCGTCATCGGTGTAAACATCACTAGACTTTAAATGCCTTTGAGATATTGTTTGTATGGCTGATTGCTGAGTCGACCTCGAAGAAACACGTACTTTGATTAAATTGGATGTTGCGGTAAGACCAACTAAAATACTATTGTCATCTACACAGAGAAAAATCCGTTTTCCGGACAGCGGTATATTGTACAAATATACGGTATCCTCTTGCTTACTATAGAAATCAGTACGGAGCATACGTTATCCGTATGCTACATAGGCTCTGCCCTTATATGTTACATCATGCCGTTGCAGGATGTCTGACATCTAACAGTATTTTGTATATCACATGCATATACTTATGTTACCTTCGTCAGTTATATGTTTTATACGTCCATTTGTATGTGAGATTCTGACCGCCTACGTTGTTTCATACAGAAAGTACGTATAGATGGAACGCTTATACAGAAAGTATTATAAAACATGCGTTTTCAGTTATATGTCTGCTGTACGTTGTCCAAAAACTACAGGAATTACGCATGTAACCTATCTTTTTAAGTACGCCACCTACATTTTCTTCTCAGTGTATTTTCTCAAAGTGATGGAAGTTCCGTATTCCAATGATATCAGTAGCTAACATCCAACGTTTGTTCAGGAGGAGGCTTTATTATTACGTTCTGAAGTTTTCTTTCTTTCTTTCTTTTTCTTTTTCTTTTTTTTTTGTAACTAAGAAACCTGTTGTTTCGATTGTATATGAATTTACGTCAATATTTTGTGTAACAGAGGTTACATTGTACAGTCTCAATTCAAGACACATAACTTCCGTTACACCTTTTAAAGAGGAAATATTACATTTATAAACCAGTTACTGTAGATGGAACATTAGTTATGTCTTCCTTATTACTTTCCGCAGATTTGGTGCAAATAACACACTTATGTTCGAGTTTACATTAATTCATCAATATTTGTTGTAACGGAGGTTACATCGTGTTGTTATTCACCTAACCCTCTGTAAGTTTAACACAGTACCTGCCTTGACAATACTTATTGCTTGCTTGGAAACTATAAATATTCTTCTTTCGTTCCTCCCTTAAATATATTACTTTACTTCGTCCACTAAATTGATACAAGCTAGCCAGATTGATCATGTTTGAACGGAACTTTGACAATGCGCGAACAGTTTCATTCAGTGATACAAATATAGAACAAAGGGGTACAATAAATGCACAAATAAGTTTTTTTTTTCTTAAAATATAATGAGGATCAATTCCAGTGTAGATAATATTATTCAGATTTCATGTGTACTTTTTTTTGTGAAATTCCTACTTTTCGTGGAATGATTGGGAGGTGATTTGTGACATCAAAAGAAGACAAACAAAGTCCTCTTGCATATTTTGAATTCCGCGTTATGCATGTTGCACACATCTTTCTATTCCGTCCCATTTGTCATAAAGGATTCGAGTTTCGATTCCAAGTTGGCACGCCTATCACTCATACACGACGCTGAATTCAACAACATGTTAGAGGATTTTTTGTCTTCTTATGGTGTTAGGAATCATCTCCCGGATTTTTATTTTGCATATCTTCCAAGTTCATCCTGTATAAAAGTTTACGATACAACAGCATTTTTCGGGTTAGTATAAATGATTCATTCGTTTTGAAAAGGCTATATTTTCAAAAGTATTACACGTGTACACATGAAAGATTTATGAAAGGAACCACAAACTCACCAAGTTTGTACTGTGTGGCAGCACGAGTCTATTAGCTTTCCAACCGGGTGTGGCAGTACGAGGTTAATACTAGGGATGGCCACAAAGATCTGGTTCCGGCGGAACCGGTTCTCGAAGATGCGGTTTTCAGAACCGGTTCCGGACTTGGATCCGAAAACCAGTTTCCAGAACCTGATCTTAGGAACCGGTTCCAGACCTGAATCCGAAAACCCGGTTCCAGAACCGGATCTTAGGAACCGGTTCCAGACCTGGATCCGAAAAATTCGGTTCCGGAACCGGATCTTCTAGAACCGGATCCGTTCAGACCCGAAAACCGGTTCCATCAGGAACCGGTTCTGGCCATCCCTAGTTAATACCTGTCGAAAGTGGATGGAAAGCAATAAAAACGTTTATGTGTGCTTGAATATGTCAGATGTTCTGTTATATCCGTGTAACGCGCTTTCGGAAGAGAGTGTGGAAAAAAAAACTGCCGTGTAAACAAAGCATATTGCGGTGGTCTCGGCAATTCAAGAACACTGGTTGCTCGTATAAAGAGAAAATCACTTGGCCTCCCAGATCTCCTGATTTAACGCCCTTCGTCTTCGTTCCTGTGGGGGTACGTTAAGGACCTTATTTACGTACCGCCACTACTGCAATCCTTTGTCGAGATCAAAGAACGCATCAGTGCTGCAGTGCAGACAGTTGACAGTACTATACTACAAAATGTATGGAATGAGCTCGAGTATCGTCTGAACGTGTGTCGTGTCACCAAAGGGGTACATATTGAACATTTGTAGAGGGTGTATAAACTTGGGAAGTTTGTGGTTCATTTCATATACCTTTCATGTGTGTACACGTAATGCTTTTGAAAATATAGCCTTTTCAAAATGAACGAATCTTTTATGCTAGCCCTGTATTTTGATGTTCTATAACACATGCACAAATACAGTTTTCACTATAATAATGTATCTACTATAAGTTGTAAGTTAAACATTGTACCACAATCTATCAAGGCCGAACTTAGAAATAAATTCCGGAAGGATGTAACTTATCTATTAAAAAAGAATAAAAAAAACGAGCAGAATACAGTTTTATACAGTGTATATTTGAAATATTTTTGTAATGTTTTTCTCGTAACATCCCTTGGTTGACCTTGGATACCTTAAATCTTTTTTCTTTTCACATCTTCTGAATAATATATCACAACGTTACATTTTGAAAAGGCATGCTGACGCAGAAAGACTTGAACTCGGCATTGAAACTTAAACATTCTAATAAAAAGGAGCTCTGAAACCACACAATGCCTGCTCAGCACAAGGTCATAGTTACCATATTCTCCTGTACTTTTTTCTTTTTTTTAAAAAAAAGTTCTTTTCTTAGTCTAGTGGCCAAATTGCGTACTGTTGGTTCATCAAATCCCGAATCGAATGCACTACAGAGGTCAGATCCCATTTTAAACGTGCGTCTCGTCTTGTATAGCTTTGTTGCTGATGTAGGACGTAAATACAAATAAATTATGTTCTGTTTCGTTCAATTCTACTTCGTTTGTTCTATTTTGGAAGGCAATATCCAGAAACGGATCAAAGTAGTATCAAAACAACATGTAGAAAGCGTACGATATTCCAATTTAATTATTATATTGTTTTCTTTACATTTCTAAAACAGATAGTGGGAAATTTTACTACTGAATATGATAAAATATACTAAATACAATTAATTTTGTGCTGAAGGAAGCAATACATTTTACATCTTTGCATTGACGGAAACCATTATGAAATGGAGCCCCAAATGTTTTACAGGCGAGCACCATAACCACTTCTCCCTCTGAAAGAATGGAAGCTTCCTCCTGTGTGCGAATAAGCAGAAACCTTGGAGGTTCTCGCAGATATTTATCGTCTACTTCAGCGTTTCCCAACCTTTTTCAACTTGCGGCACACTACAGGTGTAACTTGAATTCTCGCGGCACACACACACATATATATATATATATATATATATATATATATATATATATATATATATATATATATATATATATATATATATATATATATATAATTACTATTATTATTTGTAAATATAAAATACCGTGGTATTTTAATGTGATTACTAATTTCCTTCTTACAGAGAAGAAAGCTCGATCACTGATTTTCCCCCGTGCTAAATCATTATACTTATTTTTCATTCTAATTTTAAAATAGAAAACAATAGCAATGAAATATAGGACTCGGGTTTTTAAAAACCCACTTTCTCTTTCGAAAACTGTATCTAACCTCTAACTAAAAGGGAAGATCACTAAATAACGAACAAATAAACAAATCTCCTATACTTTTAAAACACAATGTAGGTAATTTGTATGCATGTTTGCTTTGTTGAATTTATTGAATGATAAGTTAAAATTTCAAGTTACGAAATAGTCTGCAAAAATAAAGAAGTAATAATGGTAAGAAGTAATGACAATGATAAATACGTTTTTCAACATTAAAAGTGTACAGAAAAGTAACACAGTATGAAACTTAAAATTGTGGATTTATAGTAGAGGTTCATAGTAATGTGAAATACAAATATACATTTTCCTCTATGTCTTGCAATTTGGTTCGTATAGAATTAATAATTTGTTTCGATTTTCTCGCGGCACACCAGCGGCCCATTCGGGGCACACTAGTGTGCCGCGGCACACCGGTTGGGAAACGCTGGTCTACTTGCATGCTATAAGGGACGTGTTGTAACTCCTCAACCCATTTCCGAGCCTCGTGCTTTGATACGTATAGGGTAGTTGCTTGCTCTCCTATAGCGATATACTTAAAATGATTTTTTATACGCTAGAAGGTACAGGTGTTTTCTACCTTGGACTAAAGCACAGAGGGAATCGTAAAAAACAAGAGGGATATGTTTAAGGTTGTATTTTGAGAGCGCTAACATAAATAAATCGCCACTGAAAGGGAGAAGGATGATTAAGACAAGTGAATGGTGATGGACGAATTGGTGGAATGAGAATGTGGAAGGAATCAAGAATCGTCGAAAAAATCCACGGACGATGTTGTCCACTACAAACTTACTTAACAGGGGATCCAACCAGGGACCCCACGCACCAGAGGCAAGCAACTGAACCACTGTGGCCCCCACGAAAATTTTTGATAACAACTATTAGTTCATATAATAATGTTTTGTAGATAGCACTTGCCCTACTTTCTATAAAGGTAACCAAGAAAGTTCTGTCGCTTTTTGTGGAGCTATGTGTTTAATTGGTCCTCACACCGTGGGTTGAATGCGAATGGAGATAAGCCGAAGGTCAGTTATTGGTGTGGTTATATCCAACATACTACCTGGTTGTGGCAGTTCAGTTACACCGTGAACTTGTGTAAGGACAGAGTGAACATTGGACCTGCACACAACGTTATAAGGGCGTGTACGTGTTCAAACTGGGGTCAAACGCCGCTGCAGCGGGCGGAAGATATGCCAGACTTTTGGTGAGGGTGTCGTGACTACGCGGACAGTGCAGCAGTGGTTTAACAAGTTTAAGGACTGTTACGAAACACTCGAAGACGCACCACGTTCCGGAAGACCATCACATGTACAAAATGAAGAATTTAATGCAGCAATTGGGGCGAACAGTGGCCAGACATGTGTGAAACTGGGTCTGGAGCAATTCAGTGTGAGTGGAGAGACCATTCGGCAACACTACAAGTTGGCCGGTGTAAACTGTAAAGCTAATTCTTCTTTGTGGCGAAACACATAGTGCGAAACTCTACATTTCCTTTCCTAAACCCTACGCTTCACTGTTGCCAGTGTTCGTAGGTTTTCTTAAGAAAATTTCCCTTAACTGCCACAAAGTTTTCCCTTTCCTTAATTTAGCTATATTAAAGGAAGTGCGAATCATATTTGCTCTGTTCATTTGTTTTTTACTTCTATTTCTTCTACTTTCTCGGTCACTTCTTTTCACAAAATATACAGACAAATACACTTACCCCAACAATGGGTGTAAGAGCTCCTTTGTAGATAAGCGCTTAGCGTATGCGCCTTTGGCATGAGAGAACCGGGTTCAATTCCCGGTGGGACCTCATATGGTTCGGAAATGAAAATGAAATGAAATCTTTAAGTTTTACGTCCCACGGTTATGCCGGTTAGGCTGAAGGAGACGGTGATTATGAGAAATGAGTGAAATGGTGGAATGAAGAAAGTGGGAGGAAACGGGAGAACCCCGAGAAAACCCACGAGCACGGTGTTTGTCCACCACAAAGTCCACACGGCGCGAGCTGGGATCGAACCAGCGACCCCAAGCACCGGAGGTGAACGCTCTACCACTGAGCCACCGCGCCCCTCTCATATGGTTCGGATTCCACGTTAATCAGTAAGTCCCGTCTCATATAGCCTTGCTGTCGAAAACTCAAAATCACTCGCCGGACATTAAAACTCAAAATCAACTCAACCCAACAGTGGATGTAAATTGTTCTACTTCGAACACACAGACACAAACTTTTGCTATTGTATTGGTATATTTCTAAAGAGCAGAGAAAGATTTAAGCATTTATATTGTTCAATGAATCAGCGCAAGAACTTCCCTGGATTTTCACGTTTTAACGAAAATTTCCCTTCCCCCCCTTTTTTTTTTTTTTTTGCTGAATTTCCTTACATTTCCCTAGATTAGGGAAATTAACCTCAAACTACGAACACTGACTGTCGCTCTCGTTAGAGGAATTCTAGGAAGCAGGCTTGCCAACCGTACGATAATCATTGTAATATACGATAATTTATGCCTTAATGCTATATACGGTAATGCCCTTGCGATAATCTATATATATAAAAGAGAACGTACAAATCCTTTGTTACCTCATCACGCTAATACGGCTGAACCAATTTCTTTTATTTTTGGGGGGTTATTAGGATTTGGACCCTAGATGGTTTTTATCATATCACTTTAATTTTTAATTACCAGTGTCTTGAGATAATTGACCATTCAAGTGTCCATAACGTACAAATCCTTTGTTATTAGTTCATCATAGGTAAAAATAAACGTATTTATATGCAACCCGCATGACCGTGTCACTCGGCGGGTTAACATAAATGACAGGCGCTATAATGTTAACATTTAATGCAATCTTCTATGGTTTTTATCATATCACTTGAAAGCGAAAAAGTAAAAATTATCTAAGTAACAACGTTTATTGCGTTCCGGGGTGACCGCAGCGAAGCGGGGTGAACGCTGCTAGTAGGTTTATATACGAGAACGACAATATCAGAACGCATTTTTTATTTATTATTTATTTTTTTTTTTTTTTTGCAGTTTTTGAATGTGCAAATAAATTGTAGATGTGGATTAAATGATTATAAAATACACACATTGAGTTGTTTTTTTAATAGTCATTCCCACTAAAATAAATCGATAACGATTTGAGAATTAGTAAATGACAACCCTGCATTCATTCTTTAGGCCTAAACTCAACTACGTTTACGACGGGGTGGAATATTTATGTTGTTCAGAATAGTGTTAATAAGGATTTTTTTTTTTAAACGATGAGGACAGTGACACTGATTTGAAGATCGAAACTGAAGATTACTAGTTAAGTTTATTATATATATTCAGTGGCGTATTTACGATTTTGTTTCGAGGAGGGCTTTACCTGAAAATGTGAAAATTCTGCAAGATATTTCATATACTTTACTATAGTAAGTAAGATTTCGGGGGGGGGGGGCTTAAGCCCGGAAGCCCCCCTAAATACGCCACTGTATATATTATTGCTATTACTATTAGTATTACGCTTGTTTCTAGAAGTATCATGTGCATAACGAATATACGATTTCTTTATATATATATATATATATATATATATATATATATATATATATATATATATATATATATATATATATATATATATATATATATGTATATATATACAGAGTCCGCCAGAAAAATGTATAAACTCTTTGTCATCCTGTACTGGCACTGACAACTGTTCTGAAATTTAAGTATGTTGTAGTATGTTTCCTCGCCCAACAGATGTCGGCATTGTCAATTGTTTTCAGTTAAAATTTCGTTGTAGTACGATTTTTCGCTCAACAGATGTCGGGACTGTCAGCACGATTAGTGAGATAAGAAAATGGCAGGAACACCCTTGACGTTCGAGCAGGGATATTGGATTGGACGAAGAGGGTCCATTGAATTCCCTCCCCGTTTGCCAGATCTGACCCCCCGCGGACATATTCTTGTGGGGAACCGTGAAAGATGAAGTGTATTGAAGTAAGCCGCGCACACTCGAGAACCTTCGCCAGAAGATTACAGAGGCATGTGCATCGGTATCCACTGATACATCTTGACCACTGTAGTTGCAGCGATCGCTTGTCTTTCTGTTAGGTGTTTTGCCAAAGGCCAACAATTTTAAACATCTAATGTAAACATATGCTTACTTGAAGGTTTGTAACTAATTAAATGTAATTAAGAAATATGATATATAGTTTTTTTTTCTTAAACAGTGTATACATTTTTCTGGCGGACTCTGTATGATAATATTATAGACGAAAATAGATAATTTTGTTCTATGAGGTTGGCAACTTTGCAAGCTTTAGTCAGCTTCGTCTGTCTTCATCGCTTCATTTCGAACTGCGTATTGCTCTTTAGTTCCTTAGTTATAAATTATTATTAAACATTATTATTAAATAAATAAAATCATTATTAAACATTTCTTTCCGTATGTTGTGCACGCTTTATCGTTTAGTGAGTATCTCATTCGATAGTTAGCAACTTCTTGGCACATAATCGAACGATCTTCACGTGTTTCACTGTCCTCACTCTAAGTGCCGGTGAAGCAACGCTTAGCAGTTCAAACAGGCAAAACTGCTCAAACATAAAAAAAAAAAGAATTCTCATATATTCCTATGGAGTAATTATGGAAATTATCCTTGCTTGATAATCTACTCACAATGCGGTTGTGTTTAGCAGGTACATCAAAGCTTTATGAGACATGGAGCTAACATTTACGTTGGAATGCGTGCCGGCGTAAGGTGTTCAAATTTTAAGGCTGTTCCACCGGGAATCGAACTCGGGAGCCAGTTCAACAAAAGCACAGCTGCTAGGAAGACCAGCGGGAAGGAACTGTTGCGTATCCAATTTTATTCCTCTGTTGCAATCGGAAGTGAGGGATCTTTCCTTTCCGGTTTCCATATTGAGTTACCATAATTTGGAAACATACTATACTTTCACAATATTGAAAGGATCGCATAAATAATAATAATAATAATAATAATAATAATAATAATAATAATAATAATAATAATAATAATAATAATAATGTTTGTCAAGCGTTAATCAGTTATGCTGATAACATAGGAATTATCTACGTCGTTAAATCAAGGATTGTGTATGCTTATTTGATTTCATATGACACAGAATATAAAATTTAATTTTCCCACTAAACAATTCTTGGAACCAATATGTTTTATTGCACAGTTCTATTATGTTTACAGTACATAAATCTATTGATGATATCTGTTTCCGCATTCCTTTGTTTTTAAATCTACACAGAATAGTAATAATCTCATTCTTCCAGACTGAAAGGGAATATCCCGTTTTCAGTAGTGATTTGCGAATGTTTACAGTGTGCACGAGGATAAATCGTATTCTTTCTTGGAAGCGAGAAGTCCTTGGTTAACACATTTTGTTTATTTTAAAAATTATTATTGGCTTAGAATGAGTCATACTTCGTTACTTTCAACTTATCTTGAAAATCCGGGTTTGTCCCGACGTTTTAGTAAATGTTGGTCGATCTTAAGCGTCCCGTTTTAGCACAGAGGCTACTCGCAGGGCCGTAACTTGCGGGGGGAGGGAGGGCAACTGCTCCCCCCCCAGGGAAGCTCTCCGTCTTTCGAGGGGAACCACTTTAAGACAAAATTTTCTTTTTCCTTATACGATACGACCATGAACTTATAAATGATGCATCAAACAGGCTCATTACATTACATAAACAAAACAGCTCACTAAAGGAAAATAAAATAAAAATGCCCATGGGCCCATTTCATTAAAAAGGGGCCGTAGAAATAATATATATTAGTATGGCTCTGAGATTTGTCAATATTAGGGGCCCTATAAATAATATATATTAGTGTGGCTTTGAGATCTGTCAATATTGTCTCCTTAATTAATTTGTCATGTATAGAAGGGACCCAGGGGCGTAACTAACGGCCACGCAGAACTTGCCGTGTGGTAGGGCCCACAGACTCCGGAGAGGGGGCATAAAGAGTAAGAGAAAGATGGAAAGAGGGGGCCCAAGAATTAGAAAAACAACTTTTTCTAGGGGACCCAAATACGCGTATTAATGCTCCCCCCCACAGAAAAAATCTAAGTTACGGCGCTGGCTACTCGTATCGAGGATTCGAAGAACAAAATATATAAGATTGCATACTAAAACAAGTTACACCAGGATGCAAAACCCTGGAGAAGGAGGTTACGTTTTGCAAGGGACCCACATTAATAACTTAACTAGGGGTGAAGGTGAATTAAGTAATGTTTAATTACATTAATTCATAAAAGTTAACATGTATTTCATACGTAATTAATGGATGAACTGTTACTTAACGCTATTTCTAATGCTATGTAGTTATAGAGTTGCCAACTCTGGAAAATAAAAAAAAAAAAAAAAACGGCACCTCTTCAAAATTCCCTGTGATAAAGGTCTAAGTGCAGTAGCTCTGTTCCGACCCATCCATGAGAAGGAAATGTACTATCGTGAACAAAAATGCATTATCACCTGTATTCTGCATATCCTTAATATCATCACTAATAAGCTTAATAAATACATTGTGTTATAAATGAGAAACTGAAATCGGCAATGATCATTTTATTGTATTTACCAATAAATGCCACTTCTTTAAAATTATCGAAAATTATCGAACAAAAGTATATTAATGTTTACGTGACAATTTTGGAGTTGGAAAAAGGAAATTTATTTTTTAAACTTATACTTCAACTACAGGAAATTGCTTTAAGAAGTCCCTTTTCATTCTCAATATACGTATAAAATTCCTTACAAGTAAATTTTAAAATTTCCCTGATACAGTTCCTGGCATCTCTTTAAAATTACCTAAACGAATGTATAAAATATATTAATTGTTGATAGATGGTGAAAGGTGACAGATTTGGATTTACAGAATGAATCTATACTTTGAACTATATGAAATTGCTTAGAACTAGATACAAATTTTAAAAAAAAAACGGTCATAAAGAGGCTGGTAAGAAGTCTGTACCGGTCATCGGCTTTAATCAAAATAACAGCAATATTTCCGGCCAGACCGGTGAAAACCCGGCAAATTCGCAACCCTATGTAGTTAAATAATTATGAATGTTCAAATAAAGGGTGAGCCAAAAGTCACGATTTCATCGAGGTCGGTCGGATGGTTCAAGAGTTAAGTTCCCCTACGTTGCACCGTCAAAGTGAAATGATGAAAATCATTCCAGGCCTAAAAATCATCTATATCGCAAATTTGATCAAGATCGGTCGGTATAGTTCAGGAATTATTAAGTTAGAAACATTGTCACTTTCATTTGTATATAGATAGTTTTACCTCTTTCTAAAATTATGTTCGTCTTTTTCGCGCTTTAAAAATTATTTTCTACTTTTTTAAAGCGCCTTTTAAAAATCAGTTAATACGTTCTTTTTTAAAGTTTGTTTTGTTTTAATTCTTCTACTTTCTCGTCACATACATGAGTCGAATTGAGAATCTCTTCCTTTTCTTTTTCTTTTCTTTTTCTTTTTCTTTCTTTTTTTTTTGAAGTCGGTTAAAAAGAAACTTAGTTAAAATATATTCCAGTACAATATAAACATATACTTTAAAAGTACAAATTTCTCTCCCTGCAATATCAATTAATAGAACTATATAAAATGAAAGTGACTATGTTTGTGACTCGAACCACCCGACCGATCTGGATTAAATTGTCAACATAGATGAAGTTCGGACCTGGGATAGTTTTTATCATTTCACTTTGACGTTACCACTTAGGGAAGGGGGAAGATATTTAAAAATGATCGAAAATGATCAATATTAATGTCGAATTTATAATTGCCGGGGTCGCTGAGAACAGGAGTGACATTTTCGATGCTGTTTAAATAAAAAATCAGCCCTGCAACTTGGGAAGGAGAAGGGGAATATATATATATATAGAGAGAGAGGAACTGTACGAAAAGTGGGCTCCCATTTTGTTTTTTCCATATATCTAAGAAAATATCGATCAGAAAGAAATGCTATTCAGCCTGAAAATAATATGATATATAATTGCTTTGCTTGTTTCTTCCCATAACAATCAAGGAAAAAATACGTTGAGAAAAAATGGATTTTCATATGGACTGCGTTTTCGGGATTCGAAAAAACTGTTCCTAAACCGGGCCCCTTTAAATTTAGATAAATTACACAAAACAAAAACCTGTATTACTTTAAATAAGTTACGTATTTAAGCAAAAAACAACATCCTAAACACTGGGGATTGAAATAAAATGAAATATGAATGTTAGAAGACTTTATTAGAAGAAATTGAAACAAATTCCGAAAAGTAAAGAACACACTAAAATTGAACTTAAAACTTAAATATTCCACATTCTAGTGGCCAAAATGCAATCTGAAAGTCTTTTTCTTTACTCCAGCTCACCTTTCAAATAGATTAAACTTGTAAACTGAAAATGTCTAAACTTAAATATTCCACATTTTACTTTCGAAAATAGCAAATTAAAAAGTTTTTTTTAAACCTCTAGAACAATCTTTCAAATAGACTAAAGTTGAAGACTGAAACTTTCAAAACTGAAATATTCAATATTCTACTGGTAGAAATAAGAAATCTAAACATCTCTTTCTCGAACCTACTTATTTGGCATTTAAGAAAAGAATTCTCATACTTCAGAACCGAAACTTCCAAATTAAACGTGATAAAAAAAATGTTTCATAAAGTTAAGATTTCTACTGGCAAAAGTCACAAATATAAATGACTTTGTCTGTCTCCTCACAATCTACATGGGCCCACTAAGAGCACATGGCACAATGCACCCGGAGTTCAACTCTCGTATCACTCGAAAAATTTTCAGTGCAGAACATCCAGGTGGCATCGTCATCTGTGGAAGGTATTTTCCCCGGTGGAACGTTTAAAGTGGAGAATATTGTTGATTCTTCCTTATATCAGAGATTGAGCCACAATCAGAATCGTCTTCCTTGGCTCTTCCTTTCACTTTCAGCGGTGTCTTTTCCTTTCCTGGATCATAGGATCTTGATAATGACTTACACTATAATACCCTCGACCACGACATTGTGTTGTTAGTTTCGTCTTTGTTTTGGGCATTTTGGTCCTCTTGAAAATTGTAAATAAATTGCACGAGTCATGAGAATTTGGTATGAAACATATCTTTTACTTTTGCACAACACAGTAGGGGCTCGCTTTAGGATTGACAAGGGGGCTCACTTTACGACCATACATGTTTTTACTTTCGCTGCAAATAATTTGTCATTCCTACGTCTAAATTACTAGCTAATTACATAGAACATACCTCTTACCATTAAGATTAAATAAATAAATAGTTGGCTCATTTACTTCTTTACTAACTATGGAAAACAATGCTTGCTCGTCGGAGCTTCAAAACTTTCCACTACATGAAAACTCGTTAGATGCTGATTGCAGAACAAAGGATTAACTAATCAACACAGGAACTAGCGCTGCATGCAACAGTAATGTTAAACTACAATTCAGCTTATTTCTCGCATTCTACGCCAATACCCGGAGCAGCAATTTAGGGAGCCCGCTTTATGGACCCGGGCCCGGGTTTGGTACAGTTCCTCTATATATATATATATATATATATATATATATATATATATATATATATATATAAATGATCGAAAATGATTGATATCAGAGAGGGCTTTAGTAATAGTAAAAAATGAGATGGGTTGATTTTGATTTTAACGTCCCGTTCAGCAGAGAGGCTATATGATACGTGGACCTACTGATTAACGTGGAATCCAAACCACATGAGCTCCCGCCGGAAATCCAACCCGGGTCTTTCCCGCCAAAGGCTAACCCTGTGGCTGACTAACGGAACATGTTTCTATTTTTCTTAATTTAACTCAGTGCAGCGGGTAATTAATTAATGCTAGTTAATAGGTTTAATGCATAAAGGAAATCTTCATCAAAATTTATATCTGTATTGATTAATATTCTTGCATATGTGGTAAATTTTTAAAAAGTAATGTTTCGCAATAAGTTTCGTTCTTTTTTTGTTTAATATGTAAGACAGTATTGTTCGTGGCTGTTACTAGGCTAATATAGAAGCCAAGAAGTGAATTCATACCGCCAAGGAGAACAGAAAAAAAAAAAACTTAGATTTCCTAAAATTACCCAAATTTTCATGATTATGAAGTGTGGAGTAATGTAGCCCAGTACTTCAGGTCAATATCAATGGAACAGAAGCGTTAAAATATCAACGTTATGATAAAAATATTAAATATATATCAACTCTTGACATTATCAGGTTTATGTAAAACATAATGTCTCCTATCTTTCAGAATTTCGAAGCTAGTCTACTGTTACATTAATATCAGTCAAGGGCAAGAAGAAAAAGCCAATCTATCTTCAACTTTAAGCATCGGCGCAAATCTGGGGGGAGGGGTAAGTCGGTTCCCATAATATTTTTCTTTCTTTCTTTTCCCCTTTTTTAAACCCTTTCACTACCAACTTTTTTTTTGGAGTGAGACACATTAATATATGGTTACTTTGTTTTCAAATGTATAACTATATATAAAACAAACATTTTCTACCGTTTCGTTTTCCGACGTGGGAAGGGTGGGTCATATGTATCCCACTGATATATTTACGTGGGACCTATATATCCCAGTGGTAGTGACATAAGTGATCATCTTGTATTTTCAATTATGATACGTATTTTGTCAGAAAAACAGTTGGGTCGTATTTATGATTACAAATATTTTACATTTTGGCATCCTTTTCCAAATGACAGTACATGCAACCACTGCTTTATCACTAGCACCTTCTTCTTCACTTTCATCTGTTCCATTATTACCACGTTCACTTCCATTACTGTCTATTTGGTAATGCTCATAAAAATTCTGTAAATCATTAGCAGGTTTCTCTTTACCAGGGGAACATCGATTCATAGCAATAACATGCGATAAATTACCACGGGTCCTCTGAGAATGTATCGTGGGACACATATGTCCCAGTGGTGTTCAAAGGGTTAACCGATGTTCAAAATATTTACGAAATTGAAAAACAATACTGTGGAGGATCAGAGGAGCAGAGTAGTCTTCACCATTGGGAGGCGGGCAGATTTAAGGCTTATTTTGGAGAAGGGGACATGAAACTCATATTACGGTTGATGAATCTGATTTCTGAGTTCAACCTGTTGTATATTATACAGCAAGGGACATCAATTTCATCTCACTTCCCTTTGTGGCAGTCGGACATAAATCATCACATGTCTCTCGCCAAAACGCGTTTCAAATCGGATTATTGGGAGGGGGACAGTCTCCCCCACTTCCAAGATTGGGGGACATGTTCCCCTCATCCCTGGGATTTGCGTCAGTGACTTTAAGAATATGTTTCAAATTTACATCCGAAAAAAAGTTCCCTTCAAGACAAAAATTATCCTGACTTGATTGAGGTGGAGAATGTGACGGTTGTGGAATACATCTCCATCTTTCGTTATTAATATACGGAGAATTCCTTTTTCTGTTTTCTTTGAAATGAAGAGGAATTTTAGTGGTTTCGTTTTACTGATTTTTCCTTCAAATCTGTTTAAATGTCCTTTACTTCGTTAAAATTACATTTTGTGTGATATAATTTTAATATTAATAATATAATTTAACTAATACAGTGGGACATCGATACCTCGAAGCTGAAGGGAATATATAAGAATTCGACTTATCGAGTTTTTCGAATAATCTAGGTTCGAATTATCAAGGTGACCACAACACAATTTCGTGATACTGAGGTTCTGCGTTCGTCGTTAAAAATTACTTTATAACCTTGACCTACAAACAGATGGAGACGGGGACTTTTGTGTCTACAGATGAGAAAAACACAATTACAGTACATGTTAGCAACAACGACAATTACGTAAAAGCTGTAGCTTCGAGTTATCGAGGTCATATTAAGATAAATTCGACTTAATAAAGGTAAACTTACACTTGTAGAGATTCACAGATATGAAAGTTCGAGTTACCAATGTTTTTAAATATGACTAGCTGAAACTGCGCTCTCTACACAGCATATCATTTACATATGAACATGAATATCCTTGTCATTGCTTACAACATCTGTACATGTCCCTTTACAGACCAAGTGAACGTTTTGATTAAAAAAATCGGCAAAAGGTATCATAAAGGGGAGATGTTTTTCGATTATTTTTTTAAAATATCTCATTCCGTTTGGAATATTTGAGTCTACTTCCGGTTGGAGTTTCTGATTCATGTATAATCAGCGTTTTCTTTCTTCTTGGATGCTGTATTTAATAAGCAAATACATAATACACACAATTAATTATAATGTCAGTGATATATGGTGTTCATTGGGCAAAACACTGCAAACAATAAAGGTTGATCTTAGACTGGAGACATGGTTATCCTTTGTTTTCCAATATCATTTGGCCATGAAACAAACACTGGAAAGATATACAAATGTATTGTGTTAGAATGTATAACTCGTAGGATATGATGCTTTACTTGCAATACTTATTTAAAATTGCAATACTTCCAATGTGCTCCTAAAAAAATGTAATAAATAAATAACGGCTATGTTTTTTTTTTCTTTAAATATTCAATTAGAACTGAACAATCTAAACAAAATTAGCAATCGATCAGTGAAAACGGCATCTTTTTAGAGCCTATGGTTTCCGAGAACTCACCGTCGAAAGAACTGGCCACAAACATATAAACGTCCACAAACACAAAATTTTCTTGACCAGAAACATTATAAACCTAGCATTTTAATATGTACATTATGAATATGAATAGAAAATATGTATCGAGGTTGAATTTTTTAAACATTCGACTTACAGAGGTTATTTTAACATTGAGTGTTATGGAGAGTTTAAGGGAATGTGAAAAAAAAAATTCTAGTTATCAAGGTTCGAGTTACCGAGGTTCAACTGTATTAAATTTAAATATTATATTCAATAGCGTAATTAAGAATACAATCAATTTTTTACAAGAATAGATTTTTTTTATTTTCGGTGTTCAATCTAGTCAGTCACTATGTTCATATTACACAAAAATTTGCACATTATTATTATTATTATTATTTTTATTATTATTATTATTATTATTATTATTATTATTATTATTATTATTATTATTATTATTATTATTATTAATATTATTATTATTATTATTATTATTATTACTTTAACCCTTTCACAGAGGAAGTCGACTTTTGACGACAGAACCAAATTTCCTTAACATGCGAATGTCGACTATAGTCGACGTGTTAAAATTTGTTTGTCCGTATCTTGACTTTGTCGAGAGTAGTCGCCAAAGTTGTGCCGTTCATTTTTGTTTGTGTTCTATTGTTTTCGATAAACAATAGAAATCACACAGAAAACCTTTGGCGACTACAATCGACAAACCCAAGATACAGACAAATTTTAACACGTCGACTATAATCGACATTCGCAGGTTAGGGATTTTTTTTTTCCGTCGCCTTCCACAGTGAAAGGGTTAAAACAATATTTAAGGAGACTTGAAGAAGAAAAACGTAAAATCACATCATCAATGTTTCAGTTCATTTCAAACGAAACAAAAGAATAATTCCCCTCACAAAACAAGAGAACAGAAACAAAGATGATGTAGCAACACTGTGAAGGCGTTTGAGGCTTAAATAACATCTCTCGCTTTGTTTTATAATGCTCATAACCACTAATAAAACCAAACCACTTGATGTGACAGCCCTTTGTGGGCCGACCAGCTCCAATGCCATTTGTTAACGATCGGTTGAACTACAGCCAGCCTAGCGACTAACACTTGGTCACGGGAGACCCGGGTTCGATCCCCGGTGGGAGCTCATGTGGCTCTGATTCCACGTTAATCAGTACGTCCACGTCTCATATAACCTCGCTGCTGAACGGGACGTTAGACTCAAAATCAACTCGATAACACTTCCTCAGCGCATTGCGTAGCCCTGTCTCTTAACAGGCGTATTAGGAGCTTTCTAGACGTTGTGCCCGTCACGTCTTTTATTCACGTGACTCCGCAGTTTCCCTCACGATGCTTGGCCTACGCTGAGAATTGGGAAGCATTATCCTGGAATCGAACTCGGGACCGTGCGGACGTGAGTACAACGCTCTAGCCACTAGACTGTGTAGTCTCCCCCCACATAACCACTAATATTCTCACAAACATTCAGCTTTAAATGCCATATTATTCCGTTTAATTTGAAGTAAGTATGTTTTCAATGTCACCATAATAGTTAAAACTTAGTTTAATCACTATGTCATTGACCATAATACAAAATTACTCAGCAATATGAAATTTCATACAACTGTACTCTCTCTGTTTTTTCAAGCGCTACATAGAGCTATAGAGATAATATTTGATAAGGTAGAACGCACAATGCTGGTCAACGGAAAATGCCGTTCACTTCGTACATTCACTGCGATTAAACTCGCAGAAATCTAACAGCAGAAAAAAAAAAAAAGAAACTTTGAGGAAGTTATTAACTTCAGAAATTTCATTCACCTGAAGTGGCAAATGCCACCACACCTGCTCTTTGTGTAGTAAGCAGACTTTCTTGCGGACGATTTTGTTCGGTGAGGGTGCAAAGTCTCTTCCGAACTATGAAAGAAACAGTGGTAGTTAAATGAGAAGTTCGTAATTAGTTTGAGTTGATCATGAAACTGGGCTTGGAGCTTCATCTCGAAAGGATGCCGTGAAAGAGCTTGAAGAGCATATCTGTGTTGGGAGGGTTCTGTCTCGTCACGAAACTCCTGTCTGGTTCCGTCTCCTGGGCAACGCATCGTATGAGAAGAAAATTGAACGTACTAAATATTCAACTTCACCCAGAATTCGTGTAAGCGGTGGGGAAATATGTAAAGTACTAGCCTTCGCCTACCTGAGGACTTCGTCTCCAGATCTCCGCATTTGCTTGACCTACAGCCTAGCACTGCATATATCCCTAACAAATCTCTTATCTTAATGAATTTCGACATATAGTCATGTTATTTTAACAATTGCAACGCCGACTCCCTCCCCCCCGAGTTTTCTTCCCTTGTAGGACTAAAGACCTCCGCCTTTGCTCAACCTACGGCCTTACACTTCCCATATCCCTAACACACCTATAATTTAAAGGGATTTTTGAGATATGGATATTTATTTTAAGAATCAAAACCCCACCCTTTTTTCTTCCGACCGTTTTTTCTTCGCTTCTAAAGGAAACACTTAAAAACGTTGAAATACATTTTTTAATGCCTCTAACTCTAACCTTAAGAGATGTCGAGATTTGGCGTGTTATTTTAACAACTGCAACCCCGATTCTTGTTTTCTCCTCCCACTATTTTGTTCCGTTGCAGGGCGAATAATAATAATAATAATAATAATAATAATAATAATAATAATAATAATAATAATAATAATAATAATAATAACATTGAAACACGTCTTTGAATACTTTAAATGAAAAATCTAAATACCAAATTTCACGTATCCAACCTTAACGAATTTCGAGATATGGCCATCCAATTATAATCATTATAATCAATGTTACTTTCAGAAAATAATGTTCCGGGGGGCACACGTAGTATTCGGAGGGGCACATATTATTTTCACACAGTACTATTCTATTTATTGTTATACTATAGACGTATTATTTTGGTCAACTCCGGGGGGCATTCTCAGAGCTTTGGGAGGCATTCTAACAGCACAGAATGTGCTAGGCATATGCCATTTAGGTGTTCCAGCTACTTTTTAGGTACACTTGGCACATATGTTATTCATGTGCTAAGTATGTATGATCTGTCAGGAAAGTAAATGTACACCTATTTTTCGAGTCTGGCATTCCTGCGCTCCATTCGTGGAGAGTATGAGAATTAAATCAATCAAATGTTTACTGAGGGGCAAAAAGAAAAGCTTAATCTGAATAAGACATTGCAGAGGGGCACAAGCTGTGAATACGAATAGTGCATTGTGTAAATAAAGGACGACACCGAAAGAGAAAGCCAGAAACAGCTGTTAAACTTACAAAAAAAGAGTAAAAATTGTCGAAGTGGGAACATAAAACACAAATACAACAAATACGCCGACAACTAAACGATCACCATGCCGTGATCTTGGTGTAGTGGTTAAGGTGCTGGCTTACAAATGCAAAGGACGCAAGTTCGAATCTTAAGCGAGGACATTTTAAAAATTTTTGTTAATAATACATACAACTCATGAGATATGGTAAAAGAGGTCGTATTTAGTTTTTCGTAGCAATTATTATTGGTAATGTTTAGTACTGATAATACTTTTTGTCTTTGCGTATTGCTTTTATTCTTTTCTTCATTTCCAAAGAGAAGAATATCCGAACAAATGCCACCAAAATTCCTCATATTTTGAATGTAAACGGCATTTGCAATTAGTGAAGAATAAAAATTGAACGTTCCGAAGTAGCTGCAAAAAGTAAAAAGAAAAACATGGAAGTGGACCATACTCATGGTTATTAAAAATACAATTTCCACATGCCTTACACCTCCCGACCACGTTTCTACATTAGCAAGTAAGAGGCTTGTGTTTAGGTTAGGTTGATCAATACGTTTTGCAAAGGGGCCCGGTTTAGCTCTGACGCACCACAGGTGCGAGAAGGGAGAAAAACACTTTTTCTCTCTCCCTCTGTGTGTCTACTTATCTATCTATTTGTATATATATAACGCTATTTGTGAATGCCATAACTATCCTGGCACAAACATTAATTGTTGAAATATCTTGATGAGTTCGTTAACCAGAATAATCAGATGAAAATGTTCAAAATGGTGGCCCTTCAAACTCTTAAAAAGTTCCAAGGGAACCAAATTTCGCCCATAAATAGGTATTCAGAAAGTTTGAATAAATTTTCCTCTTTTACTGAAATATTTGTGTGCAGAAACTTATTGAAATATTGGACCCGATTAATCGCCTAAAGAAGGTTCACGCCCTTTCGCTACGGTCAGGTTTTTTTTTTTCAGGAGGGGGATATTTTCCTATCGGAACAAGATGATTGTTAGTGATGATATGAAATTACACATTGAAAGTGAAGTAACTTGTGTAACGTGTTATTTGAAAGAATAATATAATAAATGTGCATTCCTCTAACACAGAGAACTCATGTATTTCGAGTTCGGGAGCCTGAATGGCGAGGAGTGTTATTTGATTTGCTTTTTAGTAACACGTTGCATTGCAAATAAAGGTAGGCACCATTAGTGGAAAGGAAAATAATAATAATAATAATAATAATAATAATAATAATAATAATAATAATAATAATAATAATAATAATAATAATAACAGGTGTTGTTTGTGGCAAGGTAATATCTTAATCAATTCTTCTTCAAACGTAATGATTGTAACGCCATATCTCCCTTACAAACAAAATATTAGCAATTTATATCGAGAGAACGAGAAACTGTAGAGCGATGGGAGCAACGTTGGAAAGTATGCACTCATAGTACTCAGAAAAGTAAGCGATTTCAATGCAAAAGGAACGAAGAGTCATTGTCATGGGTACTCATGGGGCCACGGCAGAGCCCTCTTTAGGCAAAGTGTCAATAACTTATATCGAGAGGTGATACTGGGAACGTGTTTCAGTAACTTACTTATTGCTAATTTTACTTGCTTCACTCGTTTAACTTGCTTTTTCTATTAACTTATAACGACAGAGACACGAACACAGAAACATCGAGAACAGTTAAAAATCATAGATGCTCTCCCGCCGGGAATCGAACCCGGAACTCCATGCACCAAAGGCGCACGTGCTAGCGACTAGACCAGCGGGAAGGGCAGCAATCTTCCTGTGTCGTTAGGGATTACGACCACTGTCTTGCCAGCTATCACTTCTGTGGGTTGTATACTATGATCACATGTTTCTTCTCTGCTGGAAGAGTAAAACCTACATTATATGTAATACATGAGGTATTTAGACCTACATGCTCTTCATATAATGTAATAAAAGGGTCATGCTGGGAATAAGAAAAAGAACATTCCTTGGACAAAACGGAAACTATTGGCATCAGAAATATTTATCTACGAGGCATGCGCAGTGCATATTTTCGAAATACACTCAGCCCTAGCCAGAAGGCATTAGGTTTGGCAACTTCGCACGGAAACAAATGAATGCTTTATTCCAATCTAACCCGTTCCTACTACTACTACTACTACTACTACTACTACTACTATTATTATTATTATTATTATTATTATTATTATTATTATTATTATTATTATTATTATTATTATTATTATTATTATTATTACTTTTGCTATGGATCTGTATAAGTACAAGGGCAATCTTATTTTAATGAAAGAAGTTTAATCAAAATTTTTAAAAATAATCGTTAAATCGCTTTTTGAATATTATTTTAATCTTATTTTAACGAAAGAAGTATTATAAAAGCATTTAAAAATAATAACAAAAACATTCCTAACAGGACTCGAACCTGCGCCAACAACGATTTTCCTTAATAGCATGTTGCGCTAGCTCACTCGGCTACCAGGGCATTAACTATGGCATGCACTTTGGTGGAAATATCATTACATGAACATGTTTGGAACGAACCAATAATCTTATTGCAATGATATTTCCACCAAAGTGCATGCCGTAGTTAATTTATTCGTTGATCTGGAGACAATTTAGTGCCCATTTAATAAACTAAATAACATACAATGGAGTAAAATTACAGAAATGATATCGTATTATACAGTAATTTCGCCGTGCAAGTTCAATAGTATAATAATAATAATAATAATAATAATAATAATAATAATAATAATAATAATAATAATAATAATAATAATAATAATAATAATAATAATAATAATAAAACATTTTCATCGGTCGTGCGCAGAAAGTGAGAATTAAATCAATCACATGTGAAGTCAATGTAAGAAGAAAAGCCTAAACTGAATAAGACATTGAAGCGGGTCACAACCTGGGAATAAGAATAGTGCACGGTGTAAATAGAGGACGACACCGAAAGAGAAATCCAGAAACAGCAGGTAAAAGGAGAAAAAGAGTAGACATTGTTGAAGTGGAAACATAAAATACAAACACGAATAGGGATGAGCACAAGTCGAGCCAAAATTCAATTCAACTCGAGTACAATTTGAGTCGAGTCAAAGGTAATTTTCTTGAATTGAGTTCCGAGCCAAGTCGCTGTTTTCGAGGTCTAGTTTCGAGTTGAGTTGAGTTTGATAATGGCTCTCTCGCTCGTTCAGCTCGTTTTAACTCGTTTTGAAATATTGGCCTGATCAGACTGGAAAGCAAAAGCCATGAGAAATGTAAGCAGTAATGTGGAATACTTTTAGTGTTGCTCACGACAGAGGCGCGTCTCATCTCGTAATATTAGTGCATCTCGTGGGGCAATTTTAGTGTATCTCGTCTCGTCTAGATAACGAGAAGACAAGAGTTTATTATTATTATTATTATTATTATTATTATTATTATTATTACGAGACAGCCTCAAATGTCGTAATCACCAATATAAGTATATACTGTAGTTCTTAAAATCAAGGCTGAGATCTGCACGGTCGAATTCTTGAGCCCAAGCAGAAGACCAACTCGGGTAGTGATATCAACCGGCTCGGCTCGTATCAACTGAGCGAACAGCTCGAGTCGGCTCGGTTGGGATGAGCCGATGACCCGAGCCGGCTTAGTTGGAGCAAGCCATCGACTCAGCTCAATTGAGCCGATGGCTCGAGCTTTCTCGGTTGGGATGGGTCACCTACTCGGCTCATGTGAACCGGTTCGAGCCAGCTAAGTTGAAACTAGTTCATTAGCACGTTTCGACTCAGCTCAACTAAGCCGATGGCTCAAATCGGCTCGGTGTGGTGAGCTGTTGGCTCGGCTCACTTCTCGATTCGGTTCGATATTGAATGAGCTGTAAGCCGAGCCGCTCGAGCCGTTGAAGAGCCCAAACCCGGTTCCTAGCTGTTTTGAATATGTTTGGATGAAGCCTATAACTTTTAACAATTTTTTGCTCGAGCCCGAATACTTGCCCCTTCGGAACTCAAACCCAGAACGTGACCGATGTCCTTGCCTCCTGAAGACTTCCAGACGACCGAGATCGACAGTCAATTAGCTCTTACTAATCAGATACAAACCGTATATCTTTTAAAGATTATACATGGAGTTGATATACTACTACTACTACTACTACTAATAATAATAATAATAATAATAATAATAATAATAATTTTAAACTTGCCCTGAAATTTGGCAAAACTTACTTAAAAGTAGAGATTTCGGGGAAAGGGTTCCGTACCTTCAAGACACACCTCTGCAACTACCAACATTTTAAACTAGAACCTTTTATTGAAGTTTCATGTAGAAAGTATGTTTTGAGGAAAATAACTGTAATAAATATAACTGAATATCACGCGACAGTAAGGCATATAATAAACTAATTTTTAGAATATGCAGAGGTAAATATAAAAGCTTTGCTACAAAAATACCTACACAGAGCATAATTCAATGAGCTCTGAAATACAATGTAACGAAATAGCCTATGAGATTTAGTCTACAGAGCAATTGTTACTTAAAGAATGGACATACACTATTTCGAGAATCGAGACAAGACGGGAAATGTTTACCAAATTTTTCGTCTCGTCTCGATTCTCATCTCCAAAGAGAGACGAAAATTTTGATTTAGCCCTGACCCGTCTCGAATGTAAAATGTTATTTCTCATGTTATTTTATTTGTTTTAGAAACGAGATGAGAAACTCCTCTTCTCGTGAGCAACATTAAACCAAACCGAAATATTCTTTTCAAATGTCACGTTTCTCCTTGTAATGGTATGACCTGAGCGATAATTTAGCTTCTAGCTTTTAATCTTCTACGAGATAATAATAATTATTATTATTACTATTATTATTCCTGAAGATTTGATAGTTAAAGTATTGAAACATCCGAGTATTCAAATATCTGAATATAATAAAACGTATGTTATCGCTGATCAATCGCCATCAAAAATTCTAAAGTAAGAAAAAAAAATTGCAACGTGCATTCGCAGAAGCACCTTGACCACTGAATCGCGATCGCTACGCGGTAAACGATCCGTCTTTAGTCTGGTTACGTTAGGTTTCTTTGTCTCCGCTTGCAAACTTGTATGTTATATTTTTCGATTCAAAATGTCTTTCGTATTTCTTTTATGAAGTCGGCAAAGTTTATATTAATAACTTGAGTTTTTCTTAAACCACTGGTTCACAAGTTCGTTCTTTCTCCACACAAAACTACAAATATGACAGATTGAATTCTCATACTCCCCATTTCTTTCAAAGCAGTCGCCATTACCTGGTCAAAGACTTATCTCCGCCACGATTCATATTAACCAAAATAAATTCATTTTTCGGAAGCGGAACTTTCACTTTCCGGATTTCGCAAAATTATGGAATTCAGTTATACTCCGGAATTCAGAAGAATTTCGGAACTCAGAAAGAATCCGGAATTTAGAAAATTCCGGAATTGAGAAAAACTCCGACTTTCGAAAAAATCCGGATTTTCCGAATTCCGGAATGTTAACGAAATCAGAAATTTCTAAATTCCGGATTTTTCCGAATTCCGAAATTATTACAAAATTGGAATTTTCCGAATTCCGGAATTTGTCCGGCTTTACTATCGGGAGTCCGAAAACTAATAATTCCGGAACGGGCTATCCCTAGTTTATACACAACCTTTCAAAACACTAAGCTAGTAGCTGTCTACAAACAAACAAGTAATGCAAAGCATGTTGTATACTGCAATACGTCATGTATTAAAATCCGACACCATGACCCTTTTATTACATTATATGAAGAGCATGTAGGTCTAAATACCTCATGTATTACATATAATGTAGGTTTTACTCTTCCAGCAAAGAAGAAACATGTGATCATAGTATACAACCCACAGAAGTGATAGCTGGCAATACAGTGGTCGTAATCCCTAACGACACAGGAAGTGAGCGTTGCCATCGCCGCTGGTCTAGAGGCTAGCACGTGAGCCTTGGGTGTATGGAGTCTCGGGTTCGATTCTCGGCGGGACAGCATCTATCATTTTTAACTGTTCTCGATGTTTCTGTGTTCGTGTCCCTGTCGTTGTAAGTTATTAGAAAAAGCAAGTTAAACGAGTGAAGCAAGTAAAATTAGCAATAAGTAAGTTACTGAAACGCGTTCGGTGAGTCAGTTAAAAAAATAGTGGACAAAGCACTGGCTTTTCGCGCCGTCCATGCGAGTTCCAGTCAATCTCGGCTTGATATTTTATCCATTTGAGAGAAAGTATTGTTTCTTTTCGCTACAGGATGGATTTTCTCTTTGGTTTCATGTCAAACATGCTCACGTAATGAAAAGACGCTGTAGATAATAATAATAATAATAATAATAATAATAATAATAATAATAATAATAATAATAATAATAATAATAATAATAATAATATGAAATATTAGTAGCTAACTCGTGTGTGTATTTCGACAATATAATTTTATATTATTATGTGGAAATAAGTAAGGCTGGCTGGCGCCCGCCTTCCTAATTTTTTCGATGCGCCTTATGGGTCCACGGTGTCCAACGTTGGTCCCATCCCAGTATCACCTCCTGTTTTCTCGATATAAGCTATCGACATTTTGCCTAAAGAGGGCTCTGCCGTGGCCCCATGAGTACTCTTCGTTCATTTTGCATTGAAATCGCTTACTTTTCTGAGTACTATGAGTGCATCAGGGGCGGATCCAGGACCGACTTCTGGGGGAGGCGGTGGGTTGTCATACTGCTACTTTTAAGGGCTCCAAACTTTGGGATGGGTTTTTTTTATATATATAAAATAAGAAAGTTTCCTCTTCTGGGGGGGGGCGGTCGCCCCCCCTGGATCCGCCCCTGGAGTTCATACTGTCCAACGTTGGTCCCATCGCTCTAAAGTTTCCCGTTCTCTCGATATAAATTGCTAATATTTTGTTTGTAAGGGAGATATGGCGTTACAATCATTACGTTTGAAGAAGAACTGAGGAAGATATTGCCTTGCCACAAACAACACCTATTATTATTATTATTATTATTATTATTATTATTATTATTATTATTATTATTATTATTATTATTATTATTATTATTATTATTATTATTATTATTAATATTATTATTATTATTATTGTTTTACTTACCACTAATGTTGCCTACCCTTATTTGCAATGCAATGTGTTACTAAAAAGCAAATCAAATAACACTCCTCGCCATTCAGGCTCCCGAACTCGAAATACATGAGTTCTCTGTGTTAGAGGAATGCACATTTATTATATTATTCTTTCAAATAACACGTTACACAAGTTACTTCACTTTCAATGTGTAATTTCATATCATCAGTAACAATCATCTTGTTCCAATAGGAAGATAACCCCCTCCTGCAAAAAAAAAAAAAAAAAAAAAAAAAAACTGACCGTAGCGAAAGGGCGTGAACCTTCTTTAGGCGATTAATCGGGTCCAATATTTCAATAAGTTTCTGCACACAAATATTTCAGTAAAAGAGGAAAATTTATTCAAACTTTCTGAATACCTATTTATGGGCGAAATTTGGTTCCCTTGGAACTTTTTAAGAGTTTGAAGGGCCACCATTTTGAACATTTTCATCTGATTATTCTGGTTAACGAACTCATCAAGATATTCAACAATTAATGTTTGTGCCAAGTTTCGTCTCAATCCGCTGAAAATTAGGGTGGTTATGGCATTCACAAATAGCGTTATATATATATACAAATAGATAGATAAATTGACACACAGAGGGAGAGAGAAAAAGTGTTTTTCTCCCTTGTCGCACCTGTGGTGCATCAGAGCTAAACCGGGCCCCTTTGCAAAACGTATTGACGAGCCTAACCTAAACACAAGCCTCTTACTTGCTAACGTAGAAACGTGGTCGGGAGGTGTAAGGCATGTAGAAATTGTATTTTTAGTAACCATGAGTATGGTCCACTTCCATGTTTTTCCTTTTACTTTTTGCAGCTACTTCGGAACGTTCAATTTTTATTCTTCACTAATTGCAAATGCCGTTTACATTCAAAATATGAGGAATTTTGGTGGCATTTGTTCGGACATTCTTCTCTTTGGAAATGAAGACAAGAACAAAAGCAATACGCAAAGACAAAAAGTATTATCAGTACTAAACATTACCAATAATAATTGCTACGAAAAACTAAATACGACCTCTTTTACCATATCTCATGAGTTGTATGTATTATTAACAAAAATTTTTAAAAATGTCCTTACCGAGGATTCGAACTTGCGTCCTTTGCATTTGTAAGCCAGCACCTTAACCACTACACCGAGATCATGGCATGGTGACCGTTTAGTTGTCGGCGTATTTGTTGTATTTGTGTTTTATGTTCCCACTTCGACAATTTTTACTCTTTTTTTGTAAGTTTAACAGCTGTTTCTGGCTTTCTCTTTCGGTGTCGTCCTTTATTTACACAATGCACTATTCGTATTCACAGCTTGTGCCCCTCTGCAATGTCTTATTCAGATTAAGCTTTTCTTTTTGTCCCTCAGTAAACATTTGATTGATTTAATTCTCATACTCTCCACGGATGGAGCGCAGGAATGCCAGACTCGAAAAATAGGTGTACATTTACTTTCCTGACAGATCATACCAAATTTCACATAAGTAAATCCCCACGCTAAGCGGGTTTGCATATCCAGGCTCCTAACTATGAAAATATTTACGATCACTCCAACCCCAATCACTTCACAGATTCAACCCGTTGTATATAAGTTATTAGGACGTAAAATTGAATGTAATTTATACGAAAAACCCTTTTATACATTGTAAGACCTGTAACGTCCAAATATTCACCACAAACTTATAGTTGTATCGACATAAACAAAAAAAAAAAAAAAAAAGTGTGGAGCACGAAACCACTTTACACAAAAGTCAAAAGAGGTCATTGAAGACATAACAACTGGTCGAGCGGTTTGTGTCACTAGTCTATCAATCAGAAGTTTCTGTGTTCAAACCCTGTAGAAAATATTCGTTTTTTTTTCTGAAAAGTGTGTTCCTATTTTCATCAGAGAACTGAGAACATTTCTTTGAATAAATCTTTGGAAACTACTTTTCTCTCAAATTCGATTAGAAGCGAACATTATATGAATTGAAAATCTAACATCCACAGCTGAGAACAAAATATTAAGTATGTTCAATATGTCATTATTATCCTTTGATTTGTAATTAAAAACTAATTATAAGCATTGACAATTTCAGAAGATTCTCCCCCGGTAATGGTCAATATATGAATGAGAAAAAACTGATAAAACATTATTAGTCCATTTGAGCATGATCGAAGATAACTTATGGCCATGAAGGGGAAATTTATGTCGACAGGGTCTCAAATTCTCCGACGGGTCATGACCTGAAATTATCATTGTTTGAAAGATTTCCTTAACAAATAGAATATTATATTTATTTCTCGTTCTACGTTTTGAAATGGAAAAATCATAATTTTAAATAGAATTATAATACGATAAGCATAAAGATTTATACAACTAATGAAGTAAATATCCTTGTGTAAGTTATCGATTTCTATTCGGATTAAAACTCGAATACTCGTTTGCATCACATTTTAAAGTAATTCCTCTCTCTATATATATTTCCTACTGGAAAGCATGTTTAACTCCAATTACTTAATCAATATTTTTAATAATATATTTTTATTGTAATACTCTTACTATTCAATGTTGTATGCACTTAATTTCTCAAAGCAAAACCTCACAAATGTATAATTGACTAGTAAATATTATCAAATAAATTATCATTTAGTTTACGTAAATATTGCATCGCCTGATTTGAAACTTCGTATTTTAAATAATAATAATAATAATAATAATAATAATAATAATAATAATAATAATAATAATAATAATAATAATAATAATAATAATAATAATAATAATAGTAGTAGTAGTAGTAGTAGTAGTAGTAGTAATAAAATCATAGCCATATCTTTATCAGAATTTCAGGCTTAGTCAATAAATGAATTCAACATAGTCTCTATTCGAAGCTCTATTTAATCGAATCAGATAGAAATACGAAGAGGAACTTCGAGAACAGGTAAAAAAAATGTCACTTTGGTGGGTTTGGAAGTAACTTTTAAGAGTTTTTTTTTTTTTTTTTTACAAATTACAGACAAATGCCTTGAACACTTTTTTCTTTTCTTTAAGTTAACTGATTCACCGAACGTATCTGACATATGAGTAACTTGTCTCTATTTTCTACTCGGTTATACACTCTTTTCCATTAACCTTGAACGACAAGAACACGAACACAAAAAGATCCACATAGGTATGACAGTTAAAATTCCTAACTTCCCCCACGGGGAATCGAACCCGGGACCACATACACCTGAAGCACACGTGCTAGCCACTGGACCAGCGGGAAGAGCAAATGAAATGTATTTTGTAGTGTCTGAAGTTTATAGCTATTTCACCCTGTTGTAGTATGTCTATTGATTTTTTAATGTTTACCGAATTCGTTACTTTGAGGAATGATATATATTATTGATATAGGTTTTATTACATATTTGGCCATAAATATTATATAAATTATCAGAATTATTCATGATCTTCCATGGAAATTCACTGGTGTATGCGCAGTAGAAACAGAAGAACACAACTTTCTGATGTTGGTCAGAACACAAATTTCTAACAGGATGTCTGAATTCCTTGGTGGAAAGCAGTAGTTCCCAACCTAGGGACCCGCAGCTTCCTCCTGAGTAAGCATGAAGAGCGAGTAAGGTGGCGAAAGCTACTGGCATAAAAGAATTGTGCAATAAATAAATAAAGCACTACTTATTATGACTTTCAAATTCAGCTTGACAATTTTATAATTGCCGTTTTACAAAAACATATTGCACTAGGAGGGTATGCAAAAGTCTTGCTGGAAATAAATATAAATTCCTGGGATTATTATTATTATTATTATTATTATTATTATTATTATTATTATTATTATTATTATTATTATTATTATTATTATTATTATTATTGGTCTCCTACTTCTTGGCCAAGATGTGAAATATTCACTACCTTCTTCATACCGCTAAATCAATTTCTTCACTGTTTTCTCGTCACAGCTCATACCCCTAGCTATCTGAATGGCAATTTGTCTAATTGTTGCTCGACCTATGATTTTCCCTCGCATAGTAACATATAGTTTTCTACAGCTTTTAGAGCGAGGTATTTTGACAACCTGTAGAAATTTGCATTGTGATTCGTATTAGCAATGACAGTAAAGTGGATATTTCTATTCCTACTGTGCATAATCAGTATCATTATATCAGAAGTATTCCGCCATTACCAGCGGGTCACTTACCGCAGCTGAGAAGCTGCCATGCTCCACGATCCTCTGTTAACCTCTCCATCTTCACATACGATTTTTCTGTTTTGATATCGCCAATAGCCTAATTCTGTTTCTATATAGTCTAATTCGTCCTCTCCCTCTCTTCCCTGCCACCATACCCTCTAGCACATCCGTCATGATACAGTTCCTTCTTAACAGTTTCTACAGTTTCGTCCATGTTTATGTCCTATAAATACAGTAAAATACAGTAAACGAAGCCTTTTATGAGTCTTTTTCTTTACAACTCTATTCGTGGTCCCCTCAAAATACTATTTCCTCCATCCTAAAGGCTCTTTTCGCCATTTCTATCCTTGCTTTTATTTCACGTTCGCATGTCATATCATCACTAGTAATAGTACTCAGATATCGAAAACTAATCACTTGTTGTTTTTTCCCGCTCCTACTTCTATATTTCACACCGATCGCTTCGTTTCAATCACCATGGATTTTGTCTTTCTAACATTTATTTTCATCCCATATTCTTCACAAGCCTTTCTCAAGTTTTCTACATCTTATTAATTTTCTTTTTGGATTCTGCAACAACAACCATATCAACCCCAAACCGTATACACCTCACCATTCTATCTTCTACGGAAATTCCATCTTCATTATGTAGACTCGTTTTCGTTATCTCTTCTAAATAGTTATTAAATAAAATATAATCGGCGGAATATATAATCTCTGTTGAACTCATCTTCCAATTACACTGTCTGTCTACTGTGCATGCACCAGTGAATTTCCATGGAAGATCATGAATAATTCTGATAATTTATATAATATTTATGGCCGAATATGTAATAAAACCTATATCAATAATATATATCATTCCTCAAAGTAACGAATACGGTAAACATTAAAAAATCAATAGACATACTACAACAGGGTGAAATAGCTATAAACTTCAGACACTACAAAATACATTTCATTTGCTCTTCCCGCTGGTCTAGTGGCTAGCACGTGTGCCTCAGGTGTATGTGGTCCCGGGTTCGATTCCTCGTGGGGGAAGTTAGGAATTTTAACTGTCATACCTATGTGGATCTTTTTGTGTTCGTATTCTTGTCGTTCAAGGTTAATGGAAAAGAGTGTATAACCGAATAGAGAAAAGTTACTCATATGTCAGATACGTTCGGTGAATCAGTTAACTTAAAGAAAAGAAAAAAGTGTTCAAGGCATTTGTCTGTAATTTGTAAAAAAAAAAAAAAAAAAAAAACTCTTAAAAGTTACTTCCAAACCCACCAAAGTGACATTTTTTTTACCTGTTCTCGAAGTTCCTCTTCGTATTTCTATCTGATTCGATTAAATAGAGCTTCGAATAGAGACTATGTTGAATTCATTTATTGACTAAGCCTGAAATTCTGATAAAGATATGGCTATGATTTTATTACTACTACTACTACTACTACTACTACTACTACTACTACTATTATTATTATTATTATTATTATTATTATTATTATTATTATTATTATTATTATTATTATTATTATTATTATTATTATTATTATTATTATTATTTAAAATACGAAGTTTCAAATCAGGCGATGCAATATTTACGTAAACTAAATGATAATTTATTTGATAATATTTACTAGTCAATTATACATTTGTGAGGTTTTGCTTTGAGAAATTAAGTGCATACAACATTGAATAGTAAGAGTATTACAATAAAAATATATTATTAAAAATATTGATTAAGTAATTGGAGTTAAACATGCTTTCCAGTAGGAAATATATATATAGAGAGGAATTACTTTAAAGTGTGATGCAAACGAGTATTCGAGTTTTAATCCGAATAGAAATCGATAACTTACACAAGGATATTTACTTCATTAGTTGTATAAATCTTTATGCTTATCGTATTATAATTCTATTTAAAATTATGATTTTTCCATTTCAAAACGTAGAACGAGAAATAAATATAATATTCTATTTGTTAAGGAAACCTTTCAAACAATGATAATTTCAGGTCATGACCCGTCGGAGAATTTGAGACCCTGTCGACATAAATTTCCCCTTCCTGGCCATAAGTTATTTTCGATCATGCTCAAAGTAGACTAATAATGTTTTATCAGTTTTTTTCTCATTCATATCTTGACCATTACCGGGGAGAATCTTCTGAAATCGTCAATGCTTATAATTAGTTTTTAATTACAAATCAAATGATAATAATGACATATTGAACATACTTAATATTTTGTTCTCAGCTGTGGATTTTAGATTAGCAATTCATATAATGTTCGCTTCTAATCGAATTTGAGAGAAAAGTAGTTTCCAAAGATTTATTCAAAGAAATGTTCTCAGTTCTCTGATGAAAATAGGAACACACTTTTCAGAAAAAAAAAACGAATATTTTCTACAGGGTTTGAACACAGAAACTTCTGATTGATAGACTAGTGACACAAACCGCTCGACCAGTTGTTATGTCTTCAATGACCTCTTTTGACTTTTGTGTAAAGTGGTTTCGTGCTCCACACTTTTTTTTTTTTTTTGTTTATGTCGATACAACTATAAGTTTGTGGTGAATATTTGGACGTTACAGGTCTTGCAATGCATAAAAGGGTTTTTCGTATAAATTACATTCAATTTTACGTCCTAATAACTTATATACAACGGGTTGAATCTGTGAAATGATTGGGGTTGGAGTGATCGTAAATATTTTCATAGTTAGGAGCCTGGATATGCAAACCCGCTTAGCGTGGGGATTTACTTATGTGAAATTTGGTACCAAATTTCACAATATTAAATCCCCACGTTAAGCGGGTTTGCATATCCAGCCTCCTAACTATGAAAACATTTGCGCTCAGTCCAACCTCAATCATTTCACGAATTCAACCTGTTTTACGTATGTTATTAGGACATATTATCGATTGTGATTTATTCTAAAAACACTATTATACATTGCAAGAGCTGTAACGTCCAAATATTTGCTGAGAACTCATAGTCGTATCGGAATAAACAAAAGCGAGTATGGAACAGTAAACTGCTTTCACAAAAGGCAAAAGAAGATGTGCAAAGGCATACAAAGCGGTCGAGTGGTTTGGGTCGATATACTATCAATCACATGTTTGTGTGTTCAAACCCGGTAGCCAGTTGTTTCTTTTTTTTTAAGTGTCTTCCTATTTTCATCCGGAGGCTGAACATATTTCTTTGAGTAACTCATTGAAAACTTCTTTCTTTCAAATTCGATTAGAACGGAAGATTATATGAATTGCGAATCTTAAATCCATAGTTTAAAAAATGAAGTATACTCACTACTCCATTATCCTCTGATTTGTAACGAAAAACTATTTATAAACAGTGATGACTGCAGAAAATTATGCTCGGGGGGAATTTCAATATGCGGATGGAGGGCAAACATTGGTAGTCCACATTGAGCAGGATCGAATATATGGTCCTGAAGGCGGAAATTTCTTAGCTCGAGAGGGGTCTCAAATTCTCCCTCAGATCACGTCCTGAAAGCATCATTGCTTAAAAGCTTTACGTAACAAATATAATATTACATTTGTTTCTCGTTCTACATTTTGAATTGGTAAAATCATAACTTATAGAGGATTATAATAAAAGCATAAAAATGATAATATTAATCATGTATAAATTATCCTGTAAGTTACCAACTTTGGGTCAGATTAAAACTCAAATATTTGTTTTTTGATTGCACTTAGAAGAAGTCCTCTCTATATAATCCTGATTGGAAAGAAATGTTTAACACTAATTAATTAATCAATATTTATACGAATATTTTTTTTTTTATTTTACTATTTTTACTATTCAATATTATATACACTTCATTTCCAAAATCAAAATCTCGAAAATGTATATTGTACGAGTGCAGATTCGCAAATAAATGATTGTTTATCATATATATTGGTCTCTATTCGAAATTCTATTTAATGGAATCCGACAGGAACACAGACAGATACATCGAGAACAGATGAAAAAAGGAGAGAGAAAAGCGTTGTACCCGGCGGGGACTCGAAGTAAGTTCGAATGGAGCTTTATAAGCCGAACGCCTTAGACCACTCGGCTATGGTAACAACTAGTGAATGTAGCAAAGGCTTTGAGTAGTAGTTCTTATTACAGAATAACATTTTCTATTGCCTAAAATTTAAACCTAATTTACTTTGATATAATATATCTATTAATTTGTTTCATGAACACGTTTTCGTTACTTTGATGAATGATGTATGTTGTTGATATAGATTCTATTACACGTTCTTTCGTAAATATTATAGAAAGTATCAGGGTTATTTATGATCTTTTATGGAAATTGACTGGCGCATGCGCAGTACACAGACAGTTCAATTGCAAGGCGAGGAAGGAAATGCTAACACACTGTTAGAATGTTTCCCTCGCAAGCTGTAGTTCCCAACCGAGGGACGGCGGGACGCACTTCCTCCTCCTGGGGTGGCGTGAAGAGTTTACGAAGTCCCTTCGTTGTGTAATATTTCTTGAATGGATTATACACAATATCCAGTCACATCTTCTACACATTTGGAAGTGATAAATCCTAGTATAAATAAACCGTCCTCCACACACAGTGATTGTTGCTTTTCGAAGATTATAAACTGAAACATTTTTTATTTCATTAGAATATAAAAGTTTCAATGGGAGGGGTTATAAGCCCCTCAACCCCGTGGGTCTTCAATATATCACCGCCTAAACTGTAACTTTCAAGTTAGAATCGAAAAATGGAGACATGTGACGTATTAAATATATTTTTAGTTCATTATACATTTTCATAAATAAAATATCCACAATTACAATGACAGTAAATGCTAAGTAATTATTGTAAATCTTTGTACTTTAATTTTCCCTCTTTCTTCTCAACTGAGCTTGAAAAGTGTAAAAATGGGAGGTTAAGAATTTCAAATATTACGTATATTTTAGCGTATTACGAAATTGTATTTAATAGAATGCCTTAGTCAACTCGGCTAATGTGACAAGTTAAAATATAGTAAGCGTGTTTCATGTTCAATCTTTTGTTACAGTATTACATTTATTTTGTATTCTCTGAAGTTTAGGCCTATTTTGGCCTGATGTAATAGTCTGTTGAAATTGTTTTATGTTTACGGTATTCTTTACTTTGACGAATGATGTTGTTAATATAGGTTCTATTACGTATTCGGTCATAAATATTACAGCAATTGTCATGATTATTTATGATCTTTCATGAAAATTGACTGGTGCATGCGCAGTAGAAACAGAAAGATGCACTTTACCGACATTTGTCATGCACGCCAGAACGCAAATTTCTAACAGGTTCTCAAAATGCCTCGCTCTAAAGGTTGTGGAGAACTGTGTGTTTCTCTGAGAGGAGAAATCATAGGCCGAGCAAAAATGGGACAAACTGTGCCTCAGATTGCTAGAGATCTGGGATGTGACAAGAAAACGGTCAAGAAATGGGTTCAGCGACATGAAGAAGGTGGTGAATGGTTCAGGTCTCGGTCAAGAAGTGGAAGGCCAAAAGTGACAACTGCAGCTCAAGATCAAGCTTTAGTTACAGAAGTAATCAACAGACCTCTACGCCACACGTCAATCCTGTTGGCCAATCCAGAGAATATAATTGTTCTAACGAAACAATAAGAAGAAGATTATTGGGGGCTGGTCTACACTGTTCAAGACCCGCTAGGAAGACTCTCCTGACTGAATCTCACAAGGCCAGACGAATGGAATGGGCACAGAATAACATAACCCAACCTCGGTCATATTGGAACTTAGTCATCTGGACCGACGAGAAGGTTTTCAAGTCTAATCAACAATGCAGAGTTATATTGTATAGACGGCGCGGAACCAGGTATGCTAAACAAACTATTATCAGAACCTCTTGTTTAGGACGAAAATCAGCACACTTTTCGGGATACATGACGGCTGCTGGTCCTGGAGATTTGGTTGCGGTGACTGAGAGAATGAACAGCAGTGTTTACATTAATATCCTCGAAAATACGTTGTTACCGTCCTTAGAAAAAAACTGCCCCGAACAGGAAGAATATATATTTATGCATGACAACACACTTCCCGGCAAACACAAGAGTGTCTAAGTGAACATCCAGAGTTAATTTGTATTGAGTGGCCCCCTCTATCCCCAGATTTGAACCCAATTGAACATCTGTGGGCCTACATGATGCAAGAATGGGAAGAAAGACATGAAGACAGAGACCAAACGTTTCTTCAAAATCGTGTTATGGAACTGTGGCAACATTTTCGTGACACACCATCGTATTGCTATCTAGTATCCCCTCCAGACTTCAAGAAGTTATTGACCCTGGAGGTGACTAAACGAAATACTAGTGTGTTATTTTTTGTGTAAACATTTATTTAAGTTTCATTTATTTATTCTATTTTTTCAAGAGAAATACTTTCGTTCTTCATTCTTTTACAATAATTACTTAGCATTTACTGTCATTGTAATTGTGGATATTTTATTTATGAAAATGTATAATGAACTAAAAATATATTTAATACGTCACATGTCTCCATTTTTCGATTCTAACTTGAAAGTTACAGTTTAGGCGGTGATATATCGAAGACCCACGGGGTTGAGGGGGTTATAACCCCTCCCATTGAAACTTTTATATTCTATTGAAATAAAAAGTGTTTCAGTTTATAATCTTCGAAAAGCAACAATCACTGTGTGTGGAAGACGGTTTATTTATACTAGGATTTATCACTTCCAAATGTGCAGAAGATGTGACTGGATATTGTGTATAATCCATTCAAGAAATATTACACAACGAAGGGACTTCGTAAACTCTTCACGCCACCCCAGGAGGAGGAAGTGCGTCCCGCCGTCCCTCGGTTGGGAACTACAGCTTGCGAGGGAAACATTCTAACAGTGTGTTAACATTTCCTTCCTCGCCTTGCAATTGAACTGTCTGTGTACTGCGCATGCGCCAGTCAATTTCCATAAAAGATCATAAATAACCCTGATACTTTCTATAATATTTACGAAAGAACGTGTAATAGAATCTATATCAACAACATACATCATTCATCAAAGTAACGAAAACGTGTTCATGAAACAAATTAATAGATATATTATATCAAAGTAAATTAGGTTTAAATTTTAGGCAATAGAAAATGTTATTCTGTAATAAGAACTACTACTCAAAGCCTTTGCTACAATCACTAGTTGTTACCATAGCCGAGTGGTCTAAGGCGCTCGGCTTATAAAGCTCCATTCGATCTTACTTCGAGTCCCCGCCGGGCACAACGCTTTTCTCTCTTTTTTTTCACCTGTTCTCGATGTATCTGTCTGTGTTCCTGTCGGATTCGATTAAATGGAATTTCGAATAGAGACCAATATATATGATAAACAATCATTTATTTGCGAATCTGCACTCGTACAATATACATTTTCGAGATTTTGATTTTGGAAATGAAGTGTATATATTATTGAATAGTAAAAATAGTAAAATTAAAAAATATTCGTATAAATATTGATTAATTAATTAGTGTTAAACATTTCTTTCCAATCAGAATTATATAGAGAGGACTTCTTCTAAGTGCAATCCGAAAACAAATATTTGAGTTTTAATCTGACCCAAAGTTGGTAACTTACAGGATAATTTATACATGATTAATATTATCATTTTTATGCTTTTATTATAATCCTCTATAAGTTATGATTTTACCAATTCAAAATGTAGAACGAGAAACAAATGTAATATTATATTTGTTACGAAAAGCTTTTAAGCAATGATGCTTTTAGGACGTGATCTGAGGGAGAATTTGAGACCCCTCTCGAGCTAAGAAATTTCCGCCTTCAGGACCATATATTCAATCGTGCTCAATGTGGACTACCAATGTTTGCCCTCCATCCGCTTATTGAAATTTCCCCCGAGCATAATTTTCTGCAGTCATCACTGTTTATAAATAGTTTTTCGTTACAAATCAGAGGATAATGGAGTAGTGAGTATACTTCATTTTTTAAACTATGGATTTAAGATTCGCAATTCATATAATCTTCCGTTCTAATCGAATTTGAAAGAAAGAAGTTTTCAATGAGTTACGCAAAGAAATATGTTCAGCCTCCGGATGAAAATAGGAAGACACTTAAAAAAAAGAAACAACTGGCTACCGGGTTTGAACACACAAACATGTGATTGATAGTATATCGACCCAAACCACTCGACCGCTTTGCATGCCTTTGCACATCTTCTTTTGCCTTTTGTGAAAGCAGTTTACTGTTCCATACTCGCTTTTGTTTATTCCGATACGACTATGAGTTCTCAGTAAATATTTGGACGTTACAGCTCTTGCAATGTATAATAGTGTTTTTAGAATAAATCACAATCGATAATATGTCCTAATAACATACGTAAAACAGGTTGAATTCGTGAAATGATTGAGGTTGGACTGAGCGCAAATGTTTTCATAGTTAGGAGCCTGGATATGCAAACCCGCTTAACGTGGGGATTTAATATTGTGAAATTTGGTACTTCAGCTACCTACAGTTTTAGGTGCTTGTTACACCTAATTGATATTTGCAACTATGTACCGCAAATATAGAGCTCAGTTTCGCACTCTAACAGTCATTTGTTTTTATATCGTCACTTGGGACACATATCTGTCATATTCTATGTACACCTTGTCTCAAAAAGGTTGAGCGCATTCTTTATTGGTGTTTTGAGGCAAAAATTTTCAAAGTCCAACTTCGGGTATCTTCGGGAAATAGTAAACCAGGTTCGAACCTCCAAGCCAGCCTTTGCAATCGGGAAAAAGTTTGCAGATGTGTTTTTCTTCTTTTAAATATAATAAGACTTGTTACCAAGTGTAGAAAAAAAGCAACATTGATTGAAATATTTAATGATACAACATTTCGAAACTTTGTATTAATGTCAGCAAATGTTTGTTTGTCATTTAGCTCTCCATACGTGATGGAACATTTAGATACGTAAACGAATCTTTCCATATGTAAAAGAATGCTCAAAGTTAATACACAGAATATAATTATCACCTGAGTACTAAAATAAAAGTCAAAGTAGTACAGAAACAGCGTTTGTAGTGGATATGAATGTCATAATTGTCTTGAGAATATTTATACATCGCTAAAAGAACCTTAGCTGAAGTCCTTGTGTTAGCTCACTGGTAAGTTGTCGGACTTTAAATCATAAGGTTATGAGTTCGAATCTTCTCTGGGTCAATGCCTTTTTTAAAAATTACATTTTCCGCAATGCATGAAAAATTATATAAAATAATTACATTAAAATATATCAGTTGTATATATATAACATAATCATTGCAGAATGTAGTAATTATTATGTTTAAAATATAAAATCTGAGATAATTTTCACAGTAGGTCGGTATTATATATGAGAATGTTAAATGCAAGTTAGGAAAATCGTTTAATAGCAATAAATAAATTATGTAGTGTATTTATTTGCAGCTATTTGTCATACAGATGTAACTTCTCAATTTTCTCAATACAGCATGTCATTTACATTCGTGAAATACAGTATATTCCTACGAATATAGAAAGTGTGTAAACAGAGTATCCAAAGTCGGATCCTGCTTCAAGACACATAACTTTTCCCGATCCCCTTAACGTCACGGGAAGAAACACAAATTCTCTTTAGAACGGAATATCGTTACTTAGAGTATCATTCGAATACGTTGAATATGCTTTTGTATATTCATTTCTCTCTCTCTCTCTCTCTCTCTCTCTCTCTCTCTCTCTCGCTCTCGCTTTCTCGCTCTCTTTCGCTTTGTTTATGTGTTGCGGAATATCCCAAGTTGAATACAACATTTGCAAAGTATATGACCATCAGTGTAATGGAATACCGGAAATTGAAAGTCGTGTTTCTTCAGGTTGGATTTGCGTGTTCATGTTAGCTCACTGGTAGAGTACGGGCTTGTTAATGAGGTCGTCTTGAGTTCAAAGCCTGCAGAGAATTATTATTATTATTATTATTATTATTAGCAGAATTGCACAGAAATCGGATTCAAGGAGTGGTTTACTTCTAGAAATATTTTCAGAAGCGTTTAGGTAGCCCTGAAAAGGACTGTTTTCGGGAGTTAAGGCGGGGACATTGTGTCCAATACTTATTTTATTTATTTAAATCCGCTGACTCCAACAAGAGAGTCCCAATTACAGGAGTCTTACATAAAATATTACATCTATGTTATCAATTTAAAACAAACACTAGAATAAAAAAAATTCACCCTTCTGAATTTATTACACGCCCTATTGTTCTGGGCATGGAATCTATTAAATGGGTGACAAATTTATCTCCTTCCCCTACCTCCAGCTATGCTTCGGAAACAAGATGCCACAGGTCATCTTGGGTTCTGGTGGATCTGCCTCAGGCCAACTATCCCTTATACCAGCCATACACTGACGTATTTTTCCGCCGTAGCCATAAAATTTCTTGCGCTAGTCTTGTTAGCAGCTGTCAATACGTTAGTGTATGGGGCCTGGCGTACTTTTACGTACCGAATTTTTATACGCTGGAAAAGTCTGGCTGCTTTTAACTTCGAGCGTAAATACGGCGCGTAAAAACGGCTCAGATGAAAGGGTTTTCGAGCAGCAGGTGGTCTCTTGCCCTTTCCACGGCCTTCTCCCTGGTCTGGTCTTATAGTTTTCAGAAGAGAAAACCTGTTCTTGTGTTGTCCTCGCGAATCGTTGCTGAGGTTTGCTGGTAGACTCACCAGAAATCATCATTCCAATCTAGTTTCAGTCTTTCCATACAAGATACGATTTCGGCCAAACTAATATTTTTCTATTGCACAAAACGAGACATTATTTCCTAATTAAAATTCATAATTCATTTTGAGTGCACAGAGAAAAAGGTATTTAAATCCAATACTTCCTAATCTGAATTTGCAAATTATGAGAGCTCCTCCGTGGCTATATAGTCAGCGTACCCGTCCTCTGTGCGGGGCGCCCTGTTCGATTCTAGGCGGGAGCTCATGCAGTTCGGGTTCTACTTCTCATATAGGCTCGCTAAACTTATCGAACCTCATGCCTTTCGACTAGGAATTTAAGATTTAATTTAATATTTGGACATTAAGGTTGTTTTTTTTTTCACACAGGTAAAGGCGCATATAAAGATGAAGTCACACCTTCAGAGTTACCCACGTTGTGATACTGAAATGAAATCTTTGAGTTTAACTTACGACGATTATGCCATTTAGACTAAAGAATACAATAATTAAGGCAAGTGAATGATGATGAGAGAATTGGTGGAATGAAATTTGGGAGGAAACGAGAGTACCCTGAAAAAACCCACGGACATGATGTGCCCACACAAACTTATTTGCACGGGGATTGAACCAGGGACCCCACGCACCAGAGATAAGTGCTTTAGCACTGAGCCGCTGTGGCCCTCTGTTGTGATTTTTTTTTTTTAAAAAAAAAAAGCATGACTGTCAATAGCATTTGGCCAATTCTTGCCGAATTGAAAATTATCTATAAATCATATGTTGCTCCCACTATTAAGTATTGTTCTCTTATCTGGTCTATGGCCTGCCCTACTCATTTAAAAAATTAAATTCCGTAATTAATTTCTTTTTAGCCATTGTATCCTACCGAGTACCTCACCTCCGAACACTTCCAAAAAATAACGTTTTAAAATCCCTCAATATCAAACCTTCCCTAGTGAGAAACAAAATTTCTGACTAATATTTTTCCAAAAAATTATAAATGGCCACATATCATATGAAGAGTTGTTAAGTCAGATCAATTTTCGCGTACCCGCGAGAACAACACGGTCTAGTGATCTCTTTTACACTCGAGCTGTGAGAGTCAATATTATCCAAAGGTTTCTTCTAAACAAAATTAGATCAGTATCTATAATCAGTTACCAGAAACTGTAGACGTTTTTTGAAGTGAGTATAATTTCAGATCATCTATAAATAAGCTATTTTTGTAATGTTGCTGTTGTCTTGTACCATCTTGACCTCAAATTGTTATTAAATTGTTATCAAATTGTTAAAATGTTTCAGAGTAAAATGGCCTAGTGCTGTATCTGTAAGTTTAAATAGTAGTAATCCTGACCTTGAACAAGATACTATCCGATATTTCCCTGATAACACGGAGCAAATCATTGAATTTGAATATCGAAATTCGATGACGATTCTTGCTATTTTGACAATGTGCTGCATGTTATTTTAAGTACTTTCTCAACTTTACACGAATTTATAGCGAAATAGGTTCAGAAAGTCACTATTTTTTCACGCGATCTTGATATTACTCGTAAAAAAAAAAAAATCAATAAACCACGATATATAATGTTTCTTTCTTCGTATATTGTTCCAAACCTCAGTTTGTGCAAATATTTAAATCTAATAATAATCCTTTTTCATCATTAATGCTTATATACTAAGTCCAATAGCAAATCGTTGTACAGTTTTTTTTTTCTGTGTGGTTGCTTCCCAGCCGTAAAAGTTCTGGTTCAATTCGAGGTGCCGGCCATGTTGAATATTTTTCAACATTGTATTATATCTCATCATGATGGGGATATGTTTACGAACACTTACCTGAAAAGTACAATAGATGTAAGCCCAAAAGAGATCATAACTAAGACCAGAATTGAAAATTACACCCATTTACAGGAAATACACTCATAAATTTATATTAATTTATTAAAGCATTTCTCAATCTCAGTGTTGGGAGTACTATCAAACCTTCCTAGATAAATGTCAACTTAAGGTATATTGCCATAAAATATTATGTAATACTCAATACTTGTCATTTAAATAATTTATTTCACGAACAACTCAATCGTTTTACCATGCTTGTAAGTAGTATATGCATCATTATTAGGAGAATTGACATAATTGACGCAATCTGCTACTTAATAGTGTATATTTTTCATAGACATTACATATTGAACATAGTAGAAACTCATCTTCAAGACTGCTTCGTGTGGATGTTTCCATATTGCAGGCTATTAATTAAACATTTATTTATGAAATATGAACTATCACCTAAGGCGTTTCTCAGAAATTCGAAAAAAATTCTCCCTCAAGAGTAAACTACCCGTTGTGGATCTTTTCAGGGAAAATTAGTTACGTCATATTGTCCGGTTATTAATAAACCATTTATATATCAATTACGAACAAAATTAACTGACTCGTGTTTGAGAAAATATCTCGAAAAAACTCATACACAAGAGTAAACTAACCTTTTTGTATTTTTACCACAGAAATAACTTATGCCAAATAGTAAAAGTGGTAATGAAATATTGATGTACGAGAAGAATCGTTAGTCATTTTCGATAAAATCGCGTTTGTCTTTTTATTTTCATCTATCAGTGAACTTCCTTTATTTTGGGGGATAGGAAGAAAATTCGAAAACCTTCCCTTGGAAATCTGATAAAGGTATTAAGTTTAGAAATTTATCACTCGAATTTAAAGAAAATTATCCGATGTTGAGTTCGCCCTTACTACTACTCAATTGATTTGTATGTATATGTGGAAACCCTCAAGTTCGAGTGGATTTTACCCTCATGTCACATACCCGACAGCAAGAACGAAGAAAAAAGTCATTAAGTTTAAAACATTTTTTTAATACAGTAAATTACTAAAGACTACATTTAAAGAAAACATGAAAATAAACAGTGATAAACTGGCAATAAACGAAAACCAGAGTAGAACTGAATTTAACCTGACCCCGCATGCTAACACCGGGCGACGGTAATTTTGTCACCGGAAAATTCGTCACGGTAATTTCGTCACCGGTAATTTTGTCACCAAAATATTACCATATGGGTAATTTCGTCACCGAAAATAATGTCACGATAATTTCATCACCAGTGTCTTTTAGAACATAATACAAGTACAATGAATGAACTCGAAAAAGTTTTTGAAATTGTTTTCTTTAATCTTCAACTGCCAAAACTATGCAGCATAATCAAAATATATTATTATTATTATTAAATAAAGGGTTACATATTTTAGATATTGTATTTGAGACAAGAGATAAAAGTTTCCAGTAATTCTATCACAGAAATATTGTCATATAGGAAATTTTGTCACGGTTATTTCTTCACATTTGTTGAATTAAATAGAGACAAAGCAAACGACCAAACAGCTTACGTTATTTTAATAAAACTTAGAAAACAACTCAGTTGGTGTTGAACTCTGCAAAATTGAAGTTTCTGTTACTCGAAGCAAGAACAAACACCAGTAGAAGAAAATAATGTTTGCTTGAACAAATGTTAAAAGCACAGGCAACATGGGGCACTAATGGGTTCATTATTCACTATTTACAAATATTAAATTTCGCGAATATCAAAATTTCAGAACAGAAAATAATAAACAAATATGGGAAGATACGCCTATCTGTTAATTTTCCCGCAGGATAGACGAAAATTTTCATCGTTCCAGTACCGTTCTCTGAGCCCAAACTCTTGGACCTTGCAAGTTAACAGAGTCATTTGAAAAAAGTGGCTTTTTTTTTAGGAGCTATTAAAAGAATTATATTATATTTCAACTCTGAGTAAACATTGGCAAATTGTTATTGGATATATGTGGAGACCAAATTTCTATAAAGGAAGAAAAACGTATAAATATTTCCGGATGTTTCCTTTAAATATAGCCTTATGAAGCTATTAAAAAGTGAAACATGGATGGTGAACGCCAACTTTTCAATGGCACCAAAAAAAAAAAAAAAAGTGTATGTTATTTGAGGTGAAACTTCCTTTACTAGGTATACGCCCTAATGTAGACCAAGACACAAAATTCATATGAAGAACTGTTTCGTGCGGTGGTGCATCAGTAGTGAATATCCGGACCTGTAACTATGGTAATGGATTTTGATATAGCGTAAATGCTGGCTGTAAATGCAACTTTTGGAGATTCAACTCGTTTATAGCGTTACTTTTTTCATTTGACTCAGTCAACGTGGAGGAAGGTCCAAGAGCTTGGACTCTTAGAACGGTACAAAAGCAATGAAAATTTTCGTCTATTTTGCGAGAAAATAAACATTTGCATTTCTTCCAATAGCAGATTTGCATCGATTAATACAAGTGACTTCGGAGGAAGAGCTGGAACTTCTGGACTATTTTGATAGCACTTACGTGTCAAACACGTATCGCCCTGTTAAAGCTCGGGCTGGGAATATTTGTTTGCGTAATGTGCCCCGTCTATATCCCCCAGACAATTGGAACGTTCACCAGGCTACCTTTAGCAGCAATTCTAGGATAATTAATATTTGTTAATTGTGGAACTAGAAGTTTCATCATCTAGTAGGAATGTCCCACGCAACTATTTGGAAGCTTATTCATGAAATTCAACAAGTTGAAGCAATGGTTTCAGCTGTGCTTCATCAAGATGCTGTGGGGCAACCACCCAAACAGCAAACTAGAAGAGTGTTTCAGATCTTTTAGAAACGGCTCTAGTCTTTGTGCTTAACGTATAACACTGGAACTAAATGTTTCAAAAAAAAAAAAAAAAAAATGTTTGTTGTTTCCTATAGTAGAATGGACATGTAAACCATTTATTGCATTAATACAAGTTATATTTTGTTTGCTAATTTTCTGCTCTGAAATTTTAATATTGCCAAAACTTATATTTGTAAATAGTGATATATAAATCCATTACTGGCCCATTTTGCCTGTGCTTTTAACATTTGCTGAAACTGACATTATGTTATTTTACTGCTGTTTGTTCTTGCTTCGAGTATCCGAAACTGATTTTCCAGAGTCGAACACTAACTGAATTGTTTTTCAACTTTGATTAAGATAAGGTCAGCTGTTTCGGTCGTTTACTTTGTCTCTACTTAGTTCAACAAAGATGAAAAAATGACCATGACAAAATTTCCTGCATGCTAATATTTTGGTGACAAAATTACAAGTGACGAAATTACTATGTCGAAATTTCCGGTGACGAAATAACCTACATGCTAATATTTTGGTGACAAAATTACCGGTGACGAAAATTTCGGTGATGAAATTACCAAAGTCCGCTAACACCCAACCTTTCAATAAATAAATATTTAAATGATTTTTAACAACTAGATAAAAACTAAATGGCAAGATAAACTTTGAAATAAAAAAAGGTAGGTGGAAGCAGCGGGGAGGATCCCTTCAACTTACAAAAGCCCAAAAGCCGAGGTAACAAGGATCAAACTATTTCTAAAGAATGGGGCTGGACAGCGGCGTAGCGAGCGTTACAAGATTGGGGGGGGGAAGAAATGAAACTTGAAATTGCCAAGTCTTGATAAAAAAATGCCACACTTACCAACCCTGTGGAAAACTTTACAGCAACCTTATTTTCATATTCGTCCCATTTCATGCCCCATCTGAGATATGAATACGAATAACCCCCCGGTTTCGAGTCCAATTTCACAGCTCAATTCAGGATCATTATCATCACCCATGATGCATAACTGTTAATTTGACAACTCATGGTTATCATAGTTTAGGTAATCCCCGCCAGCCAATCCTTACGAGAAGTGCGCAGAGTTTTTTTTTTTCTGTCCTCCAGTCTCCCCCCACTTCGATATCATGATTTCGCATTCTGATGAAAAGTATTAAATACCGGCAGGAAAAATACTAATATTTAACCTCCCTTTTAGGCGCCCCACCAGTCACGCGCCCGGGGCACGTGAATTGCTTTCTTCCCCATAGTTGCGGCCCTGTGAACTACGTAACATGCAATGGTTACGTAATGCTTTGACTTATAAATACGTACTATAAAGAAAGGAAGAACTTCAATTTTTGTTTAACTTTCCGAAAAAGCAACTACGGGATTAAAAATAAGGTAGGAATGACAACTCATCTGTATCAAAATGAAGTGAAAGACACGCCGGTCTATGCTTTCACCCAGCAGACGTATTGTTTGGCCCTCCAGAATGTGACTTTTGGAATCATGCACTTAGGTTTACAAAATGACTCTACTCATCCATTGTAGCTTCCCCCCATCGAACGCCTGAGAAACCTACTGTGGCCCCCCAGTGCCGTGCCATGGAAATCAGCGCCTGGGGCGAGAGTATACGACGGCGCCCACGTACAATATGAGTGAGGTCGAAATAGCAACCGCGAAGCGCCATCATGGTTTGCGCGAAGCGTAAGAAAATTTTCAAAACTAAACCTTGCTTTTCCTTGATTTTGAGCACTTTTTATTACTTTTTCTTTCCATTTTATACATGTGCGCATATATTTTCCTCGGGGCGAGAGTACACGATGGCGCCCCCGTACATATGAGTGAGATCGACATACCAACCACGAAGCGCCACCATGGTTGGCACGAAGCGTAAGAAAATTTTCAGAAATAAACCCTGATTTTCCTTGATTTTGAGCAATTTTTGTTACTTTTTCCCTTCCATTTTATATATGTGCACACATATTTTCCTAACATGAGCAACATTATAGGACCACCTCCTAAAGCAGAAAGAGGATTTAAGTACATACTAGTAATATTCCTCTAATTTTTCATTTCTTTCTTTTTTCTTTCGTTCTCTTCTTTTTCTATCCCAATTTTGCGCCCCCTTACTTCGGCACTGGCTATACCATTCCCAAAACACACTTCTGTTCAGTTCTCCCTACTCGAAAAGCCCTGTGAATAGAAAGTCTTACTGCAAAACAGAACTGAAATAAAAAGTTTATACTAACCAGTCACTGCCTTGTTCTTGTTTTATTAATATCAATTCTTATTAGTTTCATTAATCTCCACAATATGTCTGTTGTCTTGTATACGCTCTTGTATCAAATGCTTTTGTTTCCAATATAACTGCCACCGAAAAGCCTCTTCTATCTGTCTTTGTTTTAATTTTGTACGCCACCTCTATTGTGCTTTTGTCAGTGGTACAATTTCTCGATTTTTTTATTGAAGATTCTTCAAAATGTTTAGGAATATCAAATGAACAAAAGTGAAGTGTGATCACATGCAACAAGTAAAGGAGCTTTAAACGAATATATCAATTTATTTCAAAGATAGGAAACTACACAAAATTTATGCCAAATCTATAAAAGAACTGATAAGTTACAGCAACTGGGTATCTAAGAAAATGTTAAACCAAATAAGTCAATTGAACAAAACGGCATTCTTCAAGTTGCCAACTAGGTATTTTAATTTGCCAACTTGTCAAGAAATTGGTAACTTTGAGGGGGAGGCTCCCCCCTTACCCCCCTTAACGACGCCCCTGGGGCTGGAGGTAGTTGTATAAGTCTTGTTTTTCCTTTCTGGCCTATTTTGAGCTGTGGATAACATAATAAAAATTGGTATCCCGTGAGGGGATAATTTATTCTATTTGTTACTACTATATTCTTCGTTAATTTTGTAAGAAAAAAAAAACGAAAGCTGCAACCATTAATAAATCATATTTTCTTTAAATTGAATTTTTCATTCAGTAGCCCACTTTTTAACCACCAAAGTCAACAGTCTAAAACATTGTATAACAAAAAAATCAATCAATTATTCAACTATCGGAACACTCCTTTACTCCCTTATTCTTTGTAAACTGCAGTTCCAAACAATAGGCTTATTTCGGAAGGTAAGAGGAAACCACACATCAAGCTCGTTCAGATTGTATTGAATCATCATTGTCTGTTTAGAAATTTAAATGTTTGCAATTTACATCGTAAAAAATTGAATGTAACTTTTTCCCTGTCCTGTGTCCTCCTCCTTCGAAGTACGATTCATATAAATATTTAGTGATCTCAGATCACTAAGTACAATGATCTAAGATTGTACCAAAACTAGGCCAAGTGGATTGAGCTGCTTGGACGTAATATAGATAAATGTTAATTTTTAATCCTCTTCGGCGTGGCTCCTAGTTTGTTTTTTCTATGCTTTCTTTTTATTTTTTTACTTAACAACACAATGTTTATAGCACCTGCACTTAAAACCATGGCCTCAGATAGATCCATCTTGTTCAAGCAACTTGAGTAAACTGGAAAACGTCCATGTGCTCAAACAACAGGCAAGAGGAAGAGCGAAAAATGACCGCTTCTTTTTCTTCTTCTTTTACGCGCCTATTTTTACGCTAGGTGTATGGGCCAACTTACGGACCGAAATTTACGACATCATTTTACGGACCGAAAATGCGCGCTGAAAATACGCTAGTGTATGTTGGCCTTTAGAGTACTCTTCACTTCTCGTGCGAGGCTTAACCGAGTCTCGTCTCGCATGTTTTAGTCTCGTCTCGCCTCTCGCATAAAATTTTCACTTTCGTCTCGTGTCTCGTATCGCAAATGCGAGACGAGACGAGACTTCTCACGTCTCGCGTGCATCCTTATAGGAAAGTGCATGTGCACATGTATAAAATAGAAGGAAAAACGTAATAAAATGTGCTCAAAATCAAGAAAAGGCAGAGTTTACTTTTGAAAATTTTATTGAGCTTCGTGCCAACCATGGTGGCGCTTCGCAGCTAGTCTGTCGTCCTCACTCATATGTATGGAGACATCGTCGTATACTCTCGCCCCGAGCGCTGATTTTCCATGCCACCGCACTGTTCACTATAAACAAGAAATGGATTCTACTATTATAGAAATAGGTATGTTAAAAATCCCACACAAGCTTATTATAAAACACAAATTATAAAAGGGTCGCTGGCAAGAGGATGTGATAAAAGGGGATCGTGATAGGAATTAGATTGAGAACCACTGGCCTAGAGTAATTTTAACCAAATTTCTTATAGTCTGAAAAAGAGTGCTGTCGGGTTACCTATGATGAATGGGAGGGGGATACATATAAAATATTGCTAGAAAATGATCGGTATTAGTGTCGAATTCATAGTTTTCGGGGTCGCTTAGATAAATAGTGTGACTTTCGATTTCGCTTAACTCCGATTAAGCTCTCATTAGTAGGGATGGGCACGAGCGACTTTTCTTTGAAACTCGACTCGACTCGAAACAGACATCTTTGAGGTCTACTCTAGTACTCGGCGCGAAAAATATCCTCCAACTCGACTCGGATTAGAGTCGGGTCAAACTAAAACGAGCCAAATCCTGTGTGTAGTCCTACCTAGACAATACATAGACAATATAATTATTCTATCATCAATTATACTACTATTACTACAAATAATAATAATAATAATAATAATAATAATAATAATAATAATAATTATTATTATTATTATTATTATTATTATTAGTAGTAGTAGTAGTAGTAGTAGTACAACACCGTGTATAAACATGAACGATAGATGGTTAGTAAAGGAATACTAAAAGCTAGTTGACTGCCGACGTCGGTAGTCATGACGTCTACAAGGCAAAGACATCGTTCATTACCCTAAGCTGTAAGCGTCGGTGGACTACAGATGGTCAACTATTGACCTCTCGCCAAAAATTGGTGGCCCCGCAGCGACAATCCGCGGTGGCCCCAGTTCCATTTTGAAAACTTTACTACCAGCGGCAGAGACGCGATGAAACGACAACGAACCACAAAATTACTCTCCCAAAATATGTTAAAATGCCTATATGTGTGATTTGTTTATATTTAGGTGAGTCAAAAAAACACAAAACAAATACCCCGGGGTGGACGCGAACTATCAATATTACGATTACTAGGCACGTGTTCTTCTGATTTCCCTACGGAAACGATCATAAAAAGCTTGCTTGTTGATGGATAAATCATTGACGTCTTAATTTAGCCAATCAGACAAACCCCTACATCTCGAGTTCTAGGAGGTGATACCGTGAACCGTTTCAGATTTATTGCTATCTGGTGGGGTAGTATCTATGTGCAAAATTTGAGCATAATAGCCGACATGCATCTGCGGTGCCTCTTATCTTTAGTACAATTTTAACCAGAGATGGTGTGGGTCAATGAAAATTTGATTCACGACCCACCATGATCCAGTATCACCCACCACCCAAATGACCCATTGGCCCACTCTGACCCATCATCCATCGTGATCTACTCTGACCCACCACCAACTATGAACCACTCTGAACCATTGCGACCAACTCCGACCCATCGACATCAACTCTGACCCATGATCCACGTCCTCTTCTCCGTTGACTAAAGAGGCTACACTTGTAATAAAACAAGACTGTGAAATTATCACTTACCGGTGTTTGAATTTCTACCGTCAATGGCTCAAGCACCTCTCTGTTACTATGCTGGTGGATCTGACCTTTACGATATATAATGGCAAAGTGTTTCTCAACTTCCGAATTAAAATGAATTTAAATTTATCATATATAATTATTTCTTTGTTGCCTTACAGACACATTTCAGTAGAAACTAGGATGAAATTTGAAAGTCTCAAATCAAGGAAAAGTAGACCAACGTAAAAAAAGAAAGAAAAAATAATTTTCTATATCATTAAGCACCTGGAGTGCCACTCTTTATCTAATCCACCTCGAAAATTATGGATTCGACACTAATGTCGGTCTTATATATATATATATATATATATATATATATATATATATATATATATATATATATATATATATATATATATATATATATATATATATATATATATATATATATATAATTTTGATGTCAGCCCCTTTCATTTCTCCCAGGAGAGCAAACGGATACTGCCACCGTTAGGACTAAATTTGGTCTTAAATGACATTAAAATTTCTACCAATTAATTTAGCGACCAGTGTTGCATTTAAAAGCTCGGCGCCTCTACGCACTTTTGCTCTCGGCGCCCCAATAACTACATATTTCTCCGCCCCTTCATCCCTAACTTAAAAATAAAACTTAATTCGAATATGCTTAATTAGTGAATTTATTACATTTAAATACCACTCACTACATGCTACAGCTAGAACTACGTAACAAAAAATAACAAATGTGAAACGTGTTCTGAATTATTTTTAGATTTCTTACGCTATTATTATACATATTAGAACAGTAAAAGAGGATTGTTCATGAAATAGTATATTTGCTCTTGATTTTTAACTTTTTCATACGGAAAAAAATAAAATATTATTCAAGTTTTAAACTTTGCACTCTGCAAATATATTGCCTTCTAGGCAATGGGACTAATGTGAAATGTGGACTAATGTGGACTAATGGGAAATGCGGCAGTTAGCGGCGCTGAAAATTTACGATTCGATTCTAATGTCGGTAGATTTCGATATTTTTATGTCGCTACGTAACCACCCTGGGCGCTAATGGGAACTTAATTGGACTTGAATTGAAAGTAGAACTATTCACTTAAGCGACCACGAAGCTATGGATTCGATACTAATATCGACCAGTTTCTGGCATTTTTGATATGTATCCCGACAGTACTCTTTTCCAGACTGCAAGAAATATAGTTATAATTGCGCTAGATATATCAGAATTATGTTGAAACACACACATCCATCCACTTTTATATTCTGTATAAATAGAGAGTGAGCGAGCGAGCGAGAGAGAGCGACTAAAGGCATCACCACTTCCACATTTCAAAAGCATATATCAGGAATTGAATTGAAAATCTATGTAAAGACTTTCTGCTGTGGCGTGCTTCATAAGGACAATTCCAGTCTGCTCACGTGACCTTTGGGGTTCATGAATTTCTTGCGAGCGTTCCGACTTTGGATTCTCTGTTTAAACCTTCGGTTTATGCATCGAATAAGTTTTCAAGAACATAAATGACATGCTGTATTATGAATGTTGAGAATTACCCTCTATATGACAAATAGCTGCAAATAAATACACTACATGATTTATTTATTGCTAGTGAACGAGTTTCTTAACTTGTATTTAACATTCTCATATATATAATACAGACCTACTGTGGACATCTACCTATTTCAGATGTTATATTTTAAACATAATAATTACTACATTCTGCATTGATTATGTTATATATATACAACTGATGTATTTAATGTCATTATTTTATATAATTTTTCATGCATTGAGGAAAATATAATTTTTTAAAAAGGCATTGACCCAGAAGGGATTCGAACTCACAACCTTTCGATTTGAAATCCAACAGCTTACCAGTGAGCTAACACAAGGACTTCTGCTAAGGTACTTTTAGCGATGTATAACGGTTCTCAAGAAAATTATGACATTCATACCCACTAGAAACGCTGTTTTTGTTCTACTTTGACTATTATTTTAGTACTTAGGCGATAATTATGTTCTATGTCTTAACTTTGAGCATTCTTTTACATATGGAAAGATTCGTTTACATATCTAAATGTTCCATTACGTATGGAGAGCTAAATAACAAACAAGCATGTGGTGACATTAATACAAAGTTTCGAAATATTGTGTCATTAAGTATTTCAATCAACGTTGCTTTTTTCAACACTTGATAACAAGTCTTATTATATTTAAAAGAAGAAAAACACATCTGCAAACTTTTTCCCGATTACAAAGGCTGGCTTGGAGGTTCGAACCTGGTTTACTATTTCCCGAAGATACCCGAAGTTGGACTTTGAAAATTTTTGCCTCAAAACACCAATAAAGAATGCGCTCAACCTTTTTGAGACAAGGTGTACGTCCTTTAGGTACCAAATTTCACAATATTAAATCCCCACGTTAAGCGGGTTTGCATATCCAGCCTCCTAACTATGAAAACATTTGCGCTCAGTCCAACCTCAATCATTTCACGAATTCAACCTGTTTTACGTATGTTATTAGGACATATTATCGATTGTGATTTATTGTAAAAACACTATTATACATTGCAAGAGCTGTAACGTCCAAATATTTACTGAGAACTCATAGTCGTATCGGAATAAACAAAAGCGAGTATGGAACAGTAAACTGCTTTCACAAAAGGCAAAAGAAGATGTGCAAAGGCATACAAAGCGGTCGAGTGGTTTGGGTCGATATACTATCAATCACATGTTTGTGTGTTCAAACCCGATAGCCAGTTGTTTCTTTTTTTAAGTGTCTTCCTATTTTCATCCGGAGGCTGAACATATTTCTTTGAGTAACTCATTGAAAACTTCTTTCTTTCAAATTCGATTAGAACGGAAGATTATATGAATTGCGAATCTTAAATCCATACTTAAAAAAATGAAGAATACTCACTACTCCATTATCCTCTGATTTGTAACGAAAAACTATTTATAAACAGTGATGACTTCAGAAAATTATGCTCGGGGGGTATTTCAATAAGCGGATGGAGGGCAAATATTGGTAGTCCACATTGAGCACGATTGAATATATGGTCCTGAAGGCGGAAATTTCTTAGCTCGAGAGGGGTCTCAAATTCTCCCTCAGATCACGTCCTGAAAGCATCATTGCTTAAAAGCTTTTCGTAACAAATATAATATTACATTTGTTTCTCGTTCTACATTTTGAATTGGTAAAATCATAACTTATAGAGGATTATAATAAAAGCATAAAAATGATAATATTAATCATGTATAAATTATCCTGTAAGTTACCAACTTTGGGTCAGATTAAAACTCAAATATTTGTTTTCGGATTGCACTTAGAAGAAGTCCTCTCTATATAATCCTGATTGGAAAGAAATGTTTAACACTAATTAATTAATCAATATTTATACGAATATTTTTTTTATTTTACTATTTTTACTATTCAATATTATATACACTTCATTTCCAAAATCAAAATCTCGAAAATGTATATTGTACGAGTGCAGATTCGCAAATAAATGATTATTTATCATATATATTGGTCTCTATTCGAAATTCCATTTAATCGAATCCGACAGGATACAGACAGATACATCGAGAAGAGGTGAAAAAAAAGAGAGAAAAGCGTTGTACCCGGCGGGGACTCGAAGTAAGATCGAATGGAGCTTTATAAGCCGAACGCCTTAGACCACTCGGTTATGGTAACAACTAGTGATTGTAGTAAAGGCTTTGAGTAGTAGTTCTTATTACAGAATAACATTTTCTATTGCCTAAAATTTAAACCTAATTTACTTTGATATAATATATCTATTAATTTGTTTCATGAACACGTTTTCGTTACTTTGATGAATGATGTATGTTGTTGATATAGATTCTATTACACGTTCTTTCGTAAATATTATAGAAAGTATCAGGGTTATTTATGATCTTTTATGGAAATTGACTGGCGCATGCGCAGTACACAGACAGTTCAATTGCAAGGCGAGGAAGGAAATGTTAACACACTGTTAGAATGTTTCCCTCGCAAGCTGTAGTTCCCAACCGAGGGACGGCGGGACGCACTTCCTCCTCCTGGGGTGGCGTGAAGAGTTTACGAAGTCCCTTCGTTGTGTTATATTTCTTGAATGGATTATACACAATATCCAGTCACATCTTCTACACATTTGGAAGTGATAAATCCTAGTATAAATAAACCGTCCTCCACACACAGTGATTGTTGCTTTTCGAAGATTATAAACTGAAACACTTTTTATTTCAATAGAATATAAAAGTTTCAATGGGAGGGGTTATAACCCCCTCAACCCCGTGGGTCTTCGATATATCACCGCCTAAACTGTAACTTTCAAGTTAGAATCGAAAAATGGAGACATGTGACGTATTAAATATATTTTTAGTTCATTATACATTTTCATAAATAAAATATCCACAATTACAATGACAGTAAATGCTAAGTAATTATTGTAAAAGAATAAAGAACGAAAGTATTTCTCTTGAAAAAATAGAATAAATAAATGAAACTTAAATAAATGTTTACACAAAAAATAACACACTAGTACTTCGTTTATTCACCTCCAGGGTCAATAACTTCTTGAAGTCTGGAGGGGATACTAGATAGCAATACGATGGTGTGTCACGAAAATGTTGCCACAGTTCCATAACATGATTTTGAAGAAACGTTTGGTCTCTGTCTTCACGTCTTTCTTCCCATTCTTGCATCATGTAGGCCCACAGATGTTCAATTGGGTTCAAATCTGGGGATAGAGGGGGCCACTCAATACAAATTAACTCTGGATGTTCACTTAGACACTCTTGTGTTTGCCGGGAAGTGTGTTGTCATGCATAAATATATATTCTTCCTGTTCGGGGCAGTTTCTTTCTAAGGACGGTAACAACGTATTTTCGAGGATATTAATGTAAACACTGCTGTTCATTCTCTCAGTCACCGCAACCAAATGTCCAGGACCAGCAGCCGTCATGTATCCCGAAAAGTGTGCTGATATTCGTCCTAAACAAGAGGTTCTGATAATAGTTTGTTTAGCATACCTGGTTCCGCGCGGTCTATACAATATAACTCTGCATTGTTGGTTAGACTTGAAAACCTTCTCGTCGGTCCAGATGACTAAGTTCCAATATGACTGAGGTTGGGTTATGTTATTCTGTGCCCATTCCATTCGTCTGGCCTTGTGAGTTTCAGTCAGGAGAGTCTTCCTAGCGGGTCTTGAACAGTGTAGACCAGCCCCCAATAATCTTCTTCTTATTGTTTCGTTAGAACAATTATATTCTCTGGATTGGCCAACAGGATTGACGTGTGGCGTAGAGGTCTGTTGATTACTTCTGTAACTAAAGCTTGATCTTGAGCTGCAGTTGTCACTTTTGGCCTTCCACTTCTTGACCGAGACCTGAACCATTCACCACCTTCTTCATGTCGCTGAACCCATTTCTTGACCGTTTTCTTGTCACATCCCAGATCTCTAGCAATCTGAGGCACAGTTTGTCCCATTTTTGCTCGGCCTATGATTTCTCCTCTCAGAGAAACACACAGTTCTCCACAACCTTTAGAGCGAGGCATTTTGAGAACCTGTTAGAAATTTGCGTTCTGGCGTGCATGACAAATGTCGGTAAAGTGCATCTTTCTGTTTCTACTGCGCATGCACCAGTCAATTTTCATAAAAGATCATAAATAATCATGACAATTGCTGTAATATTTATGACCGAATACGTAATAGAACCTATATTAACAACATCATTCGTCAAAGTAAAGAATACCGTAAACATAAAACAATTTCAACAGACTATTACATCAGGCCAAATAGGCCTAAACTTCAGAGAATACAAAATAAATGTAATACTGTAACAAAAGATTGAACATGAAACACGCTTACTATATTTTTACTTGTCACATTAGCCGAGTTGACTAAGGCATTCTATTAAATACAATTTCGTAATACGCTAAAATATACGTAATATTTGAAATTCTTAACCTCCCATTTTTACACTTTTCAAGCTCAGTTGAGAAGAAAGAGGGAAAATTAAAGTACAAAGATTTACAATAATTACCTAGCATTTACTGTCATTGTAATTGTGGATATTTTATTTATGAAAATGTATAATGAACTAAAAATATATTTAATACGTCACATGTCTCCATTTTTCGATTCTAACTTGAAAGTTACAGTTTAGGCGGTGATATATTGAAGACCCACGGGGTTGAGGGGGTTATAACCCCTCCCATTGAAACTTTTATATTCTAATGAAATAAAAAGTGTTTCAGTTTATAATCTTCGAAAAGCAACAATCACTGTGTGTGGAGGACGGTTTATTTATACTAGGATTTATCACTTCCAAATGTGTAGAAGATGTGACTGGATATTGTGTATAATCCATTCAAGAAATATAACACAACGAAGGGACTTCGTAAACTCTTCACGCCACCCCAGGAGGAGGAAGTGCGTCTCGCCGTCCCTCGGTTGGGAACTACAGCTTGCGAGGGAAACATTCTAACAGTGTGTTAGCATTTCCTTCCTCGCCTTGCAATTGAACTGTCTGTGTACTGCGCATGCGCCAGTCAATTTCCATAAAAGATCATAAATAACCCTGATACTTTCTATAATATTTACGAAAGAACGTGTAACAGAATCTATATCAACAACATACATCATTCATCAAAGTAACGAAAACGTGTTCATGAAACAAATTAGTAGATATATTATATCAAAGTAAATTAGGTTTAAATTTTAGGCAATAGTAAATGTTATTCTGTAATAAGAAATACTACTCAAAGCCTTTGCTACATTCACTAGTTGTTACCATAGCCGAGTGGTCTAAGGCGTTCGGCTTATAAAGCTCCATTCGAACTTACTTCGAGTCCCCGCCGGGTACAACGCTTTTCTCTCTCTTTTTTTCACCTGTTCTCGATGTATCTGTCTGTGTTCCTGTCGGATTCCATTAAATAGAATTTCGAATAGAGACCAATATATATGATAAATAATCATTTATTTGCGAATCTGCACTCGTACAATATACATTTTCGAGATTTTGATTTTGGAAATGAAGTGTATATAATATTGAATAGTAAAAATAGTAAAATAAAAAAAAATATTCGTATAAATATTGATTAATTAATTAGTGTTAAACATTTCTTTCCAATCAGGATTATATAGAGAGGACTTCTTCTAAGTGCAATCAAAAAACAAATATTTGAGTTTTAATCTGACCCAAAGTTGGTAACTTACAGGATAATTTATACATGATTAATATTATCATTTTTATGCTTTTATTATAATCCTCTATAAGTTATGATTTTACCAATTCAAAATGTAGAACGAGAAACAAATGTAATATTATATTTGTTACGAAAAGCTTTTAAGCAATGATGCTTTCAGGACGTGATCTGAGGGAGAATTTGAGACCCCTCTCGAGCTAAGAAATTTCCGCCTTCAGGACCATATATTCGATCCTGCTGAATGTGGACTACCAATGTTTACCCTCCATCCGCATATTGAAATTCCCCCCGAGCATAATTTTCTGCAGTCATCACTGTTTATAAATAGTTTTTCGTTACAAATCAGAGGATAATGGAGTAGTGAGTATACTTCATTTTTTAAACTATGGGTTTAAGATTCGCAATTCATATAATCTTCCGTTCTAATCGAATTTGAAAGAAAGAAGTTTTCAATGAGTTACTCAAAGAAATATGTTCAGCCTCCGGATGAAAATAGGAAGACACTTAAAAAAAAAAGAAACAACTGGCTACCGGGTTTGAACACACAAACATGTGATTGATAGTATATCGACCCAAACCACTCGACCGCTTTGTATGCCTTTGCACGTCTTCTTTTGCCTTTTGTGAAAGCAGTTTACTGTTCTATACTCGCTTTTGTTTATTCCGATACGACTATGAGTTCTCAGTAAATATTTGGACGTTACAGCTCTTGCAATGTATAATAGTGTTTTTAGAATAAATCACAATCGATAATATGTCCTAATAACATACGTAAAACAGGTTGAATTCGTGAAATGATTGAGGTTGGACTGAGCGCAAATGTTTTCATAGTTAGGAGGCTGGATATGCAAACCCGCTTAACGTGGGGATTTAATATTGTGAAATTTGGTACCAAGGCTGAAAATATTTCTTTGAGTAACTCATTGAAAACTTCTTTTGTGTCAAATTCGATTAGAACGGAACATTGTATGAATTGCGAATCTTAAATCCATAGCAAAAAAAAAAAAAAAAAAAAAACGAAGTATACTCACTACTCCATTATCCTCTGATTTGTAACGAAAAACTATTTAGAAACAGTGGTGATTTCAGAAAATTATCCTCGGGGGGAATTTCAATATGCGGGTGGAGGGCAAACATTGGTAGTCCACATTGAGCACGATCGAATATGGTCCTGAAGGCGGAAATTTCTTAGCTCGAAAGGGGTCTCAAATTCTCCGTCAAATCAATTCTTGAAAGTATCATTGGTTAAAAGCTTTTCGTAGCAAACATAATATTACACTTGTTTCTCGTTCTACATTTAGAATTGGTAAAATCATAACTTACAGAGGATTATAATAAAAGCATAAAAATTACAATACCAATCATGTATAAATTATCCTGTAAGTTACCAACTTTGGGTCAGATTAAAACTCAAATATTTGTTTTCGGATTGCACTTAGAAGTAAGTCCTCTCTATATAATCCTGATTGGAAAGCCATGTATAACTCTAATTAATTAATCAATATTTATACAAATATTTTTTTATTTTACTATTTTTACTATTCAATATTATATACACTTCATTTCCAAAATCAAAATCTCGAAAATGTATATTGTACGAGTGCAGATTCGGAAATAAATGATTATTTATCATATATATTGGTCTCTATTCGAAATTCTATTTAATCGAATCCGACAAGAACACAGACAGAAACATTGAGAACAGGTGAAAAAAGAGAGAAAAAGGTGCTGTACCCGGCGGAGACTCGAACTTAGTTCGAAGGGTGCTTAATAAGCCGAACGCCTTAGACCACTCGGCTATGGTAACAACTAGTGATTGTAGCAAAGGCTTCGAGTAGTAGTTCTTATTACATAATAACGTTTTCTATTGCCTAAAATTTAAACCTAATTTACTTTGATATAATATATCTATTAATTTGTTTCATGAACACGTTTTCGTAACTTTGATGAATGATGTATGTTGTTATATAGATTCTATTACACGTTCTTTCGTAAATATTATAGAAAGTATCAGGGTTATTTACGATCTTTCATGGAAATTGACTGGCGCATGCGCAGTAGACAGACAGTTCAATTGGAAGGCGAGGAAGGAAACGCTAACACACTGTTAGAATGTTTCATCGCTGTGAAGTATAAAGAACAGCTAAAATGAATTTTACTCTTGTCATTGCGTAAAGAATCACCAGGTTAATGTTTGTCCAAGTTCTCACTGATCAACGGGACTCATGAAAAATAATTAATATTGTCATTACTGCACAATATGAAGAATAAAGAACGTAAATTACACCACATTGTTCTCGAATTCGAACCTAGCTAAGGAAGGGACAATAAACAAAATGTGATTTATTCATTCGAATTGAGATAATTCAATGAAACTAGAAATTACACAATCAAAAGGAAAAACATCGTTAAAAAGGCAATAATACTTTTATCCGAGATGTAAAATAAAGTTATTAATTAACTGAAATGAAAGTAATATTGGGCATGATATAGAGTAAGAAGAAAAGTAAATGTATTCTTAGAAACGTTCAAAGTAAATTCACAAATACTTTTTGAAGATATACTACTCTTCCTTAACGTTTTAACGAACTAATAAGTAAACAAGCAAAGGAAAAGAATGAAGAACGAAAGTATTGCTCTTGAAAAAATATAATAAATAAATGAAACTTAAATAAATGTTTACATAAAAAATAACACACTAGTACTTCGTGTAATCACCTCCAGAGTCAATAACTTCTTGAAGTCTGGAGGGGATACTAGATACAAATCTCGAGCAATACGACGGTGTGTCACGAAAATGTTGCCACAGTTCCAAAACATGATTTTGAAGAAACGTTTGGTCTCTGTCTTCACGTCTCTCTTCCCATTCTTGCACCATGTAGGCCCAGATATGTTCAATTGGGTTCAAATCTGGGGATAGAGGGGACCACTCAATACAAATTAACTCTGGATGTTCACTTAGCCACTCTCGTGTTTGCCAGGAAGTGTGAACAGCACTGTTGTCATGCATAAATATATATTCTTCCTGTTCGGGGAAGTTTCTTTCTAAGAACGGTAACAACGTATTTTCCAGGATATTAATGTAAACACTGCTGTTCATTCTCTCAGGCACCGCAACCAAATCTCCAGGACCAGCAGCCGTCATGTATCCCCAAAAGTGTGCTGATATTCGTCCTGAACAAGAAGTTCTGATAATATTTTGTTCAGCATACCTGGTTCCGCGCGGTCTATACAATATAACTCTGCATTGTTGGTTAGACTTGAAAACCTTCTCGTCGGTCCAGATGACTAAGTCCCAATATGACCGAGGTTGGGTTATGTTATTCTGTGCCCATTCCATTCGTCTGGCCTTGTGAGTTTCAGTCAGGAGAGTCTTCCTAGCGGGTCTTGAACAGTGTAGACCAGCCCCCAATAATCTTCTTCTTATTGTTTCGTGAGAACAATTATATTCTCTGGCTTTGTCCAAGAGGATAGACGTGTGGCGTAGAGGTCTGTTGATTACTTCTGTAACTAAAGCTTGATCTTGAGCTGAAGTTGTCACTTTTGGCCTTCCACTTCTTGACCGAGACCTGAACCATTCACCACCTTCTTCATGTCGCTGAACCCATTTCTTGACCGTTTTCTTGTTACATCCCAGATCTCTAGCAATCTGAAGCACAGTTTGTCCCATTTTTGCTCGGCCTATGATTTCTCCTCTCAGAGAAACACACAGTTCTCCACAACCTTTAGAGCGAGGCATTTTGAGAACCTGTTAGAAATTTGCGTTCTGGCGTGTATGACAAATGTCGGTAAAGTACATCTTTCTGTTTCTACTGCGCATGCACCAGTCAGTTTTCATGAAAGATCATAAATAATCCTGACAATTGTTGTAATATTTATGAACGAATACGTAATAGAACCTATATTAACAACATCATTCGTCAAAGTAAAGAATACCGTAAACATAAAACAATTTCAACAGACTATTACATCAGGCCAAAATAGGCTTAAACTTCAGAGAATACAAAATAAATTTCATACTGTAACAAAAGATTGAACATGAAACACGCTTACTTTATTTTCAACTTGTGACATTAGCCGAGTGAACTAAGGCATTCGGCTAGAGATTCTGAGGCACCATTCAGGAGTAGTTCGAATCCCACTACAATACAATTTGGTTTTACCTCTTCTTGACGTTTCTGTTTGTGATCCTGCCAGATTCTATTAATTATAATTTCGTAATACGCTAAAATATACGTAATATTTGAAATTCTTAACCTCCCATTTTTACATTTTTCAAGCTCAGTTGAGAAGAAAGAGGGAAAATGAAAGTACAAACATTTACAATAATTACTTAGCATTTACTGTCATTGTAATTGTGGATATTTTATTTATGAAAATGTATAATGAACTAAAAATATATTTAGTAGGTCACATGTCTCCATTTTTCGATTCTAACTTGAAAGTTACAGTTTAGGCCGTGACATATCAAAGACCCAGGGGGTTGTAGCCCCTCCCATGGAAACTTTTATATTCTATTGAAATAAAAAGTGTTCCAGTTTATAATCTTGGAAAAGCAACAATCACTGTGTGTGGAGGACGATTTATTTATACTACGATTTATCACTTCCAAAGGTGTCGAAGATGTGACTGTATATTGTGCATAATCATTCAAGAAATATAACACAACGAAGGGACTTCGTAAACCCTTCACGCCACCCCAGGAGGAGGAAGTGCGTCCCGCCGTCCCTCGGTTGGGAACTACTGCTTGTGAGGGAAACATTCTAACAGTGTGTTAGCGTTTCCTTCCTCGCCTTCCAATTGAACTGTCTGTCTACTGCGCATGCGCCAGTCAATTTCCATGAAAGATCATAAATAACCCTGATACTTTCTATAATATTTACGAAAGAACGTGTAATAGAATCTATATCAACAACATACATCATTCATCAAAGTTACGAAAACGTGTTCATGAAACAAATTAATAGATATATTATATCAAAGTAAATTAGGTTTAAATTTTAGGCAATAGAAAACGTTATTCTGTAGTAAGAACTACTACTCGAAACCTTTGCTATAATCACTAGTTGTTACCATAGCCGAGTGGTCTAAGGCGTTCGGCTTATAAAGCACTATTCGAACTAAGTTCGAGTCTCCGCCGGGTACAGCACCTTTTTCTCTCTTTTTTCACCTGTTCTCAATGTTTCTGTCTGTGTTCTTGTCGGATTCGATTAAATAGAATTTCGAATAGAGACCAATATATATGATAAATAATCATTTATTTCCGAATCTGCACTCGTACAATATACATTTTCGAGATTTTGATTTTGGAAATGAAGTGTATATAATATTGAATAGTAAAAATAGTAAAATAAAAAAATATTTGTATAAATATTGATTAATTAATTAGAGTTATACATGGCTTTCCAATCAGGATTATATAGAGAGGACTTACTTCTAAGTGCAATCCGAAAACAAATATTTGAGTTTTAATCTGACCCAAAGTTGGTAACTTACAGGATAATTTATACATGATTGGTATTGTAATTTTTATGCTTTTATTATAATCCTCTGTAAGTTATGATTTTACCAATTCTAAATGTAGAACGAGAAACAAGTGTAATATTATGTTTGCTACGAAAAGCTTTTAACCAATGATACTTTCAAGAATTGATTTGACGGAGAATTTGAGACCCCTTTCGAGCTAAGAAATTTCCGCCTTCAGGACCATATATTCGATCGTGCTCAATGTGGACTACCAATGTTTGCCCTCCACCCGCATATTGAAACTCCCCCCGAGGATAATTTTCTGAAGTCACCACTGTTTCTAAATAGTTTTTCGTTACAAATCAGAGGATAGTGGAGTAGTGAGTATACTTCATGTTATTTTATTTTATTTTATTTATTTATTTATTTATTTTTTTGCTATGGATTTAAGATTCGCAATTCATATAATGTTCCGTTCTAATCGAATTTGAAACAAAAGAAGTTTTCAATGAGTTACTCAAAGAAATATTTTCAGCCTCCGGATGAAAATAGGAAGACACTAAAAAAAAAACAAAAAAAAACCAACTTACTACCGGGTTTGAACACACAAACATGTGATTGATAGTGTATCGACCCAAACCACTCGACCGTTTTGTATGTATTTGCTAATGTTCTTTTGCCTCTTGTGAAAGCAGTTTACTGTTCCATACTCGCTTTTGTTTATTCCAATACGCAGGGGTGCCCACAAGGGGGGGCTATGACGCAAACTGCGTCATTGAAATATTTGGGGGGGGTTAAAATCTATATAAATATGTTTGATGAGGGGGGGGGTAAAATTAATCGAAAAGAAGATTTTTTTCATGGAAGAACACCTACGGATAGACAATTGGGGGGGGGTGCGTCATAGACATAAGGGGGGGTGGGCACCACTGCAATACGACTATGAGTTCTTAGTAAATATTTGGACGTTACAGCTCTTGCAATGTATAAAAGTGTTTTTAGAATAAATCACAATCGATATTATGTCCTAATAACATACGTAAAACAGATTGAATTCGTGAAATGATTGAGGTTGGAGTGAGCGTAAATGTTTTCATAGTTAGGAGCCTGGATATGCAAACCCGCTTAACGTGGGGATTTAATTTTGTGAAATTTGGTACATACTGTTTCAGATACCCTAACAGCACAAGATGTGCTAGGATGCGGCATTCTAAATTCATCTCTCACATTTGATGCATTTGTTGCTTCTTTTTCTAAGCGATTGTGCATTAGAAGCAACAGACGCGTCAACTTTATTAGATGGCAACTGTCGCCGATCATTTGAAAGTGAATATGGAAGCATGTAAATAGACACTCGTCATTTTGTTATAGAATTACATGGCGAGCAGATTTTATCTGATCCCAAACGGTTATCGTCGAATATACACGGTTAAAGGAGCACTCTGATTAGCCAAATTCAAAAGACCTCAACCATTTATTCCTCTACAAGAGACGTTCTCTTAATCGCGTCCGTGGCCCAGTCGTAAGAGCACGTGGCTAGTAATCCGAAGGTTAGTGGTTCGGGCCCACGCAGGCAACGCCGACTTTTTTTTTTACTTGTTTAAAGTTTTTTAAGACTCATTTTAATGTAAACACATTATGCATATAGGCGATTTAGTATGTTTTGGGGGAGTAATTTTGTGGTTCATTGACGCTTATGGCATGGAGAACATACCTGGAACGTACTAGGCACTATCCATGTGATTTCTCTCGCATAAGTACATAAGGCACATACTGAACACATTCCCATGTACCTGACGGAACATGACAAGCATATGCCTGCTATGTAATTGTGCTGTTAGAGAAGTGCCCCCTCAAAAACATGTCTGGAAGAAACATTGATTGTAATTCCCAACCAGGGGCGTCATTTCGGACTTCGCTTGAGGGGGGCAAGAGCAAGACATAAGAAGACTTCCACGTTTTGTACTAGTATATTAGCAGTCAATCGATTAAAGTATATGTATTACTCAAATTCGTGGGGGGGGCAATTGCCCCCTCCTGCCCTCCCTAAATGACGCCCTTGTTCCCAACCCTTTTTCCTTTTCACCCCTTTTCTTCCATTTTAGGTCAAATATTAGAAAACATGCTAAAAGACGTGTCAAATTATTTTAAATAAGAAGCGCACATACATCAAATTTCGTGTCTCTAGCCTTCAGATATTCCGAGATATGGATATTTTAAAAGTTTAATTGACACCCGTCTTTCCCCTGTACCCATCGAATTTTCAAAAAATCCTTCCTTAGTGCAATCTTATATCACAGATCCTATTCCCTGTCCAAATTTCAAGTTTGTAGCTTACTCTTTGAAGCACGGTGGTATATAAAAAATGGTATGACATTAGTAGCACCGTGCTTCAAAGAGAAGCGGTTTGCATTGGGCGTTGATCAATCCGTTAGTCAGTCAGGACTTCTTTTATACAGAGAGACTATGGATATGACTTAATGTAATTTAAGTACATGTTGTAACTGTGTTACTTTCAAACGTCCATCTACTTTTAGATTTTGATATTGCAAGTCACGTTTCTTAGTATTCTACCCGAAGGGAGGTTTCTTAGCTCATTTACAGATTGTAGTTCGATTAGACCATTTAAATAAAAGAAGAGTAATGGCTGAGTGGTTCAAGTTGTAGTCAAAACGTTACTGGAAAACTGAAAATTAGAGAACTGAAGTTACGAAACAGGTTAACCTCCTCGGTCCCAGCAATTTTTTGGGGTAGAAATGTTATGTTCTAATATTATAGTTACCTTCGGTTGTATACCCTGTTAGCCAAATTTCAGTTATTCTTTCTTATATCTTTGTCATTTGTCCGCTGAGTGCATGTCGCCTATAGGCAACATGGGGACTCAGTGTATACATCATGTATAATTCACATGTCGCCTATTAGCGACACGGAATCCGAGGAGGTATAAAAACACGAAAGGGATTAGTGTTTATGATTTCACTATTCAAATATTCACTTGCATTTGTCGATCAATATGCTTTACACTATGATCAGAGGCGGCTCTTGAGAGAAGTCACATCAGATTTTTTTCGTTACAAGCTAAGAGAAGAAAGCTTACGAATGTATTAATTCTTGTATGCAGATTTCTGAGCCTGTACGAAGTTTCCTTCCTTTGGCTTGTACAGATAACATTTCAATTTTTAATGATGTGGCTTTCCTCAAAATTCATCACTGACTATGACTTCTATAGTGGCATTAAGTCAGAACAACAGTTCACGGTGGCTCTAGTAGAGAGCTTACCCTGGTTCGATCCCCGGCGAAGTAAGTTTTTCGTGGAAAACCTTGTGTCCATTGGTTTTCTCTGGATATTCCTGCTTCCTCCCACATTCTCATCCCACCGTCATCATTCACTTACCTTAAGAGTCTTCATCCCGGCGAAATTAAAATACCGCTAATTTTACAGTAATAATGTGATATCTTCAAATAGATAAAAGATAATTGAAATATGAAACAAGAGCGCCCTAGACAATATTATTTTGCGTGAGGTACCGTTATCACAAGTCACCTAGTGGCTTTCCGTTTTCAGCTGTTTAGAAACGCGAAAATAAATGCCGATTTTCAAAATGGCTCGAAATCGAAAGCAGAGAAGTGAGTCATGATAACGGTTTCTGATGTAAAATAATATTGTCTAGGGCGCTCTTGTTCCACATTTCGATTATCTTTTATCTATTTGAAGATATCACATAATTACTGTAAAATTAGCGGTATTTTAATTTCGCCGGGATGAAGACTCTTAATGGCCCCTCTTCCTTATAAGGGACGTGACAGGTAGATATTTATGAAAATTGGTAGATAAAAAGTAATCAAAATGTGGAACAAGAGCGCCCTAGACAGTATTATTTTGCGTGAGGTACCGTTATCATAAGTCACCTAGTGGCTTTCCGTTTCCAGCTGTTTAGAAACGCGAAAATAAATGCCGATTTTCAAAATGGCTCGAAATCGAAAGCAGAGAAGTGAGTCATGATAACGGTTTCTGATGTAAAATAATATTGTCTAGGGCGCTCTTGTTCCACATTTCGATTATCTTTTATCTATTTGAAGATATCACATAATTACTGTAAAATTAGCGGTATTTTAATTTCGCCGGGATGAAGACTCTTAATGGCCCCTCTTCCTTACAAGGGACGTAACAGGTAGATATTTATGAAAATTGGTAGATAAAAAGTAATCAAAATGTGGAACAAGAGCGCCCTAGACAGTATTATTTTGCGTGAGGTACCGTTATCATAAGTCACCTAGTGGCTTTCCGTTTCCAGCTGTTTAGAAACGCGAAAATAAATGCCGATTTTCAAAATGGCTCGAAATCGAAAGCAGAGAAGTGAGTCATGATAACGGTTTCTGATGTAAAATAATATTGTCTAGGGCGCTCTTGTTCCACATTTCGATTATCTTTTATCTATTTGAAGATATCACATAATTACTGTAAAATTAGCGGTATTTTAATTTCGCCGGGATGAAGACTCTTAATGGCCCCTCTTCCTTACAAGGGACGTAACAGGTAGATATTTATGAAAATTGGTAGCCTGACTAATTATGGATCGCTAATCATCATGGTAATAGTCATTCGGTGCGAAGATGCCTTGTTTACCCGCTACGTATAATACATGATTATACCAAGCAGTGACCTGGTGAGACTGTGCCGATTTATACCCCAAGAACGCCAGAAAAACACAAAAAATGAAAAACGTATCCAGGTTGGCTCGTATTTAAGTAAGTGCTATTCAGTGCTCGGGTACAGGGCGGCAGAATTTAGAGGACGGCAAAATTTTGGATTTTTTTTTAAAAAAAGATTTACAATAAAGTAATATTTAAAACTACACTGAGAAAAAAAATTGTAGGTGGCGTACTTAAAAAGATAGGTTACATGCGTAATTCCTGTAGTTTTTGGACTTAACGTACAACAGACGTATAACTGAAAACGCATGTTTTATAATACTTTCTGTATAAGTGTTTCATCTATACGTACTTTCCGTATGAAACAATGTAAGCGGTCAGGATCTCACATACAAATGGACGTATATAGCATATAGCTGACGAAGGTAACATAAGTATATGCATGTGATATAAGGAAAACTGTTAGATGTCAGACATCCTACAACGGTATGATGTAACATCTAAGGGCAGTGCCTATGTAGCATACGGATAACGTATGATCCGTACTGATTTCTATACTAAGCAAGAGGATACAGTATATTTGTACAATATACCGCTGTCCGGAGAACGGATTTTTCTCTGTGTAGCAACCCACAAACTCCTGCGAAAGCGCGAAAAATATGTTGATGTGTTTAATTTGCTCTAATTACAGTAGTCACTAATTAGATAGTTTATCTGATTATTTTAAAAAGTCGTCCTCTCCCATCCCACTCCAAGGGATGAGGATGAACTTGAACAACATGAAAACTCAGCGACCTCGAAGAAATACTGTGATCGCTGAGGTACAGAGAGAAAAATCCGTTTTCCGGACAGCGGTATATTTACTGCTATAGAAATCAGTAGAGAGCATACGTTATCCGTATGCTACATAGGCACTGCCTTTAGATGTTACATCTTGCCGTTGCAGGATGTCTGACATCTAACAGTTTTCCGTATATCACATGCATACACAGTTACATTTATCAGCTATATGTTATATACGTCCATTTTATGTGAGTCCCTGACCGCCTACATTGTTTCATACGGAAAGTACGTATAGATGGAACACTTATACAGAAAGTATTATAAAACATGCGTTTTCAGTTATACGTCTGCTGTGCGTTAAGTCCAAAAACAACAGAAATTACGCATGTAACCTATCTTTTTAAGTACGCCACCTACAATTTTTTTTCTCAGTGTACATCATTCCTCATATGTGACATGGCTATATATGCCTAAAGCCCAGAAATCTAAAAAAAAAAAAAAAAAAACTTAATTCTAGTGTTCCCACGGGATGAGATGAGACGGGAAATAAAAGTTTCTAGTTTCGTCTCGTAAATTTGATAGAATTCTTGATTTTCGAAGAATTTTTTTTTACCGTCTTGCCTCAGTTCTTTTAAAACTTTTCTAATCTCGTCTGGATATTTTTCCGTATTCTTTTGTAAATTTATGTGCAAAATGTATGTCTTGATTTTTCCTTAATTTCAACTTAAAGTTATCAGAATCCTTCTGCGTCACAAGAGGTCCACGAAGGGTGTGGTATAACAGCATTTTAACCAAATTTATTATTGAAGTATATTGTGTAATGACTTGCGTATCTTTAGACGTTGATAAATGCTCTTCATTATGTTCGTAAATCACTTTATCAATTTATAGTTTATATACTGTGAATCATGTAACACTAAAATAGTGTTTGAGATATAAGACTTGGGTGAAACAGTGTTTGAGATATAAGACTTGGGTGAAATAGTGTTTGAGATATAAGACTTGGGTGAAATAGTGTTTGAGATATAAGACTTGGGTGAAATAGTGTTTGAGATATAAGACTTGGGTGAAATAGTGTTTAAGATATAAGACTTGGGTGAAATAGTGTTTGAGATATAAGACTTGGGTGAAATAGTGTTTGAGATATAAGACTTGGGTGAAATAGTGTTGTCCCCAAGCGTTGATAAATTTCTTATCTTAGAAACAGGGGAGTCATTTAGGGGAAGGCATTGCTTCCTCACTGAGTTTGAGGATAAATGTTTTTTTTTTTATTAAATTGTATATAGAAAAAAACGTGGAACTATAATGTTAATGGACAACCTTGCCTACCCATCTGAGCTTGAGAAAATGAAATTAAATCTTTGAGTTTTACGTCCCACGGTTATGCCGGTTAGGCTAAAGGAGACAGTGATGATAAGTAATGAATGACATGGTGGAATGAAGAAAGTGGGAGGAAACGGGAGAACCCCGAAGAAACCCACACACATGGTGTTTGTCCACCACAAAGTTCACTTGGTGGGGGCTGGGATCGAATCCGGGACCCAAAGCACCAGAGGTGAACGCTCTACCACTTTTTTTTTTAAAAAAAACTTCCTCACTATTTTTTCTATTTTAACCATTTCTCAGGACTACTAGACAGAACAAGGTCACGAACACAGAAACATCGAGGGCAGTTAAAATTCCACCCTTGCTCTTCAGAGGGACTCGAACTCCCAATGAGCTTCACCTCACGATCATCAACCTAACGCCTCAGACCGCTCGGCTGCACCCATCGGCTCCACTGAGCCACCGCGGCCCCATGTGAGTTTGAGAATACAAGCTTTTGTAATAAATTGTATATTAGTAGAAAGACATGGAACCAGTAGCATACGCAGGAATTTATTTCGGGGCGAGATCCAAACTCAATATGAGGGTATTTTATTTTTAAATTCCTAAAATTGCCCCTAAAATTAGACTAAATTTACACAAAAGTCGAAATTTTGGGGGAGGAGGGTCCGGACCCCCAGGCCCCACCCCCTGCGTACGTCTCTGCATGGGACTCTCATGTTGGTGGACAATCTTGTCCTTCCCTCCCCCTAGCAAATCCTAAAAAGATGTTACTGCTCATAAACGAGACGAGACTTATTATGTTTCTCGTCTCGCTTTCGAGACAAGACGACTCGTGAGCTACACTATATACCTCATGTCATAACATGTTTCAGCTTTATTTTCTTTTTCTAATATTTGGAGTGAAGACAATATCAACTTTATTACAGAGACAGAAATAATGGACACTGAATAGGAGTCTCTATCAGATAACATGAACGAGCACGATAGAATCTGCAATCAAATCTAGGTCAACAGTATTAAATTAGAAAAAGGTCATGTGACATCAAATAAGATAAACGTTTACTCAGAATTTAATTGTCTTGTTTTCACTGATTCGTTTTAGACATATTCATGACAAAGCTTCAGGTAAGTCAGGTCATAACTTAAGTTCGAAGCCATACTTTAAAATAGTAGAAAATGTTCATCAGATTAATAGATCATTAATAGGCATTTGGTAGGAGATAGGAAATAGAGAAATTAGGACAGAAGGGGATCTCTACAGAATCTTCCTTAACTTTAAAGTTATTTTAAAAAAATGAAGTCAATAAAAAAAAATGAAGTTTTGAGCAAAGAAAACACTTTACACTATTTATATTCAATGTCCTTCTCTCTAACGCATACTCCTGGCAAGACCAATTAATTTAATGTCCTTATTATCCTTTAAAAAAAATCCAACTCGAAAATTCTAATTTGAACACCTTTATTGATGCGGATGAGGTATAGCCATAACTGCTGTGGTTCCTAAACCTCGTCGATTTCATTAAATACATAAACTCTGCTAAAAGTAACTAAAGACGATAACACAATTTCATATATGGGATATGGATAGATAATTTTCTACATATCCTGTTATCATAGGTAACCAACGTTTCTTTGCTACTGTCAGGTTGCTTAGAAGCTAGGGGATGATATCGTTTTTAATACGGGATATGGATAACCACCGTAGATAGTTGGTTTAGCTATTTATTACATAATAATAATAATAATAATAATAATAATAATAATAATAATAATAATAATAATAATAATAATAATAATAATAATAATAATAATAATAATAATAGGTTTCATACAAGAGTTATCGTGTGGAGTACATATTAACATTATGTACGGACGGACATATTAACATTATAGTCTTATAAGTCCTGCTGCCTGAGCCTACTAACAAGTAAAATCGATTAATCGAGTTGTGGGATAAGACATAGTGCGCCTGATAGAGGATGTGAAAATATGTGTATGTGCAAAGTTATAGCGGCTGAGCGCCGTAACAAACGGATGGGAGGGGGTTAAAGTTGGTGGGAGAAGAGCTATGCTATATTATAGAAATAGGTCAAATAATCTGTTGAATTGTAAAAATAGTGAAAGATAGACACTGCAAACTGTAGTAGTTTCACATACTGACAGGAAAAGAATGGCTAGAGTAGATCACAAACCTCCGTCGCCATCTTGAAATTCGCCATTTTGAAATCTGTGATATTTTTTGAAATGGAAAGATAGTCATGTGATATATCAATTAGGGCAGGGTAAATGAGGTTGGTTTCACGGTGTGAAAGTACGATAGAATCCAAAATCGTGATGATCTAATTTTTACCAGCACAAACATCACGCCAAACAGTCAGAAACAGCAGGCTAGCAAAATTGGTTCTACTTTGTAATTTTCCACTTTGCCGAGCATTTACTAAGATAAATCCTTACAAAAGAAATAAAATTTCGATTAGGAGTCCGCGGTCAAAGCTGATGAATAAATGGAGATAAATTGTTACTTGGCCAGCGTACACTTCAAACCATGTTGAACAAACATATTTTTCAACTACATTTCAACTATGCTGATCATCAGTCTACAGGACCTAGCAAGTACGCTGCTATGGCATAGGAAACGTTTATCACTATAATCACGAACGCTCCATATATATACGCCTTCAAATACACAAATATATGATTAACAAACTATTTACTCAAAACTGCTCGACTATTTCTTACGCTACCTAAAATGTTATTTTGATTCTGTAAAGTGTTTTTCTGTTCCGCACTAGGTTTTGTTTACAGTCGGGCACGACTGAGTTGGTGGCGAAAGTTATCTCTTGCAATGTGTAAATATAGTTTTTGGAGAAAGATTTTCTCTCACGTCACAATAGCTGATGAGAAACAGGGTAAATCTGTGAAATAATGGAGCTTGATTAATCGTTAATGATAATAATTATGAAGCAATAATACAATTGCAATAACAATTACCTAAACAATCAAATTTGATGAAGAAAATCAATTAACTCAGCTAATGATTATCTCTCCATATGGGTTCTAGTATCTCGTCTAGATTTTAATGAAAAGTTTTTAACAAACTAACAGTTTTTGTGCAACATTAAGTATATCAATGTGTTGTTCTTATTTTCCGACTTCCAGTTTTTTTTTTTTTTTAAGTCTCAGCCCCTAAAATGGTTCCATACCATACCAAAGTAACCCATGCGAAAAATTAGCTCAATTGAAAAATATTAAATGGTGCCCCAATGACCGAGGGCACATTTTTTTTATTCTTTTGTCCCTTCCACCCGCGATGGTAGAGCTAGATAAGGTCACCAATTCCGCGAAATACCATTAGTGACCCTGTTGTGCATTTGGAAATGCAAGCAACGGAATGAGAGAGAGAGAGAGAGAAAAAACATGGTATCTTAGTTTTCTTTCTTTTTAACACTTTACAACGTGAATCAGATTTTTCTCGTGCCAATTTCTTGCTAGTCTCCCAGAACAGCAATTTCTTTTACAGTACTCTAATTTTTATTTGTTATATAGTTTCTAGAAAACCAATCACGATATGATAATGAATTGTTCTGTTTCCATTTGAATTTTAGAAACTTCAAAAATGTATCTGAATATTAAAATGTGTTGTTCTTTCCTTCACTGTTAACTACATAATTTTTGAAACGTCAAAAAATGTAAGTATATAAAGAAAAAAATATGCTTGGTTTGTCAATATTGTTTTATTATAATTTTCAGAACTTTAAATTCTTCACATAGCTGAAATGAAAAGAAAAACACTTTAAATAATCAGGTTTTTTTTTTTTTAAATTTGGGTAAGCAAAATATGGAAGCGGACACAGAGTAAAAAAATCGAGAAAATTTAAAAGGAAAATTCATACATTCCGGCTACAGACGGCTTTCCTGGTGGTACTCCTGCCAAGGGAAGAGAACTGCAATATTCATATTCATATTCATATTCATATTTATTTGCCTGTTCATAGCTTACATATGAGGACAATCCTCAATTAAGCATTACAGTTATGTGTTATGGTACAGATTTTCTGCACTGTGTTCAAAAATAAAAGTATGATTTTTCTTTTTCTTTTTTAGTTTAACTTACAACTTCTTTACTAGCTGAATTTCATTTACAATCATAATTTCATACTTTTTACGGTATTACATTCGAATAGTATGTACAAATTATTTATATTTCTATAAAATTTAACAATATCGGTAGTAGTTCTTCTAAAGTAGTAATGTAGGCTTACCTATTTGTGTTCATTGTACTTTACTATTAGAGGATTCGCTGGAAGTGTGAAAGCGTCTCTCTTGGTTTAAAATAAGGGAATATGCAAGTATTTACGCAACTGAAGTGAAATTATTATTATTATTATTATTATTATTATTATTATTATTATTATTATTATTATTATTATTATTATTATTATTATTATTATTATTATTATTCTAGGTCATTGATAATAATAACCACCTAACTTTTACAACTGGTTATCGCTACCTGTCTTATCTTGTATTCTTGTACAGGAAATACCTTCCGTAGTTTCCCATTTCACTTGGATACCAAAAATATTAATAACAAATAACAATAATAAGGTGATAAAAGTATCACGTGATTGTTCATTGATTTCCAGATACATTTTTACACCGGTATTCAAATCATTTCCCGTCTATAATTTCTAATTGTCTTATTATAAGCAACATCTTATCTGCCACAGTATGACTGCTGTGACGTAACATTACGTCACTTGTCTGTGCAACTTATTGGTGCAGATCCAATAGTCTGTGTGCAGTTTCAGGGTAGCCCACTGCGACGGAGGATGGCAGGATCGGAGAGGAGCGACAGTGTTCAGTTTTTTGAAGGGGTTGAGAAGTTGCTGGAAGTTTGGTTCACAAGAACTGATGGCAACACAAAGCAATGCGATTTGCGCAAAATACCAAGGTAATATAGTGATACAATTTGTTGTTTGCATTTCATCGGTATAATTGCAGTTGTTACTGAGGACACCGGCCGTCTGAGTATGTGTGTGTGTGTGTGTGTGCAGCTTGCTGTCACCGGAACAGTCATGTCATTGACATTTCTAATTTGCTGTAATACAGGGATCTAGTCCTGCCCAAAACATATCTAGTTAGAGAAATTATTACAGAAATTGAGTCTTTTTTGTTATTTTATTTATCGCGTACTTGCTCTACTTTCCAGCCTAGTAACACATTCGGAAATACGTGATACGCTGGCAAAGGCTCGAAGTTCGACCGATATTCGTTTGGAGAAATTACAATTTTTTCTTTCACTTTGCATTTACGTTTGTCGGCTATTTCAAGGTTACGCCTACTTCGAATCATGTGCACAGCATGTGGTTGGATGCTTAGAAGGAACGGAGCATTTAACAGACTGAATACCGCTATACCGTTTGCTTGTTTACTTTCAATAGCAGTTGGTAATAAAGATGGCCATTTATATTGGAATTAGTGCATGATTTGAAAGTAGGTTTATTTTGTTTCTTCTTCTTGCCCTATGTAATAACCGGTAAACATGGCCTTGAGACATGTTTACACTGCCCGGGAGCTGCTAAAATGAAACAACCTCAATTGTTGGGCCTATAGGGTCTGTGCTCAAAATTACATGATTAAATTTATATCCTATGTTAATTATGGACATTATAAAAATTTGGTAATTGAAATATTATTTTATCAGCAAATTTGTACAATATGAATTGGCTATTAATTACACCGATTTTTTTTTTTTTTTTTTTTTAACTGGTTGGCGTTTAAAATTGATTATCTGGTTGGAGGGGCGAAGCAAATATCAGCCCTTTAGTTTTTCAAGGCCACATTTACCTGTGTTGCAAGGTCACCCAGGTATAAAGCTTTGTTTTAAAAATGTCTTCGCTAACAATTTTAAAATAAACATTAGGCCTAATCCATTAATTGTGCGATGATTTTATTTTATAGTTGTAGAGTACTGCCACACCTACTCGTGACTGTTAAATATAATTGCGTAAACAAATTGTACAATATGAGTCTGAAAACAGTAAGAATTTACTTTGATTTAATTCTTCGATATTTAAGAGAAGACTTGACTACAATGAATCAATACTAGACATTGTTATTTATGTTACCGGTACTGTAATCACCACGCAATGTTATGTCAACATGAATTATCGATACGTACGGGAGATATTCAGATATAACATTTTAGTATAGCTTGCCTTTAAATAAAACGCTGCCAATCTGCATCTATAACTGTTACATTTAAGAATATAATTTTATCTCATATAGGTATCTAGTTGATTGGAGTTCAACATGCCTTTCAGCACTGACTGTATGAGACATGCACCGGTCCATGTTCCGTTAAGGGGGTCCAAAACTAACCTAATATAACGTTATATTATGTAATGAAACGAAAATCAATGGAAAGAAGTGGAGAAATTGCAAATTTCGTGTGAAAGAAATTACTGGACCCCCTTAACGGAACATTGACCCATGCACCTACAACTTCACGTTGGATCCGAACCACATAAGGTTCCACCGGGAATCAAATTCCAGTCTCCCGCGTAATCAGGGAAAACTTACATATAATTACTTGTTTAACCGGGCGCTGTAAGTCCAAATCGTGATGGTCTCAAAAGTGGAACGAATGTTCAGGTTTCTCTTAACCAAAGCACGAAATTTCAGTTGTGATTGCAGTGGCCAGATCAGAGAGTTTGGTTGCAATTTCTTGGAAATATACCAGCAAATGGTCAAATATCTATTGCCAAATTAAAATATTTGATCACCAAAGCTGATCTGATAAAATTTCTAATTTCTCGCCCTGTCTATATAAAGCCTAGGAATTATTCTATCCAATTTAGGGTCAGTGATGGAAACTCGTAGGGCAGTTACTTGGATTAGTTTACGGACATGAAGGATTTCAGGCCTATGTTTAGCAGAAGGGGTCCAGCTCTATTCTTTAAAAAGGTTACAATTTTGGTAATTTTTGTTCACATTCGGTTAGTTTAGTGTAGATTAGGTTAGGTTAGTGTATGTTATATTAGTGTAGGGGTCCCGCATAATTTTCCAAGAAATGATAGAATGTCGCTTATTTCTACTAATATTAGGTTAGTTTATGTTAGGTTAGATTTGGTTACGTTATGTCACGTCTAAGTACTTGCATCATTCATTTCTCCTGTAAATTTTGTGTTTCTGGACCCCTTGTACTAACTCCGATTTCACTAAGTAAATATTTTTATCATTTTGTAATATATTTATTATAACTAAAGCATATTGAACCGGGATCGGTGGCATGCTCCGGTAATCCAGCTCTTTTGTAGGTGAAGTAGATTGGTGGGCAACATCATACACTGAGAGAGCTCATTTTGTATGATGGATCGCGCACCAGGTAACTGCATTAGATTCAAGCCCCAATAGTAACGCGCCTTTGGCGTGGGAGACCGGAGTTCGATTCCGAGCTTGAGCTCATGTAGTTCGAATTCCACGTTAAGCCGTAGCTCCATGTCTGTATGGTCTCGCTGGTGATGAGGATGCAATGAAGTTTCGGTCGTGGTTCGGAACCTTTGTTAATAGTTGGTTATCTGTCCTTTGTAAATTAAGTGTTGCATAAAGTCGCCAAACACAGAGACTCAGTTACAAGAGATTTTTTAAAGTAATCGACTAGCCGAAATGCCCATTCTTCACACGGGGAGAATACTGTTTCTTTAAATACAATGGAAAGGGGTATTTGAGCCCCTTTCCTCCCTTCCCCCGTGTGACGCGTATTTAAATCAGTGAAATAGGCTAATAATAAAAAATATCTCAAGCAACCCTGTTGCTATGATGAAAAATGCATTTCAGACCGTACAGCAGTAATTCTTTGCGAAAAACTCCCCCTCTGCCCGTATTGTACAAATTTCAGTTGCATTGGCATGATGAAAATCCAGGTTGACCCAAGTGCTAATTATGTTGAAAACTTCGTATTTGTTTCCTTGGGGCCGCAGTGGCTCAGTGGTAGAGCGTTCACCTCTGGTGCATGGGGTCACGGTTCAAACCCTGCTCCCGCCAAGTGAACTTTGTGGTGGACAAACATCGTGAGCGTGGGTTTCCTCGGAGTTTCTCCCGTTTCCTCCCATTTTCTTCATTCCACGATGTCATTCATTTCTCGTCATCACCGTCCCCTTTAGCCTAACATGGGACGTAAAACCCTCAAAAATTTCATTTCATTTCATTTTTTCGTATTTGTTTCCTCACTTCAGCCATTTTATGAGTACAAATTTTGAAATTAAGATATTTTAGAAATTGCCTCCATTTTTTCCTCTTAAGAAGCTGAATTTTGGAAAGTGCTGAGTCACGTGGCCATGCATTTTTAATGAGTTTATAGCCAACCGAATTCTATTTACCTGATATGAGAGGCTGTGATATACTTTATTTTTGGCATAGTTCTTAATAGTACCCCTTCCAGCCCTTGCTGCTGGTCTAGTTGGTAGCGCGTGTGCCTTTAGTGCACGTCCCGAGTTCAATTCCCGGTGAGAGAGCACCAAAAATTAATTTCACAGTTATTCACTTTCCACAAATTTTCTTCTTTAGTTGAAAGGGCATAACCGTAGAATTGAGATAGAGAGAGAGAGAGAGAGAGAGAGAGAGAGAGAGAGAGAGAGAGAGAGAGAGAGAGAGAGAGAGAGAGAGAGAGAGAGAGAGAGAGAGAAAAAGTTAACCTCCGACCCCTGTCCCTTACCTCTTGTGATATACATTTTATTGAAAGTTACATGTTAAAAACTTAAGTTCAAGGTAGATACTATATCCAAAAATTCATTTCAAATTATTCAGCAGTTTATTTAGCTGGTTATGATGTAGCACACAACGTAGATTTAAATTCGGGCATAAAAGTTCATGATCTTTTAAAAATTGTTAATTTGTTTTTTTATATTTAAAAAATAAGTCAGCCGTTTCTGGTTTTATAATATGAATCTTACTTTTTTTTATAAGGAAAATGCTGGGAAGTGAAATCCAATGTAAATGACCCTTTTGTTAATGGGTGAACTTCCAAATTGGGGGTGAATTTAACCAGTGGCGAAGGGTGGTAAGAGGCTCTGAGGCCCGGCCTACCCATTTACTTTCAGAATTATGATTTATAATTAATTCATTTTCCTTGCACAGAATGTATGATAATATTCAAAGTTGAGAAAATATTTTTTGTCCGATAAAGAAATTGTGGTTAGCACAACTGCTGGGAGGCTCAGCGAGCAGTGTCTCAAGCCAATGTCACCTGGACAGATGGCATTGCTCAAGCGACAGTAGAACGACTGCCAAGCTACTCAGAAAATCCCGCGACAGAACGTGTTGGTATTAAGCTGCAAAAGAGACCGGCCTCAGCGCTTATCGACATTCGTTTCTACATAAAGCGTTTCTCTTGAGACCTTTCGATTCGATATGTCAAACAAATAAAGAGCAAGAGAATGTGGACCCCATTCCGTACCAACTTTGCTTAAGTTTACGGACTCTAACGCAACGCAAAAGCTTTTATAAGCGATTATAAAGGTGCTACACCTATTATCACAAACTAAGTTAATTCTCCTTTATACCGTTACGTTGACGCATACCCATACGATACCATACTCGTTGTATTCATTAGAATTGACTAGAGAGGGTGTGTTTTTTAGATATTGTAAGTGACATACAAAATGACTTGATTGAATGCTTGTCATGTGTTTTGAACAATATAATTAAAAACGAAATTTTACAAGGAGAATATGTTTCAGTACAAGTATACGAAACAGCATATGTTTCTTGTGAAACTCAAGTAATGTGATATTCCATCTTCCCCACTCGATCACACTCAACTGAAACAATTAAATTGCATTACGGTGAATTAAGATCAGCTATGAGTCACATACGTGAATTTCATTACGAAAATTGGGATCCGGATCGAATAGATGCTGTCGATGGTCTACAATTATGTTAAATTCATGTGAATTTGTCTTGTGTTTCTGTAGTAAAATATGTTCGCCTTATGCAGAGACGTTTTGACGTTTGATTAGTGTCGTACTAAAGGTCTGACTACTGCAGGAAACATATGTTAGTCGAACTCTTTAATATGGTACTAACGCGTCAAAACGACTCTGCATAAGACCCTTTATGTCTATCGATAATCTGTTTCATATATTGCAAAAGAAAATATACTCCCAGTATGTAACGCTTAGCTACAAAGGAGTGATGCAAACATTGAATACATTCACAAGAAACTGTACATGATTTGTTAAAATATTAGTTCGTTGCAGTTCGGTGATAAGGAAAAGCAAAACTTAAAAACTACTTTCCTACGAAATTTTGGATATATTTGAAGCCCGGGTGGATGTGATTTATTCTCTTTGGAATCTTCAGAACTACTTGACTGTGAACAGCTTCAGGATTACAATAATAATTTTGCTAGAACGAAACTAGAGAATCTTCTTAAACTGTGTCTGTCCCACTTTCGACGGTAATCAGCTGCGAAATGAACTGACATTCATCTTTTACGATGAAAATCAATGTCTTAGATCTATTAATTTACTTCAATACATCTCATCAAACGGCCTGCAAGAAGTGTACCTATAATGACTTCCTTTCTTACATGTGTGCTTAAGTAGTGCAGTTACTACAACACTATGTAAGACAAGCGCATAGGTGCCCCGAAGAAAATCAAAACATTCCAGAGGAATATAATGAGTAACAACAGACTTTGTGTGTGAGCTTCAGTCGCTACAGAAATGAACTCTGAAGGATATTAGTCAACGATACAGCTTTCAAGAAGAAAGTAATTGATATATTTGATGAGAATAATAATAAAAATAATAACAACAACTACAACAACAACATTGGTCCTACCCTGTTGAAACTATTACCCTTCGCCACTGAATTTAACTTGTTACCCTTGTCCGATTTATTTGTTTAGCCTATTTGTATTTTTTGTGTATTTGTTACTTTCAGTGATTTGGTTAGGTCAAAATGGGAGAGAGTGAAGGATGTGCTATGAATTCTTCAGGAATTCAAATGAGTTGAGGATGGAACTGAGGGAAGATAGAAAACCTAAGGAAACATTGTTAAAATGGCCAACCGCGGGATTCGAATCCGTTGTTATTTTTATTTTAAGCTAAAGCTCTACCGACTGAGTCACAACTACTAACCAGAGGTGTCAAAAGTTCTGATGTACAAACCCCTATTAGACATGTAAATGCCACTACGTCGTGGTCAAGTAGCTACTGCTGAAGAAAAATTCGACGCCCAATTACTAAATTATATTTTTAATATTGTGCTCTCTCTTGGTTCAGTGGTAAAGTTGCACTCTTTCGGTGCGTGAGGCCTCAGGTTCTATCTCGTGAGAGGTGTTGACTCAGCAGCGTGAAACGGTCAGGTTTGGGGAGCTACTTGTCCATCATTGCTTAAAGATAAAGAAGATAATTACAAACAAATATAAACAAGCTCTAACTGTGGCCCGATTCTGTTTTCATCCTGGATTCAAAGATTCAAAAGTACAGCCTTACTGTAAAAAAGTATTATTTCGATATGAAGTTTCCTGGACAATCATACAGTAGTACTTCTTTGTTACTTATATTAGTGAAGTTTGAAGCTAAAACTAGTCCATTTTCGTCTTAAATTTTGCAAGGTGTGTCTGCAGTTGAATGGTGGAAGTCTCTAAAACTTATTGACGATAACATGCTTCAAGCAGTTGTTCGGGTTCTGACAGCCTCTGCTTTATCAGCAGAAATGTTTTTTTCCTCCTTTCGGTGTAATTTATTCCAAATTACAAATAAGTTACGCACGGAAGAGACGTCTGAAGTTTGGCTTCTTGCTTAAACAAGTGAACAAAGTTTGAGTTCTCGGTGCCAAAGGTATTATTATTATTATTATTATTATTATTATTATTATTATTATTATTATTATTATTATTATTATTATTATTATTATTATTATAGGTCTTTTTCCTGAAATAAGGACGGAAAATATTTAATATTCAAATTTTACATTTCTTTTAAAAATTAATAATGCTATAAATAAACAGTAACGTAAATTCTAAAACGAAATTGTATTTTAGATGCACGGAAATGGCGGAATATGAGGCTTACACAATTCTGTGTAATGTGATTGTATGCTTAGTAAGAACTATAACAAATTAATGTACACTTATGTCCAAATTGATTGTCGCATATCTATAACTGTCTTCTTGTAAGAATATAATTTGATAATGATTTTGCATGGTACTTTTAATACTGATACTATGTGTATAATCGAGAAATAAATATTTGTGGTAAATTTCATAGGAAAAGAGTTATAAATACGAAAATTAGAATGAGTAAAACAAAATGTTGCTAAATGGACAAGAAAGTTTTATTTTCGTTTTATTGTTGCTCTTATTGCTGTTACTCTGCTCTTTTGCTGCTCTTTTGACATGAAATTTGCTACATACATGTCTGCCGATTATACATATACTAACATTATAAGAAATACCGGGCGAATTCGTTATCAAATTATATTCCTACAACAATATATTTATAGACATGCGACAACAATTTTGGACATGATGTACATCTAGCAGGGTTGGCTGGTTTAAACCAAGGTGGTTTAAACCAGCTGGTTTAAAAAAGAACTGGTCTAAACCAAAATGGAGGACAATTTGTTCAAATGGAGAACAAAATGGAATTCAAATGGAGGACAGTTTGTTTCAGATGTAAGTCGAGAAACGGTTTGGACTCCGCTTTAAGCTTATGTGACCCCTTCGAGCATAACCTGGTTGTTGCATTATAACACCAAGATGAAACAAACGTATTTCTGCCCATATGAGATATAAATACGTAGAGCAAATTATTAAAAAAAGAGTTTAAACCCAAAAACCGTCTTTTTGTTTTTTTTTTTTTTTTCAATAAAAACCATGGTTTTTGCCAACCCTGACATATAGTAAAATAAGAATACCAATATTAGACAACTACAGATGTTTCATAGTTTGTAAATGTCAGTATAATTTATGTGGAGGAAAAAAATGAATATAAACCGTATAGTAAAAGAAGAAAAACGGAACATCACTCATTCTAGCTTTGGAACTTCGACTATAAAATTCTTCTAAAGACAAATTCTGTCCGAAGCGTACACTATTTAATAAATAATATTGTTACAGTTTCAGCAATGTATATTTGCCTTCATCAGACACATTATAAAATATAATTTCTGAGATATAGAAGCTGTAGTCTTAGAGGCTCCAGAAATTGTATTTTATAATGTGTCTGATGAGAGCAAAGACACTTTGCCGAAATTGTAACGGCATTATTTATTAAATAGTGTACGCTTTGGTCCGAATTTATCTTTTACTTTAGACAAAAACGACACTCCCAGTATTTTAACTTCAAATAAATAATTTCAGTTTGATTTAAATCAAATCATCCTGATTTATAACAATATTCCTATTTTTAATTTATTTGAATACTGATAGATAGTAATAACTTCAAGCCTATACAAAATGTCTCCCGCAGAAAAAAAATCAGGAAGCTGTTTTATTACTCTCAATAAAATGTTTGAGAAGAAATCACTATAATATATTCATACGTGTAACTGCAAAGTCTCAATGGCAACTTAACGACACTTAACGGGTGTTATTATAGAGTTGTGCAACTTTATTAGCTACACTTCATTCTCAGTGTATCATTGGGAGTATGGCTCAGTGGATAGAGCTCTCATCTGATACGAAGAGTTTCTAGCTCTATTCCGCACCATATATGAGTTTCTGGTGGACAAGCTAATTGTTGAAATAATGAATTGCTGAAAAGTATATAGGTGCGGAACCAAGAGCAGTGTAATAGTGAATTTGTTATATAAAATGGCATTTACGATACGTAGACGTATCATACAATAGACAAAAGCAACTCTATCACGGCTTTGGAACTCACTAAAGGAATAATAAACACTTCTGACCAGAGTATATACATTATTTATTAAAAACTAAATTACAGTGTAACGGTTTCGACAACTTAACGTTGTCTTAATCAGACACTAACTGAAAGAGTTATCTTCAGAGCATAGACATTTATATTATAGAAACCGTTACACTGTAATTTAGTTTTTAATAAATAAGTGTATATACTCTGGTCAGAAGTGTTTATTATTCCTTTAGACAAAAGCAGTGAGTTTAGTTTCATTGTGTGAAACTACAATGAACTCTAAAACCATGCTAATTTTATACTTACATTGGCAGTAGTACATCTATTCTTTCTGGTTTCAATAGAGGGTAAGATTAAAGATAGAACCTGTTCATCGGATGCTGAATCCATATGAAAAACCGTTACTCCCTATCTGTTGCTGTTTTTGCATGTACGGTATATGCATATATGTAACCTGTATACAGGGTGTTTCAAAACAACACCGACAACGTTTGGGAGGTGATTCCTGACATCAAAATAGACGAAAAGTATAGACCAACCTGGGTGCACAAATGCTTCCTTTCGGAGTTATAAGCTGCCGAAAACATGAAAAAATGAAATTTAAAGACCCATAGCTCCAAAACTGTGGGACCTACCGTAGTCGGGTCAAGACTTTACTAACGAACTAATATGTGCTCTATCTAAAAATACGTGTTTCAGAATCCCGCAATACTTCCGCAACAATTTTTATAGAAGTAGTTAGTGAGTACTTCAGATTATATACCCGTAACCAAATTGCCTGTACAAAAAATGTTGCGTGAGTACCTTAGGATTCTGAAACATCAATTTTTGGATAGAGCACATATTAGTTCCTAAGTAAAATCTTGTCCTAACTACGGGTAGGTCTCATAGTTTTGGCGCTATAAACCTTTAAAGTTCATTTTTTCATATTTTCGGCAGCCTATAACTCCGAAAGGAAGCATTTGTGCACCCAGGTTGGTCTATACTTTTCGTCTTATTTTGGTGTTAGGAATCACCTCCCAAACGTTGTCGGTGTTGTTTTCAAACACCCTGTATATAGTATATTTTTATGTAATAAAAAGATTTCGTCAGTGATTTGATAAAGATGTTGGCATTAGTTCTTAGTCTTCGTCGTCGATTACATATTTTATATATATAAAAGTGTTCTAATAAGTTATTCTTTATTTTTGCTAGATTTAAATATACAATAAAACTTAATATTTAGCTATTAGCTTCACTGAAAACTAGTCAGATCAGATGTAATATAGTTGCTAGTATCTATGATTACCACATGGAGTAGACACACATAAGTTCAGAGTATCCCAACTCAGTTTACGAAGATCACTGATATTCGAATTCAATTTAATGTTCTAATTTGAGAACTTTGTTTGAATTTTAAAACTTTCGCACTGTATCGACATGCAATACTTTTCGCCTTGTTACAGACTGATGCTAATAATTATAGATAAACGAAGTGTATGAGATACTTTCGACGTTCACCCATCATACAGCTATACTCAGCTCTTTTGAATATGGAATGCCTGTTGTCCATATTAGTTTCTTAGTTAAAAGTAAGACATGGTCGCTTAATAAGCGTACTACCTCAGAATTTTTTTTTACTGTAATATATAAGTGAGATTCATTTACGTGTAATATTGTTCCTTTTTCAGACAAAAATGGGAAAATCTCCTGAAGATTGTTCGATGCGAGATCATAAGCTTCTCACGTAATGAATTGCTGGATGCCTATGTCCTGAGGTAAGTTTTATAAATCAAACACAGAATTCATCATAAATTGTAGTCTTTCCGAAAACTGGCCTTTAAGTTAGTAACTCAAGAAATGTGATTCAGTACCATTTGAAAATGCTGTTGTGAACATTGTAGTCTGGAGAATTTTAGTATGCAGATATCGAATTAGTAATCGAACACCAAGAATACAAGCTATACCATATAGAAATATAACTTCTGATTTCCAAATTTTAAACCCACGCTAATAATTTCAGTTGCTACTGTTGTAGTCGTAACTCATCCTTACTGTGCGCTGCGACGAAGATAATCAAAATTATTGGCGAAAGTTTGAAATTCACAAGAGTTCATTATATCCTCATGTTTTCAATATTGCATGGCGGAGTATTGAAGAAACACGGAAAAAAGCTCTATATGTATTTGTGCATGTGTTGTGGTATCCTAACAGCACAACTGTCAAATTTTACAGCTCTACCTCAAAGGGGACTGCTGTAGGAGTCATTCGAAATTTGGTATGTTTGTGCAAAAAACACCTAAGTCCGCCTTCGACTTAAAGTACTAAAACCGCTAGATCTCTGGAGATATTGAAGCTATTTGAAAATGGTTTTCACTAAAATATTCTTAGAATTTGTAGCATTTAAATAAACTTCTCAAGTGGGCTTAAGCATATGAATTTTGCCATCAAGAGAGAGAGAGAGAGAGAGAGAGAGAGAGAGAGAGAGAGAAAAGAAGAAACAATGTCAAAATTTGGCAATTATTTATAAAAAAGGCCCATCTAACGTTAACCTCAAATTTTCAAAATAAGTAGCTCTGGTGTTCTTCTTTAACATATTGAAAAATTAGGACGGTGCTTTTTGGTATGTTCAAGAAAAACAAAATATAACAATGTAAGTTGAGGTGGACTTAAGAAGTTTTTGCACAAAACCCTCAAATTTCCAATGACTGTTTCCAATTTTCTGTGTTGCAAATGTTTAAAATTGTCGAGAGTGAGGTAATTGAATAAATGAACTGTGCCAGAAATCTGAAACTTCAAGCACCATTGCTGAAGGGACTCGGATTCTGTCATTAGTTGCAAAATCATGGACGACTATGAGAACTATTGAAACATTTCGGACAACTGAGTATCACGTTCGTAAAGCTCAGATCAGTAAGGAGCATGGTATTTTAGCCAAACCTGGTTCTAAAAAAGGACGTAATATTCGTGCAAACACCTTTAATTTAGTCACAGTGATAAAGTGCCCTGAAATGCTGGATTCAGTGTCAGTAAGCATATAAATTTCACCATCAAAGAGAAAATAATGTCATAATTTTTTAATTATTTCTGAAAAAGGCCCACCTAACATCAACCTCAAATTTTCAAAATAAGTAGCTCTGGTATTCTTTTTTATCATATTAAAAAACTAGGAGGGTGTTTTTTGATATGTTGAAGGGAAAAAAATTCAAGTCTCATATTATTTAATTTTCTAGTAATACGACTTGCATGCCTATAATAATAATTTTTTTTTTGTTTTTTTAAAAAAGGTAGAAACCCTTCCTTAAATGTAATTTATAAAGTTATTTTTAAACAATATGTGCCTACTACGCAGCCTATATAGTACTCTTTGATTTAACAAAAGAAACTCTGAACAGTAGTGAACTATCGTTATATAATACACAAATAGTAACATATACATGTTTGGTTGATTGTAAGCAATTTGAAACATTGAGCCTAAGATCTCTTATCACCAATTTCAGTAGCTTAAATTTCTTTTTCAGAAATGCCGTAATTTCTGCCAGTACCAGTTGAAATACTGGGTACTCCAATATTAATGATTGAGTTTTCGTATGGAATCCATCATGTTTCAAATGTTCTTGGCCACAGAAACATTTTCTTGTGTCTACAGGGTTGAAGGAAATTCACATTAGTCACGATGTTCTTGTGAATTCTCAACTATTTTTCTAATCCACCATTTCTCTTCAGAAATACACGCAATAAATTGCTCACATGAAAAGATTAATGTCTTTCGATTCTGCTCAAGTATTTAGAGTGAATGAGATACACTACTTTGAAGAAGATACACGACTGACTTCAAGTTTCAACAGGCTGATGTGTTCATAGTGATGAATTTCACGCATTTCTTGCAACGTTAGACTTTTACAATCTCTTTTGAAGTTTTGGACGAATATTTCCAACATATTCCAGCATAAAAAAGCGTTTGATTATAGTTGGTTATAGTTTGACATTGGTTGTAGTTTGACAAAATTCGAAGAAATCGGTAACAGTAACAATTCGGTCATTCAGTGGACTCTGTAAACTATAGCATGTCTCGCTAGACATTTCAGCGTCTCAACTATGTCATCGCAAACACATTTGCCGTGACTTGTGGCAAAATAGTTCCACTCACAAGTGAGTCCGAAATCACTTATGCAGGCACAAGTTGACAAAGTATTTTTTAGAGTCTTTATATCGGACTTCTGACCCATCTCCAAAGTAGATAACGTGTTTATTCTGAGGAAAAACATAGTTAACATACTTCAAAAGAATAACTTGGAAAGCATAAAATGTAGCTGTGTCGTGCTTTAACATATCACTGACACAACATAATGAAACATTTGATAATTGAAGTTACAGGATCTCTTAGGATGTTGCATTTAAAAAGATTAGAATGTTGCACAGTTGAGTAGAATGTCGGTACAGTGCTACTCTTGAACTTCATCTTGAATAATACAGGAGTAGTTTGCAGCAAAAAATAAACTGTAATTAAACATGATTTGTCATCCATAGCCGTGTGCACCAACGAAGTTTAAACTAGCGTTCACTCAAACGCGTTCAACATTAAACTTTCAAGTTTAAATGTGGTTCCAGCACTTTTGTTGCACCATTGAAAGTCGAAGTTTAGTACATCTCGTTTAAGTAAACTTAGGTCAATTTGTAAAATCGACTCCGATTGGTTGTCGTCTTTTGTTTCTAATCTTCACGTAACAAATGAAGAAAGCATACCGCGAAATAGTCGTTTCGACTTTCGAGATTGTGTGCATATAGTTGTCAGTAGTCTAATTTCAGTGATCGTAATTGTGATGGAAAATATAATGAAACCACGAGCAAAAAATTTTTCCGAGCACGAGAAATGTAATTTCATTAGTTGTAAAATAAAAAGACATTATTGAATGTAACCAGACTGACTTGGATCAACGAAGTTGGCCGTTCAAGCTAAAACCAAGTTTATCCACCATTTGACCGAAACTTAACCTTGAACGTTGTTGGTGCAACAGACATTTTCACCGAGCTTGGTTATGACCCTCGTTCAACAGTTGAACTTCGTTGCTGCACGCGGCCACCAAAGTCTCTACTGTGTGTATTTGAAGTAGTCGCTCTGGGATTTGGCTATGAAGTGATGCTGCGCTAATTTATTTATTTATTTTTTTTCTACAAAAATCTCAAATGTAGTCGTCTGTTTCTTGAATAATTGTCTCCATTTGGGTTCCGTCAGTTTGAACCCATTGTTTGTACTTATATCTTCTGAGTGAGTCAATTCTTTTAATGCACGAACGAGATACTCAGTTGTTTGAAATGTTTCAATTGTTTTCTTAGTCGTCCATGCTTTTGGAACTAATGAAAGAATCTCGAGTCCCTTCAGCAATGGTACTTAAAGTTTCAAATTTCTGGCACAACTCATTTATTCAAACACCTCAGTCTTTACAATTATAAATATTTTCAACGCGGAAAATTAGAAACAGTCATTGAAATTTGGGGGTTTTGCGCAAAAAGTGCTTAAGTCCGCCCTCAACTTACATTGTGTCATATTTTGTTTTTCTTGAACATACCAAAAAACACCCTCCTAATTTGTTGATATGTTAAAGACGAACACCAGAGCTACGTATTTTGAAAATTTGAGGTTGGTGTTAGGAGGACCTTTATCATAAATTGTTGCCAAATTTTTACATTATTTTTTCTTCTTTTACTCTTTGATGGCAAAATTCATATGCTTAAGCCCACTTGAGAAGTTTGTTTATTTGTACAAAGTTTTAAATGCTACAAATTCTAAGAATATTTTAGTGAAAACCATTTTCAAATAGCTTCAATATCTCCAGAGATCTAGCGGTTTCAGTACTTTAAGTCGAAGGCGGACTTGGATGCTTTTTGCACAAACCCCCCAAATTTCGAATGGCTCCTTACAGCAGTCCCCTTTGAGGTAGAGCTGTAAAATTTGACAGGAGTGCTATGTTAGGATACCACAACATTTGTACAAAATTTGAAGAAATTCTAAAACACATGAGCCACCTTGATTTGTTGATTTCATATGGAATGGCCCATATTGCTTAACAAAATGTAGAATTAGACACGTGTGTGGGACTGTTTGTAGCTCATGCATCGAGAGAAAAGCATACATAGTTTGGAAGTGGAAATAAAGCGATTGTATTGAAAACTACCTTTGCGAAGTCACTGAACTGTATATAATCGGAATGCTGTTATACACCATAAGGAAACTAGAGAAATTATACACAACACAGGATCGGAACTACTTACTTAAATTGAAATAATCCATCTGTGTCGGCGTAAAAGACGCATTATGTATTTGTATTTATTCTTAAAGAAAAACAATTTATCTGATGTGCTGGCAGATGTGGCACTTGGATTTTTAAATCCTTGTAAATAAGGAAAGAGTTGTAATTTAATTAAAATTACGAAAACTACCTATCTATATTTAATTATGAGTTACATACAGGGTGTCTCAAAAGTCCTCTGACATAGGGTATCTTTCTTGTTATCAGAGTTACAACAGAATGTAAGAGGGGAAACCGTCTCCAAATCATAGCCCTGCAAACCCAGGCCCGAAGACGGCCCGGCCCGGCCCGGATGGATCTGAATTCTGTGCCCGGCTCGACCCGGCCCGGCCCGAATCTCGAGCCGGGCTGTAACCGGGCCGGGCACATTCCGGGCCGAATCGGGCCGGGCACATATCGGGCCGAACCGGGCCGGCCCGAACACTGTGAAAGACGGATCGGAAACTAATGTTGGCAGCCTGTGTTAATCGTAATGTGTTTGGGAAATTAACTCTTTATTCAAGACTGTAAAATACTGTACCTCTACTACTCTTATTATTACTACTACTGCTACTGCTATTATTATTATTATTATTATTATTATTATTATTATTATTATTATTATTATTATTATTCATACTATTACTACTACTATTACTATTACTACTACTACTACTACTTCTGCTACTACAACAGCTACGACTTCGCGTCACAGTTGACATGTCTGGTGGTACATACTTTACAATCTAAGTACAGAAAAAATCAAAGAAATACTAGTTATTATGATCAGTCTGCGTAGAATGCGAACAGATGCTTGACTAGGGGCAACGGTGGCTCAGTAGGTAAAGCACTCACATCTGGTGCTAGAGGTCGTCGGATCGATCCCTCCTCGTGTTATGTGAGCTTTGTGGTGGACAAACGCCGTGAGCGTGGGAGTTTTCGGATTAGCCCGTTTTCGTCCACTGCCTTCACTCCACCAATTCATCCATCATCATCCATACGTCCTGAGCTGTAATTGCCTAAAGAACATATGAGAAAGTCAAGTCCTTGACCTACTAATTAGAATTTGTTCTCTACCATTAGACCACGGAAGCCGAAACCATCGCAATTTGTAGTAATGTTCAATTAGCACGGCAGATTCCAAACCATGTTACATGTTCCAGTATTCTTTATAATTCGATGCTACAATAATAATAACAGAAAACAATGATCAAAAAATCACCCAGACCCCAGGGTCGATGAAGTGTTCCTGGAACGGTTCGTAACAAGAAAATAACAGAGCTATATGACGGAATGCGAGGCAGTAAATCAAAACAAAATTCACACATATCATTGTTGAACGAAAAATACCTCAAAAGTCCCCTGAATGAAAAATGTATAGATATCAGCTATCATAAATGCCTCTTAAGATCACATATAATAGAAGGGATAGTTGATATTAAGAAAATGAAAATATAAGGTTTCTTAAGAAACCAATAGTGCAAAATGAACATCGCTTTACTGTATGCCCTTGTGCGCATCGAATAGCACGGAAACAGAGTCAACAGTCTCAAGCTTTAGGGGAAAAACTGAAAAAGCTTGATTTTATAAGGGATTTGGGAGTTATTTTTGATTCAAAATTATCCTTTATTCAACATATTGAAACTATTTGCAAAGAAGCCTACAAAAATCTTGGATATGTTTATCGAGTCAGTTAAGATTTCCAAAATGACAAAACTTTAATTGTACTGTATTATGCATACGTCAGGTCGAAATTAGAATATTGTAGTAATATATGGAACCCTAATATACAGAAATACTCATTCTTGATTAAGCGTAAGCCCTACACTTAAGAAAACAAAATTCTACCCGAAATTTGAAAGCTACATTAACCTTGTTGAAAATTTTAAATTTGAAACAATAGAACTCAGGAGAAGAAATATTGATTTATTATTTTTACACAATTTCTTTCGTGGCAAAATAGACTGTCCTGATCTTAACGACCAAATATGTATCCACGTACCATCCACTAAATTGCGCACTGCTTCGAAAAATACATTAAGCAGATCTCCTATATGGAGAACTAGTGCAACCTACAATAAGTTAGTTAAAGAAAATTCCAACCTTGTTGTACTGGCAATGGATGTAAGTAGTTTTAAGAATTTTATTAATTATGTAAGCCGAATGTAATTATTACCAATAGTTTTATTAACCTACATAATCTGTATAACGTATATACTATGTAACACTGTAATTAGGCCTGTGCCTGATATGTCAATAAATCAATAAATCAATTTCTCCGTTCCTGAGCTATATAGCCTGTAGTACTAAAAGCTCTTTCAGTAGACGCACTTGAAGCAGGGATGACGAGATACTGACGCGCTAATTTACACAATTTTGGTAATGTTTGTTCTTGTTGCTGCCACCACTGCAGTATATCTAGTTCTCTTACACATGATGACATGTTGAGGTAGATGTCTACTTCATCATCAAATTCATCAGAGACTGAATGTCTATCTTCCCAATCCATTAGTTTATTCTTCTTGGTAGGTAGTTCCAAGTTATGCCAACTAGGCTAAAGGAGGCGATGATGATGAGAAATAAATGAAATAGTGGAATGAATAACGTGGGAGGAAACAGGAGAACGCCGCGAACCCCCCACACGGGGTTTGTCCACCACAAAGTTTACTTGGCGAGAGCTCGGATCAAACCAGGGACCCCATACACCAGAGGTGAACGCTCAACCACTGAGCCACCGTTCGAAGAACACCTAATCGACCCTGGCGACTTGGTGATTTATTTGATCATTATATTTTGTTATATTTGTAGCATCATACTATAAACAATACATGAACATGTAACACCATTCGATATTTGCCTTGCTAATTGAACATTACTACAAATTACACTGATCTTATGAGCACGCCAGTTCATGGTTTTGGCCTCCGTGGTCCAATGGTAGCGTACCAAATTCTACTTACTAGGTCAAGTGCTTGACTTTACCATACGTTCTTTAGGTAACTACGGCTCAGGCTGTATGGATGATGATGGGATGAATTGGTGGAAAGAAAACAGTGGGAGGAAGCGGGACCACCCCAGAAACTCCCACGCACACGGTGTTTGTCCACCACAAAGCTCACATAGCATGAGCAGGGATTGATCCGACGACTTCTAGCACCAGATGTGAGTGTTTTTTCTACTGACCCACTGTTATCCCTCGTAGATCAAGCATCGGTTCACATTCTACGCAGACCGGCCATAATAACTAGCATTTCTCCATTTTATTCTGTATTGAGAAGGTAAATTCGGTACCACCAGACATGTCAACTCTGACGCGAAGCCGTAGTAGTTCTAGTAGTATTAGCAGTGGTCGTAGTAGTAATAGTAGAAGTAGTAATAGTAGTAGTAGAAGTAGTAATAGTAATAGTATTACCAGTACATCGCAATCTTGAATAAAGAGTCAGTTTCCCTAACACATTACGAATAACATAGGCTGACAGTAAGAACGTACGAACACGGCAAAAATAGAGGTAGTGGAGGACATTAAAAAAAAAACAAATAGGCTGACAATATTAGTTTCCGAACCGCTTTTCAGAGTATCCGGGCTGAGCCGGGCCGGCCCGGCTCGGCCCGATATGTGCCCGGCCCGGTTCGGCCCGAAATGTTCCCGGCCCGGTTAGGGCCCGGTCCAGTTTGATATTACTTGAAACGGGTCGGGCCGGGCCGGGCCGGGCACCGGGCCCAACCGGGCGCGCCCGACCCGTGCAGGGCTCTGCTCCAAATATGATGTTTTTAGTCTAAAGTGAAGGATTTTTTTTTTTTTTAAATCGGACGAGCCGTTTGGACTGTACACTCTTTATGGGCCCAATGTTAAGTGAAAATGCAACGTTGTCATTTACTTGGGCCCATAACATAAGTGAATGGAGGTACTGTTTGAAATGGGGGCTGGCCTCCGTCGACACGTTAACGTACGTAGAAGACAGTAACTTCATTCACTTATGTTGTGGGTCCAGGTAAATGACAACGTTTCATTTTCATTTACCATTGGGCGCATAAAGAGTGTACAGTCCAAACGGCTCGTCCGATTTAAAATAAATAAAGAAAACCTTCATTTTAGATTGAAAACATCATGTTTGGAGACGATCTCCCCCTCTTACATTTTGTTGTAACTCTGATGATAAGAGTTACCCCATGTCAAGGGAGTTTTGAGACATCCTTATAAAACATTTTATTCATTCTATAGAATTTGTAGATGGAACCAATGATGCGGGCATATAATGCAGCTTTCTTGGAGGCAAGATATTATGGTGGGGAACGGGTTATACTGTAAGGATTGAACTTGCATGATGGTATGTTTATCCACCAACTCTACAGAATTCAACCCCCGTTCCTGGTTCGAAATCCACTTTAATAGTTTGTCAACCTTAGTGTTCCAGAAAAACATAAACAAACTAACTAACTTTAAAAAAAAAAAAAAAAAAAAAAAAAAAAAAAAAAAAAAAAAAAAAAAAAAAATACAGAAGTACTTGTTCAGTAATCCCACTTCACTGGTGACGTAATATTTTAAAGAAATTTATTGCTTTTTTCAGGTGTCCTATATACGTAATTTATGCTTCTCTTGCAGTGAAAGCAGCATGTTCGTTGCTCGAAGGCGTTTCATTCTAAAGACATGTGGGACTACAACTCCCTTGCATTGCTTGAAGCCATTGCTGATGTTGGTAAAACAGTATGCTGGATTTGATGAAGTAGAGGTGTGTTTAGTTTTCCTTTATTATTATTATTATTATTATTATTATTATTATTATTATTATTATTATTATTATTATTATTATTATTATTATTTGTAATAAATACAATAAATGCATGTGTAGTAATATTAAAAGAATAATTCATTTAATTTAAGTAGAGATACAAAGGCTTATTACTTTTTCTTTTTTTGCCTCTGAATTTACTCTTCTTGCTTTAGTTTTAATGAAGAAATAAAGAATATGTTTAATTTTCCCCAATTATAATACGAAAAAACAAATAGTTACTCTGTTCTGAAGAATAAAAATAAATGAAAAGAATGAAAGAATCGAAGAAAATCGCTCATTCGATAGTAAAGAAAAGGAGCAATTCAGTGATGCAGTAGGCTCCACGTTATTACAGTAGTATTGAAAAACGTAACGGTTTTAGTGATAAGATTAATATTGTTAGCGATAATTGTGCTTTAATGTAATGGTTAAATTTTGTTCCAGAGTATTATTGTTGAAATTTATGCACAACCTAAGTCTTCACTTAGTTAATATTGCGGTGAACTCATTCCTCTAATGTGGATGGATTATACCTCCCCCTTTTGATTTAAAAAAAAAAAGTATCCATGGTATCTTCTGTAAAAATATTAGATTTTTATAGAGTATGGTTTATATTTTTTGTACCTTCACAAACATTGCTTCTGCTTGGTTTTAAAATCAGTCTAAAACGAGAGAACTTTCTCCTGGATTAAAAAAAAAAAAAAAAAAAAAAAAAAAAAAAAAAAAAAAAAATTACATAACTTTCGTAAGAATTACTAGATTTTGACACAATGTGATTATTGAGGTTTTCACATAATCTCTACTACTTGGAGTTGAAGTCAATCAAATATGAGAACTCAATTACCTTCTCCTCCTCTAATGATTAAAATGTATATATGACAACTCTCGTACAGAAGAAAAAAAACATTTTGTTCGAATATAGTGTATTTTTTTCTGAGGAGTTGCAGTCGTCTCAGTTTTGTGAAGTTGGGAGGTAGGTCATTAATGAGAGAGTGTATTCTGTCCGACTTTATAGAATACATGTTCAGTAAAAATTTATTAACTTCACTCATAGTTATATAGAATTTAGTGTGTGTTTCGTTGGAGATACTTCTACTCCTATTGTTTGGGTTGAAATTACTGAGAAGAAAGATTACGCGCTTCAACAATGTATAGTATCGCTAACAAGTATATTATTGTTCATTTACCTCCTCTTTCGGGACATTTATCTAGTTTAAGTTTTGAATATTAACTTTTTTCTTTTTCTTTCTTGCTTTCTTTCTTTTCCTTTTTTTTTTTTTTTTAAATCAATCAATTTGAATAGTATTGTTATTCAAAATAAATTGATTAGGATGACTTCTTCAGGTTCGACAATACAAGGAAGTAAACATAATATACTTTACATCCAGTTGAAGCCTTTCTTCGAACACTATATACGAGTATGTTGCTCAGGAATGAGAGTAGAGAAAGACATTTTGAGGTTGGTATTACTGTTGACCACTGGGAAAGTTGCCTTCTCTTTTCAACGAATACTGTATGAAGGATGGGTTCGACTTTGACAGATTATTTGCATGAGGTTTTCCATAATGTCAGCAATGTAAAAGTGAAATTATGGGGAAGTAAATTGTATAATTATTAATATATATAATTTTTTTTTCTTTTTTGCCGTAATTTGTGTGGTCCTTTCATTGTTTTCCTTACATTTCGCTTTTCCCCCCTTTTCTTTCTTCTATACGCTTCTTCGAGGAAACAAATTCTTTGAAGTCAAATCTTGTAGTGCGTACATTTTGATTTGTTATTTCAGTGTTGCCACTTACCAAAATTTCTTGACAGTTGTAACCTGTTAGACACGAACATGCATTTTAAATAGTCTCAACGACTGTTCATAATGATGTATGTGTATTTTGTACAGTGGTTTTATAGATTACACCGCATGCAATATGATTATAGGCTTGAAATGAACCATTCGTTCTTCCTTTCGTAAAGAATTAAAATATAAGTAGAAGTGGGAGAGATGATGGCGCATGAGAGGATGATTCAAATTAGCAAAAATTTGGTTACTTACCAAAAAATCTCGTCGGGAAATCAAGCATTTTCCACACTTATCGGAACAAGCTAGTTCCGTCTTCAGTAGTAAGGTAACAAGCATAAAAACAAATGAGAGAATAAAGATTTGGAAAAAGGAATACATACTACAGAATAAATAAATATAACGTGAAGAATGCTAAAATATCGTGAAGGATGAGAGAAGTTCAAGATTTGACCTCAAAAAATTCATTCCTCGGAATAAGATCACAGAAGCGAATGTGAGTGAAATGTAAGTAAGATAATTATAAAACCACACAACTTAAGAGTCCAGGGAAAAAAAAGGAAAAAAAATTCCATAAATAAGAAATTCCCAAACATATTTTTTAAGAGATTGTTTATTCGCAGGACGTGTTTTATTCCCGGAAGAATTTCCGAAGACCAGATCTTCAACTGGGGCCTCACAGAAGCTTTGAACAAGAAGTGGCCTTGCTTGATGACTTCTTCCAAGGTACTTATTTTAATTAGTTTTATTATTTGAAAATGTTCTTCTTTTGGTCGTAATTTTTGTTTCACCTAATTCGAACTGTAATTTTGAATTTTACTTTTAATTAATGTTTACCATCTAGAACCATGTAAGCATTTTTAGTTTTTTTTCTTTCTCTAAAAACTATTACCTCGAACGAAGATCTCAGCATCATTGGAGGGTGAAATATTAAGAATGGAATGAATAAAAGGCACCAAAAGGGTAAAGATTTTATTATATTCTTATACTATGTTTTAAGTTCTTCTGAAACTCTTCTTCTTATGTATTAATGAAAGTAAATAGGAGAGTATCGATGACAGCATGAAGATAATTGTGAACTGTTGTTTGCACGCTATAATTATTGTTGTAAACTGTGATTTTAAGGATACAAAATAAAACAGCAATAAGTTGATCAAAGCATATATTTAATCAAAATAATTTTCTATGGCGGCGATTCCAGGTTCTTCATATTACGAAAGAAGCCTTGAGATCTATAAGTGGTAAAAACTGCGAAACAAAAAACAGCATATAATGCAAGAAACCGATATGATATGGATTTTCTAATAATAATAATAATAATAATAATAATAATTATATATATATATATAAAATATGCATTTTTCGAAGTATTTTCCATCAAAATGTGCCTGTAGGGCCGGAAACAAATGGTTGTCCGCAGGGCTTTGTGGTGGATGTGGGAAGATTTCCTATCCCAACTCATGAAGGCGTGCGAAAGTTGTTCTTGCCACATGTGAGCTATCATTATCATGCAAGATGAGTGATATTTTTCTGTTGGCAACAAGGGCGCGGTGGCTCAGTAGTAGAGCGTTCACCTCCGGTGTTTGGGGTCCCTGGTTCGACCCCAGCTCGTGCCGTGTGGACTTTGTGGTGGACAAACACCGTGGTCGTGTGTTTTCTCGGGGTTCTCCCGTTTCCTCCCACATTATTCATTCCACCATTTCATTCATTTCTTATCATCGTCTTCTTTAGCCTAACCGGCATAACCGTTAGATTTCATTTTATTTTCTGTTGGCAACAAGGGCTGCTGCTGGCATAACTTCTGGTGGATAAGAGTGTTTCCTTTACAATATGATGTGCTATGATGGGTTGACCAGGATCCAGATGGTTATAGTGCACTGTAGCGGCAACTTTGCATGGAGAGGTGATTTAGCCTTCTTGAGACGTGGTTCTTTGGCATCCAACCACTGCTCTAACCTGCTGAGTTTGTTATACACAATCCATTTCTCATCGCACATCATGATATGATGCATCGATGTCTCAATCTTGTACCTTAAACTGAGGGACGAAAATGCTTCCAATTGCTACTGCTTGTGCTGTTCTCCAAAGTGGTGTGGCACACTCTGTTACATCCTTTTTCACCTTTTCTTTGGCCATCAGATAGTTGGAAATAGCTTTTGGTGAAAAGTTCATCTTTGCAGCAAGCTTCCGCACCGTTTCACATTGATTTCATTCCACTCCGGCCCTCATAGTGTTTCTTAAGTGTGTTGAGAATATCATTTTCAGGACTAATATTCCTACATATTGATTCATGATCCAAACGCTGTGTTGAGTTTGTCACAAATATACTGGTTTCGTGCTGCTCAAATTTCCACTCATAAAATAACGTAGTCCGCACATTACGTTTCAACAAGGTGTTTGCAATTTCTACGGGACAGTCACTGCATTTCACTGTCTTTTACGTAGAAGTTCTACTAGCTGTATCTCTAGTTTGCCCAATTTGAATGGACGCATATTCGCCTATCAGTACATTACCCTTGGGTTTTTACAAAGCTATATTTAAAGTATACAACCCAATGTATCATAGTATAATGGGTTTTGATGAGTTATCGGTACTCTTTTATATATATATATATATATACTTTCTTTAATATACCAGAAGAACTCCAAAACAATTTGAAACGTAATATTGGAAATCTTGAACAGACTGGTAATGGTGTTTTTTTCTTTTCTTATTGAGTAAATATGAACAGCCCAGTGAAATAAATGTAATATTTTTAAATAATTTTTTAAACGATAAGCACACCTTATTAAACCATAACTGTAATATACTGTATATAACGGTTGAATTCTTGAATTTCGAGTAAGTAGTTTTCTCTTCAACTGTGAAATTTATTTCCTTGCAGATGGAGCAGCATATTGTTTGGGTACTGTGAATCGTGATTGCTGGTATCTCTATACCCTAAATCCGCTGCACGGTGGGCGTGGAGCTCGTCGTGGAGTGAATGAACCTGATCAAACTCTGGAGATCTTAATGACTGATCTGGATCCACAGATTATGCATATCTTCACGCGGGAGGAGTCATCCTCGGCTGCGGAGGCTACCCAGGTAAATAAATAAATAGTGTATGTACAACATTATTTTTTAGTTAAGACTTGTTGTATCTATCGAGTGTATTAGGATAGATAAGAAATATTGTAGGTATTTAGGTATGAGAGTTTTAGAAACTGTAATAGAATCCTACTTGAAGTTTTCTTAGCAGCATATAATACAAAAAATCAATGTATTGTATTTGAAGCAAAAGTATTTTCATCCTCAGGACAAAGAAACAAAATGTAAAATAATCAGTAGTGGTAGTACGTAATCCTTTCTAAGTAGGCGTTCTTTAATATGAAATTAATAGTTCGCCAGAAAAAATGTATACACTCTGTCATCTTGTATCAGGATACTGGCATTGAAAATTGTTCTAAAATTTATGTATGTTGTACTGTTTTTCGCCCAACAGATGTCGGGATTGTCAATTGTTTTCAGTTGGGACGCTCGAGAATCTTCGCCAGAAGCTTATAGAGGTATGTGCATCGGTCCCTATTGACACATTGACTGCTGTAGCTGCAGAGACCGTTCGTTGTTCCATGCGCCTCAAACTTATCAACAATGAGTTTGATTGTTAGGCGTGTTGATTGGTAGTTCAGTGCCAAACTCCCCTCACCACTGACACTGCACTTCGATGACATTCCTAAACCTGATACAACACTTCAAAACGTACTTACGCTGCTCGAGCGTCAAGCGTGCTCCTGCCATTTTCTTTCTCACTAACCATGCTTGACAGTACTGACGTCCGTTGAGCGAAAAACCGTACTACAACATAATTTTAACTGAAAACATTTGACAATGACGACATCTGTTGGGCGAGGAAACATACTACAACATACTTAAATTTCAGAACAGTTGTCAATGCCAGTATCCTGATACAGGATGGCAAAGAGTGTATACATTTTTCTGGCGGACTCTGTATATTTTTTAAAATGATATCTCTTCTTATATAGAGCTTCTTCGTGGCTAAGTTGTTCGCGTACGCGCCTTTGGCATGGGAGTCTCGGGTTCGCTTCCCAGCGAGAGCTTATGTGGTTCGGATTCCCAGTTAATCAGTAGATCAACGTCTCAAATAGCCTCGCTGCTGAAAGGAACGCTAAACCAACAATCAGCATAATCATCTTAGTATATAGTATATTTTAAGAGAACAAAATAGATGTAAATATGTTGTAGCTGGGTTTTATGAAGTCTCGTTTATCCCTCAGTTAACTTTTTTGAGCTTCTTTCCTAATTTACCAAGGTTCTTACGTAGCAAAGAGGATATGAAAGGTTAGGATCAACTAGTAACGTGGGCACCAAACCACTACCATCCGGTGCATTTGTGTGTGCATAGACCATCACGCAAAAATAAACTCATAAGCCGTTTCCCACCACACGATCTCGTCTTCAAGAGCTGCATTACAGGACCACGTTACTAGTCTCGTCCTCCAGTTAACTAATTATGGCCTGTTGGTTTCCTGGTATTTTCTGACGTCACACTATCGTGGACATTGGAATATAGGTATATCGAAAATTATTGAATATCGCCCTTTAGGGAAGATGATAGATACTGCATTTGAGCATAGGATATTCGAATTAACTCGAGACAGTATACGTAGGACCAAAGAAATAATACAGTATACATGGGGTCTGGGAGACTTCTACCTATTCCCACGATTTCCAATGGTTTCCGAGTCGAAATTGTTTCTTCCACATGTGTTACATTTATACACATTTGTTAGATTAATACTATTCATAACATTTATTTTCAACCTTTTTTTTCATTTATAACAACAACAATGTATAATACAACATTTGCCACACATCGTCCTCTAATAACTGTCTGTATGAAAGTTGCATTTTGTGATCCCAAATAATGTCCTGTTGTTAAACGGAGAGAAATACACCATGTCCGTTACCAGCAACAACACAGGGAAACGAAATGACCCTACTGTGTAACGTCTTAACTCCACGGAAATGCATGCGCTGTCTGTATAAATCTTTACTGGGGTCTTGCAGAGCCTATATATACTGTTTAAGGTTAACACTTGCATATATATTGGCCATTCAATCAGAATGGTTTAATAGTGTATATGTATGTAGGGACGTAGGATGGAAATAATTACACTCGCTCACGTTCAACAAATACATGTCAGACAGGAGTCGTGGAAAGTTGATACATTTGAGGTTTTGTAATGTTGAGGTAGATAGCACAGTATATATATAAGTTTCTCTCTCTCTTTCTCTCTCTTTTTTCTGTAGCTGGGCATAATTCTGATCGAAATATCCTGACTTTGTCACAGGTTCATTAGGAAAGTTGGTGATGGTAGATCTAAGATTTCTACGAGTACTAAATATTTTAATGCTCAAATTATTACTATTTATTTATTGTCCTTTTCGACCTCTAAATTTCGCTATGCCAAGAGACTATACCTCAATTTGAGTCTGAGTTTGTAGTGAACAACATTGTTGTTTCCGATTGTCTGCGTTACACCAACTCCCCTGTAGGTGCGAATTTAATGATATACAGAGTGAAAAAATGCATGACTGGACCGGGATTCGGATCCAGGTCTTCTGCTTATCACCGACGCATTAACCACTACATTGAAAGCTTTAAGCTACTCGCTATATGTCCGTATTGTCTGAGTAGTTGAGCAAACGGTATCAAGGATAGAAGAATGTTCAGGGAGCGGATAGGGTAACGTACTAGTTAACGCTTCAGCACAGTAAGCTGAACACCCGACTTCGAATCTTGATTTCATTTTCATGTTTCCACTTTTAATAACGTTGTAGTTGATTTTGCACATTATATAAATATTTCTAGCAAACAATAGGTGCAATGAAACATTTTTAATCTATGGCCTTCGATATGTCAATGGTACGAATTTCCAGTTATTGTTGGGTCAGCATGTAATATGTGTGAACTATTTTTCTTTCAGAAATCGGGCATTGATAAGCTGCTTCCAAACATGATGATAGATGATTACTTGTTTGAGCCTTGTGGATATTCCATGAACGGCATTTCCAAGAATGTAAGCAACATTTTGTTTTCGTTAAAATTCTGTCTTAGTGTTTGACTCGGGTTTCATCATACAATGCGATAGATATAAGCAAAGCAAAGGGAAATACGTCATTTAAAAACACTGATTCTCTTATGCTTTCTGTGTGATCATTAAAAAACTATATCCTTCTTTACTTCAATTTCAAACCTCTTTGATAGCAAATATTTTTGTAAAGTCTAACTGCAGTTAAACAGTCTCATTACTGTCTCGTACGCAGACCCTGAATTTTTTGGTGATCTGAGTATGAGGCTGCGCTTCTTAAAATTCAATTGATATATAAGTAACAGATAATGAGTACAAATGAAATGTCCATATTTCTATATAACTTTCATTATATTGTGTGCATCATTTGAGTTTAGAAATTAGCAATTAACAAAGAATAAATGTATGTGATGCAAGTAATTCAGAATTTCAGGATTCTTTTGTGTATAATGTTGAGTCAATTCAGAAGCAATACGTAAGTTTCCAGGATTTAAATTTTAATTGAAGTGCAATAATCGCTCAGAAAAGAGAATCGCATAATATTAAACTACGGTATGTATTCCCGAGATTGTATAGTCTTGTTGAAACTGTAAAGGGATACAATTGGGAATACTGCCAATAAAAAATATGTAATTCTACAAGCAGCATTACGCATAGTGAAGATGACACAAAGTCATTGAAACGTAGTGTCTGTATGAACTTACATTTAGAAGCTTCAGTGAATGCAATTTTATCATCAGTATTCATCGTATTAACTCTTTAAGTAACAGTAAGGCCTTATATATATATTATCATGAATACTCACAAGGGACCATTCCGATTTGGTGAATTCAGTTTGCTGAAAATTATTGCTGGCACTGGATTCAGCAACAATCGAAACAGAAAAAGAGGATGTTTAGTGGTAAACCGTATACAAGTAGGAGATAAATGAGAACAAAATGCGAAGATAGAACGTACAATCTGTCTAGAAATTCCATGTTAGTTTTGAAATGAGTAGAAGGATTGAGCTCAAATGTTTAATATGAGGAATGCATGTAGAGCTCCACTGAATAGGCGTAATGTGAATCATGGGGGGGCATCTGGAAAGTCGCCATGTTGGACTTAGCAAAAGAAGAATATACGGAAAGGAGTCATGTGACATATGACTCTTGACGCACAACGTCTATTGAAATTAATAGTGGCCAATACAGTTTGAGACCTCTGTAACAGGAGCCGTTCCACGCTGTGGCAATGTATCAATACTGTCGTTGAAGTGACGTGAATGAGGAACTAGAGATCCTGTAGTACGGTCCATGAGCACGTTGTATGTACGAGGGGTAGAAAGAGAGAGAATCGAATCCTGGAACATCAAGAAGGATGTTTGCAACGTAAAGTAGTTTCACTAGATGAATGCTGGCGTGGTAGCTTGCACAGACACCTATCCTACTCAGAGTTCTAATATATTAATGACTCCTCGAACAAAACGTGCCGGTTGTAACACTGGTGACTCTTCTTACAACCAGTTACGTACAGTTGGCAGTTAAAGCATGTTCACATTACGGCTGTTCAATGGAGCTCTACATGGATTCCTCATATCCAACATTTGACCTCAATTCTTCCACTCGTTTCAAAATTAACATGGCATTTCTAGACATTTTCTACGTTCTATCTTTACACTTTGCCCACGTTTATCTCCCAACTTGTAAATGGTCTGCCACTAAACGCCCTCTTTTTCTCTGTTTCTTTAGGTTCTGAATCCAGTGCTAGCAATTATTTTCAGCAACTGAATTCACCAAATCGGAATGGTCCCTTGTCAGAATTTACTGTATCTCACTGTAAACAATGAATTGCTTATATTTTGGTGTGCATCTTAAAGCCAATGCAACAAGGAAAATATCGTAGTCTATTAATATAAAATATACAACACTGCAAGAAAGGTTGATTATATATATAAGCAGCTTTTCATAATTTAACTAGTAACCTGTAGAAGCATGAAGGGGAATTTAGAATATTTATTTGCATATGGAAAAAACTCGAGTATTTCCTGTTTTCTCCTCACTTGAGGGAAATCTAATTAAATTAAAAACAATCAATAGCTTTTGTGGTACGTTTTCAACTGAATTGCTGTACTTCCCTTAAATTGATTGTAAAACATTCGACGAGAAAGTGGTCAGCTAAGAGAGAGAAGAAAGATGTATTGTACTGTTAATTAATTTGTACAGTATTCAAGTGTGTGATACAAGTTTTTCATGATTTTTCTTTAGGGTGGCCCCGAGCTGGCCTCCGTAAGTAGTGTGAAAATTGCATGTTTAGTAGTGCATTGCATGTTGTTAGTTCTGTTCCCAACATGACTTAAATTTGTGTTGTTCATCATTCAGTCTTATTTCTTTAGGTAATTGGGATAACATTAATTAGCGGTAGAATAGTGAAAATTGAGCTGTGCAGGATCTTTACTTGCAATGAAGAAAGAAAAAAATGTATAGTCAAATCGCACCTGTAACACTATCTAATTAAACTTAGTAATGTGTCTAAATATACATTAATGCCAACCTTTCCAATGGACATCTCCATCATCGTCAGCAGTGGCTGATTTCTTTACATTAACATTGCTATTTCAATTAATAAAATCCGACTATTTAGTTCATCTCACACATTTCTTCCCTACATCAGGGGCCACGGTGGCTCAGTGGTAGAGCGTTCTCCTCTGGTGCCTAGGATTCTTGGTTCCATCTGAGCTCACGCAAAGTGAACTTTGTGGTGGACAAACACCATGTGCGTGTGTTTTCTCGGAGTTCCCCGTTTCCTCCCACATTCTTCATTCCACCATTTTTCATCATCACTGTCTGCTTTAGCCTAGCCAGCACAACCGTGGAACGTAAAACTTCAAGATTTCATTTTCTTCCCTACACATAATTTTGGATTTGAAATTGCTGCATGATATTTACATTTTGTAGACGTTGTATGACTCTTTCTGTATGTTTCTGTTATTTGATGAGGAGGTTAGCCTACTTAATATACAGGGTGTTTCAAAACAACACCGACAGCGTTTGGGAGGTGATTCCTGACATCAAGATAAGACGAAAAGTATACACCAACCTGGATGCACAGATGCTTCCTTTTAGAGTTATAGGCTGCCGAAAGCATAAAAAATTGAACTTTGAAGGTCCATAGCTCCAAAACTATGGGACCTACCGTAGTCGTGTCAAGACTTCACTTGGGAACTACTTTGTGTTCTATCCAAAAATCCATGTTTCAGAATCCTGTGGTACTTTCCCAATAATTTTTATAGAGGTAGTTGGTGAGTACTTCAAATTATATACCCGTAGGCAAATTCCCTCTATAAAAATTGTTGCCTGAGTACCTTCGGATTCTGAAACATGGATTTTTGGATAGAACACAAAGTAGTTCCTAAGTGAAGTCTTGACCCGACTACGGTAGGTCCCATAGTTGTGGAGCTGTAGACCTGTAAAATTCAATTTTTCATGCTTTCGGCAGCCTATAACTCCGAAAAGAAGCATTTGTGCACCCAGGTTTGTCTATACTTTTCGTCTTATCTTTGTGTCAGGAATCACCTCCCAAACGTTGTCGGTGTTGTTTTGAAACACCCTGTATAAGTACATTTGACTTCAGTCCGAAAAAAAAATCTAATTAACGAAGTAGGTAATTAACAAAATTATTATAACAGCCGCAACATTAGCCATCATTTTTTGTCTTGCCGTCATGATTATGTCAACATTACTATATATATATACATATTATATCACTGCGCAAAATTTCAGAGTCAGACGCACTCACGAATTCAAAACTGGTTGTCGCCATTTTCTCTCACGTACAAATTATGAGAGTCGTCCCCTTCCCCTTCCGGGCCTTTGGTTTTTCAAAGAAAGAGATTACTTCAGGGCATAAAATTTCAAAACCAGACAGTTAGATTCACGATAATCAATTTTGAATTGGATAATTCATATACATGTTAAAAAAAAAATCTTACCTTAAGACTTCACGTTTGTGTAACGCTCTCCGTGTCCGTTGTGAAGACTTCACATTCTGTGTTTTCTCTCACTCAATGACAATTATTTTCGTGCAAAACAGAAGCTGGGCAACCCTGTAAGTTTAGACAGAAATTATTTCCACTGAATACTGGTCGCCAGCTCTAAATTTCTAGTCGCCAATGGCGACCTAGCGACCAGAAAGTTTGCGCCCTATATATACAGTATGGCGCTAAATTCGTTGCACAAAAGCAGAGAAGTGATTCCTGAGAGTAATACAGTCAAAAAGGTTCCAATAAAAAGGGCGAAAACCTCATAGTTCACGTGTTATAGGCTGCCGAAAACATGAAAAAATGAATTTTAAAGGTTCATAGCTCCAAACTATGGGACCTACTATAGTCAGGTCAAGACTTTACTTAGCAACTAATGTGTGCCCTATCCAAAAGTACATGTTTTAGAATTCTAAGGTACTCACGCAACAGTTTTAATGGAAATAGTTGGAGAGTACTTTATATCATAGGCCCGTAGTCAAACTCCCACTATAAAAATTGTTGTGTGAACACCTTAGGATTCTGAAATATGGATATTTCGATAGGGCAAATACTAGTTTTTAAGTGAAGTCTTGACCCGACTACGGTAGGTCCCATAGTTTTGGAGCTATGGACCTTTAGAATTCATTTTCTCATGTTTTCGGTAGCCTATAACACGTAAACGATAGGGTTTTCGCTCTATGTTTATTGGAACTGTTTTGTTTGTTTTACTCTCAGGAATCACTCCTCTGCTTTTGTATAACGAATTTAGCGCCATACTATATATATATATATATATAATCGTGAAAAAATCTGCCTTTGAATCCGCTCGTATTTCCTCCTCTCCTCGATTTTTCCATATCGCTGTTATTTTCCTAATTTTCGACATACAAATTGCTTTTCTCTTACTAATTACTGTTACTATATTAATAGTATTAACATTCTTTCATGATTCCTAGTAAGAATTAAATTTGTACTTATTCTGCTGTTAGGCCTATACCACGAATGAAATCAAGCTTCCTTAACATGAGCAGAATAGAAAGAGGGATAATGGTTAATCATAATATTTGAGTTGCATCCAAAATATTTTATTATTAACTTATCTCAAAATAAGAAGCAAAGATATTGCACTCAGTTTCGACTTGAGCCTTTGGTTACAGTTACCCTTTATTATTGGTTGATGCCAAAGGGAGGCATTTCATTGTTAGTGATATCACATAAACCCTATGGTGGATAAAATATCTTCAAGTACACTAATGTTTGAATCACATTTTGGAGCTTGACTTTTTTTTTTACCGGTATTTTTATGCTTCATAACATGCTGAAGAAACTAAATAGTTTTAAAAAAAATGTCAGTAAAAATCTAGTGATTCAAGCTATAGGAGACTTATTTGTAATAAACGTGACTTACCTTATACTTCAATTTTCGTCCAATAATTAAATATTTCAACACAATTTGAATGTCCTTTAGACATGTATTTTGATAAGTCTCTTTTGGACACTTCTTCTTTTCTCTTATACGCTTTAAACATCTTTTGAAGTGTCTGCTCCAGTCTTGCTCGATGTAATTTGAGTTTTTCCCTTTTCTTTTTTGTTGCTTCTTGCTCAGACACTTGGGTTTTACAATTTGAGTATCCTTTTCCCAAAAGTACAAAATGAATTTATAAAGTGTTTCAATCTACAGTGCAATCAGCGAAGTAAAGATTCCAGTTATCTTCTTAATATGATTAAAAATGCGTCAATTTCGGTCTTCAAGTAAATATGAACAAAGAAATTAGTAGCTTTATAGATATCTTAAGAGATAAAAGACATGCATAGATACTGCAATATCAATAGATGTGCTCTTAGATAGACGTGCATTTAAAGAGCACCCTTACTCCCTGTAACCTACCGATTCGAGATTTAAAATGTAAGTACTATGATGAAGAAGCAAAAACTGAGAATTTTTACGTATGAAATATACTGTTTTTCTATAAAAAAAAAAAAAAAAAAAAAAAAAAAACTCATTTTACAGCATGTTCAACTCTGCGTACAGGGTCTAAAACAGTCACTACCAGATATTATTAAATACATAGGAAATTTTAAAGACTTTCTGAAGGTTTCACTACATTCTTTGGTTGCGTTAAGAACGTTAACAATTTATTTGAAAAAGCGAAGTGAATACGATTTAAAATTTTGACGATATGTTAGGAATAAAACACACAGCGCCTTAGAACAGAAAAATGCTACTGAGCAATGTTGTAAGAGTTTAAGGATATGCTATTTCAGCTAAAAAGTGTAATTGTCTTAAAATTTCACTCCCCATATGATCCTTGAACACAAAGTGCATAAGAATCGACAATATTAATAAATTAAAAAAAAAAAAAAAAATCTTTCGACAGTAGAGATTGTTACTTTCTACGCATGTTCGCATGTTTCCATTTTTTATGTATTTTATTAATGAGATTCCTTAGATGTGTGCATTTTCTGGAAGGTACTCAAAACTTTTGTAAATTACAAGGTAATAGATGTAATTGAATCTATAAAATATATTTAGTTTTTTAATGGTATTGACCTATAGAAACATAGTAAAGAATATGATAGAGTGTAAATAAATTGAATGACTTTGTTCTTAATAAATTGTATATAATAATAATAATAATAATAATAATAATAATAATAATAATAGTAACAAAGCAATCCCACAAAATGGGTTAAGCAAAGGTTTTTGTAAATATGTTTTTAAACATAAAAAGCTGTAATCTTGCGTATAAAAGGGATGTTTGGATGTTTGTCCGGTATATATACACACACATCATTGGCTTGGGATACTTCAGAGTAACCAAAGAAGTCCGAAGAAACCAAAGTCTGGAAGAGACCACAAACTATTTAGAATTATTTGATGCTTATCCTAAGGGGGGATGATGAGGTTCAAAGGGGAAGAGGCGGTTTAAAATATATGAAAAATAGTTATTTGTATGTTTGACCAATATACGTAGCTACAGTGTTGGCTTGACATACTTGAAAGTAACTCCATGATAGAGATCGTAGAATATTTAGTATTTTTTGGTCTTACCCTAAGCTGGGAAAGAGGTTCAATGGATGAGAGGTGGTTTATAATTTACACCAAAAATACAGTATTTCACGATACCTTCATGATAAGAACATATAACTCAGTATGTAAACTCATTATTAAAATAAGTTAAAATGTATCCGAACGTTTTCAGAAAATTCCATTTTAATGGGAAGAAAGTTTTTTTTTTTTTTTTATTCACACAGAAAGCTACGTTGTCTGTTGTTCCTTCTAATCGCATCACGGGAGAAGAGCTGATCTATTTGAAATAAAAACAGTTACAACCTACCTTAAGCTGGGCTTTTATAATCTCTTTGATTAAAGTGCGCATCCTATGGGATATTGGGGGCACAAAATTTATGCCAAAAGTATTAAGTTATTTTATTTTATATAAAAATGAATATATGTTAGTCCAGTATGCAAAGCTACACCGTTGACGTGGCGTTCTTCTAAGTAATTGTATAAAAGATATCAAAGTCTGGAAGAGACCGTAGGCTATTTAGAATTCCGTGAGACTAGTCGAAGCTCAAAGGGAAGACTTCGTTTAAAAGTCATAAAAAAAAAAAGCTCCTCTTAGGAAATTAAAATTCGGCATGCAAATTCATATTTAGAAACAAGTAAACATATAGATATGACATAGAATCTGGATAAAATACTTTGGGGGTAAAAAACTCCAATCGTCCTGGAAGTGGAATGGGGTGACATGTAAAGATAATAAAAATCGACCAATATTAGTATCGAATCCATAGTTTTGGAGATCGCTGAGTTGACTGGTAACAGCCCTGATGACTTAAGCCCAAGTTTAAACAAGAGCATGCATGTCAGTTAGCCCGGGAATCGACAAGGCCAACGTCAAAAGCCTCTACTTGATTCCTTATTTTCAGATATTGTGTATAAAAATTATTCTTTCCATGCAAAGCCGGGCGCGTCTGCTAGTGGATCATGTGGAAAAAGTATGTGTTTACTGCTGGAAGAAAGAAAACCAAGTAGTTTTTGAAATATTGCAAATGTTTGTGCACTATATCCTGTCTGCAGGAAACATGGAGGTATGAAAAACTTAAATATTCCTTACATTTTCGTATTATGAATCAATTGGCTTACAAGTCATTCTCAAGAACAAATAAGATGTAAATGTTAAATGAGGGAAGTTTAATATCCAGTTTGTTACACGAGGCTGACCTACCGCTAAAATGGGATTTGAATCTTAATTACGAACTATTTGATTTTAAATCCTAGACTTTATTTCCGAAGTTAGATGCGAAGGGCTATTGTAGACATGACTTCGGGGAGTGTGATGATAGAATTTCTAGACGATGTAATGACTCCATCTCGTATAGCCTCGCTGCTGAAAGGGACTTTAAACTCAAAATCAACTCAACGACGTAGTGATTATTCGAATTTCGCGATTTAAGGTAGAGATACCACTTAGTAAGATGAGTCAATGCTGAAGCATGCTCTGTGAAGCAAAAGTGATCAGATTCTAGGTCATATCAGCTTTTAGTGGATAGCATTTACCATTTCGCCAATAATTAGTTTTTGGATCAGGGGTCACAAAATTTTTGGATGGCCCCTAAATCGAGTTTTTATATTTTTTACGGAATAAGCACATCATACTGAGTTAAGTGATAGTTTGGGTTTGGCTATATTGTATGTAGTTCTCCAGATATAGGCCCACAAGAAAATTTATTGGATTTTTTTTTGTTTTTGATTATAGACCACAAAATTTTTGAACGGCCCCTAAATGGAGGTTTTATTATTTTTTTAAAACGGAATAAGCACATCGTACTGAACTGAGTAGTATTTTGAGTTTGGCTACACTATGTGGAATTCTCCAGATATAAGGCGTATAAGAAAATTTTTGACTGAAATATATTTGATCTTTTGATCCAAAAAGCTTGGAACATAATGTGGGACGTTAAGCTTTATGTTACTTTAAGAGTTTCGTATAATTGCAGGATGCAAAAATAAAAATCTTTTAGATATATATTTTTTTCTAAATTCGTTATTATTGCCTGAGGAAAATGTGTGGAAAGTGCAGATAAATAATTATGGGATAATATATTTTGTTCCTACTGATACTGAAAAACGCGTCTTACTAAATATTAAACGTTGTCAGTCTTCGATATTTTACGAAAGTAAAAATAAAAAACAGATTCAATATTAATTGTGGTTTTAGCACGGAATGAAGAAAACTTGTCCCATAGAATTCACTACAAATTTTTAGTTGTAATAATTATCACTAGCACCCTCTTATATAGTTATATTTACTAGAGAAATTCAAACTCAAATTCAAATTCAAACTTACCCTTACTAACTTCCTGCACTCGTAAACTGTACGTTTGTGCTATATATTTTTATTAGTATTTCATTTATTGCAAGAAGTCACTACCCGACATCTTTCATTCTAATTAGGTATTGTATGAACCCTTATTTCGGGATTCTTGACATGTTAAATGAGAAGATCATTCATCTTTAATGGCGTATTAGATTCAATTGCTTATGAAGGCTTGATTATTCTGTAAGATGTTATTTGACATGTTTTCAATAAATAGGATAGCTTTGTTTAGCGATTAATTGAAGCATTTCTTTCGCATTCAACATGCTGATTTTCATAATAGTAAGGTAAAACCGTAAATAAAACAATTTTGCTTTGCGGATCACAAAGATCTTCAGTTTGCATGATATACTATGTCTCAACTTTAGTACGAGTAAGTTTGGGTTTCTCTAATGAACCTATGAGAATACTTTTAGCCTTTGATATATTCTTACATGAATAATTTGTTTGAAGATCTCATTTCTCAAACGTGTTAGGACGAGTTAAGTGTTATACAAAATTTATTTGATATCAAAATAAAATGACTCCTTTCCCGTGTTAGATTTTAGGTCCACATTCCGGATAGTAAATAAAAGTGCGGATATTAGATCTTGAAGAAACTAAAATGGAAGTCAGATTGCGGATATGTTGTGTTACATATGTCTAGGTAGAATTATTCGCTGACTTAATTCTTGACGGAAATAAATATTGTCAGGGATTTACAGGGTGACAATTAGTTTATTACATTAATATTGTAATATTTTGTTTTAAATAGATATTCGAACTTTTGTGTTTAAAACTTGTTCTCACAAGCAGTGGCATATTCAGAGAGGAGTTTCGGGGTTTTAACACCCTTTGAGTAAGATGTGCAAAAAATAAATATTTACCATATTGAGATATATACGAGGGGCAGTGAAACGTTACTGGAATTTTGTTGTAACTCTTTATTACCTTAGTATAAGTAAGCATATACTTAATCATCTTCAAAGGAGGTACACTTATATCCAGAATTATTGTCGCATGTCTATAAATATGTTGTTGTAGGAATATAATTTGATAACGAAGTCGCCCGGTATTTCTTTTAATGTTAGTAGATGTATAATCGGCAAAGACATGTATGTCGCAAATTTCATGTCAAAAGAGCAGCAAATAAGAACAATAAAACGAAAATAAAACTTTCTTGTCCATTTAGCAACATTTTGTTTTACTCATTCTAATTTTCGTATTTATAATTCTTTTCTTATGAAATTTACCACAAATATACATTTCCCGATTATACACATAGTATCAGTATTAAAAGTACCCTGCAAAATCCTTATCAAATTATATTCTTACAAGAAGACAGTTATAGATATGCGACAATAATTTTGGACATGAGTGTACCTTCAGAACACACACTTGATTGAGCGATCCTGCGATTGCTGAAACACCGGCGAACGTCCTCTTTTGGTATCTTCCGAAGTTCGACTGCCGCGTTCGTTTTGATTTCTTCTTTGACGAGTACCTTTGATGCCCATTTTTAGCTTTGGGAAGAGCCAAACATCCCTTGATGCTAAACTATTTTTAAGGCTATCAGTGTCTGTGAAGCTGATTTTCCCCATTTTGCACATGAACTTTAATGATCATTGCTTGATCTATGAAATCGCGAGAACTGATCACTACACACTTCTTCGTTCAACTACGCTATTCGTACGTACACTGCCTGTTAAGACGTGTGGACACATGTTGGATTCATAATTAGGCAACCTAAGTACTGCACTGTACAAGATTCATTGTGATTGCATCGCAAACGCCAAAACTACATCATTCCGGGAAGTTTCTGACTGCTCCTCGTATATACAAACACCTGAAATTATATGAACGTTGGAACTTGAACTCCAATCCATGACGAATTTCTGCAAACGTTACTGCTCACTCAAGTGGTGATTACGTATTGTTTCATGCAGTGTTTTCTACAAATGAAAAGGATTTCCCTAGCAAATATCCGTAGCATAAAATACTATTAGAAATTATTGAAGAGTAGTCGTTTGTTTCACTGACTGTTTCTTTATTCACTCTTTTTTATTCTCATGTGTGTATGTCGTAGCTTTCTTGTATGATCCTTTTCAAAATTTTCTTTCGTAAAATGATTTAATACTTTGTTGTGAATTAGTTTCATGGTTTTTCTAACAACTAGTCTTATTTTTGTTGCATGCTTTTATTATATTTCTTGCCAAATGAAGAAAAGCAAATTTATGCTACAAATAATTTATAATTTTGTCATACAAACTGTTCAGAACTTTACTATTATAATAAGTCATCTGTACATACACATTAATCTAAAAGAATTACAAGATAACCGCGCATGAAGAGCAAGAAAATAAGTGATTGGTTGGATTCTTTAGTTCTTGTCATTCGTTTGGCGAGAAATTGTAGTTTGTTATATTAAGTAGTTTGGATTGCTAAATAGTATTTTGTAGATTAGTCTGTAACTTTTGTAGTGTAAATAGTTTTGACGATACATGTTCTTTTAAGAGATATCCCTGTAATAGTTTTTTTTTTTTTTTTTCAATTTAAAGAATCTGGCGTAATGGTAAAAATAATGCTAATGCATGTATACTTTTATTTTTCATAGTACGAATACGAAAGATACTTTTGTCATTTCTATTAGCTGATTTTGTTCTACATTTGAGCTCCGGCGCAGTCTTAGTTAAATAGCTAGCACATTAGCTGATTTGATTCCTAGAAGGAGACAAGACTTTTCCAAATTAATCTCGTCGGGAGGACATTTGGAAAGCTACGTGAATGAAACAGACTAAAAGCCAATGCTAATAATTCCTGCATTATACATTGTGAATGCTCCACTCACTTGAAAAATAAAATCCTAAATTTTCAAATACTGCGTAGAGCGCTCGTTTAGTGCATAGCCTTACATGTGCGTCAGTTAAGAGCAAAATGGCTAAGTGCTTGTCGCAAACAGAAGTTACAAAAATATTTTTTCTTTCTTATGCATAGTGGGACGCAGCAAAATTGACTTGTTACCCAAATGAAAAAAAAAAAAAAAAAGTACATTAATTTACTTTGCGATAAAGTACATAGAGCCATTTTGCTTTCAGTTGACATGGGTACACGGTTGTGCGCTAGGTGAGCGCTCGAGTGGTGGTTTTTGAAAATATAGGACTTGCCTTTTAAATGTTGTGTTGAAATTCATATACATTGTAAAGTTTGTGAAATATTTAAGTACGAACTAAGTCCATCATTCTGAATCACCCTGTAATGGCGTACGGTAGAAATCTGTGCTGGTAATGCGCTAACCGATTAAATATCATAATCAGGATGGCTGTAATCCTTCATGACTTAAAGTGCCGCAGTTTTATTTTTGTTAAGTGATAAACCTTAAAATTCTGAAGAGAAAAAATTCCAATATACAATCAGAAATGAATGAAAAACTAATAAGATGTGTGCATTCTAAACATTTTTGTAATAAAACTGTATTACTTCTTTGAAATTATTCATAGTTCCTCAGAGAACAAGAGTATTTCATTTAGGACTCACAACAAATGTTTGACTGGAATATAGAATTTGAATGGATATCAAAAAGATTTGTATGGACATGGTGTTTAAGAATAATGAGAAACTATTTTACATGTTTGAATATATGTTGATTTGAATCTTATTTTGCAATCGAGTTTAAAACAAAACATCAGTTAAGCACATATATTAACATTCTATTGATGATGTTCAAAGCAAAAATTATACTATGAAGTTAACGATATCAGACTTTAAGTATTTCAATTAAATAAACTACTGCAACGCGTTATAATGCTACCAAATATTTTAGAAATGAATAAAAATGTAGCTGAATTCTACAGACAAGGATTATAGTTGTGGGATTTAAGGTACTGGCAAAAGTACAGTGGAATAAGAAATTCCTACGCACGCTCTTCACACAATAAAAGAAAATAATAAAAAATGAAGAGTGTCTTGTACTTAGAGACTTAGTTTCGAAGTTACACTCTAAGTGAACCTTTCAGGTAGACCATTTACGGTTGTTCCTTGGAGGATAATATTTATGACTAACGATTCAAATTTTGATTGACGCGGTGATCAGTGGTAGAGCGTTCACCTCTGGTGCTTGGGGTCCTTGGTTCGATCCCAGCTCGCGCTAAGTAAACTTTGTGGTGGACATACACCGTGTGCGTGGGTTTTCTCGGGGTTCTCCCGTTTCCTCCAACTTTCTTCATTCCACCATTTCATTCATTTCTCATCATCACCGTCTCCTTTAGCCTAGCCGGCATATCCGTGGGACGTAAAACTCAAAAATTTCATTTCATTTTTCAAATTTTGATCGAGCAGTAATGATAGAATAGGAAAGAGGATGGGTTTTCTTATTTATTATGGATGAATTCAGTAAATTAAAGTTTTGTGAAATTCTCTGTAATGAAATCAAAGGAAGGAACAAGTCAGCAGTCATATTTTTAAAGAATCTATTGTCTGTTTTAGGGACATCGTACAAGGGTGATGTTAATTTGTTTGCAAGTGGTATTCTGGTTAAATGAAAGAGCTATGGCTTTTTATAGTAAGTGAAAAGTTAGCCTATACAATTTGTAACTTATGCGAGTTCTCAGAATATCGATAAAATTTTGGTGTGAATTAGCTCGACCGCAGAATAATAACCTTAGCTTTCTGTATTTTTTTCTTTGCTTTATTGTGTACCTTTAGTCAAACACACATAATGATTTAGTTCGTGGGGTTGTAGAAAATAATTCACTTAAAACCTTCACCAGATAAGTTAACGTCGTTGAATTGAGTACTGGTTTTATTTTACATAATACTTGTCTCCAGATGTTCCAATTAATGCAGTTAATACTGTGTAGTTAGAGTATGAAACTTGTATTCACCTTCCGTATTGTACGAGACATGTGCTCGGTGGATCTGATGGTGTAAATTTAATAGGGGATGATTGGAGAACAATAGGAAGAAATGCGGAGGTCTTGCTAAACGCTTACAGGACATGGGTTCAAAACTAAATGCATAGAAAACTAAATACATGGAAGTTCGTCGGGATCGTAATACGGCAAGTCATAGATGCCTTGAAATATAAAATAATAATACTTTTGATAAGTGCGTACCTTCAAATATCTAGTATTAATATTAACAGATCAAAACCATGTTCATGAAGAAATTAAATGTCGAGTAAAAGCAGGGAATTCGTGTTATTATTTGGTTCAGAACCTTTTGTCGTCGCGAGTTTTGTCGAGGAGTTTGAAGCTTAAAATATATAAAATGATTATCATGCCTATTGTGTTATATGGTTGCGAAACATGGTCGCTTAGTCTGAGAGAAGAACGCAGACTGAAAGTATTTGAGAACAAAATTCTGAGATGAATACTGGGACCCAAGAGGAATGGGACTGGGGAATGGTGGAAACTTCATAACGAAGAACTACATAATTTATACGGTTTACCAAACATTGTTAGGGTCATCAAGTCTAGGAAGCTCAGATGGGCAGGTCATGTAGCCAGAATGAAACAAAGTAGGAACGCGTTTCAAAATTTTAACTGGAAATCCAATTTGAAAACGTCCATTAGGAAGTCCTAGGCGCAGATGGGAGGACAGTATTAAGATGGATCTCACAGAAATAAGAATACAAAGTAGAAATTGGATCCAGTTGACTAAGGATAGAAATCGGTAGTGAATTTATGTGAACGTGGCATTAAACCTCCGGGTTCCATACGCCATAGAATTAGTTAGTGCGTAGTGAATCTTTCGCCTTGTGGTCACTTTGGGATAGATAATTTCGGAGCGATAGAGGCATCATACAATGGGCATCCTTTTAGGTTGTAGTCATGACGGTTCTTTCACCGTGGGATCCAAAGTGGATACATCAGCAGCAGTTCATTAGTGCCGAAGGGAACTATTTTCATTATAAGAAAACATTTATTAAGGTTATGATGCGTGAATGTCACTCATCTCCCAGAAATTAATTTATCAACCCTAAAAGCTCGAGAGTGTGATAAGAATAGGAGTGACCATGTTTAAATTACTCTTAATTATTCGAATGTTTTGACCACTTGACTGTGGGTTTTGTGATTGCCGAACTTCTGGGTTTTTATTATTCACATTTTTTTTCGTACATTTGATTACGATTTACAAGGGTCATACTGAAAGTACTGAATAACTATTTTCATGAACGACGTTTTGGCTTTACTACATTTTAATCTACAGACTTCACTTTTCAAAGTCTCTTTTTTTGCATGCATTTCTCATGTCTGGAAGCTTGAAAATATCCTTGCGTCAGAATACAGCTCGAGCTGCTGGCACTGATTTACTGCTTTTTGTAGGCCTTCCGTCGTGAGGTAGCGTTGCTTAAGTAATTTTTGGAGATAGAGAGTCTGAGGGTACAATGTAGAACTATTGGGGGAAGAGCCATAATTTTCCACTCGATTTCCCAAAAGTGCTGATGCATTATCGTGTTGAATGAACATCTAGGATCTTTGTTCCACAATGCAAGATGGAGCTTGTGAAGTGTTCGTACATAACGAGTAGCATTTATGATTTTCCCGGGTTAAAGAAATTTCAACCAGAATACGGCCATTTGCACCCCAGAAGACTGTACCCATACACGTTTTCTTTCTCACAGATTACAGGTTATAAGTCATTCAATAAAGATTCAACTTCTCCGTTACTTGTAATATTAACGTGCTGATATCGTTTTTCTTTTCTTGTGTTAGGCTTCAGTTTACAAAACGTACACAATCTATTTAATTATAGGGATTTTTTTTTTTAAATTAAATTTTAACAACTACTACATAATTTGTTTCCTGATATGAGCAATTATTTTGTATCTAACAGTTAACTTTGCTGCCTGAGAACTGTGTCATTACGAAATACGGAATGATTGATCGATTGAGCGTTGAAATTACGGAATCGTGTGTCGCGATCTGGGATTAATGCGAAGATTTAAAATTAGTCAAAACATATTATTATTATTATTATTATTATTATTATTATTATTATTATTATTATTTTATTATTATTATTATTATTATTATTATTATTATTATTATTATTATTATTATTATTATAAGAACTGTAGCATTTTTTTGCGAAAGTCCAAATAAACATTTGCCTGTTTTTTTTTTTAAACCCCTAAAGTAATGTTATGAAAATTAATTTTTATTTGGTTTCTTATTTTTTCAAGTAGGAAGTACTAGCACTAAAACATAGAATGTTATAAATAGTATCTATTTATATAAATGTATATATGATGTGCATTATTTTTTCTCCCTATAAGTAGTAATTTAAGATATGTTCTAGTAGATCATATTTGGTCATCAATTCAAAGCAAATGTGCTATATTCTAACACATTTGATAGTTGTTAATATCTAGTTTAAAATTTGTTTTCTTTGTAGGGCTGCTATGTAACAATTCATATAACACCGGAACCAGAGTTTTCTTACGTGAGCTTCGAAAGTAATGTGCCACAATCTTCCTACAAGGATGTGATAACTCGTGTGATTGAGACATTCCAACCGGGCAAATTTGTTCTCACAGTCTTTGCTAACAAGGTAAGACTTTAATACTTCTAAAACTTTTTAACTCTTTATTAAGCTCCTCCAGCACTTTTCAGAATTGTAACCTATAACAGACGCGATGAGGAATATTGAACATGAGCCAGTTAATGCTTACAGAATATTATTAAATTACGAAGTTTGTCCAGAAAGAAACCTAACTTCAAAAACTACGATTAACGAAACTTTTCTTAATTTCTTAACATTTGTTGCCAGCGCCACGTAATGAAATTATTTCCAAGGATTGTAACATCAATACCTGACCCTGCCTTGCTATTGTGATATTGCGAGCGTTGGAGTGAAGTGTTTCGTACTTGTGACCATTTGTTGGTATTACGAAAATGGAAGAATTTGGAAGAGCAGCGTTGTGTACATCAAATTTTGTTTCAAATCGTACAGGAAGTTTCAGAATGTTGCAGAAAGAGTATGGGGAAGAATATATATGATCCGAACTCAAGTTATGAGTGGTTTCTGCGTTTTAAAGCAGAACATTATTAAAGACGAGGCAAAACTTGAACGCCCAAGTTCAGAAAGTCGCCAGATTGTACGGAAAAGTCGTCGTTTGACTGTCCACAAAATAGCTGAGAATGTAGAACACGGTAAATTGTCCTGTCATGTAATCGTAGTTTTTTCAACCTGCATCGTTTGTTCGGTGGTTGCTAATAAATGAACAAAAAGAAATACATGTGGAAGTATGTGAAGATCTTTTGAATCGTGGAAACTAGACGGTAGCTTCTTGGAAAAACAACAGGAGACAAGAGGCCACAAGCATTCATATGGATGGGAAAATCTTCGCTAAGACCAGAAAAAGCACGTTGCATTCGCATAAACGTTAAAGTGATTCTTGATTTTATTTTTAATTTTGTGATTTTCAGTATAAATACGTGCATGGGTCAAACCATAAACATAGTTATTTAGAAGAGGCGTTTGAGAAGAGTTGTGAAGAAGAGACGGGAAGCTTGGAAAAATGGAACATGGATGCTGTACTATGACAATACTCGTAATCCTTCGGCGCTCTTCATTAGGGAGGTTTTGGAGAACAAACATACGAATGTTTTACCCCTATCACCTTCGCGGGTCCCCAACTACACTACTTGTTTGGCAGTTTGAAACTTTTCATTCCCCAAGTTGAAATCGACCCTGAAAGATCGCAGTTTCCAGTCTATAGAGGATAGATATACAAAAATACTACGAGATCTTCAAGCTATTTCAAAAAGTGCGCGCTTGGAGCAATTCATTAATAGTAGAGGATATTATTTTGAAGGTAAATCTAAATAACGTCCACGAAGTGTAAGTACCTTTATATTTAGAAAGTTTGGTTACTTACTGGTCAGATCTCGTAGACATTCAGACGTGTCTTGGTTAAAAATCTGAGAGGGTAGGTTACATAACCATTATATCATTCAAAGTTTTATGCAGTATGAAATATAATGATAACAATAACGAATCACACCATATATGCACAAAAAAATTCCTCGTTGTTCACAGATAAATGTGACATGGGATGGGATTAAAGGGACAACCAAACATTTCAATAAAATCATTCACTAGCGTGTTAGTCATAATTTATTTTACAGTTACAAACATACTCGTACATAAATACAGGGTGAGGCAAAAAGATGTTAACATTAAATGGGTGTTTACTCACGTGAAATTACAAGGCAAAGATTTGGTTACAGGGTTTCAACTTGGCGCCCATCTCGCTCAATGCACTTATAGAGTCAGTCCATTGTTAATTATATGACCCTCTGGATCATTGAGGTAGGGATAACATCGATGACGTGAGTGATGCGGTGTTTCAGGCCGTCCAAGTTGCTAGGTTTACTCTCAGACCATGCTCCACAACCAAAAATTAGATGGTGTCAGATCAGAGGAACGTGGTAGCCATGGTAGAGGACCACCTCTACCAATTCAACGTTTACCGAACATGTCGTTCAGGTAATCCCGAACCATCTGATTGTAATAGATTGGGGCGTCGTCTTGCTGAAAGTACCTTGGCTGGAAAATGGCGTCTGCGCGAGGACTTGGTTGGGCTGACTACCATCGCTCCCTGGACGAGGATGATATTCTCTTCAGTTCGGACAGATCTCGTTCTACTATTGTTTTCCTTGTAATCGTCTTGAACAAACCTCGTCATTACAAACTTCTCGTAGATTCTACCAATTGTCAGGGGGCGAAGGTGCATCCCGTCCGGTCCAGGGCGTGAATTTTTCTTGTACGACGCTTGGAGACTAAAAAACCTCCATCCAGGCAGCTGTTTTCTTTTGTTCCTGAATGGAATATCGGCACGCCATGGTTTAATCTGCAAAATAAAAACAAAAAGAACACCCATTTAATGTTAACATCGTTTTGCCTCTCTCTTATAAATTGTCATAATTATTTAGAAATTTTCAGAGTAAAAATTTGAATGTACTAAGATCTGGCAACAAATCATTTTGATATAGAAGGGAAAACTTAAAAAAGTTTATGTAAAAGATATTGAATGTATTTAAAAAGTCATTGTAAAGAAAAAGGAGGGTAAAATCGCAGAAAGGAGGAGATAACATAATTATCAGTCAACACTTATAAAGAGATAGTTATATGAAGAAATTTGTTTGCGTAACATAAACAACCTCATTCACAAGGATCTGACCCAATGTAAGCTATAGTATAGTTCAGTGAAAATTCATCAATAGGAACTAGGAAGATAAGACAGATACTTACGTTTTTGTAATTAAAATATGTACTATTAACAATATTGCAAATATTAGTTCATTTAGCAATATTTATAAATATTAAACGGCCTAATTTCACAAAATTCGTATTGGTCGTTGTGCTTAGTTTTTAGTAGCAAATAACAAAGAAAAATCTTGGTATGGAATTCAGCAAATAAGAAGGCAAATTGTTACAAATGCTTAGCAACTAGTACGTGATATTTTATTTTAAAAAATAAGGATCGCAGTAACTTCAGAGGTATTTATCATGCATTTATGTGCTAATTATCTAAGAGATAAAAAAAATTTGGATAAATAAGATAGTTGTTTCGAGACTTTTCGTGAATGAATGAAAGTAATTCAATTATTTTAATTTTCCAGGCGTCAGTTGCAGCTGAAACCCCGCGTGAGCTAGAACGCTCAGCATCATTTGGAGAATGGATTCGTCATGATATCCAGTACTGCAGATTCAAGAATTACGATCTGACCTACGCACTGTACACAAAATTTCCGAGCTGAGGGTCCGCAGTGGCCCGCAGCCTGCTGAGAGTTCTCTTGGCAGGTGCTCGGTGCCTCCAGGGGCCATATGTTTTGCCCCACAATCTTGTAACCCTTACTTTCCCCAGTATATGTGTAATGGAAGTTTCTATATGTGGTTTCTCAGATTGTATTGCTAGAGAATTTACATCGACACTAGTGCCATCTGTCACGGCAGATGACAATAGTGGCTGTTGTTGTTCTCCGGTGGTCAGTTCATATTTAGCGGTAGTTGTTGTAATGGTTGTACTTCGTCTAATCGTATGCGTTCATTGCTTTAGCCCCGGCTTACTCTTTTCTTGGTGGCGAAATAAGATATCTTGAAGGAGACAGGTAGCACACGTAATTGAATTTTGTTTAAAATTCTGAAATCCCCCTTTTTGAACAGAGCCACGGTTCACCTATGAGGGTGACTGGTAGCAACTCCAGCGTGCTTCCGTCACTTGGTATGGTCACTCACCGAATGACCACATCAAGTGGGTGGGGCCAAGGATAGGAGAGGAGGCGTCATCGTCGCTTTCGTTTTGTAATATTAGTACAGGGTGCTCCAATGCTAACCTCTTGTCTATTCGGAAAGAAAATTTGGAAATGTGAAATGAGTGAGTTGATGTTAATGCTCTTCTCTGTAACCTAAAGTAGTAAGCTGTCTCTCATTCCCTTCCTCTCCCAAATTCAAAGAAAACTTACATAAATCTGTACATGAAAATTGAATTTAGAAGTCTTAACGACACTTTCCATTATCAGTTCTTAGAACGTTTTGTTTGTAATCTAAATTCAATTTATACTTACATATTGTGTTAATATAAAAGTTCTTTAGAAGACCCGTTTATAAATACTCGGTACTTGCTATGCGTCATTAAATTTTTCACTTCTTCAGAAAGAACTTGTTCGCAAGGGGAAGTTAAAAGCAACATAATTATTATAATTAGTACTTACAAACGTACTAATATTTAAAAATCAATTGATTGAAACTGTGTTGATTTTTCAAACTGTTTTAGATGCACGAAGATTGCTTAGTTTCAAGTAAATTACGACATTTGAGACGTCTTCGAGTAAGCGGTACCTTTTGAAATATTGACTGATTTAGTCTCTCAAAGCTGCAAAATGAAATTTTTCGTTTTTGACTTTGAATTATAATGGAGGCATCTTTTAAATTTAGAATGTGGAAATGTATTGATTAAAATACAAAGTTTTCATTAAAATAGGAAAACCTTAATTAACATAAATCAGCGAATGAATAACGGTCACTAAACTATACTTAAGTTGCCGTTAATTTTCACTTGTTTATAAAATGATTATAACTTCGTTAGTGCATTGTTTCTGTTAGAAGTGTAGTGTAACGCAATCACTCATTTTATTCCATTTTTCTGCCCAATAGACGAGGTGTTTCTTTAAGAGCCATCCGTAAATATCTAACACAGAAAAAGAAGTGACGATTTTCGATTTTATGTTGAAGAAAAGAGCATTTAGCTCAGAAAGACGTTTGTTTTCTATTCAGAGCGTTTATTTGGAACATCTTGCATTCATTGCTTTTCTTAAGTTCGTAATTTTTTCGCCAACCATCGGCTGGAAACTTTGACGACAAATGTGCAAGATTAGGTTAGTCTTACAACGTTAATAAATTCGTGGTAAATCGTATGAGAATACGCAAGCTTGTTGTATAACAACATGAAATTATTCAGAATTTTCGTAGTTTTGAAAGAAATCGAATCGACATGAGTTTAATCCATTTTAAAAATTAGTATCTATGGAGTGGAGTTTACAGTACATTTATCGTCCGAGTTCCCGTAAAACTGCGATTATTATAATTTGACTTTTCGTGAAGATTTATTTTTATTTTCATATGAAGATTTGCAATTTTTTGACGCATTTTTTTTTTAAAAAAAAGAAATGTTATATTGCATGTTAGGGTTTGGTTTGCTTTTACAATTGAATTTGCAATACTTACTTGAGTTTGTATTTTTATGAGTTTTGTTACTAGTATGTTGATATATATATATATATGTATGTCACAATTTATTCATTAATTATTATTGTCTGTCGGGTGTTATTTTGCTGATTGCTTGAAGCACTGGAGAGTTGCAATTATAAATTTTTATCCTGATCTCCTGTATTAGTGCTTACACGTTTCTTTTGAGTTAGTTGCTACTTGCCAGTACATTATGGTAACCACTGATATTGTAGTTTGATTGTATTAACTAATAAACAAGGTGTATGGTTTCCGTATTGCGTATTATTTGATACCTTTTAATTTTGATAATTAATTTAATTTGTAGAAAACGAGGGAAAGGAAGACGTGGAAACAGGTTGATACAAAAGAGGGCAGAAAGAAGTAGAGAAAGTTAAACAATAAATTACGAAGGGAAACAGACAGAGCAAGGGAAGAGTTTTATAAAAGAAAATGCTAGGACATAAAAGACTTAGAAAGAGTTGGGAAACATGAGGAAATGTACAAGGAGATGAAATTATGGAATTTCAGAGGAAACAAGGGAGTATTACAATGGCAGTAGAAAATAAGAATGAGAAGGTAGTCAGCGAGAGAAGTGAGATCATAGGACGGTGGAAAGAGTATGTTGAAGACTTTCATGAGAGTAGGGATAGACCGTGTAGCCTAAATATTAAAGTAGAAAATGAAGTAGGCGAGGATGATAAATGGTTTAGGATTCTTTGCGACAAGTTTGAAAAGGCTATATCCGAGATTAGGAATGGAAGGGCAACCGGGAGAGATAATATATCTATCGAATTCATTAAAAATATGGGAGACAAGGGCAAGAAAGAATTGTTCCGATTCCTCAATGAAATATATGAAACAGGAGAGTGACCAAAAGACTTCTGAAGACGATCATGATACCGATGGCTCAGAAATCAAAGCCAAAGAGATCTGAGGATTATAGAACTATTAGTCTCATATCTCATGAACCTAATATTTTGCTCAGAATATTGAACAGAAGGTTCTATGGAAGAACAAATGAAGAAGTTGAGGAGGAACAGTTCGGGTTCACGAGAGGTAAGGGCACAGAGTTGCAATTGGATTATTAAGGGTGATCGGTAAAAGGTTTATAGAAAAAGGGAAAGAGGTGTATATTGTAATTATTGATCTAGAAAAGGTTTGTGACCGCGTGAATTAGGAATTGTTGTTGGGAGTTCTAAAGAAGATAGGGTTGGAATGGAAAGATCGAATACTCATAAGAAACCTATATGAACCAACAAGTAAGTGTTAAGATAGAGGAGGACCTGACAGAGGAAAGTGCAATTGGAAGGGAATTTCGAGAAGGGTGCGGTCTCTCATCAACATTATTTAATATCTATTTAGAAGAGATAGTGAATAAGAGCCTACATGATGAAGACGACGTTAGAAAACGAGGAAGGACTTTGAAGAATATCGGATGAAAATAAATGGTAGAAAGACAAAAACCATGGTGATTGGAACGAAGCGGTCTGTCAAATATAAAAGTGGAAGGGGGAAAAATAGAACAAGTATTCGATATCTGGGTATTATTAGTAATGACATGAAGTGCGAGCGTGAAATTAAAGCAAGGATAGGAATGGCGATAGAAGCCTTTAGGAGGAAGAAAAGTGTTTTGTGGGACCTTGAATAAGGAGTTGAGAAAGACATAAAATGCCTTGTGTAGTGTGTTGTACTGTATGGGGCGGAAACATAGACATTACGGAAAGTGATGAAAAATACTGGAAGCCTTTGAAATGTGGATATGGAGAAGAATGGAAAGAATCAATTGGATCGAACGGAAAACGAATGAGAGGGTGTTAAAAATGATGGAGGAGAAAAGAGCACATTTAGATATTACTGAGAAGAGGAAAACAAACTGGTTGGGACATTGCCTGAGAAGAAATTGAATCATGAGGGGCGTGCTAGAGAGAATATGGTGGCAGGAAAGAGAGGGAGAGGGCAGAGGGGACTACAAGTACAGGACGATATAAAAACAAATATTTACGTTAAAACGAAAATATTAGTAGAAGACCATGGAGCATGGAAGCTTCTCAGCTGTGGCAAGTGACTTGTCAATAAGGGCAGAATACCTATGATGATTAATTTTGACATGCTGAGTATACATTTTAACAAAGAGGTATTGGAGTATATTTCAGTTGTTTTGAGGAAAAATCAATGAATCATTTTTCCTTTCTGTAACTGATAAGGCGGAAGTTTTTCCATTCGCTGCATTTTATGGTAATTATGATTAACACGGCCATATAGCGAATGGGTAAGTTTTTAAACACACAGTGCGGCGATTAGGAAAGGAGACTGAAAATTAAACCTTTCAGTTTTACGTCCCACTATGTACCGGCTAGGCTAAAGGAGACGGTGAAGATGAGAAATGAAGGAAATAGAATGAAGAAAATGGAAGGAAACAGGAGAAACTCCGGAAAAACCCACGCACACAGTGTTTGTCCACCACAAGGCTCACTTTGCACGAGCGAGACTAATTATTTCTTCTGCTGCGAAGTTGCTTCTGGCACAGATGTCTGTCAGAACAGCTGAAATGATTGACAAAGTTGTGAATATCAATTTGAATTAACGAATGCGTGTCTCGTGGGGGGAGAATATGGAGATTGTTCGACAAATAGTAACGGACGAGGTAAAGGAAACGAAAGTTGTGTTCACGTCACGTGCCTTCTTTAACTCAGGAGCAGAAACTGGTAAGAGATTTTGGCTCGTATGGTACTCGTCATACTTGCCAGATGTGTCCTGTGATTATTTTTTTCTAAATCAAAAGCACCATTAAAGCATTGCTTTTTTGACGATATTTTCACCACCTAGAAACCAGTAACGAGCTGTTACAGTCCAGATTTCCAGATATCATTCCATGACATACTAGGCCGTGCAAAGCTGTGTAGAAAAGAGGTTTGTACTTTAAGTAAACAGGGATAAAATTAATTTCAATTCTTCCTCACTTTTTCAGTCTCATTTCCTAATTGCCGCACTCTATAAAGTGTGATGCAGAGCAGGAAATATTTTATCTTGTACAGTCCGCAGAAAAAAAACTGCAACATGATCATATAAGTTTATTGTGAAGCTACGCCTAACAGCGCAGGGAATCAACATAACGTGTAAGTGACACGATTCATGCCAGGAGAAATTTCGGCGTCCTCCCATGCACACACAGTTTGGAGCAAAAAACTTCGTAGTTTCACAATAAACTTACATGCTCATGTTGCAGGTTTTTTGCTGCGGACTAACCATAAACCAGACTATCACGGCAGTCAAAAAGTTCCCAGAATCTTGTTATATCTCTGTATTACCACAATAAGTACACATTTACTTAAGAGGCCTTATCACTGCGAAATTAAAATACCGCTAATTTTACAGTAATTCTGTGATATCTTCAAATAGACGTAAGATGATCGAAATGTGGAACAAGAGCGCCCTAAACAATATTATTTTGCATGAGGTACCGTTATCACGAGTCACCTAATAGCTTTCTGTTTGCAGCCATGTAGAAACGCGAAAATAAATGCCGGGTTTCTAAATGGCTGGAAATCGAAAGTAGTTAAGTGAGTAATGATAACAATATCTCATGAAAAATAATATTGTCTATGGAGGTCTTGTTCCATTTTTTGATTATCTTTTATCTATTTGAAGATATTACAGAATTACTGTAAACTTAGCGGTATTTTAATTTCGCCGTGATGGGGCCTTCATCTTAATCGCCTTCAAAGTAAGGCACCTTCAGAACACATACTGGCTCCATCTCCTGTGATTGCTGGAAACACCGACGAAAGTCCTCTGCCGTTATCTTCCGAAGTCCAGCCGTCACGTTACTTTTGATCTCTTCTATGCTGGCAAAACTGGTACCTTTGAGGCTTATTTTTAGCTTTGGGAGATCCGAACATCCGATGGTGCTAAATTATTTTTAAGGATATCAAAGTTTCTGAAGCAGATTTTTCCTCAATTTGCACATGAACTTAATGTTTGCGCCTTGATCTGTAAAATTGCGCCAACTAATCACCACACTTCTCGTACGCTGCATGTTATCACCTGTTCACACTTGTCAAATTCATAACTAGGCAACCTAAGGACTGCACTGTACAAGGTTCATTGTGATTGCGTCACAAATGCCAAAATTACATCATTCTGAAAACTTTTTGACTGCCCTGGTATTTAGTTTGAAATTAAAATAGTAAAAATAATCGAAGAATATATTTTGACTTGATTGCATTGCTTGCAATCAATTTTTTTCTTATTGCTTTTAAATCTTGCAACCAATTCTTATTTCTACGTGAGTGTGACTTAAGTTTAATGGTATTCTTCTGCGTTACAATGTGGTTGGTCGCTGCCTTTTAGGCCACTCCTTTTTCCGATCAATCACTTTACGTTCTTCAATCGATTATCTTGAACTTACCAAGATCAACTAGTTCCTGTCGATAACGATAATAATAATAATGTATCTTCGCGCTACGATCCCTTCTACTTTATTTGTAAACTAGCAGCGTTCACCCCGCTTCGCTGCGGTCACCCCGGAACGCAATAAACTTTGTTACTTAGATAATTTTTACTTTTTCGCTTTCAAATTGCAGTAAATGTTAACATTATAGCGCCTGTCATTTATGTTAACCCGCCGAGTGACACGGTCATGCGGGTTGCATATAAATACGTTTATTTTTATACCTATGATGAACTAACAAAGGATTTGTACGTTATGGACACTTGAATGGTCAATTATCTCAAGACACTGGTAATTAAAAATTAAAGTGATATGATAAAAACCATCTAGGGTCCAAATCCTAATAACCCCCCAAAAATGAAAGAAATTGGTTCAGCCGTATTAGCGTGATGAGCTAACAAAGGATTTGTGCGTTCTCTTTTATATAATAGATTACTCAGAACACCAAACAGTAGGCCTATGCCATTTTTAGTACTTGGAAAATGCTATTTGCTGAACTACAATTGATATGATGATATTTGATATCTCCCCTCCCCCCTTGATTTACGTAATACGTGGCTTAACATAAATTAGCAGATACGTAACAGCCAGCGCGCATGAACATGTTTACATCTTTGACCGCCATTGCAGTATACATCATATGTAATATAGATTTTTCTGTATGAATACAAGGTACATTTATAAATAACCTGTATATTTTTTCCATACTTTTATATCTGAGTAAAATACTGCTGCTTGTATCATTTAGAGTAATACGGTGTAAACAATATACAGAATTATACATACAAATTATTACGAAGTTCCACTTAAGCAGTTTACAAATATACTTAACGTAAAGATCTACGAAACACCTTACGTAACATAAGTTGGAATTGGGGGGGGGGGCGGAGGCGGAGAGGTTATTGTGCAAGTGTTGGAGTGCGCGGAAATTATTAACTATGAGTTTCACCTATATTTCTGACCTATAAGAAAAGGTCTAATTCATTTTATTGCACGTAGTAGATTTTTTTTAATTCACTAAAATTCAGGAAAGTAGTAGGCAGCAGTGCTTAGAATTATGGTCCTCTTATTTCTGGTTGGGGCAGTTCTTCCCATAGTTCTTAAGTTATGTATAGCTTAGCCAGGGGTGTAGCCAGCAGGTTTGTGTAGGAGGGGCCCGTCGATTTTTAGGGGGGGCCAACTACAATGTACAAAGCCAAAAAACGTGTTGCTGCTAGTGTTTTTGAGACCTGAAAGAAAGGAAAATTTTGGTTTCCTTCTGGAAAACTAAAAACACTATTTTAGCTTCTTCTTCTTCTTCTTCTTCTTCTTCTTATTATTATTATTATTATTATTATTATTATTATTATTATTATTATTATTATTATTAATATTATCCATAAATTATATTCAAGATAACTTTTATTATGCTTAATCAAGAACTACTGCCCGGGATCAAACGCTATACTTTTGTGCATAACTATAAAGGTAACCAAGAAAGTTCTGTCCCTTTTCGTGGAGGTCTGTGTTCAATTGGACCTCATACTGTGAGTTGAATGCGAGTGGAGATAAGGCGAACTCAGTTGTTGGTGTGGGTATATCCAACATACTACCTGGTTGTGGCAATTCAGATACACCGTGAACTTGCGTAAAGACAGAGGGAACATGGGGCATCCACAGAGTGTCATAAGAGCATGTATGCTGAACGAGTTCAAATGGAGGTCAAACGCCGCTGTAGCGGGACAGAAAATATGCCAGGCCTTTGGTGAGGGGGTCGTGACGACGCGTACAGTGCAGCGATGGTTTAACAAGTTTAAGGACGATGACGAAACACCCGAAAACACCACGTGCCAGAAGACCAACACACAAAGAGGAACTGGGACTACAATTCAGTGTGTGGAGAAACCATTCGGCAGCACAGTCATCAACTTGGGAAGCACTACAAGTTGGGTCGATGGGTCCCACATGTTTTGACTCCGGCAGAAGGCAACGCGGCAGTCGCCTGTGTTTATTTACTGTTTCGGAGCCATTTCTGGACAGGGCGTTGACATGTGATAAAAAGTGTCATATACGAAGCTCCACGGCGCCGTCATCATTGGTTAGCATCCCATGAACCGATTTCAAAACAGCCGAAACCAACACTGCACCAGAAGGTCCTGTGTGTTTGGTGCATCGTGCATCGGGAACTGCTACCAGCTGGTCAGAGTATCAATGCAACTGTAATGTCAGCAGTTGAGCTGTGCTCAAGAGAAAACTCAAAACTCTGGAGCCATCACTTCTGAATTGCAAATGGGTCCTCGTTTACGGGACAACGCTAAGTAGCACGTGGCTAGGATGACTCAGAACACCATTCTCCGCCTTGGACGGGAAACAATATTGCAACCACTATATTCACCGGGTGTTGCACTGTCCGATTATCACCTGTTCCATTCTTTGGACAATCACCTTAGAGGACGCCTGTTCAAATCCCTAATAAAAGTCCAAAATGCACCTGATACCTTCTTCGTTTCACGGCCCACCAAGTTCTACCGCGATGGATTCCATGGCCTTCCAGATCGTTTTCAGAAGTTCGTCGATGCTGATGGGGACTATTTTCGATCAACCAGGTTAGGTGACATATCGATGTTCGAAGGTTGTGGGTGAAAAAGCAACAAAACCTTTCTTGGTTACCTTTAAATTTAAGACCTTGTATACAGAACCTATCTACACAACATTAATTTTCTTTAAAATTTCACTTAATTTGTTTACGGTTTCCTGACAAAACTATTTATTTATTATTCGTGACTAAGTGACATATCGATGTTCGAAGGTCGTGGGTGAAAAAGCAACAAAACTTTTCTTGGTTACCTTTAAATTTAAGACCTTGCATACAGAACCTATCTACACAACATTAATTTTCTTTGAAATTTCACCTAATTTGTTTACGGTTTCCTGACAAAAAATATTTATTTATTATTCGTGACTAAAAAAACATAATTATTTTATTACACTGAGTAGAAATAAAAGAGAGAGCGAATGAAATCCAAATTGAATAAAAACATTGTTTCTCACCAAATTTTCCATCCTTTGTGTCTTTATATAAAAATATACTGTACTTACAAATCAGTTTAGTACCTTTGTTTTATGGCTGTATTTGTAGTACCTTGTTAAAACGTTTGTCTTCAAACTGTCAAATATAAATCGCAATAAATTGTGTAATTTGCTGTCACAAAAAAGTATCCTATTTTTCGATCGGTATAAGGAAGAAATACTATAATATTTTTCGATGGGTATGGAAAAACAATATTCCTCCATACTATTTTACCGTAAATTATTAATTGTCAATAAACTTTGTTACTTTTAAATGAATGAAGCGAGATAATTTTACTATGATGTTTTAAAAGCTGGTCATTTGGGGGTGGGGCAGGAAACCATTTGGGGGGGCCTGGCCCCGATGGGCCCCCCTTAGCTACACCCCTGAGCTTAGCATTCCATGTTTCTATTGGAGATAATGCATAGGTATTGGTTTCGAAAAACAGCTATTGACAATTTTGCTCTTTCATAGAATTTTATACATTTAATACACCCTGTTTCAAAAAGAATATACGTATTACGAAGAATTATTTTGTCCAAACTATCGATCGCTGCGCCTCGGCTCGGTTATTGGAGAAACGAATACGTAGTCTAGTTTATAATAATAGCCGCTAGATGTCACTTGTCTTCTGTTTTGCTTGGTAACCGTCATATGTTTAAAATGGCTACTCCGCAGCAGAAATCATTTTGTGTTCTCGAGTTTGCGAAGTGCAATTCCGTGATTACAGTGCAAAGACGTTTCAGGTTGAGGTACCAAATTGATCCTCCGAATGGGTGGAACATTCGCAGATGGTATCGACAGTTTGTAGATACAGGATGTGTATGTAAAGGAAAGAGTCCTGGCCGCCCTCGTGTTCCTGAAGAAAATATTGCACGAATTCAAACTGGTTTCCAACGTAGTCCTTCAAAATCAACTCGTTGTGCCAGTCGGGAGTTACAAGTGCCGACAACAACAATTTGGCGTGTTTTGAGACGTCGGATGGTTATGAAGCCCAACAAGTTACAGCTGTTACAAGCTCTGCGTCCTAATGACAATCGCAAACGTGTGGCATTTTGTAATGAGATTCTGGATGCTATTGACAATGATAACACTTTTGCACAACGCATCGTGTTCAGTGATGAAGCGACTTTCCGTGTTAGTGGTCAGGTAAACAAACAAAATGTTCGAATTTGGGACGTACAGAACCCACATGCAGTCAGGGGCGGATCCAGGGCGGATTTCTGAGGGCGGTGGGTTGTAATACTGCTACTTAGAGGTACTTTTAAGAACTCCATACTCTGGGATGGGTTTTATTTATATATATAAAATAAGAAAGTTCCCTCTTCTGGGGGTGGGCGATTGCCCCTCTGTATCCGCCCCTGCATGCAGTCATTGAAAATGTACGAGATTCGCCTAAAGTCAATGGGCCTTATGCAGAGTCGTTCATATGCATTATTAGTACTATACTAAAGAGTTCGACTTACATATAGTTCTTGCAGTAGTCAGATCTTTAGTATGACGCTAATCATACTTCACAACATCTCTGAATAAGGCCAAATGCGTTTTATGCGATATTCCGATCATTTGTTTACGGCCCATTCTTCTTTAATGGAAACACAATTAACAGTCAGCAGTATCTCGCTATGTTACAAAACTGGTTGTTTCCGAGGCTGCACGAAGATAACTTCATTTTTCAACAAGACGGGGCATCCCCTCACTGGAGTCGCCAAGTGCGTGAATATCTGAATGAAACTCTACCGAACCGTTAGGTTGGTCATCAAGGAACTGGCGACTTAGCATGTCTCAGCTGGCCTCCACGGTCACCGAATTTGAAACCCTGTGACTTCTTCCTGTGGGGTTTCGTTAAAGACGACGTTTTTGTACCACCACTCCTCTTCTTGGATTCATCTTGGCAGGAATGAGCTCAGAAGCTCATAGATATCTTTAATTTATCGAAGAAATTTATTGATTGTTTTGTACGATTCATTAAAGTTATTAGATATATGCCCAGTGTTAATAATTTAATTTCAAACAAACGCATAAGTTGTATAATAATATATGTTCTTTATAATTTCTGATATTTACTTTTTTATGCAACAAAAAGAACCCAAACTTTTATCTATATTCTTGAAAAATCAAAATGTGGCAACGGAGGATCGGATGTTGTGCATTCGTTGTGTATCTGAAATACCATGAGCGCACATTTTCACTTTTTTGTGCGTTAATGGATTGCACCTGAATTTACCGCTAATTCTTGACTTGATTTTAATCTCATGCACTAGAAATTCCAGTATATATATATATATATATATATATATATATATATATATATATATATATACAGTGGTGGATCCAGAATATGATCAAGGGAGGGGCTAAACCATAGTTTGCCACTTTATCTAGTGTAAAGCAGGATTGAAACCCATTTTATCCATTGTATACCTGAGCGTCAAAGGGCATGGCAGATGTGACACTTCATCTTCGTGCTCATCAAACCAGTCGTGGACGATCAGTGCTATTCAACCTTTTTTCCTTGTGTACCCCTAGACACGGTTGACCATCCAATTGTGTACTCCTGAAACTGTTTAAAAGAAATTAAATCGAAAATGTACTTATTAAACTAAATACACATGATTAAAAAGGTGGACAAATTGAGACCCAATAAAAGGACAATCAGTATGCGAATTAAAATATTATTTACAGCAGGGGGATAAACTGCACATCCGACAAAATTAACATGGGAAATTTCAAAATTTTCTTCAACTATGATCATTCAATAAATATTGGAAATATGCTTATTTTTGGATTTCGTACCCCAGAAATATCTTCGCGTACCCTCGGTTGAATAACACTGATGTAAATTGTATGAACAGGGATTGTTTTCATCTCGAAACACGGTATTACCATCTGGGAACGAAGTTTGCACCACGGGATGCAGCTGGTCACCCAAAATGGTTACGTAGTTCTTGGCAGTGACACGTTCATGCAAGGTGGTGATGGGTTCGACAGAGTACCAGCATATGGCTGCCCAAATCATCATTGAACGACAGCCATGCTTCACTCTTGGTAACACAGTCTATATCGTACGCTTGTGCTGGCGTTCTCCACATGTAAACTCGGCCAGGAGTTGGAAATATGTAAAGGAAGACTCATCCGATCGGATGACGGTCTTACACTGTTCCATTGTCCAGTTTTTATGGACGTTGTATCACTGTCTTCGTATAGCAGCATGGTCAACAGTCTGGAGTGGTTTGAGAATTGCAGATCTGCCTTAAATACCCTGCTTGTGAAATTCTCTTCTGACTGTTTTGACGCTAACACTGTATTCAGATCAGCTATGACTTTTGGCGCCGCGGTGTGATCTTCTGCTTGGTCACAATCCTACCGAATGTGCGTCTATTTTTGTCACTAAACACACACTTGCGTCCACGCTGGTGCTTCGCTGATGCGGTTCTTCCGGAACACTTGTAGGCAGTCATGTTCTTCGAGACTGTGCCTCTTGATACACCAAACATTTCCACTACTTTCGTCAGGGAAGCTCCCACCATAATTGCACCTACAATTTGCCTTCTTTAAAACTCGGTCAGCTCAGACATGATTCACGATAACCTGCACGGACCGGTCGCTGAACTGTAACTGGCCCATCTGTTCGATTGGCCAGGTTATATATCTCACAGGATGTGCCGATGACCACAGCAACACCTACCATTCAGACGCAAATCGTGTTTGAAATGGCTACCTCTTTTATATCAGGTGTTTCTATATTTTTGTCCATTCCCTGTATCCAGTGTTGGGCAAAATCAATTGAAATCAATTGCAATTGATCAATCAATTGAAAGTAATTGCTCTGAAAATCAATTGCAATTGATTTCAATTGCAATTGATTTCAATTTGTAATTGACAATTAATTTCAATTGCAATTGAATTCAATCATAAAATTTGCAATTAAATTTTCGTCAATTGTTAATTGTTAATTGGTCACCAGGCAATTGAAACTTTTAATTGTTAATTGTCAATTGCAAAGGGTGCAATTGAAACATTCAATTGTTAATTGCAATTGACAATTGAAACTTGTAATTGTTAATTGCAATTGAAATCAGCAATTAAAACTGAAGATAAGAAGATGTGTGTATATTGTATTGTCCACTTGTTACTGTTTTACATATTTCAAATAAGGTACTTATAAGAAATGCTGGATACCTACCATCCCTTTCCCCCCCCTGGGAAGAAAGCCGTGAAACTAAGTATTTTTTAAATATATTATGTTTATGGTTCTATCCCCCTCGAAAGAACTCTATATGCCCGTCATGCCTACAAGAGGAATGAGCACGAGCGAGTTCGAGCGAGTTTTCTTGAAAACTCGACTCGACTCGAAGCAGACATCTTTGAGTTCGACTCGAGATCTCGGCTCGAAAAATTTTCCCCAACTCGACTCGAATTCAGATCGAGTTTCCAGTCGAGTCGAGCCAATTCGAGCTAAATCTTTTGTATAGTTCCAAGTACTACTATCTTCAAGTATCCTACATAGACAATATAATTATCAATGATACTACTACTACTACTATAACTAATTATTATTATAACACCGTGTACGTACATGTATAAACATGGAATATAGGCGGTTTGTATCGGAATACTAAAAATTAGTTAACTGTCGATCTCGGTAGTCAAGAAATCTTCAGGAGGCAAGGACATCGGTCACGAGGTTCTTGGTTTGAGTTCAGGAGGAGCAAGTATTCGGGCTCGAGCCAAAAATTGTTAGAAGTTATGGGACTCCAGCCAAAATATGTTTAAAACTGCTCGCCCCGGGTTTAGGGTTGTCAACGACTCAAGCAGCTCGCTCACAGCTCATTCACTTATCGAGCCGAACCGAGAAGTGAGCCGAGCCAACAGCTTATCCAACCGAGCCAGCTCGAGCCGAACCGAACCGAGCTGATTGCTTACCCCAACCGAGCCGGTTCGAGCCATTGGCTTAGTTAAGCTAACTCGAACCCAGCCTATGGACTCGTTTCAACGGAGCTGGTTCGAGCCATTGGCTTCAATCGAACCAAGTCGATAACTCGTCTTTACCGAGCCGATTCAAGCCATTGGCTCAATTGAGCCCAAGGGGCCGCGGTGGCTCAGTGGTAGAGCGTTCACCTCTGGTGCTTGGGGGTCCCGGTTCGATCCCAGCCCCCGCCAAGTGAACTTTGTGGTGGACAAACACCGTGTGCGTGGGTTTTCTCGGGGTTCTCCCGTTTCCTCCCACTTTCTTCATTCCACCATTTCATTCATTTCTCATAATCACCGTCTAACCGGCCTAACCGAGGGATGTAAAACTCAAAGATTTAATTTTTTTTTCAATTGAGCTCAGTCGATGGGTAATCCCAACCAAGCCAGCTCAAGCTGTACGCTCAGTTGAACCGAGCCGGGCCGGTTGACATCATCACTATTCCGGTTGGGCTTCTACTTTGGCTAAAAAATTGGACCGTGCAGTTCTCAGCCTTGATGGTAAGAACTACAAAAAATATATGAAATCTTTAGTTTTACGTCCCACGATTATGCCGGTTAGGCTAAAGGAGACGGTTATGATGGGAAATGAATGAAATGAAGAAAGTGGGAGGAAACGGGAGAACCCCGAGAAAATCCACGAGCACGGTGTTTGTCCACCACAAAGTCCAAACTGCGCGAGCTGGGATCAAACCAGGGACCTCAAGCACCGGAGGTGAACGCTCTACCACTGACCCACCGCGCCCCCTGGTAAGAACTACAGTATATACTTATATTGGTGCTCACGGCGTCATTAACTTGTTCCACCACCAACGAATTTCGAAGTACAGTGAAACCTCTGAATAACGGACACCAATGGGACGGGAATTTTTGTCCGTTACTGAGAGGTGTCCGTTACAGAGAGGTTACAAAAATTTAATTTCTCTCAACGGTCATTGTATGCAGTAATATACAGTAAAACGTAAAATTCAATATGAAAATACTCTATTTAGTACGTATTTGAATTACCGGGAGGGATGAAGGAGAAATTCATTTCTGTTAAATAATATTATTGTTGGGGAATATGTTAATATGTTCATTTGCTGCAAATGATAATGCGTGTATGGTAATTTTCTTATGGACATGTCATCACCTTGTAAAAAATCCATTAAATCACATACCGCCTATACGAAAAGTAAAAATAGCTTTAATAAGTATGCAATATTATTATTAAATACTGAAAATGTGGAGAAATTTCTTGGCAAAAAGTCTGCCGTGTACATCCTACGGACACTAGTTTCTGTTCGAAATTTGCTTGCAACTGTTGGGTCAATTGGAGAACTTCTGTTCCACCGCGATTAATGGCAAATTTCTTTAATTGTTCAACTGTTTGACACACCAATTTGTACAAAAGAAAAATTTTGCTTTTTCAAAAAAATAAGAGAAAACATAGCTCTTTGAAATTGGTCCTATAATTACATTGTTAATATTTCAACTTATTTGTCTAGGATTTATACATACAAATTTACATATGCTATTCTGATTTTAGATATAAATAGCTCGTTGAAAAATGTTATTGCAAAATAAACAATGTTTCTTTTGTTATCTATTGTCGGAAAAGATGCAAGGTCCGGAGGAAAAAGCACTAAATTTGTTACGGAAGGGAAGATCCGCATAGAATTTTTGACCAAACGACTGACACTGCATGAGTGTTAGTGCTTATTGAAGATTTTCTAGGATTTCCACCAGAAAGCAGTTTATTGCGGGCAGAAAAAAAAGACGCATTTCAAGTTCAGCTTGAAGTTGTTCTGTTTGATGATAGATACACTTGTGAGGAAAAAGCTTTTCTGTCTACTGTCATATATTGCAGAACCGAGAATAATTCCTGTCCGTTATTAAGAGGTTATTGAAACGTTTGGGGGTAAAAAAGGACTGTCCGCGTCCGTATCTGAGAGTGTCCGTAAAAGGGAGGGTTTTGTTCCGTAAGAGTACATATATTTTTGCCGGGACAAAAAAATCTGTCCGTATTATAGAGGTGTCCGTTATTGAGAGGTGTCCGTTAAGGGAGGTTTCACTGTACTTTGTTTTGCATCTTTTGTGCGTGTTTTCTGTCGCTTTGTGCGCCTATTCCCACATTTTGTGCATCACCGGAAGTGGGTCAAAATGGGCCTACAAATATGGCGGAACAAATTATTGCTCTTCCGCCACCAATGAATTTCGAGTCGTTTCCTTCACGTCGTTTTGTGCCGTTTTGTGCGTCATGGGAAGTGGGTTAAAATGAGTCCCCAAGGTGGGACGAAAATGACCAAGAGTTCCGCCACTATTAAATCTCGAGGTCGTTAATTTCACATCGCGTACCCTTTTGTGCGTCTATTTCGACGTTTTGTGCGTCACTGGAAGACGGTCAAAATGGGTTTCAAAGGTGGGACGAAATTGACCCACTGCTCCGCCACTACCGAATTTTGAGGTTCTTCCTTTCGCATCGACTAGTGAATGTGTCGTGCCGTTTCGTGCCCTTATTTCCACGTTTTGTGCGTCACCGGAAGTGGGTCAAAATGGGCTTCCAAGATGGGACGAAAATTACCAAGAGTTCCGCTACTATCGAATTTCGAGGTCGTTAATTTCACACCGCGTACCCTTTTGTGCGCTTATTTCAACGTTTTGTGCGTCACTGGAAGACGGTCAAAATGGCCTCGAAGGTGGGACGAAAATGACCCACTGCTCCGCCACTACCGAATTTCGAGGTCCTTCCTTTTGCATCGACTACTCGACTACTGAATTTTCGTGCTGTTTCGTGCCCCCATTTCCACGTTTTGTGCGTCACCAGAAGTGAGTCAAAATGGGCTTCCAAGATGGGACGAAAATGACCCACTGTTTCGCCACTATCGAGTTTCGAGGTCGTTAATTTAACATCTCGTACCCTTTTGTGCGCGTATTTCGACGTTTTGTGCGCCACTGGAAGACGGTCAAAATGGGCTTCGAATGTGGGACGAAAATGACCCACTGCTCCGCCACTACCGAATTTCGAGGTCCTTCCTTTTGCATCGACTACTCGACTACTGAATTTTCGTGCTGTTTCGTGCCCCCATTTCCACGTTTTGTGCGTCACCAGAAGTGAGTCAAAATGGGCTTCCAAGATGGGACGAAAATGACCCACTGTTTCGCCACTATCGAGTTTCGAGGTCGTTAATTTAACATCTCGTACCCTTTTGTGCGCGTATTTCGACGTTTTGTGCGCCACTGGAAGACGGTCAAAATGGGCCTCGAATGTGGGACGAAAATGACCCACTGCTCCGCCACTACCGAATTTCGAGGTCCTTCCTTTTGCATCGACTACTCGACTATTGAATTTTCGTGCTGTTTCGTGCCCCCATTTCCACGTTTTGTGCGTCACCAGAAGTGGGTCAAAATGGGCTTCTAAGATGGGACGAAAATGACCCACTGTTCCACCACTATCGAATTTCGACTTCGTTAATTTCACAACGCGTACCCTTTTGTGCGCGTATTTCGACGTTTTGTGCGCCACTGGAAGACGGTCAAAATGGGCCTCGAATGTGGGACGAAAATGACCCACTGCTCCGCCACTACCAAATTTCATGGTCCTTCCTTTCACATCGACTAGTGAATGTTTCGTACAGTTTCGTGCCCTTATTTCCACGTTTTGCACGTCACCAGAAGTGTGTCAAAATGGGCCTCCAAAGTGTGACCAAAATGACCCATTGTTCCGACACTATCGAATTTCTAGGTCGTTTCTTTCGCATCGTTTAGTGCATATTTTTTAAAAAGTTTTCTGTACCTACTTCCTCGTCTTGTGCGGCACCGGAAGTGAGTTAATCAGGCCTTTAAAGTGGGAGTTAAATGGCTCACTGTTCCGCCACTCTGAATTTCGGGGTCGGTTCTTTCGCATCGTTTAGTGCCTGTTTTGTACGTTTTGTGCGTCACCAGAAGCGTGTCAAAATGGGCTTCCAAAGTGTGACGAAAATGACCCACTTCTCCGTCAATACCGAATTTCGTGGTCCTTCCTTTCGCATCGACTAGTGAATGTTTCGTGCCGTTTCGTGCTCTTATTTCCACGTTTTGCGCGTCACCAGAAATGTATCAAAAGGGGCCTCCAAAGTGTGACGAAAATGACTCACTCCTCCGCCACTACCGAATTTCGAGGTCCTTCCTTTCGCATTGACTAGTGCCTGTTTTGTTATGTTTTGTGCCCATATTTCCACGTTTTGTTCGTCACCAGAAGTGTGTCAAGATGAGCCTCCAAGGTGTGACGAAAATGACCCACTGTTCCGACACTATCGAATTTCTAGATCGTTACTTTCGCATCGTTTAGTGCCCCTTTTTTTTAAGTTTTCTGAGCCTATTTCTCGTCTTGTGCATCACCCGAGGTGAGTTAAACGGGGCTTTAAAGTGGGAGTTAAATGGCTCACTGTTCCGCCACTATCGAATTTCGGGGTTGGTTCTTTCGCATCGTTTAGTGTGTATTTTGTACCGTTCTGTTCGCCTACTTCCACGTTTTGAGCATCACCAGAAATGCGTCAAAATGGTCCATCAATGTGTGAGGAAATAGAGCCATTGTTCCGCCACTATCGAATTTGGAGGTCGTTTCTTTCGCATCGTATAGCGCCTGCTTTGTACTGTTTTGTGCTCCTATTTCCACTTTAGTGCGACAACGAAAAAGGGTCAAAAGGGCCTACAAGTATAGCGGAATAACATAATGCTGTTCCGTCACCATCGAATGTCGAGGTCGTTTTCTTCACATTTTTATGCATGATTTGTGTCGCTTTGTGCATCAGTGGGAGAGGGTCAAAATGGACTTTGAAAGGGAAATGAATATGTCTTTTTCTGCCATATTTGTAGGTAGTCTTTGACCCACTTTCGTTGGCCTACAGAACGTGAAAATATGCGCAGAAACGGTAAAAACATGCACTAAACAATGCGAAAAAGCGACCTTGAAATTCGATACTGGTGGGAGAGTGGATCATTTTTCTTCCCACTTTGAATGCCCATTTTGACCCACTACCATTAATTCACAAAACGTGGAAATAGGCTTACAAAACGGTAGAAAACACGCACAAGATGATGTGAAGGAAACGACCTCGAAATCGTTCCTGACGGAACAGCATTAACTTGTTCCGCCATATTTGTAGGATAACATTGACCCATTTCCGGCGACGCAGAAAACGAGGAAATAGACGCACAAAACGACACAAAAAATTCCATGCAATTAAGCTAAATTTCCTTTAAGTTTGTAAGCTTAATTATATGGAAAATTTTATACATTTTTCCTTTACGTTGGTCTACTTTACGTTGATTTGGGACTTTTAAATTTTATTCAGTTTTCCACTGAAAAGTATCTATAATTCAACAAGGAAATAATTATTAATTATAATTATTATCTATATAATTGAATTCATTGTAATTTGTTCCATAACAAACACTTTACAATTTCGTACTAGCTGTTATGCCCGTTCTTCGCATGGATCAGATAAAACATCAATGTAAACGAACTGAACAGCGGAAGAACAATTAAAAAACATTTCTAAAATTGGATATAATTTGTGTGAATATATATCCAACAACGTACATGTGTTTTCATTGGGAAGGCCGATGGGGGCTGAAATTGAACGTATACACTATCGGGGGTGTCACTATACGTCTGAGCAACCCCAATAAATATGGATTCGATACAAATTCTACTACTTCTACGTGTCCCGGTGAACCACCCCTCAGACCCCCTTGGTTCGTATTGTGAAAAAATCTCCTCTGGCCCCCACCAACCCCCAACCAATACCGCGAAAACTATGAATGTGACACTAACATCTGCCATTTTCTACTACTTTTTACATATGCCGGTAAAAGTCCCTATAATACTCTGGTTCCAATTTTGAAAAAAACAATGCCTCTGGCCCACAGCCGATGGGGGCTGTATTTGAAAGTCAACGAATGTGGAAGTATCACCATTCATCTCAGCGACAGCGAAAACTATGGATTCGACACTAATATTGGTCACTTTCCATTATTTTTACATGTCTCGCAATTCTCCACCCCCGGTGACTCCCGGCCCGCATACAATGGTGGCTAAATTTGAAAATCATCGCTAATGAAAGTGAAAAAAAATGAAATCTTTGATTTTTACGTCCCACGGTTATGCCGGTTAGGCTAAAGGAGACGGTGATGATGAATAATGAATGAATTGGTGGAATGAAGAAAGTGGGAGGAAACGGGAGGACCCTGAGAAAACCCACGCACTCGGTGCGCTAATGAAAGTATCACCATTGATCTCAGCCACCGCGAAAACTACGGATTTGACATCGGTCATTGTGGATTATTTTTACATGTCTCGTGACCCCTTTATAATGCCCCCTTTCTTAGCTGATGGGGGCTAAATATGAAAGTAAACGCGGTCTTGAGTTTTACCATTGAGCTCAGCTATCCCGAAAACTATGGATTTGATATTAATATCGGTCATTTTCGATTATTTTTACATGTCTCGGAATTCCCCCCTCTGGTGACCCAAGGCCCGCATACAACGGTGGATGAATTTGAAAGTCATCGCTAATGGTAGTGTCGCCATTGATATCAGCAACCGCGAAAACCATGGATTTGACACTAATATCGGTCATTTTGGATTACTTTACGTTTCGGTATCCCCCCCCCCCCCCGTTGACCCACGGCCTGCAGCCGAATACGGTGAATTTGGAAGTTAATGGGATCGGAGTTTCACCATTGATCTCAGCGACCGTGAAAACTATGAAATCGACACTGATATCGTTCTACATTTACATGTCCCGGTAAACGCCCCCTGAGACCCCCTGGTTCGAATTTTGTTGAAAACGCTTTGCCTTGGTGTGGGACCTTGACCAAGGTATCTTTGACCAAAATTTGGTAACTCTCGGTCGACTTTTCTGGTCCCCAGGCCGGTCCTGGTAAACGTCCCCTGGAGACCCCCTAGTAAGGAATTTAAAAAAAATTCTTGTCTTGTTCTTGTCTTGCCTAGACCAAGCTACCCGTGACCAAATTTTGAAAAGTTTCGGTCCACTCGTCTCGTCCACAGGCCGCACAAAGATAGACAGACAGACACACGAACAAACTCTATTTTATTTATGTTAGAAAGGTCAGATCCGCCGTTATTGTATTAGTGCGGTGCTTGAGCGATTGATCGTAGAAATTCAAACTCCGATGAGTGATAATTTTATAGGCTTGTTTTATTACAAGTTTAAACTCTTTAGTCAGTAGAGAAGAGGGCTTGAATCATGGGTCAGAGTTGATGGCAATGGGTTTTGGTGGGTCTGTGGGTCACAGTGGGTAAGAGTGGTTTATGATGGGTGGTGGGTCAGAGTGGGTCACGGAGGGTCGTGGGTCACGACGGGTGGTGAGTCAATTGGTCGTGGCTAAAGTTTTCATTGCCCCACGCCCTCTCTGAACTACAGTGTTGAAAATTAATCAGTGAAAATCAATTGCAATTGATCAATCAATTGAAAGTAATTGCTGTGGAAATCAATTGCAATTGAATCAATTGCCAATTAATTTCAATTGCAATTGAATTACAGAATTCAATTGCAATTACTTTCCACTGCAATTACTTTCAATCAATTGATCAATTGCAATTGATTCTCCTTTTTCAATGGCCAACTGCAATTAACAATTAACCATTACTTATTTCAATTGTTAATTGCAATTAACAATTAAATTTACAGATTAATTGTTAATTGTTAATTCAATTGAAATTTGCCCAACACTGCCTGTATCTATCTATCTCAGAGCCCTGCCAACCAGGCCCGGCCCGGATGGATCTGAATTCTGTGCCCGGCTCGACCCGGCACGGCCCGAATCTCGAGCCGGGTTCTAACCGGGCCGTGCACATTCCGGGCCGAGCCGGGCCGGCCCAGCTCGGCCCGAACACTGTGAAAGACGGAGCGGAAACTAATGTTGGCAGCCTGTGTTAATCGTAATATGTTTGGGAAATTAACTCTTTATTCAAGACTGTAAAGTACTGTACTTCTAGTACTCTTATTATTACTACTACTGCTACTGCTATTATTATTATTATTATTATTATTATTATTATTATTATTATTATTATTATTATTATTATTATTATTATTATTAATAATAATAATAATACTATTACTACTATTACTATTACTACTACTACTATTACTTCTACTACTACAACTGTTACGACTTCGCGTCAGAGTTGACATGTCTGGTGGTACATAATTTACAATCTAAGTACAGAAAAAATCGAAGACATACTAGTTATTATGGCCAATCTGCGTAGAATGCGAACCGATGCTTGACGATGGGCAACGGTGGCTCAGTAGGTAAAGCACTCACATCTGGTGCTAGAGGTCGTCGGATCGATCCCCCCTCGTGTTATGTGAGCTTTGTGGTGGACAAACACCGTGAGCGTGGGAGTTTTCGGATTAGCCCGTTTTCGTCCACTGTCTTCATTCCACCAATTCATCCATCATTATCCATACGTCTTGAGCCGTAATTGCCTAAAGAGCATATGAGAAAGTCAAGTCCTTGACCTACTAATTAGAATTTGGTCCTTTACCATTAGACTACGGAGACCGAAACCATGAACTGGCGTGTTCATAAGATTAGCGTAATTTATAGTAATGTTCAATTAGCAAGGCAGATTCCAAATCATGTTACATGTTCCTGTATTCTTTATAATTCGATGCTACAATAATAATAACAAAAAACAATGATCAAATAAATCACCCAGACCCCAGGGTCGATGAAGTGTTCCTGGAACGGTTCGTAAAAAAAAAAAAAAAAAAAAAAAAAAAAAAAAAAAAAAAAAAAAAAAAAGCTATATGACGGAATGCGAGGCAGTAAATCAAAACAAAATCCACACATATCATTGTTGAACGAAAAATACCTCAAAAGTCCCCTGAATGAAAAATGTATAGATATCAGCTATCAAAAATGTCTCTTAACATCACATATAATAGAAGGGATAGTTGATATTAAGAAAATGAAAATATAAGGTTTCCTAAGAAACCAATAGTGCAAAATGAACATCGCTTTACTGTATGTCCTTGTACGCATCGAATAGCACGAAAACAGAGTCAACAGAGCGTTTCTCCATTCCTGAACTATATAGCCTGTAGTACTAAAAGCTCTTTCAGTAGACGCATTAGAAGCAGGGATGACGAGATACTGACGCGCTAATTTACACAATTTTGGTAATGTTTGCTCTTGTTGCTTCCACCATTGCAGTATATCTAGTTCCCTTACATATGATGACATGTTGAGGTAGATGTCTACTTCATCATCAAATTCACCAGAGACTGAATGTCTATCTTCCCAATCCATTAGTTTATTCTTCTTGGAGGTGACTCCAAATCTTGTCTGCTTGAGTTATTATCCATAGCACGGGAATCAAAGAAGCCAACTGCAGTAGATGACTCTGACGAAATAAGGCGACGCACTTCTGTGTAGACAGATAATATCTCATCTACCGACATTGCTCGCAGATGACGGTAATTGGGGCTCAAGAAGGTCGCCACTTTATGATCCATACTAATGTCGACCTTCTCATTGAGAAACTTTTCCACTCGAACCTTCATCTGTGACATATATTTCGAATCCACTTCACTGCTAACTCTGCAATTTTTTTTTTTTTTTTTTTTTTTTTTTTTTTTTGTCTGTCAAACCAAGGCAGTGTCAAATTCATTGTTACTGTTTTCTCTGCCTCCAATGCTTTGGTGGCATCGTAGAAATCTTCTAAAAATGTAGTAATTTCTTTCATTAAGGATTCATCTAGGCCATCTAAACGCTGATCTTTGTGCTCTTCTAGTAGTCGCCGGATGTCGACGACCTGCGATTCCACAGATCTTAACATGATGAGTTTAGTGTTCCTTCTTACCTCAGTGTCTTGGTTAACAGTGTGTGGAAGCCGGGTTACCAACCCAGAGCTTTTGAGATATGTGACTAACTTACTAATGCAATCGAAAAGGTTTTCTACTGATGGCAGCTCATTTCGGAGGAAGTTGTATTGAAAAGTGTTACGCAAAACTGTGTTTAGTAGATGATTTGCACAGTTGTAGCGTTTATTATCTTCTAAAGCCTTCACAATATTACTTCCTTGGTCAGTAACGAACGGAGAGTTTCTCCAATCTTGTGAGATTCCAAACTTAGATAGTTGTTTAACTAATTCTTTTTTAATATTCTCTGCCGTCTTTCGTGTTGTTGGAAATGCACTAGTGAATAACACATGGCTTCTTAAGTTCCATCCTTTTAAATATTGTACTGTCAGTCCGATATATGAGTGTTTGCGATAATTATCGGTCCACAAGTCCGTTTGGAATGATGATTACCGCGTTGCAGAGCATCACGTACTTCTGGCATATACGCTTCGCGAAATGCACGTGTTCGTTCCTGTGTTTTTCGCGATATCGTCGTTGGATGCGGCAACACGTCTGTCGCATCGACCTTACCGTATGTCGCACCTAGGTTTATCAGTGTTTGTGCTAGGGAAGTAAAACCTTTCCCCGCTACAGTTTCGAATGGTCGCAGATCGCGTGCACAAAAGTCAACACACTTATCTATCAAGTCACTTTTCACAGTTTCACAACTCAGTTTCTTATAACCTGAATATTTGGTATTGGATGCACAAGACCCTCTCCGCTCATATTAGAGAGTTCCTTTACGTTATACACTGAAAACACGACGTAGAAGATTTGTTAAATTCAAATACGAAATTACTAGTAGTAGTAATAGTGTAAGCAGAAACAGTAGTTGTAGTGGTAGTATTAGCAGCAGCAGTAGTAGTAGTATTCGCCTTACAATTAGTAGTAGTAATACCAGAAATAGTATCAGCGGTAGTATTAGTAGTAGTAGTGTTATACCAGTGGTCACTGGCGCAAATCTTGGGTGGATGTGGGGGACAAATCCCCTTCTTTGAACTGGGGGGGACTGTCCTCCCCAAAAATTCGATTTGAAATGTGTTTCTTGGGGAGAAATGTGATGATATGTGTCCGATTGCCACAAAGGGAAGTAAGATGAAATTGATGCCCCCAGAATAAACCTCAAATCTGTCCGCCTTCCAATGTTTAAGAACACTGTGCTCCCGTGGTCCTCCATAGCATTGTTTTTCAACTTCATACATAATTTGAACATCGCTTAAACAAAAATATGGGAACGATCTTACTCGTCTCCCTAATCTTGAGGACAGATTTGCTTCGCTGCCAGTAGTAGTAATGTTAATAGGAGTAGCGATAGTAGTTGTAGCAGTAATAGTGGTAGTAGTAATAGTAGTAGTAGTAGTATTAATAGTAGACGTAGTGGTGTTATTATTAGTTGTCGTTCTATTATAGTATTACTAGTAATAGCAGTAGTAGTATTTGCTATCGTATTTCTATAGTAATATGAGTAGTAATAGTAATAGTAGTATTAGCAGTAGTCGTTGTAATATTAGTACTACATACGGTGTAGCAGTTTCACCTATCTTCTCTGTTACTCGTAACGCATTAGTGAGCGTAGTATAAGACTTTTGCATCCATGAACTGTATTATATAATAAACATGGCTTTACAGAGCAAGCATAGATAACAAATAGACAGACAGAACAGGGATATAGAAAGCAAACCTTGGGTCACCTTTTACACAATTTTCCCATTCGAGAAGGACAAATATACAGTGCAACGTTATGACGACACATTTCTCATTTTCCATTGAATAGTGAACGATTGACTTATCACAATTGGTTGTTCTCAGGCCGGTTACGCTTGGCCCGTTTGTGCCCGGCCCGGTCCTGCCCGATTCTCGAGCCGGGCGGGCCGGGCACAGAATGTAGATCCAGCTGGGCCGGGCTGGGCCGTCTTCGGGCCTGGGTTTGCAGGGCTCTGCACCGTATAGGTAAAAATGCTGCACCGTATGTGATACTAATACTACAACTATTACTGCTAATACTACTATTACTATTATGAGTACGAATACTAGTGCTAATTCCACTATTGCTGCCACTGCTACTACAATTACTACTACCACTACTGCTACTCCTCATTACTACACTACTTAGGGGGCGCGGTGGCTCAGTGGTAGAGCGTTCACCTCCGGTCCCTGGTTCGATCCCAGCTCTCGCCGTGTGGACTTTGTGATGGACAAACACCATGCTCGTGGGTTTCTTCGGGTTCTCCTGTTTCCTTCCACTTTTTCATTCCACCATTTCATTCATTTCTCATCATCACCGCCTCCTTTAGCCTAACCGGAATAACCATGGGACATAAAACTGAAAGATTTCATTGTTTTCATTACTATACTAATACGACAGCGAATACCACTACTGCTATTACTAGTAATACGAAAGCAAAACAATGAAACTGAAATATTTGAGCTTTACGTCTCATAGTTATGCCGACTAGGCTAAAGGAGACGGTGATGATGAGAAATAAATAAAATAGTGGAATGAATAAAGTTGAAGGAAACAGGAGAACGCCGCGAACCCCCACACGGTGTTTGTCCACCACAAAGTTCACTTGGCGAGAGCTCGGATCGAACCAGGGACTCCATGCACCAGAGGTGAACGCTCAACCACTGAGCCACCCTTCCAGGAACACCTAATCGACCCTGGCGACTTGGTGATTTATTTGATTATTATATTTTGTTATATTTGTAGCATCATACCATAAACAATACATGAACATGTAACACCATTCGATATTTGCCTTGCTAATTGAACATTACTACAAATTGCACTGATCTTATGAGCACGCCAGTTCATGGTTTTGGCCTCCATGGTCTAATGGTAGCGTACCAAATTATACTTACTAGGTCAAGTACTTGACTTTATCGTACGTTTTTTAGGTAACTATGGCTCAGGCTGTATGGATGATGATGGGATGAATTGGTGGAAAGAAAACAGTGGGAGGAAGCGGGACCACTCCAGAAACTCCCACGCACACGGTGTTTGTCCACCACAAAGCTCACATAGCATGAGCAGGGATTGATCCGACGACCTCTAGCACCAGATGTGAGTGTTTTTTCTACTGAGCCACTGTTGTCCCTCGTAGATCAAGCATCAGTTCACATTCTACGCAGATCGGCCATAATAACCAGCATTTCTCCATTTTATTCTGTACTTAGAAGGTAAATTCGGTACCACCAAACATGTCAACTCTCACGCGAAGTCGTAGCAGTTGTAGTAGTATTAGCAGTGGTCGTAGTAGTAATAGTAGAAGTAGTAGTAGTAATAGTAGAAGTAGTAATAGTAATAGTATTACCAGTACATAACAGTCTTGAATAAAGAGTCAGTTTCCCAAACACATTACGATTAACATAGGCTGACAGTAAGACCGTACGAACACGGCAAAGGTAGAGGTAGTGGAGGACATTAAAAAAACAAATAGGCTGACAACATTAGTTTCCGAACCGTTTTTTTAGAGTATCCGGGCCGAGCCGGGCTGGCCCGGTTTCGGCCCGATATGTGCCCGGCCCGGTCCAGTTTGTTATTATTTGAAACGGGTCGTATTCCCAATGCCATGCCATAAAGAAGTTACACATTAAGTTTTGTAATAATCGAAAAATTCGTACACAGCTTATATTGGAAAATTCATTTGAATCTATATGCGTAAACTTGCTACATGGGGTAGATGTTTCCCCTTTATACTTGATAGATTTCGACCCAAACAATAGGGCTATAGCTGCAAGTGGTATGAAGCAAATCAGGGGCGTCATTTCAGACTTCGCTTGGGAAGGGGGAGGCAAGAGCATTTCCGACATAAGATTTTCACATTTTGTAGTAGTATATTAGTAGACAATCGATTAAAGTATATGTATTCCTCAAACTCTTGCGGGGCAATTGCCCCTCCTGCCCCCCCTAAATGACGTCCCTGAAGCAAATACCAAATTTAATCAAAATCGTGTAAATTTTACGTGAGTTATCGTGAAACAGACGGAGGGACAGACGGGCAGATACACAACTGTCAACCGTGTCGAATAGTAGGAGCTTCAATTAATAATTAATTAGTATCTCATCTATTTTTTTACAGTAAATATGTTTATCTGCTCTTACTCCACTGTAGTTTTGGATAATTGTTTTTGTACTAATTATTTTTTCTTGGAATTTTATAACGTGCTACTGAGTAACATACAATTTTCTATAAGCTATTCTTTCTTATGTCTTATCTGATTCAGACTGTTATATCATGAAACTCTATTTTCGTTTTAACTAGCTGATCGCGTTCGATAGGTGAATCAATATCTTCGGAAACAAACTAAATAGAAGTAGTAGGCCCCCGCGTTTGCGCGAATGACTCATCCTCACTCTCTTTTATGACCGGGGTGAAAGGTCAATGACCTGGCCCGGGGGCAATGACCTAGGTGTACCTAGGACCACCCCCTCTAAATTTTGGCAGGGGTACCTTGGCCCACCCCCTAAATTTTTGCAGGGGTACATAGGACCACCCCCCTTAAATTTTGGAAATTGCCAAATCTAAAAATTTGGTATGGTAGCCTAGGACCATAGTATGTACATCTATCAGTATTGGGTGTCTATGTCGTTCCCTTTCATGGATAAAAAATTGCCAAAAATTCAAATTTCGGAGGTTTTTGACCTAATTTATCCCCTTGGATGAGGTGTTATTACCCTATATGGTTATATGGGCGTATACAGGGGTTCATTACCTATCATAAGACATGGGTATATTAATGCACCCCTTGAAATGTTTGGGAGGGGTACCTTGGCCCACCCCTTAAATTTTGGAAATTGACCAATTTCAACATTGGGTATTATAGTACAGGACCCTAATATGTATTATGATAAATTTGGGTGGTCCACCTCGTTCCCTTCTAGGGGTACAAAATTGCCAAAAATATAAACGTAAGCAATACGTAGTACCACGTGTTTGGTTTTTGGTCGATTTTATTCCCTTTGATGAGGTGTTATTACCCTATATGGTTATATTGGCGTATACAGGGGTTCATTACCTTTCATAAGACATGTGAATATTAATGCACCCCTTGAAAAATTTGGGAGGGGTACTTTGGCCCACCCCTTAAATTTTGGAAATTGATCATTTTATATATTTGGTATTATAGTACTGGACTCTAACATGTATTATGATAAATTTGGATGGTCCACCTCGTTCCCTTCTAGGGGTACAAAATTGCCAAAATATAAACGTAAGCAATACGTAGTACCACGTGTTTGGTTTTTGGTCGATTTTATCCCCTTTGATGAGGTGATATTATCCTATATAGTTATATGGTCATGTATAGGGGTCCAGTACCTTTCATAAGATATGGGTATATTTGTGCACTCCTTTAAAAATTTGGGAGGGGTACTTTGGCCCACCCCTTAAATTTTGGAAATTGATCATTTTATATATTTGGTATTATAGTACTGGACCCTAACATGTATTATGATAAATTTGGGTGGTCCACCTCGTTTCCTTTTAGGGGTACAAAATTGTCAAAATATAAACGTAAGCAATACGTTGTACCACGTGTTTGGTCTTTTGGCCCAATTTATCATCTTGGATGAGGTTCTATTACCTTATATGGTTATGTATAGGGGTCTATTCCATATCATAAGATATAGGTACATTTGTGCACCCCGGGAGGGGTACTTTGGCCCACCCCTTAAATGTTAGAAATTGCTCATTTTATATATTTGGTATTATAGTACTGGACCCTAACATGTATTATTATGATAAATTTCAGTGGTTCACCTCGTTCCCTTTTAGGGGTACGAAATTGCCAAAATATAAACGTAAGCAATACGTTGTACCACGTGTTTGGTTTTGACCTAAGTTATCCCCTTGGATGAGGTTCTATTACCTTATATGGTTATATGGTTATGTATAGGGGTCTATTCCCTATCATAAGACATAGGTACATTTGTGCACTCCTTTAAAAATTTGGGAGGGGTACTTTGGCCCACCCCTTTAATTTTGGAAATTGCCCCTTTTACATGTTTGGTATTATAGTATAGAACCCTAATATATATTACTATAAATTTGGGTGGTTCACCACGTTTCCTTTGATGGGTACGAAATTGCCAAATTTTAGTACAACCACGTGTTTGGTTTTGGCTCAATTTATCCCCTTGGATGAGGTCCTATTACCTTATATGGTTATATGATCATGTATAGGGTCCATTCCATATCCCCTTAAATTTTGGAAATTTTCCAATTTAAGCATTCGGTATCATAGTACATGACCTCAACATGTATCATGATAAATTTGGGTGGTCCATCTTGTTCCCTTTCATGGGTAAAAATTACTAAAATATAAACATAAGCAATATGTTGTACCATGCGTTTGGTTTTTGGCCCAATTTCTTCCCTTTGATGGGGTTCTATTACCTTATATGGTTATATGGTCATGTATATGGGTTCATTTCCTATCATAAGACATGGGTACATGACGCACCCCTTGAAAAATTTGGGAGGGGTATTTTGGCTCATCCACTCGGTTTTAGAAATTGTTTTAATATAAGCATTTGGTATCATAGTACAGGACTTCAATATGTACCACTATAAATTTGGATGGTCCACATCGTTCCCTTTCATGGGTAAAGAACTACCAAAAATCGAATTTCGGAGGTTATTGACACCTATTTAGCACGTTATATGGTTTATTACCTTTATATGTTTATGTTCCCTTTTAAATTTGGGAATTATCAAATAACAAAATTCGGTAAACGTTTTCTAGGACCCATTGGTGTTCCTCTTATGGCCAAATATTCAAAATTTAAATGTTATTGACCGGCTTTATTATTGAATAAGTACAGGATTTATTACTTTTTTTCATAAGACACAGGTGTATTTGTGTACCAATCTTAAATTTTGGGAGGGGGTACATTTCTTATTGTCGTATCAATAATTGGTAATTGGATAGTATATCGTTCATTGGGTAAATCATTGTCAAATATGAGTATGATCACGTGATCAGTTATTAACCTATGATGGGATTAGGAGTCCAGGACATTGGTACATTAAAACTTTGTAGTATAATTTGAGAATGCGTCATTGGTTTTGATTATTCACGCCAAATATAAACGTAAGCAAGACGTTGTACCACGTGATTGTCCTTGATGAGGTAGTGTACAGGGATTCATTTCCTTTGTTGTGGTACTTCTTAAGTTTGAGTACACACACTTCTAGAAAACAGTTGGTTCTACTCAGGTAAACAATTGACGGACATTATTGACCTTATTGAACATATAATAATATGATTAACTCTAAGACTTAGGTATATCAGGAGAAGTATTCTTTAAATTTGGGAATGGTGATAAACAGAATTTTAACATAAGGTGCGAAATTAGAAACAATACATTGAACTTTTTAGTCACAGCTCATAGTCTAAGATCATTGGTGGTGATTGATTTTGAAATCTGATAACTATCCTTATTGAATCTTATGACTCATAGACGAAAGGCAATACATGCTACAACACTGGCAAAGTTATTGTTAATGCAATTTGATTGGTTGATCACTATCTTTCCTGCAATCTGATTGGTTGATCACTATCTTTCGTGCAATCTGATTGGCTGATGATTTTCAAATCTTTGCTGTATTCAGTTTTAAGTTTTGTTTAACATTTAAAAATCTTGGTTTCGTTCAACATTTTGCACTCACTGATAAATATGATCAAAACCGTTTATTTGTTAATCGAATAGTTAAAAACCGGATAAAGTTTGACGGTTAACCGTGAAACGTAATTTTTTTTAGTTTGAAATTTTTTTGCTTGAAATTTTTTTGTTTGAAAATTTTTTCGTTTCCAAATTTTTTGTTTCAAAATTTTGTTTGAGATTTTTTCGTTTGAAATTTTTTGTTTGAAAATTTTTTCGTTTGAAATTTTTTGTTTGAAAATTTTTTTGTTCGAAAATTTTGTTTAAAATTTTTTGTTTAAAATTTTTCGTTTCCAAATTTTTTGTTTGAAATTTTTTGTTTCAAAATTTTTTGAAATTTTTTTCGCTTCAAAATTTTGTTTGAATTTTTTTTGGTTTGAAATTTTTTGTTTGAATTTTTTTTTTCGTTTCAAAATTTTGTTTCAAAGATTTTTGTTTGAAATTTTTGTTTCAAAGTTTGAGTTGACATTTTTAAAAGTTTGTGCACCTATTAGTAAAGAACCAGAACTGTTTAGAACAAAAACCTTTGACAACATTGTGGTGCAATAGTACACGTCAGAACATGGGGTTGTACTTGAAATGAAAAAACACAATTCATTGAAATGGATCATTTTATTACACTCCACATACATCCATACCAGATTGTGGTTCTGGATATTGTCGATACAATGTATTTTGAACTTCTTGCACTAGTTTGTCTTTAGCATATAATTTTAATTCCAATTGAAGTCTTTTAAGGTCTAATGCAATATCAATTGGTGGAAACTCAATGTCCATTTGATCACAAATAAACTGTTTATCAATACAGGTATGCACCCAAGAACGATGTTGACAACCATCACAATATCTAGATACATGTTGTACAATATGCATAACACATTTTTCAAAATAGTACTTTTTCAGGAATATACTAGTTTTGTTGCACACTTCCACTGCATGTTTCACACATTGAAATACGTTGATGAATTTGTTCCATTCCGTTTGTGTTAGATACACCATATTGCGAGGGACATGAAATGTCCTCTTTTTACGTAACAGCACCATCTTCTCTTCGAGGACTGTACGCATCACCACTTCATGATTTGAGCCTAATGATTTGACTATGGTCACATTTAGCTCATCATGAAAATAATCGTTCATTTGGTCGATTCGTGAACATAATATTTGCCATTCTTCACAGGTCAGTTGTACACCAAATTGTTCTGCTTTGCCCAATCGAATCACAGGTTCAAATGTTCTAGCACTGATACCAATCATCACATGTTTTGTTTGAAATATATTTATTGGATAATAGCTTGCGAAGATGAACTCTTTATCGTTAGAAGTACACATCTCTCCTCCTGAAAAGCACTTGCTCAAATGATTTCGTGGGATGACAGTGTATTGGTTGATTTATAGAACTACGGCTGACGTCATTGGAAAGGAATGTGCTGACATTTGAATTCATGATTTCATCACAGTTGCTGACGTCATGCTGACCAACCAAATTCATACAACTGCGGCTGACGTCATTGGAAAGAAATGTGCAAGACGTTTGAATTCATGATTTCATCACAATGGCTGACGAATCTGGCTGTGTACTAAATTCAAGTTGATGACTTCGACCCAAGAATCCTTTGTAACATAAAGATACAGATCCAGTATTTAAGAAACGCAGCAGTTCTTCTTGTTTTGATGGTTCCATGGGTAAATATCTTGCTGGTAAAATTATATTCTTATCATTTTCAAGCTTCACTACGATTCTAAATCCAAACTCTGTAGGGATCATTTGGCTAGCTAAGATTCTATAAGGTACATTCTGTTGTAAATCAGTAATCTTGGTAAATGATTTCATCACATCACGTGTGTTTAGAAACTGCAGACAAGTAGCCATGATGATGTTATCATGAATACTAACGCGAACGATGATGCAAAACTGATTGAAACGAAAAAATTTGGAAACAAAATTTTGAAACAAAAAAAAATTCAAACAAAATGTTGAAAAAAAATTTTAAACAAAAAAATTTGGAAACGAAAAATTTCAAAACAAAAATTTCGAACAAAAAATTTTAAACAAAAAATTTTCAAACAAAATTTTGCAACAAAAATATTTCAAACAAAAATATTTTCAAAAAATTTTGAAACAAATTTTTCAAACAAAATTCTGAAACAAAAAAATTCAAACACAAATTTGAAACAAGAGTTTTCAAACAAAAACTTTCAAACAAAAAATTTTAAAACTAAAAAATTTTACGTTTCACGGTTAACCGTCAAACTTTATCCGGTTTTTAACTATTCGATTAACAAATAAACGGTTTTGATCATATTTATCAGTGAGTGCAAAATGTTGAACGAAACCAAGATTTTTAAATGTTAAACAAAACTTAAAACTGAATACAGCAAAGATTTGAAAATCATCAGCCAATCAGATTGCACGAAAGATAGTGATCAACCAATCAGATTGCAGGAAAGATAGTGATCAACCAATCAAATTGCATTAACAATAACTTTGCCAGTGTTGTAGCATGTATTGCCTTTCGTCTATGAGTCATAAGATTCAATAAGGATAGTTATCAGATTTCAAAATCAATCACCACCAATGATCTTAGACTATGAGCTGTGACTAAAAAGTTCAATGTATTGTTTCTAATTTCGCACCTTATGTTAAAATTCTGTTTATCACCATTCCCAAATTTAAAGAATACTTCTCCTGATATACCTAAGTCTTAGAGTTAATCATATTATTATATGTTCAATAAGGTCAATAATGTCCGTCAATTGTTTACCTGAGTAGAACCAACTGTTTTCTAGAAGTGTGTGTACTCAAACTTAAGAAGTACCACAACAAAGGAAATGAATCCCTGTACACTACCTCATCAAGGACAATCACGTGGTACAACGTCTTGCTTACGTTTATATTTGGCGTGAATAATCAAAACCAATGACGCATTCTCAAATTATACTACAAAGTTTTAATGTACCAATGTCCTGGACTCCTAATCCCATCATAGGTTAATAACTGATCACGTGATCATACTCATATTTGACAATGATTTACCCAATGAATGATATACTATCCAATTACCAATTATTGATACGACAATAAGAAATGTACCCCCTCCCAAAATTTAAGATTGGTACACAAATACACCTGTGTCTTATGAAAAAAAGTAATAAATCCTGTACTTATTCAATAATAAAGCCGGTCAATAACATTTAAATTTTGAATATTTGGCCATAAGAGGAACACCAATGGGTCCTAGAAAACGTTTACCGAATTTTGTTATTTGATAATTCCCAAATTTAAAAGGGAACATAAACATATAAAGGTAATAAACCATATAACGTGCTAAATAGGTGTCAATAACCTCCGAAATTCGATTTTTGGTAGTTCTTTACCCATGAAAGGGAACGATGTGGACCATCCAAATTTATAGTGGTACATATTGAAGTCCTGTACTATGATACCAAATGCTTATATTAAAACAATTTCTAAAACCGAGTGGATGAGCCAAAATACCCCTCCCAAATTTTTCAAGGGGTGCGTCAATGTACCCATGTCTTATGATAGGAAATGAACCCATATACATGACCATATAACCATATAAGGTAATAGAACCCCATCAAAGGGAAGAAATTGGGCCAAAAACCAAACGCATGGTACAACATATTGCTTATGTTTATATTTTAGTAATTTTTACCCATGAAAGGGAAGAAGATGGACCACCCAAATTTATCATGATACATGTTGAGGTCATGTACTATGATACCGAATGCTTAAATTGGAAAATTTCCAAAATTTAAGGGGATATGGAATGGACCCTATACATGATCATATAACCATATAAGGTAATAGGACCTCATCCAAGGGGATAAATTGAGCCAAAACCAAACACGTGGTTGTACTAAAATTTGACAATTTCGTACCCATCAAAGGAAACGTGGTGAACCACCCAAATTTATAGTAATATATATTAGGGTTCTATACTATAATACCAAACATGTAAAAGGGGCAATTTCCAAAATTAAAGGGGTGGGCCAAAGTACCCCTCCCAAATTTTTAAAAGAGTGCACAAATGTACCTATGTCTTATGATAGGAAATAGACCCCTATACATAACCATATAACCATATAAGGTAATAGAACCTCATCCAAGGGGATAACTTAGGTCAAAACCAAACACGTGGTACAACGTATTGCTTACGTTTATATTTTGGCAATTTCGTACCCCTAAAAGGGAACGAGGTGAACCACTGAAATTTATCATAATAATACATGTTAGGGTCCAGTACTATAATACCAAATATATAAAATGAGCAATTTCTAACATTTAAGGGGTGGGCCAAAGTACCCCTCCCGGGGTGCACAAATGTACCTATATCTTATGATATGGAATAGACCCCTATACATAACCATATAAGGTAATAGAACCTCATCCAAGATGATAAATTGGGCCAAAAGACCAAACACGTGGTACAACGTATTGCTTACGTTTATATTTTGACAATTTTGTACCCCTAAAAGGAAACGAGGTGGACCACCCAAATTTATCATAATACATGTTAGGGTCCAGTACTATAATACCAAATATATAAAATGATCAATTTCCAAAATTTAAGGGGTGGGCCAAAGTACCCCTCCCAAATTTTTCAAGGGGTGCATTAATATTCACATGTCTTATGAAAGGTAATGAACCCCTGTATACGCCAATATAACCATATAGGGTAATAACACCTCATCAAAGGGAATAAAATCGACCAAAAACCAAACACGTGGTACTACGTATTGCTTACGTTTATATTTTGGCAATTTTGTACCCCTAGAAGGGAACGAGGTGGACCACCCAAATTTATCATAATACATATTAGGGTCCTGTACTATAATACCCAATGTTGAAATTGGTCAATTTCCAAAATTTAAGGGGTGGGCCAAGGTACCCCTCCCAAACATTTCAAGGGGTGCATTAATATACCCATGTCTTATGATAGGTAATGAACCTCTGTATACGCCCATATAACCATATAGGGTAATAACACCTCATCCAAGGGGATAAATTAGGTCAAAAACCTCCGAAATTTGAATTTTTGGCAATTTTTTACCCATGAAAGGGAACGACATAGACACCCAATACTGATAGATGTACATACTATGGTCCTAGGCTACCATACCAAATTTTTAGATTTGGCAATTTCCAAAATTTAAGGGGGGTGGTCCTATTTACCCCTGCCAAAATTTAGGGGGTGGGCCAAGGTACCCCTGCCAAAATTTAGAGGGGGTGGTCCTAGGTACCCCTAGGTCATTGCCCCCGGGCCAGGTCATTGACCTTTCACCCCGGTCATAAAAGAGAGTGAGGATGAGTCATTCGCGCAAACGCGGGGGCCTACTACTATAGATAATGAGTACATGCTAGGAACAAAACAAGCTCACGGACGTCAGACAGAAACAACAAAACCAAATATCCATTTTATAGCTAATTAGTAGGTCATTTTCTTTCTATAGTTTAACTTCTCCATTCTGGAAACTTGACAGTATATGAGAAATTAGCTTTAAGCTGTATGTAATTTTGGTTCCATAAAGTATGGTAAGTTTTAAAGTAATAGTCTACATACAAAAACTTTACATTTCCAAATGAAACTATATACATTAAAGAATCTCTTCAAATAAAGGGGAGCAACTGCCCCCTTTTGCCCCCCTAATCGTTGCCCCTGGTTGTAAGTAATAACACTATTAATATTAAATTAGATTTGCACTTCTCACTTAACACTTTGAACCCTAATCAATCGTAAGAACTGGACAATGGTTGAGTTTAGGTCGGTATTTACATATGAGTCTCTTAGGTACCTTCTGCAAATAGTGATAAGTTGTGTGGGTGGAATTTTATTCAGACGTGCATATCTCTAGTGGTAACTTTTGCGGGTAGGCCAGGTAGGTACGGGCCTCCCCAAAATTTTGAAAAATATGTAAAAGCTAATATATACAATAAAGACTAAATATATTTTGCACTATTGATATTAATGGTAAATTTAACAAATACCATTAACCACTACTGTAAAAGTACTGTCATTAATCAATTACATTTAAATGTGTATATGTATCCATAAGCGAGGGAGCGGAAATACCCAAAATTAAAATCCTAAAGCCACCCCTGCATATCTCTTGTAAAAATCATTCTTCTCCTGACATTTTATTTTTATTTTATTTATTTATTTAACAATCACCAGATACAGCTTTAAGGCCATTTTACACTGGATATCTAATAACAACAATAACAATGGAAAGGATTTGGAAAGGTATCGGCCAGGGCCTATTTAGTAGGCACCTTCCCGGCATTTGCCTGGGAGGACTGAGGAAAACCCTGGAAAACCTCAGTCAGGATGTTCGGCAGCGGGGATCGAACCCACGACCTCCAGAATGCGAAGCCAACACACTACCACTTGATCTACTTCGCTCGGTTTCAAGGTGAAATTGCGAACTCTTGTAGCCTGGAAGATTATTTTAAACTGCGCTGTAACATCAGAAGCAGTGGCGTATTTAGGATTCTTTTTTTTGGGGGGGGGCTATGCACAATACGTGAATAAACACTTTAATTTTTCCTTTGGGTGCCGACAAATTTTAATGAAGTTGTGCAAACAAACTTATTTTAGGGGGGCTTGGCCCCGATAGCCAGCCCTCTAAATACGCCACTGATCAGAAGGATATTACATATGAACGGTTTACAATCATTTTTTCTGATTGTAATTTCTCGTACATTTTTCATGTAATAAAAGCATTTATTTGATGTAACTTTCTATCAATTTCTCCAATGATATCAATAATAAGTAGTTTTTTTTTTGTATTTTTCCATTGCTCTCTTGTTTTGTAAATAATTTTATGTATGCGAAAGAGCATTTGTTTCAAGCAATATTATAGTAAATTCGTCCAACAGTACCAACAATCGATATACTCATCTTGACATAGAATATTAGAAGATTTATTTACCACGATTTCCGTTGGTCCATCATATGTACCTGATACTCACATTTTAAAAAGCATTACATGTCAGGAAATTGTAATTTACTACCCTTTTAAATTCTTGCCTTTTCCGGCGTTTTTCTTGAGTCTCAGATAAGCAGCGACAGTGTAATCCCTATTTACCCTAGGATCATGGTTCATAAACCTTTTTTTTTTTTTTTTCAGAATGGAACAGTCAAACGGTATCACTTACATGTCTCTTTAATGTACCAGAAGGGAATTATTTGAGGGAAAATCGGGATTTTTTGCCAAAAAAACTTCTTCAAAGTTGGGGGCCCCCTGATGCTCTACCGGGTCTGCGCACAAACCTCCAAAAATTTGGAAAAATACTACGTGGTGTACTAATTACTTGTGACAAATTCGAAGTTCCTGTCTTGAATAGTAAGGGCGGAAATTTTTTTTATCCATGTTGAGAGAGCATCAAAAAACGCCCAAAAATTCCCTAAAATGCACCCTACAAATTTTTAAAAAATTCTGATACGTCCCTAATGATCGTAAAATTATGATTTATACGTCGTTTTGTTCAGAATGGAGTAGCCTTTCAGATGGTATCACGCACATGTTCCTCGGACATCCCTAAGGAGGAAAAAATTTAGGAAAATAGGTATTTTTGCTGAAAAATCCCTTTTTTCCCGGTTTGGAGCCCTCTGTCGCGGCCGTGGGTAAACATAGAGATCCAGAAATCACTTTCAAAAATACTACGTACTGTATTGTCTATTAATATACTAGTTCAAAACGTGAAAGTCTTATGTCGGTGGTGCTTTTCTCCCCTCAAGCGAAGTCTCAAGTGGTGCCCCTGGTTGTAGCATACATCCAGTATTACCAAGGGGATTTTCCCCTCATATCTCTTGTAATTCGCACTGTCCACAGATATGGATACGAAGCGTCAAGAACAGTTTTTGCACAACGACTGTAGTAACCATAATATATCTAGTGATATCAATATACAGTGGCGTATTTAAAATTTTGTTTTGGGGAAGGATCATGGATAACAAGTGAATAAGCACTTACATTTTTCCTTTTGGGTGGCGACAAATTTTATTGAAATTGTGAATATACGAAATTTATTTCGGGAACCCATAACTTTTAAGTTCATCATGAAGTAGGACTCTTAATACTGTCACAATATAACGATATGTGGAACTATTTCGGCGACTTCCTTTAAACTTTGCAAGAATAAAGTCTTCTGGTCTAATGCACTCTGTTTCAGAGTCCTCTATTTCGACGAAATCGCCTGGTTGTGGGTCATCTAAATGCCCACAGAGATTCAGAAGATGCTGCCAGACAAGCAAGATTCAGCAAAACTTTCTTCGTCGCCGCTTGAAGAGTAACGAGCCTTCTATTCTTTATTCTTGGATGCTGTACAACATAGTGGCACTGAAACATTATAGTTAGCATGCAGTTCTTCATATATTTAAATGTTATCACGTTTCATACTAGCCCCACACTGTGTTTCATAATAGCCCTTTAAATTTGACTCATATTATCCCTCCATTATGCATCATTTTACACATTACTTACATGGCGTGGAAAGCGCGAAACATCCTCTACAAGAATATATATTTAGTTAGTTGGTGAGGCATTTGATATACGAGATATAAGAAAAGATTTGTAAGAAAATAATAAGTTTTTTCGTTGAAAAATGGATGCTTTCAGATTATATTTTTTCTGAACAGGTCTTCTCGGGCTAGCAGCCAGGTAAATACTGTTATATCTTGCGACGTTTCGAGGGCTGACATCGTCAGAAACAGAAACAGAAACAGAAAATTTATAAGTAAGGACGCCCCTCAGGAAAGCCCGCGTCCTGGATAGTGAGTAAGGCATCAACCAACATTCTACATGCCTCTCCTCCATGCTGTTAGTAACCTATAGTATCTGTCGGTGGGGAGTGTGTGTACCGCGGCCTCTATCTTAAACGGAAGACATTTACACGCGAATCTGTTATTATGTGTAGATAGAAAGAAAGAAGGGTAAACAAGAAGATAGGAAAGCGCGAGAGAAGTTATTTTGTTTTGATAGAGGGACAAAAAAACCTGGAAGCCAGGAAAAAAACCCCTTGTCGGTCGTGCTGCATGCATAGGCAATTTACATGGCAAAACCACACTTGAAGGGGTGGTGAAAATCCATGTAAATAAGTCTGTATTTGTATCTTTATAATACTACTTCTGCAGTTTATTAATATTTAATCTGTTGTCATGTCTGTGTTGTCTGTAGTATGGAAGTGTTTTGTTAGTGGGGACTTTGTTATTTTTTTTTATTATGTCATGCAATTCTGCTGCTTGTTCCGTTGCCTCGCCTGGTCGTCGTGATTTATTCCTGAAAAGAGAAACTTAGGTTGGTTTTGTTATTAGTGTCTATTGTATATTTCTATTACCCAGATTTGTCAATTTGTGCTAAAATATACATATTTGTACATATATATTGATATGCTTATATACAAACATACTATATTACTCTATTGATTCTCGTTTGGTCAATGAGATGTTACGTGTTTAGTTTTTTTATTTATTATATTATTTTTTTATTTTTATTAATTTTTTTATTTTTATTAATTTTTTTTATTTTTATTTTTATTATTATATTTTTTTTGTTTTTATATATTTTTTTATTTTTTATTTTTATTTTTATTTATTTTTTTTCTATATATATACATACACACTACACACATACATACATATATTTGTAAATGTTTTTTTTTTCGTCTAAAGTATACATACGCACACACATACATATATACACATATATACAATGTTATTCATGTACATATCCACGCATACACGCTCGGACATACGCACACATTCACAAACATATAGATATTCGTATACACAAATGCACATACATATACTCACACATACAAACTTACATACTTACATATGCATTCGCACCTACATACGTATACGCTCGTACATGTTTAAATATTTTACCGTTAGCTTAAGATAAGTATTTCTCTATCCTCTGAGTAATAGAAACTTTTATGGGTTTAGTATTAGGTGTAGAGGTCTCTTGTGTTTGGTGTAGGAGTTTATTGTGTAGGTGCCAAGTTTATTTATTAAAGTGTTATTTATGTTATGTTTGTTTTTGTAAAGAGTTTTCGCTTGTGTCTTTATTACTTCAGCAATGGGCAGGATGTTCATACTATATTGTAATGGTTTTAATCTAGTATACCTAGGACAGTTTGTGATTAATTTTATGATTTTATTTTGAAATGTCTGCAATTTCTTCATATTTCCTATCAGTGCATGTCCCCAAGCAGGGGCTGCATATGTGAGTATCGGTCTTATAAGTGTTTTGTATAGGGTTGCTTTTGCATTTCTACTAATGTTTTGGCTTGTTAATAGTGGTTTTAGTTCGGAAAGTCGGCCAGTGGCCTTGCCTATTTGAAGCTTGGTGTGTTCTTTGAAATTTAGGTTTCTATCCAGGGTGACACCGAGGTATTTTGCTTTATTAGACCAGTTTATTGGGTTATCAAAAATTTCAACGTTGGTGGTAGGGCTCTTTTTACGTTTTGTGAAATATACAGCCTCACATTTAGTGCTATTTATTTTTATTTTCCATTTGTTAAACCATTCTTCAAGTGTCGGAATGTGTCTCTGGATATATTTTACTGCCTGATTTGGTTGCCAGCTATGAGAATATATACATGTGTCATCTGCAAAGAGCGCTATGTTGGTGTCTTTATGTTTGGGTATGTCATTTACATAGATACTGAAGAGTACTGGCCCTAGAAGAGATCCTTGGGGGACACCTGCTTCTATTCTGCGATGTGTAGATTGGGAATTTACAACTGATACATAGAATTTACGGTTTTTCAGGTACGAAGAGATTAGTTTAACATAAATATCGGGTAGGCCAATGTTTTTTAACTTATATATAAGACCCGTTTGCCATACTCTGTCAAAAGCTTTTTCTATGTCTAGAAATACTGCTACTACACTTTGGTTTTTGTTAAATTTATCTGTTATTGATTCTATGACTCTAACTAGTTGGTGTGTAGTAGAGTGGTGGTTTCTGAAGCCGAACTGTTCTTTTATTAGCACATTGTAGTTTTGTATGTGTTGTTTTATTCTTGTTAATATAATTGACTCGGTTAGTTTAGCTAGTGTGTTCAGTAAGCTAATTGGTCTATAGTTTTGTGGAAATTTAGGATCTTTTCCTGGTTTCGGTAATGCAACTATTTTTGCTGTTTTCCATTCATTGGGAAAGTGGGCTAGTTTCATTATTGCATTTATGATTTTGACTAAAAAGGAAATTCCTTTTGGTGAGAGGTTTTTGATACAAATATTTTGAATGTTGTCAGGACCTGCAGCTTTGAAAGGCTTTAGTTTCTTTATTACTTTGTACACTTCTTTCTTGTTTGTTTTTCTTGCTGACGTTAATGGTTGACTTTCTAGCAGTTCGTTTACTTGTCTTTTAACTTGCCTTAGGCAAATATAATAGTGCAATAGAGTGTATGTAATATATATACTCATGTATGTATGATTGGACTCTTCCGATTGGTAGTTGAAATGGCGGCTTCTGATTGGTGCTTGAAATGGCGGGATATGATTGGCGTCCATGTTTTACTCGGAATCCTGTGTGTCTGTTAAGGTTCGTTTTTTCTTGTGTGATTGCAACGGCTTCTTTTATCCTCCTGTCATAAATTCTTGAGCATTTTGCTATTATTTCGGCATCTGTGAACAAAATCTTATGTTGCTGTTTGATGCTATGTTCAGCCAGTCCGGATTTTTCTGGTTGCTTTAATCTGATGTAACTGTTGTGTTCTTTGCATCTGGCTTCAATGGTTCGTCCTGTTTGTCCAATATATGACTTACCACATTCACATGGAATGCGGTAAACTCCAGGAGTTCGGAGGCTCAGGTCGTCTTTGATTGGTCGTATTAAGTTTTTTTTATTTTTGCTGGAGGTTTGTGTATTGTCCTCATGTTGTACCTGGCAAATAGTCTGCTGAGCTTTCCAGAAGTGTTCCCCGTGTATGGCAGGCAGATTGTGTTCTTCCGTTCTTCATTCACAGTTTCTTCTGCACTTTGTCCTTGTTGTCAGTGTCCTTCGTTCTGGTCCTTTTCAGGGCCATATTTATATCTCGCATTGAATATCCATTCTGTAGCATGGCGCTGCGAAGGTGTTTAAGTTCCTCTATTAAACAATCCTTGTCGGAGATGGAGAATGCTCTATGTGCTAAAGTGTTGAGGACTCCAAGCCGTTGAGCTTTGTGATGGAAACTGTTTGCGTTCAGATATAAATCTGTATGCGTTGGTTTCCTGTATACTCTATGGCCTAGGCTGCCATCCGGTCGTCTGTATATCATGATGTCAAGAAATGTCAGACGTCCTTCTTGTTCAACTTCCATCGTGAATTTAATATTCGGATGCTGGTTATTGAGATGCTGCAGGAATTCCTGTAAGGAATTGCGTCCATGTGGCCAGATGGTGAAAATCCGGACTGGCTGAACATAGCATCAAACAGCAACATAAGATTTTGTTCACAGATGCCGAAATAATAGCAAAATGCTCAAGAATTTATGACAGGAGGATAAAAGAAGCCGTTGCAATCACACAAGAAAAAACGAACCTTAACAGACACACAGGATTCCGAGTAAAACATGGACGCCAATCATATCCCGCCATTTCAAGCACCAATCAGAAGCCGCCATTTCAACTACCAATCGGAAGAGTCCAATCATACATACATGAGTATATATATTACATACACTCTATTGCACTATTATATTTGCCTGAAGATGAGGACGATGTCAGCCCTCGAAACGTCGCAAGATATAACAGTATTTACCTGGCTGCTAGCCCGAGAAGACCTGCTCACAATACGTCGCCAGGAAAGCTTCAATAGATACTTTATATTTTTTCTCTCAAAAACTGTCATACGTAAGATATTTGAGATAAATACAATAGATATAGCAATGAATCTACTACCTTGTCATATATATATATATATATATATATATATATATATATATATATATATATATATATATATATATATATATATATATATATATATATATTGAGAAATCGAGAAATCATACGAAGTTGTGAATAAACAGGGGTGATTCACAACAGCCTCACTTTTTTCGTGTTTCACAATTACACCACTTGACACTATATTAATTCTTAAGGAGTTTTGTTTACGATAAGAGAAAACAGGAAGCGGTTTTCAGAAATCAATTAAATGTGCCAAGGATATAATGTTATGTTATCTCTCTACTACAAAGGGAAGTGACAGAAATTAACAAATTTCGGTTTTAACGTTGACCACTATAAACTAAAACGGTAACAGACAGCATGAAACTATTTTCTGGAATCAATTAAGAGTCCCAAAAATATAGTCCATGTCCCCTCCAATCTCTCTACTAATATCGAAAGTGGCATAAATCAATCACTGGTTTGAGATTTCTATAGAGTAGAAGAGATTTTCTACAATAAATTAAGGATTCTGAGAATACCTCATCTCTACTCTAATCTATCTACTACAATCAGAGATGGTAGCAACCTACTACGATTTTCCAGTTTCAATATTAGTTTAGAACATATTACGGCATACAAACCAAACTTCTTCATGCGGTGTGCACGTGACACGGCTACTTGGCTTATTAAATATAATTTCTTACTTTTTTCAGGTACTAATTTTGTGCAGCTTGTTTGTTCTGTTTCACTTGGTATCAACTTCTGAAATTCTATCTGAGTTGATAGAAAGCAGTAAGGATATGGTGTCACTACAAGACGTAGTACAAATTATACTGGATTCTGAATATTGTTCCCAGTTCTGTACAATGATTCTAGAAGATGAAGTTGAAATTGAAGCAAATATTTATCAGAGTCTAAACAGATCGTTTGTGCCTTTAGTCAACGGACGCACTGAAAAGATGAAAAATTTGGAATCCTTGGACGAATTTCTTGTGAAATCTATGAATGAAAAATGCGAATCATTCGTTGTTACATCTCGGGAGATTTGTGACACACTTCGTTCTATTAATGAGGCATACAAATTATCAATTCAAAGAAGAGTTAAAAAGTTGATAATCTTTGAACAGAATTCCGTTGACTCATTGAACGGATTGCGGAATCGTACCCAATTAAAGTATTTTCCCTACCTTCTCACTGTTAACAAAAGAGATCTAGCTGTCAACACATCCAGATCTTATTCCATTGTTTACCAGACACTCGGAGATGACTTAAACTCTAAAGAATTCAAAACTGTTGGATCGCTGACAAAACACAGCTTCAAGGATTATCTTTCGTTAGTAAATAAGAAAAGGTTAACTGATCTACAAGGAATAACTTTAAAGATCGTCTTATTTCAATACCCTCCACAGTGTATGGTGAAAGGCTCTACTTTCAACGGCATCGACTATAAAATAATGACAGTTTTCAAAGAAACACAACTTTTCTTGGTCAGTGACTGTCGCTGCAACATTTAAATCTGGAAATATGAGTTTCTATGATTTAATGCTTAGCGGTAATTTTCAAGTTCGAATACCTGGGTTTACTATAAGATTGGAAAGATTGAATGATTTTGACTTCTCTATACCATATTGTCGTACTTATGATGTACTTCTGACACCTCCACCAAAGTTAAAGCTCAATTTATGGTCAATATTTTCTCCATTATCCACTGAAGTGTGGGGAGCAATTATAGCATACATTTTTTGTAGTTCACTTCTGTTTTATTATTTTTCAATTTTTCATACACTCTGCTTTCCTACACATACAAAGAATCCATACTTAGAATATTCCTATTCATTGTTATACTCTATCAGTACATTAGTTGCTATGGGAGTTCCACATATAAAGTACTCCATAATGAAACACCTTTATGTTTGGTGTTTCTTTGTGTCTATGCTACTAATCACCGCATATAACTGTAATCTTGTTTCTTACCTGACTATCCCTGTATACGAGGAATCTATTGACACTTTTGCCTTGAACAATTTGTTGACTCTGGTTTACGATGGAGAGGCAATGAAATTTACTTATCTCTCCTAGAGTCGGTTGATCCTTTTTACGAATTATAGGAGAAAGATTTGTGCCCATAGAGAACCAGAAGGAACTTACTCTGTTAGCAAAACAAAGGAAATTGGCTGTTTTTGCTGAAAAATTTCCATCAGGATATATTGCGAACATTGAATACCTAGATCTCGAAACAAGAAGAAATCTGCGCTTGATGAGAACACCCCTTGAAGCGATGCACCAGGGAATCAATTTTCTCAAAAATTCTCCACTTGTGGGTCCTTTCAATAACATGTTGAAATTTCTGAGAGATTCTGGTATCATTGAACAATGGGAAAGAGAAATTGCATTTGCAGATTCTGAGTTTTTATTGCTTAATCAACATGTGGATGACAAATCTCTCCGCATAATAACAATTAATGATATTGAAGGAAGTTTTGTGATACTTGCAATTGGATTTGCACTGTCTGGTATAATACTTGTAATGGAACTCCTTTGTAAGATAAAGTGTTAAAGTGGTATCCCATTTTGAAATGCATTCAACAAGTAGGTAGGAAATGTCCAAGGGAAACTTTTATTATGTCATGCTCGAGGATATACGTAAAAGAAATTCAGGTATTTTTAAATAAGCATTCATCATAGATTGTGAATTTTTCTAATTGATATTTAAAGTGTCTAAGCCCTATTATAGTATACAGTATACGTCATCAGAAATGTAAGAACTGTGAAAGAACCTCAAAAGGAGTTAGTTTTAGTTTTTTTCTTACTTGGAGACGACCAATGATGAATTTGTAACAATAGACTACGAACAACAAAGTGTGGAACATTCTGTGAAAGCGGTGTTAATCAAAATAAATATTTCGAACGGAAAGATAAACCCTTGGAAAGGCTCTTATATAGATAGAACATTTTCATTAACAATTGATCTTTAAATGATTGTGATTAAACTCTTGAATCGGATATTAAACTCTTGAAGTCGGAAGCGGAACTCTCGAATATTAATCCCTCAAATCAGACAAAAAAAAGTTATTTAATGCTTTTACTTGCTACGAACTATATGAATCATTAAGAAAGAAATATTTTAATGCACAGGGTGGCTCAAAAGTAGGTATACAGTCCTTTAAAGTATGACATTTTAATTTATTAAGATAATTAGTTTATTTGCTTCTGTTTGTTCCAATGCTGTGAGTGAAAAGAGATTAAAAACAAGTAATAAATAAACTCGAAATCATTGCATGTATGGATAAAGTACTAGTAGTATGGCGCGCCGAGTCAGCAAAATTTTTTGTGACGTCATAGGACAAAGGTTAATGACCTTGGCCCGGGGTCAATGACCTAGGGGTACTTAGGACCAGCCCCTCTAGACTTTGGCAGGGGTACCCTGGCCCACCCCCTAAATTTTGGCAGGGGTTCCTACGACCACCTACCTTAAATTTTGGAAATTGCAAAACCTAAAAATTGGGTGTGGTAGCTTAGGACCATAGTATGTACCCTTATCGGTATTGGAGATCCACCTCTTTCCCTTTTATGGGTAAAAAATTGCCAAGAAATCAAATTTCGGGGTTTTGACCTAATTTATCCACTTTGATGAGATTTAATTACCTTATATAGTTATATGGGAGTGGACAGGGGTTTATTCTCTTTTATAAGACATGGGTACATTAATGAACCCCTTTAAGTTTTGGGGTGGGTACCTTGGCCCACCCCTTAAATTTTGGAAATTGCCAAATTGAAACATTTGGTATAATAGCATACCAAGTATCTCTATAAATGATTTATAGAGAACCCTAATATGCATCTCTATAAATTTGGGTGGTCAACCTCGTTGCCTTTCATGGGCAAAAAATTGCCAAAATATAAACGTAAGCGATACGTTTGTTTTTTTACCTAATTTATCCCCTTTGATGAAGTCCTATTACCCTATATAGTTATATGGGCATGTATAGGGGTCCATTTCCGTTTATAAGACATGGGTACATTGATGCACCATTTAAAAATTTGGGAGGGGTACCTTGACCCACCCCTTCAATTTTGGAAATCGTTTAATTTAAGCATTTGGTATAACACTACTGGACCCTAATATGTATCACTATAAATTTGGGTGGTCCATCTTGTTCCCTTTTATGGGTAAAAATTGCCAAAATATAAACGGAAGCAATACGTTGTACCACATGTTTGGTTTTGACCTAACTTATCCCCTTTTATGTGGTCCTATTATCTTATATGATTATATGGGCATGTATAGGGGTATATTCTATTTTTTAAGATATAGATACATTGGTGCATCCGTTGAAAAATTTGAAGGAGTGCATTGGCCCCATCTTAAATTTTGGAAATTGTCTAATTTAAATATTTAGTATAGTACTATAGGACCCTAAAATGTATTAGTATAAATTTGGGTGGTCCATTTTGATTGCTTTTATGAATAAAAGATTGTTAAAAATTCAAATTTCGGAGGTTATTGACCTTTTTTGATGCGGTTTCATTACCTTATATAAATATATGAATGTGTTCAGGGGTTTTTTTCTCTAGGTTCTTAACATATACCATTATAAATCTCGTTCCCTTTCATGGGTAAAAATTACCAGAAATTAGTATGACGACGTGTTCGATTATTGACTCAATTTATTCCCTTTAATAAGGATTTAGCACGTTATATGGTATCAAATTTTAAAGATTATTGACTTATTTTATCTTTTTTGATACGGCTTTATTATTGAATGAGTACAGGATTTATTACTTTTTCATAAGACACAGGTGTATTTGTGTACCAATCTTAAATTTTTTGAGAGATACATTTCTTATTGTTAAATCAATAATTGGTAATTGTTTTTAGAATTGGATGGTATACTATTTTTTGGTAAATCATTGTCAAATATTCGTATGGTCACATGATCAGTTATTGACCTATGATGGGATTAGGAATCCAGGACATTGGTACATTAATACGTTCCTCTTGAACCTTGTAGGATAATTTGAGAATTGTTAAAATGAAATTACGTTATTGGTTTTGATTATTCCCGCCTATGGGCCAAATATAAACGTAAGCAATATGATGTATCACGTGATTGACCTTGATGAGGTAGTGTACAGGGATTCATTTCCTTTCCAAAATTCGTGGAAGTTATCAAATAACACGTTTCTAGACAACAGTTGGTTCTGCTAAGGTAAACAATTGACCTAATTGAGACCTAACTATAACATGTAATTATATGATTAATTCTAAGACTTAGATATATCAAGAGAGGTACGTAGGACCATGCTTTAAATTTGGGAATTGTGATAAACAAAATTTTAGTATGAGGCACGAAATTTGAAACAATACTTTAAACTTTAGTCATAGCTCATAGTCTAAGATCATTAGTGGTGGTTGATTTTACCTTGAGTTTTCAGAAATCTGATAGATAATCTTATTGAATCTTATGACTCATAGTCTAAAGGCAAAACATGCTACAACACTGAAATTTAGTCACAAGGTGATGTAATCTGACCCAGGCAAAGTTATTGTTGATGCAATTTAAATGGGTGATCAGTATTTTTCATGCAATTTGATTGGTTGATGATTTTCAAACCTTTGCTCCATTCAGTTTTCAGTTTTGTTTAACATTTATCGATTACTGTTTAAAAATCTTGGTTTGAACATTTTCGTTCAACATTTTGCACTCACTGATAAATATGATCAAAATTTGTTTATTTGTTAATTTGTTAAGTTTATTTGTTAATCGAATAGTTAAAAACCGGATAAAGTTTGACGGTTAACCGTAAATTTTTTAAGTTTGAAAATTTTGTTTTCAAAAATTTTAGTTTGAAAAATTTTATTTAAATTTTTGTCAAATTTTTTTGTTTTTTTTATTTTTTGTTTCGAAATTTTGTTTGAATTTTTTTTGAAATTGTTTCTTTTCCAAATTTTGTTTGATAATTCTTTGTTTGAAATTTTTTAGAATTTTTTTCAAAATTTTGTTTGAAAATTTTTTCGTTTCAAAATTTTGTTTGAAATTTTTTCGTTTTAATTTTGTTTGTTAAGTTTTTTGTTGTAATTTTTTGTTTTAAAAATATTTTGTTTGAAACTTTTGTTTGGAAGAATTAATTTTTAATTTTTTTTAAGTATGTCCACTCATTGGTGAAGATCCGTTTCGTATCTGTTCAGAACAGAAACATTTGGCAACACTGTTTATCATGGTGCAATAGTACACGTCAGAACATGGTAATGCAACGGCATGAGTTTTGCATCATTGTTCGGGATAATATTCATGATAACGTCATCATGACTATCTATTTCGCTATTATCCGATAAATATATTTATCGCAAGCTATTATCCGATAAATATAGTTAAAACAAAACATGTGATGGTTGGTATATGTACTGCAACATTTGAACCTGTGATTCGATTGGGCAAAACGGAACAATTTGGTGTACAACTGAAGTTTGAAGAATGGCAGATACTATGTAGACGAATCGACCAAATGAATGATTATTTTTATGATGAGCTAAATGTGAACATTGTCAAATCATTAAGCTCAAATCATGAAGTTGTGCTGCGTACAGTCCTCGAGAAGAAGATTGTACTGCAAAGTAAACAGAGTACGTTGCATGAAGCCCGGAACATGGTGTATCTATCGCAATCGGAATGGGCCAAATTCATCAATGTATTCCAGTGTGTTAAATATTCAGTGCAAGTATGCAACAAAACAAGTATATTCTTGAAAAAGTATATTTTTGAAAAATGTGTCATGCATATTGTTCAACATGTATCTACATGGTGTGATGGTTGTCAACACCGTTCATGGGTGCATACCTGAATTGATAAACAGTTCATTTGGGATCAAATGGACATCGAGTTTCCACCAATTGACATTGCAATAGTCCTTAAAATACTTCAATTTGAATTAAAATTATACACTAAAGACAAACTAGTGCAAGAAGTTCAAAATAAATTGTATCGACAATATCCAGATCCTTTATATGGTATGGATGTGTGTGATTAACCAGTGCAGTGTAATAAAATGATCAATTTCTATGATTTGTGTTTTTCATTTCAAGTACAAACCCATGTTCTGACGTGTGCTACTGCATCATAATAAACATTGTTGCCAGATGTTTTTGTTCTAAACAGTTTCGGTTCTTTACCAATGAGTGCACAAACTTAAACAAATTTCACACCAAAATTTTTCAAACACATTTCAAACAAAAATTTTTAAGACAAAAATTTTAAATAAAAAATTTCAAACAATATTCAAACAAAATTTCAAACAAAAATTTTTCAAAACTGTTTTGAAAGAAAAAAAATTAAACAAAAATTTCAAACAAGAATTTTCAAACAAAATTTGGAAATGAAAAAATTTTCAAAGAAAAAATTTTACAAAAAATTTCAACAAAATTCAAACAAAATTTTGAAACGAAAAAAGGTTGAAACAAAAAATTTACAAACAAAAATTTTAAAAAAATTGAAACAATTTTTTAAAACCATGATTTTGAAACAAAAATTCAAACAAAATATTCAATCAAGAGAATTAAAACTTTAAAATTTCACGGTTAACCGTCAAACTTTATCCGGTTTTTAACTATTCGATTAACAAATAAACGGTTTTGATAATATTTATCAGTGAGTGCAAAATGTTGAACGAAAATGTTCAAACCAAGATTTTTAAACAGTAATCGATAAACGTTAAACAAATCTTAAAACTGAATGGAGCAAAGATTTGAAAGTCATCAACTAATCAGATTGCACGATAGTGATCAACCAATCAGATTGCATGAAAGATACTGATCACCCAATCAGATTGCATCAACAGTAACTTTGCCTGGGTCAGATTACATCACCTTGTGACTAAATTTCAGTGTTGTAGCATGTTTTGCCTTTAGACTATGAGTCATAAGATTCAATAAGATTATCTATCAGATTTCTGAAAACTCAAGGTAAAATCAACCACCACCAATGATCTTAGACTATGAGCTATGACTAAAGTTTAAAGTATTGTTTCAAATTTCGCGCCTCATACTAAAATTTTGTTTATCACAATTCCCAAATTTAAAGCATGGTCATACGTACCTCTCTCGATATATCTAAGTGTTAGAATTAATCATATAATTACATGTTATAGTTAGGTCTCAATTAGGTCAATTGTTTACCTTAGGAGAACCAACTGTTGTCTAGAAACGTGTTATTTGATAACTTCCACGAATTTTGGAAAGGAAATGAATCCCTGTACACTACCTCATCAAGGTCAATCACGTGATACACCATATTGCTTACGTTTGTATTTGGCCCATAGGCGGGAATAATCAAAACCAATAACGTAATTTCATTTTAACAATTCTCAAATTATCCTACAAAGTTTAAGAGGAACGTATTAATGTACCAATGTCCTGGATTCCTAATCCCATCATAGGTCAATAACTGATCATGTGAAAATGAAAAATGAAATGAAATCTTTGAGTTTTACGTCCCACGGTTATGCCGGTTAGGCTAAAGGAGACGGTGATGATGAGTAATGAATGAAATGGTGGAATGAAGAAAGTGGGAGGAAACGGGAGAACCCCGAGAAAACCCACGCACACGGTGTTTGTCCACCACAAAGTTCACTTGGCGGGGGCTGGGATCGAACCCGGGACCCCAAGCACCAGAGGTGAACATCATGTGATTATATGAATATTTGACAATGATTTACCCAAAGAATAATACACCATCCAATTCTAAAAACAATTACCAATTATTGATTTAACAATAAGAAATGTATCCCTCAAAAATTTAAGATTGGTACACAAATACACCTGTGTCTTATGAAAAAGTAATAAATCCTGTACTCATTCAATAATAAAGCCATATCAAAAAAGACAAAATAGGTCAATAATTTTAAAAATTTGAATATTTGGTCATAAGAGGGACACCAACATTTACAATGGGTCGTAGAAAACGTTTACCGAATTTCGATATTTGATAATTCCCAAATTTAAGGAATGGTTCTATGTACCCCAACAAAATTTAAAAGGGAACATAAAAATATAAAGGTAATAAATCTCTTTACATACCCATATAACGTGCTAAATCCTTATTAAAGGGAATAAATTGAGTCAATAATCGAACACGTCGTCATACTAATTTCTGGTAATTTTTACTCATGAAAGGGAACGAGATTTATAATGATATATGTTAAGAACCTATATTATTATACCAAATTGGGCAATTTCCTAACTTTAAGGGTGAGTTAATGTACTACTATGAGCAAAATAAATGACGCGTCTCTTTATTTTGAAGTTTTTTGAAAATATCTCCGTTTTCTTTATATGTTCGAAATTTCAGAATGTTTCCCCAGCAGGACAGGTTAATAACAAACCCATTTTTAATATTTGTGTTAGATATTAGCTTAAAATAAATAAATTAGAAGCAAAAAACATTAAATCGACAGAAATCTCGAGAATTACCAACTCTGCTAAAGTGGAAAATTTTCAAGAACGCGAGGGAATTCTGCAGTTTAACACGAAGCAGCGACATCTATGCCATAGAGATTTACGTGGATTAGATCTACAAACTAAAATTTTAACGAAATATTTCTAATATGTCTTACTATATGCATTATCAGCGAACTCCAAATATATGAATCTGTGCTAAGTATTAACGTATAGATAGAGCAAATAGTGGAAATTATCTATGGAAAAAGACGAATTGGTAGCACAATCGTAATGAAAAATCGTCTTTACTGTAGAACATTGTCAGTTCACGTATAAGAAAACAAATAGCTCAGTCAGTTGAGTTCACCGGTGGATGGAGTTCACCGGTGGACGTCGAAAGGTGTGGAAGTGCTTTCGACCTGCTCCTGTGCTATTACGATAAGTGACTAACGCTTGTGTGCGTTAGTCATGCTTGAAAAAAGTCATGCTTTCAATTCGTAAAAACACTGTGAAATTTGAATTCGACCGCTCTATGCGATATATAAAACCTAGTCCGAGTGACATACATATTTGGTTATCTGAAAACTTCAGTGACGTTATGAGCCAAGCAGTGGCTTTACAGCTGCATAATAAGGACTTTGCTTTGTATGTGAAATTTGAAAATGATATTGTGTTTAATGAAGTGTTGAATCAGTTACCTGAAACTGTTCCCTATGTTCATTCAAATGGGGTACGCAGCACTGTTCGTATTTCGAATGCTGAAATCAATTACATCAAAGTTCGGGTATTTGATTTGCCTCTTGAAGTAGACAATAGTTTTCTTCATGATGTGTTGAGTGAATATGGTGAAATCAAGCAAATTATTAACGAAAAGTGGAGTGCTATTTATAAATATGCCATTTTGAAGGGATTCGCTCTGTATATATGATTCTAAAAAAACCAATTCCTTCAAAACTTAAAGTGATGTCATACTCTGCATACGTTGCTTACTCTAATAAACCCAAAACGTGTTTCCGATGTCTGGGGACTGATCATGTACTCTCTCAGTGTAAAGTACCATCCCGTGCTTCACCTCGACCAGATTCTCGACCGAGTGCTTTACAAATGACTGATTTATCCACTGGAGGCTTACCGACACAGCGAAAAATAGGAACGCATGCCTTAGGACAGTCTTCTAACCATTTTCCTCCCTCTACAGCTACGAATCATGACTCTCATAGTATCTTGCCTGCAATTGCCGATCTTAATGCCTTTCCTGCTCTCAAACCGCCGTCATGTGAGGAAACTTCCCCAGAACCTCTGTTGTCGGCTTCGAACCCAGACCCTTTAGTGCATACTTCAGATATTGAACCGAAAGTTGCCTTATCAATTAGTGAAAATACATATGCCATGTCCCTCCAAAATACGAAGAATCAAAAATCTCCTGCTTCACTTGATATTAATGCTACCTCCCCTCGTTCCGAAAAACAATTGAAGCCGAGTTCTTTTCAACTCCCTAGACGTTCTTTAAGGAAGAAGAGGAAAGTGTTGTCCAAGGACAGCCGTACGGTTACAGATAGTGGAAGTGAAATCGATTCATTGACTCAGAATAGCGACGTTGAACCAAGCTTCGAAACTCAGGAGACTTCCTCGGGCGATAAACAACACGTCTAAGCAACGAAGCAGTCTGTTACATAACAAGCTTTGGAGTGTTTCCCTCCCCTTTTGTGCGTGTCTGTTACAGGTGTTTTGCGACCATCTTTTTGTTTACAACTATGGAATGCATTTCTGTGAAGCAGTGTTTTCTTTCTGTTTTGTATTTACTATTCTTGTTTTTTCTGTTATTTCGATTTGGAGGGAGTTACATTCCGATACTGTCAATTATATGTTCTACCGAAGTTTACATCTTATATGAGGTTCCGCAGTTCAATCCTGCTGTGATGTTAGACCCTCCCCCTTTTCTTCAAACAAATGCAAGAACATTTTGTTCTTTAAATATAAATGGTATAAAGTCTGACCGTTATAAGAAGAGCCTTAAACTATTTATTCAACAACATAATTTTGAATACGTTTTACTACAAGAAGTCAGTTTTTCTGACTTCAGTTTTCTTTCCACATACAGTGCGATTGTAAATGTAGGTACCAATGCCCGTGGGACTGCGATCCTAGTGAAAGATGGTATTGACTACTCTCAAGTGAAACGAATTCCATCGGGACGTGGTATCAGTGTTTACACTGACGGCATCTATGTGCTAAATCTGTATGGTCCATGAGGCAATAACAAACGTGATCGTTTTTATAATGAAGATATATTGTCCCTATTACCGACAGATTTTAGTTCCGTTCTTGTGGGTGGTGACCTAAACACGTTGGAACAACAACGGGACACGACTTCTCACTTCCGTTCTAGCATGGCATTTCAGAATTTTGTGAAATCTTTATCGCTTCGAGATGTATGGTGGTTCCATTGGCAGTTCCCTAAATTCACGTACAAAAATTCGGAAATGATGTCCAGGCTCGATAGGTTCTATTCCACGGATACACACATGTATAAGGTCATCGAAATTGATATTCTTGTTCCACCGTTCAGTGATCATGCTGCCCTTTATTGTACTATAAAATTTCAGAACTTTATTAAACCAACATACGGATCAAGCTATTGGAAATTAAACACTACCCTTTTACAGCAATTTTGTTATCTCCAAGACTGTTTACGCGACTACCAAAATGTGAGTGGAGCTAAGATTAATTATATGAAATCAACGGTTATGTTTTATTATGTGGATGCCCACCTGGGCTATTTTCATTTAATGGATAACTATACTATAGCCAATAGTGTTAAAATATTGGGACTACGTTTCTCTTGTGATTTACAGTGCTCTTACAATTTACTATGGGATCCAATCGTACAGCAGATTCGCTTATTAACTAAAGACCATAAGTATCATCGACTGAATTTACTGCAGAAAACTTGGTTCCTGAATAAGTATATTTATTCCAAACTTTGGTATGTCGCACATATATACCCGTTACCAGAACTGTATGCGAAAAAATTGGATTCTTTATGTGGTTTTTTCTATGGTCAAACATGTTCTTTCGAATTCATAGAAATACTCTTTATCTTCCATGTTCTGCGGGTGGATTCAATTTAGTGAATATTAGAAAAAAATGTCAGACCCTGTATATGCGAACAACCTACTGCTATTACATGGACCAAACGACTCATAAGCATCTGTGGTTCCACTTTTGGGCAGAAAATATATTTCCAAATAATCCGCCTTTAATTCGTTTTTATAAATTGATCCCAGGTTATGCACGTACTCTTATTCAATACTGGGCGTACAGTGGTATTCAAGATAATCCCAGTGATTTGTCTTCCAAACAACTATATTCGCAGTTAATAAAACCAGTTTATGCGAGTACTAGTCCAATAGTGTGTCAAAAATTTCCGCAGTATAATTGGCCACGTATATGGCAAAACTGTAATTCCGAGTGTCTCACCGACGATGTTAGAAGTGCATGGTACTACCTCATTTATGACTTATTGCCTACAAATGAGAGATTATTTGCTATCCATCGTGCAGTGAAAGAGGAGTGTTCTTTATGTGGTCAGCTTGATACTTTACTCCATCGCATCACGTCCTGTATTTCCACACGACAAATTTGGGATGCCTTGTGTCGGATGCTGGGACTTATTTGTCGACAGCCACCATCTTCATTCTCTCCCTCCATCTTATGATTTCCAGACTATCGCTGGTACCCGCCGACGAAACTAAATGCGATTAACTGGTTGAATGGACATTATATATAATACATGTTACAATATCCTACTAAGTTGTCATATTTGGATTTTATTTGGTACTTACAAACTCGGAGATTGCATTTGTTTAATGCAACTTCTCAAATAGAAACAAAAAGTTTGCAAATTTCTTACACATCTTGCTTGTCCAACAATAATGTATTATTTTTATTTTTCTCTCTGAAGTGATTTACTTCTCCTGATTTGTTGTGTTGTACAATGTACTATTAACATTCATGTGAAATAAAAAGTGAAAAAAATAAAAAAAAGTTAGTTAAAGCAATGAGTCTGTATGCTGAAGGTAATGGGTTCAAACCCCATGGAAGTGTTGTTGTCATTTTTATCACTATGGTTATTTTATTTATTTTTTATTTGGGAAAGAATCAAATTGTAACATATGTGTAAAACTCATGACGATACCAGAAAAAGGAGAAAATGTCGTTGTCGCATTTGCATTAGTGTCTCTAATTTTTGTTTGCAAACAGTTTCGTAATTATTTCCTCTGCGCTCACTGCTCACTACATGCTCATTGATGCATAACGAATGTTTTTCAGTAAATATTAATTCTAATTTGGATAATTTTATAAAGTTTCACAATGTTTCTCACTAGATAGTCTTCTATCTACGTGTTTGGGTATTTTAATAACAGATTTCCCTATTAAATGTTTAATTTTCCCTATAAGTATTTGTCTTAAATTGAAATTGTTTTGAATTTACTACATAAGGAAAGTTGCCCGAAGGAGAAGAACTCAAGTAATTGATATTCTACGTAAAAAGCAACCTACTGTAGAATGATGATGTTTCTTACCTTCAGAACATAATCTTTACGTTAGAGAGTCAGACAGAGAAAAATCCTGTTTTTTCCTCCCCTATGACCACTCATCGTAAAGCTATACATGTAATGATTCGTGTCACATAATTTCAGTTCTCCAAAGACATTCAGATGTATTATTATTATTATTATTATTATTATTATTATTATTATTATTATTATTATTATTATTATTATTATTATTATTATTCCTGAATATGCCACCCTTAGATAATGTAGTAACTTTAGACATCTTAGTTTAAAGTGCTTTCTTTAGTAATAATTTGAGCAACCACGTCACCAAATTTAAAATGTATGAGGGGGCACGACGTTTTATTTACCCCCTCTCTTTTCAGCACCCTCCAACACAAAGTATATAATTTCTGAGCAGCAGGGCAGACAAAATGAATAAGAAATATATTAAGAGCATCCTTTCCTCCTTCGTGAATGGAATATCACGTAGCATTTTTTATTCTACCGAAGACGACCATAGGCCGTTATGGTTAAGTAACGAAAGAAATACCTAATATATTTATAGCACCCCTTGACTGTAATATAATTACCTCTTCTTTATTTGTTCGAGGCTGCCCTACACAACCAAGGGTGACAAAAAGAATATGAAAAGTGTCTAAAGATTACAAAGCACTTTATATTTTGTCAGAAACAAGGCAGTATATACACAGCACTGCTTTCGTTAACAACTGTTTCACCCTTGAGTCGCTTATAAAATTAGGCAGAATAAACTTTTGCCGATCTTTGTTCTAGAGGGATTTGTCCAGGATGGTTTGGTGTCGGGCTAATAACGACGAGTATGTTTATTTACATCACCGTTAAAGAAATAGCAAACTTTCTGAAAGAAACTTACTTAGGAAACAGCAGATCTTCCTTCTACTTAGCCAGAGCCCACTCTGAAAAATTGCATCTGGCGTTCTGAGTGAAAGTTCTATGGGACTATTAGAAAAATATATATTCCCGTTTCCACGCTGATGGTAGAATTTCTTAAGCAGTTATTGAATTACGTTCGAAGCATAGGCGTAAAAAGCGCTCCAGCAACCCTGTGGTGTGGGGACCGCACAAGCTGCAAGGCCACAAAATATACAGAAAGTACGCAAGGGCGGACCAGGCCAAATTTTCACACGAGCAAAGTGACTTTTTGGTCCCCTCCCCCTAGTACTAGCCTATATTTTACATTTTATCATAGTGTTTTTAATATTTTAAACCCATTTTTCAAAAAGAAATTCATTACCTAGGAAAACTTCACAAAGAATATGGCCCGCTATAAACAAAACGAACTTCGCCCCCCTTTGCTTGGTCTAGTGGCTAGCACGCCTGCCTTCTGTGGTACCGAGTCCAATTCCCGGTGGATTACTGTTGAACGATAAAAGTGGTTCGGATTCCACTATAATTAGTATCCACATCTCCCTTGTCCATTAAGGCATAACCGTGGAACGCTAAACTCAAGCAAACAAACAAACAATACTTACTTCCCTGCCACTCTTTATTCTACATGCCCTCTCTCCATTTTTCGATACAGCCCCCTTAGTACTATGAAACTCTCTTCTTCCATGGTGAAATGGAAAAAGACCACGTAATCGCCACTACTTTACAAGAGTAAAAACCAAAAACGTCAGTAGAAAACACATTATAAAATTTACTTTTTGAGGCTCGTTTTGGCGCCCCTCTGACTCTGGCGTCCCGGCAGTCACCAGGCCCTTGGTCCGCCCTTGAAAGTACAGACGCATAACTAAGGACTGCGGAGGAGAGGTTAACCTTCATGTTATGCCACTGGTTTGACGTGTTTGAAATGATCAGTAAGTGATCGGTTAGTGAAATAATTTCGACGGTTACTAATGTTTAAAGTTTAGCTAAGACAAAGTTACCTAACCAAATACATTTGATATTGCGATGTCAAAATTTGATTTTTCCTCACATTAAAAAAGATAAAAACAATAGTAATAAAAACCCTTACTTGTACTGGGCTCGAACTAACAACCTAATTCGTACAGACTAGTTGCTCTGACCAACTGAGTTTCGATTTCTTACGCGGAAGAAGTCTATTATATTACGAGGCATGCTTTTCATTATCAAAACTGTTCGAAGTAATACGAATATGGCTTAAGAACAGAGACGGAACTGAATTACCACTCTATTGACCTTGAGGGCAAATCACCAAAGGGTAGCTATAAACGTAAGTTCAGCATGCATTTCTGTGGAGTTCTGTTCAGTATTCCTATCTGCCAATCATGCTTGTTCGTAGGAGTAATATTTTACAAACCAAACCTTTCGATAGAGCACAATGGCAGAGAACAAAGAGAAGGAATTCTTGCCCTTGTGAACGTGGGATACCACCATGTGCAATAAAACTGTTGCGTCTCCTTGAAGTGATATTTTATCGAAAATAACTCGTTTTCCTTTATATATCCGAAGTTTTTGAGGGTTTCAAAATGAGGAAACGTTACTGACAAACAAGGACGCATTTAGGGCTGGGTCCAGGGGGTCCGGACTCTCTCTGAAATCCCAACTTTTCTTTAAACTTAGCCTAATTTTGGGGATTATCTTTTAAAATTTTATTATAATTTATCCTAATATTGAAGTCAGACCTCTCCCGAAATAAATTACTGCATACGTGTCTTCTGACAATTTTCAGTATATTCGTTAAATAATAAAGTAAAATAACTAAATTAGGAGCAAAAAGCTTCAACACGGCTAACTTTTGTCCATTGCCAATATTGTTAGAAGGGATATTAATAACAAAAACTGCTAGTCAATGCTGAACCCTTGAACGTCACACCGAACTACAAGCCTATTATTGAGGAGTAGATATGAAACATGTTATCAAAACTTATCCAGCTTTTATCTGGCATGAAATTATTATATACACCAAAATTCACTCTCCTAAAATGTGTATCTAAACATTGCTCTATGTATCTACGAAGCAATGAAATTTTTTTATCGAAATATGTGAGCAGGAAAGTCTAACGGCCAGCCTCTTTTTTTAAATCGTAATAAACCTTGTAACTGTGCGTTAACGTGAAGACAAAGCCTGGTCCATTGGTAAAGTGTTGGAAGAATGAAAGCTCAATGTTCGTAGGTTCGAATCTATCCACTCACCACAACATTTTATTCTTATGTGTAACGATGAAATAAGAAAAAAAAATATATAACCGTTAAGACAAAACTTCAACCAAGTCTGAGGAGAACAATACTAAAATAGTAACACAATGACGTCAGCCAAGAATTATTTTATGTAGCGTTTGGACGAAATTACAACTGTCAACAATTGCAGAAGTAAAAAAAGGTTGATAGTTGTAATGCAGTCTAGACTTCTAAATGCATTTACTTCCTGAAAACTTCCGTCTCGTCATTGGTATGCCGTAAGTCATGGTAAAACCTTTCAATTGGAAGTGAAATGACACAAACTAAAACAGTTTTAAATCAATAAATGTCTATGTGTAAAAGTAGGTGTCTCTTATCTGTAGTTGTTTTCCTTTTACTTTGAAGTGACAAATGAGAGAAGAAAGTATGGTGTTCGAAAAAAAATCAAATTTGAGATTTCAACGAATTTACACATATTAACTTATAGCCCCTAACACCGAAAAAGTCATTTTTCGATACATGTTCATCTGTTCGTCTGTCCTTCGCTACACTTTTCTGTGCACTCGCCTAGAGGTCATACCGTTCAACTTATCTTCACTAAATTTTAGTTTAAGATTTTCAGTGTTTCCTATAGTTTTTTTATTTCCCTTCTACTCCCAAAACAAGGGTAGTTTCCTGTAGGATGAAAATAGAAAAAAGATATTTTCTCATAACTGGCTCTAACGATCTTGTTTTCTTTCTTTTTTTATAAATCAATATTTAATTAGCAACCCTATTTTGTGGTATAGGGCATTTATCTGAGAAAAATCTGCAAGGGGTAGTTTATACTAAGGGATGAGTTTTTTCAGTGATTTTCTCAAAATGGACTCAAGTGTTTTCGTTCATATTTTATAAATAAATATTTCATTAATAACTAAACAATATGGCATAACTCGTTTGTCCTAAAAAAATCGAGGGGTAGTTTATTCTTGGTGGAGTGTGTTGTCTGGGCGATTTTCTCAAAAACGACTCAAAAGAGTTTATTCATATTTCAAAAATAAATATTTCGTTAATAACCAAACAATATGGCAAAACTCGTTTGTTCTGAAAAAAATATGCGAGAAGTAGTTTAATCTTGGGGATGTTTTTCCTCCACGGTTTTCTCAAAAATGAGTCAAGCAATTTTGTTCGTACTCAGAAATAAATATTTCATTAAAAACCTAATAATATGGAATAACTCGCTTACCCTGAAATAATCCCCAAGAGATAGTTTATTCGGGGAGTTATTTTTCCCTCACGATTTTCTCAAAAATTACTCGGACAATTTTATTGATAATTCATAAATAAATATTTCATTAATAACCCTATATTTTAGTATAAGTCATTTCTATGAGAAACAATTACAACGGATAGTTTATTTTGGGGGTCAAGGTTTTTCCCCGAAAATTTTCTCGAACGACAGGCGATTTTGTTAAAATTTCGCAAATAAATATTTCATTAATAACCAAAAGTATATCTTAACTCATTGTTCGAAACAATTCACAAGAGATAGGTTACTCCTGACGTGTTCTTTTTGAACGACTTTCTCAAAAATGACTCATTTGATTTTTTTCATATTTCATAAACAATTATTGCATTAATTGGTCTATTATATGTCTAATGAAAATGTGCTCAAAGAGTGAGTGAGTTTTGTAGTGTATATTTTCTTCAATCGAAGTTTTTTATTCGATAATCTGACATTCGATGTATTTGAATAATACAATAATTTTATTCGTATTATCCAAATACACACTTCAGTAACAACTTCGGCCTAACACAGTCAAGAAATTGAATTTAAAAAGTTCAGTGCGGTGGCCCTGTAATTGAATATTTTTTGGTAAACTCCCTAACTTTTTGTGGTAAACTCAGGCTTTTCTTTTTCGAGCGACAAAAGAGAGAAGAAAATATAGTGATTGTGAAAATAATATATCAAATTCAGATTTCAACGGATTTAAATGTTTCATGGCGTCTACATACCGAAAATGTGACTTTTCGACAGCCGTCCTTCCGGTCCGTCCGTTCGGTACACTTTTATATGCACTCGCCTATAGGCCATACCGTTCTACGTATCTACACTAAATTTTAAACTTAGGGTTTACATAGTATTCCTACAGGAGATTTTCCAATTTTTTCCCTACCATCTAAAATAAGTGTGGTTTACCAACAGCCGAAAATGGAAAAAAGCTATTTTCTCAAAAATGGTTTTAACAATTTTGTTTATTTTTCATTAATCAATATTTAATTAACAGTATCAGCATAAGACATTTCTCTTAGAAAAATTTACGAGGGGTAGTTTATTCTTGGAGGTGACTTTTCTCGACGATTTTCTCAGAAAAGACTCTGGCAAATTTTGTACACACTTCATAAATAAATATTTAACCTTACAACATGGTATAAGTCAATTGAGCTGAAAAATATATGAGTAGTAGTTTATTCTTGGAGTTGAATTTATGCCCAGTGAGTTTCCCAAACGCGACCAGTTGGCAACCCTGTATCTCGACAACGAAGCTAAATTCGAAAACTACAAGAGGACTATTTGTCTCCTTTTGATGTCACGAATCATCTCCCGAAGTTTGTGGACATCTTTCAGGTTCACCCTTAATGAAGCTTCTTTTCCAAAAGTTAACTATTAACTTTAGGCATTGTTTATCTTTTTCAAATCACAAATGCCGTTATTAATTTTAAGGTAGAGAACTACTTCTGAGAGAATAGATCTTGAAAAATAATTTTAAAACTTAGAATTTTGTTTTCGAGACATTTCAGACAAGACGAGACATTTTGCAAGCTAACTCGTTTCCAAAACATTTGTCTCGTCTTATCTTGGGTGTCACAAAGCGCGTCTCGTCTCTTTCTCGTGACATTTCTTATCTCGTGCGCATTCGTTAACACTTGGAAAGGATTATCTTTCTACTCAAAGCATTGTTTTTATAATGGTTGCATATTTATGATAATTGCTGTCAACATAAATTACAGTCCTTTCAGTTGAATTAATTATTATTATTATTATTGAAATTAAAATTAAATGCAATATCTAGTTTAACGTTGCACGATTATGCACCTACGCTAAGGGAGAATGATGATGAATGAAATGGTGAAATGAAGAAAGTGGGAGGAAAATGGAAAATCCCAAGAAAACCCATACCCATGCACACGGTTTTTGTCCACCTCAAATTTCACTTGGCGCGAAGTGGAATCGAGCCAGTGACCCCATGCACCAAAGGTGAGTGCTTTATTATTATTATTGTTAATAATAATAATAATAGTAATTGAAGCGAGCTTAACGAGTTTAGTTGATTTTGAGTTTAACGTCCCGTTCAGCAGCGAGGCTATATGAGACGTGGACCTACTGATTAACGTGGAATCCGAACCACATAAGCTCCCGCCTGGAATCGAACCCGGGTCTCCCACGCCAAAAGCGCGTACGATAACCGCTTAGGCACGGAGGAGCTCCGAGTTCAACGAGCTTAACGAGTTTCAACCGTCCAACTCAACCAACGTTTGGGTGCCTGTTCGTTCGTCTGCTCCATGACAACTTCTCATAAAAGACATTTCATTTTAATGAAACTAGTAAGTGCCATCTTTTAGCTTTGTGAAGTAACTATTGCTTTGAATTTGAATCTGCAAAATATAAGAGGTTAAAGTAACCAAATGGTGCAAGTTTCCATTCATGTATACAAAACAATTTTGCAATATCAACTACGTGAATCTTGTCCCATAAAGAAGCCAAAACCCTTACACCGAAGAGCCCTCCGAGATTTGATCATTGTCCACACGGACTGAAATTGTCGTTTGAAGCCAATAATTTCTTTAAAATAGACGAAAAATTCGAAAGTTATAAGCATTTTCATATTTTTGCCTTTTCCCATAAAGGAGCCTGGCCCCTATACTGACGAGCCTCCCCCCTCCCCGAGATTTGATCATTGTCCACTCGGACTGAAATTGTCATTTGGAACCAACACTTTAATATAACAACCTCTATGGTCTATGGAACCCGAAGGTTCAATACCGCGTTCATAAAAGCTCTCCACTGACTTCTATCCTTAGCCAACTGCATCCAGTTTCTACTTTGTATTCCAATCTCTGCGAGATACCAACACTTTAATACGAAGCAAAATATTTCTTTAAAATAGACGAAAAATTCGAAAGTTATAAACGTGTAAATATTTTTGCCTTTTCTCATAAGGGGGCCGTATTAGCCTACACTGAAGAACCCCACTAGATTTAATCATTGACCACTTGGACTGAAATTCTCATATGAAACCAAAACTTTAATATGAAGCCAAAAATTAAACTTTTACATCAATTTAAACTGACTGGGTTCCGGTTCACCCCACTATTTTTTAGTTTAGTTAAGTGGTAATTTGTGACAGCTTCACATCATCAAAAGAATCTTTCACTTCCCCGCCCCCCAGGAGTTCGTGCTGGATCCGCCACTGGAATCAATAGACACTTTTCCTATTCTTTTTGTCACCCTTGATTGTGTGGGGGCTCCCTCATACAAATAAAGAAGTGGTAATATTACAATCACGGGGCGCAATATATTAGGTATTTCTTTAGATACCTACTCCTAACCGCACACGGCCATCTTTGGTAGAATAAAAAATGTTACGTGATATTCCAATCATGAAAAGGGAGAGGATGCTGTAAATATATTTCTTATTCATTTTGTCAGCCCTGCTTATCAGAAATTACTTCTTGTTGAAAGGGTACTGAAATGAGAGGGGCAAAATAAAACGTCGTACCCCCTCCTACTTGGTTGGTCAAACAATTACTAAGGAAAACATTTTAAACTAAGATATTTAAGATTTAAACTAAGAAACTAAGATATCCTTACATTATGTAAGGATGGCATATTCAGGTTTTAATATTATTATTATTATTATTATTATTATTATTATTATTATTATTATTATTATTATTATTATTATTATTATTATTATTATTATTTGAATGTTTTTGGAGCACCGAAATTTTGTGAGACGAACAATGGTATGTAGAGGTTTAAGATGGGTGGTCATAGGGAAGAAAAAAACAGGATTTTTCTCTGTCTGACTCTCTATCGTAAAGATTATATGCTGAAGGTAAGAAGCATCATCATTCTACAATAGGTTGCTTTTACGTAGAATATCAATTAGTTGAGTTCTCCTCCTTCGGGCTACTTACCTTATGTAGTAAATTCAAAACAATTCCAATTCAATATAAATACAATGTAAAACTTTTCCGTAATTAAACATTTAGGGAAAATTAAACATTTAATAGGGAAATCTGTTATCAAAATATCCAAACACGTAGATAGAAGACTATCTAGTGAGAAATATTGTGAAACGTTATAAAATTCTCCAAATTAGAATTAACATCTACTGGGAAACATTCGTTATGCGCCAGCGAGCATATAGTGAGCAGTGAACACAGGGGAAATAATTACGAAACTGTTTGCAAACCAAATTAGGGACGCTAATGCAAGTGCGAGAAATTAATCATATTCACGGAGAAATTAAATGTCGACTAAAAGTAGGGAATTCGTGTTACTATTCGGTTCAAAATCTCTTATCGTCGCGAATTCTGTCGAGGAATTTGAAGCTTAAAATATACAAAACGAAAAAATGCCTGTTGTTCTGTATGGTTACGAAACATGGTCACTTACTCTGAGGGAAGAACATAGACTGAAAGTATTTGAGAACAAGATCCTGAGACGAATATTCTGACCCAAGAGGAACGGGAATGGGGAATGTCGGAAACTTCATAACGAGGAACTACATAATTTATATGGTTTACTTAACATTGTTAGGGTCGTCAAGTCTAGGAGGCTTAGGTGGGCGGGTCATGTAGCTAGAATGGAAGAAAGTAGAAACGCTTTCAAAGTCTTCACTGGAAGACCAATCGGAAAACGACCATTAGGAAGACCTAGGCGCAGATGGAAGGACAATATTAAGATGGATCTCGTAGAGATTGGAATACAAAGTAGAAACTGGATGCAGTTAGCTAACAAGGGACATCACCCAATTGTCCGGCTCCGATTTCAATGAAATTTTTCTAACTGATAGAGGACATATATGTATTATTTGTGATGACAGAAATTTTTGCCATGGTGCATGTTTTCTATTTTTTATATAATTTTTAAAACTTGTGATGTGGTTATTAGAGATTGCTGCAAAAGTCCCTTACTCACCTTTGTAAACGGAATGTTAATGAAAGAACAACCATGTAGATACATATAAGGCCTAGGGGGAAGTTGTATGGTAGGTATGAACTTGACGGCAGCCATCTTGAAATCCGCCATTTTGAATTAAGGTCAAGTTTCCTAAATTTATAGTAATACATATTGGGGTCCTACACAATGATACCGAATTTTTAAATTAAACAAATTCCAAAATTTAAGAGGAGGGCCAAGGTACCCCTCCCAAATTTTAAGAAGGGTGCACTAATATACCTATGTCTTATGATAGGAAATTGACCCCTATACATACCCATATAATCATATAAGATAATAGGGCCACATAAAAGGGGATAAGTCAGGTCAAAACCAAACATGTGATACAACCTATTGATTACGTTTATATTTTGGCAATTTTTTTACCAGGCACGTAGCCCCTTTCGAGACCAGAAATGAAAAAAAATAAGGAAGGATGAAACAAATTGAAAGGTGAAAAAGAAGGATCAGCGTTAAAAATGAACTACAGGAAGCTTTTGGTTACTCTTTCTTGTGAGGAAATTTGCATTACTTGCGATACATGGTTGCGAGGTGACCGATATTTCCTGGAAGAGTCAGTTAATTTGAATTTTTTAGAAAAGTTGCGGAATTCTCAGAATTTCTGGTACTAGTCAGGGAGATTTCAAGCTTCCGAAAGCATAGTGCTGTTGTATAAGAGCGTGGACATTTTTATCATAATTTTTTGTTATCGCATCCTTGCAATTTAAAACATTTTATTTCAAAAACAATTTGCTACTGCTCCTTTAACCTGTCGTTTGCAACAGACAGTAGTTTACGGAATAATAAAAACAAAAATGTATGTAGAAAGAGAGTTTTGTTAATATTCGATTCAACAGAAAAAGGAACGCAGATATTGCAAAATATTTTACAAGACATTATTGAGTATGTACTTTTTATAATAGTGAATATGTATTTTCTATAATAGTTGAGGTTATAATGAAAGGGAAATTGTTACATTCGAATAAACAGAGTAAGGATGTAAATATTGTATAATCTTTTTCAATACGTTTTTTTTATTATTTTACTCGAGATTTCTTCATAGTTTATTAAAATACTTACCAACATATCCTCACAAACCAATATATGTTGATAATAAAGTAGTTTAGATTGATCGAGCTCCTGGAGCTTCAGAATTTTATGTCACGCTCCCCCCGTGAGAAATCCTGGCTAAACGAACCAATATATGTTCCGGTAAAATTGTTTAGTATGATCGAGCCCCTGGTGTGATGACCACAATATTTCATGTCACGGACCCCCCTTCACGAAATCCTGGCTACGTGCCTGTTTTTAAACATAAAAGGGAACAAGATGAATCACCTAAATTTATAGTGATACATATTAGGGTCCCGTACTATTATACCAAACGCTTAAATTAAACAATTTTCAAAATTGAAGGGGTGGGTCAAGGTACCCCTCCCAAAATTTTAAATGGTGCATCAATGTACCCATGTCTTATAAAAGGGAATGGACCCTCATACATGCCCATATAACTATATAGGGTAATAGGACCTTACCAAAGGAGATAAATTAGTGTGAACAGCACATGAACTGTGTTTATATAATAATTTGCATATCAAATTTTTGCTTTATTTTATGAATATTAAATCATTTAATTAGGGAATTTACATATTTATTTTGTTGGATTTGCACACGTAGCAGCGGGAGCAGATGTTTTATTAGCATTTTATGTATATTTATTGTTTGTTTAGAGTATGTAATTGAATATAGATTAGCAACAGGACTGGGCATCTTCTTGGAACAGAGATATTTTAATATATTTAATATACTACATTGGAGAAGATAGGACATTTTGAAGTTCACATATGCTATTTTGCTTGCAGTAGAGGCAGAGAAGTCCTCACAGAAAAAAAAACTTAAGAAAGCTTGCTTTACTGAAGAAGCCTTGTTCTACAGCAGCGTGGGAATAAACAGTTAGCCACTGTAGCTACCTTTATTAGGATAAAATATCCATGAGCGCCACACTTCGTCTATCAGCAGAGCTAGTCTCACTTTCTAGTGTAGTTATAGTTAGGAACATACACTGACACTATGGAGACAGAGAGTCGGTCTGCACAATAGTTTTCGAAGCAAGCAAAATTATAGCGTATCTGTGACAAATTGTCAATACAATGAAGTGTGATATTTTCAAAACACGCCCATTTCTCGCGTCCTAGTTACTGGATGCGTCGCTTGGTCAACGAACTTCTATCAGAGAGGAGAAGTTTGACAAATTTGAAATTTTGGACGAGTCCATTTCAGTCCTGGATGTTATCGTTGAGAATCCTGGTTGTAATAGTGTAGAAACATCCGTCAGATGTCTCTGGGACGGTATCATTTTCGTCTGCTTTCCCGTGCATGATTTGCTACAATAGTATGTTTTGTAAAATGTAAATAAACTTTCTGGATGTATCCGTATAGCTTAGATATATTTAAATCGATATATAGTTTGCATTATGTTAATGGCTTGTACTAATAGTAATTATAAGCCTGGTTGATGGTTTTGGGAGGTGATCAACAGACCAACACAAACCTTAGTTTTTTTATCGACCAGATTACAGAGTTGAATGGTAGAGAAGAGAACCCTCAAACCATAATATAATACTCGTTTTAATGTGTCAGATCATGACAGCCCAGTTTGGGACTCTTTTAATATAATATCATATGTGTAGTATATTTAAATTGGTGTATTTACGCAGAGAAATCATGTTAAAATCAAAATCTTTTAATGGAACATTCCAGGTTTATGCAATTCGCAATGTCACTTGGACAAAAAGTTATGCTCTTCGTTACGAGAGGGTACCACTCGTCGAAGACAAGTCCGCGAATATGTTGAGTGACAAGTTTACAAAATTTTGTGTGTTTATTTAAATATTACCAAGTAACACGGCATAGCAATTGTGAGTGTTATATACCATAATAAAGCTTATTAAATAAGCTAATAAGCTCATATAGTGACATTTAACAGTTTAATTAACGTGAGCTGGAAATCGCATAAAAATAAGTAAACCTGTTAAATGTAAGAGTTAAGTAGGTCACTGTAAAGTTTCCGGTGAGGGAGGAACCTACCACACCTTTTTTGAGAGTAGCATCGAATAGTGGTTTGACCCAACGCGGAGTTCAAACAGACAATGAACTTCGGGTGAAATAAAACAGTAGTGTTCAGTACAATAGAGTCAGTTGATTTTTAGTTTGCACGACGTAAACATCGTTCGTGAAAATCTTGATTTCTTCGAAGTATACGCATCTTGTGTGTCGAACTTGAGCTTTGCGAAATGACCGTTAAAACTTTAGTTGTTGTAGTATAAGCATAGTATACTATAAACTCAGTGCTGAAGTGTTAGTGGAATGATAGTGTAGGAAGCACGTTTAACATTTGTGAAAGTTTTGCTCTCGAAAATGTCAGTTATTTAATAGTTTTTTTCAACGCTGAGAACATGTACGGCAAATTCGGGTTTGAAGTGACAATTCTTCAGATTAACTTGTGAAGTGCTTTGCCCGTACTAAACATTTGAATAATACTTCTAGCGCCGTCAAACATGTTCCTTGTTATTCGTAGCGAGTACTAAATGTTTTGCTAAAGTATTGGTCAAAACAAACTCAATGCCTGTCTTTAGGCTGTGACCAATAGTGAAATTCTTTGCCGCTTGTTTAAGAAATTCAAATACGTACAAGAGACTATGCCTTCAGCCTTGTACATATCAGGCGTATTTAAAAGCAATAAAATTTGAGTGCTTTCATGTAACGGCAAAATAGTGCTAATTTCCACTACACGTATAAATGGTAAATCGTACCATGATCCAGAGGACAACCCGCTTAGCCGCCACTGACGGAGCGTAATTCAGGTGCTGGATGGTCAAACACCTGTAGAAGGAGAGGAGCAGCGACCCAGACGCAGAAGGAGGATGGTAACTGCAGATCACCTTGGCCGCCAACTTCGGAAGCAACACCACAGTGCAGTATAAGGAGTTTCAATATACATGGACTCTTCAAGAGTGAAGAAATCGGCGAAATTAACGTAATAATGCGCATGAACGATTTAAGCGTGAGCTCCGCTTTGAAAAGTGTGTTTCAGAATTAAAAAGTAAAATTTTTTTTTCTTCGAGTCTCATTGTGAGACTGCGCGCGAGTGCTTCTGTAACATATTATATTTTGGATACTTGGAATGTTGGATCTGCGCATTAAAAAGATTCCATTAGAAAATTTGGGATTCTCCTTTTCTTCCATCTGTTTGCTGCCAGGTATGTGTTACCATTTCTCGTCTATTTGTTTACTTTTCAGGCCAGATGCTGGGATTATATATGAGTCGTGAATACGATGAGCGTGCTTCATGCTAACAGTGGGTAATTTTACACTCAGGATGGCTGTTAAAACCGCTCGTACCCGGTAAATAAGAGTTTCATGTTACATATGTCATAATTTAACCTTTTCAAAATTTAATTTTTACGAAATCAGACTCTACCGACTGAACTAAATTCGTTTATTTAACTTTGTGTTTGGAGGGTACGCATAATTAGAGTAATTTTCAACTTGCATGTGAAGTTTCCTCCCACATTTGCTTTCTAATATTGTAATTAATTTGCTAAATTATTCATCACATGCAATAATCCTTCCCCCCCGATCACATTAGGTAAAAAAAAAAAAACACGTACCGGTAGTACAACGTATCGCTCACGTTTATATTTTGGCAATTTTTACCCATGAAAGGGAACGAGGTGGATCACCCAAATTTATAGTGATACATATTAGGGTTCTATGCTATTATACCAAATATTTAAATTTGGCAATTTCCAAAATTTAAAGGGTGGGCCAAGGTACCCATCCCAAAACTTAAAGGGGTGCATTAATGTACCCATGTCTTATAAAAAGGAATAAACTCCTGTCCACTCCCATATAACTATATAAGGTAATTAAACCTCATCAAAGGGGATAAACTAAGTCAAAAAATTAGCTAAAAATTTAAAAATGCCAACTAACGCTCACACCCTCGACACACCCACGCGTTAAGCCAATAAGGGTTCAACTGTTGCTAAACGAGAGAGCTTTGGCGAAAGGGAGTGGAATTCCTTCAGTCGATAGCAGCGCCTGGAACGGAAGATTAGGTGTCAAGTTAATGTGGTATTATCTTTAGTATAAGGATTTAGGCACATAAGATCCATCCTCCCAGAATTCATCTTGGTTACGCTACTGCTGCACAATATCTTTGCGTTTAGGACCTAAATCTCGGCGATAAGGAAAACAAAAAATAAGTAATTTAAATAAGTAATTAAAATTGTCCTACTTTTCGTTCAACAAGTGCTCCAATGTGAGCCGTTAAAACAATATAAATAATAATTTTCGCACTTTCGATTCTCGTTCGCTATCTTTTGTGAGATAAATTACTATTATACTCAGGTACATAATTGTGTTCATGTTTAACTTAAGAACTACCTCTGTTCGCGGTTCACGAGTTCAGAACGACCTCTGTACACTGTGATACATCTACGTATGTATATAATATTGTACATTTTAATGGAATGTTCATTTTATTATTATTATTATTATTCAATATACAGTGCATTAAATACAGTATTATTAGTATTAAATATGATACTTCTAGACAGAATACGACAACTATTATCCATGTCGATCCCGGCGTCCCTCACAGGGGACATAAAATATGACGAAATTATTATTTCTTTACAACTTTAAAATCAGACTAGCAAGATTGAAAACTGGATGATCAATCTATGATCATTCTTTGTAAACAGGTTTCAATGTTGCCATCTGATTTTAAAGTTGTAAAGAAATAATAATTTCGTCATATTTTATGTCCCCTGTGGGGGCGCCGGGACCGAAATGGTTAAGCTCCTTTTTCGTTCTTGAAATATTAATAATTTCTAACCTTGTTAAACAGACTACAACAACTCACACTAATACAGTGTGTTAAAGGAGTAGACTGTCTAAATAAAGCATTACACAGTCCCACTCAACAAACATATAGTCAATGTTTCTTTTATACTGCCCCCCTCCCCCAGGAGCTCTGAGAGTGCCCCTCCTGAGGAGACCAAAATAATACATGTACAATATAATAATAAATAGAAAAATACCAGCAGTGTCCCCCCGGAATACTAAGTGTGCCCCCCTGGAACATTTTTTCTGAAATAACGACTGCATATAGTTATCGTGTAGCGAACATTCACAAGAAATAACAGAAAAAGGAAAAATTGCATGCAAGTTACAGGTGATCCACCAGAAAAACAAAAAGAAAAAAATATGCACTCAGCAAAAATGACATGTCTAGGGTATCGCATGCAGGGCCGAATCACTAAAGTCTTATCTCAGTAATTGTAGACGCTTTATAGTTTGGGTTCAGATGTGCGTATGTTTTAAATAATGTTTTATTTTATATAAAAAGAAAGCATGGGCGAATTTGTAAATATTATACAACATGTCAAGACTTTGCAATATACGAAACACAATGCTATCTAAACTACATCATAACACATTTTCCTTTACACGTATGACTATTCCAGAATGAATCGTATTATGCATTTTCTATATTATATTCCCTTTCTGTGAATCTCAGATAACAGTTGCACAATTTGTAAGATTCCTCGAAGGGTACTCTAGCGAACACTTAGGTATACGTTTTAATAAATAACTACACTGCAAAAAAGTAGCATTTTGACACATTTTAGGAACTACTTTTGAACAGTGTTTTAACATATAAAAATATGTTCAAAGTGTTGTATCACTGAGTAAAAGATGTTTAAATTGCATTTCAACAGTGGTTAATAGGGACTGTTCTAAAAGTCTTAGAAATATACTTAAACTTCGTTATGTCCAATGAGTGTACGTTCAGAAATGACTTTTGAACATAGGACATTTTACATATTACCGACACTTTTCGAAAGTCTCAAATGATATTTGTTCAATTCTTTTAAGTATTTTGAACAACTGGCTAGTCATGCATATTTGTTTTGGGAAAAGATTCAATTCTTCAAAGCTTATTGTTTACATAATACACATGACAAAACGAAGAATGGCGAGTTCGGGGGACTTTATATTAAAACAGCCGAGTGCTTTACCGCTTTCTTATTATTAGTTTTTTTAGAAAGATATACACGTTAGTACGAAGTACAAGCATGATACAGCATTACAAAGTAACAACATACGAGTATAACATCCTAAAAGTACAAAGAAGAATAATAATGAATACACACGGGCACTCTTTTTGTGTCTAACAAGACCTATAAAAATGAGCAAACAATCACTGCTCTTCAAGAGCGGTATAACATTATTCCCGCACTCAGTTTAAGTATGCCATGCAGAGATGGTAGTCACAAAATGGATCATGAGTGTCTATAAACTTGGTGATGACAGCCCGCTGTTCGGCAGATGGGAGCTACTGAAAGTTGGGAATGCGAAGCATATCAAGCGGAATTATAAACCTGAACATCGGCGAATGAGTCCATGAAAAATACATTGATTTCTACACTGTTTCCACAGCTTGTACACCGTGTTGTAGAGACTTCACAGCTAGAATGCCGATGCTCAAGAATGTCTGCTTGGGAACAATAATCGGGAGGGGAGTTTTTTTTTTTGTGCTCTACCTATGTGAGATGTTAGTTACGCCCTGGATATTCATGGTGCAGCGTGTTGGTGAAATGATCAGAGGACGATTCTTTCAGTGAATAGTGAAAAAATAATGTATTAATTAGTGTTCATTAAAATGGAATTAACAGATATTGCCAAAACTTTTCTAGACCTTCTTCCTAGACTTTGTTTGTTCAGTATGTACAACTGGAAACATTAACTCGTTCGAACGCAGCAGCACACAGGATTTTTGTTGGAGTGATGATTGATCTACTGCTACTACGTATGATTAAAGCTAAGAAAGCGGTAGAGTGTTTGGGATTCGAACCAGAAGACTCCAGATTTGAAAGACATCATTGGTCTCAGTTCTAGAGCATTAAGTCCACTATTTGTCAGCGAGCCATTAGTTTTGTGTCAATAAAGGGAGTAATTAGAATAAAGGAAGGGCATGGAAATCAGTGGCGGCTGGTGGATTGTGGTTTCGGGTGTTGCAGTACGAACGATAAGAGAAAGAAGATATAAAGTTGACTCATTGATTAATCAGCATAACTTTAGTAGCAAATGCTATGTGACATGTTTAACTAAATAAAATTCTGTTTTTAAAAAATAAAAATGTAGAACATTTTATCCGATTAATCACCTTAACTAATTAATAAGTTCATTATCCTCTCTTTGATTGGAGCAAATCTGTCTAATACATGCTGGTTAAACTCTGGTATTCTCATTGTCAGGTCTTTTTCGATGGAAAGCATAACCAATAGCCGATAACATTTCTTGGGACATTCAATTCCTTGAAAGTGTCAATTCTTTCTCATGTGAAAAAAAAAAAAAAACTTTTCGTCTTTTGCTGACGCAATAAGTACAGTTAATATTAATTTCAGAAGCTTTGTAGAATCACTAAATATTTTTTCTAGATTATTGCGAACGATTCATTCTAGCAAAGTCAGTCCCTGACAGAGATCCGAATTCCTCTTCAGCGTTGACTGAAGAGAGTTTGTAGCAGAGCTTAGTGTTATAAAAAAATGTACATTGAACACACTTTATTCACAGTTTATCCAGGAAAATTTATAATAAATTGAGGAAATGTATCTGGTGCAAACAACACTACTGCCATAAGATATCCTGTACATTTAAACTGATTTTTTTTTCGAACACTCTCCTGAATTGCCCTTTGCTTGTTTTGTCTAAGCCTTAATTGCAAATTTTTCCTCAGTTGGAAACTGGTCAATGTTTTTTGTAAGTTATTTACAGAAGTCATGGTATACAATTCATTCAGAATTTGTAGGTTATTTACATATTTAAACCACACACACAAAATTAAACCTAATAATTAAAAACCAAAACAGCTGATACAAAAGAGGTACTGGTATATGAATTCCGAATGTCACATATTCATACATCAACACACATACACATGTGCGTAAAAGAAAAAAACTACATTACAAATCATCCGTCTTGGTTGTTACGCAATGCATGATGAAAACAATATACTTCTACAAGAGGCGAAACAACGGTTACCAATGTGATATGTTCTGGAAAGGAAATCTCGAAACCCGTCAGATGAAGGATCAACATGTAACAGAAGCCATAAATCAAAGAACATCAAAACAAACAGCACTGCCAGTTCTACACACAGAAATGTTAACTGGGAGGGTTCCAAAGTATTTGAGGGAGGTCCAATACGTCTACATAATATGGAACCTGTCTTATACTGCACCCGAAAAGACTATAAGTAATTCTTACTTACTGTCACCTATATTTTTAGAAAAAATGATAGAGCGATTATTTCTATAAGAAAAGGAAAGTACGTGATGAGGAGTAAAATAAAATATTTAGCCTACATCAATCGTTTCTCTGTTAAACAACTATAGTTCGTTAAGAAAGTCTGCAAATATTAGTCAAGTTTCGAAATTTTCGGGAGGTCCGGACCCGGTGGACTCCCCTCGTGGATACGCCCATGAGCATTGCTAACTTGTCCCAAATTCAATGTGGCGTTCCCCATCATACAGTTTTATGTGGAAATTATCAAGAGTATAAGATATACTTATTTTATAAAAGAAATATATTTATACTAAAATACTATCCACAGAGGGGCGGGAGGAGCTATTCTACATGCTGACATATTAATATTTGATTCACAAATTACTGTAGCAGAAGCCTTCATTATCAATATAAGCTAAGAATTAACTTGTAAATGCGGGTCTACTTTCATTTGTTTTCTCATCTACTACATATTTTCTTTCTTATTTTGTAATTCTGCTATCACTTTCTTTTTAATTGTCATTATATTGATTTGCTTCAGTATAGTACCGTAATTTAAAAATATGAATGCATAAAAACAAATTCCATTTGTTAATTGCTAGTGAAATAAAATTCAGAAAGCTTATTTAGCGCCGAAAACCTTCTCATTCACTGAAAAACGTGCTGTGTTGCAGAAGCACTGCAACGACCAGTCCCTTTAACTTCTGAGATAGGGGAAAGGAGACCTAATATTCGCTCCAATTCCCGCGCTGAAGAAATCTGGTCGTTGTACGCTTGCTGCAACACAATATAAATTAGAGACTCTGTGACGGATTATTTTTCGCTTTTTAAAACGGATTAACGGAACGGACAGTTACAGAAGTAAAAAATATGTTATTTAAAGTGTGTATATGCGAGTATTAAAAAGTATTTTTTCTGTTCTTTACTGCTATTGATAATAATATTTTTTCTTGAAATACTTTGGTCGTTCCCTTTGTTAGCTAGCAGTTCGTGGTTCACGCAGAATTAAGTTTTTAATTTGTTGTATTTACACTTTTTCTTAATGTCTTCTTGTTCAACAAGTGGTGCCTTGTTGAAGAATTTTAGAAACAGTAAGAAATGAAAGCAAGCGGCCGCGTTAATGTTAAAAAAATGCAATTCCGTTCTTTCGTGTTTAAGATAATTAGCTATTTTTTTATTTTCATTACTTGGTGTGTATAATGTTAATGTTTTGAGGTCCAATGTATATTTTAGTATCGTTATAAGTGTTTGAAGCTCAGAGTTCTGTTTTGGTACACTCATGTATTTAGACTGAGATTCACATTTATTTTTGTGTTGATAACTAGCTATTCAACTAACCTAGTTCAACGAAACGGATACTTTTTTTAAGTTTTAAAATAATAGAGAAGTGTTCAAAAGTGAGCTGTGTATATTAAGGAATTCTGTTCGTATATCAGTATGAAGAGTTTGTTCATAATTTTAAGGTATATTTATTATAGTTTGTGTGATTCATTTCTCAGGGTTCGACTCCAGAGAGAAGCAGTATGTTGTTAACTTCTGCTGGAAGAGACAAATAAGAAGAGGAATGAGATAAGAGGTTTCTCTCGGAGACCAGACAAAGCGAAGAAGGATTAAGGTATTTCTCAGGACCCAGCGCAGCCAAGCGAACGAAACTAATGTGACCCAATCCAATGCAAACTAATGCCTTTGAAGATGTTGTGGCGTCTTGTATCCCCTATCCCCATGAGTCCTCCTAGATCCTCGGGATAGTGATGACGTTCATCCTTTGTCGGATCACATGTTGACTGATGACATCCCTCGTCTGCTGGGTGTTAATGTAGTTGTTTAGCACGTGGAGCGTCGTCATATGCAGACGATATTACATTATTCATTGAGTTTTTGAAAGCGAAATTATATGGTTTATCAATTTATAAGACAATTCAGTCTGAGATGTGTTTGAAGTGTGTTTCCTAATGGAAGTGGTTCTGCGTGTATATGTAAAGAAGAGTTTCCATAATTGACAGAGTGCTACGTGTATTGTATAATAATGTAGCTCAATAGTGAATCATATCATTTAGGCTGTGCGAAGTACTTTGCTCCAATATAAAGTACTTTTATAGTTGTTGCTTGCAAGCGTGTAGGAAAAGCTATTGTTTATAAAATCAATCTTTCTTAAATTGCTAATGTTTGCCACAGTTTTATAATGGTATTTTATGTATGGGTTCACAAATTTGGTATATAGAATTGATATCAGATACCTGTTTAAATGTGTTGTAAGCATTTTAAATAAAAGAGTACGAGCAGTAAATCCGGTTCGTTAGTAAATTACACTTTACATACACTAGTAGATCTGGTTGATTCCTAAGGCAGCACATTGGTGGTGCGTTGAATGTTAAGTGAATAAAATATATTTTGGTTTCAAGTTAACTTCAGGACTCAGAATCTCATTTAGAACATATTTACGGTAAATTTAATAGTTTCTTCACCTAGCTAATTGGTGTTGAAAGAAATTATACGTGACGTTCTTGGAATTATGAACCGTCCCACAAACAATTTAATTTGTTTTATTTTAAAGTAGTGCTAGGAAGATTTATCATTTGCCAGTACCGTAATTAATTTAGACTGTTATTGAAAGTTCCCTTCTTCAGGGTGATACTGAACGTCTCACTTACGAAGACAAATCACAAAATGACAAATAAGTTATTCTTTAGCTGATTGGAAGTATCTTAAATCAGTATTATTTATGCACATAGCTTACAAAATGTACTCGAACGTGACTATTGTTAAATAATAGCTAATGAAGCTTAATTTTGAAACATCAGACTCTCTACACTTTTTGTAGAAATAAATGCTGGTAGGCTGTTTGTTCCAAGAGAAGTAGCTTTTTGAATGAATACTTCTATCCAAAGAGTTTTAAAAACTAGATTGCTTTTCGAGACTTTGTATATGAGTAAATTTCATTAGCTGTCTTGTGTCTTGCCTCGAATTCTAAAAAAAAAAAAAAAAAAAAAAAGAAAAGAAAAGTCTGTCATCTCATTTTTGAGACGAGACCTTGTTTCGTAGAAGTCCCTAGATACACAGTTTTCTAAGAGACTATTAGAATGAGGTAAGGAAGAATCATCTTCGAAGGATGGAACTAATTCAGATTTTCATCAATATCTTTAATTCATCGGAGGAAGTTATTGATTGTTTTATGCCATTCCTTAAAGCTACCTCGGTGGCTCAGTGGTAGAGCGTTCACCTCTGGTGCATGGGGTCCCGGGTTCAAACCCTGCTCCCGCCAAGTGAACTTTGTGGTGAACAAACACCGTGTGCGTGGGTTTTCTCGGGGTTCTCCCGTTTCCTCCCACTTTCTTCATTCCACCATTTCATTCATTTCTCATAATCACCGTCTCCTTTAGTCTAACCGGCATAACCGTGGGACGGAAAACTCAAAGATTTCATTTCATTTTTGTTTCCTTAAAGCTATTAGGTATCTGTCTGGCATTAATAATTTAATTTCAAACAAATGTATTAGTTTTGGAACAATAAATGTCCTTTATATTTCTTGACATTTGCTTTTTTTATGCAACGAAAAGAACTTAACGTCTTATCTATAATTTTAAAAAATCAAAATGTGGCAAGTGAGCGTCGGATGTTGTGCTTCGGTGTATATTTTATATATACCATGAGAGCACACTTTCACATTTTTGTGCGCTAGTGAATTGACCCGAATTTACAACTTATTATTCACTGATTTTAGTCAAGCATTGAGGAGTACAGAAAAGAAAAAAAAACAATATACATTTTGTTGTATACAAATGGAATGAATTTTAGAAAACTTATGGTGGTACTCTAAAAGAAGTAGGAGTTAGTAAGAAGTTAAATGTAATATTTTTTTTTTCGGATTTTAACTCTCTGCACAGGGGAGATTGGGAAGCTTCAAATAAAATGTGCGACTTATTAAAAATCAAAAATTACTATTCTCTTTAAAAAATCAAACATTTTTTAAACAGAAATGATCATGGATAATAGGTTTGAAATTGAGGGAGTTAGGGTTAATTAACACTTTCGTTTCTCGCAGATTTTAACTGTAAGCCAGGGATGCAAATAACTATTCACCCGGGGCGAGTGGTTCAACGGTGCGGGCGTGTATTTAATATCATACCGAAGGTAAGTAAATTATTTCTATTTTGGGGTATGGGCTAGTAACGTTTTTCTTGGGCAAGTAAAATTTTGTTTATTATTTGCATCCCTGCTGTAAGCTCTAGAGATATTTCCAATGTGTTACATATAAACTAGATTGCTTATCTATATCGTGTACAAATATATTGATTATGACAAAACCTAATATATATAAGGTAAATAGGGGGAATATGGGAAGTTTCTGAAATAAAGTTCTGTATTTCAATAATTTATTAAACAATTGAAACAACATTCGGTAATAACAAAGCTTGAGTATTACGCCATTATTAGCAAACATTAGTACATTATGCTTACTGTTTAGTACTGCACGCATAATTGCGAAACATGTGAAATAACCGATATTACCCCAAAATTAAGGCTGATATCGGTTAGAATGTGGGAAATATGATCAATACAAATACATTAACTAACCGTCTCCCAGTACACATAAATTTTACAATTATAAGCTTTAGAACAAAATGTAGTAACAAACATACTCTTATAGACAATATTAAGAACTCAATATTACGAAAAAGGAACTTATAAATGAAAAATATTACATGGAACTGGTGAAGTTAAGAATTCTGCCTAAAGACACCCAGGACAGAAAACCTTCTTCTTGGTTTGAAAATGAACACACGAAAAATAAATCACATCAAGCATCATGTACACTAGACCCACTCTTCTTCATTGTGATAATCATGGGACCACCTTTGGCACACTGAACATCGAGAGCCAGTGTAATTCTCAGAACTTCGGCGTTTATCGTAGTGTTACCTTCTTTGTCGTAGTAGACTTCCTTCTCTTTTTCAACATCAGAAAATTTTCGTCTACCGTCAATTCTTTGGAACTGCCTACTGTACCTACTGTACCTAAAATTTACGTGAAATATTATATTTGTTTTACTGTATAACAGGAAATTTTTCAACTTTGAATCTGTTTTCGATTTTTTATTTACTATTTTTCACGGGACGGGACAGGACTCATACTTTCGATTCTTACCCACTGTTCAACCCATCGAGCCCTGTATTTGAAACGTACCCTCTGTTATTTTCACGAGATCTTTTGTCTCTTAAACATATTCCCCACGTACCAATATTTACCCCACGTAAATCCGTGTACCCAGATATTCCCGAATGCCTCTACTCATATTAGCCCATCTTGCTATATTTTATTTAGGTTTGCAACACTGTTCGTATATGACTCTGGAACGCGCGCCATGCCTTGCGAACAAAGTGAAACACCTTGGGCTCTACACATGGGTAACCAAGTTTTCGTAATTGTTTTATATATCCGGATAATACCTTATGTTCTATAGATGCAGAATAAGAACAGGTATTTTAAGGGGACAAGAAAATTGTACATCACTTATCTTCAAACCATTAATATTCTCTTAAATTTCTACTTCCACGTATCACGAAACTTATAGTCGCAACCAAGACTCCAAAACTGCTTCCATCTCTCCAACTCTCAAGAAATTTCATCTTGTTCTTTGCTGTGCTACGAAAAGGAAACCTTCTCGCCGACCATATTCCCCTATCTATCTATCTATCTATCTATCTATCTATCTATCTATCTATCTATCTATCTATCTATCTATCTATCTATCTATCTATCTATCTATCTATCTATCTATCTATCTAGGTTTTGTCATTATCAAGATATTTGAACATAATTTATAATTTATATTGGAAAATTGACTTAAATATCTTGCAACATGTGGTTGATTTCCCCCTTTTCCCCTTTATACTTGGAAAATTCCAACCCCAAACAATAGGTTTTATTTTTCTGCAAATGGTAGGAAGTCGATACCAAGTTTCATCAAAATCCGGTAAATTTTAGGAGAGTTTTTGTGGAACAGACGGAAGGAGTGACGGACAGACACCGCAATGTGAATCAAGTCGAATAATATAAGCTTCGCTAAAGCTTTCTTTAATTAATAATTAAACATGACAAGATATTCAGAGTAAATTTTTACAATTTATAGATTTGAAGTTTCAAAATTCAACATTTGCTTAACATAACTCAAAGAATGTTTGAGTAACCTTGATAAGTGGACACAAAATTTCAAGTTAACATGTTTTAGTTACAAGACAAGAATACTAATAATTAGCCCAAATATGTCGAAGAATAATTCTGTTTATAAAAGAGAAAGAACGGGAGTAGATCTCTCTTCCTAGTAATTATCCTCAAATGAGTATATAATCTAATTTTCAGTAAACATTTTTATCTCCTCTAATCTGCTGTAGTTTGGGTCATTATTTTTGTAGTAGGTATTTTTTCTTGGTATTTCATGACGTGCTACTGGCAATTGAGTAGTAAGTAATATTGTATATGTTATTATTTTTGTCGTCTTATTTTTATCACACAGTTACTTTGTGGACCTTTAGTTTTTAGCTGTTGTTAGCTGATGGCACACTAGAAGTGAAGCAACAACTTTGATGGAATGTTGAATGCGTGCTAGTAACGAAAGAAGCTAACTGATGCTATAATAATATCTGCGAAACCAAACGTCCATTTTAACTGACTAGCAATTATTTTCTGTTCATGATTTAATTTCTGGAAGCTTTGTACATTTAGATATAGATAAAAACAACAGCTTTGGATTTTATTTATTTAATTTTCGGTCTCCAAAGTATGGTAAGTTTTAAAATGAAAACTCAATTTAGTTTTAGTTAATAAGGTCATTGATATTAGATTAGAGTTTGCGTTTCTCAGTCAATCCTAAATCCGAGTAGGGCATGTAACAACTGAAGAATGGTCGAATTTAGTTTGGGATTTACATAGTCTCTCGGTTTCCTTCTACATGTGGTGGTCGTTTGTCGGCTGCGTAGGTGGAATTATATTCTGACGCGCAATCATTCTTTTGTTGACATTTAAAGGTGAAATAGTATTCTCTTATAGACTGGAAAATTATTTCAAACTACCCTTATCATCAAAAGGAAACTATACATGAACAGTTTACAATAACTTTTTAAAATTCTATAAAGGTAACTAAGGAAGTTCTGTCGTTTTTTGTGGATGTCTGTGTTCAATTGGCAATCACACCGTGAGTTGAATGCGATAGAAGACAAGGCGGAGGTCAGTTGTTGGTGTGGATATATCCAATATAATACCTGGTTGTGGCAGTTAAGTTAAACTGTGAACTTGCGTTAAGGACAGAGTGAACATGGGACCTTCACAGAGTGTGATAACGGTGTGTATGCTGTACGAGTACAAACTGGGGCAAACGCCGCTGCAGCGGGGCGGAAGATATGCTATGCCTTTGGTGAGGGTGTCATGCTTAGGCGGACAGTGCAGCAGTTGTGAAACAGCGGCCATACATTGGCGTATTTTTCAGTCGTAGCCATAAAATTTCATGCGCTAGTCTTGTTAGCAGCTGTCAATACGTTAGTGTATGGGACCTGGCGTACGTTTGGTACCGAATTTTTATACGCTGGAAAAGTCTGGCTGCTTTAAACTTCGAGCGTAAATACGGCGCGTAAAAACAGCTCAGATAAAAGGGTTTTCGAGCAGCAGGTGGTCTCTTGCCCTTTCCACGGCCTTCACCATGGTCTGGTCTTATTGTTTTCAAAATAGAAAACCTGTTATTGTGTTGTCCTCGCGAATCGTTGCTGAGGTTTGCTGGTAGACTCACCAGAAATCATCATTCCAATCTAGTTTCAGTCTTTCCATACAATATACGATTTCGGCTAAACTAATATTTCCTATTGCACAAAACGAGACATTATTTTCTATTAAAATTCATAATTAATTTTGAGTGCACAGAAAAAAAGGTATTTAAATCCAATACTTCCTAATCTGAATTCGCAAATTATGAGAGCTCCTCCATGGCTATATAGTCAGCGTACGCGTCCTCGGTGGGGGCGCCCTGTTCGATTCTAGGCGGGAGCTCATGCGGTTCGGATTCAACTTCTCATATAGGCTCGCTAAACTTAACGAACCTGATGCTTTTCGATTAGGAGTTTAAGATTTAATTTAATATTTGGACATTAGTTTTTTTTTCCACACAGGTAAATGCGCATACAAAGATAAAGTCACACCTTCAGAGTTACCCATGTTGTGGTACTGAAATGAAATCTTTGAGTTTAACTTCCCACGATTATGCCCTTTAGACTAAAGGGTACAATAATTAAGGCAAGTGAATAATGACGAGAGAATTGGTGGAATGAAATGTGGGAGGAAACGAGAGTACCCTGAGAAAACCCAGGGACATGATATTGCCCACAGAAACTTATTTCCACGGGGATTGAACGAGGAACCACACGTACCAGAGATAAGTGCTTTAGCACTGAGCCGCTGTGGCCCTCTGTTGTGATATTTTTTTAAAAAAGTATGACTGTCAATAGCATTTGACCAATTCTTGCCGAATTGAAAATTATCCATAAATCATATGTTGCTCCCTCTATTGAGTATTGTTCTCCTATCTGGTCTATGGCCTGCCCGACTCATTTAAAAAAAATAAATTCCGTAACTAATTTCTTTTTAACCATTGTATCCTACCGAGTACCTCACCTCCGAACACTTTCAAAAAATAACGTTTTAAAATCCCTCAATATCAAACCTCCCCTAGTGAGAAACAAAATTTCTGACCTAATATTTTTGAAAAAATTGTAAATGGCCACATATCATATGAACAGTTGTTAAGTCAGATCAAATTTCGCGTACCCGCTAGAACAACACGGTCTAGTGATCTCTTTTACACTCGAGTGGTGAGAGTTAATATTGTCCAAAGGTCCCTTCTAAACAAAATTATCAGTACCTATTATCAATTATCTGAAACTGTAGACGTTTTTTCAAATGAGTATACTTTCAGATCATCTATAAATAAGCTATTTTTGTAATGTCGCTGTTGTCTTGTATCATCTTGACCTCAAATTGTTATTAAATTGTTATCAAATTGTTAAAATGTTACAGAGTAAAATGGCCTAGTGCAGTATTTGAAACCTGTTATAAATAAATAAATGATGCCACGCTATTTACAAAAACGATAAAAGAAAAAGGAAGAAACGAAAAGAAAAGAAAAGAAAAGTAAAAGATAAGGTTAGCGCAACCAGCAACAATGTTTCTTCCAGCATACTTCCAGGAACTTGGTTCCCTCCGGCCGAACACAAATAAACCTGATCCCAATAACAAAGATAAATTACATTTCACTCTTGTGCAGGATACTCCTTCACCAAATAATGCAAATATTTTTATCTGACGCTTCCCTGAAAAAAATATTGGAAGAAAGCATCACCAGCAATAAAGCTATAGCTACCTACGAAGAAAGTATAATAGTAGTAATCCTGACCTTGAACAAGATACTATCCGATATTTCCCTGATAACACGGAGCAAATAATTGAGTTTGAATATCGAAATTCGATGACGATTCTTGCCATTTTGACAATGTGCTGCTTGTTATTTTAAGTAATTTCTCAACTTTACAAGAATTTGTAGCAAAATAGGTTCAGAAAATAACTGTTTTTTCACGCGATCTTGACATTACTCGTAAAAAAAAGAATTAATAAACAACAAGAGATATAATGTTTCTTTCTTCGTATATTATTCCAAACCTGAGTTTGTGCGAATATTTAAATCTAATAATAATCCTATACCACCATTAATGCTTACATACTAAGTCAAATAGCAAATCGTTGTACAGCTTTTTTTTGTGTGTGTGGTTCCCCCCCAGTCGTAAAAGTTCTGGTTCATTTCGAGGTACCGGGCATGTTGAATATTTTTCAACATTGTATTATATCTCATAATGATGAGGATATATTTACGAACACTCACCTGAAAAGTACAATAGATGTAAGCCCAAAAGAGATCGTAACTAAGACCAGAATTGAAAATTACACCCATTTACAGGAAATATACTCATAAATTTATATTAACTTATTAAAGCATTTCTCAATATCAGTGTTGGGAGTACTATCAAACCTTCCGAAATAAATGCCAACTTAAGGTATATTGCCATAAAATATTATGTAACACTCAATACTTGTCATTTAAATAATTTATTTCACGAACAACTCAATCATTTTACTGTGTTTATAAGTAGTATATGCATCATTATTAGGAGAATTGACATAATTGACGCAATCTGCTACTTAATAGTGCATATTTTTCATAGATATTACATATTGAACATAGTAGAAACTCATCTTCGAGACTGCTTCGTGTGAATGTTTCCATATTGCAGGCTATTAATTAAACATTTATTTATGAAATGTGAACTATCACCTAAGGCGTTTTTCAGAAATTCGAAAAAAGTTCTCCCTCAAGAGTAAACTACCCGTTGTGGATTTTTCAGGAAAAATTAGTTATGTCATATTGTCCGGTTATTAATAAACCATTTATTTATCAATTACGAACAAAATTAACTGACTCGTGTTTGAGAAAATATCTCGAATAAACTCACAGGCAAGAGTAAACTAACGTTTTTGTATTTTTACCACAGAAATAAGTTATGCCAGATAATAAAAGTGGTAATGAAATATTGATGTACGAGCAGAATCGTTAGAGTTATTTTTGATAAAATCGCGTTTGTCTTTTTATTTTCATCTATCAGTGAACTTCCTTTATTTTGAGGATAGGAAGAAAATTCGAAAACCTTCCCTTGGAAATCTGATAAAAGTATTAAGTTTAGAAACTTGTCACTCTAATTTAAAGAAAATTATCCGATGTTGAGTTCGCCCTTACTACTACTCAATTGATTTGTATGTATATGTGGAAACCCTCAAGTTTGGGTGGATTTTACCCTCATGTCACATAACCGACAGCAAGAACGAAGAAAAAAGTCATTAAGTGTTTAAAACATTTTTTAATACAGTAAATTACTAAAGACTACATTTAAAGAAAACATGAAAATAAACAGTGATAAACTGGTAATAAACGAAAACCAGAGTAGAACTGAATTTAACCTGACCCCGCATGCTAACACCGGGCGGCGGTAATTTTGTCACCGAAAACTTCCTCACGGTAATTTCGTCACTGGTAATTTTGTCACCAAAATATTACCATATAGGTAATTTCGTCACCGAAAATAATGTCACGATAATTTCATCACCAGTGTCTTTTAGAACATAATACAAGTACAATGAATGAACTCGATACAGGTTTGAAATTGTTTTTTTTAATCTTCAACTAAAGCAAAAAATGCAGCATAATCAAAATAGATTATTATTATTAAATAAAGAGTTACATATTTTAGATGTCGTATTTAAGACAAGAGATAAAAGTTTCCAGTAATTCTATCACAGAAATATTGTCATATAGGAAATTTTGTCACGGTTATTTCTTCACTTTTGTTGAATTAAATAGTGACAAAGCAAACGATCAAACGGCTTACGTTATTTTAATAAAACTTAGAAAACAATTCAGTTGGTGTTGAACTCTGCAAAATTGAAGTTTCTGGTACTCGACGCAAGAACAAGCACCAGTAGAAGAAAATAATGTCTGCTTGAGCAAATGTTAAAAGCACAGGCAACACGGGGCCCTAATAGGTTCATTATTCATATTTACAAATATTAAATTTCGTGAATATCAAAATTTCAGAACAGAAAATAGCAAACAAATATGGGATGATACGCCAATCTGTTAATTTTCCCGCAGAATAGACGAAAATTTTCATCGTTCTAGTATCGTTCTCTGAGCACAAAATCTTGGACCTTCCAAGTTAACAGAGTCATTTGAAAAGAGTGGCCTTTTTTTAGGAGCTATTAAAAGAATTATATTTCAGCTCTGAGTAAACATTGACAAATTGATATTGGATATATGTGAAAAGAACAAATTTCTATAAAGAAAGAAAAACGTATAAATATTTCTGGATGTTTCCTTTAAATATAGCCTTATGAAGCTATTAAAAAGTGAAACATGGATGGTGAATGCCAACTTTTCAATGGCAAAAAAAAGAAAAAAAGTGTATGTTATTTGAGGTGAGACTTCCTTTACTAGGTATACGCCCTAGTGTAGACCAAGACACGAAATTCATATGAAGAACTGTTTCGTGCGGTGGTGCATCAGTGCAGTGTATTTAGTGAATACCCGGACCTGTAACTATGGTAATGGATTTTGATATAACGTAAATGCTGGCTGTAAACAACTTTTGGAGATTCAACTCGTTTATAGCGTTACTTTTTTCACCTGACTCAGTCAACATGGAGGAAGGTCCAAAAGCTTGGACTTTTAGAACGGTACAAGAGCAATGAAAATTTTCGTCTATTTTGAGGGAAAATAACCAGATTTGCATTTCTTCCAATAGCAGATGTGCATCGATTAATACAAGTGACTTCGGAGGAAGAGCAGGAACTTCTGGACTATTTTGATAGACTTACGTGTCAAACCCGTATCGCCGTGTTAAAGCTCGGTCTGGGAATATTTGTTTGCGTAATGTTCCCCGTCTATATTAGGGATGGCCAAAATCTTTACTGTATACTGTTACTGTATAACAGGAAAATTCTCAACTTTGAAACTGTTTTCGGTTTTTTATTTACTATTTTTCCCGGGACGGGACAGGACTCGTACTTTCGATTCTTACCCACTGTTCAACCTATCGAGCCCTGTATCTGAAACGTACCCTGTGTTATTTTCACGAGACCTTTTGTCTCTTAAACATATTCCCCACGTACCAATATTTACCCCACGTAAATCCGTGTACCCATATATTCCCGAATGCCTCAACTGATATTAGCCCATATTGCTATATTTTATTTAGGTTTGCAACACTGTTCGTATATGACTCTGGAACGCGCGCCATGCCTTGCGAACAAAGTGAAACACCTTGGGCTCTACACGTGGGTAACCAAGTTTTCGTAATTATTTTATATATCCGGACAATACCTTATGTTTTATAGATGCACAATAAGAACAGATATTTTAAGGGGACAAGAAAATTGTACATCACTTATCTTCAAACCATTAATATTCTCTTAAATTTCTACTTCCACGTTTCACAAAACTTACAGTCGCAACCAAGACTCCAAAAGTGCTTCCAACTCTCAAATGAAATGAAATGAATGAAATTTTGAGTTTTACGTCCCACGGTTATGCCGGTTAGGCTAAAGGAGACGGTAATAATGAATGAAATGGTGGAATGAAGAAAGTGGGAGGAAACGGGAGAACCCCGAGAAATCCCACACACACGGTGTTTGTCCACCACAAAGTTCACTTGGTGGAAGCAGGGTTTTAACTCGAGACCCCTAGCACCCGAGGTGAACGCTCTACCACTGAGCCACCGCGGCCCTCCCACTCTAAAAAAATTTCATCTTGTTATTTGCTGTGCTACGAAGATGAAACCTTCTTGCCGTCCATATTCCCCTATCTATCTATCTATCTATCTATCTATCTATCTATCTATCTATCTATCTATCTATCTATCTATCTATCTATCTATCTATCTATCTATCTATCTATCTATCTATCTATCTATTTAGGTTTTGTCATTATCAAGATATTTGAACATAATTTATATTGGAAAATTGACTTAAATATCTTGCAACATGTGGTTGATTTCCCCCTTTTCCCCTTTATACTTGGAAAATTCCAACCCCAAACAATAGGTTTTATTTTTCTGCAAATGGTAGGAAGTCGATACCAAGTTTCATCAAAATCCGGTAAATTTTAGGAGAGTTTTTGTGGAACAGACGGAAGGAGAGACGGACAGACACCGCAATGTGAATCAAGTCGAATAGTATAAGCTTCGCTAAAGCTTTCTTTAATTAATAATTAAACATGACAAGATATTCCGACTAAATTTTTACAATTTACAGATTTGAAGTTTCAAAATTCAACATTTGCTTAACATAACTCAAAGAAAGTTTGAGTAACCTTGATAAGTGGACACAAAGTTTCAAGTTAACATGTTTTAGTTACAAGACAAGAATACTAATAATTAGCCCAAATATGTCGAAGAATAATTCTGTTTATAAAAGAGAAAGAACGGGAGTAGATCTCTCTTCCTAGTAATTATCCTCAAATGAGTATATAATCTATTTTTCAGTAAACATTTTTATCTCCTCTAATCTGCTGTAGTTTGGGTCATTATTTTTGTAGTAGGTATTTTCTCTTGGTATTTCATGACGTGCTACTGGCAATTGAGTAGTACGTAATATTGTATATGTTATTATTTTTTTCGTCTTATTTTTATAACACAGTTACTTTGTGGAGCCTTAGTTTTTAGCTGTTGTTAGCTGATGGCACACTAGAAGTGAAGCAACAACTTTGATGGAATGTTGAATGCGTGCTAGTAACGAAAGAAGCTAACTGATACTATAATAATATCTGCGAAAGCAAACGTCCATTTTAACTGACTAACAGTTATTATCTGTTGATGATTTAATTTCCCCATTCTGGAAGCTTTGAATGTTTAGATATAGATAAGAACAACTGCTTTGGATTTTATTTATTTAATTTTCGGTCTCCAAAGTATGGTAAGTTTTAAAGTGAAAATTCAATTTAGTTTTAATTAATAAGATCATTTATATTACATTAGAGTCTGCGCTTCTCAGTTAACAATTTCAATCCTAAATACGAGTAGGGCTTGTAACAATTGGAGAATGGTCGAATTTAGTTTGGGATTTACATAGTCTCTGAGTTTCCTTCTACATGTGGTGCTTGTTTGTCGACTGTGTAGGAGGAATTATATTCGAACGCATAATCATTCTTTTGTTGACATTTAAAGGTGAAATAGTATTGTTTTATAGACTGGAAAATTATTTCAAACTACCTTTATCATCAGAAGGAAACTATGTATGAATGGTTTACAATAACTTTTTAAAATTCTATAAAGGTAACTCAGAAAGTTCTGTTGTTTTTTGTGCTGGTGTGTGTTCAATTGGCAATCACACCGTGAGTTTAATGCGAGAGAAGATAAGACGAAGGTCTCCATGGTATATCCAATATAATACCTGGTTTGGCAGTTCAGTTACACCGTGAACTTGCGTTAAGGACAGAGTGAACACGGGACCTCCACAGAGCATCATAAGGGCGTGTATGCTGTACGAGTACAAACTGGGATCAACGCCGCTGCAGCGGGGCGGAAGATATGCCATACCTTTGGTGAGGGTGTCATGATTAGACGGACAATACATCGGTGGTGTAACAAATTTAAGAATGGTGACAAAACACTCGAAGACACACCACGCGGCGGAAGACCAAAGGCAGAAATTGAGGCGAACAGTGGCCAGACATGTGAGGAACTTTTGTGAGTGAAGAATCCATTCGGCAGCACCTCAATCAACTTGGGAAGCACTACAAGTTGGTTCGATGGGTCCCACATGATTTGATTCCAGGCCAAGAGGCAACGTGAGCAGACACGTGTGTTTCTTTGCTGTCTCGTATGAGGAAGGAGCCATTTCTGGACAGGGAGTTGACATGTGATTAGAAGTGAGTTCTGCACGAAGCTCCACGGGGCCATCATCGTTGGTTAGCATTCATTTCAAACAGTATTATAGGAACCACCAAAACCAATAAATGCTGTACTTATTTCGAAAAAAAGCATTAAAAGTTTTATATGGCCTGATTTCCGTATTTCTGCCATATTTTTAGTACCTGATACGCATATTTTGAAAAGCAGGAAATTATATTTGACATAATTTCAGGAACGAATATGTTAACTATATGACAAGAAAGTAAGCAGAATTCTCTAATTAAGTGGTGTAAAAATATAGTAGTTCCGTTAAGTACGATTAGTTATTTGTTATAATTTCATATAATTTGTTTTGTGACGGTAGCATCATATTTATATACCGGGTGTCTATAAAGTAAGTCACATTTTTAAAGCGTCATTATCTTAAGAAAACAACTACGTATTAATCTTTGCTTTGTGTTGTTAGGTACATATGATGCACAGATCCCTATTTTCTTAATATCACTGTATTCTTTGTGCACATCTTGATGAATTGATTCCAGAACGTTGGCTAGGAAGAACATGCCCATCCGGCAATGTTCTTTTCAAATGACTTCCAAACCATGAGATTTAAACCCACTGGATTTTTAACTTGTGAGGCTATATTAGTCCGTATTTACGTGCTTCCTCCTCCACGAGACCTCCATAAAGTTTGAGCAAGGATTGAAGAAGCTTAAGCTAAAGCAACAACGGCCATGTTAATCAAAGTCTGGCAAGAGCTAGATTAACTCGTCGATATTTCTCGCGCCACACACGGCACTATTTTTTGAGTCCATGTAATACCTTCATTGTATCACAAAATTTGAAGGAGCTTTGCTTTAGAGGTACACTTAATTCCGAACAACAAGCTAATGTGACATTGGAAAAGTTGTTTAGACGTTTTCGCGTTAGTGGACTTCGTTCCAGTGTTGCCAAATCTAAATTCCTTTTCAATCAGTTAGATATATCAGGCTATACTATCTCTTAAGACGGACATAGAATTAGTGACAAATTGATAAATGCAGTGAAAACATACCAACCACCTAAAAGCACACGCCAACTTAAACAATTCTTAGGTTTAGCGAATTACATGCGTAGAGGAATACGGGACTATGTCAAATATGTGGCCCCTTTCCGTCCACTCCTACGTATAGGTGCTAAATTCCAGTTGTCCCCATAAATGCAGTCAGCCTTTGAAACGATCAAAGACAAATTGGTCTCTTCCGAAGTACTAAAGCCCTATGATAGAAATAAACCTCTGTGAGTATATACGGACAGCTCTGAGACATGTCTCGGCTCGATTCTCTTGCAGAAAGAAAGCGAGACTGACACTGAATTTTACCCAATAGCCTACTTCCCACGTTTGTTAACACCTAATGAACTGAAGTTGTCTATTCTCCATAAGGAGCTTTTATATATCATTGGAACCTTTAAGGCATTTAAGTTCTATTTGCTAGGTAGGAAATTGTGACAATAAGAGTTTGACTTACTTACAAACTGCGAAAGAACTGAATTCGAAACTTTTACGCTGGTACATGACTATCAATGAATTTCAATTTGATGTTAAATTTATTAAAAGTAAGGACAATTTCGCAGACCACCTCTCACGTTACACTATCCGCCCATGCGATACCGAAGATGTCACATTTGAACGTCTTGCAATAAAAATTGCTTTGTGTCGAAAACAAAGAAAACAAAAGGCATCCCAGATTTTAAGTTTTTGAACCCTGTAGATGTCGTAACAGCGCAGAAAAACGATTCATTTTTGGGTCCGGTGTACAAATTGGTGAAAGACGATCAACCGCCTCGTAATCCAACCGAAGCAAGAGCGTTGCGAAGCTTCAAAATTCTTGATGACAAGCTTTACAAGATTGCTCGCTAGACTAATTGTGAAAGATACCTGTTGTGTATTCCCGAGAGCCTCAGAGAAGAAGCGTTTAATCTCATACACACCAGGCACGTAACCAAGATTTCGTGAAGGGGGGGGGAGTCCGTTACATGAAATACTGTGGTCATCACACCAGGGGGTCGATCATTCTAAAAAATTTTACTGGAACATGTATTGGTTCGTTTAGCCAGAATTTCGCAACAAGGGGGAAGGGGGTGACATGAAATTCTGAAGGCTCAGGAGCTCGATCAATCTAAACTACTTTACTATCAACATATATAGGTTTCTAAGTATATGTTGGTAAATATTTTAATAAACTATGAAGAAATGTCGAGTAAAAAAAAGTATTGAAAAAGATTATACAATATTTACATTCGTTCTCTGTTTATTCAAATATAACAATTTTCCTTTCATTATGACCTCAACTATTATAAAAAGAACATTACTCAATAATTCTTGTAAAATATTTTGCAATATCTGCGTTCCTTTTTCTGTTGAATCAAATGTTAACAGAACTTTCTATATTTTTATTATTCCGTCAACTATTGTCTGTTTCAAATGACAGGTTAAAGGAGCAGTAGAAAACTGTTTTTGGATTAACATGTTTGATATTGCAAGGATGCGATGAAGAAAAATTATGATAAAAATGTCCACTCTGTTACACAACGGCACTATGCTTTCGGAAGCTTGAAATCTCCCTGACTGGTAGCAAAAATTCTGAGAATTCCGAAATTTTTTCTAGAAATTTCAATTTCTCTGACTCTTCCAGGATATATCGCTCACCTCGCAACCATGTATTGCAAGTAATACAAATTTCCTCATAAGAAACTGTAACCAAAAGCTTCCTGTAGTTTATTTTTAACGCTGATCCTTCTTTTCCTCATTTCATTTTGTTTCACCCTTCCCTATTTTTTTTTCATTTCTGGTCTCGAAGGGGGGGTCTGGACCCCCCGGATCCCCCCTGGCTACGTGCCTGTACACACGCTTCTTGAACTTGGCAATCATGGTGGACAACAGAAAACATACGCGTTGGCTCACTCTCGTATCTTTCTTCCGAACATGCGTGAATTCTAAGGAAAAAGTTCGGCTTTGTGAATCTTGTTTGTTACACAAACGAAACTCCAATTAGAGAAAATTATATCCTCAAACTTATGCAACAAATGAACAATCCTTCTCCACGCTTATTTTGGATGAGATAGGTAAATTACCAATCACAAAACACGGGAATACCTACATCTTAATTGCTTCTGACCTGACCACCAGATATTTGATTGCTATCCCCATCCCTGATGTGAAAGCAAACACAATCATAGAAGCGCTTCGAACCCATGTCTTTCTAGTATACGAGTATCCTCGCGTTTTAAAACTTGACAAATTGCCTAGTCACTCCAGCAAAATTTTCAAGGAATTTGCTGAAAAATACTCTATCCAAACAGAGTATGCTTTAACACAAAACCATAACAGTATTGGCTTATGTGAGAAATATTGTGACATTTTACAATCATCCATTCGACATTACATAAATAAAGATTGCGATGATTGGGATGAGATATTACCCGCTATCACATTTGCTATTAACACGTCTGTTAATTCCAATACTGGAGATAGCGCGTATAGACTTCTTTTCGGCCACTTTCCCCGAACGGCCTTTGATGTCAAATTCGACACTTGCACCGACCCCGAAGTCTATATCAAACGTCTCAAGCTATTACAACAAATTCGAGGCGCAAGAGAAACTTAAGAACGTATTCCAGAAAAGACTAGATACTTTTCACCCTAGTCCCCGATCACATGACTTTGACATTGGTGATCCTGTAGCCATACTAGATGTGACGCCTAAAGTTAATATGCCACAATTTTTAGATCATACCTATAAATTCCGTGGGCACATTATTGGCAGATGTCATGGCCACAACAAATATCTCGTTCGTTATGTCAATGGTAGAGGTATCCAAATTGAGGAGGAGATTGCAGTAGAAGAAGCTGCAATAGATCCAGATTTATGTCAGTGAATGCTTACTACTTACGGACTTCAAGTTTTCCATTCCAGTTCATCGTAATCGGCACCAACACTCACACAAACACTTCACTACTACACAGTTTGTAGAAGTTGTTCGGTGGCACTTGTCTAGTCTACAAAGGTGAATGGAAAGTCCTCTAATTCATTGAACATCAAAATTGCTAGAAGATCATTCCTGTGCGATGACCAATGAGGAGTCGGAGTCCCAGCATCATAGGCAGCTAGCAATCGTCTTTTCCTTTCTCTTCTGTGAGGGCGATGTTTTCCGGTGACTTCCCTCTTTTTAGGCGGATGTCGAGGGTATCTTCTAAATACTCTGACGTATCCAAAGAATTGTAAAACAGTCTTTTTACGTATTGGATGTCTTCTTCCTCATATTAAATTTGTCTTTCGATGATTAAATTAAACAAAATAGGATGAGCTCGCACACGGATATCTTGCGCGACAGACTTTTGGAGGCAAAAAGATTAATGTTACAAATCGTTGGTCTTATTTGTAGCTTCGTATGGTGTTGTTCGAGCGATGAAGCGTCCATATCTCAGCAAATTGATTTCCTGGCGATGAGAACGGTCTCTTCAATGCGTTTCTATCTTAGGTTTGCAGTTTCGTTGAATTTTTTTTCAATCTTATTTTCTGTCTGCATGTCTGTTTCCCGGCTAATGTTGAAGGCCGATTTAATGAAGTAAGAAAAGTAATCGTTTCTATGCAATGAAAATTAATTTAGAATAGTTGCGTTTTTCTCCGATTATTTCCTTTTACTCGTTCTTATTTATTTTACTTTCTATAAATTACAAATTAGATGAGTTTTACGGTATTGTTACAAAATTTTCACGGAAATATTTTATTTGCGAACGGAATTGGGAAAGGAAAGTTCATTATCACAGCATTAATCCATTTCAGTTAAATCAGCAAAGAAGATTAACAATGAACAAAGAAAAATATACGCATTTCCCATTAAAATCGAATAATTTTATTTTACAAACGTTGTAGTAGAACACATTAAAGTAACCATATTTGGTGTATTTGCGTAGGAAAGAGACTGCTTATATTGGACTGACTAGCTTCAAAGATTGGGGATTGAGTGATAGCCTCAAGATACATACAAATCATATTATATAAAATTATAGGTTTTACGTAGGAATTTTCATATGACGACAAGGAATTTGGCGCAAAGTTCACTTTCTCGTAGTGTATTGTTTTTATATCCAAGTAGTGAAAGTAATTCTGATCTCACAAGAAATATGCTCTATATTGCATCAAAATCTATTTTTTTCACGATATTTATCGGGTAACATATTTTCACGATATTTATCTTCTTATATTTGAAGGGGGATATGCCACCCTACATCAGGAGGTGAATTCACCTCTCACTTCTGACAATTTTTAACTCTAAGTACTGAAGACGCCTCAAAGTGAAGTATGTCAAAGAAAAGTCTCATATCGAGTAATTTTAAAGAAAATTGTTGTGTAACATTTTAAGAAATCAGGGAGAGATTATTCCATCGTTTCTTTCTTAACCTTGTTTCCATTCAGAGGAATTGATTTGGAAGCCTGAAAGAAAATATTTTACGTATTGCATCAAAAGGAAACAGTTATTTGAAATAAAATTTTCAGGAAACATATTTATTAAACTTGGGAGGGTAGATTCACCATTTCATTATTGACAAATGTTAAACTAAAGCTCTAGACTGCCCGATTTTAAAAGAGGTTGTACAATATGTTTTGTCAAAATGGAATAATTTTTGTGTAGATCCTGCAAAGTTATTACTAACTTTCCCAATTGAGTCCTTTATTCCTTGTTTATTGGAGCCCCAAATAACAGAGTTATTTCCGTATATTGAAGGAATCCATATACCAAGTTTCATTAACATCGGATAAGTTTTACATGAGTTATGGAAAACAGACAAACGGGCAGTTGGACACACAAATGCCAATCAAGTCGAGTGGTAGAATAGCCAACAGACATTATTTGGCCACCTTGCACGACACTGCTCGCCCAAATGTCTTGCTAAAATGGAGAAGGTTCTCCAGGAGTTTCAATATGAAACACTTCCTCACCGACCGTGTTCTTCCAATATCTCTTCTACTGACTACTACCTCCTCAGGAATCTCAATCGCTTCTTAAGAGGGAAGATCGAGCGGTGGAACCTGGAGGACTACTTCGTATCGGAGTAGTCATACTTCTTTCTCCAGGGAATCTAATTCTTAGCTGGGCGATGGGAAAAGGGCGTGATTACAGACGACGGTATTACTGCTGTATCACCGGACCAATTTGAAAATCGAAAAATAGCACTAAAATGTATGTACACGAGCAAAAGTGCATTCACACTTCCATTTTTCATATCCTGCAACGTTAGACAACCAACAATGCTACTAAGGTTTGTTGGTTGAGAACTACACAAGGTGTTCTACAAGTGCTCTGATTTGTTTGAAAAATATCAGTGTAGCAAAATTAAAAAATAGAAAAATATTCATGCCTCTGCGCAAAAAAATTAGTTAGAAGACGCCGTTTAATATCTACAGAGCACTTGATATCCTGAGAGAGTTAAAGAGAAATTTTATTTAGCCTTAGATATAACAAGGAAAAGTCAATTTTATTTCACAGCTTACAGTATTTTGTAAAAATCTCCGAATATTTACAACGTTACCTTCACATTTGTTAGTTACCAGTTTTAATATCTCTACTAAAACTTTATGAAGAACTCCATAAAAATAAGAACCATAAGTAAATTGAACACTTCAATCATTTCCATTTGGAGTTGACCACGTGATCTTTGTGCTTTAATACTACGCCGAACAAACGTTTGTTCGTAATTTCCATTTCAGCTGGCAACTATATCCTGTATTCTGGTGTGTAGATCGCTCGCTGTGAGTGTCGTACGTTCAAATCTTGCTCTAGACATGGATGCTTATAAGTTTTTATGTCTACTTGTGCTCACATTTTTGTTTGATCAGTAAAAGTAACTTAACCAACATTTTAAAAGTAACTTAACCAACATGTTGAAGTCCAGACAAGATAATTCACGTTTCTGTCAAATTATATTTGTATATTATCATTTTGCTTTAAATGTGCCTATATTAGGCCTACTCAAAATTACCCTATATATATTCAAAAGTTTGGACTTCCTTTTAGAAAATTTATTTCCGATAATTCATGAATCTTCACGCTTACGCTGTGAAGCATGAGTGAACATCAGCGTGTTGTTGTTGCCCAAATTGGTCCTCATTAAACACTTTTACTAATATCTCCAAAGGGACAGCACAGTGCATTAACAGTAAAGAAAATGTGAGTTAATTGTCACTTGAATATCTTTCCTTCAATGGAAATCCTGCGGTGCTGTATGGATGCAAAACATGGGTTGTAAACAAAACCTGTGAAATTTTATTTCCAATAATAAAAAACATAAATTCTTTTTTAGTGTTTGTTTTTCAAATGCCCAATAAAATCATGGCCCTACTTACCTGAACCGATAAAAGCTACTGAACACAGCGTAAATCCATTAATTCTTGAAGATAGCTATACAAGAAATTTATCGAGTTGGAATTTTACACCTGATTTTAAAAGAACTTTGCTTTGTAACAATTCTCTTCACAGCCGAACAAAGGATTTCTTTAAGGAGAGACTCACTAAGCCGGACATACAGTCACCTCTATAAAAGCGACAACCGATCTAACTTCTAGCGACCAAACTCGGTCCATTTGAATGCGTTGAATTAAACGTGCCGACTCTAATTCTGCAAGTGGTTTAAACTGTCGGCTCCCAGCTTGTTCATCACAGACCCTAGCTCAGAAAGACCGCTCCTACCGAGCCGATGGTGCACATCAACCGAGCCGAGTCGAGAGGATGGTTCATCTGAGCCGAGTGGAACAGAGCGGATAGCTCATCGCAATCTAACAAACTCTCTGGTGCGCATTACCGAGCTTTTATTGGGTACCTCAACTAGAAGGATATCACCTAAAAATCCATCTAGGTATGCTACGAACTGTGCAAGTTCTAATGCTACTGTGAGAATTTGAATTAAAGATTTCTGAAAGGTCAAAGGTTCATTGTTAATGAATTTCGCTGCAGTGCGCCTTCAATAATACTGACCCAGAAAACATTGATGTTATCCATGATAGTATTGCAAAATCAAAATCTTTCGTGTGCTATAGAAATTATAGGCATTTTGCATCAGAAGTTACATCCTCTGATGAAATCTTGAAGATACAAATGTGTGGCAGAGCATGAGGAAAATATTCAATAGGCAGGTTTCCAAATCTGAATGCTGAACACAGTCGACAGGGAGTTCAGTGTTTTTTTCTAGGTGTACCTTTCCCCTTAAAGTTGAAACATAGCCCTGCACAGGATCTAAGATATACTAAATAGTGTCCCACTATGGCCTCAACTTATTTTGATTTGACTTCAGACAAGCTTTTCTGTAGGAAAATGTGAAAGAGATCTCACTTTTAAGCACATCATTTATCTTTATAAAGAGAAAAGAACTATGTTTTTTTTAATATCGTAATTTAATGTATGACTTACATCCACTACTTTGAAATTGAGAAAAACCGTAGAAAACCGTAGAGAACTCACCTCATCCCCTCTCGTAAAACACTAAGTGAGAGTGTTCAGGCCAATGTCTTATGAAAGTAAGTGCATTCTTGTGAGATAGACTTTAGCAAGCGGTGATACTATTGAGAGCTATTAAAAAAATAAGATCGTCGTGAAAACCTACCTAAAATGGTTCTGATACACCAAGAACACAAGAATGTCCATACTGGGAAGAAATAAAATGTCTCACCAATCAAGAAATAAAATAGATTTTAAGTTTAGCGCCCTTTTCAGCAGTGAGGCTATATAAGAAGGAAACCTACAGCTTAACGTAGGCCCCGAAACACATGAGCTTCAGCTGGGAATCTAACCCACATCTCTCACACCAAAGACGCGTATAATAATAGTATATTTGATTTTGAGTTTAGCGCCCCTTTCAGCAGCGATGCTGTATGAGAGTAATCCTACAGCTTAACGTAAGGCCCGAACCACATGAGCACCCGCCGGGAATCGAAACCGGGTCTATCATACCAAACATGCATGTAATAATAATAATAATGTTAATAATAATAATAATAATAATATAATAGTAATATAATAATAATAATAATAATAATAATAATAATAATAATAATAATAATAATAATAATAATAATAATAATAATAATAATAATAATAATAATAAAGCGTTCTGGTAGTGATGAAGGAGCTATTAGATTTGATACTGATCTGCGACACTACATCTCCGGATTTATTTGTAGTTTAAAAAATTTTATGGCTCGACGCAGGAAGTTATTTGCACTAAGTGGGATTCACATTGGGATATATAAAAAAGGTTCTACGCCTATACACCTTATTTTTGGATAAATTAGAAGTTGTCCATCACCTTTGTGTAATACATATACTATAAAAATGTACAGCAAGAATGACTAAATCTTTACAAAATAAAAAAAAATAAATGCATCTAGTGGGATTCGATCGAGGTTAAAAAGTATTGCATCAACACAAAAAGTAGATTACTTAACACGCATGGCTATCGCAACATTTAGAAAACGCTCCTTCAGTTGTATTGATAGAGAACGGACGCCTTAACTAGACCTACCACTGTTTTTATGACAATCTTTGTTTTTCGTCGATAAGTGTTTGCTTTTTTTTTTTTTAGCACACATCCAGTATTACCAAAGGGAATTTCTTCTTCATCCGCATTGTAATTTGGACACTGTACACAGAGATAGACACGAAGCGTCTAGAACATTTTTTATACAACAACTGTGCTAATCATAATATAACTCGTGATATCAATATACAACGATGAATAGGTTACATTTTATTGCCAGTTAACATGGAGGATTAAAAGATTTGACAACTGGTTTGCACTTTTTTTTATTATTTTATGCATTATAAGCATATGGTGAATTAATATTTTATCGCTACTTTATTGGTTAAAGCAAAATGCAAAATAAGTTCACTCTTGCGGGAATGCAAGCCAGGACCCTTTGCACGGGGGTCATAGATGCTCTGCGAGGCCGTCACTTGATAACTTTATGCGTCGTATATATATAAGCAAGTGGGAATACTTGAGACTTTTTCTCCACTATTTCTGGCTATTGTGCTGTCCCACGTTGTAATATTAGCACTTTTGATTTGCACTACTGCCTCACGAAGGATGGACCGAAGTTCATTTACCAAAGTCAGTTTTCCCCTTGTTAGAAATGGTCACCTGGAGTCCGCTAGCGAACTTCAACACTATTTAGATAATGATTAGCTTTGCCTAAATGAAAAAAAATCACGTGGAAATACACGTGAGGGGAAATTATGGGGATAGAAGTGAAGTTTAGTAACCAAACTCAATAAGGAACAAATGTTAATGTAGCCTCAATTAGTCAGCATGAATTGAAAACGCAACTAAACATTTCAGATACGTGTAAGAAATGATCGATACGTTGGAAAAAATAATCTGTTAATCACGTCTACAAATCTTATTTAAAAATTACTTTTTTTTGCCATTTACCGAGCGAAGTAGCTCAAGTGGTAGAGCGTTGGGAGGTCGTGGGTTCGAATCCCGCTGCCAACCATCCTGACTGAGGTTTTCCAGAGTTTCCCTCAGTCCTACCAGGCAAATGCCGGGATGGTACCTACTAAACAGGCCCTAGCCGATACCTTCCCAAATTCTTTCCATTGTTATTGTTGTTGTTGGAAATCCAGTGTAAAATGGCCTCTGAGCTGTATCTAGTGATTGTTAAATAAATAATTAAATAAATTTGCGCGTAGCACATTCTGTTTTTCAGTGACTTACTATGCTAAACTTAAATCCGCTATTACTTCTTTCCTCGTGTTGACTTCCACCTGAAAGGTTATATATAGGCATAGTTGACCATCGTCCAAATTGTATCAAACTTTTCTTAAGTTTTCAATGGATGTCAGCAACAATTGTCTTCCAAATACTAAATATATTCAAATATTCATTTTAAACGGTTCATTCGATTACCGTGATGATCGGACAAACAATCACGATGTCACTTTTACATATTGACCACGTATTTAGAACTTGCCCCTTTCCCTCTCAAAAGGAGATTTTTAACGACAACAGAAGATGGGCTCACATATTTTAAAATATGGTGTTTATATCCATCTCTTCCTCTCATAATATACGCAGGATGGTGCAAAACAATACCGACAACGTTTTGGAGGTGATTCCTGACACCAAGATAAGACAAAACTTATACACCAACCTGGGTGCAAAAAAATTTTGTTTCCGATTTATAGCCTGCCGAAAACGTGAAAAAATGAACTTTAAAGGTCCATAGCTCCAAAACTATGGGACATACCATAGTCAGGCCAAGACTTCACTCAGGAACTAGTATATGCGCTATCCAAAAATACACGTTTCAGAATCCTGTGGTACTCACGCAATAATTTTTATAGAGGGAGTTTGGCAACGCGCAAATAATTTGAAGTATTCAGAAAGTACCTCTATCAAAATTGTTGCGGAAGTACCGTAGGATTTTGAAACTTAGGATTCTGAAACATGTATTTTTGGATAGAGCACATATTAGTTCCGAAGTAAAGTCTTGTCCCGACTACGAGTAGGTCCCATAGTTTTGGAGGTATGGACCTTTAAAGTTCATCTTTTTATGTTTTCGGCAGCCTATAACTCCGAAAGGAAGCATTTGTGCACACAAGTTGGTCTATACGTTTTGTCTTATCATGGTGCCAGGTATCAGCTCCCAAACTTGTAGGTGTTGTTTTGAAACACCCAGTATAGAAGACAAATTCCGTGTGAGGACAGATTGTATTAAAATCCATAAAATCTCTCCAGACATTATTCAAAAGTTACAAAATAGTCGAGATTGGAGTGAAGTGTCCAGACGACCAGGACATATTCCCTGCGTACGTCCCTACAACTAGCTAGATGTTAACATGTTCGGTGCGGTAGTGTAAAACTAAGTTTAGATCTCAGTGCTATACGAGTCACCGTGTGCCTCCTTGAAGCGCACAGAAACGAAGTATCACACGAGCCACCGGTGACTCGTAACGCAGCGAACGTGTTTTAAACGAAAGTTTTCCAGTCAAATTTCATGTAGAAAGTAGGCCTACTCAACTCACAAGAGCTCTAAGAAAAATTATGTTTTTAAGTTTTACGTTCCATGGTTATGCCGACTAAGGTAAAGGAGACGTCGACGACGAGAACGAAAGAAATAGTGTAATGAAGAAAGTTGAAGCAAACAGAATCCCGAGTAAACCTACACACACGGCGTTCCACCAGCACAATGATTACTGGGAGGGAGCTAGGATAGATGCAGGGACACTCCAGAGTTGAGCAGGCTACGACCAAAACAACCATAAAGAAACCGCTTAACCTTTTTGCAACAGGGTAAACCATTAAATTCAGAAACCTTCAGGGATAATAATAATAATAATAATAATAATAATAATAATAATAATAATAATAATAATAATAATGGTATAAAAGTTTTTAAAGTTGCCTTACAATCGTCAAAACTTACAGAAAAATCGGGATTTCAGGGATTTCAGGTATTACCTCCAAAAAACACCTCTGGAACTACCAAAATTTTAAACGAAGGCGTTCCACTAAAATTTCATGTAGAGAGTATTCTACTGTACGTTTTAAGGAAAATAACTGTAATAAAAATAACTGAATATCACTGAAAAGTAAGGTAATATATTAAACTGACTTTCAGGATATGAAGAAGTAATTATGAAAGCTTTGTTACGAAAATACATGCACAGACCATAATTTGATAAGCTCAGAAATACAAAGTAACAAAATAGCGTTTAAGATTCAGTCTACAGAGCAATTGTTACTTAAAGAATGGACATACACTACTTAAAGAATCAAGATCGGACGAGAAATGTTTACAGTATTTTTCGTCTCGTCTCGATTCTCATCTCTGAAGTAAGACGATAATTTGAGTTACCCTTGTCCCATCTCGAAAGTAAAATGTTCTTTCTCGTCTCGATTTTGCTTGTTTTGTTTAAGAAAAGAGATGAGAAATTCCTCTTCTCTTGGACAACACTAAACAAGACGGAAATGTTCTTGCCAAATGTCACGTTCCTGCTTGTAATCGTATGACTGAGTGATAATAAGCTCTTAACTTTTAATCTTCTAAGAAATAGTTGTTATTATTATACCTGAAGATTTGGTAGTTCAAGTATTAAAACATCCGAGCATTCAAAATATGAAAATAAAAAAAAATATGTGTGGTCGCCTATCAATCGCCACCTAAAATTCTAAAGTAAAGAGAAATGCTTGCCTTCCGTGGATCTGTTCCGACGACCTTTAGATTACTGGCCGAGTGCTTTGACCACTGAACCACGATCACTATACAGTAAAAGATTCGTCCTTAGTGGGTTCACATTAGATTTCTTTGTCTCCGGTTACAAAGTTTTTATTTTTTTCTGATTTCGAAAGGTCTTTCGTATTTCTTTTATGATGATGTAAGTCAATAATCTTCGGGTAGTTTCTATTAATAACTTGAGTTGTTCTTAAACCTTTGGTTTTCAATTTTGTTTGTTATCTAACTACATGTATGACAGATTTAATACTCTGCATTTGGTTTCAAAGCAGTATCCATTACTTGATCAAGTATGTATATCCGCCACTAAACAAGGCGGAAGTCAGAAGGCGAGTGTGAAATTAGTGTCCGTGCTTCATTGAAATATCCAGCTTCATAGCCTGTGCAATATCGTCTATATTATATTAAATGGTAGCTAAATAGGTCACGAATGACAAAAACCTCTTCCAACAATCACTAAACGTTGTGCTTCATAAATAAGTTGACATTTTTCTGCATTCTTCTCCCCGCCAGAACGTAGTGTATGATTTCTAGTGTAGTGTTGCAACCCTTTGCTAGAAAATGGCCCCCATCACAAATAAGTCACTGAATGCAAGGTGCAGTCAGATCGAGGACACAATTAACAAACTCGAAGATAAAATGATTACTGCTCTAAAACAACTAACAGGAGATAATTCGGGACAGAATCCATAGCCGAATATCTCTAAATTCAAAAAGAATTACTAAAGCTCTCTGAGGACTTAAAATTACTCAAGAAAGAAGTATCTGATTTGAAAGTGGAAATAAAGGACCAAGGGGAGTGCATCGATCAACTGGAGCAATATAGCAGGTCCTCCACGGAGTAGCTGAAACACCAAATGAAGATCCTACGGCACTTGCTCTTGAGACTTTCAGCATAGAACTTGGTGTGAATCTCACCGTAGACCAAATCGATCGTTTCCACAGGCTGGGTTCCTTTGGTCGTAGTCGAAGTGCTACAGAAGTTGTGCGTAAGAGATCTCGTTCCATCATTGTAAAATTTCTGTCTTATCGATCTCGGGACCAAGTTTGGAAGGTAAAAAAACTATTGAAAGGCAGTGGACTCCTCCTTACTGAATCCCTTGCCTCCAAACGCCTGGACCTTCTACGACGTGCCAAGGATGCATTTGGAGTACGAAGTGTGTGGACAAACGACGGAAAAATTGTGATCCTCATCAGCCGTGAAAAAAGAATCTGTGACAAACGAGCATGTATTGCTTTCTCTACTTCCAAAATGAAGCACATTTTATCACATGGTGTGTGTGTGTGTGTGTGTGTGTGTGTGTTAATATGGAGGATATGTTTCGAAAATACTGCCAAGTTGAATTAATAGTTATTCATGTGTCTAGTGTTACGTTTTTTTCTTACTTCTTCCCTACATATTATAGTGTGGTTAGTGTGGTTCCAGTGTATGTTTGTGTCTGTAACAATGCAATGGTCATCAGCGTCCCCTCGCAGTTACAAAAGCAAAAGCAGGGTTAATACAATTATTTTCTCTCACATTATTTTTTTCGCTATTTTCCAGTTAAGTTATGTGAAACACAATGTGTTCAATGTTATTAATATTCATCATATAAGACCAGGTTTAATTCTAATACGTGGTAGAAAATGTCCTGAATCAAATACCTCATTAGAAAACAGAAAAACTATAGGAATGTATTTTATATGTTATATATAATGAAGATTGATTTCTTTGTTTCTTCTTGAATAGTTTAACATGTTTTCAGCATTGTCGCTTGTTTATTTTAGTGTTTATTTTATATGTAATAAGTTTCATTTTCACTTTTCATGTTTCATTTTCTGTATTGTTCTCTATGTCGGTAACTCTTTAACGTACCAAAGTGTATATCCTTTTTATTCTCGTCGCAAAAAAAAGAAAAAAAGAAAAAAAAAACTATTACGAGATCCGACTGTAAAAGAAAAATGTAAATGGTTGAGTGGAAGAAAAGGTTATGCCTTAGCTCCGCCATTTTAAATAATAAATAAATAAATAAATACTGCGGAGGTTCGAACCCAAGACATCTGATGATTATCTGACAGTTCAAGTACGTTATGCACTCACCCAACGATCCACAGCAAAACTTTCAGTAAGAAACATGAGATCTCGGTCCGATATAGTACTTCCATACTTTTTAATACTTTTTGTATAGTTGTAGTACTTTTTGTATTAACGTTAAGTGCTAACTATGAATATTTGTTCTGAGTTTCTAAAAATTTTTACAGTTTGTTGTCTAAGCTGTAACATTAAAATAAGTGTAAGTAACTATTTTATTCATATTTGCTACCTAAATAGCTTTGTTAAACATAATTAAATTACGAAGTGGATGCGTATTGTATGGACTGATTATTCATAACATAGATTCCAGGAAGGGTTGAACTTTGCAGAACCGCAACAAAAAATCTTTTTGACAGATAGTAATGTATTATTTCACCACATAGGACGTTTCTTTTCAGGATAATGTCGATTGGAATCTTATTTCTTGCTATCAAATATTGTTAGAGAGTTCCAGAATAAAATTGATTGTTGGTGCATTTTAGAAAACTAGACACTATCAGATTTTATTAGAGAGTTTCAGGCCCTGCTTTAATTAATGATGAAACATGAGAAGGGATTGCGAGTAAATGTGTACAAGTAGTAGATTTGAAGTTTCAAATTTAACATTTGCCTACCTTAACTCAAAGAATGTTTGAGGAATTTCGACAAGAGGACACAACATTTGAACTTTATGGGCCTTATGCAGAGTCATTCTGACGCGTGATTAGTATAATACTAAAGAGTTCGACTAACATATGTTTCATGCTGTTACTCCACTGTAAGTTTAGGTCATTATTTTTTCTAGGTATATTTTCTTTGCATGGCATTTAAATATATTATTCTTTCTTTCGCCTTATCTGTTTCACACTAATATTTTGTGGAACTTATTTTTCACCTTTGATTAGCTGATGGCTACGATAAGAGCTTTGTAACCGTAATAGGTAAATAATGAATGTGTGCTAATATGAAAACAACCTGACGCCATAAAATATCAATAAAACCAAATATCCATTTTAGCTGATTAGTCATTTTCTCTCCATAGTTGAATTTCTCTGTTCCGGAAACTTAGCTTAAATATAAGAACAGAAGCTTTAGATATTTTAAAATTTATTATTTTCGTATACAAAGCATGGTAAGTTTTAAATGAAAACTCAATTTTTTGTAAGTAATAACACTACTAATATGAAATTAGAGTCTAGGCTTCTAAGTTAACACTTTCAATATTAAGCCCAAGTAGGGCACGTAACAATTAGACGAAGCTCGAGTTTAGTTTAGGATTTACATATGAATCTCCCAGTTATATTTCGCAAATGATGGTCGATTGTCTGTTGTGTACATGGAATTTTGTTCGGATGTGTAGATTTGAAAAAAAATATTTTCTTGATATTTTAAGATGAAAAAGTGGAATCTTGTAGGCTGAAAGATTATTTCAAACTAACTGTATCATCAAAAGGAAACTACATATGAACTGTTAGAATCATTTTGGAGAATCTATAGGAATCCTATTAAAAACAAGACTGTACAATATGTTTTGTCAAAATGGAAATACTTTTGCGTAGATCCTGCAATGTTTTGATTGATTTTCCAGATCTGAATCCTTTATTCCTTGTTTATTGAACCTCCAAATAATAGAGTTATTTCTGCATGTTGAAGGAAGGCAAATACAGGGTGTGATTGAAAAGTACCGGAACTTTTCCCGCCGCGCGGCTCCCTAGCGTTCGAAAAATGTGAGGGGTGAGGGAAAATGTGCGCGGGAAAATGTGCTTCCTCTTTCAAGCGGAACTTGACCCAGTGCGCTGCGAGCAGCGGTTGAGAAAGCATCGATGTCCGCGCGAACGTCGTTTTGGTCGTCGGTCACATTTTTTGAGCGCCGAAAATGGAGTCAAAGATTGACCAACGCTACGCCATCAAGCTTTGTGTCAAACTAAAAGAGACGTTCACCGAGACCCAGGACCTGCTCAAGGAAGCCTTTGGGGAAGATGTGATGTCCCGTACTCGGATCTTTGAGGGGCACAAGGCCTTCAGGGAAGGCCGGAAGGACGCCGATGACGAGCCACGCTCTGGGAGGCCGTTGACGTCGAAAACCGATTAAAACGTCGACCGAGTTCGCGAATACCTGAACCTGGACCGTCGGACAACCCTCCGGGAGATCAGCGAAGAACTTAATTTGACATACTATGCAGTGCAAAAAATTGTGACTGAAGAATTGAACATGCGAAAAGTGTGCGCCAAACTGGTCACCAAGGTGTTGACCGAGGCGCAGAAAGAACTGCGAGTGAAAATGAGTCGTGAAGTGCTGGATTGTGTGGAAGCCAACGAAAAGTTATTAGACAGTGTGATCATTGGTGGTGAAACATGGTGCTACGAGTACGACCTCTCCGTGAACTTGATGGCGTAGCGTTGGTCAATCTTTGACTCCATTTTCGGCGCTCAAAAAACGTGACCGACGACTAAGACGACGTTCGCGCGGACAGCGCTGCTATCTTAACTGCTGCTCGCAGCACACTGGGCCAAGTTCCGCTTGAAAGAGGAAGCACATTTTCCCGCGCACATTTTCCCCCACCCCTCACATTTTTAGAACGCCAGGGAGCCGCGCAGCGGGAAAAGTTCCGGTACTTTTCAATCACCTGTAGCATCGGATGAGTATTTGAAGAGTTATTGAGAACAGATGGACGGACAGATGTAAAAGCACACAAATGCCAATCGAATGGAATGATAGACTAGCCAACACACATTGTATGTTCATCTTTCATGACCTTGCTCACGCACTGTCTTCCAAAGGATGGAGCAAGCTGTCCAGGATTGTAGTATGAATCTTTTTCTCACCGACCGTATTCTTCCAATTTGTCTCCCATTGAAATCTTCCGTGATAATTCGGGCGGTGCAACATGGAGGTTTCTTTCCCTTGCAAAATTCAGAGTTCTTTCGTCAAGGAATTTAATCTTTAAGTGGGCAATGAGAAAATTGTGTGATAACAAAGCGCAAACATTTTGAGTAAACAGGAATTGTATTATTATTATTATTATTATTATTATTATTATTATTATTATTATTATTATTATTATTATTATTATTATTATTATTATTGGCATTTAGAAATAAGCCTGAGGAGACATTCGATTTGCACCAACCTGACAATAAATGCTTATCTAATCAGTGCTCCGAAGGTGATTATCAGCTCCTAGGTGCATTTCTATCTCTTGTTAAGAAGAGACAAATCTCAACTGGGTTATCAAAAAATTTTAAATTATAAGTCAAAAATACCAGGACGTAAATAATGATTTTATTGTTATTTCATTACCTTCAACGATTACGTTTTAGAGGGTAGAGTAGAACATTAAAAATGGGTAAGTAATAATATTAAAATAATATTGTGCCATAAAACTACTCAAGTTACACCTATAAATCATTGATCCATTTTAAACCTTTGCATGAATTTAAAAATATGAATTGATGTACCTCAAGTCGAGAATAAACAAAAATGTTGCATATTATAGTAAATTTATAGTAAATTTATAGTATATTTATATTTATAGTAAAATATATTTATAGTAAATTTGCATATTTATAGTAAATTTCGATTAGGAAACTCTCCTGGAATTGTAAGTGGAAAATGCTTAGTAAACCGTTCCTTCAGAAACGAATGAGTGTTCCTCCGAATGAAATTTCACTTAGCTAGGTATGAAATAGTTGGAACACTTTACTCTATTTGTCTGCAAAATGCCATTGATGACACTTCCACAGATTGTCTTTGATAGATCAATTACAAAATAAGCCATCTCGTTATTATGACCATTTATCTATTTATCTGGTCACCTCACGCAACAGATCCTATGTCGATATAACAATTAACTGATTCAATTTTCAACTTTTATCTTTCTCTTTCACTACTTCACATACTAGACATTTGTTAATATAAAAGTGTTTGTTTTTTGCGTATATTGAGTCTATTTTTCATTTACCTGTAGAAGAAGCTTATCTTGCACTCTGTGTCAGAAAAGTAAATGTACACCTGTTTTTTGAGTCTTGTATTCCTGCGCTCTAATCGTGGAGAATATGAGAATTAAATCAATCAAAAGTGTAGTGAAAGGAAAGTAGACAAGCCTAATCTGAATAAGACATTGAAGAGAGTCACAAGCTGTGAATACGAATAGTGCATGGTGTAAATAAAGGACGACACCGAAAGAGAAAGCCAGTAACAGATAGTAAACGGAGAAGAAAGAGTATAAATTGTCGAAGTGGAAACATAAAATACAATGCGAACAAATATGCCAATAAATAAGCGCTTACCAAGCAGCGAACTTGGTGTAGTGGTTAAGGCGCTAGATTACAAATCCAAAGGACGTCAGTTCGAATCAACTCCAACGAATATATATTTTTCCTTTTTTTAAATAATGCATACAGCACATGAGAACTGATAAAAGAGAGCGTCTTACTCGTTTAATATGTTAAGAGAAAGCGAGTTTAGAATTAAGGTCAAATTTATTAGAGAAGTGAAACAATGTCAACGAGGAAGCATGAGCGTTACGTTTCGCAATGGGTGGCTCAGTGTGAGAGTGTTCACCTCTGATGCATGAAGTCCCTGGTTCGATCCCAGTTCGCGCCAAGTGAACTGTGTGGTGGACAAACACCGTGTGTGAAGGTTTTCTTGGGGTTCTGTCGATTCCTCCTACTTTCTTCATTCCACCATTTCATTAGTTTTACATCATCAACGTCTCCTTTAGCCCAGCCGACATAAATAAAAAAATTCATTTTATTTTTAATATATTATGTATATTTTTATACATTTTACATATGAATTTTATTTTACGTATTTTTAATATTTTATGTATAATCTTTCTATTAGCTTTGGATGATTGCTGATTCAAAAAGTAGATTCATAAATTAGCTATTTTTCAAGTTAATATTAATTTTATATGAGAGGTTAGACATGCCATTTAATAGCAACTGGCGCAGAAAATCTATTTCCAATCATTTGATTTGCACATAATAAATAACTCTGTCATACCCAAATACTAATTTACCTAACGATTTTAAAAGCAACAACCAAATAACTATCTACAAAACCTCTCACGCTCGCTTTTGTCTTTCCCAGTGTTGATACACTCCAGTACTGCGATTAAACAGAAGCTGTTCCTAGATCGTGAAAGATTTATATGAATTACTGTATCCATAAAACTTTCTTAAGGTAGTTATTAATTTAGGTTTATGTTTCCTCCTATTTCTTAATAATTTTCCTTGAAATATGATTGAATATTTAAAAGAAAGAATGAAAAGTATACTGCATTTATAATGGCATCATTGCGCTAAGTATGGTATCACTGCTGCTGAGATGTTTTCACCGATGTCTCTTTGCCAGGTTGTTTCAGCGAAGATGCCCACAGCCACATGGATTTGTTTCAGCCGCGTTGAGACATATTTCTTGCTGTCTCTGTGCAGCCTGATTGACAGAGATGGAACTTTTCTTCCCGTTTTGAAAGATAAAATTACTTAGAAATTTGACTCTACCACTATTGTTCTTAACCATGCTATCGCTGACCCTATTATTTCTATATTTTTGTCCAACATGAAATGTATATTAGTTCTTATTAATAAGGACATTCTAAAGATATGTTTTTTTTAATTGAAAGGGTAAAGAGTGTCTCAATGTATCATAGCATTCTAAGCCACTGGAAGCAGGTATATTTAATCAGGGGTATGTATTAGAGGGCGGTGATCGGAAGTACTGACAATTTTCCAGAATTTCGCAAATGCGAGACTCTACAATAAACAAATTTCTTCAGAAATGTACCTATTGCAGAGACCATCATGTCAAAAATGCCGTAAAATTTCTATGCACTTTTTCCGATCATGCTCTGAGACGAAACCCATTTTCCGTTTCAAAGTTGCTCCTTCTCTCTCTCTCTCTCTCTCTCTATATATATATATATATATATATATATATATATATATATATATATATATGCATAGAGCAAGAGAGGCTTCCGGAACAGAGAGTGTGATTCTTCCTTTCAAATCAACGAGATGACAAATAGATGCTTACATAATAAGAATGCCTAATACAAACAACTATAAAACATCAAAGAGATAATTCCAAGCATTATCACCTAAGATTCCGAAACTATGACGGTGAATAAAAAGAAGATGATCGATGTCGGAATTCGAGAAATAATTTGACAATGAGATGAAAACAAGACTTTATAAAAGAAATGTTTATGATGCGCAAGACACAACATGATTGCCTGTTTCGTCTCGTCTTGTGAAATTGTCTCATGTGAGCGAGGCGAGATATAGCCCATGTCTAGTCTCATGGCTAGCTCTTTGTCATCTCGTGTTTCCGAAACGAGACAGAATGTTATCTCGTCCCCTTTCGTCTAATTTTCTTTCATGAACCTCATAATAATAGAAGTAAAATTAAGAGCCACGCGGCTTCGAAATGTAACCATGTTTACAAGTTAGAATTGATAATCGGACAAGAGAGGGCTATGGAATGCTTTCGAGACATTTAAATCGCGACGAGTCGAGACAAGGAAAATGAGACGAGACAGACTCTTTGTCTTGTCTCGTCTCGGATTTAACAAATCCTACCTCGTCTCAGCCATCATGAATTGGAAGCCTTTCAGCAGAGATGAAGTGGGGTCGTGGACCAAGTGGGACATGTGGGTCAAGATTTGTAAGTGGGTCAATGGGTCGTAGGTCAATAGGATTTTACTTTAAGGGTCTCCTTTTTCTTTTCTTTCTTTTTTTGTATTTGTTTCTATTTACTTACCTGAAATGAGTATATCTAACAAGGAAAAAGCAGACTCTTGTAAATGAACTTCAGGGCCGTTTTTCGCGAGGTATTAACATTTAAAGTGTTAATATTACAAATTGGAGGAGCGCAATAGCCAGAAATAGCCCAGAAAAAGCGTCTTAATGTTTCGACTCGCCGTATATATTATACGACGCCTAAGATTATCAAGTGGCGGGGCGGAAAACTGGGGAGCATCTATGACTCACTTGCGAAGGGTCTCAGGTTCGATTCCCGCTCGAGTTAGGTTTCCTTATTTATTTATTTTCCTGCTTTTACCAATAAAGTAGCCATTTGTAACTACAAGTAAAATATTATTTCACCATATGTTTATAATGCATAATACCAGTTGTAAAACTTTTCAATTTTTCACGTTAACTAACCATGTTAACAAAATGTAACCTATTTCGTAAATATATTGATATCACTAGCTATATTACGCTTACCACAGTCGTTATGTAAAAAATGTTCTAGACGCTTCGTGTCTATACCTGTGGACAGTGTGCGAATTGCAAGGGGGTTTAATTCGGATATCCCGTTTGGCTATAGCATACATCCTCACCCTCTTTGCAGGTATATACATGATGCGTCAAGAAAATTTTTTACATAACGACTGTAGTAACCGTGATATAGCTAGTGATATCAATATATTTATGGAATAGGTTACATATTGTTAACATGGTTAGTTAACATGAAACATAGTTAACATGAAGTTTTACAACTGATTTTAAAATTTCTATTGTTTTATGCATTATAAACATATGGTGAATTAATATTTTACTTGTAGTTACAAATGGCTACTTTATTGGTGAAAGCAAAAAACTTACTTGAGCGGGAATCGAATCTGAGACCCTCCGCATGTGTGTTATAGATGCTCCGCAATCTGCTACACCGCCACTTGATCGTATCATATATAGGCGAGTCGAAACTTTAAGACGCTTTTTCTAGGCTATTTCTTGCTATTGCGCCTCTCCAATTTGTAATATTAACACTTTATATCATAATACCTCGCGAAAGACAGCCCGTAAGTTCACTTAAAAAAGTCTGCTTTTTCCTTGTTAGATATATTCATCTCATGAATTAAATAGAAACAAATAAAAAAAGAAAAAAAGAAAGAAAAAATAAAAAAGAGACCCTTAAAGAAAACGTGGACGAATTCACCACTGTTCAGAGGATGCAATGCAGTGAGCAGAGTGTATCGGTGGGTCATAGTGGGTCTGTAGGTTATGGGGGAACGTTGGTTTATGTGGGTCACGATGGGTGGTGGTAGGTTGCAGTGGTTCACGTCCTATTGACCCACGACCCACTGACTCACAAATCTTGATCCACATGTCCCACTTAGCTTACGACCCATTTCATCTCTGCTGAGAGGCTTCCAATTCAGGATCACCGAGACAAGATAGGCTTTGTTAAATCCGAGACGAGATGATACAAGTCCTTGTCTCTACTCGTCGCGTTTTAAATGTCTCAAAAGCATTCCAAGCCCTCTCTTGTCCGATTATGAGTTCTAACTTGTAAACTTGGTTACATTTCGAAGCCGCATGGCTTTCAATTTTACTTCTATTATTATGAGATTTACGAAAGAGAATTAGACAAAAAGAGACGAGATAACAATTTGTCTCGTTTCGAAAACATGAGATGACACAGGGATAGCCACGAGACGAAACACAGGCTTTGCCCCGCCTCGCTAAAATGAGACATTTTCACATGACGAGACGAAACAGTCAATTATGTTGTGTCTAGCGCATCATAACCATTTCTTTTATAAAGTTCCTTTTCCATCTCATTATCAAATTATTTCTCGAAGTCCGACGTCGACTCATCTTCTTTTCGTTGGCCGTCATTGTTTCATTCACTAACTTTTGTTCATAATTATAATCATAGAAGTCTCCGGCAAGTTAAAATCAGGGGGGGGGGAAGACGGGTATTACTAGAATGCCACTAGACCCCAACTGAATTTACGTCAAAATTATGAGTAAATGGTAATTTACAAAATCTTTACTCTGACACTCTTCACTTGATTACACATTTCGAATATTTCATTTTCCTTCTCCTTTATTGTTAATGATGTGATGTATATTGTCTACCTTTCCGTCCTTGATTTCGCTATATGTTTTTGAACTTCTCCCTTAGCATCCCAATTCCATTGCTATCATCATTTACTTCATTTTCCGTTTTAATATCTAAGATATAAAATTTATTCTTGCTATCATTTGGTTCCTCAATGTATTCTCTCCATCTTTCACAAGCTGCAAAATCTCTCATTAAAAGCCCATTTCTATCTTTAATTTCTAGAATATCATAGTAGTTTTTCCTTGCTATCTTCTATTTCCATGAAATTTACCTTCATGCACATTATTAAAATTTCTCTGTCCTTTTTAATTCCTTTGGTCACCTTTACTTCTATTGTATATTCCTCTGTCTTAGTAGATTTCCTTTTCCAATTTGCAGATCAAATTTCGATACATTGTTACCCTTTTCTAGTCTTCGTCCGACTTGAAATTAATTTTTGCTGGTTAAGTAATGACAAAAGTGTATGACCGAAGCCAAAACTACTTTGGCTAACCAAGAAATTTAGCTTTATAAATACTATATACATATTGTACATATTGTATTGACAGCGGCTAACATTTCTATCACACCAACCTAATATTTAACAAGACATATACATTCATTACACACTTCTCTATACTTCTTCCATATAGATCGGCATTGGTCGATTTCATCTCCTCAACAAAATATTGGAGGGGACACGTCCCCCCTGTTCCCCCGCAAGAGACGTCCGTGATTGTAATTTAGTAAAAAAAAATCATTTTATCAGCTTGTCAGTCTATGGTATTCATTCTACTACTTGTGAAGTGGAATTAACATATGATAGGTTATAATTGTGTTGTTAATGTTTGTTATTTGTCTAATTGTTTGAAAATAGTGTATATTTAGACAATCGATATTATGTGCGGTTAATTCCATTAATCCATTACTACTTAACTGTCTATGTATTTTATATCTACGTATAAGTGTAGTGTTCTACGTTTCCCTTTCTAGAACGAAGTTGTTCGAAGGCTATGGATTAAGTGGAATGGTGGATTGTATAATAGTGTAGTCACATAACTTTGATGGGACTGTCTCACCTAAAACGGGACGTCTGGTCACCTTGCTGAATACGAATCTACTAAAAGTCTATTTATATAGTTTAATATTGTGGTCTCAATATGGTCCCTCATCCCAAAACTTGTGATTGTTTTCACAGGACACTTTGGGGGAGAGGGGAATTATGTAAATCACAATGTTTTGGCATTTAGGATATCAGTGGTATGTTGTTCGGATCTTGGAACCTTGGGCATTGCAATTATCACTTTGTTGTTTTATTGCTGTTTGTATTAGGCATTCTTCTTATGTAAGCGTCTATTTGTCATCTCGTTGATTTGAAGGGAAGAATCCCACTCTCAGTTCCTCTCTCTCTCTCTCTCTCTCTTTCTCTCTCTAGGAATTTTAGGTCATTTCTGACATGATGGTCTCTGCAATAGGCTCATTTCTAAAGAAATTTGCCTCTCGTAGAGACTCACATGTGTAATGTACCATTACAATCTGATGTAATGATATTTTTGATGGGAGGGTGCCAGAAATTTTTTGCACCGACTGTACTTCCCACTTAGCAATAAATTTCTTTCTGTTTATATAATTTATGTCTTTGTTCGTTATCTTATTCCAAATCAACATGGAAGATGGTAAAAATTCATTAAGAATCATATTTTTGGGGATTAATATCTTCATTCATATATTAATTAATTATAAATCTCGTATATGGATATTTTAAATTAATGATTACAAATCTCACGGTGTCAGTGCTATTCAGAAATATAGGCCCACCATTGGACGGAAATTTTGGAATAATTAACCAATCTAAAATTTTGGCAGAATTGTCTGGACCTCTCTTGACCCCCTTTTAGATATCTATGTCTGTCTAAAATCTAGTTTAATCCAGATTTTACCATTTTTTATTCGTTTCAAATGCTCCACCGCCAAAAAAGTTTTGTTCTGATTGGTGCAGTTACCGACGCGAGATATCAACGCGCGAGCATCGATATACTGCACCAAGAAGCCAAAGACAGCAGACCCAGATTTTCCCAGCTCAGAAAAAAGTAGAAATTAGCTAGAAAATCTGCATTAATAAGGTAAATCTAGTTTAATAGTTGAATAAATACCATCCAAGAAGCCACGGAGCCATAATCTATTAAATTTCAGAATAAAAAAAAACGAACTGAAAAGCTGAAATAGAAAGTGTAAGTCAGTGACGCCATGTTTTGCAGATATAATTAGTGATGGGCAGGTTCTACCAAGTGAAGTGCATCAGTCTGTTAGTTGTCCTTAAAGATCCATAAACAGTTTCGGAAGAGTAGGGTTTCTCCCTTAAAATCTTTCATCCTGAAAATTATTTTTTTAGGGTTACGTAAGGCCTGTCCCGGTGCCGTTTCTGTTCGTGTATGTAGTGAATCTGATTTTTTTACTTATCTAGAAGTAACATGGCGGTATTTAATTTCATTGTAGTTAGGATAGTGATCATAATGCATGTGTAAAGTGTCAAGAGGGCTCCTGTTTACTCCCAACTTGGGAGTACAGCTTCCAGCAGGGATGGATTGAATGTATAGTTGTTATAAGGTTCTTTTCCCTTCAGGAAAGGGGCCTATATGTTTTCAATAAATAGATTGGGCATTAACTAAACAGTTTGAATTAAGAATGTGATTTAGTGAATACCAGGGCCAATTGGCCCTGTTCCTTTCTTTCCCTTTCCTTTTGTAAACCGATGCAGCCGATTTAATATGGTAAAATTTGGGCGTTGTTTATGTGAGTTAATAGTAATGATTAGTATATATTATAACATGTATTATTGTATTCTGTAATTATAGATGTGCCATGCGTGTGTTTGTAATGTAGTATTATTAGTAGCAATTGTAGTTGAGTGGTGGAATAGTATGTAAAATAATTAAGTGTGGACAGTGTATCATGTGCTACTCACATTTTCGTATTTGATTAATAACTAAACCCATCATACCGATTTATAGCAATATCAGGAAATGAGAGTGATATAGTATCAAAATTCCGTGTACAAGGTCACACTCAGTGGTTCAAGGGTTGATCGTATCGGTGTTAGCCCCTAGTGTCAAAATTTAGTACTAGCCGTCATTCATATGTCGATACTCAAGCATTTTGTGATTTAGTTTCTATAAGATTGACCTTACTTTTTTGATTAGCACCGAGCAAATATAATTCCCAGCCCAAATGAACATACATATAGGTAAAGTGATCCGAAGCCAAGGTTTTCCAAAAATCACAACATTCTACGTAATTTAGAAATTAAAATATTTAAGTAAATAGACATTGCATATATTCTTAACAGAAGCTGATATGATGCTAGTCTTCTTTCTGAAATTACAATATTAAAATGTTTTTTTTTTCTCGTGGCTGCAGAATAATTTCATTGTCGCAGTCAGAATTTCATAAAATTAAATAATATTATCGCAGATAATCTTACTTTCTGTGAACGTATATATAATTTTTTTGTTAATGAAGCTGCGGAATATTATGTAGTATTGCGTGTGTGGCAAGAGAGTCTTGAGTTCGAGTAAGGTTTTGTGTAGTGATCGTAACGAGAAATGTTTGTAGTGATTTATAGATTTTAAAATATTATAATGAAATGTGTATATAGTCTGGGTATAGATAGATGAAATAGGGTGTTTATAAAATACGGCGTCGTAATAAATGAATATAATGATAATATAAATATTATATAATATATTGTAGTAAAGAATATAAATGATAGGAATATAAATGTATATATATGAGCCCAGTGTATACTTCACCACGTGTTGGCATATATATATATATATATATATATATATATATATATATATATATATATATATATATATATATATATATATATATATATATATATATTAAATGTGTACGTGCTATAAACATCTCGGGTGCTATAAACATAAACCTCTACGCCGGAACCTCACGCGAACAGGAGGGCGATATATGTTTGGACTATGTTATTACTTCACAGTTTAGTATGCCATAGCAGTAGTGTTTATCCATAAGAATCTCGTCTGACAGCATGGGTAGCATCATATAATCGTTGACTAGACATATTTAGTAATCAATTATGAAAAGACAATTGTTGTTGTAGAACTTGGGCTATAGTCGGTTTCAAATGTATGTCGGGCTATAGTCGGTATGTTTTGGTCGGTTTCAAATGGAAAATCCTGCGATTTGAGATTTTTTACGTCACCTATTTTTGGCTAACATACAGTGTTCGCAGAGACGACGGGTCGGATAGATTTAAATAATTAAATTACCTGGTTACTGAAAACTTTCGTTTTCGTACCCAGGTGTCGAATCCCCTCTCCCCCTTGAATATTTTCATTTCTTTTCTTAGCTTTAAAACTAGATAGTTATACAAATTAATCGACACCTTCAAGATTTGGCACTCTTGCGAAGGGGAGCTACCGGTGAGTTTTGTCAAGTGAAAATCGCCAGTGCAAAATTCAGTTTATTTAATTATAATTTTTTTAATTTTTGGCAAATCCATAATAAGGGTCTCTCTTACTTCATCAACTTTAGTTTAATTTTCGTACTTTCCTCTCGACCCTTCTCATTTTCGACGAGGTCGGATAGACTTTTTGTTGATGAGAGATGAGTGAAATGGTGGAATGAAGAAAGTGGGAGGAAACGGGAGAACCCCGAGAAAACCCACGAGCACGGTGTTTGTCCACCACAAAGTTCACTTGGCGGAGGCTGGGATCGAACCCGGGACCCCAAGCGCCAGAGGTGAACGCTCTACCACTGAGCCACCGCGCCCCCGCCGAAGTGAATAATGACTTCGTACTTGACGACATTTCAATTACATTCCTTCACCGTCGTCCTTCTGGGATTCTTACTAAATCCATTGGTCGCTTTCCTTCCCTTTTGGTTTCGTAAATCTTGTAATATTTCTGGGCTCAAAATTAATATTGTGTTTAGTTTATCTCTTTATACATATGTAATTAAGAATGTTCTATGTTACGTGCCTGCTTTACGTACTTTTTGGATTACTTCGAAATACATATGTGAAAACCACAAAATTCAAAAAGTCGCAGTATAAGTAAAAATTAATTAATTTTCTTTTTCTTTCATATGTCGGAAGTTGTTTGTTCTTTGTACAATGTTGCAACCTTGTGAAGAATTATTGTGGGGGTGAATGTATTAATTGTGTGTGCGGTTAATAAATATGTATATATATAGATAAATGTATACGTCGAAATGTAAATGTGTTTAATATGTAAAAAAGATAGTAAAGTAAAACGTAGAATATTAAATGGATTATACGGATATATGTAAGAGCGCTCGTGTCTACCCCGAACGTAAAGTAGTTGCCAGAGTTTCGAAGCAATTATTCGACGGATGTAAATATGTAGATTTTCTTTTAAGAATACCGCCGCGAAACTATGCAAATTTTTTACGTTGTTCTGAATAGATGTAATTAGCAATCTTCTGTGGAATCATTGTCGATGGCATGTGTTTTGAAATAATGGCAGGTCTAAAACGTAACCCAAACCATAATGTATATTATCCTTAAGTGACCAACCCGATAATTTGTTTTGGACAGTGTACCCTAAATACTCCCTTACCTATATATATATATATATATATATATATATATATATATATATATATATATATATATATATATATATTCTAGAACTTAACCAGTGGTTTCCTTAATATAAATCATCATAATCCTCACACCTGTGAAAGATCGTCTTAAATCTGAACGCTATATACAAAAGTAACACGTGATAACCGAAAGGTGTTGTGAGGTGTCCCAGTAACGAACAAGTAATCTGAAATTGATCAAATAAAGAAGCCGTAAATGGACTGACACAAGGGGAAAACATCTTCTGACCAAATTTTGTCTTTGAAAGTCCCTAGGTGGGAAAAACTGTTCACCATGCGAGTGCATCTACAAACTGTTAGTTCATATGTTTTCAATAAATAATTATTATGAATATATATATGTATGTATGTATGTATAAATATAAACGAAATTAAATGGAGCGAAATGTTTGGACACTATGAATAGTGCATTACTAATGATTTCGAACGCCCAGTTTTGATATACGCAATAGGACGTATAAGAATTTTTAGAATATCTCGATGTGAGATAGAGACTCATAATTTTCCACTATATTCAAAAGTTTTCTTTTCTTCTTTCCTCTTCGTTCAATTTTCTTTCAATGTAAAATGAATGTCTCCTTTGCTTATATTGTGAATTATAAATTTGATTTAGCATGCCTAAGACATGATATATGTAATTATATTATTTTTTTTCTTTCCTTTTGTCAATGTGATTAAATATATAAAGCTAAATTCAAAGTAATGCCATTTGATTGTTTTGACTTATGAAGACATAATGCTATGTATTCTGTTGAAGTATAACTAAGAACTTATCCTTTCAATATTTTTTTATTCTTTCTTCTCCATAAATGTAATAAATATTTGCGAAATCGTAGCTAGATGGTTTTCTTTAATGATATATGCTAACCCCATACACTGTCCTGTGGAATGAGTGTGTGTCTGAATGATAAATTTAGTTTTAAGTTGTAGTAGTGATACTGCTTAGTTGTATTAACATTTATAATATATGTGTCATGATTTATGATATGTGTTAGAGTTAATAACCAAGGTCATGAAGAACCGAGACTAACTGATTTAAATCGGCTCTAGGAGAAAAGCCAAAATAGCAGGATGAGCCTGAACACGACGTCTTCTGTCAGAGAAGTTGAAATTCCTATTGATGCAATACATAAACATATTAAGTTGATAACTTTGAGTTTTTTCTTTCTTCGGCTAATTCATATGTGTGGTCGATCTCTTCAGATTATGGAGTTCAGAGACTGGATAGTTAATATTTACCATTCAGGATTACCTTATAACCAATTAAATTCCATTTTCACCTAGCTTCGTCTGGGTTTCGGCAACGCCCTCTTGTGCAGTCGCCTAGACCCAGGTCAGGCTCGTATGTATGGACATGTGTCTATTTCCGGATCACTTCAGAATTGATCCTCCGTTAATAACCATTCAATTCATTACTATCTTTCCTGAATTATCCAGTACCGGTAATCCTTTCTCCTCCAATCCTTTATCTTTCTTCATTCCTCCCCTTTTCCTCTTCTTCCCTGCCTTCCTCTGGTACTCTTCTTTCTCACTCTTCTTTTTCCTATCACTAACAAAACTGAAAACGGGGTCGTAGCGGGGAGTAGTCGCTATCAGCACGGTCAATAAGTTATTTCGATAGTTTTTTTCTTCGGAAGTCCGATATGGAATGATTAACTCGAAAATGAACATATACTGAAAGAATAATAATAATATAAAATTTATTCATGATTTCAATTATTAGATATGAGAGTATTGTATTTCTTCCTTACTTCGGGCGACTCCTTCCACCCACGAGCAAAATACTCACTCGAAAACACATGTGCGAAATTCGGGAAAACTTTCAGTTTTTCTGATCACTACCCTCTGATACATACCCCTGATTAAATATACCTGCTTCCTCGTTTTCATTGTTTCACTTCTCTAATAAATTTCACCGGAATTTTTAACTAGTTTTCAATTAACATATTAAACGGGTAATACACTCTCTTTTACCACCTCTCATGTGCTGTATGCATTATTTAAAAAAAATAAAAAATAAATATTCGTTGGAGTAGATTGGAAGTGACGTCCTTTCGATTTGTAATCTAGCGCCTTAACCACTACACCAAGATCGCTGCTTGGTAAGCGCTTAGTTGTTGGCATATTTCTTCGAATTTGTATTTTATGTTTCCACTTCGACAATTTATACTCTTTTTTTCTCCGTTTACTATTTGTTACTGTCTTTCTCTTTCGGTGTCGTCCTTTATTTACACCATGCACTATTCGTATTTACAGCTTTTACCCCTCTTCAATGTCTTATTCAGATTAGGCTTTTCTCCTTTCCCTTCACTACACTTTTGATTGATTTAATTCTCATATTCTTTACGATTAGAGCACAGGAATGCCAGACTCAAAACAGAGCTGTACATTTACTTTTCTGATAGAGAGTACAAATTGTTTCTTAAGGAATTTGGTTTACGATAAGAGAAAACGAGAAGTGGATTTCACTTATGCGTCCATCTAATCTGTCTACTAAAACCAGAAGTGGTAAAAATCTACTACTACTATCGATTTCAATATTAATTCAGAAAATATCACGCTATACAAACTAAAGTCCTTCATGTAATGTACAGGTGACATGACTACATGTTTTTTAATCAAATATCGTTTCTTACTTTTTCAGATTCTAATTTTGAGCAGCTTATTTGTTCTATTTCACTTGGTATTTGCCTTGTTTCATTTGGTATCAACTTCTGAATGTATGTCTCAAATGATAGAAAGCAGTAAAGATATGGACTCACCAGAAGACGTGCTACAAATCATACTGGATTCTGGATTTTATTCCCAGTTCTGTACAATGATTCTAGAAGATGGAGTTGTATTTGAAGCAAATATTTATCAGAATCTAAACAGAACGTTTGTGCCTTTAGTCAACGGACACACTGAAAAGATGAAAAATTTGGAATCCTTGCATGAATTTCTTGTGAAATCGATGAATGAAAAATGTGAATCATTCCTTGTTGCATCTCGCAATATTTGTGACACACTTCGTTCTATTAATGAGGCGTTCAAATTATCAATTCAAAGAAGAACTAAAAAGTTGATATTCCTCGGACAGGATTCTATTCACTCATTGAACGGACTGCGGAATTGTACCCAATTAAAGTATTTTCCCTACCTTCTCACTGTTAATGTTAACAACACAGCTGTCAACGCATCCAGAACGTATTCCATTGTTTACCACACACTCGGAGAAGAATTAAACTTTAAAGGATTCAAAACTGTTGGATCCTTGAAAAAACGCAATTTAAAGGATTTTCTTTCAATAGTAAATACTAAAAGGTTAATTGATCTAGAAGGAATAACGTTAAAGATGGTATTACTTCAATACCCTCCGCAGTGTATGGTGAAAGGCTCTACTTTCAGCGGTATGGACTATAAAATATTGACAGAGTTTTCAAAGAAACACAACTTTTCTTGGTCAGTGACTGTCGCTGAACTATCACCAACAATTGAATCTGGAAATATGAGTTTTCATGATTTAATGTTTACCGGTAATTATCAAGTTCGAATACCTGGGGCTACTATAAGTTTGAAAAAACTGAGTGATTTTGATTACTCTATAGCGTATTGTCATACGTATGCTGTACTTCTGACACCTCCCCCAAGGCTGAAGCAGAATTTATGGTCAATATTTTTTCCATTGTCCACTGAAGTCTGGGAAATAATTGTAGGATACATTTTTTGTTGTTCACTTCTGTTTTATTGCTTTTCATTTTTTCATACACGCTGCTCTCGCACGCATACGAATAATCCATACTTAGAATATTCCTATTCATTGTTATACTCTATCAGTGCACTAGTTGCTATTGGGGTTCCTCATATGAAGCATTCCATGATGAAACACTTGTTTGTTTGGTGTTTTTTTGTGTCTACACTACTAATCACCGCATATAACTGTAATCTTGTTTCTTATCTAACTATCCCCTGTTTACGAGAAACCTATAGACACTTTGGAACAATTTGTCGAATCTGGCTTACGATGGAGAGGCGTTGAACTTTACTCATTCCTTAAAGAATCAGTTGATCCTTTGTTACTAACTATAGGAGAAAGATTTGTGCCCATACAGGATCATAAGCATCTTACTTTGCTGGCAAAACAAAGGAAATTGGCTGTTTATTCCGAGAAATTTTCGTCAGGATATCTTGCAGATATTGAATATTTAGATCTCGAAACTAGAAAAAACCTACGCTTGATGAGAACACCCCTTCAAGTAATGTCCTTAGGAATACAATTTCTCAAAAATTCTCCTCTTGTGAACCCTTTCAATAACATGTTAAGGTTTCTGAGAGATTCTGGTATCATTGAACAATGGGAAAGAGAAATTGCATTTGCAGATTCTGAGTTTTTATTGCTTAATCAAGATGTGGATGACAAATCTCTCCGCATAATAACAATTAATGATATTGAAGGAAGTTTCGTGATACTTGCAATTGGATTTGCACTGTCTGGTATAACATTTCTAATGGAATTCCTTTGTAAAGTAAAGTGTTAAAGTGGAATCCCATTTTGAAACGCATTTAGCAATGTGCAGGTAGGAAATGTGCAAGGGAAACTTTTATTATATCATGCTCAAGGATATACTTACAACGAATTCAGGTGTTTTAAAATAAACACTCTTCACAAATAGTGAATTTTTCTAAAAGAAAGTATCTAAAGTGTCTAAACTCTAATACAACATACTGTATATATCATCAGAAGTGTAAGAAGTGAGAGAGATTGCATACCTCAAAAGCAAAGACCTAGTTAGTTTTTTGTAAAAGAAATACCTATTTAGATCTTTCTCTTACTCAGAGACGACCAATGATGATTTTGTAACAATAAATTACGAATTACAGATAGTGATGAGCAAATGCAAGAGCAATACAAAGACCCGGTCTTGGTCTTTGTCTTGGTCTTGCTTGCAAAAGTCTTGCAAGTCTTGCTTTTAAGAAACCTTATGCTTTTCATAGGTAAATTTTACTTTGGATATAAGGGATAATAAATTCTACAATGTGCAATAATAATGGAAATACAGTGTATGTTTCTAAATGTAATATAGTTTACCTTCGCGTAAGTATGTTGAGAGTGTACAACACATGCAATGATCCTTAATTTTAGAATGGGTGCCCACGTTTCGCTCCTTATAAGATAAATCACAAATGTTTTGTAATCGTTTTATACTTTTTAACAGATCCAATACTCTACTGATTCCCAGACTGGAGGGGCTACTCCTGAGACACATGAAAGAAAATCAAGACAGCACATATTGCTGAAATAGTATGAATTGCAAAATTATTTTTACACTCTAAAGGCGTCAGATTTTTTTTCCTTTCAACAACAATTAGCTACTCTTTTTACTCAATAAACTTCCAATTAAATATTAAGATTTTAATTTACTAATTCCAGTATGTATTCCATGGGGCAAAAGCAGGGGAGTTACGCAAAACATATGGAAAAAATGGAGGTTTTCGAAACGTGGGCACGGAGAAGAAAAGGAAACAATTAGCTGGGTTGAATGAGAAACGAATGAGAAGCTGTTAGAAATAGTAGCAGTAGAGGAGAAATAATGAGTTTAGATGTAATTACAAGGAGAAAGAGGATCTGTTTGGGGCATTGGCAGAGGAACTCGATGGGACGTGCTAGAGGGTATGGTGGAAGGAAAGAGAAGGAGGGGCGAAAGAGACTGTAGTTGAAGGAAGGTATTAAAACATAAAATTGTTACGTCAAGGCCAAAAGAATCGAAGTTTCTCACAAGTAAATGGTCCAAATGGATGAATCAAGTTGCGAGATGATACATAGTGCGCCTGATAGAGGATGTGAAAATTTATATATGTGCAAAGTTATAGCAGCTGGGCGGCATAAGAAACTAAGGAGGAGGGGGTAAAAGTTGGTGGGAGAAGGGCTATGCTATGTTACAGAAATATATCAAATAAACTGTTGAATCGGAAACATAGTGAAAGATAGACAATGAAAGCTGTGGTAGTTTCACATATTAGTAAAAGAAGAATGGGCAGAGTATATCAGGAACCTCCACCGCCATCTTGAAATCCACCATTTTGATACCTGTGATATTTTTTGAAACGGAAAGGTAGTCATGCGGCACATGTGTTAAGACTGTGTTTTGATCAGGAATGCAAGACTGCTATCCATCTTGTCATATTAATATGAATTATGACCTGTTCTATCCCTTTGGATACCATCACAACACATGCTCGAAATGACTACTCAGTGCAGCAATGGTGTATGTCACACGTCTCTTCGAGTCCTCATGCAGAGCCAGGAATGTCTTTCGACGCACAGAAGCACATGCATCCTCGATCCGCTTCACGAGATGTGGTAAGTTCCAGATCTTGATGGAGTATACTATGGACTGAAGGTGGCTCACAAGTAGAAGTCGAGATCCGGAGAGTGTGGTGGCTACTCCACTGGTCCCCGACGCCCATTCCACCTCCCAAGGAACTGTTGATCCAAGTACTCACCGCACGTCAAGTTCGTAATGGGGAGAGGTTCGATCCTGCTGGAATAGCTTTGGATATGAACCGTTCTCCTTCAACACTGATGGCAGGATATCTTCGTCCAGCAGCCTTCTTTCAAACACACTATATTCCTCCGACGATGGCTTATCATTGCAAATTCCGAACTCGCGAACTAACATTGTCACAATAATTAGAGGCTTCATATTTCAAAGAAACCGATGAAACATAATACGACACGATAGACTCTCGAGAAAGCCACTTCACCCGATAACTTATTTTCCGCTAGAATTTCATTTCTGTATTGGACTGCAGTAGTCCACTTTTCATCCAAGTTGCTATTGCTTACGAAGGTGGACAAAGAAATTGAGTGAAAAATATAGCAAGTGGAGAATAAATAGTAGTTTACGTACAGTACGTAATAATTGTATTCCGGTCTTTCAAATTTTATTGTTTATGGTCTATATTACTAAGTACGTCATTTAACAAAAGGTAACTACATAAACTCCGGACCAAAAGCGCAAAAATAAATAAATAAGCGGAAGCGGTTCTACCAGACCCGAACAGTTCTCTTCGGCACTATATGAATCAAACTGGAAGTAATGTAATAATATACAACATGGATATTAAATTTCACTGTTAGTTTCCTTGGCTTGTAGATATGTTTAACTGATAATCCGAACTTTCAACGTACGGGTATCAGATTCCTAGATTTTCGTAAATAATTATAAAGATGATCCTAAATCTTCCAAATACATACAGATAACGATCATTAAAGTTCCTAATTGACTCTTTCAGAACATGCTAGCCCTAATTGATATATTACATGACTTTATATATTTTTTTTTAAAAAATCAGATTTCAAAATGGCGGATTTTAAGATGGCGGCGGAGGTTCGTGATCTACTCTGCTCATTTTTTTTGCCAATATGTGAAACTACAGTCATTGGCATTGTCTATCTCTCACTATTTTTACGATTCAACAGTTTATTTGGTGTATTTCCATAACATATTATAGCTTCTCCCACCAACTTTTATCCCATCCCCGTCCGTTTCTTATGCCGCTCAGCCGCTATAACTTTGCACACACACACATATTTTCTCTATCAGGCGCACTATGTCTCATCTCGCAACTCTACTCATCCTTTTGGACCCTTTTCTTGACAGTTGCAACAAGTGACCTGCCGATAATGGCAGAATAGCTACGATGATGATGATATATTTAGTAATATTGGCCAAAAAAAGAGAAAATATAAAATAGTAATGATTATAATCTAACCTCTTAATATTTTGTAATAATTTGAGTGAAAACTGGAAACAACTCAACTGTCTATGTTTTTTGTGTAAACTAAATTTATATAAATACTTTTGACCTATATTAGAAATAAAAAAATAACGGTATCAAACTCCAAGTTATTTGAAATAAGTGTACAAAATCACTCTAACTTGTGAATATGGATTATTTATTGTTGTATAATGTTATATTGCTCAATCCTCGATGTGCCGTATACCTAAGGATGCTAAAAGCTGTATTGATAAACAATTATTCAACGTACAAGCATCCATTTATGACATCAAACTTGCGGTCACATGCACTAATTTTTTGTCAATGTCATGAAAATGTTATTTCGATATTAATTTTATGAGCACACATTAAAAATTTCCAACGGATGCTTGAGCCTCGGAGCCAAGGCCATAGGATTACCCATATAGTCGGCACTTATGATGTACGGAATTACCGATGTTTAATACTACATTTCTGTTTAGTTTTGGAAGAAGAACATCACTAATATGTTTTGAAATGAAATCAAATATCTAGTTTAACGTCCCACGATCATGCATTGAGAATAAGGGAGACGGTGATGATGAGAAATGGAATGAAATGGTGGTAAGAAGAAAGTAGAAGAAAACAAGAAAAACTGAGAAAACCCAAGCACACGGCGTTTGTCCACAAAAAAGCTCACATGGGACAAGTTGGGATCGAACTAGGGACCCAATACACCAAAGGTGTACGCTCTCCCAGTGATCCAGTACTTGTGCAAGACTCTTGCGCAAGAGTCTTGGTCTTGGTCTTAGTCTTGCAGGTATGGTATTGGTCTTGGTCTTGCATGCAAGATTCTTGCAAAAACTGCAAGACCAAGACTCTTGCGCTCTTCACTAATCACAGAGTCTGGAACATTCCGCGGGGCAGTGCTAATCAAAATAAAGACATTGAATAGGAACAGAAACCCTTGAAAAAGTTCTTATATAGATAGAACATTTTCAGTGAACATTTACATTAACAATTGATCTTTAGGACTGTGATCCAACTCTAATCAATAAGGATCTCTTGAATCGGATAAAAAAGTTACTCAATGCTTTTACCTGCTACGACTTATCTTTAAATAAGTACATAAATCATTAAGAAACAAATATATGAATGTCTATAATATTACTACAGAAAGTGTTGCACTTTGAGTATCGATTTATTACACAATTCAGGACATTTCTTGGCGGCCATTTCCAGTTCGCAAGAGTATGGCGTAGTTTCTTTTTCTTCTGGATGTCGAATTTCCTTCTCAAAATTTCAGCTCAAAGTTAGAAATTCGAGAATTTCCGAATTTCGAATTTTCTTTTCTTCTTTTTGCCTTGTACCTTCCTTCGTTGTATAGTAATTTTCTTAAGATTTGTCAGGTAGATACCTCGGAGGGGTTCCTAAATGATGCCAATTAGGGAAATTAAAATTTGCCTCAATTTGCGCAAAAAATTAGAAATTTTCAAAATTTTTGTTTATAAACCCGTACTTATACATCTCACCACAAGTCAACTTACCCCAGTCGAACACTGATCTTTACTGAACAAAAGCGGGTACAGATCGTTAATGTGGGGTAATTAGGGGCCGCACAAAAAATTCGTATTTAGGTTTTAAACCTTGATTTTTCTAGCTTTCTCCCACTTTTGTGTTTACTTTAATATATTTTTTGTAATTAAAAGCTTTGTTTCTTAAATATCGCCATGATACTTGTGGGATATATTAGTGGTGTACCATGTTTATTTTAAGATAGTTTGCGTCAACTTGGTTGCAATGTTGCCAGCTACAGACAATTCCCTATTTTAGGGGAAAATTTTAGGAAAAATTCATTTTTCGACTCTATTATTTCCCTCTTGTTGTCTATATTCAAACAAACGTTCCACGGTTTGACAGACTCGTCCTTAGCATACACAATGCACCATAAAAAGTTTCAGTAGGAAAATTTGGGGAAGTACAGTAGAGGTTTATAATAAACCATGTTCCGTAAATGTTAAAAAATGGTGAATTTCGGAGGTAGAATAATCTATCTATCTATCTATCTATCTATCTATCTATCTATCTATCTATCTATCTATCTATCTATCTATCTATCTATCTATCTATCTATCTATCTATCTATCTATCTATCTATCTATCTATCTATCTATCTATCTATCTATTTCTTTTTAAATTTCATACTTAGTTTGAGAGATATCGCCATGATACTTGTAGGATATATTGGTGGTGTAACAAGGTTTATTTTCAAATAGTTTGCGTCTTTCTGGAGGTAGTATTTTACCCAAAAGAAATAATTCCCGATTTTAGGTGAACAATTCGTAAAATTCAACCTTTGGCTTACAGAACGCACCATAAAAAGTAGGATAATTAGGGAGACTGTAGCCCCAGCGTATCTATTGATGTTTGCCTCTGAGGAGTAAAAAGTGTAAAAATTTCATGTATATTATGACAGAGATTTTTTCTTTCTCGCATGGTATGGCAACCAGCGGCTTCAAATTTCCACTGTACTTTGTGAAGACATCAAAGACTTTTTTGGAGGTGAATTAGACTCATGGACCCGCCTAAAAAGTCTTGAAATTTGGTTAGGGAATTCTCTGTAAAGTTTCACCCCTACATATCCCTCAATAATTTCCCTCCAGTTGGCGACACTGCAATGTAACACATCGAAAGATAGTCACATCCCTCTTCTAAAAAACAAGGCTTTAACCAAATCAATCGGGCAAATATTTTATGAGCTATAAGTTAATAACTGAAAATGTACGAAAACGCCAAAAATGACTGTGTCCGAAAGAGTTAACAATATAAGTAGCCCAAAGACTATGAAAAACGTCGTCTTTTGAAAACATTCTTGCACCAGAAAAAGTTACGAATAATTTTAAAATATTTTGCAGTTTAGCTGCGTTATTTGTTCTACAGTATATTTAGAATAATATTTAACAGTTTATTTAAGTTGACAACACTGCTTAACCCGCGATCAGTCGGGCCTTATGGAGTAACGCGATCGGTCGCGTGTATAGATTTTTCTAATTTCAAAAAATGCAAGAATTTCATCGGTATTAGTTAGCGGGCAGTTTCTAAATCCACGACTGTGTATAGTAGCATTCTATCCGACATTATATTTGTATAAAGAACGATTTCCTGCATTGCATTGTCGGATTTCCAGCAATCGATAATTATTTTATAGTTCTTCGCAACACCTTTTACACCAGATAATTGCATCACTAAATTTCGACGGCGCAGTTTTAGTTGCAACTGGCTTATGGACATTCCATTTAGTAATTTTATCCCTCCCACATATTTTGGTTCCTCTCTCTTTCTGGTTCCAGATTATGTAGATCACTTTCGTCCGAACTTGCATTAGATTGCTCCGTGTACGAATTAATGTTCCCTGTGTTTAGAAACAGCATCATTTTCCGTAAAATCTCACTGAAAATAAAAATCTCACTACACCAGACAAATCCTTACCTGACCACATCCTAATAATATCATCCGTAGCAATGGTGTTGACACGGAAGCAGGAAAGTTACGAGCACAAATTGTTACGCCGTAGGTCGCGTCGTTAGATATAATCTAAAACGAGCACTTACGCGATCGGTCCCGCAGCTAGAAGAAGTCTAACAAACTAACAAAAAAATTATAACCAAAAATGTATTATTGTTAGATTTTTCTAACGGAGGGACCAATCGCGGGCTAAAATAATGTAACTGCAACTTGTAATTAAATCCACCAAAAACTATTGTTGTAATGTTAAAGAAGCAAAGGAAAGCAACAATCATTAGAAAAAAATAACACAAATAAGTCATTTTAAGCAGTATAACAATCATTACCAACGTGTTTGGTATCTCTGAAACGGTTTGAAATAACAATTGTTTGGAATGGCATTATGATCATTTAAGTCTTTTGGAAGCATCTACATGATCAGACGTGATATGTCAGCACGTTTTCGAAGTAAAGTCTTTAGAAAAAGTTAAATTTTCCATTACTTGTAACTTTGTTCTTTCATTCATTTGAAATACATTATACTATGATCATAGTAATTGACGCTAAGATACAATTGATGCACATTGCACCGCCCATGCCATTTGAGTTATTAAATATATCCACAATGTTGATCTTACTGATACTGTATTGTCCTTTGTTACACTGAATAATGTATGCCGACTGTGGCTTTGTTTACTATCTAAATTAGAAATATGTAATACCTTACGCACTGCAATTTGAGAGATTACAGCGTTATGTTGCGTTGGCAACACTGCTTGTTGATTTAGTGGTATAGCAGAGTATCTGAAAGAATTTCCTCTTCAATATTTCACATAACATGGTACAAAATTTCACCATTTTTTATATACCTAGGGTATATAGCAAGAGAGAGAGAAGGCTATATACATCAGCAGTAGGTTATGTTTCGGGAGCGGCATGAGCCCGATAGCCACCCCCTAAATACGTCAGTGTACGTCAGTCAACCGTTCCTGTATTATCTATATTATGTTATTAAACTACCCACTTACACTTGTTATTATATAAAATGAGACTACCTATAGATGGAAGTTTTATTTTGCATGAAAAATTGTTCTTTAAATTTTCCTGCACAAAGTTTAATATAGAAGCCAATTTGATATAGATAACGAATGTTTGTGGAATGTTGATGAATTCTTTCATTGTCAAATTTTACGAGAAGTCGGAATACATTTTCATTCATATATGTACAAGTAATGCTTTTGTCAAGTGTAGATTTTAATCATTAGCTAATTATTAACCCAGATTAAAAGTACACCGTATGAGTAAAGAAGAATCAGTAATGATTTTCCTTTATAGAACTGTACAGGCATCTATGAATGATTGAGTCATTTTACACCTTTGCATATATCTGAAAATATGAATTGATATGTCTCAAGTCCAGAATAAACAAAAAAATATAGCATGTTTATTATAATTAAACTTCGAACAGGAAACACTCCTGGAGTAGTAAATGATAAATACTTAAAGTTACTCGTTGCTTCAGAAACGCCTGAGTATCCCTCCGAATGAAATTGCACTTTGCCAGATATAAAACAGTGGCTAACCTTTACCATATTTGCCTGGAAAACGCCATTGGATGAGAATGGCAAAGATTGTTTTAGTTAGACCAATTACGAAATAAGCCCTCTCATTAGTATAAACATTTATGTTGTTTATTTGTTTATCTCACGCAATAGATGATGATGATGATATAACAATTTACTTGTTTTGTATTCATCTTTCGTCGCAATCCCTTCACTACATCACATACTGGACATCTCTTATATATATATATATATATATATATATATATATATATATATATATATATATATATATCATATATACATCATTATATATATATAATGCAGTCTATTTTTCATTTAAGTGTAGAATAAGCTTGTGTTATATAGAGGGTGTTTCAAAACAACACCAACAACGTTTGGGAGGTGATTCCTCACACCAAGATAAGACAAAAAGTATAGACCAACCTTGGTGCACAAATGCTTCCTTTCGGAGTTATAGGCTCCCGGAAAGGAAAAAACGAACTTTTAAGGCATATAGCTCCTATACTATGGGACCTACCGTAGTCAGGTCAAGACCACTTAGGAACTATATATGTCCGCTATCCAAAAATACATGTTTCAGAATCCTAAGGTACTCACGCGACAATTTTTGTAGAGGAAGTTTGGTTACAGGAACATAACTTGAAGTACTCACTAAATATATATTACAAAAAATTTCTGCGTTATTACTATTTGACCTAAAGTCGTGGTCCACTGGTAATTTTCTTCAGCATAAAGAGCCCTTTCCAACGATACTACTTACATGTCCTTTTTATACACTTGAACCGTGAAAATAGGTAAAACTGGAAATTTTTCTGAGAAAAAAAATCAAGCCCTCGGAACACTTAAGCCTCTCGGGCCTGGCCTCGGTTTCACGTAGGGTTTATTAAAAAAAATAGAAATACCGAAAAATACACAATCAGTATTCTGACACCTTGGAAACTAAAAGCGTGAAAAAGTTTTTAAGTTTTAAGAAAAAATGAAAAATCACACCCGTCAGCCCACACTTGGCACAAGCAAGTTGACCCTCTGCTTCCGAAACGCATCTGTGGTGTTCTTTGGTCTATTGTTGACCTGATTAATAAAATTCGGCTTAGATACCTGTTAAAGAAACTAAATAAGCGGTCAAAGACGATACTATGCCATGGTAACAAAAGTTACCAAAAATCCTAAAAGGATTAAAGCTAAATAAAATCACTTAGTAACTTTTTCATGGTATCAATAGCTCTGTAAATACTAAACGGTGTATTGTTCTAGGTTTTTATTCGTTGCAGAGACATGGATTTTATTCTACTTTATTGCAGTTTGCTACACTGTCATCTTTTGAACAAACTAGAGCACTTGTAAAACGCCTTACGTAGTTCTCAACCAACCAATCTTTAATGCAATATTGGTTGTTTAACGTCGAAGGATGTAAATAATTGAAAGTGTTAATGCAATTTTGTTCGCGTGCATACATTTCCAAGTACAGGGTTTGTGTGGAAAGTAGTAGGACTGATATTTTTTTAAAAAAATATTCACAATTTTGACACATCGACTTTACAGTTTTAAAAAATATGCCCCTTCTGCATCAACACAGCTTTTCCAGTGACTCCCCCAATGTTTGTAACCGATCTGACATTATGTTGTTATAGGCAGAGAAACTTTTTTCTGTGTCGCAAGAGGTAACCTGAGTATACTTCAGTAGATGAATGTGGTTGGGATAAATATCATCAGGAGGGTTAACTCTTTTATTATTAACAACGCAGTTTACTGTCAATAGCCTGTGTTCCTTTCAGTCATTGTCAAACTTTCTGCTAACTGTATCAGCCATATCTTCTACGACAGCAATTAGTTTCTTTCTTGCATCCTCATATATATCCAAGGCTTCAGGAGAGGAAGCCAAACTGTTTCAAATTTGTTGATGCTTTGAGCAATCCAAAGGAAATTTGTTGTTTATGTATTAGGGTGGAGTGAAAAGAGGCCAAAAAATTTTTTTTCGAAATTCGATTTTGGATGGGGGGCAAAAGTTGCATCATATCGTAGTACTTTACCATGCAAAATTTCAATTCTCTAAAATAATTTTTAGCCGGGGCACAATGGGCCTTAAGTTTGACAGATTTTATAAATAAGTGAAAAGAGCCCAATTTTTTATTTTTTTAAAATTCGAATTCGGATATAGGGCAAAAGTTGCATCATATTGTAGTACTTTACCACCGGAAATTTCAATTCTCTAAAATATTCTTTAGCAGGGGCGCAATGGGCCTTAAGTTTGATAGATTTTGTAAATAAATACACGTTTATTATTCATTTATGTAATTATTAGGCAGCTCTTCGCTTGAAGGAGACTGTAAGTTGAAGGTGTTAAGATTCGTTGTCGTGTCCAGGTGGATTTCTAAAGCTATCGAAGTTCATATTCTATGTTACAGGCTACATCAGTATTAGATTGTATGTTTCATAAATTTCATTCACGTCTTCAAGCAAAATACTGCGACTTTATCTGAAAAGTAGTCATGTATTTTCTTAAGTCAAATTTGGAACGAATAAAGAAATCTCTCGTGGCTCACATACTGACGAAGAAGCTTCACTAAGTAATTTCACTAATCTTTCCACTGCTTGTGTATAACATGGAAACTCAGGGATATCAACACTTGTACTTTCTCAAGAACAAATTTCTCGCAATTTATCATCTGTAATATGAGTCAGTATTGGCGGTTCTGTTGTTACACCCATTTTAGTTTATCATTTCTGTGTAATTACTAGCCTCGAAGTTTAACACTGGCACTTGGAAAGAACTATTTTCACAACGTTTACATTGTTTTCTGGATTTGAGGATTTTATCGGCAGCAAGGATTCGCGTAGCTGATCTGTAGTCACCAATCATGGCAATAAGAATATTTTCAGAATTCGAATATAATGCATTTCTGGAAATTACTTTATTGACAAAAGTTTTGTATGGTTCTTGCAAACATCACAAAAGTCTTATGGTCAAGAACAAATGTTTAGCTCCGTATTTGGTAAGAGGTTTCAGTTTTATGCTGAAGCACACTGGTGCATATACTTTTACTACGAACTTTAAAAGAGTTTAGAGCTTCTCTCAAGAATTTGGCGTATATATATTAATACATAGACGCAAAAGTCTGCAAGCCATTGTTAACCAGCGAGTATGCGCAAGTTTCCTAGGTTTCTTATCTGCTAGGTTTTTATCACAGCCTCCTCTTATGACAGATTGACATATTTCATACAAATATCTTTGATCATAACTGAGATGACGCACGTTTAGGTATGTAGGGAGTTCTGAAGAAATTTTTCCGAAGCTGCACACTGGATTCGTCTCTCAATTCACCAATGATCCACCAATAGGACCAGACAAAGTACCAGTAGATACATAATCGATTTCTTTCAGTAAATGACGAAGTAGTAGTTCAATGATGTGCAATAAACGTATGCATCACTGCAAGGACCTCTCTAAATGGTTTTCGATCACTCTAATCAACCCAACATTAGTATTAGTACCATCGCAGCCGATAGCTACCATATCTTATAGGTTCACATTATTTTCTTGTAATTCCCGGCAGATGGGATTTGCAGTATTCTTTGCTGATGCTGAAACTGTCAAAGAGACATAGCAGAGAAATTTATTACCCGGTTCTTCAAGGACACAATAATGTTCTTTCCTCTTCATATCTCTATGACTTCCGGAGCCGGACATTACGAGTGTTTGGTCTTTCTTCCTATCAAATAGATGGTACGAGGTTTCTCTTTATTAACAGTCACTTTAGTTCTTACACTTCTACGATTTTTCGCAACCTCTCTTTGTATTTTACTTCTATCAATTATGTTTTGCAGCTGCTCTGGACTCACAATATTAAAATCTTCCAAAACTTCAGTAGCAATAGCTACAATTTTTCTTCCAGTCATGCCGGTTTTCTCCTTCACTTTTGCTAATGTCGAGAGGAATTTTCTCATTTCCGTGCATTTAATCTGTGATTGGTTTCTTGTCTTTAAAGAATACTTCCAACTAAAATCAGGATCTCCTCCAGCTTTAGTGTGTTCTTTATTGCCTTCGTTTCTTCTTTCCAAAGATGACGAGGAGTGTAAAGATTCAATAATGTAACTGGTACTGTTTTGGTTCAAAGTTTGACCGCAAGTTGCTTTTTGGCTTCCCTTTTTTTCTCTTTTCTTTGTCCAAGTAACATCAATGCCACCGATTACCATTTTTCTACTTATCCTTTGATCTGATAAAACACTCTCTCCGATTCAGGCATTTTGAGTGTTCTGTACAACGACACTCCGTGAAATCTAAACACTTGGAAGCTGCTATATCAAATCGTTTATTGACCTGCTTCTTCAATTCTTGTAATTTATTTCTTCTTTCATTCCCCCTCTTACTGCCAATTTTAAAAATATTTTCAGTTTCCTGTGGTGACTGTTGATCACTATTGATACACGGCCGAGCGAAACAACAGGAATTGAAACACATTACCAAATGTCTTTCACCTTTTCTGCTACCTTCGTGGAAACCAAATTCTCTGCTGGTTCTTTACTTCCGCCCCTTTCAGCTGCTGACGCGTAAATAAATAACATGCCACAACGTCTTCGTAAGTTGGAAGCATTCTCCAGGCGCTACCTTTGGCACTATGCTCTTGACATATTCTACCTGGTTGATTCTGTCATCTTTCTTCTTTATAGTACAAAACAAAACACCAGATACTAGGCTGTAATACAGTGGTAGATAATAAACCCATCAGTAACTACAAAATCACAAAACTAATCAAATCACTAACGTAGCAAAACGGCCGCTAACCAGACACGTGCCCCGAGCACAGGTACAACACACTAATAACAATCGTCAAGCTGCCAAACAGTTGCACAATACTTTAGAACCTGCACGAGCGCGAGCCCTGATTTCGTTCTATGCTCTCTTATCTCCACCCACCAAACAATTATACTAGTGACTTAATACTGCTAACAAGTTCATTATACCAGAAAAAGACTGTTACTAAATAGCAAAAAATTTCTTTATGGCAAACTAGCAAATTGCTTATAGTTGATCACTTTTCGTCTAGTTATTCCCAAATTTCAGGGCCATTGCGCCCCGGCTGAAAATAATTTTAGTGAATTATAAGTTCTTGTTGTTATGTACTGATACAGGATGCGTCTTTTGCACTCTATCTACACTAAAACTTACAGTCTGCTTCCAGCGAAGATCTGCCAAATAGTTATGTAGTAAATGGAAATTGATTTACAAAATCTCAAATTTAAGGCCCCTTGCGCCCCGGCTAAATTATTTCAGAGAGCTGAAATTTTCTATGGTAAAGTATTATGATATGATGCAACTTTTGCCTTCTATCCAAATTCGCACTTCGAAAAAAATTTTTTCGCTCCACCCTATTATGTATGCCATTTCGCAATCAATTTTGAGACCCTTGAAGATACTTGGAGCAGTTCGTTCCGATGCAACTTAGTCCATGAAAACAAGTCAAGCACAGATTTAACTTGTTCAAAATGTTCGTTGTAATACTGACTTCCCGTATCCAAATGTCCCATCTAGCAATAATAGGTTCCGAAGGAAATAGTACGCCAGATAATTGTTTCTTCTAAACTTGCATACGTTGTGGTGCCTTCAAGAAACACCCTTTTCATGGAAGAAATAATTTGGTTGATTCTGGAAAATTTCCTCTCACCTCCTCAACAACGTGTTTGGGAGCATGTACCATGCGAGCAAAGTGGATCAAATTAGGAAAATATACTTTCACTTGAGTAGTAGTTTTTAACACGTATGACGCATTGTTTGTATACATAAGAATAATTCTCTTTTCTTGTACGCCATCGGATACGACACTTTAAACCTATCATTCACAAATTGTGCTATAGTGAAATGATTTGTACTCTCCAGAACTTTATATGCAATGAGATATAATACAGATAAATAATCAGAAGTTAGCTTTCTAACTATGAAATCACCTACTTACCGCTCCTAAGGCATCAGTTTTCTCATTTGTCAGAAATCCATACATATAAACTGCCTACTTCTGCCCTAATTGATTGTAAAGTTTCTTTGTGGTAAACTAGAAGATATCCCTTACGAAGAGCCGACCCGTTGCAAATTTTGCGGCCAAAATATTTTCCAAGATAATCCTGTTACTTGAATTTTGTTCCAAGAGATGTTTGCTGAAATCATTGCATCGCACATTTCCTTATAAAACACACTCTTTAATCTGGATATTACAATTTGCTACTTTTCACTTCGTTATTGTTTACTTTCCACATGAAGTGAAGTAGGAATATGCTATACTAACTAAACCTTCATAGTACACCCAATATTTTTTTATCTCACAAAGGAAAAAAAACAACTTTTCCATCGGTGGTAAATGGATCATTGATTCAATCAAAGACTAGAACTTCTGAAATAATGAGAAAGCAGACAGCTGAAACACCGATTGCTTTTGCTTCAATTTGTTCCATACTGTATTACTGTAAGTACGTTTAGGATTTTAATAGTATACTATTGCTTGAGTTACGCTACTTCTTTTTCTGAATATTTCTTAATAAATGTTTGTAAATTTTCACTACTATGTATATGGATGGAGACATACCATATGTTTTATTTTCATATACGCTTCCGAATCTACGTGACTCATGTTCTGAGTTAGATAGGAATATTACTAGGTTAGGAATTATATTTCTGGGCATTATTGACATCTACACCCAAAGTCTGTCATGTTGGGATCTTCTTTTCATTTGGGGCGCCATCCAGAATTTTCCTGGTGTGAATGGAGAAAACCTATGAAAAACACACTGAACAGGGTTGGCCTGAAAAAACCTTTTTAACTTTTTCACCAAGTTCTTCAATCGGGAATCAATAACGGTATCGAGATGATAACTAAAGTAGCTAACGCCAACAAAAATGGAATCACCTGCAATTTTACTGGAAATTACACCACAGAAAAGAACCTAACAGACTAGAAGCTAACAGAAGGCAGCACACGTAGATGTTGTGTTTGATGGTACCAAATTTCACATAAGTAAATCCCCACGCTAAGCGGGTTTGCATATCCAGGCTCCTAACTATGAAAATATTTACGATCACTCCAACCCCAATCATTTCACAGATTCAACCTGTTGTATATAAGTTATTAGGACGTAAAATTTACTGTAATTTATACGAAAAACCCTTTTATGCATTGCAAGACCTGTAACGTCCAAATATTCACCACAAACTTATAGTTGTATCGACATAAACAAACAAACAAAAAAAAAAAAAAAAAAGTGTGGAGCACGAAACCACTTTACACAAAAGTCAAAAGAGGTCGTTGAAGACATAACAACTGGTCGAGCGTTTTGTGACACTAGTCTATCAATCAGAAGTTTCTGTGTTCAAACCCTGTAGAAAATATTCTTTTTTTTTCTGAAAAGTGTGTTCCTATTTTCATCAGAGAACTGAGAACATTTCTTTGAATAAATCTTTGGAAACTACTTTTCTCTCAAATTCGATTAGAAGCGAACATTATATGAATTGAAAATCTAACATCCACAGCTGAGAAAAAAATATTAAGTATGTTCAATATGTCATTATTATCCTTTGATTTGTAGTGAAAAAGTAATTATAAGCATTGACAATTTCAGAAGATTCTCCCCCGGTAATGGTCAATATATGAATGAGAAACTGATAAAACATTATTAGTCCATTTGAGCATGATCGAAGATAACTTATGGCCATGAAGGGGAAATTTATGTCGACAGGGTCTCAAATTCTCCGACGGGTCATGACCTGAAATTATCATTGTTTGAAAGATTTCCTTAACAAATAGAATATTATATTTATTTCTCGTTCTACGTTTTGAAATGGAAAAATCATAATTTTAAATAGAATTATAATACGATAAGCATAAAGATTTATACAACTAATGAAGTAAATATCCTTGTGTAAGTTATCGATTTCTATTCGGATTAAAACTCGAATACTCGTTTGCATCACACTTTAAAGTAATTCCTCTCTCTATATATATTTCCTACTGGAAAGCATGTTTAACTCCAATTACTTAATCAATATTTTTAATAATATATTTTTATTGTAATACTCTTACTATTCAATGTTGTATGCACTTAATTTCTCAAAGCAAAACCTCACAAATGTATAATTGACAAGTAAATATTATCAAATAAATTATCATTTAGTTTACATAAATATTGCATCGCCTGATTTGAAACTTCGTATTTTAAATAATAATAATAATAATAATAATAATAATAATAATAATAATAATAATAATAATAGTAGTAGTAGTAGTAATAAAATCATAGCCATATCTTTATCAGAATTTCAGGCTTAGTCAATAAATGAATTCAACATAGTCTCTATTCGAAGCTCTATTTAATCGAATCAGATAGAAATACGAAGAGGAACTTCGAGAACAGGTAAAAAAAATGTCACTTTGGTGGGTTTGGAAGTAACTTTTAAGAGTTTTTTTTTTTTTTTTTTTTTTTTACAAATTACAGACAAATGCCTTGAACACTTTTTTCTTTTCTTTAAGTTAACTGATTCACCGAACGTATCTGACATATGAGTAACTTGTCTCTATTTTCTACTCGGTTATACACGTTTTACACTCTTTTCCATTAACCTTGAACGACAAGAACACGAACACAAAAACATCCACATAGGTATGACAGTTAAAATTCCTAACTACCCCCACGGGGAATCGAACCCGGGACCACATACACCTAAGGCACACGTGCTAGCCACTAGACCAGCGGGAAGAGCAAATGAAATGTATTTTGTAGTGTCTGAAGTTTATAGCTATTTCACCCTGTTGTAGTAGGCTTATGTCTATTGATTTTTTAATGTTTACCGTATTCGTTACTTTGAGGAATGATATATATTATTGATATAGGTTTTATTACATATTCGGCCATAAATATTATATAAATTATCAGAATTATTCATGATCTTTCATGGAAATTCACTAGTGCATGCGCAGTAGAAACAGAAGAACACAACTTTCTGATGTTGGTCAGAACACAAATTTCTAACAGGATGTCTGAATTCCTTGGTGGAAAGCAGTAGTTCCCAACCTAGGGACCCGCAGCTTTCTCCTGAGTAAGCATGAAGAGCGAGTAAGGTGGCGAAAGCTACTGGCATAAAAGAATTGTGCAATAAATAAATAAAGCACTACTTATTATGACTTTCAAATTCAGCTTGACAATTTTATAATTGCCGTTTTACAAAAACATATTGCACTAGGAGGGTATGCAAAAGTCTTGCTGGAAATAAATATAAATTCCTGGGATTATTATTATTATTATTATTATTATTATTATTATTATTATTATTATTATTATTATTATTATTGGTCTCCTACTTCTTGGCCAAGATGTGAAATATTCACTACCTTCTTCATACTGCTAAATCAATTTCTTCACTGTTTTCTCGTCACAGCTCATACCCCTAGCTATCTGAATGGCAATTTGTCTAATTGTTGCTCGACCTATGATTTTCCCTCGCATAGTAACAGATAGTTTTCTACAGCTTTTAGAGCGAGGTATTTTGCAAACCTGTAGAAATTTGCATTGTGATTCGTATTAGCAATGACAGTAAAGTGGATATTTCTGTTCCTACTGTGCATAATCAGTATCATTATATCAGAAGTATTCCGCCATTACCAGCGGGTCACTTACCGCAGCTGAGAAGCTGCCATGCTCCACGATCTTCTGTTAACCTCTCCATCTTCACATACGATTTTTCTGTTTTGATATCGCCAATAGCCTAATTCTGTTTCTATATAGTCTAATTCGTCCTCTCCCTCTCTTCCCTGCCACCATAACCTCTAGCACATCCGTCATGATACAGTTCCTTCTTAACAGTTTCTACAGTTTCGTCCATGTTTATGTCCTATAAATACAGTAAAATACAGTAAACGAAGCCTTTTATGAGTCTTTTTCTTTACAACTCTATTCGTGGTCCCCTCAAAATACTATTTCCTCCATCCTAAAGGCTCTTTTCGCCATTTCTATCCTTGCTTTTATTTCACGTTCGCATGTCATATCATCACTAGTAATAGTACTCAGATATCGAAAACTAATCACTTGTTGTTTTTTCCCGCTCCTACTTCTATATTTCACACCGATCGCTTCGTTTCAATCACCATGGATTTTGTCTTTCTAACATTTATTTTCATCTCATATTCTTCACAAGCCTTTCTCAACTTTTCTACATCTTATTAATTTTCTTTTTAGATTCTGCAACAACAACCATATCAACCCCAAACCGTATACACCTCACCATTCTATCTTCTACGGAAATTCCATCTTCATTATGTAGACTCGTTTTCGTTATCTCTTCTAAATAGTTATTAAATAAAATATAATCGGCGGAATATATAATCTCTGTTGAACTCATCTTCCAATTACACTGTCTGTCTACTGTGCATGCACCAGTGAATTTCCATGAAAGATCATGAATAATTCTGATAATTTATATAATATTTATGGCCGAATATGTAATAAAGCCTATATCAATAATATATATCATTCCTCAAAGTAACGAATACGGTAAACATTAAAAAATCAATAGAGATAGGCCTACTACAACAGGGTGAAATAGCTATAAACTTCAGACACTACAAAATACATTTCATTTGCTCTTCCCGCTGGTCTAGTGGCTAGCACGTGTGCCTTAGGTGTATGTGGTCCCGGGTTCGATTCCCCGTGGGGGTAGTTAGGAATTTTAACTGTCATACCTATGTGGATGTTTTTGTGTTCGTGTTCTTGTCGTTCAAGGTTAATGGAAAAGAGTGTAAAACGTGTATAACCGAGTAGAAAATAGAGACAAGTTACTCATATGTCAGATACGTTCGGTGAATCAGTTAACTTAAAGAAAAGAAAAAAGTGTCCAAGGCATTTGTCTGTAATTTGTAAAAAAAAAAAAAAAACAAAAAAAACTCTTAAAAGTTACTTCCAAACCCACCAAAGTAACATTTTTCTTTTACCTGTTCTCGAAGTTCCTCTTCGTATTTCTATCTGATTCGATTAAATAGAGCTTCGAATAGAGACTATGTTGAATTCATTTATTGACTAAGCCTGAAATTCTGATAAAGATATGGCTATGATTTTATTACTACTACTACTACTATTATTATTATTATTATTATTATTATTATTATTATTATTATTATTATTATTATTATTATTATTATTATTATTATTATTATTTAAAATACGAAGTTTCAAATCAGGCGATGCAATATTTACGTAAACTAAATGATAATTTATTTGATAATATTTACTTGTCAATTATACATTTGTGAGGTTTTGCTTTGAGAAATTAAGTGCATACAACATTGAATCGTAAGAGTATTACAATAAAAATATATTATTAAAAATATTGATTAAGTAATTGGAGTTAAACATGCTTTCCAGTAGGAAATATATATAGAGAGAGGAATTACTTTAAAGTGTGATGCAAACGAGTATTCGAGTTTTAATCCGAATAGAAATCGATAACTTACACAAGGATATTTACTTCATTAGTTGTATAAATCTTTATGCTTATCGTATTATAATTCTATTTAAAATTATGATTTTTCCATTTCAAAACGTAGAACGAGAAATAAATATAATATTCTATTTGTTAAGGAAACCTTTCAAACAATGATAATTTCAGGTCATGACCCGTCGGAGAATTTGAGACCCTGTCGACATAAATTTCCCCTTCGTGGCCATAAGTTATTTTCGATCATGCTCAAAGTAGACTAATAATGTTTTATCAGTTTTTTTCTCATTCATATCTTGACCATTACCGGGGAGAATCTTCTGAAATCGTCAATGCTTATAATTAGTTTTTAATTACAAATCAAATGATAATAATGACATATTGAACATACTTAATATTTTGTTCTCAGCTGTGGATTTTAGATTAGCAATTCATATAATGTTCGCTTCTAATCGAATTTGAGAGAAAAGTAGTTTCCAAAGATTTATTCAAAGAAATGTTCTCAGTTCTCTGATGAAAATAGGAACACACTTTTCAGAAAAAAAAAGAATATTTTCTACAGGGTTTGAACACAGAAACTTCTGATTGATAGACTAGTGACACAAACCGCTCGACCAGTTGTTATGTCTTCAATGACCTCTTTTGACTTTTGTGTAAAGTGGTTTCGTGCTCCACACTTTTTTTTTTTTTGTTTGTTTGTTTATGTCGATACAACTATAAGTTTGTGGTGAATATTTGGACGTTACAGGTCTTGCAATGCATAAAAGGGTTTTTCGTATAAATTACATTCAATTTTACGTCCTAATAACTTATATACAACAGGTTGAATCTGTGAAATGATTGGGGTTGGAGTGATCGTAAATATTTTCATAGTTAGGAGCCTGGATATGCAAACCCGCTTAGCGTGGGGATTTACTTATGTGAAATTTGGTACTGCACGTTAGATGTATCCGGTTTCTGATACATTTTGCCAGATAATGGATTGAGTCGGTACATTAGAACTGCAGAATAAAGGCTAGTTTTCTTTTCCTGACGCTTACACTATATGAAATATAGTATCGAGCGTAGGTTCATTCCTTTCCTTCGTTGCCGTCTTAGAATATAGTTAAAAACGTCCCTTTTAGAAACATTGGTTTGAAAGAAAACCTGCAAATGGACAAATGTTTCCAGAAATTGTTTGTGTTTGTATTCTTCAAAGAGTAAGTATTGATTGGTTTTGTTGCATTTCATTCCCTGATGAAAGAATGAAAAGGAACAGTTTTTGTAGCTCCGATGGTTTCTAGAATCGTAGATTTAAAACCATGAAAGCAGCTCTAGTCATCGGTGAACGTTTAAGAAATGGCAAGACATCGGACATCGCATGAACAAATGTGAAATGATCGATGACAGTTTGCAAAGACAAATGAAATTCTTATCCGATATGTGGAGAAACATTGTAATGTATTACCTCCAGGGGTGTAGCCAGCAGGTTTGTGTAGGGGGGGCCCGTCGTTTTTGAGGGGGGGCCAGCTACAATGTACAAAGCCAAAAAATGTGTTGCTGCTAGTGTTTTTGAGTCCTGAAAGAAAGGAAAATTTTGGTTTCCTTCTGGAAGACTAAAAACACTATTTTAGCTTATTATTATTATTGTTATTATTATTATTATTATTATTATTATTATTATTATTATTATTATTATTATTATTATTATTATTATTATTATTATCCATAAATTATATTCAAGATAGTTTTTATTATGCTTAATCAAGAACTACTGCCCGGGACCAAACGCTATACTTTTGTGCATAACTATAAAGGTAACCAAGAAAGTTCTGTCCCTTTTCGTGGTGGTGTGTGTTCAATTGGACCTCACACCGTGAGTTGAATGCGAGTGGAGATAAGGCGAACGTCAGTTGTTGGTGTGGGTATATCCAACATACTACCTGGTTGTGGCAATTCAGACACACCGTGAACTTGCGTAAAGACAGAGGGAACATGGGACATCCACAGAGCGTCATAAGAGTTCAAATGGAGGTCAAACGCCGCTGTAGCGGGACAGAAGATATGCCAGGCCTTTGGTGAGGGTGTCGTGACGATGCGGACATTACAGCGATCGTTTAACAAGTTTAAGAACGATGACGAAACACCCGAAAACACCACGTGCCAGAAGACCAACACATGTACAAAGAGGAACTGGAACTACAATTCAGTATGTGGTGAAACCATTCGGCAGCACATCCATCAACTTGTGAAGCACTACAAGTTGGGTCGATGGGTCTCTCATATTTTGACTCCGGGCCAGAAGACAACGCGGCAGTCGCCTGTGTTTATTTACTGTTTCGGAGCAATTTCTGGACAGGGCGTTGACATGTGATAAAAAGTATGTCCTATACGAAGCTCCACGGCGCCGTCATCATTGGTTAGCATCCCATGAACCGATTTCAAAACAGCAGAAACCAGCACTGTACTAGAGGAAGGTCCTTCTGTGTGTTTGGTGCATTGTGCATCTGGAACTGCTACCAGCTGGTCAGAGTATCAGTGCAACTGTGTACTGTCAGCAGTTGAGCTGTGCTCAAGAAAAACTCAAAACTCCTGAGCCATCACTTCTGAATTGCAAATGGGTCCTCGTTTACTGGACAACGCTAAGTCCCACATGGCTAGGATGACTCACAACACCATTTTCCGCCTTGGATGGGAAACAACATTGCAACCACTATATTCCCCGGGTATTGCACCGTCTGATTATCACCTGTTCCATTCTTTGGGCAATCACCTTAGAGGACGCCAGTTCAAACCCTAGTAGAAGTCCAAACTGCACCTGATACTTTCTTCGTTTCACGGCCCACCAAGTTGTACCGCGATGGATTCCATGGCCTTCCAGAACGTTTTCAGAAGGTCGTCGATGCTGATGGGGACTATTTTTGATCTTCCAGGTTAGGTGATATATCGATGTTCGAATGTGGTGGATGAAAAAGCAACAAAACTTTTCTTGGTTACCTTTATATTTAAATTTAAGACCTTGTATACAGAACCTATCTACACAAGATTGATTTTCTTTGAAATTTCACTTAATTTCTTTATGGTTTCCTGACAAAAATATTTATTTATTATTCGTGACAAAAAAAGACATATTTATTTTATCACACTGAGTAGAAATAAAAGAGAGCGACTGAAATCCAAATTGAATAAAACCATTGCTTCTCACCAAATTTTCCATCCTCTATGTCTTTTAAAACACTTGTTAAAGCATATAAAATATACTGTACTTACAAATCAGTTTAGTACCTTTGTTTTATGGCTGTATTTGTAGTACCTTGTTAAAACGTTTGTCTTCAAACTGTCAAATATAAATCGCAGTAAATTGTGTAATCTGCTGTCACAAAAGAGTATCATATTTTTCGATCGGTATAAGGAAGAGATGTAATGTAAATTTAATAGGGGATGATAGAAGAACAGTAGAAATAAATGCAGAGATCTTATTAAACGCTTGCAGGGACATGGGTTTAGAAGTAAATGCAGAGAAAACTAAATACATGGAAGTGCGTCGGGACCGTAATACGGCAAATTGTGGAGGCGTTAAAATATTAAATAATACTTTTGATAAAGTGGATACTTTCAAATATTTAGGATCAATATTAACAGACGAAAATCATATTCACGAAGAAATTAAATGTCGACTAAAAGCAGGGAACTCGTGTTACTACTCGGTTCAAAATCTCTTGTCGTCGCGAATTCTGTCGAGGAATTTGAAGCTTAAAATATATAAAACGATAATCATGCCTGTTGTTCTGTATGGTTGCGAAACATGGTCGCTTACTCTGAGGGAAGAACATAGACTGAAAGTATTTGAGAACAGGATCCTGAGAAGAATATTCGGACCCAAGAGGAACGAGAATGGGGAATGGCGGAAGCTTCATAACGAGGAACTACATAGTTTATACGGTTTACCCAACATTGTTAGGGTCGTCAAGTCTAGGAGGCTTAGGTGGGCAGGTCATGTAGCTAGAATGGAAGAAAGTAGAAACGCTTTCAAAGTCTTAACTGGTAGACCCATAGGAAAACGACCATTAGGAAGACCTAGGCGCAGATGGGAGGATAATATTAAGATGGATCTCGCAGAGATAGGAATACAAAGTAGAAACTGGATGCAATTAGCTAAGGATAGAAGTCAGTGGAGAGCTTTTGTGAACGCGGCAATGAACCTCCGGGTTCCATAGGCCATAGAGTTAGTTAGTTAGTTATAAGGAAGAGATACTATACTATTTTTCGATCGGTATGGAAAAACAATATTTCTCCATACTATTTTACCATAAATTATAATTGTCAATAAACTTTGTTACTTTTAAATGAATGAAGCGAGATAATTTTACTATGATGTATTAAAAGCTGGTCATTTGGGGGGGCCAGAAAACCATTTGGGGGGCCGGGCCCCGATGGGCCCCCTTTTGGCTACACCCCTGATTACCTCACTGATGCTATTACAGGCAGAACAAAACATTCTGCTGTGCGGGCACAGAGAGTTTCTAATTAAAAATTCCTGTAATGAAGTTCCTGTCAAAATTTGTTCTGAGGATGAAGGCACAAATTGATGGAACAACCACGAAGGAGGACAAAGGGAATTCAAAACAATCCGGGTAACTATCTTGTAGAAAGAATCGCGAGCACATTTTTAAAGATGTGAAAACAACAAAATACTTCAATATTATGTTTAATTCAACTTCTGATCACTGTCATGTGGAATAGTTGTTGCAATAGTAGACATATAGCGAAGCTCAGTTGAAATTCTCGAAGCATTTATTTATTTCATTGTTGTTGAAAAGATTGTTGATATTTCTGCTGATGTATTGAGAAAGAATTTCGACACGATTGTGTTGACATTCACGATTGCTACAATCGCCTTTTAGTATTGTGTAATTCTATTTTTTAAACGAAATTCAAATACTCTTGCCGTATTCGTTCTCTGCAACAGTCACTCCTTGACTTTTATTAGCGTACACTCTGTGCTTGTTAACATTCCAGCAGTCACTTTCTTTGGAACAATGTGGTATGTTAATTTGCATTCTTTTCTGAATTTACTCATCTGTGGAGTACTTTTCAAACGTACATTTGGTTTGGTTTGAAACACGGAACTGTCATTGGATTCAGTTCTAAAACGGAACCACAGAATATATTTTCTAGAGAACATGGACCACTTTATTGATGTGCTGGAATAACTGGACTAGCTCAGGAGAGTAATGCTCCCGGAAGTAGGAACGAAAAACACAGTTCTGATTGGTTGGCGTTATCCATTTCTTGCCATGTTGCATTCAAATATCAGAAACCAAAGGATTGTTGTTGTCACTCTTCGTGTCCGAGTTGGCTAGTGCTACATGCTAGTAACAGAAATCTCTTTCGGCGTAAGTTCCAACCCGGCCCGAGGAAAGTTTTTTAACTTTTTTTTTTTTACATTTTTACAACACTTTTTTTACCTTAAAATATTTGCTTACTTTTGTGCAGATAAGTAGTAGTAGTAGTAGTAGTAGGAACGGATTAGAAGCCCCGCAGGGCTCGTTTTGTTCCCCTTGTACTCCATGATATAGGGCTCGTTTTGTTCCCCTTGTACTCCATGATATAAATTTTGTGACCAACTTAAAACAACTGGCTAGGATAGCGCGTAAAACAGCTGGCTAGAGTAGCGCGCGAAAAAACGCACATCGAAGAGCATTACTCTCCCGAGCGGGTCGTGGAATAACCGCCTAATAACACAATTGCAACACTTGTTATCCGAAGAGATGCAGGCCTGTTTTCAAACATTCATTATTTTATCTTTATCGCTCTACTTTATTTCTGCTATGGAGTCCCGCATATATTGATTGAGTCTAAATGTCTGCGATCTAAGTATGTGACTTTCTATCATGTTCTTATTCACCTGGAGAGCAAGCATATCGAGTACTATTTGGAGACCCAACTGACCGAGCATCCAGGATAAGAAGAAGCAAATGATTCGTACTGCGTATATTTCATAAAAATAAAGAAAATAAAAAACATACAAAAATAAAAATACATAAAATATATCCATCCAGATCTGACTGCTAATCTCAACGTGGTGATGAGTATAACAAAATAAGAATTCCGGCCAAGAGTTGCAGTTTGCACTTAAATTGCTTTCGCAGCTGATCTCGATTACGTTCACTTGATTCGGGCCATATTTGGCTTTACGCCGCCTTTGTATAAAGTGTGACATTACATCTGGCTTATTTCTAATTCACGTGTTTTGTGTATAACATACTTTAAGAAATATAAATGAGAAATTTAAACATTTCAGTAACAGAAATCTGGTAACTTTTTTCCTCAATAGAAAATTTTGAAAGAATTAAAAGAAAAGGAAAAAAGAAATCAGTAACTTTGGCCGGATATGCGGAAACCTGGCAATTGCTACTGCAACGAACAGAGAACATCAAAATTGTTATTCATGTATATATTCTAATATTAACTTCCATAATCCTGCGATATCACGAGTCGATTAACAATTGACGTTGCGACAATTATTATTTGGTAATTTAATTAAGCAGTACTATAGTTAACTTATTTAACGTAAAGATCTTCATTTACGAAGTTATTTTATTTTCAAAAGGGCTATGAAAGAGCTATTTTTGCTTTTATTTATTGCGTTTTTAAGTTGTTGACTTATTATTGGTGAAATCATTTATTTGTTTTAATAATTATTGTATTTTCTTCTAGGCGGCTTACCTTTAAATGCCGAAGAACCTGACAGGCTGTCAAGGTTTCAAAACTTAATAGCACAGCCCTTAATTAAGTTGCAAAGAAACGTTTGGCATCAATGTCTCCTGAAGAATTAAACTTGTCGTCCATATGCATTTTATAAATGTTGGGATACCACGGCGGAGAGATGAAGGGTAAAGTTCGTGTTTTTGTTTTTAACATCAAGACTTTTTGGGGCCATTCCCTTCTTAGAGTACAGTCATAAAAATTGTTATGTGGACAATGAAGTATTCCACTACACGCTAATATGCTGCAAAAGTACTTGTACTTGTTGCTTAAACATATCGACGAGGGGAGTAGGGGAGGGGCAAAATTGGCCAATGTTTTGAGCTTCAGCTTTTTAAAATTCAGAATTGTTTTCCTTAGTCATTTGAGAAGTGTTTTTGAGTGGAATCGGGAACAATTAATCGTTGTTTCATTTTTCAATTACAGTCAATTTCGAAGTGTATTTTTTGTGTGACATAAAACTGTGGATCCATGGTATATGTGGTCAGTAGTTCAGTGCGTACCTCGTTATTTCTATAAAGGGGGTAACCTAATATTTTGAAGCTCACGAAACTTCAAATTTGACGATGGCGCGAAAATGTCTTTCTGAAAAACACGTAAAGGATCTACTCGATGAAGACACTGATGTCGAAGGCTTGGAGGGACTTGTGTTTGATGAAGAAGAATATACTAGAGAGGTGAGAAGGGAGATCGGTAATGAGGTTGTTATTGATAATAATTAATCTGGCAAGGATCCTGAGCCCTCAACTAGTCAAGCCTCAGACGGGGTAACTGCTGAAGGTCATTTCAGAGAGTGAATATCAACTGATTCACAATTCAATTGAGCAGTTGGAGTGTCTGTAAAGCATCTTACAGTCACGAGTTCTCTAGGATTCTTTTCCCTGTTGCTGACGAAAGAGATGCTCGATATTGTGGGCGCAGCAATGCATTTTCGTGCTTGTTTGCGATAAATATGGACTTGATTTGGGAGAACAAATACCTCAGATTACTCTTCACGAATTGTATCTCTTTTTTGCTATACTTACACACATGGAACACGAAATCAAACCGACGCCACATTCGGACACTATTGGCCGACTTACGAACTCTATCACCAGTCATGGTTCGGTAACACCATTCCTCGTGACAGATTCCTTTACTTCTTCGTTATCTTCATTTCGAAGACAATAATGGATATAATTATAATCCTAGTAAAAAATATGTGTGGAAGTACAGTAATGTTTGTATGGCTGTCCAGATCTACATTATGACTAGACTTCGGATCGATATGCACTAAAAAACGCAAAATATGCATGCAAATATGCGCTAAAAATCACGAAAATATGCACTGAAAATATGCAAATACGCACTAAAAATTGTAAATATGACCAATCAAAAACTAAAGTTAAATGAGAAATTGCATTATCTTTAGAAAAAAAAAGCTGTACTATTTGAACTACATATACTAGGTTTATAACTATGATGCATTTATGCTACAATACACAACTATGGAGCTTTCGGTCTTATCTGTCAAAACATTACTGTACATCGAAACTAGGCCTATTCCATCCGTGTCACGAGTCGTTAAGAGATAGATTTCAAAGAAGCAATGTTACTTGCCAATAAATCTGAAATTCATGCGTCGTTGTTCCCAGGAACACTTTATTTACATTACAGAAAAATTTTACGTCAGGATTTTTGGCGTCTATTGACTGTGCTTTTCGAAGAAGTGCTTGTCAGATTTGTCTTGGTGGCGTCTGTTTCGTTATTGAATCAAACTAGCTTAAATGCACTTGACAGTCCTAATACCCGATCTTCTAATCTCGTTATGATCTTTGAAATTGAACTGAAATTAGTATTGATAAACGTAAGGTCCCTTTTAACGTTTTCAGCTCCGCAGGCGTCCAAAGCTTCTTGAATACATTTGGTTTTTTCGGGTTCAAACAGCTCACAGTCAGTATGTGAAATTAAAATATATCTACTTATATTATATATATAAGTATAAATATTAATTTACAAATAAAACGAATGCGCTAAGTATCTGTGAATAAAGAATAAATATAATCAGGGAAGTAAATCAACATTTCTGGCATATGCATATAACAAAACCTGCCTAGCGAAATTCAACAGGACTCACACAAATTTCCGTTAAAGGTTTTAAAGTTAAGGAAGATAGATCTATGCTTAGCAAAATAAATAAGGTACATGCGTATAATGTACATGAGTGTGATAAAGTAAAATGTTGTCCATAGGCCTAGCGTATTCAATTATAGTATTAATTTATGCTACGATTTAATAGACATAAAACGTCAAAACAAAAAAGTCTACATACAGTTTCAAAGGCCAAGACAAAAAGTAGATGTTGTGCCCTTTCCAGCGCTCCTCCCTATACCTTTGGCTTCCTTCTGATCTATACATTATTCGGCGTAAGCTCTAAACTGTGATAAACAAAGCCACGTGAAACTAAATCTCGCTGATTTGCTGTTGTCCTACCGACGCTTGTACTCCTCCGCAAAATAGTTCGTGTGATTGAATTATTACTTTTACTATGAAGCTTCATATAAAACTGCTATATTATTATAAATTACAAAAGTATAATACGGATTATCTAATAATACTGCAATCGAGTATGGCTAATGAAACAATAGAAATAAACACTAAGCATGCGCAGTAATTCTGGCGCCAACTCAACTGTGGGCGCGTGTTCTGCTTTTAAAGTCTGAAAGATGACTGGCATGAATCTCGGTTACGCGAGTGTTGTGGTGAAACACCAACAAGGCAAACCTTTACTCACTAAGCAACAATTATTTACGAGCAAAATCAAATACTTTTTTTTTTTTTTAATCTTTCGAGTTTCTTTTCTTTCTTTTCTGCTGCTGCTGTAAGTATCTGGACAACACGAGACAGTATTGTCAAAATGCACGTGTATAATTTGCTCCTCCCCGTGGGGAGTGGGAGTGATACATCACTAGCCAATCGTATTTGTGACAAGCGGAAGGATAAAATATTTTGTTTATCGGAGTTTAGAGCTTACGCCGAATAATGTATAGTGTATATATTGTGCTTCTTATTCCATGTCTCTAGACCAGCTAGAAAACGAGTTATTGGTATTTGGAAATAACTATGTAAATTGCATTGCGTTCAAAAACTCGCACGGTATCTAGGGCCTTATATGGCGGCAGACTAAGGTTAAATGTAACAAGTAAACGAGGACATTTACAGACAACGTAGTTTATATAAATAACCTTTCACAGAATGTCTAAAATTTTTCTAAACGATGCATTCCGGAACGTAAAAATTACCGTTAAAAATATATATTTTAACATCCGTTGTTCGCAACACAGGTTCCGCCTAATCAAGAGAATTTAATACTTTTCTTTTTATCTTTAAATTCATGGGATCGTGAAATAAATCCACTTGAATTTACTTTTTGTACCCAATTATATGTTAAATACTAGAATATTTTCTTCTAGCGTAACATTGTCCGTTTCAAACTGCAATAATTTACAATGTATAATATTGATACTTTAAATGGAATAAAGTGGTTTGAGCGAGACATGGAACATGAATTGTAAAGTTATCGAAAATATAACAGAAGACTTGGTAGGAAAGTTAGGTTTCGAGAGAGAGAAGTGCATATCAAAGCAACACCAACTTGTATTTAAATACACTCATAAACTCCTTAAGGAAAATTTGGGAACTTATCTCCTTATCTCAGAAAGTAAGTGGTGTGACAAGTTTTAGATTTTGTAAAGCAAATATTTTAATTAATTTAGAGCTAATTTTCAAAAGGGTTGTCCAATTCTTCTCGAATTGGATTCCACGATGAAATCTGTCGAGAATGAAAAAAAACCGCATCTGGGCTGTTCATAATTGTATAAACTCCTTATCAGACTTGAAACTGCTATGAAAATATAAGAAGGACAAGAAATGGAGCGCTGCTGAAGTTTGAGCTTTTTCTGTAGAACAAAATAGAAATGTCCTCTTCTGTAAACAAGTTTACTTACTTTGAAACTATTACTTGTTTAGCATACACTTTGAAAAATACATTTTATTCTTAAATTGTTAACGTCTCTCGACTTCATTGTTTCGCAAGATAAATCCTAGAATATTTTCCGGGCCCTTTTAGTTGTAGTGCGACATCTTTGTCAAATTTTTGTCCATTTTTGTCCATTCAAGAAAGAAATTTGTACCATTCAAATAAACAAAGGAGGGCCATTTCAAAATTTCGGCCACTTCGATCACCTGTAGTGTGACATCTTCAAATTTCAATTTTAACTACCTCAGAATTTTGTCAAATTTTTGTCCAGTTTTGTCCACCCAAGATTTGTACCATTCAAATAAACGAGAAGTTCCATTTCAAAATTTGGTCATTTCGATCATCTGTAGTGCGACATCTTCAAATCAGAATTTTAACTTGCTCAAAGCAGACCCGTATCTACGGGAGGCTGCGGTGGGCCGCTCCCTTTAAGTTTTCACTTCCCCCTAAAATTTTCACGGTAGGCTTGCAAATGAACTATAATATGGTGATGAACTATAATATGGTTGGGTCGGCCCCCCCCCGCCGCCCTCCCTACATTTTTGGGCTGGCTACCGGCCTGGCTCAGAAGTTTGTCTATTTTTGTCTAGAAAGAAATTGTATCGTCCCAAGAAAGAAATTGTATCGTCCCAATAAACGAGGGAGGGCCATTTCAAAATTTCGGCCACTTCGATCACTCACAGTGCGACATCTTCAAATTCGAATTTTAACTAGCTCAGAATTTTGACTAATTTTTTGTCCATTTTTGTCCACACACGAGAAAATTTTGTACCATTAAAATAAACGAGGAAGGGCCACTTAAAAATTAGGCCACATCGATCACCTGTAGTGCGACAGTTTCAAATTCGAATTTTATTAAGCTTAAAATTTTGTTCAATATTTGTGCATAGATGTACCACCAACAAATCATTTTGTACTATCCAAATAAACGAGTGAGGGTCTTTTCAAAACTTAGCCACTTCGATTATCTGTAGTCCAAGGATTTCAAATTCGAATTTTAATTAAGTCAGAATGTTGTCCAATTTCTGTACATTTTTGTACCATCAAAAAAGTTGTACCATTCAAATTAACAAAGGAGATCCATTTTAAAATTTTGGCCTATTCGATCACCAATATTATGACATTTTGAAATTCGAATTCGAACTAGCATAGAATTTTCCCAATTTTCTTTGTAGATTTTGTACCACCAAGTTAGTTGACATTCGAATTTAAAAATGTTCCACTTCAGGTGATCCAAGTGGCCAAATTTTTAAATGACCGTCCCTGATTCATTTCAATGGTACAGAATTTATTTTTGGTGGTACAAAAATGTTCAAAAATTCGACACAATTCTGAGCTAATTAAAATTCGTATTTTAAGATGTTGCAGTATATGAGATCGAAGTGGCCGTAATTTTGAAATGGCGCTCCTTCGTTTATTTGAATAGTACAAACTTTTTCTTGGGTGGACAAAAATGGACAAACTTCTAAGCAAGCTAAAATTCAAGTTTGAAGATGTTGCACTACAGGTGATCGATGTGGCCAAATTTTGAAATGGTCCACCTCGTTTATTTGAATGGTACAAATTTCTTTGTTAGGTGGACAAAAATGGGCAAAAATTGGACAAAATTCTAAGCTAGTTAAAATTCTAATTTGAAAATGTCGCAATACTGGTGATCGAAGTGGCCAAATTTTGAAATGGAACCACTTTGTTAATTTGAATGGTACAAATTTTTGGGTGGACAAAAATGGGCAAAAATTGGACAAAATTCTGAGCTAGTTAAAATTCAAATTTGAAAATGTCGCACTACAACTAAATGGACCCGGAATTTTCTTTCGGTATTCTTATACTGCCACAGGACCTCACAATTTCAAATGCACACACACACACACACAAACACACACACACACACACACACACACACACACACACACACACACACACACACATACACACACCCCTGTTTGTCTACCCTACAAAAGGCGTATGCGAGCTGGGCCATAGGAAAACCGAGTATGCATTCATATCTGCTTTATTAATGGAGCTATTTTCCTGATACGCTTCCAAAAATTGCGTCATCGATAAAGCTACATTTCCAGAAGCACCAGAATGCAGTATCTCGTCCTTGACTGGGTACGTACAAGTGAGCACCCAAACCAACTGGGCATTTGCAAAACGAGTAAATGTAACAAACGAAGACACTAACAAACAAACAAAGATATTGTGTGTAAAATGTGTAAAATGCGAGTTCAGTGAGTAAATGTGAGTAATGCAATTAGAGCAATTGCTTTAAACACTAGTTAACTTTGTAACAAATGAAACACATGGATTAATGCTGTTGACTTTCTTGGGTCCTCCAATTTCCTTCCACATTTCCTTTGCACCAATTATTTCATAATCATTCACTCTCATTAATCACACGTCTATTATAAGCTATAGAGTATAACCAAGGGATGTAAAACTAGAAATCTCATTTCATTTCATTTCGAATGGAATAGCGCATTGATTCAATCCCCCGGGGAAGTTAGTTTGTGGTGGACAACATCGTTTCCATGGGTTTTCTCAGAGTACTCCCATTTCCTTCCCCATTCTCATTCCACTAATTATTCCATCACCATTCACTTGCCTTAGCCATCGCCTCCCGTAACCTAACGGGCATAATCGTGGGACGTTAAACTGTAAGATTTCATTTCATTTTGAAATGGAATGGCGAGACTAAAGTAGGGTTATATCTGTTTGTGTGTTTAATGAAGGTTATTGTTTCTTTCTGCACCGAGGCTGTATAAGAGGGAGACCTATAGTTCAAGGTGGAATCCGAACCACTATAATAGTTCAGATTTTATAATTGCTTCCATGAGACAATGTGACCAAAGAGACACGTGCCAGCTACAAAGCCAGCGGGAGAACAATATTATATGTCTACAAGAAACACCGAAACAAGATACATTATTCATACCAGGTGGGAGACCCGGGTTCCCGGCGGGAGGTCATGTGATTCGGATTCCATTTTTATCAGTAAGTCCCGTCTCATATAGCCTCACTGCTGAAAGGGACGTTAAACACAAAATCAACTTAACTCAACTATTCGTACCAACGAATTTAATATTTTTGTTATAACGTCGAAAATGAAGTACTAAACGGCAAGAATACTGCAAAACAAGATATAATATAAAACAATAAAACGAAACAGGCAGTAAGTTTAAAATTGACAAGTGAGGGATTTTAAAACTTTAAGACATTATCATGTTACTTGCATTAACACTTAGCAACAACACACAAATATACTATTATACTATTGAACTAATATACTATTAGTTCATATAATATGACTAATATACTATTGAACGTCGTAATCTTGCATCACTTAAAACTTCTGTTGCTCTGGAATATTATAATTTATTTGTCTAATCGAATCAATTGATCTATTTTACTATTTTATCCGTAGTAACTATGAAACAAACCATAGCTTATTCTAATACGCAATGTTTTCAATTTTAATGCGAATGGTTAGCAATAATCTGTGCATTCACTTTTTTGACAACTTTTTTTATCCGTCTGTCATCACATATTTACAGTACTCTTACATATATATATATATTTACATGTATATATATTTACTTCGGTCTCTCCATGAAATCCATATATTTGCTCCCAAGGGATTCAAGTGTTAATTTAATGAGAGAATGTCGAGACCATTGGAATCCATAATTAGTGACCAACAAAACTTGATCCCTGGCTTCTACATATGCACCATTGTTCTCTCGGTTTTCTGTCCTACCGGCTTGCTTCAAAGACTCACTGCCCTTACGAACTATTGCGAAACTCAAATGCTACTAAATGATTCATATAAGCATTATATAACTACCTATGAGATTTTGTAGTTGACTTCCCAACTTCATAGAACAAAACCTAATTGCAACATCCTATTCATTAATAATAATTATTATTATAATATAGAGATGCAAGGCCTCGGAAAAAAAACGGCTTTTTTTTAAAAAAAAAAACTCGTTTTTTTCTGCTTCGTTTTTTTGCTTGGGAAATTTTGGGCTTTTTTCAAAATTCTTCTTTAAATTGATAAAGCAGATTTTGTTTCGCTTCTCTGTAACACAAAAAGTCATTTAATTAGTGGCTGATGCCGATAATAATATAAAACCTCGAAAATAAACCATGAATTTCGAAAAGATATTTCAAACAATTTTACTTCTCAACATATTTACATTATGAATTCCAAAGGATTAACCAATGTATATAATAAGAATTTTTTAAACCTCCTATATATAAAAGTAAGCAGGGTTGGGAAGAACCATGGTTGTTTTTGAAAATGCCAAAAACCCGTTTTGGGGGGGGGGGAGTTTAAACTGGGCTTTTTTGGCTTAAATCAGGTATATTGGGCTTAGATATTTTGCTTTATGTATTTATATTACATATTGACGGAAATAAGTTTGTTTCGCCTTGGTATTATTATGCAACAACAGGGTTATTCTTTAAGAGGTCGCATAAGCCCTAAGAAGTCCGGTCACTAAATTTCTTAAATTGGGAAACTCCCGCCCTAGCCATCGGGAAAATCCCGTCATTACTCTAAACGAAAAACAATAATGGAAAAATCCTGTTATTGCTTTGCATGTAAAATTTAAAGGTCAACGTATCATAATCAATACGCTAAACCTGAGGTATTAAATAACAAATTTAGTACGTACATATCATTGAAAGTCCAATCCAAGCTAATGTTGGAAGCTACGTAGGAAATCGATAAATTATGCCAATTTCTATCAATATATTTAAGCAACCTTGGCTTCTTTGTAAAATAACAGGCATTCAGGCATGCAGAAATATACAATTTGGTTTCGTTTCGTATGTTCAGGCTTAACATCCTTACGTAATACCGAGGTTATCAAGGAGAAAACTCGCTTAAAGTTACATCCGAACCGCTACTTTGTTTACGCATGAAAGAAGGGTTGTGGTTCAACCGAGAATTGAACATGGGACACCTTGATTAAAAGGTGAAAAGGAAATAAAACTAATGCAGATTGTTTGATGTGTGGAAACATCACCATGAAGTTCACACGATTCGCATTTTTCATTCTTTTTATTTTTTGGTTTAAACCAGTTGTTTATTTAAGAAAAAGAAAAAAAACAGCTGGTGTAAACCAGCCAACCCTAAAAGTAAATACTTCTTTTTAAAAAATACACAAACAACTAGCAAAATTCTATGTAGTATTTTTACTTCAAAATATTCCATACCCTCTTTTTGGAACAAAATAAAATTAAAATAAAACATAAGAGAAATACTTAGATTTATATGGTACAATTAAAGGCTGCACATCTAGAGCTTTTGGTTCTGTATATTCTTGAAATGCTATAGTTTTCTATAACCACCATTACGGTTTACTCAGTCCTCAAGTTTTTTTTTTTTTTTTGAATTAACAAGAGTGATTCAACATATGAAGGGTGTGAGGCAAGAACATGGTAACCCACAATTTTACTATTTTAAGAAATTAGAGATTTTCTGCTGCACAATGCATTTTGAAAGTCGGAAAGCTGATTTTTCACATAATACTATACATGAAGGACTGAACGAAGCGGTATGCGTTGCTGTCTATCTGGTGCTGCATAACTCAGCAATTGAAAATTGGTTGGTTACCATGTTCTTGGCTCACACCCTTCATATCATGACGGAACTCTCCCCACCCCACCACCACCAAAAAAAAGGACTATGGAATATATTTAAGTTAAGATAAATACAACTGCACAACAAACATGACCGAGTGGAGCTTTTGCGCTTCTATCGGGAAGTTCGGGATTCAACCCAGCATTCGAGCATTCTGACAAAGCTTTTCTTCATTCTATCTGTGAAGTAGAAATAGTGCGTGTACTGTGAGTTGGCCGACTTCCTTGCGTTATTACTACTAATTACCAGCAGTAACTGTTTTGCGAAGGTTAGAGGGGTGTTCTTTCGGACTGAAGCCTGTTCCCCAAAATTACGGAATGTCTGCAACAAACGAAATATCTATTAGTTATGCCTTTACTCATAAACTTTAAGCTGCCGTCAAATAAAAATTACGAATGTTTAGAAAAACTAAACATTAGTAAGAAAAAAAACCCTCCCAAAATACTTTTCTAAATCCGCCACTGATTCTCAGTATAAAATGATCTTCAAGGTTTTATCCGGAAGATTATCGCTAAATATATAAACGAAACGAAATACAGTATTAGTTATGGCTGTACTCATAAACTTCAAGCTCCTCCCAAATAAAATTAGGAGATTTTAGAAAATGAAACGATCAGAGAAACCCGTCCCAAAGTACGTTTCTAAATCCGCTACTGATTATTTGTATAAATTAGTATTCAAGGTTGTATCCGGAAAATTATTGCTAAATCGTTGCACAGCTACAGTATAACAGAAATGTGGAAGTACGGTTAGACGGATATATTGAAAAAACGTACGCTTTGACGGATATATAGAAAAACATAAGTTTAACTTTTGCGCTAGAAGCTAGAGTGCTAAGCTCTTAGAAATGAAACACGGATGGCAAACTAAAATGATTTAGAGAAGAACAAAATGTTGATAACTCAAAAGTTAAAATAAAGTTAAATAGCCTATAAAATTGCCCTCAAATACTACATTCTTCACGTTAGCTTTAATTCGTAAAACATGTGCTCCATCCATCTTGATGGTGAATTTCAGAGCGAAATATGGCATTTAGGTCATGGAATTCTTATCTAACTATAGAATATACTATATTAAAGCTATTTAGATAGAAAAATCATAAAAATGAAAAAAGCCAAAATTTCCAAAATTCTCGATTTTTCCCAAAAAAGCCGGCTGTTTATGTAAAAAAAAAAACATAGAATCAAAAAAGCCGGCTTTTTTGCATCTCTAGTTGTTACTGTCGTTGCAACCATAACACCGATCTGAAAATAAGCTAGCAATTATTTATTTCAAACTAATTTACGGCTTTTAAACTAATTTACGGCTAATTTATGGCATTGTTTCAGAGGCATATTGAAACGTGTGTCGCATGGATATTGCTCTCAATAGATTTGCGTGCACCGGAATATATTCACTGAACCCTCAGATATTTACAAACCCGACTATCTCTCCGCAAACTTGATTCATGTTGCAATATGATACACTGGATCTACCTCTAAAGGCCCACAATGTTCAACTTCATTAAGGGTTAAGGAAAATTTGGATACTTCTTGTTTGTCGTCTGCAGCGAATCATGTTCTCCACATATGACCGACAAATCAGAATCTACTCGTCCATCATCTAGTAAAGAGCTAAAGAGCTCTCCATTATTGAACAGTTATAATCATTGACGGAAAATCGCAAGAGACGTTTAGCGTCACGCACCAGAAGAACTGAGTAAAGCGCGATTCCATATAAGAGGCAAATTGAAAGAAAAAGTGATTTTAGCAAATGAAGTAGCAAAGTAAGGTCACAATCAGCTAATGAACCACTACACAGACAACGAGAAAATATTAACAAGAAAGCCCCACTAAATGTATAATTTGTGGTGAAACGTTCAATGAATGCTTGGTGCAGTGTGAATCCTGCGATGGCTGGGTTCATGAAACTGCACCTCAATTGAGTCAACAGATATCCATTACACGGTACCACTGTTAGCTTCGTGGATAGGTTTTCTTATTGTTCCTTCTAGGTGTAGAATATGATGTTTTTCAAACATCTTACGTGTTCGTTAGTGCTCGCCAATATTCCAAATATGTGAAATTTAGCGATCTATATTGCCGTTTGTTTATTTCATTGTTTTAGCATTTATGTCGATATGTTCAGTTTGTTAATAAAGTTCACATTCCATATTTCAGGCTTATTTCGGGGCAATTTTACATCTTTTTACCAAGAGGCAGTTCAATGTGTTAAAATGTCTGGGGCTACCTCCTTTCCCCTAAAAATGTAAACTAATATTCACATGTTTATATTTCCAGGTTTACTTTTGGAAAATGCTTAGCACTCTTGAGTTAGGTACTAATTTGTGCAAAACAAAAAGTTGGACACCAGTAAGTCCCCTCTTGAAATTGGGGGGCAGTGCTCCCTTACACCACCCTTCCGTCTTGTTACGGCACTACGAGTTTTACGAATCCTGATGCAGGGACGACCATGTTTTCAATGATTTTGTATCCATTCAGCACAGGCTGCTAGTATAGAACAGATAATTAGGCCCAAATAAAGATCAATAATACAGTGAGAGCAGCTAGATTCACTTCTTCCACTCTTGAATAAAATTCACAAAACATGGTTACTTCCCTTTCCAGTAATGCTACATGAGTTGCTATATCTATGCCTTCTGCATTGTTAAACCAGTGTACAAAAGCATTTTTTCTCGCTACAAGTGAATGTCGCAACAGATCAATGAAAGATACAAATATCTATCAAGACAAACTACATAAAATCAGTAGATTTCGTTCTGAAACGATCACAGGAAAATATGGATGTTATCAATATGGTTGTTTAGCATGTGGAAAACATTTTAGATATCAATGTTCAGCTAGGAGTAGGAATTGCAACGAATATAATCATCTTGCACACTATTGTCCAAAAGGTATACAAATAGGTACTTTAGAAGAATCATTGAGTTACCTGATGAAGATATTCAGAAGAAAGACAAGATCTTCATCCTTACTGAATTACAGAAGAATTAGATGACAGAAGCAAATACGAATACAGAAGATGAACGAAATTTTAGTTCAGTGGAGATTTTATGTTAAGCTCCATTCCGGTAGCCAATACAGAGAAGAAAATATGTTCACTAGTAATTAATCGAATTTAATTGGTAAAACGAAATTCAGGGGTTAAACAGTAGAATCTGAACCAGAAAATCGATAACAGAGGAATCAGGTCTGTAGACACACCGACAAACAAGTAGTAGAAACGGAATACCGTAGTATGAGTCAGGGAATACCTACAAGGTCAACAATAATAGAAGGAAAGAATTCAAATAATCAAATTTTAGAATTTTGACCTAATATATCATCTTAATACGTAACCATTTAGTCATGATATGCGTCTCCAAAACAAATATGGTAAACAGGTGAGAATAGAAAATAAAGTTAGGAAAGAAAGAAACAGAAGAAAATTCAGAAATGTAGATAGTGGAATAATAAGGATGTGTAAAAATAAAAGAGAAGCCGAAGATATAGAGGAATTAGTCAAGAAAAAAGATGTAGGGGATAAGTTTAAAGAATTGATATAAAAAGATGATGGATGGAAGTCTGAAGAATTAAAGCAAACCGTTGAGACACCGGTGAAGAAGAGAGAAAGAAAAGGAATGCGTACAAGTTTACTTTTGGCGCACCACTAGAAACAATTGTTAAAACTTATAATTCTTTTTTACTAATTTCCTTCTTATTGTCCCCTAAAAGGTTTCCCTTGGCGACATGAAAATAAAGCTGGTGGGCCCGTACGCTAGCACGGGAGTGCGTTTGAAAGGAACAAGTCTGTCAGCAGTCGGAGATATGTGCGCAAGCCAAGATGGAAAGCAATGGGTTTTGTCAATGGTACGAATTTCAATAGCACTTGTAATGGTTTATTTTCTAGTAACGTTGCACTTGAACACACAAAATACAGGATTTTTACATTGTGCAAAAATATGCTGCCAGTGGAAAATAACATCTAATAGTGCCATTTTTCATATACACTCACTAATTATATCCGACGCAAACCACTTGTAATCATTTTAGACTAGGAACACTACACTTGTAAACCTATAATACAGAGTATTACTTTGTATTTCATTCTGTCGCATACATATAATTGTTCCTTATAAACATGCCTATCCATACAAAAAATTGAATTTTACATGTAAATAGTTCAAAGGGTCTTGCGCCAAAGCTACACCTCTACATAAGAATGAGATACAGGTGAAGACGGGGGTCAAGAGGAAAAGAAGCTGCAAAAAGGAGTAAAAATGGAGAAATTTTTGTATGATGGTTATTAGTAGCGAAAAATACATTAATGAAGTGTCATCTGACAAAGTAGAAGAAGGAAAGAAAACGGGAAAAAATTCTGATATATAACAGTTGAATATTTGTTGTTTGTAGTTGAAAGATAAAGTGTTGAATGTTTGTTGATTACGGCTCCTATTGCCTATTATTTCGTGAGCTTGAGAGAACCCAAACGATGTTTTCGAATATCGTAGTTTTTGATATGTTAATAGTATTGAGTGAAGTCGGGAGAATTATCGCGAGGCTGCGCGGCTATATGATCAACGGTTTCTCAATCGTGCTGGGCAGTCGAGGAAAGCGTTTCGTCTTGCACTTGGTGTGCAGAGGACTGGGCATGTCCCTTCTCAACACAAAAGACGTCAGCAGATCAGGCGCCGTGTTTAGGATAAACGGTCTCCCGGCATCCTTGCTGCAGTCCATGTGGTTCCCCAAATCTCGAAAACACGATTCGCCAGAGATGCTGCGATAAGCAACATGACGGTTTGGAGGATTCTGCTCAACAACGTGCTCCATTTTGACCATGTTCATCTGAATCAGGAACTCCGAGAACAAGATTTACATATCCGTCTAGTTTTGTCAGTGGATGAGTGCCAGGAAACCCATGTTTCCACCGGGACATTCTGTGGACGGATGTAGCAACCTTCAAGAGTAATGGAGATGTCAGCATACACAACGCACACTACTGGTCCAGTTTGAATCCTTTTTTTTAAGTGTCTACGTGCACTACGAACAGAGAAAAATGCCTGTGCCGGTGGACTAATAGTAGCAATTCAACTTCAAATAACAGACGTAGATCCCAAACCGCAGAATTTAACGATAAGTGTTTCCCGTTAAAGTTGTTTCTATTTCAATAATACTTCCAAAGAAATCGAAATTGATACCAATTTCCATTTGAAATTTTGGAGTTGACCACCGTGGATGTATCCCCGCTACGCCAATTGATATAAAAGCATCACCATTGATTCTTCACGTACGATTTGGTCATTCAGTTTTTTGTTGTTGTTTGAAGTGTCTGCGTGTACTACCAACAGAGGAAAATGACTGAGATCGCAATTGGTCTGAAGTGGCAATTCAACAAATAACATAAGTAGATATCAAACCGTAGAATATGACGAAAAGTGTTTCCCGTAAAAGTTGTTTCTTTATCAGTAATACTTTCAAAGAAGTCGAAATTGATACCAGTTTCCATTAAAAATTTTGGAGTTAATCGCTTTGATGCATTCCCGCTACGCCACTGGATATGGGAGTATCACCATTTTATTCTTCAGATACGATTTAGTCATTCATTTTCTGTTTGAAGTGTCTCCGTGCACTATGAACAGAAAAATGAGTTTACCGGGTTGTCTGGTAGTAGCAATACAACAAATAATAGACGTAGATCCGAAACCGTAGAATTTAACGAAAAGTGTTTCCCGTAAAAGTTAATTCTTTTTCAATATTACTTCTAAAAAAACAAAATTGATACCATTTTCCATTAAAAATTTTGGTGTTGACCCCCTTGGTGTATTCCCGCTACGCCACTGGATATGGAAGTATCACCATTTGATTCTTCATGTACCATTTGGTCATTCATTTTTTGTTTCCAGCGTCTACGTGCACTAGAAGCTGAGAAAAATGTCTAAGACTGGTGGTCTGATACACCCTCTTCCCCTCCCTACATCGGACCGTCAAACTAAAATGATAAAAGTCATCCCAGGTCCGAACTTCATCCATGTTGAAAATTTGAATGAGATCGGTTTGGTGATTCGAAAGTTATGAGGTTTTACTAGTATACACCCGCTTCGCTGGGTGAAATGAAAATTTAAATGCACAATTCCGTGTCTCATGTGTTCTGTATCCGTGAAATATGCTGTTTTCGTTTTTAATGGCATCGAATTAAACGGCATCGGAAAGATTATTGATCACCTCGGCGATCCCGAATACCACGTATTCGACGCTAATATTAATCATTTTCGATCATTTCATTATCTCCCAAGCTACGGGGCTGAGTATGGTTTCAAACGGGATCGGAAGTGTCATTCTTCATCTCAGCGACCCTAAAAACTACGGATTAGACACTAGTGTCGGATAATTTTGAACATTTATATATATATATATATATATATATATATATATATATATATATATATATATATATATATATATATATATCCCCCTCCTCTTCTTTCATGTTGTGCGGTACGGCATTGGATGTGTTACCGGTCATCTCAGTGACCCAGGAAACTATGGATTCGACACTAATATGGGTTATTTTTTATTTCCCTCTCCCCCTCTCAGAAGACGCGCGGCTGAATTTGGAATTAACACCATACGAAGTGTCATTGTTCATCTCGGCGATCCCAGAAACTATAGATTCAACACTAATTTCGAATCATTATATCCCCCTCCCCCTTGTTGCGGCCTATGTCATCAGAAGTATCACTGTCTATCTGAGCGACCCCAAAAATGTGGATTGAGCACTAATATCTGTCATTTTCGACCATTTTTAAACGTTTTACTCCCCCTCAACCAAGTTGAAGGTTTGAATCTGAATTTAAACGGGATCGAAAGTATCACTGCTCATCTAAGCGACCCAGAAAACTATAAATTCTACTGATAGTGGACATATTCGACCATTTTTAATATATCTCTTTCTCCCCCTTCTTCAACTTGTGGAGCTGATTTTGGATTTAAACCGGATCGGAAATGTCTCTGTTCATCATAATGATCCCGAAAACTATGGATTAGACACTAATATTGGTTATTTTCAATCACTATTATATACAACTCCTCCTCCCCTCAACCGTGCTGCGGCACACGGCGTCAAAATTGTCACTATTAATCTCAGCAAATCCTAAAACTATGGATTCGACACTAATATTAGCCATTTCCGATCATTTTTAATGTTTTTTCCCCTCCCCTACGTTGCAACTTCCCCCTCCTCAACTATCAGGGCTGAACTTGGATTGTTACAGCATCAGAAGTGTCACTGTTTCTCTCATCGATCCCGCAAACTATGGATTCAACACTAATATTGGTCATTTTGATCATTTTTAAATTTATCCTCCTTCCCCCTCCCCTACGTTGCATCGTCAAAGTGAGTAGCCTTAATCCCTGTCCGAAATCAAGAGTGATAAAGTCACAAAGGCAGTCATTTTTATTTTTTACATATATCTCCCCCTCCCTCTCCCCTATGGTGACTCGTCATAGTGAAACGATAAAAAACACCCAAGGTCTGACCCTGATACATGTTGAAAATTTGATCGAGATTGGTTGGGTGGTTCAAAAGTTATTAGTTTTATTAGTTTTTATTCATACGTTCCCCTCCTTTCCCTCTTCCCTAGGATCTACCGTTAAAGTGAAATTACAAAAATGTTTCCAGATCCGAACCTTATGAACGTTGAAAATTTGATTTAGATTGGTCGAGTGGTTCAAGAGTGATGAAGTCACAAAGACAGTCATTTTTATTTTTTTACATATATCTCCCCCTCCCCTCCTCTATACTGGCTCGCCATAGTGAAACGATAAAAAGCACCCAAGGCCCGACCCTCATACATGTTGAAAATTTGATCGAGATTGGTTGGGTGGTTCAAAAGTTATTAGTTTTTATTGATGTCCCCCTCCCAACCCCCTTCCCTAGGATCTACCGTTAAAGTGAAATTACAAAAATGTTTCCACATCCGAACCTTATGCATGTTGAAAATTTGATTGAGATTGGTCGGGTGATTCAAGAGTGATGAAGTCACAAAGACAGTCATTTTTATTTTTTTTACATATATCTCCCCCTCCCCTCCTCTATACTGGCTCGCCATAGTGAAACGATAAAAAGCATCCAAGGCCCGACTCTCATACATGTTGAAAATTTGATCGAGATTGGTTGTGTGGTTCAAAAGTTATTAGTTTTATTAATTTTTATTCATGTTCCCCTCCCCACCCCCTTCCCTAGAATCTACCGTTAAAGTGAAATTACAAAAATATTTCCAGATCCGAATATCATGTATGTTGAAACTCTGAATGAGATCGGTCGGATAGTTCAAGATTTATTAAGTTACAAAAATAGTCACTTTCAGTCTTATATAAATTGATTTTTATATACCTCCCCCTCCTTCTCCTCCCATACGTTGCTCAGTTAATTTAAAATTATAGAAACAATCCCAGGCCTAAACCTCATCTATGTTGAAAATTTGATCAAGATCGGTTGAGTGGTTCGGGAGTTATTAAGTTTTATTTATTTTTATACCCATTCCCCCTCCCCCCTCACTTTTACCATCCAAGTGAATAGCCTAAAACCAGCCCGGCCTTGAACCTCATCCATGTTACAAATTTGATCGAGATCGATCAAGCGGTTCAGCAGATTTAAAGTCATAAACATAGTGATTTTCAATTTTATATATATAGATATATTTTTATATACACACGTCTCCCTCCCCTCTCCCTCTCCTCAGCTCTAGTATAAAAAGCATTTTAGGCATAGGGTTATTTTTACGTAATATTCATATCCGAGTTCTTACTGTGAAAAATTCCTTGCTACAGTTGCTATTTTTCTTTAACGTTTCAACAAATACTTGATTGGCAACAATGGTGAACGCAGCCGTTGGGAGTTTGAATTGCTCTAGTTCCTGCTTGGAATACACACGTAGATGGCACTGCGTCGGAATACACACCGATCGAGAAACGAAATTTTTCAGTCTGAGCACACACTTTACACACACAAACCGGCTGTATCCGTATAAACGAGCGGAGTCAAAAGAACTCGCGGGGGGACCCCTATAATGGTCCTGCACGCGTTAAAAGTAAAAAACTTTTCGAGCAACCACTAAAAAATGCTCGCTTTGCAAAAATTGCTCAGAGTGCTGCTCTGTAGCCGATCGACCTACAAAGATTGGCGGGTTCACCAACGCACACACACACATACACACACACACACACACACACACACATACACACACACACACACACACACACACACACACACACCAGTAACAACTTTAACTTCGGAGATGAGTGACGTGGAAATTTTGACGTAGGTGATTTGACACCGTTATTTATGTTTTCTTCCAAAGAAAGTGATAGCCATGCATCATTGCCAGAAGGATGTATCATTCACCCTTTTCTTATTTTCCTTTCACATGACTGGAAGGTATACTAAAATGACAACAATGAACCATTTAAAGGTCTTGAGTCAATTTATATTAGAAACTTGAAATTCCATTTATGAGGAAAGTTGTTGAGAAAAGTTAAGAATTATGAATTTGGTCTTTCCTTTAAATATGCATTTATATGCTGTAACGACATAAACATGCACTAACCTCCGAAATATGCAAATATATGCACTACAAAACTCTGGTATTTTAGCACAAAACATCTAAAACGAATTTCTGTTTAAAGGGCATATCAATATCACACCAGAAAAAACATGCAAGTATGCGAAAATCCGAAGTCTAATTATAACACTGCATGGATGGCTCAGAAACCGTTCTTCTCTGAACTGGCATTTATTAAATATATGGAGATAACTGTTTGTGTGAATATTTATCTTTTATTTCATTAGTGATGATAATTAATTTACAATAGGAAAATGACACGTTTGGTATAGGGCCTGAGTCCCCAACTAGTTTGTTACCTTATATATTGGGTATAATGTAACATGGTCCGAGATTTTTGTACATTCTCTGTATATATTCACAAATTTTGATTAGTAGATACTTTGGAAATATATAGAAATTTATTGTGGTACTGTAGGAGTAAGTCGCAAAATGTTCATAATTTTGTCAAAAGAGTAATATTTAAAACAAATGAAATCTTTGAGTTTTACGTCCCACGTTTACGCCGGTTAGGCTAAAGGAGACGGTGATGATGAGTTATGAATGAAATGGTGGAATGAAGAAAGTGGGAGGAAACGGAAGAACCCTGAGGAAACCCACACACACAGTGTTTGTCCATCACAAAGCTCACTTGGCGCCGGCCGGGACCCCAAGCACCAGAGGTGAACGCTCTACCACTGAGCCACCATTTTAAAAACCATGGATTAGGAACTGTGAAGTGAGTCCAGAAAGTAGAATTCAGGTGAGCAGAAAAATCTACAAGAGAAAGTCCACTCGTTCGAATAATGCTCTAGCGAGAGATTAGGGTAAAGGAAATTACACAATTGGATAGTATAATATCAAAATTTACTTTGATTGACTTAATTGTTTTGTTGTGGTGTTTTGTGCTAATATGCAGTGCTAAAAATTTCAGTTTTTCCCAGAAATTACATACAGGGTTTTCATAAAGTATGGACGGATTTAATTTGCTTATAATTTTCATGAAAATGCTCATAATGAAATCAAATAAAGTGCAAACGGTAGCGGAAGAATTAAAGTTTTAGTTGGCAACACTGTTAGATAAGCGGCAACTCTGAACACGTTGAGAGAGGGAGAGGGAGAGCAAGGCCAATTCTGGTGTGTCGAAAGTTCACCAAAGAGTTCAAAAAGCCGGCACCGACTGAGAGTGCAATCCGAAAGTGGCATGCTAAGTTCTTGGAGATAGGAAGCGTCCTGGACCGTCTTCGAAGTGGGAGGCCGCCAACATCGCCTGCAACAGTGAGCAGGGTAAGGGAAAGTATCATCAACAGCCCACAAAAGTCGATTCCTAGACGGTCCTACGCGAATGTGTGGACGTAAATGGCGCCCAGTTGGAGGTGTGGCGGTCAATGAACTGAGCTGGTGCAGGTTACAGGTAAAAATTTAATCCTTCCGCTACCGTTTGCACTTTATTTGATTTCAATATGAGCATTTTTATGTAAATTATAAGAGAATTAAATCCGTCCATACTTTATGAAAACCCTGTATATATATATATATATATTCATAATGTGAATGTAAGAACCAATCAATGGGGGAAGATATGTTAGTAATCTCGGTTTTAATAATAATTACAAGTGTATATACTACACGTACTCCCATGCGCAAAAAAAAAAAAAAAAAAAAAAATGCGCGTATACTGTAACCCACGATTTTTCGCAATTATTTTATTTTCCATATGTTTATGGGTAAAATTTAGTTATTAGTAAGTGGAGATAATAGAAAGCAATCCATCTAAGGAGATATTTCCAAAAAATATAATAAAATAGTAAAAATATAAGCAAAAAACAAAATTATGTTCGGTTTTGTGTATACTGGCAATAATGTTTTCGATGGAATTTTTGGAGTAGCACAGCACGATTGCAGAGGGAATAACAAGATTGGTAGGAGAAGAGCTGAATCAAGGAACTGGAAATTGGAGTAAAATATTGCATTTATTGGCTTAAATCTACGGTGTAAATTGTCTGCCAAATATAAATTAGCTTCTGTAAGCAAGATGTTATACGGAAATATATAACCAAAGAGAAAAACTGTTGTCTTAAGTTTGGAAGTGACATGCTCTATAGCCATGAGCATTTATTTCTTAAGAAAAAGATAGGCAACAAAAGAAAATCTGTGTGGTCAAGCGGGTAGAGTGACGTACCGGTACTAGTAATTCTTATGCTGTTTTGACCCTAGATCGAATCTCATCCAATCCCGTTCATTTTTTTTTACAAAACATTATAGAAGTGTATAATTTTTATGTTAATAAAACTGAAACAATACAATTAGGAAATAACTTTTAGTTTCCTCTGATGACGTATTTATTTAGAATTAGTGTACTATTAGTAATACCGATTGCTTTCAGTTTATGGTGTTGTATAGCTTCCTTTATCATCCTCTTTTCTTGAAAAAAAAATGTATCCAATAAAGTATGAAAAATATATATAGTCAGAAACAGACATCTTAGTAGCAAACGTGATTTATCGTGATGAAATAAACAAGTTTCCCGTTATTAAAAAAGAAAACTATAGAAAATCATTGAATTTGGTCTTAAGGTTTTTATTATGCTATATATATTCTTTATAAGACTATACTTTATAAGGCAAGATGAGCGATCATACCCTCAAATTTAGCTAGTGAGTGAAAGCTGTTTTCGGCACAAATATTTTACAGGTTTAGGTGCATGAAACACCAATACGCCATGGTCTTGACCTTCGTTTATTTCACATTATTATCCGACATATCATAGCAGGTAAAAAGCTGCGTCAATCGGCAAGAAGAACTGCAAGTTGTGGTCTTAGTCTGTTTTTGATGCTCCGGACTCGATCGCCTAGCACGCTCGTCTATACCTTGACTCATACGTCTATCATTCAGTGCAGGCACATATCCAGCTTTTCTTTTTGGAGGGGACCCGACACGAATCCTCGTAAGCACGTAATTCTAATGTTTCAAAAATATCAATAATAATAATAATAATAATAATAATAATAATAATAATAATAATAATAATAATAATAATAATAATAATGCAACAGTTCTGTATTTCTCTTAAACATTTCTTACTTGTCATTTATGAACCGGTCAAACTGAATTCTAACTCACACGAAATCAAAAAATATTTTCTACAGACATGTATGGAAAACTGTCTGCTACGTATATCACATAACAAAAATAGCAAATGGCAATTAGTGTATCGTTCTAATACAGTAATGTTATAAACAGACCGGAAACGAAATTGTAATCCCATTTAAAAGTGTTCTTTAATTCCACCTGGTATCAATGGCATTACGGTATATTCTTACAAGTAACACTTCCCAAGTGTAACACTCCGATTTTGATAAAATTTGACAGGCAGATACTACACATAAAATAAACGAATACATGTTTTTTTATTTTCTGCGGAAAAACTGTTTTACGGGGGCCAAAGCACTCACCCAAAATTTTGAAAGTTGACGCCCGAAAGACAAAAACAAGTAGACCAAAGTAAACGAAATTGTGCACAGATATGGCAGACGTAAAATAAAGGAATACGTGTTTTGTATTTTCCTGGAAAAAACGGTTAGGTGGGACACAGACCCCTCCAAACCTTTGATCATGAAATATCAAAAGTGCTAGTAACAATATGTCTGATGTGTGTAAAGGACGAAGAATTCCGATGACAGTTTGTGTATGGACAATACGCAAAGACTAAACGAATGCCTGTTTTTTTATTTTCTGCGGAAAAATGGTTTTAGGGGGCAAAATCCCCCATCTCAAATTTTGAAAGTTGACGCCCGAAAGGCAAGAAGAAGTGAACCGAAATGAATGAAATTGTGCACAGATATTGTAGACGAAAAATGAGGGAATATGAGTTCCGTATTTTCCTGAAAAAAAGAAAAACGTTTCGGTGGGACACCGACCCCTCCAAAACTTTGATCGTGAAATATCAAAAGTGCTAATAACAGTATGTCAGAAGTGCTTAAAGGACATGAAGAATTGGAACGACACATTGTGTAGGGACAATACGCAAAAAAAAAAAAAAAAAAAAAAAAAAAAAAAAAAAAAAAAAAAAAAAAAAAAACCGAATACGGGTTTATTTTCTGCGAAAAATTGGTTTTAGGGGGCGGAATTCCCCACCCAAAATTTTGAAATCTTGCACAGATATTCTAGACGTAAATTGAGGTAATTGTGTTTCGTATTTTCCTGGAAAAAAGCGATTGGGTGGGGCACGGACCTTCTAAGCTGTTGATTAGGAAATATCAAAAGTGCAAATAAGTATGTATACGTCAGAAGTTCCTAAAGAGTATGGAGAATTGCAACGAAACTTCGTATAGGGACAATTTGCAAAACAATAAATGAAATGCATTTTAATTTGTATGAAAAAACAGTGTTGGGGCCTAGAGCCCCTCCAAAAAAAAAAGTAAATATTACCGTAAAAGTGCAGGAAGGAGTGGACCGAAGCAAATGAAATTGTGTGTAGATATTGTATAGACTGTATGTTAAATAAGGACCTTCGTGTTTTAAAGATGTCCCTATCAATTTTGGCACATCAACAGCAAACAGGAAATTATTCGGCACGTGTTTTTGTTTATGCGGAAAAACATTGTAAGGGTTAAAGTTGCCTCGTGAAATACTACAAAATACGCTATACTATTTGTGCTTGTTGTTGATCTGCCAAATTTCAAGAAATCTGATGGAGACACTTGTGAAACACGAGAGGCTTTATTTTTCATATCCAATATCTACAGACAATTTCATTCGCTTCGGTCCAATCCTTCCGACACTCAACGCCTCGGTCCACTCAAAAGTTTTTTTTCTCTATACAGGAAAATACGAAGCACGTATTCCCTCATCTTACCTCTACAACATTTGTGAACAATTTCATTCAGTTCGGTACATTTTTTCTTGCCTTTCTTGCGTCAAATTTCAAAATTCTGGGTGGGATGTTTTGCCCCCTAAAACCGTTTTTTCGCAGGAAATAAAAAAGCCGAATTTGTTTATTTTTTGCTTATTGTCCTAACACAAAGTTTTGTTCCAATTCTTCATGTAAATTTAGGCACTTCTCACATACTGTTATTAGCACTTTTGATATTTCATGATCAAAGGTTTGGAGGGGTCTGTGCCCCACCTAACCTTTTTTTCCCGGAAAATACAAAACACGTATTCCCTAATTTTATGTCCGCAATATCTGTTCACAATTTCGTTCACTTTGGTGCACTTGTTTTTGCCTTTCGAGCGTCAACTTTCAAATTTTGGGTGAGGGCTTTTGCTCCCTAAAACCGTTTTTCAGCAAAAAAAATAAAATAAAATAAAATAAAATAAAATAAAAAAAGCACTTATTTGTTTATTTTATGTATAGTATCTACCTGCCAAATTTTATCAAAATCGGAGTGTTACACTTGGGAAGTGTTACTTGTTAGAATTATAACAACAACGCATTGTCCACAGTTTGGACACTGACTCAAAGTAATCTGACAAAAAAAATACCTCAAAAGGGAAAAAGTAGGTTTATTAAAAAGTGCTTGAGGTTTGGTAAGGGACAGCTTCCAGGAATTCACGCTGGATACGTCACTAAGTCAATGCATTATATTTGTTTCTTGCAAAGATGACAATTAGATGCGTAATGTGTAAAATTATATCATAGTTTGACTCTTTATAGGTCTTTCCTTAACACATCCATATTATCCGGCGTTCTGCCTGCCTGTTTTATGTCGGATAAGCGAAACTACTATATTTTCAGATAACATATACACAGGGGCTAGAGGTCTGCACGGGCCGGAATTTTTAGAACGGACCCGGCCCGTCCCCTTTAATTTATAATCTATAGGCATTAGCGGATTAAGGGCAGAGCCAATGGAGCCCAGGGCCCCCAGCTCAGGGGGCTCTTTAAAATCCCTCTGTTTAATACTTACGCTCGCGGTATCGCTAGATTTAATTAAGTCTTTGCATCAGCAGCATTTACCTGTTAATAAAGAATGCAATTATTTAATTGTTAATAATGAATTTAACTAAACTAATTATTGTAAACTTGGAGCACATTCAAATATTACAGCATAGTTCTCGGTAGTTCCATAAGCCTATGAGGCTGTGGAAGGCAGCAAAGAAAATTTATGCACTGGAACTATTCTTAACGTAGGGCCCCCTTAAAATAGTCGGCTCTAGGTCTCCAAAAGCCTTAATCCGCCCCTGTCTATAAGCAATATTTCACGAAAAGCTGGTATTTTTTTAACAAATGTGTTCGTCATCAAGTTTTCATAAAGTAGTCCCTTTCTCCTTTAAGTAATTTCAGAGACCACGGTGTTTCAGTGGTAGAGCGTTCACCTTTGGTGCATGGAGTCCTTGGTTCGATCTATGCTCGCGCCAAGTGAACCTTGTGCTGGACAAACACTGTGTGCGCGGGTTTTCTCGAGGTTCTCCCGTTTTATCCCACTTTCTTCATTCCACCATTTCATTCATTTCTTATCATCACTGTCTCCTTTAGCCTATCCGGCATAATCGTGGGAGGTAAAACTTGAAAATTTCATTTCAAATCATTTCAATCAAAAAACAATTGCAGGAAGTATGTAATTTCGAATGAAACAAACTAGTATATACAATTCTGAGTATATTATTCTTTTATGAAATTCTCGCGAACTTTATTTCTAAATTGAAGGGTAAGAAGACTAAATTCATTCTCTTATTATTATAGATCCATTTCAATTGAAGCAGTTGGAATAGTTGAAAAAAAAAAAAAAAAAACATACCCTATATTCCAGTGTGCCACAATCGGTATAACGCGCCACACTTGTGTGTCCAGCAAAGTGAACAGTGTGACGCAAACTTTTTCCTATTATTTGCAAGAATATTTTGTCGAGTTTCTGTTATTATTATTATTATTATTATTATTATTATTATTATTATTATTATTATTATTATTATTAACGATTTTTCCATGGATCAGCTGTCTGTATACGGTTAAGCAACCACAAGTATCATATTGAAGGAATGAGTGTAATTATTTACTTTAATAGTAATACAAAAGTCTATTTGCTTGTATATTCTACCGGTAATAACTGCATCCGTCTAGAAAGCTAGGACTAATAACAAAGGGATACGAAGTTGTGACCACACACCGCCCCAAATCGTGGGTGCCACAAGTTCTCTTCTACGCCTTAGAACAATAAGGGCTGTTGCGTTCAGGGAGAGAGAGAAACAACTTAGTTCCATTGCAGTTATATGCTTATTAAATGTTAACTTATATTTATAAATTATGTAAGTGATCGTATCGTTTTCTGTTTATTATTATTATTATTATTATTATTATTATTATTATTATTATTATTATTATTATTATTATTATTATTAATAATAATAATAATAATAATTCTTATCATTATACATTTCTTAATACGTTGATTGCCATGTGTATGGAATTCCATACACACGGCTGTCCTGTACAGTAGAGCGTGATTATTTTCCATACGCAAACAACGTAGATATTCCAAGTTTGTTGTGTTCGTTCTATAGGTGTGTATGTAATTAGATACATATGGCGTAGAAATCAAAATTTAATGTCCATGCCACGTATATGCAAAACCATACACAAAGACATTTATGAACAAAGACATTGAGTTTGAGTTTAACGTCTCGTTCAGCAACGAAGCTATATGAGACGTCGGCCTACTGATTAACGTGAAATCCGAACCACATGAGCTCCCGCCGGACGAAAACAAAGACCTTTGGAATTGACAATTGTTTGGACATTTCAGTCGAACCTACCTAATATTAACAACGTTTCTACAATAATTTCGTAACATTGTATTATTTCTTTTGTTGATTAGCTTGGCTAGGCTTATTTAAACACTTTCTTCTTTGCACCGACGTGTCACATCTCTTGGATGAAGATACACTAGCTCTCACTGGAAATTTAATCCAGAACCAATGCACTTGAACCATTTGACCACAACCAGGCACATTTAAAAAGAAGTTTCGATTTTGTTCGGAAAATTGTGATTAGGTGTAACATTTAAAAATATACTTAAGAAAGGGTACGGAGCAAACGCACTGTACTTTCTCGCTCGAATTTTTTACACTGACTTATGTTAGGCTGCAACTGTTATTGAAACATTTATTTGGGAAATTGCGAATAAAATAATGTTTTGGAAAACTTTGCTAGAAGAAACTTCAGGCCCAAAAGTAAAGTACTCATTGGTCATATTTCCGTTAGAAATAACTTGATCCATATATTAGAATTATAAAAGATATAATTGTATGTGAACTATAAGCAAAAGCGTCTGAGTAATTTCTGAGAAAATTATGCAAAAAGTCACCCCCAAGAATAAATTATCCCTTGTGGATCTTTTCAGGACAAACGAGCTATGCTATATTGTTAGTGTTTTCATAAAACATTTATTTATGAAATACGAACACAATCGCCTGAGTCGTTCTTGAGAAAATCGCAGGGTAAAACTTACTGTCAAAAGTAATATACCATTTCTAGATTTTCCGGATGAGGGAATTATACCATATAGCTAGGTTATTTATGTCACATGTATTTATAAAACATGAACAACAAACATCTCCTGAGTTGTTTTTGGGAAGGTCATCGGGAAAAGCTTAACCCCAAAGGTAAACTCTTCTATCTGTAATTTTGACAGTATATCGAGTAATTTTTAAGCAAATCGTCGGGAAAAATTTCACTGTCAAAGTAAACTATCTTTTTTGGATTTTTCTTTTCGGAACAAGCGAGTTATACCATATTGCAAGATTATTACTGAAAATATTTTTACTGAAATTAGAACATATTTGTCTAAGTCATTACTGAGACAATTGTCCAAAGAAAATCAACCCTTGAGAAAACCACTTCTTCTGTATGTTATCGGAATAAATTATTTATGCTCTATGTTAGTTTATTAATGAAATATTTCTTTACGAAATATGAACAAAATTGCCTGAGGCGTTAATGGGAAAACCATCGGGAGAAAGCTCACATTAAGATTAAGCTACTCCTTCGAACGAGTTGTCATATTGTTAGGTAATTAATGATACGTTTATTTATGAAATGTGGTTGAAAAAATTGTGCAAAAAGAACGCATACCATACAGTAAATTACACCTTTTTTTTTAAGAAAAATTATTCATATGTGGTGGAGATTTGTTAATAAAATATATATTTATCAAAAGTAAATAAAATCGTCACAGCTTTTTTATTTGAGAAAATTGAATTATTTTAAATTTTAGTCCTTCAGTAAACTATCCTTGCTTTTAGGTGTCGAAGGACATAAAATTCGAAAGATTTTATGTTATTAAAACGTTATGTGTAGAATTCGGTGTAGATACGTTGAACAGTATGGACTCTATTTGAGTGCGTGTAAAAGCGTGACGAACCGAGAGACGAATAGATGGACAGACATCGAAAAATCATTTTTTCGATATGTAGGAGCCATGTAACTTGAATTCATTGAAATCTGGTATTCGGTTTTTAAAACTATCACCACACTTTCTTCTTTCGTCGCTCGAATGTGAAAACGAATAGGCCTACACCGACACGTAATGTGATAATTTGTAATCCCAAAAATTTAATTTGTTATGTTTAATGAGTGGTTACTCTAGAAAAAAAGCTTATGCATGTTACATAATTTTATAATCTGTTTTCACGCTACTGTATAATTCGGTATGATTATACTTAATATTCATGGCATCTTTTGGAAGCATTCGCGTTCCTCACAAAGAGAGCTGTAAAATTTAGTTTTGTTTAAAGAAAGCACTCTTGATTTTTTTTACACAGACTTGCATTTGTTGCACTTGTGGATATGAAACAAAAGGAGAGAGACAGAGAGAGAGAGAGAGAGAGAGTCAATACTTTAAAAAGAAACACACACACAGAAACATTAGAACAGTTTTTTTTTCTTCATGACAACGAGCTATCGCTGTGACTGTGTTCGTCACGCTGTGTGTAAAGCTGCAGGTTGCGCTTGTTTTGTTTTTTCCTGTTCCTGACTCACAGACACTCGCAGTGAGTTGAAGCTGTGTAAAAACGGAGAGGGAACGGTTAAACATACCATACCATAAACTAAAACCAATCGCTATTAGTAATAAATAGTAAGCTAATTCTGAATAAATACGTCATCAGAAAAACAAAAAGTTATTTCATTATATATTATTTCGTTTCTTATTAACATAAAAATTATACACTTTCTACAATGTTTTGTAAAGAAAAAGAAATTGAACAGGATGGGATTCGATTTGGTGTCAAAACAGCATAAGAATTACTAGTCCGTTACTCTACCCACTTGCCCACACAGATTTTCTTTTGCTGCCTATCTTTTTCTTAAGAAATAAATGCTCATGGCTATAGAGCATGTCACTTCCAAATTTAAGACAACAGTTTTTCTCTTTGTTTATATATTTCCGTATAACATCTTGCTTACAGAAGCTAATTTATGTTTGGCAGACAATTTACGCCGTAGATTTAAGCCAATAAATGCAATATTTTATTCCAATTTCCAGTTCCTTGATTCAGCTCTTCTCCTACCAATCTTGTTATTCCCTCTGCAATCGTGCTGTGCTACTCCAAAAATTCCCTCGAAAACATTATTGCCAGTATAGACAAAACCGAACATAATTTTGTTTTTTGCTTATATTTTTATTATTTTATTATATCTTTTGGAAATATCTCCTTAGATGGATTGCTTTGTATTATCTCCACGTACTAATAACTGAATTTTACCAATAAACATATGGAAAATGGAATAATTGCGAAAAATTGTGAGTTACAGTATACGCGCAATATTTTTTGCGCATGGGAGTACATACGTTACCCAAAATTTGAACCTTGTCTTTAGGCCATGTGATTTGTAGAAATTATTATTTTGGATGACAAGAGTACTGCTCATTGTCTTATTTTCTTTGTTTAAATTCTGGAAAAGGCTCATTCAGTAAATATGCTTTGAAAGAGCTAGAATAAAACAAAATTTAACTGGATTCCCATTGCATTAATTTTCTATATCAAGACTTAAGTAAATTATGTGGGTGCATTTCTAGAGTACCGGTAAGTTGAGATTTTCGTTAACAGCTCGTATCTCGACTACTATATTCTGATAAGAACGAAAGTAATTCATATAATTAATAGAACAATTTGGAATGTTTAAATCGAAAATGCTTTTATAATAAGACGACAGCTGGTTTGATAACACAACGTTCTTGAGAAAGTGTGGTAGCTAGGAAGTGATATTATTATTATTTTTTTAAAAAAAGTGAAAATGCCAATATATGTATTGTTTCCTTAGGTTAAGTAAGTTTAGTTAGGTAGAGTAGGTTAGGTGTTTTAGGTTAGGAATAGTTCATGTGATTTTCTTCTATGTTGTGGCTGTCTGATAGAAAAAAAAGAAGTGTCAGTAAGAGTGAGATGAATATAGTAAAAATGAAAGAATCATGCTACATGTGTAAGGTCGCTAAGAATGCGTAAACCCTCCAGCCGGTCATCACCATGTCAAACTGACATTGACGCACAGCAGAAAAGATAAAAAGGTAAATAAACCGAAATTACCACAGAATAAATTAAAATAATGTAATCCGAATATTTTTTTTAAAAATTTTACTTTGTGAACCTAATGGATATTGAAAATATGTAAAATACTGTGAGTCAAGTAACATTTTTTAAAAATTTTGATAGATGCAAACAATTTACACGTTGAATAAGATTGTTCAAGCTAGAGAAATCTTTACTAAAAACTCTTGTGACATTGGATTCCAAGGAGAATACTATTTTGACAAAACTTTTTTTCTAAAATTTCTTCAGCAAAGTATGTCAAATTTCAACGTATTGTGCAAATAAAGTGTACAAGCCGTGAATTGAATGTTTCTTTTCAAAGCAGAGAAATGGGAAACTCCCACTTTAATTTTAAGTCTTAAGAATAGTCATGTTTACAATGTGTATGGTATACTGATGAGATTTAAAGCAATACTTGAAAATGTTCTTACTTGCGAAAAGATTACAGCTGTGAAGGATGCAAAAGCTTTTCTGACTGTGACCGGAAATGGGAAGCACCGAATTCTAAGGTGAAATTCATTCTTTCAGTTTTTTTCAAAATTTTCAGTTTGGACTTTTTTTTAAATTTCCGTTGCGCAAAATTTTGTTTGGAAGTTATTGTGCATCTTTATCTGTGTTAGGGCTATTACAGACTTAACTTCAGATTCCCGTAGTCCTCATCGCCAACACAACTGGGAGGTCAACATCCTGTGTCGGTAGTTTGTGGTTCACAACCTTTTTCACGAAGGGTTACGGATGACGGACTGCAGGCCTGGATGCCAAGCTGTGAGTTATGATGAAAGAGGCTCTGGAATTATCTTCTTTGGGTAAATTTGAGTTCTATTTTCCGGGGACGACTGGCTTGGTGAATGGATCGGTGATTGTTGGCATACCTACACGGGGCCCAGTACGTTCGCGACCACCAGTCAGTGATACATTTACACAGTCCATAGTCCTAAAGAACGTGAACATCAAACACAATTAATCTCACACTGCATCAATTTATTTTATTTATTTATATTTTTATTTATTTACTATTGTATTTTTTTTGTAAGAAGTTCTCACCCTGCCGTACAACAAGATATTTCAAAACGGGACTGTGTGGCTCGTGTATCATCCAATATTTACAACTTACGAAGAAGTAAATGTTATTTTTCCGTTTCTTAACACATAACCAACCCAGACAAGTAACATTTCGATTCTAGAAGGTTGGTTACTATAATGATTTAATAATATATATACCCCACTTAATTTTCTTCAGTTCTTCAATTGCCTGTATCTCTCTTCAAGAGAGAGTAAAAGAATTTAAATATAAAAGACCTATCATTCTTTGTTTCTGGCAACCGTTCTTTTTTTAAATGACAGCACTTGATAAATACTGACTGAATATTACAATTACTGCATTCTTTGTTTCTGGTAACCGTTCTTTTTTAAGTGACAGTACTTGATAAATACTGACTGAATATTACAATTACTGCATTGTTTGTTTCTGGCATCCGTTCTTTTTTAAATGACAGTACTTGATAAGTACTGACTGAATATTACGATTACTGCATTCTTTGTTTCTGGCATCCGTTCTTTTTTAAATGACAGTACTTGATAAATACTGACTGAATATTACAATTACTGCATTGTTTGTTTCTGGCAACCGTTCTTTTTTAAATGACAGTACTTGATAAATACTGACTGAATATTACGATTACTGCATTGTTTGTTTCTGGCAACCGTTCTTTTTTAAATGACAGTACTTGATAAATACTGACTGAATATTACAATTACTGCATTCTTTGTTTCTGGCAACCGTTCTTTTTTAAATGACAGTACTTGATAAATACTGACTGAATATTACAATTACTGCATTCTTTGTTTCTGGCATCCGTTCTTTTTTAAATGACAGTACTTGATAAATACTGACTGAATATTACAATTACTGCATTCTTTGCTTCTGGCATCCGTTCTTTTTTAAATTACAGTACTTGATAAATACTGACTGAATATTACAATTACTGCATTCTTTGTTTCTGGTAACCGTTCTTTTTTAAATGACAGTACTTGATAAATACTGACTGAATATTACAATTACTGCATTCTTTGTTTCTGGCATCCGTTCTTTTTTAAATGACAGTACTTGATAAGTACTGACTGAATATTACGATTACTGCATTCTTTGTTTCTGGCATCCGTTCTTTTTTAAATGACAGTACTTGATAAATACTGACTGAATATTACAATTACTGCATTCTTTGTTTCTGGCAACCGTTCTTTTTTAAATGACAGTACTTGATAAATACTGACTGAATATTACAACCACTACATTCTTTGTTTCTGGCATCCGTTCTTTTTTAAATTACAGTACTTGATAAATACTGACTGAATATTACAATTACTGCATTGTTTGTTTCTGGCAACCGTTCTTTTTTAAATGACAGTACTTGATAAATACTGACTGAATATTACAATTACTGCATTCTTTGCTTCTGGCAACCGTTCTTTTTTAAATGACAGTACTTGATAAATACTGAGTGATATATCACAATTACTGCATTCTTTGTTTCTGGTATCCGTTCTTTTTTAAATGACAACACTTGATAAATACTGACTGAATATTACAATTACTGCATTCTTTGTTTCTGGCATCCGTTCTTTTTTAAATGACAGTACTTGATAAATACTGAATGATATATCACAATTACTGCATTCTTTGTTTCTGGTAACCGTTCTTTTTTAAATGACAGTACTTAATAAATACTGACTGAATATTATATCTTTTTAAAAGGGGAGATCTTAGATCCAAGAAATCCACTCTTTTAGCATACCACTGAGTGTGAAAATTAAAGAAGAACGATTGAAAATGAGAACAAAACATGCTACAAACAATGTAAAGCACACGCATAGTAAGGTAGAGAGAACAAGATGAGAGAAATTAGTTCGTTGCGTGAGAAATATGTTACTGCGTGTATAGGATTCTACAAAAAGACAATGGGGAAAATACTTCTGTGTTGACGAAGAAACAAGAACGTATCACGATTCATGATGTTAGAAAGATAAGTACAGTGAATCCTGGCTGCAAGTAATCTGACAGGGAAATGCTTCTGAAGATAGATAAGTATTTTCTGCTGCAATTACCTTTTGTGTACTAAAGATTGGTAAGTGTACAAAACAAATAATACTTACATAGTTAGTATATGAAGGAAACTCAAATACGTTGTCGACGATAATTTGTTTCTTAAGAAAGACTCAAACATGTGTTGAACTCTATCACACGTAATATCATTTATGATAAAACATGAGAAGTTTATTTTAGATTACATTTATATGGAGAGTAGATTTGAAATTTCAAATTAAACATTTTCTTTAAAACCAAAATTGAGAGAATGTCTGATAGACCCCGATAACCGGCGGCAAAAGTTGAACTCAACGTATTCCAATTACAAAACGAGAAGTGTAATTATTTCCCTACAGGTCTCGAGAGACAAACAGGTGTAAATAGAAAAAGCTGAAGATCTATGTGCCTATTAATTATCTTCAAATGAGTGTCTCATCTGCTTTTTTAGTAAATATAATTATCTATTGTTATTGCTTTGCAGTTTTAGGTCATTATTTTTGTACTGGATATTTTTCCTGGTATTTCATAACGTGTTACTGCTACTTAAGCAATACGTAATATTGTATACGTTCTTTATTCTAATACGTAATATTATTTATGTTCTTTATTGTAATACTAATATGGTATATGTTGTTTTATCTGTTTCGCAGTATTTCTCTATGAAATTATACTTTTTATCTTATCTTGCTGATGGCATGACACAAGTAAAGCAGCACCTTTGGAATAGAAGTAAATATTGAATACATGCTAGAAACAAATGAAGCTGATTGACGCCATAAGAATAACAAAGAAAAAACAAATGTTTATCTTACCTGAGTAGCAAGCCACTTCTTGGCCATAGTTTTGTTTCTGTATTCCGGAAACTTGGCTACACCGTACATACGAAAAATAATTAGCTTTAAACGTTGTTTAATTTCTGTGTCTACAAAATAGGGTAAGATTTAACTAATACTTATTTTTGTTTAAATTTTGCATAAAATACTATTAATATTAAATTAGTATCTGCACTTCTTAATTAACGCTTTCAATCCTGAGTTATCTAATTGGTGCTACGTTCCCATCATAGTATCTAATATTTTGTTAAGGAGAAACAAATTTGAACTGGTTATCGAAAATTGTATAGTTATAGTATGTAGAGGTTACCAGGACGTAACATAGTAAGTGCACAATAATTTTATTGTTTTTTCTTTACCTTCAGCAATTATGTTTTGTCGGTTATAACAGAAGTTGAGAAGTGCTCAAGTAATAATAATGAAATAAATTGTGCAATAAAAGTACTCAAGCTCAAGATGAAGGAGTACTCGAATCCTAGCACAATTAATGTAACGTAATACCTTTCGGGTAATTTTGTTCCACATATCTGTAAATAGTGTCATTATGCCTAATGCCAATACACTTCCCTTGTCCATCTTCTGTTATATTAAACGAGATTTTACATCCAGGAAAAAAGCTTTGTTCTAATACAAAGTTTAATATAGAGAAGGTCGTTTCTGCCTTATGGTAGTAAATTCCAGTCCCTGCTGCGTTTGTTCCTATATTATATCGATTATGTCACACTTGAACCAGACAGCTATCCATAAGATAGGAAAGAGATCATCACGCCTTAGAAAATGCATTCGTTTCAGGGGGTTACATGATAGCATTTACCAGCGTGAGTTATAGTTACAGCCTGGTTTAAAAAGACATGATAATTGTAAAGGTTTCACATTATCTGATACGAGAATACATTCGGCAATTCATCATAATATACATTCATCCTTGAAGGGTGCAACATCCAGTCAAAAGCCTTAGAAAAGGGAACCAGCAGTACCAAGCACTCAAGATGTCATATGACCAAAGAAACCGCAACGCAAAATAGCTGCTCATGTCTGAAAGTCACCAGAAACCGTAACCGGATCATCGTACGGTAGTTAGAACTGAAAGCGGCACACAAATGGTAGATGCATGCTTTAATATCGATGAACATCACATAATGGAGAGCATCATGAAACATTCATTGAAAGTTACCTAACGGGTAATAATTTTTAATTCCATTTAGGACACACTCACTTCTAGCTACAATTTAAAATATGCTGATTATGTTAATTTAACGCAATTTTGACACTTTAAGGAACTATAACTTAAGGTTTCATTGCAGTCTGTGCTGTTGCGATTCAAAATATTACTGCAATTGAACAAAATTTTAATATTAAATACTACTACCAGATGTCACTGAGAACTGTAAGTATATCTTCAGAGCGAGTTATATTTAAAATAACGCATTATTATAACCACTAGGCCATTAACATGTTCTTAATTTAGAAACGACAAAAACAAGGCTAATTATAATATGAAATTATCTTTTATGCAAATTCTTATTCTTTCCTATCGATTGACATATTACATGTTGCATAAATATCTCATTCCTGTAATAAATAATGAACACAGATGCATCGTATTCTGTATGGCAAAATGTGAAGCGTCACTTCTTAAACAAAACGAAGGATTAGAAGATAAAAATAGGAAAGATGTTATTTTTAAAGGTTTTATTTATTGGATGTATTTATTTCAGTATAATTAGAAGTCGTGTATTTTATGTCTTGTGTAGTTAATTCTATTCTTTATTGTGTATGAACTAATTCATTATTCTTATTACAGAGAATACATTTAACCATGATTAGAAGAGCAATCTATATTCAGCTTCTATATCTCACAGAAAACATTTTGATGATTAACTTACATGAGTGGAAGAATGAGGAAAATGTGAAAACTTTGGATAAAGGCATTCTTGAAGAATATATGAACATCACGTGTATAACGTTGTACGACAATAAACACAGTACCAGCGGAGAAATAACTTCCTTAATAAAGGACATTGGTGGTCACACAACTTCTCCAATATATATAATTAGAACGGTATTTCTTCATAAAAGTGTTGAACAAGAGTTAATGGCTGATTCAATAGATCAAAATTGCAATATCATAATAGTGTTAACACGAAATATATGTGAAACGTTTCACGATTTTTCTGAAACAAGCTTAATGACATTCAAAGAAAATCAAGAAAATTTCTAATTGTAATGAAAGAAAATGAACTATCAGTGAAGAATTATAGAAAATGTAAAGCGATCGGCTTCTTTCCTTTCACGTACATTTTACTATTACCTTCCAAGCACCGTGACTCTAATTACTCAGGCATTTCTTTGTTAAGTCATGTTGTTACTGATGACTTAAAAACTCTTAGGTTAGAGAAAGCAAATATATCGAAATTTAATTCTGTGAACATAAAGACATGCAATACTATAAATCTGAATGGTACATCAATACGCTTATCTTTCCATCCCTATCCGCCATGGACGATAGTCAATGATGATTCCTATGATGGTATAGAATACAGAATAATGTATCATTTCTCTATAAAGTATAATTTTACGTGGAAAGTTGACGTTACTGGAGTGTGGGGAAGCTACAAGGATAATGCAACAACGGATAGTGTTTTCGGGAGACTCAAAGGATACAATTATCATGTTGGAATACCATCAGTATACTTCACTTCTGATCGTTTTAAGCTTTTCCAATATTCCATGGCACATGGTCAATCCGATACAAAATTTCTGACGCCTCTGTTAAAGAATAAATACTCCTTATGGTCTTTGTTTTGCCCTCTTTCTCTTAGTGTATGGCTTGCATTTCTGGGATTCGTTTTCTTTAATTCTGTTATATTGCATACATTTTCAGTTTTGTATATTTGGATATTAAAATTACGTGATAGAAATCCGTACACCAAGTACATGTATAGCTTTCTATATTCTGTATCCATTAGTGTCGGATTTCCTATTCCGAATGAGGGCCAAGGAAAATTAAGACATTTAATTATTTCTATGTTCATAACTTCAACACTTGTGACAACGGCATACAACTCTAATCTTGTTTCGCACCTTACATTAGCTTCGTATGAAACACCAGTTGATACATTGGAAGAACTGCTGAAATCTGGTCTGCAGTGGGGCAGTTCTGTCGACGGATGGGCCGGAACACTACAAATGTCCACCAACCGTAATCTTCAACAGATTGTGGAAAGAGAATTTTTGTCACAGGAAGCTGAACAGTTAAACAACTTAATAACTAAAGGTAAATTAGCAATTCCAATGGAAAGTATACTTTCTGGGTTTATATCGGGTGTGGAATTCATAGAGAGAAGTAACTTGAAAAGGCTACATGTGATGAAGGAAAGTGCACTCAACAGCTATTATGCCTTTATATTTAATAGAAATTCACCTCTTGTCGAGATCTTCAATCCGTATGTGATGGAAATAATGGAGTCAGGTATAATTGAGTACTGGTCTAGAGAATTATATACATCCTTTATTACAGACTTTCGAATAAAGGAAGAAGAACCAATACGTCCATTGAGATTAGATGATATGATGGGAACATTTATTATACTATTCGTTGGTTTTGTTGGTTGTTTCCTTGCTTTCCTTACGGAAGGAGTAATACATCTCACAAATAAATTTAGGTTATAAACACGGTGGAATGATTGAAATCAGCCTGATTTAAATCTTGATTTAAATCACTTAATTTTTTAAATAAAAATTGTAGATTTAAATCAAATTCTGCAATGAATTAATTTAAAGTAAAATAAGTGAAATCCCGTTTTTATTTTGTTATTTCGATGATGCAAGGTAGTAAATTATATCATAAGAAATAAAGATAAAATATTTAAACAGTAAAATTTAGACTGTATATTTTATATAGCTAGATTGTATAAAATATGCAGTAGTTGAATCGTAACCAGTTGGAATTCAGAAGGTCGATTTATGTGTTAGGCTTCAAAAATATTATCTGGCCTAAATTCTTAATTGTAATAGCAACAATTTTGTAATTAATTCAAAACGTGTGCACAAAAATGCATTATAAAGTTTCATATGTTTCTATTTTTCAACCAGTACATGTTAGGTAGAAAGTACAGAAATTTCTTTGAGGCTTCTGTACTTAGTTACTAGCTATTGAATTCACTGATACTCTTATCTTGTACATGCTTTACATAATTATACTGCATAATGTTAAGAGTATTGATACTAATACTATATGATGAAAAACATTTGATAAGATTATGCCTATGAAAGAAACTGGCAGGGATGTAGCTAGGGGGGAAAGGGGAGCGGAGGACACTGTCCTTCCCAAATCTTGGCTTGGCCCTCTCAAATATTTATTTAAAATTATATGTTAAAATTGTTTTTATCCGACAATAAATGGAAAACTTATCCACTGTAAACTGAATTTATTCAAACTTCCAAGAAAACGTTATTATTGAAACCAATTTACAGGCTATTTCTTAAACGCTAAAAGAGTATAAGATTAGTAACTTTGGGGGCCGGAGCTCTTCTTCGTTAATACTATGAGGTTCTTTCAGCCTTTAGAGTGATTAGAGCTTTATAGTCGCCTTAAGGTTATAGGAGTTAAAAATCTATGCGAATGCATTTTTTTGTAACCGACTAAGACAAAACTGAGAGGTTGATTCGACTCAGGCTAGGAGGATGTTCCCTCATTGCAGGGTTTTGCAACATAGTACTTTGTTTTAATTGTTTTACAAGAAGGTATTGAATGTAGATTTACTTTCTCATTTTTATTATATTCGACAACGATTCTTACAAAACAGAAAATAGAATGTCACCTATTTAGACCCTTATTTGTGCTGAGCGGGAAAGAGTCCACAAATTATCGAGAATACACGATATATATATATGGGGTTATTCCATTTGCAAATATGCCCCCCCCCCAAACTCAGAGCTCTGTCTATGTCTCTGGAAACTGGTAATTTTTACGTACACAAATTATCGATTCATCATAAGCCTCAAAACTGTCACTTTCATACTGCATACGTAATGTCGCATTAATGTCCTAAGTTAATTACTTTTACTTGTTAAGTGAATTTATATACTTTCAAGCGTACAATAACCTTACTTTATTATATCTAAACTTCCTGTTTTAATTTGTAGTTGGAATTTGTAGTAATTGTGAATTTTGCAAAACTTAATACAAAATAAAACTTTCTGGTGTCACATTTTTTTGTTTCAAAGTTGTTAATTTTGCGAATTTCTCATTTTGCTCAATATAGGTTTCCAGTACTAAACACAAGTTTGCGTTTTGTAATGATGCAGCACAAGACAGACAGACATAAAATACACTATGTGAACAAAAGTATTCCGACACCTGGCTAAAAATGACTTACAAATTCGTGGCACCCTCCATTGGTACTGCTGGGTGTTGGCCCACCCTTAGCCTTGATGACAGCTTCCACTTTCGCAGGCATACTTTCAATCAGGTGCTGGAAGGTTTCTTGGGGAATGGCAACCCATTCTTCACGGAGTGCTGAACTGAGGAGAGGTATCGATGTAGGTCGGTGAGTCCTGGCATGAAGTCGGCGTTCCAAAACATCTCAAAAGCATTCTACAAGATTCAAGTCAGGACTCTGTGCAGGCCAGTCCATTACAGGGATATTATGGTCGTGTAACCACTCCGCCACAGGCAGTGCAGTATGAACAGGTGCTCGATCGTGTTGAAAGATGCAATCGCCATACCCGAATTACTCTTCAACAGTGGGAAGCAAGAAGGTGCTTAAAACATCAATGTAGGCCTGCGTTGTGAAATTGCTACGCAAAACAACAAGGGGTGCAAGCCTCCTCCAAGAAAAACACGACCACCACCTCCGAATTTTACTGTTGGCACTACACACGCTGACAGATGACGTTCACCGGGGATTCACTATACCCTGCCATCGGATCGCCACATTGTGTACCGTGATTTGTCACTCCACACAACGTTTCTCCACTGTTCAAAGGTCCAATGTTTACGCTCGTTACACCAAGTGAGGCGTCGTTTGGCATTTACCTGCATGGTGTGTGACTTATGAGGAGCCGCTCGACCGTGAAATCCAAGTTTTCTCACGCCTAACTGTCATAGTACTTGGAGTGGATCCTGATGCAGTTTGGAATTCCTGTGTGATGGTCTGGGTAGATGTTTGCGTATTCATTTTACGGCTCTCTTCAACTGTCGGAAGTCTCTGTCAGTCAACAGACGAGGTCGGCTTGTACGGTTTTGTGCTGTACGTGTCCCTTCACTTTTGTTGACCTAGGAGTGTGGAAATCTCGCGTACAGACTTCTGACACCCAATCACCTGACCACGTTCGAAGTGCGTGAGATCCGTGGAGTGCCCCATTCTGCTTTCTCACGATGTCTAATGACTACTGAGGTCGCTGATAATGAGTATCTGACAGTATGTGGCAGCACAATGTATCTAATATGAAAAGCATATGTTTTTGGGGGTGTCCGGATACTTTTGATCACATAGTGTAAGTTAGTTTGTATTTTACTTTTGTTCTTCTTTTGATTTAGTGTTAGAACTTGATGCTTTGTTCACTTATTTATACAAAAGGATCAACTTCGACGCCTTTTCTGTGCCTAAATGGTTTCGCACTTTTGAATGGTTATTTCAAAAGTGAAAAAAATCGCTTTATTCCTACCGATGAAGCGTAGAATGTAAGAAGCTGATTCGTAATTAACCTTCCAGTGGTCGCCCTCGGACCTTCACTCCACAGTGAACAATGAATGTAATTTAGTACAGCGCAAATCACTTTTCCTAATTCCCATTTTTCATAGCTTATAGCAATCGACTTCTGCTTATTAGAGTAGACTTACACTTCGAAACATGCACTGTTGTTGGAAATACTGATTTTTATGACGCAATTTACTTTTATGTTTTAGCAGATACAGTATTTATTTGCATGCGGAGTGTCAGTCCACAGCTACTTATGAAAAATAATCGTGCGCGACTGCAGTTGCCTTAAAATAAAAAAGAAATTTGCTGCATTCGCTTGTAGTCGGGGTTTTAGGACTAGCTCAGGAGAGTAATGCTCCCGGAAGTAGGAACGAAAAACACATTTCTGATTGGTTGGCGTTATCCATTTCTTGCCACGTTGCATTCAAATAGCAGAAATCAAAGAGCTGTTGTTCGTGGTCTTCGTGGCCGAGTGGGCTAGCGCCATAAGCTAATAACGAAAATCTGTTTTGGCGTGAGTTCAAACCCGGCCCGAGGAAAGTTTTTTTTTACATTTTTATAACACCTTTTACATTAAAATAATATGAAAATAATACTTAAAAAATGATTTACTTACTTTTGTGCAGACAAGTAGTAGTAGTAGTAGGAACGGGTTAGAAGCCCCCCAGGGCACGTTTTGTTCCCGTTGTACTCCTTGATATAGGGCTCGTTTTTACCCCTTGTACTCCACGATATAAATTTCGTGACCAACTTTAAACAACTGGCTAGGATGGTGCGTAAAACAGCTGGATAGAGTAGCGCGCGAAAAAACGTACTTCCGGGAGTATTACTCTCCCGAGCGGGTTGTGGGGTTTTGCTGTATTAAACACGTTAAAATAAGTAAAAAATAGATAACTTTTTTTTATAATTTGTATTTTTTCAAAACATCTTTTTATACGTGAATATCATTACGTGACCACCTAAAACAATACAAACTGTATACATGTGGTAATAAAGTCACATTAACTTCTACATGTAACTTTTTAGTCGCATTTTTTCCTACGTAGTTCCATTGTGATAAACAATGAAATTATTAGAATTGTTTAAAGACATGGTTACATATCACATTATTGAATCTGCTACTAAAATTTAGTATGTACATAATATATGAATTTTAATTATAGACAATATATATATTACATAATACATTGCACATAATAATTAAGAAGACTATGTAAAAGAGGAACTTGATATTTTAATTGAGTATGTTAAAATAATTATATGGAAAATAGATAAACGGAAAGTCTGAGTATGTGGAATATGTCAACCATAATTTTACAGGCACGAAGATCTTCGCCCACTATCGATTTAATCCAATTGTATGCTTTGCCATCGTCTGGGAAAGGAATACACTTAGACGAATTACAGGTGAATGTGTGTGTGGTGTAGCTTGCATTGCAACTATATCTAGAAGATCAGCATTAATGATAACGGGACCAGCATAAAGAAGACAGTGCGCTTCGAACACATTTAGGCATATGGTTTCTGTTCTGTATATCGATTCTTGATAAGTAACAAAACATGGGTGTATGGTATGTATCTGTAAATAGCCAAAATCAAGGATAATAGGATAGTCTCCACTGGACTGAGTGTTAAAAGTTGGTTAGCTACACCTGCAACTACAACGTACTGGCCAGGCAAGTAGTATATATGATCGAGAAAATTCTTACGAACTAAGTTTGGTACCTGGACTTTATCATCATGAAGTTTTCACCGAAGGAACAGAAGGACAATATCATGATGTGAATAAATAAAAATACTCATACGTGTCACGGGTACAAATATCTTTTAGATCTACTAAATGATCTTCCATCAGTTTCATAATGTCTGGTAGTTTCTCGTCTGGTGCGTCTCGTAATATTTGATGATATGGCTTGACTTTGGTGTGTCTCGGGTCTAATACACGACTCCATAACCTGTCATAATACAAAATCCTGAAGTAAGAATCCAACGAAGGTTTAATATGACAGCAGTACCTTTGTACTTGTTATAGTAATGGATTGGACTCGAGTTCAAACGATCCTTACTCCTATAGGCGTATATTGTATAATTGAATAATAACTCTTCTTTACTTATAGTTTATAATCTGCCAATTTAGTAGTAAGCACGAAGTACAAATGAAGCAACAGGAAGACGATAATAAATCTCAAAATGTTTCAACAGCCTTTTTCTTTCGTTAATGAGAGATTTTCCTAACACAATCACAACGAAACAAGATCTATGCATATTGCAGATGAAGCACTTCTTTTTCGTTTCCACACTTGATTCTTGTTTCGTTTGCAAGTGTAAGGGCAGAGTGTTTTTTTACAACTGTATGTGTATTTTTAGATATACTTGAAGTATTTTTTTTTTAATTCGTCGGTGTATTGATTTCGAAAGAAACATAGGGCCTTTTATATTTTTAGTTTGTCTGTTAGAAAAGAGCTCATTGGATCAGGTGACTTCCTTTTTTAAATCTTTAAATTTAAGAAATGGCGCACTTAGAGACATGAAAATGGAGAAAAGAAAGCACAGACGAATGTTGGTTAAAAATTCTGTTTCTTGTTTTTGAGTTCAGCCATTGACGCTCATAAGCGCTCCATGATTAGAGTAAGCGGGGGTAAATACCCGAAAGTTTCGTGTTTGAGTTGCGCTGGAGCCGAAAGATGTAACGGGAAAATAACGAATTTCGCACAGAAGTATAAGTGACCATTCCTGTATATTTTGAAGGTGCTAGAAAGCATATTAATCTATTACTTAATAGAATACACCAACTTAAAAAAGGATGGACAAATTCGGACTTTTGCCCCAGTATAGGGGGCAAAAGTCCTATCGCAAAGTGGCAAAAGTCCGCTGAAATAGACGAAGTAGAAAATCGACATACAGGCATTTTTATTGAATTATTTTGCTTTCTACAAGAATCTTAAGATAAACAAAGAACATACGAAGCATGAAGTGATTCTTCGTATTAACAAAAACATTAGACTAAGCAAAAAGATAAGTTTATCTTACTTGAGAAAAATTCAATAAGCATACAAAGTATGAAGTTATTTTTCGTATTGATAAAGTTAAACTAGGAAAAATTTTTTCACTTATTTACGAATACCACAAGAATACACAAAGCATTGATTTCCCCCCTTCGTATTAAAAAGTTACACTAAAAGAAGAGATTAGGCTATCCCAGTTATTTATTTAAAAAACAAACAAACACATACGAAGCATGAAGTTTTTGTTCGTGTTAAGTTATTCTAAAAAAAAGTAAGTCTTCCTTACTTGAGAAAAGCTCAATAGACACACAACGCATAAAACATTTCATCAACAAGGTTAGAGTAAAAGAAGAAATTATCCCACTTATTAAGAAAAGCACATACACTTATGAAGTGAAATAATTACAAAACCAGGCTTGAGTCTAGTCATTTGTCACATACGAACTGGCCTCCTTCATAAACTTTGCAATCATGATGCCACCATTGTTCGCACGAATTACACATTATCCAGTTCTCATCCGGTGGATCGACATATTTGCCTTTACAAAATGGACATACAAATTCTACTGCTTTTGAAGTTGAACTTTCAGAGGATGCAAACAATTTCTTCTGTGAGGCTGACTGCTTAGGACCCTTCTTCTCTTTTTCTTCTCGAACAGTAATTAGCTCTTTTCGTAGTGTTTCTAATACCAAAGGACAAATCTCTCTCAGCACCGATGAACCAAATGACCCCAAGAGCACTTTTACCTCAACAGATGGATTCAGCAATACAAACAGGTATTTGTTAGCACCACTGACTCTCAATCCTAGGCTCTGTTTACACCGCTGAAATGTGAGTAGTGCCCTTGGTGCCATTGGTGCACTAATCAAGTGTTGAGCGTGGCTTGCCCAAATTCAAACCCCATATAGGCCTACATAACTTTAATTAAGCTAAAGAAAGCCTACGTAGCAAACGAATTTAAATAGGTCTGCTGTGAGAAACTGGAATTTAAATTTAAGAATGAAATTATTTACAAATTTGAGAGCTGGGGCAAAAGTCCGCGTTCGGTTTCTTGCTCCACAAAAAAATCGGATTTTTGCCCATTCGCACTTGTTTTAATTACAATGAAATGTTGACGTAATAACTGATACCGGGAAAAGGAAAGATAGTGTATATAGTTACTCAAGAAGTGTTTTCAGTTGAAACAGCAATAAAATAAGTCGTGACTTCTCCCACGGACTGTAGTACTATTTCCCATAAAACAAAACATTACTTCAAAGTAAGACAAAATGTAATTTACCTCATTGTATTAACAATTTTCACCGCACACCTTTGCTAACATGGACAGTACATCTCCGCCATTTAATCTTTTTGCAGCAAAAGCAGTGTTGCACAACTCCAACAAAAAGTAACCCAAAACCCCAAAAAGGACTTTTGCCCCCGGCCATTCTATTGTTAGGTTAAAGGAGATGATGATTATAGTAAGTGAATGATGATGGAAGATAAGGTGGAATGAGAAAGTGGGAGGAAATGGAATACGCCGAGAAAACCCACTAGCACGATGTTGTCCACCACAAACTACTTGGCCGAGGATGGAATTCACCAAAGTTACCCGCTTTACCACTGAGCCACCATGCTACCCGCCGTTTGTTTCTTTCATCGCCAGTTTTATCTTAAGAAGAACAGCAAGAGTCTAGATTACTTAAATTGGATTTTTTTTTCATTGGATGTCTGAAGTGAGTGTTATGATTTTACATGTTGCTGGGCTCTCCAATGCAGAAGCTGAGGCGAAAATCGCAGATCAGCCAGTGGTTTCAGCACAAGAACAGCCTTGTTCTTCCATATTCACCGATGAACCATCATTCTGAGATAACTAAATGGGATTTCCTTTTTAAAAGAAACATTTTCGCTTGATTAGAGGAAAAGAAAACGAAAATTGGAAGACAAGCATTTTATTAATCATATCTGATCAAACATTGATCAAACAATTGAAGCGCTTAGAGAATAAAAGTGTTACGTTACATTTATGAAACGTTGCATTCTGGTGGTTTATTCACGTGTTACATGTTAATCATGCTACGTAAGACATTATTTAGTGAGTCCTCGTCTGGGTACAGATATTTAGAAACGATGAAGACAGTATGTTAATGGTCAAAATTGTGAAAGTAAATTTTCACGTCATTTTCAATTTGTTACATAACACCTTTATCTGCTAAGCGTTTCAATTAATACCAAATACTTCTAAAATTAGCATAAGTAAGAGCGAGTATTGTTAGGTCGGCTATATTTCTGTTACTAAAGTTGAACAAACGTTGGAAATTATAGATAACATCTGGTCAAGCCAAAATTAAACGATTATCATCGAGAAATTTCGAATCTAATGTAAAGGAGGGAGCATGTAGTTAACCTGCTATTAAATTAGCTTATTTTTTATGTAAGCAAAGTTATCAAACTTTGAATATTATTGATTGTTCCTGATCAAGAGATGATCAAAGATTGATATAATAAAGTGTTGAATCTGAGGTGTAAGGAAGGCTAGCCACCCATTTTGTACCCCGATTAATAAAATTTAACATTTTGGAAATTATTGTTCGATCTTGATCAAACGATTAAATTCTTATAACTTCGAATCTTACATACAGGACTGGCATTTAGTTATCCACTACTAAAAATAGCTTTATATTTACCTTAAAAAAACCAAGGGGGGGTCGGAGTAACACCAATTATTTTTGTTATATTTTGCTAACATTTCTAATTTCATAAAAAATCTTAAAAAATTGATATTGTCAAGCTTGACCCCATTAATAAAAAAACGTACTTCATTAGTTTTTAATGTTTTGTTTTTTATATTTATAAATAAAGAAAATGTTGTGGGCCTGAGAGCCCCCCCCGCACACCTTGGTAGTACTAAGGGGCTATTCACTCCATACACTAACTGTTATATTTCAGTGTTTTGGCTACTTATTTTACTTTTCTTTGAAACAATTTTTGTATTATAACATGCAGGGTCACTCTGAGCTATTATTATGGTGCAATGTTGCCAACTGCACGTTATAAAAATTAGTATATATACTTTATTCTAATTATTTTTTGGCACCTAAATATTTTATTTTCTATTAGTTTATTCCTTCAAACCTGCTACACACACACACACACACACACACAATATATATATATATATATATATATATATATATATATATATATATATATATATATATATATATATATATATATATATATATATATATATTCGATATTCGCGATACGCCACTGGTGTCGCTACTATTTTTATTGCATTCTACACATACGATTTGGTAGTTCAATTGTTTGTTTGACGGCTCTATGTGCATTATTAGTTGATATAACGGCCTGCTACGGGTAGTCAGATACAAGTCTGCAACAACGCCTCTAGCGGCTAAATGGGAAAGGATATGACAAAGTTTGTCTTCTAAAAGTTGCATGACATTTAATGTCCTTTCGAACGATTCCAACAGCTATACCACTTTCCATTTCAAATTTTGAAGATGCCCCCCGTTGGAGGTATTCACGAGACGCCACTGGTTTGCATTGTACACATACGATTTATTAATGCAATATTTTGTTTCAAGACTCTACGTTCAGGATTAGCTGCGATATAGGTACGCTGTTATTGAATCACCCTGTATATATATATATAAAAGAAAGAGAGAGAATCAAGTTTCAATAGTGGGGGAAAGGAACTATGCCTTGCAGTGAATCCCTTGTAATATTTATGACACTGTAGCGGTGTTAGTTTACAAAATTGACAGATAAGTCGTAGCTTGTTTGCTTACGTCTTACATGTTCATTCCATAGGTGCAAAAACCTGATGTTGTGATACTAGAAAAATTGTAACTTTTAGTTAGGTTGGCAACACTACTTCTCTGCTGACATCCCCTATAGTGTTTAATGAACGTCCCTCACACTATCCATCTTTTCGTGGAAACAAAATTTGAAAGAATTTCGCCATTCCAAGGATAACCGGGTTGGAATTACACAAGATTAATCCTGACTTCATTGGAATACTGAAGTATACCTCATTCGTCCCAAATTCTACCCCATTTTACTGTACCACACCAAAATGCTTTTAGAAGCCGCCTTTGTACAAATACTACATTGTACTTAGTTGCTATTGATCTGCTGGTTGGTTTTTCTAGACAAAGAAATAAAATAAATAGGTCATAGTTACTGACATAAATAAAAAATGGTAACTTAAAGAATTACACACAAACAGTTGGCAACACTGTACTTAGAAACCTATTAGTAATAGAAAATAATAATATATGATGTCTTACACACCCGAAGTTCTTATCAGACAAGATAAATATTTTCCGTGAGAAATTATGTCCTTTAATCTGTGGGCCTCAGAGGACCCGGTTGGTGTTCCATGTAACTCAAAAATACCTTGGTGTTCCTAGGGCTTATGTTAGTAAGGAAGATCAAACGTTAGAAATTGTTGGTCATGCCTGGTCGAACGATGATCAAAGATTGGCACGAAAATAATTTTAAATTTAACATGGGTGGGAGCTAACTACATACAGGTCAATAATTGTATGACAAGCCTCCAAATTAGTACAACTCTGAAGATAAATCCAGTCAATTGTTTTTGAAATGTCAACCATACAAAATAAACACGGCTAGAATGCTAAAAATATTATTTCATTAATGACTATATTTTATTGATTAAACGAAATAAAACCATTTTACGATTGAATAGTTGAAAAAAAGTTGTAACTTTTTTTTTCAGCTCAACCATACTAAAAGATGTTTTAACTTTGCTTTTCTCATTCACATTAAGTAAATGCCGGGACGATATCTAATATGCAGATTCCAGATCGCTTCATTCTTTTCCCATTCCTTCCTTCCTTCTCCCCTTCCCGGATAGCGTGTTCGCCGAAGAGCGTTGTCCCTCCTACGTGACGGGCTGAACGTCATAGGTACCTATATTGCCCAGAAATAAGTATAAATAAAGTAAATAAATAAAGAATACTTCAATAGCATGTAAAAGTAGAAATAATAAACTGAAAATGAGATCGTACTTAGATAACGTGTTTGTTTGTTATTATTGACGTTGTTATAGTGATAATTCGATCAGTTTGTTAATAGCGTGCTGTGCTACTTCAGAGATAGCCTTCTAGGAAACAATGATAAAAAAGTAATATAAACATATATCAGTTTGAAATGAAGAAGCCTGTAATTGTATTCAAGTATACATAATAACTCTACAATAAAAGATCCGGGTTCGATTCCCGGCGGGAGCTCATGTGGTTCGGATTCCACGTTAATCAGTAGGTCCACGTCTCATATAGCCTCGCTGCTGAACGGGATGTTAAACTCAAAATCAACTCAACTCAACTCTACAATAAAAGTACTGGAATGACGATAACAGGCTAGAATTATCGATAGAAACATACAACAAAAATATAACTAAATAACTCTATGGCCTATGGAACCCGGAGGTTCAATGCCGCGTTCACAAAAGCTCTCCACTGACTTCTATCCTTAGCCAACTGGATCCAGTTTCTACTTTGTATTCCAATCTCTGCGAGATCCATCTTAATATTGTCCTCCCATCTGCGCCTAGGTCTTCCTAATGGTCGTTTTCCGATTGGTCTTCCACTCAAGACTTTGAGAGCGTTTCTATTTTCTTCCATTTTAGCTACATGACCCGCCCACCTAAGCCTCCTAGACTTGACGACCCTAACAATGTTGGGTAAACCATATAAATTATGTAGTTTCTCGTTATGAAGTTTCCGCCATTCCACATTCCCGTTCCTCTTGGATCCGAATATTCGTCTCAGGATCTTGTTCTCAAATACTTTCAGTCTATGTTCTTCCCTCAGAGTAAGTGACCATGTTTCGCAGCCATACAGAACAACAGGCATGATTATCGTTTTGTATATTTTAAGCTTCAAATTCCTCGACAGAATTCGCGACGACAAGAGATTTTGAACCGAATAGTAACACGAATTCCCTGCTTTTAGTCGGCATTTAATTTCTCTGTGAACATGATTTTCCTCTGTTAATATTGACCTAGATATTTGAAACTATCCACTTTATCGAAAGTATTATTTAATATTTTAACGCATCCATAATTTGCTGTATTCCAGTCCCGACGCACTTCCATGTATTTAGTTTTCTCTGCATTTACTTCTAAACCCATGTCCCTGCAAGCGTTTAATAAGATCTCTGCATTTCTTTCTATTGATCTCCTATCATCACCTATTAAATTTACATCATCAGCATATGCCGTAACCTGGTGAATACCGTTCAACTGTAGGCCCTGGTTGCTATCTTTGATTTTCCTTATAGCGTGTTCCAGAACGAAGTTAAATAATAATGGTGACAACGCATCTCCTTGTTTCAGGCCATTTTCGACGTGAAAGCTCGTGGACAAAAATTTTCCTACCCGGACTTTACTTTGGGATTCATTTAAATATATCTTAATTAATCTAATTAGCTTTCTCGGTATTCCAGGTTCTGTAAGAACGTTGTATAATGTTTCTCTACTAACCGAGTCGTACGCCTTTCTAAAATCAATAAATAGTTGATGTATCTGGGTATTGTATTCCCACTTTTTTTCGAGTATTTGGCGAATGGTAAATATTTGGTCGATAGTTGATCGATTTCGTCTAAATCCGCACTGATAATCTCCAATAATTTCATCTGCGTATGGGGTCAGTCTTGCTAATAGAATATTTGAAAGGATTTTATAGGATGTTGACAGAAGAGAAATGCCTCGATAATTATTACAGTCAGTTTTGTCGCCTTCCTTGTGAATTGGAACAATGATTGATTCTTTCCACTCTTGTGGCAATTCTTCCTTGTTCCGGATAAGGAGAATTGGTTTGTGTATCTTGTTTCACAATTCTTCGCCTCCAGCTAAAATTAACTCAGCCGGAATTTCATTTACACCCGGAGATTTGTGTTTCTTAGTTTCTTTATAGCTGGTTCTACTTCTATTCGGTTGGGTTCTGGAATATACGGATCTGCGGTGTGTATCTCCTTTTCTTCACGCACACTAGTTTTTGGTTGCGTGTTAAGCAAATCGTCAAAGAAATCTTTCCATCTATTTAAGATGCTATCCGTGTCAGTGAGAACTGTACCGTCAGATTTCTTTAATATATAAGCCAGAGGTTGATGGTAATATCATTGTACTAGATCTGTCTGAAGAGTATTCGATCATGTTCCAGAAAATCAATACAAGCGCCTGGTGTATTCGTTATTATCATTACCTTTCAAGTAGTCCCAACTTGCTTCCATACATATTGTCCAACAATTCTGCCATAGCTCGAAATAGATCTGGAACCCATCTTCAGGAAGTATGAATATGGCAACCGTCGCTTTGCACTTGATGTTCTCTTGGCTGTGAAAGTGCTTTATGTTTAGGTGCATGTTGAGTTTCAGAAACAGCCAAGGTCATGACGGAAGTGGAAGTACGGAAGTGGAAGAAAGACAGGAATGTTGAGATATAAAAAGAAATCGAAAATGCAGATGGATGTAAAGGCAGTACCAAATCTAGAAATTTCGCCGCCCCGCAAGAAAACTTGAAAGGGCTCCCTCTATATTCAATACTTTTTTTATTTAGTACATTTTAATGAAATATTGCTAGTGTTCTATTTGCTATGCAATAGAGATTCAAATACTTACGATTTAGAAGAAATCCTTCCTCCTAGACTTCATCTCCGCAAACTCCCGTATAATATCCCTCTCTTCAATGGTCGAAGCCCTCTCATGGTTCATTGCCAACATTCCCAAGTCGCCATTCTCTCCTGTGTTATGGAACACCTTAAATAGCTCTTGATCCTCTTTAAGATTTGAGAATGACCTTTCACAAGCTACAGTTACGGGTAAAGTCTACCGTCTGCCTGTTTGCAACGAACACAGGGTTGACTTTCCTCTTTGTAGCAACAGATGTGGCCCCTTTTGATTATTTGATGATATTCTTCAATTATTTTCTTCAGATTCTCTTAGCTGTCTTCAAGAGTGCGTAAAGGTTTCTCAGGTCAATTTATTTAGTTTGGAGAAGTGGCGATGCGATGTTCAGTTGTGAAAATATTTTTGACAGCACTAGAGTCAGAAACACATAACCGAAGGAATCCCTGACTTTCGTCAATCGCTCAGTTTCTGATTCTTCGTTAGTCTTCTTACTTGTCAGCGAAAGTTTTTGGAGAGTTTTCATTAGATCAGCATACCTCAACATGATAGCTTCAATGAACTGATACTGTGAAGCCTATCTGATTGGATTGAACTTTTTCAAAGTGACATCTGATTCTCCTGTTAATAATGACAGAATATCCCACCTATTTATATTTTGGCCAAAAATATATATACAAATCCTGAAGCGTTGTGGATTAACTGGCAACTTCTTTTACACCTTTGACGGTATCATTAAAGACAAGGTTTAAGTTATGTACCTCGCAGTGAATAGATTTAATATACCTCGTTCTTCAATTTCTTGCAGTCTTTTCTGAACATCTGAGTAAGCAGACTCATCACAGCAGTGTCTTTATATCACTGCCCTCTGCAATTTTTCAAAGACAATACCAATTTCTCCAAATGACTTAACACCAGAGTTGCGATGCAGTTGGATGTAAAAATCATAAAAACACTTCAGCAGTGTTGCAACTCTTGCAAGAGGCGCAATGTACAGATAAGTTTATTTTAAAATCCCTCGAAAGTAAGAGCCTTCTCGTGCGTCGTTGTCAGTCCTGCTAGCTCATTACTTGGTTCTAGTTAAACTATTGTGAAAATATTCTTTTTCAAGTATTTTAAAAACTAATATTTACAGGCAAAGTGTAGGGGGGCCTTCAAAAGCCCTTGGGTCCCTTAGGGTTGGACCCCTCCGCACCGCGGAGTCTTGCGGTTTATAGATCCGCCACTGTCTAAAGGGTTCCGAAGTTCCAAAAGTGTGTTTTTTTTCAACGAAACTTCTGCTTTAGCAAGAATGGGTTCACTTATTGACCACAGCATCTTTGTGAAAACCAAATACATATATACGATACAACCCAGGTCGATAACAACAGACGAAAATGATGGTCCTGAAACCTGAACAGACAACAGACTATGAGTTGTGGTTCTACTATGTACAATTTAGCTAACCTCCTTGTAGGTTTTTTTTACGTGCAGATACATTCTAGTCAGTCCTTGTATGTGCTGACATCATCTGGGAATCTACAATGAGGCACAACATAACATTTTCTTTCATATCAGAAGATCCTTTATCTGTAGACGAATTGGACCTAGAATCTTATTGTTAATAATGGCAGTCTTTCTGGTTGTCAGAGTGAAGTTATCGATTTAGAACCTCATGAAAGGCTATCATAAGAATTTTGAGATTTCTTCCTCAGTCTCGCAGGTATACAATGATTATCCCGAGATTCAACTAACACTTTGATCTCTCTGATTTACTTTCTAGCCAATTTATGAATATAAAGGATAATTGCAACAAAAAGGTCTTGCTATTTGTTCCTATCGATGGAATGACAGATTAAGCGAGTCAAGAATCTACCAATTACTAACATTACCAATCTCTCTGTATATTTCTAATTTAAAAACCGTCCAACCAGAAGTATAGATGGGACAGTAATATATCTTATTTGTGAATCTTTGTCCCACCTAGCTTACATGTTTCTTTCTTATTATCTGTATGGTATTACTTTTATATTGTACCATCAGTTGCAAACAGAGATGCATCTAGGCTAGTTGTCACCCGAGGTAAGAACTCTCTTAGGATCCCTCCTCGCCAACCGAACCAAAATGGTCTCCGACTTTACCTGATATTGACATCACACAGTACTCTTCTATTCCATTCTTTATTCAAGTGGTAACGTATGATTTCAAAATTGCAGTACGTAATTTAATTTTTAGTACAAGATAGAATACCAAACTAAATAGTATTTGATAGCCAACTAATCTGAGAGTAGCATGAATCTGAATATATTCTTATAGTCTTATAATAACTGCAAATCACAATGTTTTTGCAATTATATCGCGATGTGCATATGCGATCAATAGTCTGTTATTTTAGAACAGAATATTTAATTATGACGAACAGTCAGCTGTTGTCTCCAATATTATACTCGGACATTTCACAAATCTCTTAAATCGATGTAAGTTAAATGAAAACACTAAAAAGCTGGAACTAAAATTTAACTTTGCGGGCTCTTTTGGAGATTTTTACCATGTCCTCAAAAGATAGCTTTGAAGCTATCTTATGGTCTATGAATATGATCCTAATGTTGGTGAGTCGTTGTTGTCCTGTCAAGTTTCTGAGTTTTTTTTTTATGATTTTTAGTTTGCTATCACTCCTTTCCTTTCCTTATAGTGACAATAACTATTTGCCCAGTTTTGCGCCCAAAATCCGACGCCAGGGGCACAAGCCTCATTTGCGCCCTAGTTACGTCACTGGCTGCAAATCAAGTAACGATGATATACGGGAATTTATATTGCAACAACTACTTGGAACGACTGAAATATCCTAGTAAGTGGCAAAACTTCTGCCTACTTATTTTATATTATTCATAATTACTTTCTTCAATGTATTTCAATTGATTAGCTGATTGGTTGCCGCTTATATTTTCAGTACCGAGAATGAGCGACATGTGGATTTACAGAAGCCTCATCACGGCGAAATTAAAATACTGCTAATTTTACAGTAATTATGTGATATCTTCCAATAGATAAAAGATAGTCGAAAAGTGGAACAAGAGCTCACCAGACAATATTATTTTCATGTGATATCGTTATCACGACACACTTATCTGCTTTCGATTTCCAGCCATTTAGAAAATCGGCATTTATTTTCGCGTTTCTAAATAGCTACAAACGGAAAGCTACTAGGTGACTCGTGATAACGGTTCCTTATGGGAACTATTGTCTGACGCGCTCTTTTTCCACATTTCGATTATCTTTTCCCTATTTCAAGATTTCAAATAACTACTGTAAAATTAGTGGCATTTTAATTTCGCCGTAATTAAGCCTCTTAAGGTGAAATCCGAATTCTCCTGAACCCTTCACATGTCAATGCATTTCCATTGGGAATTGAACCAGGGACTCTGTTGATCAAAGACACTCGAGCTATCAAGTAGACAGCGAAGAATATGTCAATGGCTTTCAAGAAAACTCTTCCAGAAGAAAAGTTAATCTAGTCATGTCTAGCAGATTCTATTTTGTTTCAAATAAACGTAAAATTGACTTAACACTGTTGATTAACCCCTACTTACAAGGGAAATGAGGGAGATTATATATCGAAGTGGAAGATGGCTTATACACCAATCGAAAGAACTAATGACGCCTATTACGAAACAGTAATAAAAATTTCTGAATGTATATACTGTGGAAGTTATATGAATACACAGGATGTTCAGAAAGTCCGTTTCCACCTCTAAAATCGCAAACGGTGGGACAGATGCCAAAACAGGAAAACACGTGTTTGATCATTTTAAAAGTACAACGTATGAAAGCAAAAAGTGTTGTATCAGGACCACCCGCAAGGTCCCAGGCGGGGTCCAACTCAAAAATTGCGAATGATAACGGAGTCAACGAGCATATCGGTGGAAACGTGTTGGGAAATGAAAGAAGACGGAACAAGTCTCGACTCCTTAAAATTACACTGTGCAAAATGGCGACCGGTCGAAATGTCAGCAAAAACGTCATTGTAAAGTTTATGGTCAATCCTATAAATCTGAGACTGTGAGACAGATGTCAGAACAGGAAAATATGTGTATCATCATTTCAAAAGTAGAATGATTGAAAGTAAACATATTTGTCCCAGGATCCTCTATAGGATCCTAGACGACGTTGTACTCAAAATTTTCAAATGGCAAAGGAGGTCAAGTAGCAGATCGTTGAAAACTTTTGCGATGTGAAAGAAGATGGAACAAGTCTCGACTCTCTAAAATGAAACTGTGCAAACTGGCGGCCGGTTAAAATGTACTTACATCCTGATTTCGATTCTCCAAGCGCATTCGCTTTCCATTTTGCAATCGGCACTTTTTGGCATTGTGAGACATTTGCACGTATTCGCTGTTCCAGGTCCAAGAAACTTCTTTTGTTTGAATCATCTTATACTTGAAACTCCAGACAAAGAGCATAAGTAGTACTATTATACACTATATGTTACCTAATCAGTTCTGTGCTTAGAGATGTCAAATGTTATTTCTTTTCTTTTCTTTATTTGTTAATTTTCTTTTATTTTATTTTATTATATTTATTTATTTAGACATTACAGGTCCCAGAGAGCAGAATGCCACAATAGGGGTATTCCTTTCTTTCCGTTTAGTACAAGTATTAAAGTGAAAACAAACTAAAACCCGACTACAGAAAGAACTAAAAAAAAAAAAAAGATGTTTGCGCGATGTTATCGTAGAGCGTCCCGACTTATTTCACGTACTTTCATTTAACAATAGCTTTCCAACGATATGCTACTTCAACCCCCTTGTGATTTGAAAAGTTTGAGTAGGACTCACTCTGGGACCCTGTGGAGGACCCTGGGACAAATACTTTTACTTTCAATCATTGTACTTTTGAAATGATAACACACGTGTTTTCCTGTTTTGACATCTGTCTCACTGTTTCAGGTTTTTTGGGTAGTGGCCATAAACTTTACAATGACGTTTTTGCTGATATTTTGACCGGCTGCCATTTTGCACAGCGTAATTTTGCACAGAGTCCAGACCTATTCCGCCTTCTTTCATTTCCCAATACGTTTTCAACGACCTGTTACTTTGACCCCCTTACCATTTGCAATTTTTGAGTTGGGTCCCGCCTGGGACCCTGAGGGTGCCCCTGGGACAACACCTTTTACTTTGATACGTTGTACTTTTAAAATGATCAAACACGTGTTTTCCTGTTTTGGCATCTGTCTCACCCTTTTGAGATTCTAGGGGTGGAAGCGGATTTTCTGGACACCCTGTATATTCATATAACTCGCACAGTACATGCACTCGGAAAATTTTTTTATTACAGTTTCGTGATAGGTGTCATTAATTCTTTCGATTGGTGTATAAGCCATCTTCCATTTCGATATATAATCTCCCTCTCTTCCCTTGTTAGAGTTAGTTCAAAATAGTTGGGTTGGCGACAAGACGAATAGAACAAAGGTATTTACTTCGTGACCTCATAAATTTGAATCATTTATTTATTTTGTTGACATTTGTATCTATATTAATTGTCAAATTCGTAAGCTGAAGTTGATTAGAATCTCGAAAATGATTACAGATCTATAACAAATTACAAAGACAGGAAGTATAAGAGGTACCAGCTTGAGTACAAAAATACGGCATTTATAGTTTGGGTAATACAGTTGCTCGGATAATAAAAGATTAAGTAAACATAATTTATATACGTGGATATATATTGAATGCTGAAAGAAAAATATGTGGCACAAAATGCTAATCAATGCTTGGTAACGGGATATGAAACAGATGATCTGCTAAAAATACTTCCCATTAATATTCGGTTTCGATAACGCCAACGGTGTTTACGCGTTTCTGTACTATGTAAAGGGCATGGCATAGTGACAAGACATGTACTGCAGATGACAGCAGAAGAGAGGTCATGGAAGAGATGCATAAGCAGCACTGAATGTTATGAATCAAACAGGTTACATGGACTGTGGCGAGTATGGGTAGAAAAGGTAAAAACATAAGTTTCGAGCAATAGCAATTGGTGATCTATCATCATGCAAAAGGGTGTAAATACGCTAAAATAGCTGAAATATTACACATCCCCAAGATACCATTGGAGACATTGTCAGGATATATAAAAATGACAATAGAATAGAATCCATACCACAAATTGGACAGCCCAGGAAATTGTCAGACAGTGACGAACGTGCTATTCTTCGCAAAACTAAGAACAATCCCGGGCTAAGTGCAGTGAGTATTGTGGCATCGATAAATTCCGAGTTAGGCAAGAAAGTTATCGCAGAAACAGTCAGCAGAGTGTTGAGATATTCCGTGTTTCATGGTAGGGTACCAAGCAAGAAACCGTACGTAAGTAAAGTCAATAGGAGAATACATTTAATTTCGCACGAGAACATGTGGGTAAGTCGGAAGACTGGTGAGAAAACGTCTAAACCAAACACCTCAAATTTACTTTCGTCCACGAATAAGACTTCCCCATTTACCCACGTATTTTCATATATTGCTTGAACTCATGCCTACCCGCTAAAGCTGCTTCAATTCGTTTAGTTTGTTTAGGCTTAACGTCCTTATTTAACAGCGACATTGTGAAGGATTAGACATATTACTTGAAATGGTACCTGAACCACTACTCAGTTTCCACCTGGGAGAAATATTGTGGGCTCCTCGGGCTCCTTAATTACAAGACGAAAATTAGATTCAACTAACACAGATGATTCGACATATGTAAAAACGTCACTATGAAATTCACGTGACGTTTGCGATTACGATTTGTGGCATTTATGCATTGTTTTTTATTTACATCAATTGTTTCTTTTTATATAAAAGCATCTGTTTTAAACTAGCCAACCCTGCTGTTGTACCGGTGCTATATGTATACTTTTTACAAACCACATTTATTTACAGTAACAGTTTTAACTTTGAAACTTGTATTAATATTATTTTAAAGTTCAAAAGTATCAGCACTTTAACTTGCTTTAAGTTAGTTTTTAAAGTATGAGGTAATAAGCATAGTCAACATATTACAAGTTGGTATGATATGTTTTAGACCCATTACTGTACTCTTCATGTTAGTGTTTAATTTATTCGCACAAGTTAAAAAAATAAAATGCATTCGTGTACTTTTCACCTAAGTACAGAGCATTAATGAAAACTATAGTGTTAGTTTTAAATTTTTAAACAATGAACCCATTATTATTGTAATTTTTGCCAGGTGCTTTGCAATAAAGATACTATCTATTCATGGAATTAATTTCAAAATTTTAAAATATGTACTTTTTGAAAAATTTTTGAAGTAAAATTTTGATTTTGATTTTGAAAATAAAAGATTGCATTAGCCTATATGACGTTGGATACCACAGGGAAGGACATGAAAATGCTGTAAAATGACGCCTCAATCAGCTCGCTAGCTAAATTAGAAGAGCTAAAATTAAAATTTCAAAATACATTGAACATACTGTTTTGGGCATTTTTCCAAACTTTGCATAGGCCTATTTTCAATACCGGTCGATATATAAAGTTGAAACTTGGAATTTTTCTCAGTCTATATAAATAGTACTCCTGTGCAAAATTTCATGACAATCTGAGATGGTAAGGTAAATTTTGTTTTCAAATTGTGTTGATTTCACCTGGAATGGCTCGAGAGGTTATATTTACTAAGCCACATTCAGAAAATCGCGTCACGCTATCTGCTATCATTTTTGTTCCTTGTACATCAACATTGAAACCGGAAGTTATAGTTAATTTTTATCACTTTAGCTTTTAGTGAAATGTTAAGTATGGTGGTAAAACTTATTTTTGATAAGCCTAATCGATTGCAAAAAACGACTCTCGCTATCGATTACCGTTTCTGTTCTATATCCTAGTGGTCAACATTAAAACCGGAATCGTTGGTTTCTACCACTTCCGGTGATTGAATAATGTCTCTCAACGAAATTTATTCCTAATGCTAGACCAAATTGATGGTGATCTATCATGGGGCAATTGAGATTTTGTGGGCAGACACATGCACAGACATAGTAAATATATAGAGTAGTTTTTTGGTAAACGAAACTTCTTATAAACAATTCTAAGCTATGTAGAGGAAATTAGGAATACTTAGTATTCCAATTGTTCTATAGATACTCTATAATTCATCCCTAGAGAAGTCACTAAATTTCTTTATCTCACAATATTCTCCCTTGATGGCGCCTCTGCTTACGAAATATCTGTAGAATCTTTATTTCTTCATACTCTGTGAATATAGAGACAATTTGCTATACTTCAGACATTTAAAGACAGCACTTAACTGTTCTGCAGAATAGTAAATATATCTTAAATTGTTTCATTTTTAAATAGTATTAAGAGTACAGTTTTGTTTCTTCAGTCTCCTTTTTGTTAATGTGTGCATATAAAGAAATATAGCTTATATGTAACTTAGAAAAGGTCACTGTTTATTAATAGCATATTTTGTAGACTCTACATCATAAAAATATATAGCAAGTATAATCCACTTCACATTACCTTACATTATAATTTACTCTCTTCTTTTAATGGTACAATCCGCAGCAAAAAACCTGCAACATGAGCATATAAGTTTACTGTGAAACGACGAAGTCTTTTGCTCGAAAATAAGTGTGCACGGGGTGAGGCCGAGGTTTATCCTGGCGTGATTCGTTCCACTTAGACGTTATGTTCATTCCCTGTGCTGTTAGGAGTAGTTTCACAATAAACTTACATCCTCATGTTGCAGGTGTTTTGCCGCGGATTGTACAAGTTTCAAGACATTTTTCCTCTCAAACGTGAATATGTAGCAAGATACAACCATTATCACTCCTGTATGCAGTCTGTCTCTCTTTCATATGGCAATCGTGATGTGCAAACGATGCAGAAACCGTTGGTGGGGTGTCCGCACTAAGAGTTGTACCACTTGCACGTACACAGATTCATCTTTCCTACTTGTAACCAGGGTGGGAAAAATACAGTTTTTTAAAAAAGAACATAACATGTCTTTAAAACACGAAAAAAGTGTTCAAAATCTTTTAAACATCTTTTAAAACACACACAAAAAATATGTTAAAAAACACATGAAAACATATTAACAGTTTAAAACATGATTTTAACATATTTGAAAATCATGTAATAAGGTATTTATTAAAACTTTTTTGCTCTTGCAACCGATCTTTTCATTTATTTTATTCTCGTTACACTTCAGCCACTAAACTCATGTTTGATGGAGGAATGGGATCGGCCACTCTTCCACCGAGCCCTTCATATAACTGAACAGCTGTCATTTTCTTGGTAGTCAGGTTTATGAACTGATGTTGGAATGAAATGAGTACTTATTGTTTTTATACAATAATTTCATATTAATATATAATCCAGGATCGCATACACTAATGTGCAAAATTTTAAGGATGTCATAGGTAAAGCATCATATCTAAAATATTACGTAGTTGGTGGAAATGAATAAGAGCGCAGCAAAGGTAGCAAGACGTTGCATGCTGTGACTTTAGAGTGACCGTAACGCCGAATGAATTTGTTTCACCAATAAAAAGCGAACCACGCCGTGGCTCACGGTAAGCTGTAGGCCCATGTCTCATATAGAGTTAGTGCTGAAAGGAAACGCTAAGCTGAAAATTAACTCCAATCAAAATCCAATACGAAACTGTTGAACGGTGCTGCCAGAGTCCTAGCTTTGGAGTGGGCTGAAAAATAGTACCAAATTGAAACAAAAAGGGCTGAATTCATTATTTTATACCAGTGTAATACATGGCTCTATGACACGAAACCAAAAGAGGTAAAGTTCTAGAACACCCCCCTCTTCCAAGAGTCCAAATCAAGAGTGCTCTTTCTAAAAAAAAAAAAGAAATACTTTTTAAAAAAACATCCGAATAGGAGGACCCCGAACAACTGTGGAAGTAGATGAAACTTTTCTCGCAGTAGAAAGTACAACAGAGGCCGCAAACTCAAAGGGAAAACGGTTATCATCTTCGGTATGTATTGTAAGGAAATGGAACGAGCCTCTATTTCAAAATGACCAGTAAACCAAAACGGTATTATGGCCATATATGAATATATATATATATATATATATATATATATAAAACGAGAAACAAATCAATCATCTCCCGAGTTCGTGTATAAACAGTGAGTTATAATAAAATATTAAAATATAAATTCTTACACCTTATTCTCGCTTATTTCACGACCGAAGAAGAATAATAGAGTGTAAGAAGAATAGGTCTGTAAACTAACATTTGAAAAAAATGTAAAACCGGTCCAGCGTCCTAGAACCTTCCCTGAAAGACATCACAACACATTATTAATAATTTTAAGTCACAATGATATCTATTGCAGCACACACACACACATAATACACATACAGGAACAGAAAACATTACATCACACCTTATATGAAGTAAGACAGTACACAACACAGAACACACATAAAGTAACAGAAAATACATGACATCACTGACACTTTTGAAAATGTGAAAAGTATTTGTTAAATGGTGCTGAATTGGGTAGAATTGTACCAACTTTTTCACAAAAGGGGATGAAAATGCCAGCGTGGTACCAACGGACCGACGAATCGCAAAAAGGGCTGAATTTGATACAATTGTACCAAATGTGGCAACACTGCTGTTGCATGAAAGTGATGAGGTAGTGTGTGTTTTGGTCAGAGTGCTATTAAGGTGCATTGGTCTTGTGTTACAATAACACACGGGGAAGAATCAGCGTAGTAGCCCTTCTACAAGTAAAAGGGACAGGCTTATTTGGATCCAAAGTGGCAACACACTAAAGTGATCTTCAAAATAAACTAAGATTTTAAGGCGAAAATTTCCAAGAAATAGAATATATTGTATTATATCCGGTGAACAAATTATCTACACATATTGACAAGTAAACACTGTAATTAGTGCACAAAGTACAAGAGAGTATTAACAGAAACGTTCCGATTCTAATTCACTCTTGTACTATATATAGATGCTTTATCACTCGCTTTTCCATCAAAATGCACGTTTACACTTTTTGCGCAGAACTAGTACTTGATTTTTTTTTATCAACCTCTATTAACGATTGCCATATCACTCTAACTTGTACAACATTCAATTCTGACTCAAAACAACAAGTGTCAAAAGCATATTTTAATTGTTTCATCATCTCGAAGCTAAAGTTTGTTGGTTTGTGTAAGAATTCCCACCCCGAATTTCTTTTACTCTAGACCATACACTTTTTGATGCATAAATTTCTCATACTAGCTTGATCATATATCCATTCCAACTCCTGATTGGTTAAACTCAGTCTCCATAAGGAAAGTCTACTGCGTTTTCAAAACTCACTTGCAGGCAGGTCTAGTTGACTCTGAATCAATGAGTATGGATCAAAAGTCAAGATACTTTTCTTCATTCTTTTCGAAACTGGAAGTGAATGACAGAGTGAATGGAAGTTATATGAGTAATGACATGGTCACCCTTTTAGGGCATCTGGGAATCGACTGGAGAATGGGTTACCAATACGCTTACAACTCCTAATTTCTCTTCTGAACATTGGATTACATCTAGCAAGAAAATGAAATGCCACGAAGAAGAATGCTGTGTTTATTTTTATTTTTGCGAGAATTTTCCGTACAGATTACAAAAAGTTTATTGTAACCCTAAAGGGCAGTACAATGACAAATGGCTTCATTCCTTATCAACCTTATCAAATGTTGCGGATTACAACGTAACACAAACAATTTTCTTAAAGATTCGTCGGTTGGTTGATTGATTGGAATTTATATCCCTTTAGCTGTTAAGTTATATGAAACGTGGCCCTACAGCTTAACATGCATTCGAACCATAAGAGCCCCTATCGGAAATCGAACCAAGAGTTTCCTCGTCAAAGACGCATATGTCACCATATAACCACGATATAACTCCTTTTTCAAGAATTGTAGTAGTGGCCCTGTGACTAAATTCGCTGCTGACAGATGTCTATAAAACGCATACTTTATGTTACTGAAGTTATATCGGAAAATGAGAATGTGCAGTATCGATTACTGCAAACTAGAACATGAACCTGTGTGGTCCATCGTAGCGTAGTCGCTAACGCTCTCACCTTCAGTGAGAGCTGTCCCGGGTTCGATTTCACGTGGGCAGACTTGATCAAAATATGCAAAACGCTTTTTCAGGCCAGCCATCCAGAATGAGGGTTTCCTGGCTTTCCCTCATTCACACCAAGCAAATGCCGGGATGGTAATTAACTTACAGGTTTCAGGCCGCTCCCTTCCTTCCCTAATCCTTTCTTCCTTCCGTTTCCCAGGATAGTGTGCTCGCCAAGGGAATTCACCTCTCATACGTGAAGGGGTAAATGGCCATAGATGCCGAAAACCCAGAAATCTAAATTCTAAATCCTAGAACGCATACCTCAACGAAATGAGGCATAAAATCGGATTTTGGACAATGATACAAAGTGATGAACGAAAAACTGCTAAGTTTTTCAACACGGGGCAACTATTGCATGATACAAAGTCACTCAGAAGAACGGCTCTTCAGGAAAAATGTCACTAAAAATTGACATGTTATCAATACAATACACAAAAAGTTATGTGCACAGAGATATCAAGGGGCTTCGGTTACTGTCATAAACATTAATGGCCTGTACAGGGATCTACACTTTGATACCAGCTCCTACCAATAAGATTTGTGGTAGGTAAACACCGTCTGTTTTAATTTTCTCGAAGTGTTCCAGTTTCTGCCACTTTCGTCATTCCAAAATCATCACGCATCTCACTACCACCCTTAGCATCGGTGCATAATTGTGGGACTTTATAAACTAAAAATAAATTAAAGATCTGAAAACTAAAGTTCAAGAAAATCTTTTCCAAAAACTATTTTTTAATTGTTCCGCATATTTTGTGTATTATTATTACAACTCCCCTCCTTCTCCTACTACTAGTAATATCAATGTCAGTAGTAGCCCAAGCGAAGAAAACCAATATACGTAACTGTTATTTATAACCTAAATTTCTTTGTGAGATTTATTATTCCTTCCGTAAGAAAAACAAGGAAAGAAGCAACAAGACCAACGAATAGTATAATAAAGGTTCCCATCATATCGTCTAGTCTCAATGGACGAATCAGTTCTTCTTCCTTAACTGCAAAGTCAGTAATAAAAGATGTATATAATTCTCTAGACCAGTACTCAATTATACCTGACTCCATTATTTCCATCACATACGGATTGAAGATCTCGACAAGAGGTGAATTTATATTAAATATAAAAGCATAATAGCTATTCAGTGCACTTTCCTTCATTACATGTAGCCTTTTCAAGTTACTTCTCTCTATGAATTCCACACCTGATATAAACCCAGAAAGTATACTTTCCACTGGAATTGCTAATTTACCTTTAGTTATCAAGTTGTTTAACTGTTCAGTTTCCTGTGGCAAAAATTCTCTTTCCACAATCTGCTGAAGAGCATGATTGGTGGATATTTCTAGTGTTTCGGCCCATCCCTCGACACCACTGCCCCACTGCAGACCAGATTTCAGCAGTTGTTCTAATGTATCAACTGGTGTTTCATACGAAGCTAATGTAAGGTGCGAAACAAGATTAGAGTTGTATGCCGTTGTCACAAGTGTTGAAGTTAAGAACATAGAAATAATTAAATGTCTTAATTTTCCTTGGCCCTCATTCGGAATAGGAAATCCGACACTAATGGATACAGAATATAGAAAGCAATACATGTACTTGGTGTACGGATTTCTATCACGTAATTCTAATATCAAAATATACAAAACTGAAAATGTATGCAATATAACAGAATTAAAGAAAATGAATCCCAGAAATGCAAGCCATACACTAAGTGAAAGAGGGCAAAACAAAGACCATAAGGAGTATTTATTCTTTAAAAGAGGTGTCAGAAACTTTATATCGGATTGACCATGTGCCATGGAATATTGGAAAAACTTAAAACGATCAGAAGTGTAGTATACTGATGGTATTCCAACATGATAATTGTATCCTTTGAGTCTCCCGAAAACACTGTCCGTTGTTGCATTATCCTTGTAGCTTCCCCACACTCCAGTAACGTCAACTTTCCACGTAAAATTATACTTTGCGGAAAAATGATACATTATTCTGTATTCTATTCCATCATAGGAATCGTTATTCACTATCGTCCATGGCGGATATGGATAGAAGGATAACTGGATTGATATACCATTCAGATTTATGTTACGGTTTGCTTTTATGTTCACAGAATTAAATTTCGATATATTTGCTTTCTCCAATCTAAGAGAGTTTAAGCCATCAGTCACCGCATGACTTAACAAAGAAGTGCCTGAGTAATTAGAGTCACGGTGCTTGGAAGGTAATAGTAAAATGTACGTGAAAGGAAAGAAGCGGATCGCTTTACACTTTCTATAATTCTTCAGTGATAGTTCGTATTCTTTCCATACAATTAGAAATTTTCTTGATTTTCTTTGAATTGTCATTAGGCTTGTTTCAGAAAAATCGTGAAACGTTCCACATATATTTCGTGTTAACACTATTATGGTATTGCAATTTTGATCTATTGAATCAGCCATTAACTCTTGTTCAGCACTTTTATGAAGAAATACCGTTCTAATTATATATATTGGAGAAGTTGTGTGACCACCAATGTCCTTTATTAAGGAAGTAATTTCCTCGCTGGTATTGTGTTTACTGTCATACAACGTTATACAGTTGGAACTACTGTATTCTTCAATGATGCATTTTCCCAATATTCTCGCATTTTCCTCATTCTTCCACTCATGCCAGTTAATCATGAAAGTGTTTCCTGTGAGATATAGAAGCTGAATATAGATTGCTCCACTAATCATGGTTAAATATATTCTCTGTAATAAGAATAATGAATTAGTTGATACACAATAAAGAATAGAATTAACTACACAAGATATAAAAGACGCGAGTATTAATTATACTGAAATGACTACATCCAATAAACGGAACCTTTAAAATTAACACTTTTATCTTCTAATCCTGCGTTTTATTTAAGAAGTATCTCTTCACAGTTTGGCACTGAAAATACGATGCATTTCTGATCATTATTTATTATAGGAATGGGGTATTTGTACATGTAATATGCCAATCCATAGAAAAGGCTAAGAATTCGATAAAAGCTAATTCCGTATTCGAATTAAGCTTGTTTCTGTCGTTATTAAATAAAAAAAAAATAAATTCTTGGTCTTATTTTTCTGATAATAACCATCCCAGACAAGTAACATTTCGATTCTTTACAGTTGCTCACTCGAGTGGCATGGTATATATATTGTATGATTGTATTGCAGCAGTATTGTATGATTAATTATTTATCAAATATATTTGCAGTAGAAACGTATTTATTTTAGATGTAAAATTAGTTTCGCGTAAAAATTTCAATCTAATATCACACAAATCCAACTGTCAGTGATTATTCTAGAGATTTTAAACCGAGATGTCTTATAAGGACTTGTTTTGCAACTAAAAGTACAACAAAAAAATAATATAAAGCAATAAAGATCTGTTTTAACACCAAAGCATTAAATTCAAACTTGACATGAGTTTCAAATATTATACTTTTAACTACTTCATCACATCTTCATGTTTAAAATATAAATAAAAATCATTTGAAACTGAAATTGGAACTCTGGATCTTCAAATTTCATAAGTTCTTTACAAAGACTCAGTGTCTAACGGCACTCGACTAATGTCAGCACATGTATACTCATGTCCAAAATAATTGTTGCATATCTATAACTGTCTTCTTGTAAGAATATAATTTGGTAATGATTTTACAGGGTATTTTTAATACTGATACTATGTGTATAATCGGGAAATGTATACTTGAGGTAAATTTCATAGAAAAAGAATTATAAATACAAGAATTAGAATGAGTAAAACAAAATGTTGCTAAATGGATAAGAAAGTTTTTTTTGGTTTATTGTTCTTATTTACTGCTCTTTTGATATGAAATTTGACACATACATGTCTTCAGTGATTATACACATACTAACATTATAAGAAACACCAGGCGAATTCGTTATCAAGTTATATTCCTACAGCAGCATATTTATAGACATGGGACAATACTTTTGTACATGAGTGTACGTCTTGCAGCTAGTGTCTATATAAAAAACAGAGGGAAAAAGCAATTTCTTCTGTACAGATCTTTGAGAATTGAGATGGATTTAGGCTCACTTTTTTTGGACTCAATCTCTGCAAGAATTTCTAGATTTTTATGAACAAAAGTTTACCAAGATCCATAGTACGAATATATTACATGTGCTAGTACAATGTGAAGAAACAAGAGTGCATATGCATAATGTAATAAAAGTAGGAAATAATGAATGTTGCAAGTAGAATACAGTCTGGATCTATAAGAAGGGATGTCAACATAATAGACCTAGAAATGATGCTACAAAGCAAATGAAATACCCTGCAATCATAGAAAGCAAGATGGATGGTCAGAATGTGGGAAACAAGAAAGTAAGTATTAGAAGATGAGGAAAGGTTAAGACAGCACCAGATAATTGGAAGTATAATTAATACAAAGAGGTAATAGATGTAGGATTAAGTACAAAATTTTAATAGATTTTATGTAATAATAAGCTACAAAATGTAGGAACAAGAGGGTGCAGATTTAGAATATTAAAAATATATCGTAAATTATTTTGGCGATAACTTCTAAGTAAAAGTGTAATTATAGTTGTAGCATAAATATTTTGAATAAATATTAAACAGAATTTTAAGCAGAGTTATTCTCGATAGTTGGTTTTAACGCTACTAAGGAAGATTTTTTTAGGGAATTAAATCTGACGTAAAAAGGTGAGAAATGGATGTTGTAACTATTATAATAAAATGCTTACATCTCGGAACCCCTTATGATTAGATACAAGCAATGTAGTATTTTGACTTCACGTTAGAAATAATGATAATGTTGAATCGTTTCGAGATATTTATCGTAGAAAGGAAGGAAAGAAGAAAAGAAAAAGAGATTGGTTTGCAATTATTTTTTAAAAAATCCAATTGTTAGTATTGTTAAATGTCCTCTAGAATATACTTAAAATGTTTTTATTTAAATTATTCATTGAATATATTTAGGACGTATTTAATCGTTTTCTCATATATTTGGCCTAGAAGAGAAGAAAATAAGCGGAATGAACAAGGAGTGGGATTGCAATTATTATAAGATGGCTATATCTCGGAACTCTTTAAGAGCCTGCCTTACTAAAAATAATACAAAATTTACGCATTTTTCTTTTGCTTGTAAATACGTAAGTGAAGGGATTATGAAATGCAGCTTACCACAATTATTGATAATGTTATTCTACAACAGAATGTATTAATTTTCAATTTATGTATGCAAAGTTATAGCATATTAGATAACAGAAAACACACACTTATTCAATTTTACAATATTCAGTTATTTTAGGAGCTGCTATTTTGTTAACCCATTGTAAACTCATTTTGCACTTTGAAAAGTTTGCGGTAAACACTATACTCTGTAAGGTTTGAAGATATTGATTAAGCTAAATGTCTTTAAAAAGATAATTAAATGTACCATATTTTATGTCTATTGTACATTTAAGGTTGCTATATAAATACCTGAGAAAATGTGTTGAAGAATGAAAAACGTAAATTGTCATTTATATGATTAAAAATTTTAATTCATTCTTTCTACAATAAACTATATACTTTAGGTATTAATTTATATTGTTGAATTCAATTGTGCATGTTGCGTTAGTGCAATCATATTTTATTGATACAAAATAATTGTTAATCAATTTGTGAAGGAAATATGTTAAGAGGAAACGCTTTTATGTTTTGTGAAGTTCTTGACATACACAACCCTTAAAGAGGTCAAGACCACTTTATTGATAGGAAGCACTATTTACCTTACTGCTTAAATACAATACAAAAGCGTAAAAACAGCAAACACATTCTTTAAAGACGAAGAGGCTAAATGATCCCGAGCCAGTTGTTCCTGTGTTGAAACCAAGACATTTTCCATTAAGATCAAACTCTCCATCCATGTTATCTATATACAATCGGAGGTACCATAAAACAGCGTAACATTACAGTGGATATTTGATTCTATCAAGCAAATTCCACAAACAAGGTTTCTTATAGATTTGTATCATTACCGCAAAACAAAAATCAAATGTTAGGTTTTTACACTCAAAATAATAATAATAATAATATTAACCGATCGCAGCTCTACAGCAGTTCCAGAAAAACAGAAACTCTTTGTCACAAAAAATATGATACCACACTTTTGCATTTACGACAAGAACTAGTGGATCAATAAAATTGAACAGACAACAGAAGAGAACAATGATCTATTTATTCACTAGTTTTGAACCACATTGACTCAGATTTTTTTTCCAAATTTCAGAAGATGGTATAGTGTCAGCGTCAATAGGTAGGGTCCTTAGAAAATTATCGCAATACACTCCATAATTGCTATAAGTCAATATCAGCTCGAACACTGTACAGAAATCAGACTACTTTACATTAATGGGACTTTTAGAAGCTAAAAGAAGAAGAAGTAACCAGCCGTTATTATGACATTGCTTAAAGTGTGAACTGTATAAATAAAAGAGATTCTAGTATAGTGTTACTAATGTACTATTACTATCTATAAAATATTTTTTATCATATTTTGTACATCACACTATTTCGAGTGATTTCGCCACATAATAGAAAACCACAAACTCAGGAACTAATCAAGTATCAGCTATCAGATTTTAACTATTTGTAACTAGGTGAATAACAATTGTTTTTTGAAGATTTAAGATTATTCAATATATCCCTCTTGAGATATTTTAGGTTGAATATAGTTAATTTTTTGAAGAAATCGCAATGCATGGAGATCCATAACAAAGAAACGATGTGATTTTCAGATATCAAACGTTTCATGGAAAGTAGTATATCATGACGGCTGTTTTTTCAAAGGTAAATCTTATTTTTTCTTTAAAATTTTAAATTTCAGAAATGCCTATGTGTTTTTCTAACTTTAGATTTCAACAAGTTTTTTTTTCGTATTTGTAGTGTACTATGCTTAAATGTGCACTGACCATAAAGTATTGTACATTTAAGTTTCTCTCAAATGCTCTTTAATTGAGATCAAATCTTAAAAAAAAATAACGGTGCTACATCATTCAGCTCAAATCTTTGTAAAGTACAAAACAAGCTTATTCGCTAATATAGGTATAACAGCCCCTCAGGAAAGAACAGAACATCTTAGAAATGGGAGAAGCTAAATAAACATTTGTTTTTATTTTTTAAATATACTACATCTTTATGTACAAAAAATAGAAGATAATAGTTTTCTTTTAGCGACCGATTAATTTCAAATAGATTGATCCTATATGGATACTATACGTGCCCTCAGCATGGGAGACCCGGCTTTGATTTCCAGGAGGAGGTCATTTGTTTCAGATTCCATGTTAAGTTGTCATTTCACGTCTTATGTAGCTTTGATGATCAAAGGGGCACTAAACTTCAATCCAACGAACCTTTCAAATATATTATAGCCACCGTGCCAACCAATCCAACCAACCAATAGCCACCGTGTCCTCTTGTTCAGCGTGAGATCTGCTGATTTATGTATGACTCATTTTTGGATATTTTTCGTTAAATGCTTATGACATTGTAGACTTCGTGTTAATTTGTTTGGAATTTTATGTCCCTCTTATTATGATGCCAATTCGACAGTTGACGAATTGTTTAGAGTGGACTTAGAGACATATGTGTGGACAGAAGTAAGTTAGTTCGGAACTGCAGTATAAAAGAAAGGACATATACCACTTTCTCACTAATCAGCTTTCAACATTTCATGTTCCCGTCATTGTCGTACGCAATGGGTTTTCGAGTTTGTTTTGCCCCTTTGAACACGATATTATGACTACTATAAGTTCGTCACCCCAAAATAAGTCGTTATTGGTTCAGTTTTGAAACAAACCTTTATTTAAAAATGATTTGAGAAACTTTCACGAAGTCCAACCAACGTTTGGTGATTCATAACGCGAAAAGAAACAAACAAATATATTTCATAATGCTGCATTTCACACGCTTACAGAGCAGGTCAAGCTTTATCCTTACGCCAGATTTGATTAAGATTGTTGTTTCTTTCTTTTCTAAAATATGACCAAGTCTAAACTTCAAATTGATGACTCATTTCTCTCGAACTACAAAGTTAAAGGCTCCAAAGGCTATTTAACACACTTGTATGGTTACAACGTGTCAAGTTTGATTCAGATCGGATGGCTTCAGCTCAAGTCGTATGATATATATTGTAGTAGTGTCCTTAATTTTTTTAATTAACGACATGAAATCAAATATTTAGAGCTTAAGATATTTTACACAAAAATCCCGAGACAATGTGAACTTGCAAACTTGTGCTCCATTCCCCCTTGATAAAATTGTTGGTACGCTACTGATCCCAGCTTAGATTGTACATTATTATCTTAAAATTCAAATTTTAAAACTTACCAAAAGTAACAAGAGCAAGAAGAATGTAAAACCTTGTGTATTTTCACATATCTAAACTTCCAATAAATTATCCAGGAAAGATAACTAGGTACGTACATTGGTATAAATGACAATGGATCTTATTCTGTTAATTAGTTTCTTTGTTTAGTCGTAACTTATATTTATCTTCTCCTCTTTAATAACAGAGCTGTCGCTTGAACTTCAGTAGGCCTTCGAGTAAACAAAGGAAAGGAAATAGATCTGTAAGACAATTTACTGAAAAACAAAATAAAGTAGTAAACGAAGAAAATTATCTTATTCGAATACTAGTGACATGCAAGAAATATAAAGAATACAAGGCAATGTAAGGTACGAACATGATAAACTATAATTACAGAGCAGTAAGAAAAGATACGTAAACATCGTATGTTAAACTTTTAGGGACGTCGATATTAAATCAGCCTCTCTTCGTAGACGAAAAAAAAAAATCAAACTAAACTTTTATTATATTTCGACAATTAGAATGACTTGTTTGGTAAATTAAGCGTAAATAAGGTTGGCAAACTATACCCGTCCTCTCCATCTAAATTTTGTGTTTATATAACACACGCGTCTTTAAAGGAATTCCGTGTTTATTTACCACGATCAACTATAACGGATTTTCCTTTATGGCCAGCTATGTGTTTCCATTCTGAGACAAAAAATATTGGATCCTGTGATAGTTATCGAAGATTATGATTAAGTATTGAAACACTTATTTGAGATTATACGCAACTGAGGCTTAGAAAAACACCAGCTATGTTCGTCCAGACAGTGTGTTTATATGGCAGATCCGTTCTAAACTGAACGTTGTATGTTTATATGCCATGCTATCTATGAAAAGCTAAGAAATATGCGCAACATCCATTTGAACATCATTTAGTATCAGATGAATGTAGATTTGCTACTCTTATTAATCTACACTCGTCCAAGATTAAAAAGACAAAAGAGAATGCAAGAATAATGAACACATTTATATTGCTAAACTACAATACTAGTAGGAGATACCAATATGTAACGCTGATCGTACGTAAACAAGTCTCATGATCACGGTGATCTCATGCATAAACCCGTGCAAATTACCAGCAATGTCACAGATCAGGAATGCAATTCTGTCATTCGAAAGCTTCATTCGGATGAATATGCGGGGTGGAGTTGCATGGTAACTCATAACCAATGTCTGAATAATACGTGTACTGGGCGAAAAATCAAATGGAAGCAGGACAGTTCTAAGTCGAACTGAAAAAGTAGCTCAATATGTGAATATTATCTCTAGGATATGGCAGCCGTTTCAAGAGTTCGAAACAACGACGAGAAAACCAGTGCAATGGCACTCATGAAGAACAATACACGTGCATGACCGTTATTAATATTAACGCCCGATCACCGTAGGCAAGAGTGCAGTCCAGATCGCTCAGGACCTCTATGTTGCTAATCGTACTTAAATATCGCAGGAAACGGTGTACGGATACTTAAATGGTACATCACTCTATGCAAGGAGAGCAGTGGTTTATAACTCCTTTCCTCATTACAGAGAAAAGAGGCAGCGGTAGTGCGGAAACCGTGTGTAACGGACTCTAAACCAGTAGTCACTGGTATTGTTCAGTAATGAATCTCTGTTATGTCCCATAGCAACTCTTAACGTTTTAACATACGGGAACGAGCTGGGGCGAGTTTTCGTCGCTCCGACATCCGAGAAATGGATTGCTATCATTTAAGTGTGATGGTGTAAGCCGAGATCAAAATATATTGACGGAAGCATCTATATGTGCGGAAGAAAGGCATCTTGACCGTCCAAATCTATCGAGATTAAATCCTTAAACTCATGGTGAGAATTTTCTACTAGTTCTCACACCACATTTTTATTGGATGTACAATAACGGCCATGCTCTTCGTGCAGAGTTGAGGCTGAATTCACGAAGCGGCAAGATATTTGACCTATTTCATAGCTTACACTTTACATAGAAAGGAGGGCTTTTGCACATGTATATAACGTCTTTGAAAGAAGGCATACAGGTAGTCACCTCTTTCTCAAACACTTCGCATTCTTAAAAGTATTTTACTAGAGAAGTAGAATGCTTTTAATCATTTTCTTCCTCTTACTACTCGATTTCCTTCTATCTTACTTTCTATGGCAGTAAGAAGGCAATTTTGTGCAAGATGTGTCCAATCCAGTTGGCTTTCCTACGTATGAAGCTGATTGAGACAGTTATCTTCTCTCGTCATTTTAACACATCTTCGTTTATTATTTTCTCTGTCCATCTTATTTTCTTCATCTTCCTCCAACACTACATTTCGAAACTCTCTAAGAATTTCTTCTAAAATATCTGGAATATCCAAGTCTCTGTAACATACAATCCCTCGTATAGTACTGAACCAGGTTATTCCTAGCTCCAATATTAATCTTGTTTCCTAGGACTGATATTTTCTTAGTGAATGCCTCTTTTACCACAGCAATTCTTAACCTGCTCTTTTTGGTGCAGTAAGCCTGTTGTCATCATTTGCATGTTAAGTCATCCTTTTAATTTATGGAGTGATACCCCTTATCCTGTAGAGCTTCCTCCCTTCTACTGGGATCAGAAACCGTTACCCAGATGCCTGATATAGACACTTTCTCCAAGTCACCGTTGTGTTCTTCTGCGGGCAGTAGGCTGATATTCCTTTCTCGGTAAGATCGTGCAAGCAAAGAGAGAATAGAGTACCGGAAAACTCAAGCTGAGCGGGACACGCAAGCTGCGTGGTTGTGGTTAGGAATCTCTCAGAGCTTCACCCAAGCTAAGAAAGGGATTAAGTTCCCACAATGTTCCAGGCAAGCAGAGTGGACAGAAAGCCTCACATATCCAGGCATGCAAGGAGGCTTGAGTTAAGTTAGAGTTCTCGGAGTTCCAGGCAAGCTAAGAGAACAGAACTGGACCGCTGAAACTGATGTCATTTGAGGCAATGAGGCCATAATTATATTGCCAATTATAATTGCTATTCTGTTTTAAATACGATGTACTATCGACGGTAGACTACAAAAATTATGTGTGCCGACTCAACAGAAATTAGAATAAGTATGTTTAATAAACGCTTTAAAAACGATTAAAGTAATTAAATTCGAATTCCGAATCACTCGATTTTATGTGAAGTAACCACTGTCAGATTATTCATATGTTTTACTAGCGATGATATCGCAATCTTATGAACATACGTACTCCAGGAGGGTGTCCGGTATTTCCATTTCCAAAAGTTAGCAGCCCTAATGCCAACGCATGCAGATTGAAAAGTACCTATTGGCACTATTGAACTAATAAGGGACTTCTGGCAACTAACAGTAACAACTAGTTAATTATGAGATCACCAATACAGGGAAAATGACAAATGTGTAATTTTAACGAATATCAGGGTACAGCTTGTTGCATAATATGATGCAATCATTACGAACACACGTACTATATTTAGTATTAAACATGGAACGTGCACTGGAAACACCCATTTTCTTTAAAGCTATTTTTCTTAAGGAATTGAAGTGCCTCAAAAGCAATGATAGTTATCCGAAAAAGTATTCTGAAACTCTGTAGGAAAGTCTTTCATTCTCATGTCATACTACTTTGACACTCGAATTTCAAAATTAACAAACTTGAAAATTTGAAAGTTCTGGTAGAATTAATATATATAATTTCGAGACTATTATTTTTACGTATTTCAAATATACTAGACATACTCTGAAATTTTTGTGTATGAACTTTGTCTTTTTGATTACAATTACGCATTTTTCTGTTTAAATAGACGTAATTCTTAAATTTCTTTTAATATTTTGAAAGATCACTCGGATTCTTAAGCAAAAGGAAGTTCTTATTACAGATATCTCATAGAGATAACTCTTAGAGATATCTTCATTCGAAAATACTATTTCCTGAGACTTTCTGAATTACTGAGATGGTATTTTAATTTCTTCTCTTTCTAAATTTCCACTTTTACTAAGTCTAGCTCTACGTAAGGAAGGACTGATACATATAAACCTTATACTTTCAATTTAGATTATACTGTGGGGTATGACTCATTACAGATCTAATTCATGTAGTCTTGCTGTTGCATTCGGATATTATTTTGTAATACAACTGTCGAGTTTCTCGTTCAATATGCTTGTGCCATTTATCTTACTAAATCTTCGAAGGGCCAAAAACTGAAATACTATATCTCGTTCCATGGCAACCAAACACCGATGTCTACTTTGAGACTCCCGATTTCCACCGTCAGTAGCCATAGTACTACTCTAAATGTGTCCAGCTTAATAGTAGGTAGGATTCTGAAGGCTAACCCTACATAGACAGCCAACATTTTGGGCCGCTCTTATAAAATATTTTTACTAGGGGATTTATACCAAGTGGCCTACCTCTAACATTGAATACCGCTTGGATTCAAAGTATCCTAATTCCAAAATTGAACAATTTCCAGGAGTGAACTTTCAAGTTGAATATGTCATGAACAATTCATATTTTTGTTATGTTGACAACCAAAACCATAGGTATATTGTTTGTTTTACAATTTACTGTTACTTCCAGGCATTGTGCACTGGCGCGATTTCGTGGAGCAAGAGGATCCCTTTGGCCCATTTTCCCTGATGTTGTTTTGCAATGGTATCTCTCAAACGATACAGAGAGGCAGCATAAACATCATCCGTGATTGTCGTCTTATGAGGCATGTCTTCTTCCAGCAGAAGTCCCTCAAAATCCCAGAAGATGGTCACCATGATCTCCCCGCAGAAAGTTGTGTGAGAAATAAATTGTGTGAGAAAGTTGTGTGCTTGCTCTCAGGATTCCAATGGTGGATGCAGGTATTCTGCAGCACGGATCTCTCATATATTCCACATGCTGCTGCAATCTCAGCGACCTTCATACAGCGATCGTGCTGGATCATGTCCTCAACTTCACATTTCTGTTACGTTGGCAACCAAAACCATAACTATAATGTTTGTTTTATAATTTACTGTTTACAAAAGACTCACAAATAAAATACACATCTATTGAGGTGAATGAAAGTATTAGTTAATTTTTTGTTTACTTTACGAGTTACGCGACTTGGCACCCGAACAGTGCACATAACATTTTTCATGTTTCATTCCGAGTGTCAGTCTCTTTTCAAAGGATCATAGAGATGAAGTTAGATCAGAAAATAATGAAATATTCTTATTTCCACCCATTTCTTCCACATTAAACGTCAGATAAATATCGTTAGGGACCATTAATAACAATGACATATCTGCTTGGAATAAAAAAGAAAAAAAGCCAGTTCAGAAACTCGTGAAATGTTTTTACATCTGCCTTTTCTTTCGGAAGTTAACCCAGACGAATGCCAGACGCCATTAACACATGACAATTGATATTTCATATTGCATACCAACTGATATTCTTTCTACGATAGATGGCACAATAGATTAACGTGAACACACCCGAAAACATTTTTTACATTATTATATTTATTAGTAACTTCTAAAATTTAGTCTTGTAAAAATGTGATCACTTTTTGAATCGATAAGTTGTTTCACTCTGTTTGACATAAAATATATGGTTTCGGGCAAATATATTTTACCTCAGTTGATAAACCAGATTTTTGTCAAACAAGAGAACGGACGCGTTATTTCAACCAGATTTGGCATCCTATTACATATCAAATAGCCTAAGGTTATTCTAATCATCAGGAGACAAAGCGAAGAGTCGAACAGTTAGGAAACTCACCTCACGTCAATCCGACTGAAAATATTTGGTAATATTAAAGACGAGGTAAGAAAAGAGGACTGTACTTCAAAATCAGCTACGGTTTACTAGCATTGAAGTGAAACATACAGAGTCAGCCAGAAAAATGTATACATTATTTAAGAACAAAACAACTATATATGTATCATATTTCTTAGTCACATTTAATTCTTGTTCAAGCATGTGTTACAAACCTTCAAGTAAGTACATGTTTACATTAGACGTTCAAAATGTTCAGAACATTTCAAACTTTTTCAACACGACAGCCGACGAAGTAGGACTTGTTGCTGTAGGCGTTCTTCCCGATCTTCCTTTGTGAATATATATAAAATAGTTCCCTGCGCCTCAAACTTATCAACAATGCGTTTGATTGTTAGGCAGGTTGGTGGTTCAGTACCAAACTCCCGTCTCCACTGACTGTGCACTTCGATGGCATTCAAAAACTTCATGAAACACTTCGAAACATACTTAAGCTGCTCGAACGTCAAGCGTGCTCCTGCCATTTTGTTATCTCACTAACTCTGCTAACATTACTGACATCTGTTGGGCGAAAAACCGTACTACAACATACTTACATTTCAGATCAATTGTTAATGCCAATATCCTGATACAGGATGGCAAAGAGTGTATTCATTTTTCTGGCGGACTCTGTATTGGCCAGAACTGTATTCTATGTGAAATAGAGTGAAAAAACTTACCAATGCAAACGGTCATTAAATTTCACACTAGGGTCATTTTTATAAGTAGTAACAACAATAATAATATATTAAACGAAAAGTATGTTTCTGGATCTGTGTCTTTGTTATGGCCTGAAAACACTGCGAAACAGCCTGTTCGAATTCGTTATCGGACAAAAACGTTGTCATCGTAATTGTTTCTTCAGGTTTCGGAAGAGGAAATAGTCAATAGAGGCCATGCCCGTACTGTAGGGAGGATGATTCCAGGCCGTGTGCATTGGCACGTTGTTGTGGAGCAAGAGAATCCCGTTGGCCAACTTTCCCCTGGATGTTTTTCTGCAATGGCATTTCTCAAACGATAGAGGGAGGCAGGATAGACGTCATCCGTGATTGTCGTCTTATGAGCCATGTCCTCCACCAGCAGAAATCCCTCAAAACCACAGAAGATGGTCACCATGATGTTCACCGCAGAACGTTGTGTGCGAAACTTCTTTGGGGAGAGGAATCGTGGTGTTTTCACTAAATGTACTCCTGCTTCTCTCAGGATTACCATGGTGGATCCACATTCGACCAGTTAAACAGAAATTTGTCCTGGTCCTTCTTAAAGAATTCCAATAAGTCTTGGGACAGCTGCATGTGACATGCTTCTGTGCAAGCGTGAGCATTCTGGGGACCCAACGAGCACAAACATTTTTAATGCTCAGGCGGTCATGCACAATAATCAGAACGGATCCTTTGGATATGTCACATGCTACTGCAATCTAGGCGAGCGTCACACGGCGATCCTGCAAGACTATGTCCTCAACTTTGCGGAACATTTTCATGTGACTGTATCCGTGGGTTTCTCGGAGCAGAGCCAATTCTCAATGTACTCTCCTCCCTACTTGAATTGCTTTGACCAGTGTTTGACATGCAATTCTGACGATCCTACATCCCAGTACACTTTCACCAATCACTCGTGTATCTCTTTGGTCACTTCTATTCTTTATACTGAGCGTTACCGAAACTTGATGACCGAGCGGTGCTAAAACTTCTGCAAATTCATTGTTCGCGGCATAACACAAACACTCTACTCACGGCCGCCGACCTCAAATTTCACGGCGGGGTTTCCCACAGTGTCCTTGGAGTCCGTGCCAGGTGTCATTATGCTCCGAACCTCCCTTCTTGTCTAGATAGATAACTCATTCGACGACTCCGTATCTGTGTCTCATTACCTACATAAATATGAGATTTAATTGTTGTAAAATTGTTGGCTTAACATGTATGACTATGTATTTATGGTTTTTAAAGAGAGCTGTATATAGTCTTACTTTCTACCACTATATATCTGTTTAATATTTACTTTGTCACATGAACATATTTCTTCGAAAAAATCTTAGCCAGACAATTTTCCAATTTTAATATACGTACATTGGAGGTGTTACATCAACATCAAAAATAAAAAAATAGATTTTCATTACTTTCCACATCGTTCATTTATTCTTTCAACATTTCAATATGATCAAATTGGCTTCATGGACTAAACCATTCCCATATTGGTTGAGACTGGCGAGTGTGCAAGTGTCCAGCACAATTTTTCCAAAAGTGATTTAGTTTTGAGCACTTTTAGTGTCCTTGAACGACTGTGCGTGGTTTTAAATAAGATCAACGATGACTCACCTGACTATATCATATTTTTTACTTATTAACGGTCAATGTTACGTTCTTGAGGCATATTGTATCGGCGATTTCGCCCAACTAACCCGATATTAATTGCCAGTGGCGTATATACGATTTTGTTTCGGGGAGCTTTGCAAATTTTATTCCTGGAAATGTGAAAATTCTGCAAGATATTTCGTTTACTTAAGATAGTAAATGCCATTTCGGGGGTCTTAAGCGCCCGGAAATCCCCCTATTTACACCACTGTTGATTGCCCATGTCGTGTAACTGTGCGGACTGTAATTGTCGACTGAGGTCGTCGAAGGAATGATTGAGTTCCTCCTTCACTTGCATCATACTTGCACCACAATTCTAAGTGACAATCTGCTTTATTGCTCGATGGATACAGTCACTAAGGGATGTCTGACTACTGTTCCTAATCGCCAATATGGTTTTGCAGTGAGTTTGGAAAGACGTCGTCACCTAAAACACTGTCCTACGTGATACAAACAACACACTTGCCAATATCGTCACGCTTGCACCACATAAACTAGCGCCAACAATTGATCGTCTTTGGAAATCAGGAATGTCGCATATTTTACACTATTATAACCATGTGCTCAGTTTACATCACCCTTATAGTTTACACCTTCCCATCTAGTGCAGAGTTTGCTCTAACGTATCACCACTAACAGCCGGTGCCGTGGTCGAGCCTGATCACTGCAAACCAAGACATTTAACTTGTTTCCATCATCAGGTTTTCCTTATTATGATAACGGCCGCCTAGTTTCCTTGACCTTATTCCAATTTGCCTACCAGTCTAAGTATATCATTTGAGGGAAGAAGCTAACGTATGGTACACAGAAAATATGCTGTATATATTGATTCAAAAATGTGTTAACAAACAATATTTAGTAGCCAATCGATATCCGAATTCAATAACCCCGCCCTGGGCATAGGACACACAGTCTACTCTACTTGTAGGCAGTAGCAAACACAAGCTTAACTGGAAATCGTATCATGTCATGCGTACCAAATCTTGAAATGCCACTACAAAGCTTAAGCAGCGAAATCCTGTTAACCGCATATAAGACAGTTCAATGATTCTAATAAATAAATAAATAAATAAATAAATAAATAAATAAATAAATAAATAAATAAATAAATAAATGATTTCGTTCATAATAATTTAACAATTTTAAAACGTAATAAATAACACTAAAATCAGCTCTCTCATGGTACCACCATGTTCAAAAAATGGCTCGTATACTGTAACTTACAATTTTTCTCAATAACTTTGTTTTCGTAATGTATTATTTTTTCTTTGTGTGTTCATGGGAAAGAGAAGTTAGTAACTAATATTTCTTTAAAATTTTATGCAAAAATAGTGGGAAATAAAGATGATATAACCGAAAAATAGAAATTAATGACATCTTTCGGCTTCTACAAACCTTGAGTGAAAAAGGAAATGAGAGCACAGGTATTTGGAATCAAGGTAGATGTGAAGTTTGAAACCAAAATTTCACAATATTTCTGTTTTTATTTTAATGCACATAGTACTGCAATGTCCTTAAATGCTAATTAAGTCAGGATTTTACATCCAAATTAAGTTGAAACATAGTAATTCTCATTGGAAAACCCGAATCGGCAATGAGAATTTGAGATTAGCCTATACGTTCGATAAAATGAAAAAAATGAAACCAGTGTAACCTAAGTGTTTGGCCGAGTGAGTAGCGAAGCGAGTTGTAAATTACATGTGTTCTGCGCGCCAGTTCGAATCCGCCTCATTCCTTAATAATTGTTTAGACTTTTTAAATCACGAATTACGTTAGCACACACTACATGGGTGACAATTCCCATGACAGAAACATCAAGTTCACACGCGACAAAATAGCAGTCGCTATCTTTCTGCAATCCGGAAAATTATTTATTTTTCTTTCTTTTAATTTATCTTCCACATTCTTCAATTCGAAAAAAGTCACCAATATTTCTGTTATTAAAATCCTTCAGTTTTCACTGTTATATTTCTTAAGGTATGTTACATACAAAATGCATGAATTAGAAAAAGCAACATGTAAGGCTGCGTAAAGCCAACTGGGGTCCTGGTCAAATGAACTTGATGGAGATCAGCTAGCTTAAGCAATTTGAATACACTCTGCTACTATTTAACGTAATTCTTAGTTTCTACCACCACTCAACACCACATTGAGATTAGCAGTCAGATCAGGATAGGTATTTATTTTTATGTATTATTTTTGTATGTGTGTTTTTATTTAATTTATTTGATGAGGCTTATGTGCAGTACGATCTGCATAAAAAACATTCAGTATATATTAATACATGAGATGATATTTCCAACGACTATACCACTACCTGTTACGTATGCTTTTGCGCAAAATATACCTATTTTTGAATTTTAATTGTTTTCATTATATATATATATATATATATATATATATATATATATATATATATAATTTGTATTTTTATGGTGCTTTTGAGTGTAAAAATAACCCACATAGTTGACAATTCAATACATGAATATATTGTTACATGAGATACTTGCAACTACCATATTGCTATTTCGCTTAGCCTCCTTTTACGTTAATATCCAGAATGAAAACTTTTGTACTGTGATAGCTGCGAAAATTTCAACTCTCCTGAAAATCCAAAGACAATAGTATTTCATGCTTTATGAAAAAAAAACACTTATAGATAAATCTTTCCTAATACATAGTGGCACACAAGTACGATTTTATCAGTTTCATTTCGTTTCATTTCACTGAAGAATCATTTATATGATGGAGCGACAGATAAATACATTGTAATAAAAATTTGAATTGTAGTTCCCAAATTCTTATAGACTTTAACCTTCAACATATTGTACAGAAAAGTCCAATGTTTTCTTTGGTTTTCTGTATCCATCTTAGTGAATGAATGATATATTAATAATCCTAGTATGATTCCACACCGTTGAGATAATTGGGACATAATACCGCCAGATCAAAACAATATGTTTTCAGCCTTTCTTAACTTTCATCTCATTCTTGTTGGACGAAATCGGTTGCGGAATTGAAGAATCCAAATCAATCATTTAGATCTCACATCTGGGGGAAATGTCCACACATTAGTTGTGTCATTTCATCTAATTTTTAATTAATAAAGACTTTATTTTGGCTTGTGTATTCAAAGGTTCATCACTTCCTTTCTCATCTACTACGTGCCCAGTAGGTTGAGTCTCACTATATCAACTGTACTTCCTACTCTCTCCAGCTGACATAATGGAAAGTTATATACTTAGATTACAGACATTTTTGGATCCGATCAACATATTGGAGGGCTTCATATCAGAAATAGAGCACGACTATGAATTTAAAATAATGAATGTTTGTAAAAAGACCTACATCTACTCGAATATCAAATGTCGCAAAGAAGGTGGCACGCAGTTCTTTCTGTGTATCAATGACCTAATCCAGTTTTCTACAAAATACATTCAGTGCTTCTGTTTTATAACTCAATCTAACGCCAGTTCTATGTTTCATACTTACTCTAACATATGTTTGCAAACTACTCTAGTGATGACTAGATCCAGAGAACACAAACTAACGTACCATTGTTTCTTAGAAAGTGATTGCTGGAATGTTAACGAGAGCAGAGGGTACACCAACAAGATTTAAGAAGTGACTGTCGCAGGGAACGAATACGGCAAGAGGATTTCCATTTCATATCAAAGTTTAAACTACATAATAGTGAAAGACGATTGTAGCGTGGTTAGTGTACAATTCATCTTTGGAATTGTGGATGTCAAGACTATGTCGCCGAAGTTCTTTTTTAATATATAGCAAGAAATGTTATGAACAATTTTCCACTCAAAAACAATGAAATCAATAAATTGTCCCAGAATTTAAATTAAGCTCCACTGTATCTCCACAAATATAATAATTTCAACAACTGTTCCATATGAGAGCCATTAGGAGTCAAATAAAATATAATACTGAAATATGTGCTCCTTTTCGCATCTTCAAGAATGTGTTGGCGAACATTTTCTCCAAGATAGTTAAGCAGTTCATTTTGAATTTCCTTTCCCTTGCCTTCTTTATGACTGTTAAAACGACATGTGCCTTCATGCAGAGATCAAATTTCGACAAAACTTTAGTAGAGATAAATAGTTTCCCAGATTCGAATTTTTAATTTGAAAAGATTCACTATGCACGCAAAGCGGTAGGTTTTGTTCTGTCAGTAATAACGTCAGCGAGATAATACATTACAAAATGTTTCTCACATTTCGGATGAGAATTTTATTTGTCTTTGCAGACTGTCGTCTATCACTTCACATTTGTTCATGCGACGTCCTATGACTTTCCATTTCCAAATGTTCAGCTATGACGGCCTAAAGCTGCTTTCATGGTGATAATCCTTCGGTTTTGCCTCTCTTCAACTCTAGAAACCATCAGAACTACAAACATTGTTCCTTCCATTCTCTCTTAAGTGAATAAAATGCAACAGAAACCAAAGAATACTTGCTTCTGTGGAGAATAAACATAACATACTTTTAGATGCATTTATCCATTTGCCAGTTTTTGAAAAGGAACGTCTTGAACCATCTTCTAGAAAACTAATCTTTATTGCAGTTTACTGGGCCAATCTAAACCGGGTTATTGATTGGTTAAATGTATCAGACACCGGGAAGTTCTAGCAAAGAGTATCGTCGTTGCTTGCAACTACTTTCGTTAATGTTTCTTTCGATCCCGGGATTGATTCCCGCTTGTGACCTTTGGTGAAAAATGATGAAAAACGTTTTCAAGCTAGTTATCCTGAGTGTTTTTCCTAGCTTTTCTCCACCCACACTAAACAAATACTGGATGGTACCTAACATAAGAAAAGGTCCCAACGTGACGGGCTTTGTTTGTAGATGCCAATAATACTGTGAAATATAATTCCTAACCTGGTAATATTCCTATCTAACTCAGAACATGAGTCATGTAGATTGGGAAGCATATTTGAAAATAAAGCGTAGCCTATGGCTTGAATATTGCATAACTGAATTAACTTGTTGAGCAACATTTGTATGTGTTCATTGGAAATTTCCTTCCCGCTCAGTTCGAAGCGAGTGAAACTTAAACAATCATCTGAACTCATTGCAATAGCATTGGAAATAATGTATACATGTACACTCTAATAACATGTAGTAAATTACACAATAAACACTGATTTCAAATACTATATATAACTTGCCCATTAATTGTACATTTATGCTGCTGTATGTACACACTACAACAGAACAGGACATGCGAGAACGACATCCAAAATTGTAAGCAGCAAATTAGTGGGATATGTGAAGCCAAGAATGGTAGAAATAATCAGGATTGTTTGGGGTGACCATGTATGACTCGCTATGTAAAACGGACAATTCGTCGTTCCATCGCTATAATCTATGCCTGAACATAGTTCTCGTTGTGGAGACTAAAATGTCTTTATCTCAGCAAGTACAGCCAATCCCAAAGTAGTCCTCAGACAAAGACAATCATTATACTACCAACCTCCACCGAGTTACTTCACTGGTTAACGAGAAATTGATCACTTGCTTCAGCAACCGTCGGTAGTCCCTTAGAAAGCGGGGGCTCTATTTGTACCGCCACTACTCTAGGTATGTCATACTTTCGTTTATGCCAATTTTAGTTAGTGTACAGACGAGTAATCATTATGATTCTTTGTAAGAAAATCCCTCATTATTATGATAAGGAACAGAAGAAATGTAGTTCCAAGAATAATGAGTCTTGTGGAAAAAGGCACTGTTCTTGATATAATGTTCGGTACTACTACTTCTGCAATGATAATGGCTAGAATCTGTCATTTCGAACTGGATGACATCACGGATTACTGCTCATATACAGAGTAAAACATATTCAGACAGCAAGGAGAAGAAAGCAAACGTAGTGTTGATAGAAAACAATAGTGATAGAAAACAAGGCGGTTTTCAGATACACTAGTCGTGGGTTAATAACGAATCAAACACTGCCAACATTGCCTTATGCCATTCCACCTAACTCATTCGATCCCCTTCTTTGCAGAGTCTGTTATCTCTTCTGATCCTAAAAGCTTGCTAATACTTTCTACACTGGCAAGTTGAAAAGAGTCGTCTAGAATGAAACGAAATATCCAGACTTGTGTGATAAATCGATACTTAAACTGTAAATTTTCCTATAATAATATTATGAACATTAATTTATTTCATTCTCAATGATTTAAGTAGTTATTTAAAAATATATCGCAGCAGGTAAAAGCATAGGATAAATTCTCTATCCGATTCAAGAGATTCAAATTTGTACGAGCTGGATCACAATCTTAAAGGTCAAATGTTCACTGAAAATGTTCTATCTTTAAAAGAATTGTCTCAATTTGTTTCCGTTCCTCCTCGATACTTTTATTTCGATTACCACTACTCCACAAAATGTTGCACACACTCTTTTTTGTAGTCTAATGTCACAAATTCATCGCCAGGCGTCTCTAGGAAGAAACATTACTAAAACTAACTGATTTTGAGGTGTGCAATATTTTCTCATTTCTTACAGTTCTGATAATATATTAGAGTTTGGATATCTAGATATTTCCTTAGAAAACAGTCACAAGCTGTTCAGAGGGCTTATTTAAGAACACTTGAATGAAATTGAAGTACATCCTCGAGCTTGAAATAATGAAAGTTTAACTTACACATTCCCAATCTGGTTGCTCAATGTGTTGTTAAATGAGATAGCACTTTAACATTTTATCTTACAAAGGAGTTCCATTGCAAATGTTATACCAGACAGTGCAAATCCAACTGCAAGTATCACAAAACTTCCTTTAATATCATTAATTGTTATTATGCGGAGAGGGTTGTCGACCATATCTTGATTAAACAATAAAAACTCAGAATCTGCAAATGCAACTTCTCTTTCCCATTGTTCAATGATACCAGAATCTCTCAGAGATTTCAACATGTTATTGAGAGGATCGACAAGTGGAGAATTTTTGAGAAAACTGATTCCCTGGTGCATCGCTACAAGGGGTGTTCTCATCAAGCGCAGATTTCTTCTTGTTTCGAGATCTAGGTATTCAATATTTGCAATATATCCTGATGGAAATTTCTCAGCAAAAACAGCCAATTTTCTTTGTTTTGCTAACAGAGTAAGTTCCTCATGGTTCTCTATGGGCACAAATCTTTCTCCTATAATTCGTAAAAAAGGATCAACCGACTCTAGGAGATATAAGTAAATTTCATTTCCTCTCCATCGTAAATCAGAGTCAACAAATTGTTCAAAAGTGTCAATGGGTTCCTCGTATACAGGGATAGTCAGATAAGAAACAAGATTACAGTTATATGCGGTGATTAGTAGCGTAGACACAAAGAAACACCAAACATAAAGGTGTTTCATTATGGAGTACTTTATATGTGGAACTCCCATAGCAACTAATGTGCTGATAGAGTATAAGAATGAATAGGAATACTCTAAGTATGGATTCTTTGTATGCGTAGGAAAGCAGAGAGTATGAAAAATTGAAAAATAATAAAACAGAAGTGAACTACAAAAAATGTATGCTATAATTGCTCCCCACACTTCAGTGGATAATGGAGAAAATATTGACCATAAATTGAGCTTCAACTTTGGTGGAGGTGTCAGAAGTACATCATAAGTACGACAATATGGTATAGAGAAATCAAAATCATTCAATCTTTCCAATCTTATAGTAAACCCAGGTAATCGAACTTGAAAATTACCGCTAAGCATTAAATCATAGAAACTCATATTTCCAGATTTAAATGTTGCAGCGACAGTCACTGACCAAGAAAAGTTGTGTTTCTTTGAAAACTCTGTCATTATTTTATAGTCGATGCCATTGAATGTAGATCCTTTCACCATAGACTGTGGAGGGTATTGAAATAAGACCATCTTTAAAGTTATTCCTTGTAGATCAGTTAACCTTTTCGTATATACTATTGAAATATAATCCTTGAAATTGTGTTTTGTCAGCGATCCAACAGTTTTGAATTCTTTAGAGTTTAAGTCATCTCCGAGTGTGTGGGAAACAATGGAATAAGATCTGGATGCGTTGTCAGCTAGATCTCTGTTATTAACATTAACAGTGAGAAGGTAGGGAAAATACTTTAATTGGGTACAATTCCGCAATCCGTTCAATGAGTCAACGGAACTCTGTTCGAGGATTATCAACTTTTTAACTCTTCTTTGAATTGATAATTTGTATGCCTCATTAATAGAACGAAGTGTGTCACAAATATTTTGAGATGTAACAACGAATGATTCACATTTTTCATTCATGGATTTCACAAGAAATTCATCCAAGGATTCCACATTTTTCATTTTCTCAGTGTTTCCTTTGATTAAAGTCACAGATGATCTGTTTAGAGTCTGATAAATATTTCCTTCAATTACTTCATCTTCTAGAATCATTGTACAGTATTGAGAAAAAAATTCAGAATCTAGTATCATTTGTATTATGTCTTGTAGTGACTCCATATCTTGACTGCTTTCTGTGATTTGAGTCAGAAATGCAGAAGTTGATTCCAAATGAAATAGAAGAAACAAGCTACACAAAATAAGAAACTAGAAAAGAAAGAAATGATAATTATTAAAAGAAGTAGCAGTGTCACCTATATATTACATAAAGAAGTTTGGTTTGTTGCCTTTGAGTGCGAAAGTAGTTGATTTATGCCACTTCCAGTTTTAATAGACAGATTAGAGCAGAGATGAACTATATTTTTTTGACTTTTAGTTGATTTCAGAAAACAACTTCTTGCTATCTGTTACCGTTTTACTCTATAGTGATCAACGTTAAAAGCAACAGTCGTTTATTTCTATCACTTGTGGTTGTACTAAAGAGATTATAGTGGCCGTAGAATATATTCTTGGGACGCTTAAGAGATCGTTGAAAACCACTTCCCGTTTTTTGTTATTGTAAACCAAACTCCTTAAGAATCAACGTATATATAACATAAGCTTATTCTACTCATAAATGAAACATAGGCTGAATATTGTTTTATATAAAAGAGAAGAGATGTCCAGTAAATGAATGAGCAAAGGAAGAAGATAAACGTTGAAAACAAAATCAGATAATTATTTTGTTATTGCCTTATTTGTTATTATCTGTTGCGTGAAGTAAACAGACAAACAAGGTAATTCCTCATAATAATGAGGAAGATTGTTTTGTACCTAATCTGTCAAAAACAATCTGTGTCATCCAATGCCGTTTTGCAGGCAAGTGAGGTAATGGCTACCGACTTTTTCATGTATATCAAACTGAAATTTCATTCAGAGCAACTCTCCTTCGTTTCTGAAGTAGGGATGGGCACGAGAGAGTTCGAGCGAAATTTTTTGAAACTTGACACGATTCGAAACAGACATGTTTCAGCTCGACTCGAGAACTCGGGTTGGAAAATTTCCTCCAAGTCGACTCGAAACTCGACTCGAATTCGGGTCGAGTGGAGCCAAAACGAGTCAATTATTGTGTGTAGTTTCAAGTACTCTTTTCAAGTATACTACATAGACAATATAATTATTATAAGTGATACTTGCACTACAATTTATAATAATAATAATAATAATAATAATAATAATAATAATAATAATAATAATAATAACACCATGTATAAACATGAAAGATGGGCAGCTTGTATCTGAATACTAAACACTACATGACTTCCGTCCTCAGTAGTCTTGAAGGCTAGGAAGCAAGGACATGGTTCACGAGGTTCGGGGTTTTTATTTCGGAGGAGCATCACACCCGTTTCCCGTTGTCAGACGGTGTCAGGGGGTGAACTCTCGCTCAAGTTTAATTGACGATCTGGGAACTCTGGGTTGAGCAAACCTGTGTTTGGGAATTTAATTATAACATGAATTTCCAATAGAATGCAATACAATAAGACTCAAACTCAATGTCTATACTCCACAGTGCTGACGTCATCATTAAGGGCGATTGGACCGGTACAGGAATTGAACTAAATTTAATTACAGCAAATTTAGATCTTGGCTTATGCCTTTGGAAAGAGATGAGGGAAGTTGCAGCTCAATCTTGAAATCTACGATATCCAGCAGACAGGCAAGCCCATCTTTATCCCTTTGTAAATGCCGTTCGAAAAAGGAAAACCTCATGAAAACAAACACTGCAATTAAGTTTTACAAGTAAAGATAGATTCGATGCATTTATAACTAAACACTATTTCGGGGCAAAATTTGGGAATCTTAAATGAAAGATACTTCTGGTATCATTTTGTGATATAAACGAACATTTTCTCATATTATTCAGGATATTCTTCTCCCAGCCTTAGCCCTTGAAAGGACTATAAACGTTCGAACTCGTACGATTCAAGATGCCAACAGTAAGAATTATTCAAAGAAGGGAAATTTTAGAGGATATGCAGAAAAGACGACCACACTAAATCGATGTAGAAATCAACCCTGAGGGTGAACAATCGTTTGTCCTCTTGATTTAGAAAGAAAATATTTGTTTTCCTCTCCTTTTCACACACACGCTCTGAAAAGATTTTTAAAAAGTTTTTTTTATATAATGTCATTATTATCAATCATACAAATAATTATAATATTAGAACAACATGTATAAACATATCTGGATACTAAAACTTATATTATTTGTTTACTGGTTCACTGTCAACCTCTGCCATCGAGAAGTCTTCAGGAGGCAAGGGCATGATCCATGAGGTTTTAGGTTTGAGTTCCGGAGGAGCAGGTATTCGGACTTAGCCAAAAATTGCTAAAAATTGCTAGGCACCGGCCGAACATGTTCAAAACTGGTCGGCCCGGGTTTATTGTTGTCAATGGCCTGAGCGACTCTGATCACAGCACATTCATTATCGAGCCTAACCAATAAGCTTAGCAAACCGAGCCAGCTTGAGCCCTCGGATCCGTTGAGCAGAACCGAACTGAGCTGATAGCTCATTCATACCGAGCCGGCTCGAGTTATTGGTTCAATTGAATCATGTCGAACCAAGCCAAAGGACTCGTTTCAACCGAGCCAGCTCAAGCCGATGGTTCAATTGAGCCAAGCCAATGTTTCATCAGAACTGAGCCAATTCGAACTGTTCACTCAGTTAAGCCTAGCCGAGCCGAGCCGGTTGACATCACTACCTAGGTTGGGCTTCTGCTTGGTTTCAGAAATTCGACCAAGCAGATCTCAGCTTTGATGGTATGGACAATATATACCTATATTGGTGCTCACAACATCTGAGGCTGTCTCATTATAAAAATCTATTGTTGTTTTTTTATTGAGACGAGATGAGATGCGAGCAGCGTCTCATTTCGTTGAAGGTGTTCCACATTACTACTCAAATTTCTCATGGCTGTCGCTTTCCAGTCTAGTCAGGCCATGAAATTAAAACGAGTTAAAACTAGGTGAATGAGCCAGCCATTTATCAAGCTTCACTCGACTCGAAACTCTACTCTCGAAACTCGAAAAAGAATGACTCGGCTTGGAACTCGATTCGAGAAAATAACCTTGACTCGACTCGTGTTCATCCCTTTCTCTGAAGGAACGTTTAACTTGAAGTATTTTTCACTTAAAGTAGTGTATCGATCTTCTGAATGCATGGATTCCGCACCATTGAATGCATGGATGTGGATTCTGCATTCAGTTACTTATAAAAAATAGTCTGTATGGAAAGACATGTTTATAAGGAACACACTTCTGCAAGCGGCAGAATTAATACTAAGTAATACAATTGTATTTTAAGTTTACAAGTGTAGGTCTTGTACTATAATATCATTACAAGTGCTTTAAAGCCTATAAAAGATGACTGACACCGAAGACTGATGATCTGTTGATCCTATTTTTTAGCGACAATGTATTTCTGCACAGTGTACACTCTGAAAGTTACTTGCCCAAGAAGAAAGTTACTGACCCACATCCTGCAATAGAAATCATTTACTTACCGTAGGTATGATATTAAATACTCGCCCACATCGAGGGGGCCGCGGTGGCTCAGTGGTAGAGCGTTCACCTCTGGTGCTTGGGGTTCCGAGTTCGATCCCATTCCCCGCCAAGTGAACTTTGTGGTGGACAAACACCGTGTGCGTGTGTTTTCTCGGGGTTCTCCCGTTTCCTCCCACTTTCTTCATTCCACCATTTCATTCATTTCTCATAATCACCGTCTCCTTTAACCTAACCGTCATTGCCGTGGGACGTAAAACTCAAAGATTTAATTTTTTCGCCCACATCGACGAACCATTCGCCCCGGCAAGCGGAAGAGTGGTTATTTGCATCCCTGCATTACAGTGTATGATGAAGAAAGCATACACTGTTTACTCGAATTCTTGCATAGGTGGCTTGTAATTTCTCAAAGCGCAGATGAATCTCTGTTTGAAGCCATTATTTCATGCGAAGAAAGTGATAATACCTGACGGGGAATCGAACCGAGATTTCCCATTTGAAACTCTAGCACGATACCACTACTCCATCGATTCCTCTACCCAAACTCTGTTTAACAAATTGTGTTGTGTTTCTTTCTGAGAACTATTAGACGAAAAGTGTATACTGCATATCAATTAAGTGTTTCGAATGTCCTGGTAGTCCCGTTACCCCTTCCCAACCAACATTCGTAAATCGTCTCATGATACATGTAAATCATGATACAGGTTTTGGATTCCACATTATTAAGAATTGCTCGTCTAGTATGACGATCACTTTGCACAAAGACATTTTTGGCGCGAACGGGATTTAAACCTATGTTGGATAGCTGAGCTACTCGTAACTTTTCCAGCCAATAAAAAATTGCAATTTTACCTTAAAATGTCAGCAAAAAGATTTTTTACTCGTCCCAATGAAATTCCATCTACACAACTACAAACCAACCACCACATGCAGGAGGTAACCGACATATATATCTTGAACTAAACTTGAGTTTTGTCCCGTTACGAACCCTAGTGGGGCTTAGGATTCAAAGTGTGACTGAGAAGGGCAGACTCTAATTTGATGTTAATATTTTATCTTTAAAAATAGATTAAGCTGTTATTTTAAAACTTACCATACTTATAGACCCCAAATTAAATATAGTTTAAAGCTATTCATTTTCCGTATACGGCCTAGTTTCCAGAATGCAGAAATTTAACAACAGACAGAAAAATCTTTCCTAATCAACTACAATTTATGTTTTGTTTCTTAATGTTTTTATGGTGTCAGTTAACTTGTTGTGTTACTCTTCGTTATTTATGTATCTGTATTATACATGTATTTTACATTCATTATTTATTTGTCTGCATTACAAAGGTGCTTCACTTATCGAATTCCATCAGCTACAGAAAGTTGAAAAATTGTGTTTCATAAAATAGGAATGTGAAATAGATAAGACGAAAGAAAGAATAACATACAATATTATGTGTTATTCAGTTGTCAGTAGCACTTCATAAAACATCAAGAAATTATATGTAGAGTATAAATAGTGACCCGAAATTACAGTGGAGTAAGAGCAGATAAACATATTTACTGAAAAATAGGTGATATACACATTTGAGGATAATTACTAGGAAGAGTTCTTTTTCTTTTATAAACCCAATTATTCTTCGACATATTTGGGCTAATTATTAGCATTCTTCTTTTGTAACCAAAACGTATTGAGTTCAAATATTGTGTCCACTTATCAAGGCTACTCAAACATTCTTTGAGTTATGTTAGGCAAATGTTGTATTTTGAAACTTCAGCTCTATTAATTGTACAAATTTAGTCGGAATTCCTTCTTATATTTCATCCTTGATTGAAGCGAGCTTTAGCGAAGCTTCTACTTTTCGATTCGATTAACACTTGTGTCTGTTCGGCTCTCCTTCTATCTGTTCCACGATAACTCTTCTGAAACTTATTCGATTTTCGTGAAACTTGGTATCTCCTTCCTTCCATTTGCAGAAATAACTCTATCCTTTGGAGGTGCAATCTGTCCAATATTAAGGAAAAAGGTTGGATTTTACAACATACAGCAAGGGTTTACACATATGCTTACAAGACAATTTTCTAATGTAAACTATGTCCATTTTCCCAATTATGACAAAACTTAGTGTATATATTTTCATATAATTTTAAATATCCCTACAGCTTAACACTAAAATCTGCGTTAATTGACACCATTAAATTAATTTCAAAACTTTGATCCACGACAATTTTCACTAAATAAAATGTTCGATTTTGGCGTATTAAGCCCTACATTTTCTTGAAGGCTTAGCAATCCTCTCCTCTACAGAGATATAACATTAAGGAAGAACAGAGTATTATATTTTCTCTTTTCACAAATACATTTTCCTTCATACTATCACAAAAGATTTTGAAAATTCGTTTTGTTCATATACAAAGCGTATATTTTTCACTTATTTTCCTAATTACTATTATTTGAGATTAAATTCCCTCAAGAATGAGCGGTAAATTTGGGTTCAATCTACTGACATAGAACAAAAGTGAAATTCTGCGTTGATGATACACTCCGCATAAAAAAACTGTGACAACAAACTCCATCCAATTTACACCTTCTTATCTCATAATCGTGTCTCGTAAAAGGATCCCATTTCTCCTCCTTTTCTCTCTCCTATACTAAAATCAGCAAACAAAATTAGAACAATTCTAAATTGAAAATTTACATGTATTGATATCGATAAAATGAACGAATATAACCGACACAAAACAAGATTCGTAAGTTGATGTAGGAAGAAACTTAAACATACACACTATGAAAAATTTAAACCAATGAATATCAGTAAAACAGAGGTACACAAGTGAGACAGAGAAAGAAAATGGGAGATAAGAAGAAAAGGAAAGACAGCAGATCAAGACATGGAATTTAAACGTAGTATGAAAAGAACCTAACATCATAAAGTTCCATTTCCAGAAATTGAAGAGTAATATAGAAGTAACGTTTGTCCTTTATTTTGCTTGAGAGCTATTCGAATATATATATATAGAATGCTCGAAAAATCCATTAAGTCAATTTGTAAAAGAATAGCAATGTCCATTTCCAGCAGGACTGTAGACCTCCGAGACATATCTAGGATAATACCAGATGTTTAACACACATGCTTCATTTCGGGTGGCTCCGTTGTAAATTGAGTCGTATTCATTACTGATCACAAATTAGGTAGCGTATGTCAAAACTTCCATTCCAGACAACTAGTGCAACTTACGAAAAGAAAGAAAAAAGAAAAAGAAAAAAATGAATGTTATTTTAGTGCTGAAATTCTATCAAAAACAGTCTATGTTAAAAGTCCAAACTGTATCTTAATTAAGAGTTGCAAATCTTCAAAAGGAAATTTAGATATTCCCCATAGATAAAGCAGACCCTGTATTATTCACATTTCAAATGTGAAACACATTGAATTATAGAATGAAAACTAATTTTGTGTCAAACTATTAAAAATAAATTCTTCTTTTGAAATAATAGAAAATGAGGCCATTTCAAGTCCTCTCTGAAGATTTATGCATTCCGAACATGCACTCTCGATTTCAGCTGTTGCGAATATAACGTTGTAAATCGCACAGATAGAATAAGCACGCTAGAGCTGAAACGATACATCGCGTCAGTCGGGTGATGTGGACACGTCGTGAATTCGAACCCGTAGTGGCCAGGTGATTCTATTTAGAATCGATAACGCGGAGCACAAAAGAAAGAGAGATTTTTACTTACTTACTTGCATTTAAACAGTATTTCTTTCAGAGATGACCAGGACTGGAACTGTCTTCCCAAAAGCATGAAAAAGACGACACCGAAATTCCAAATTAATTAGGTTTTTCAGATAGGATAGATCGAGCTAGTCACCAGGCCATCAAAACTGGCTTGTTTTTAACTCTTGAATACACACACGCACATAAAGTGTGTCTGTGTAAGAGAGAGAGAGAGAGAGAGAGTGACGAATATAAATATGAAAACTAGTTATCATTACATTGTTTAATGAAATCGTAACAGATAAATCTTCAAAGGTGACTAGAAAATTACTTCCTTTTCGATTATTTCAAAAGAAGATTTTATTTTTATTAGTTTGACACAAAATTCATTTCTATGCTATAATTCATGTTTTATTCTCTTTTGAAATGTGAAACATGCGACGTCTGCTACGTCTATACGGAACATCCAATTCCTTTTTGAGAGTTGTAACTTTACATTATGATAGAGTTTGGACTTCTAATATACTGTTTCTGAAAGAAATTTAGCAGTAAAATAGCACTTATTCAATTTTTCTTCCTTTCTGTTCACTTTTTTTCTTTTTCGTGTTTATATTAATAGTCTGGAATGGAAGGTATGACCTACGGTACCTACTGGTTTTATTAGAATGTATTTCTGATCAGTACGTCCAATGAACACTACTGAATTTGCCACCAGACTACTCGGAAATAAAACATGTGTGTTGACGCTTTGTCATTATCTTAGATATGTCAGGGAACACAAGAGTTCCACTGGAAATTGAATATTTATTTTGACCACCAAGTTTGCTATTTATTTTGAAACTGACTTAATGTATTTTTCAAACATTCTGTATATATTCAAGTAGCCCTAAAATAGTTACTTCTATATTACTGTTGGGTTCTTTAATCAAGCCACTATAATGTAAGGCTCTTTTCTTACTACGTTTAAATTCCATATTTTTATCTGTGCTCCGTTTCCTTTTTCTTCTTCCTTCCCCTTTTCTCTCTCTCTCTCTCTCTCTCTTTCTCTCTCTCTCTCTCTGTCTCACTTCTGTACCTCTAGTAACAGATATTTATTGGTTTCAATTTTTCGTTATATGTGTGTCTAAGTTTCTCCCTACATCAAGTTATGAATCTAGTTTCGTCTCGCTTGTATTCTTTCATTTTATCGATATTAATACATGTATATTTTGAAATTAGAATTGCGCTCATTTTGTTTGCTGATTTTAGTATGGGAGAAGAGAAAGGAGAGAGAGAGAGTGAGAGGGTGTGTGTCATCACCAGACACGATTATGGGATAGGGTGTATATTGGGTGGTATAGTTGCACGGCGTTAGTTGTAGCTTTTTTTAATGCGGCGTGTATATAAAATATACCACCAATGCACACAATCCGATCATGCGTAACCACATAGATAAGAAGTTAGGTTCTTCCTGTTGCAAGTGGAAAGCAAATATCAGGAACCACAAAGGATTATACTAATACAGGACTGCATTTGTTTGAAAATAAATTAGTAATGATGGACAAATACCGGTACCTAATAACTTTAAGGAATTGTACAAATAGAACAATGACTTTCTCCGATGAATTGATTATATGCATCGATCTCTGAATGACTTCCATTCTTCAAAGATCATTCATCCTCCCCTGATTTCAATGACGTCTTTGGTCTCTAAAACTGTATACTACACGAGGTCTTGCCTCAAAAACGAGATAACACTATAAAAGTGGGTAGAAAATGACTAAACCTAATAGCTAATATTTCGAAATTACGCCTTACTAACTATTGTGTAACAATAGTGCGAGTATATTATGTAAGATAAAGTAATAATATACATTCGAGACACTTCCGATCAGCCAAAGAGGAATTGATTTATTTTGTGATTTGTCTTTGCAAGTGAGACATCGCGCTGTACTAATTACAGGAATTCCTATTTACATATACTTGCAGAATCATTTGCATTAATGAAAATTGCCAAGAAATCTTACACTAAATTGCGTTACAAATTGATGAACCATATTATAAGGCCCTCAAAAAATAAGTGAATGTTGTGATATCCGCTGAATACGACGATTTCCAAGGGCTCAACAACAACAATAACACCCCAGCAGACAACAGTTGTCATAAGGTAACAAGTGATCCCAAAACGGATGAACATCGTCACTACCCCGACGTTCTAGGGGGATTCATGAGGATATGGTATATAAGAGGACGCAACATCTTCAAAAGCTTCAGTCTTCATTGAGACTGATCACATTACCTACTTTCTCTTCGATGCACTCGGCACTGAGAGCTATTTAACACAATCTATCTGTGTCTGGCCTCTGAGATTTTCTACCACTCTCTTGGCTACATCTGCTCCCTGAGAGAATCTAATTCTTTTCTTTTTGCTGGGACTGGATCATGAGGTTCCACCAAACTTGTCCCTAAGCTGCGACGGGCCCTGGGATATTTCTAATCACCAATTACTATATAAAATCACTCTATTTTGTCTTCGAACAACTCTTAGAATTGTACTATACTGTATCATAGTGAAGTTTTATAATAAAACGGTTGTAGAAGGCAGTCCAATCGTTTGTCACTACCAACCTGCTTTCCGCAGAAGTTTACAATATACTATTTGTAATGGAAGCTTGTAAAGAAAAAGTTTTGTAACCACCAAATGGATTAATCATCATAATAATAGTAGTTTACAGTTTTTCCGTTTGATGGCTCCTTTGACAGAGAGCTTCTATTAACTGTAAATATAAGTATAAACTTTAAACCGTGGTGCCATCTGTCGGGAGCGAAATGAACTTGCATGAAGAATGTTACCTTGAACTGTGTGCATTGAACGTTATGGTGTTGGTTGAATAGGACAAGGAAGGAAAATATCTTGAAATTAATGTAGTGAATAACGAGAGTTTAAACAAAATACGATGTAATGTTCATCGATTCATATTGTGAAAAAGGAAAGAATAATGTAAGTTTGTATTTTAAAAACATTATGGACATTAATTATTGAGCTTACCTTTAGTCAAAATCATTTTTTGTTCATTATTTTCCTTTTGTTCTAGTTTAAAGTTACTGCACCCTCTTCATTTTGATTCGGAATACAGAGTAATTAATGGCCATTAGGGTTTTAATATTAACTGTTTTCGGTTCTTTTGTAATATAACCTATTTGGTATTTTATAATCCTACTAAACTGAAAGGTAAAATTGAATTATTTGAATTACTTGGTTTTCATATATAACTAATAAAACGTATTGTTAATTATTTGAATTACTTGGTTTTCATATATAACTAATAAAACGTATTGTTAATCAAACTTACGTTTTATAATTCATTGGAATAATTAGTTTTACAAAAAAGAAATATTAACAAAGGTTTAGAATAAACACGTAGCATAAGTAAACCAGCCGAAAAATAGTAAGTGTCAAAAATCACTTACAGTAATACAACATAGAACAAATTGAAGCAAAAGCATGGAGGTTAGAAAACTTTAAACATAGCTTATGTGCATTAACTTGTTGAACAACTTGCTGTATGTGCTCATTGTAGATTTCCTTCTCGCTTAGTTTGATGCGAATGAAATTTTATAAATCTTCAAGTAACTCTAATAGCATTAAAGATAAGCTATGCATATGCACTTTAATAACAAGTAGCAAATTACACAATACATATTAATTTTTAAATACTATTTATAACTTGTCCATTAAATGTATATCTATCTGCTATGTGTACACAGTACAGCAGAAACGAGCCTTTAGTGAATGAATACCAGAAGCCAAGGATGGGACAAGTAATCGAGTTTGTTCAGGGTCGCCATAAATGACTTGCTATGCAAAATGGAAAATTTCTCACTCTATCGCTACATATGCATGACCATAGTTGTTGAATTTGTTGAGACTGGAAAGTCTCCCTCTCAGTAATCTCAGTAAACTCTACAAGTATGTCCTCAGATAAGCACAATTGTTGCACCACCAACTACCACTGACTTACTTCAGTCGTTAACGAACAATTGATCATTTGCGTCATCTACCATTGGTACCTCTTACAAGGCGGAACCCGGGTCAGGAGTGCGTCTGGCTCTCTTTACATCATTGCTATTATAGTCCAACCACTAATCTAGTTTGGTTATGTTATAGTTTTGTGCATGCCAACAATGAATCTTATGTAAAAAGGAGAGAATTACCTATTGCCATTGTTTTTAGTTACTCTGAAAATAAGGGCTGTAGTACCAGGTAGCAAACTTTTCTTGATGTAATGTTCGGTGCTGCTACTTCTGCACTTATAATGGCAAGAATAAGCTATTTCCAACTGAATGACGTCATGGTTTGCTGCTCATATTTTCAGTAAACCGCACACAGACAATGGGAAGGCAGCAATGTTCAAAGAAGATAATGGTGATAGAAAGCAAGGGCAATCGATCGTTTTGCAGATACGCTACTCGTGGATTGATGCAAAGACTCAAAAAAGTATTCATACACCCAAACATTTCGTCGTAGGTGAGTTATATGAGAGAGCAGAAAATTAAAAGTTATATTGAAACAAAGAGACGGAAGAGCACTAGCAGTTGCATGAGTTGAAAATCTGCCAACACATATAAGGAGACGAACACAATGTGAATCAATTATGATACTCAAAAAAAGTATTTATACAGAGGGTCTGTTATCCTGTTCTGTGCCTTGAACACTTGTACTGTTCAACTCGAGCAATCGTACTGTACCTGCATTGTCCGTTACCTGCAGCTGATTGTATATCTGTTAGTCTGCTCTTGTTGTGAGTCCTAGTAGTCGAAATGGGGAGCAAGAAAAGTGAACTTTCTTTGGCGTAACGTGATGATGTTGTTTTTCTTTATAAAGATGGTAGGAGTTATCGTGGAATTGCAAAAACTTTCTCAATCAGTTTTGGTACTGTAGTTCCATCATAAAGAAGTATGAAGAAACTGGAACAAATATAATAGACGAAGATCAGTACGCCCAAAAGTGCTTAAACGCCGCGACCAACGGAAAGCAGTCAATTTAGCACGAAAATCGCCCTTCAGAAGTCCTGTGTTTTTGGCTGAAGAAATCGCTTTAACATCTACTTGCACTGTGAACCCTCAAACTATATGAAATGTACTAAATACAGTAGAGCGTCGATTATCCGAAGTAATTGGGGGACATGGGTGTTCGGAAAACTGGTTTGTTCGGATAATCGAACTGTACTGTACTGTACTTCTACAGCCAGTGCCAAACCGACAGAAGTGTGCTGATTGTTGAAACAGAGCGACTGGCGGCTTGGCCGGTAAGCAGCGCCTTATCAAGGCCCCATTAGAAGCAATGTTCCGCCAGCTGTGGCTCAGTGCGGCGACTACTGTGGGAAACTTGGTTTGGGAGTGAGGGGGATGATGGACGGTAGGGTGGGAGAGTAACAGGTGCGAGCGAGTACACAGTTCGGTTAAGCGGTCGTTCGGTTGACCGACGTTCGGATAATCGACGCTCTACTGTAGTGCCAATTTTCATCCTAGGACAGCCAAAATAAAAAATAACATACATCTCAGAAGTAAACCGACAAAAGTACCTAAAATTTACCAATGAATACCATACTAAAGTTTGGGATACTGCTGTATTTTCCGATGAATCGAAGTATAATATGTTCATCAGATGACAAAAGATGGGTATTTCGAAAGCCAAACAGTGAATTGCAATCACAACATATTATCCCTACAGTAAAACACGGAGGAGGAAGTGTGATGGTTTCGGGATGCATGGCGTCTTCTGAAATGGGAAACTTAGTTTTTTATTGAAGAAGTCATGGATGCTAATAAGTATATTAGTATGTTGTGCCTTAACTTATCAAATAGTGTGGAGAAGTTGGGTCTTAACAGAGTCTTTGTTTTCCAATAGAACAATGACCCTAAGCACACCGCTTTGAAAATTAGGGAATTGTTACTGTACAACGCTCCACAACGGCTTCTGACTCCTCCACAAAACCCAGATGTCAGTTCTATCGAACACTCGTGGGATTATCTCGACAACACCACCCGTACAGTACAGAAACGCCGTCCTTCGAGCAAGGAAGAACTATAAAAGATATTTTTGGACGAGTGGTCTAAGATTTCACCAGAAATGACCAAGACGCTTGTTCGGTCCATGCCAAGGCGCCTCGAGGCAATGATTTGTTTTAAAGGTATGCATACAGAGTATTAAAAACTTGATTTTCTAGTACAGATTGATTGAACTCGTCTAGATTCAGATGATTGTTACATTTTCAGATGATTGTAACATTGTTTTTATTTAACCTTTATATATAATCCTACGTCAAAAACTTTGTGTGTACGAATACTTTTTTGAGTCACTGTAATTAATCCAATACTGTCAACGTTGTCTTTTGCCATTCTATCAACATCATTCCCTCCTTTCTTTGGTCAATATGTTCTCTCTCTTAATCAAAAAGTCTGCTATTACGTTATACACTGACGAGTTGTAAATGGCCGCCTAGAATGAAACAAAATGTCGTAACTTGTCTAATAAATCGATAATGAAAGAGTAACACTTCCTGTATTAATATCAGGTTATGAACATTTCTATATTTCTTTCTTAATGTATCATATAGGTATTAAGGATTTTTCGTAGCAGGTACAAGCATTGAACAGCTTGTTTATCCAATTCAAGAGATTAATATTATCCGAGTTCCTTTAAAGATCAATACCTATTGACAAATGTTCACCGAAAATGCTATTTCTATATATAAACTTTTTCAATTTTTTCCGTTTCTGTTCGATACCTTTATTCTGATTAGCACTGCTCCACAGAATGTTTCACACACTCTTATCCGTAATCGATTGTTACAAAATCGTTATAGGTCGTTTATAAGGAGGAAAAAGATGTAAAAATAATTGTTTTTGCATGTTCATACAGTTTTGATGATATATACTGTATATTATATTCGAGTTTGGACACCTTAGATATTTTCTAGGAAAACGGTCGCAAGCTATAAAGAGTGCTTATTAGGAAAACTGATCAATTATTTTTAATGTATCCCCAAGCTTGTAATAATCAAAGTTTGATTTGCACAGTTCCAACCTTGTTGCTCAATGTGTTGCTAAATGAGATGCCACCTTAACACTTTATTTTACAAAAGATTTTCATTAGGCAAGTATCACGAAACTTCCTTTAATATCATTAATTGTTATTATGCGTAGAGATTTGTCACCCATATCTTGATTAAACAATAAAAATTCAGAATCTGCAAATGCAATGTCTCTTTCCCATTGTTCAATGATACCAGAATCTCTCAGAAATCTCAACATGTTATTAAAAGTATCCACAAGTGATTAAATTTTCACAAATATGACTACTAGCTGCATTGCTTCCAGGAGTGTCCTCATCAAACACAGGTATTTTCTAGTTTTGGGTCTTAGATATTCAATATCTGCAAGATATCCTGATGGAACTTTCTCCGGTAAAACTGCCAAGTTCTTTTGTTTTGCCAACAAGATAAAATCCTTATTATCCCCTACGGGCACAATCTTTCTCCTATACTTCGTAAAAAAAAAGATTAACCGAATCTCCGAAAAATGGGTAAAGTCGAGCGCCTCTACATTGTAAGCCAGACTCGACAAATTCTTCAAAAGTGTCGATTGGTTTCTCGAATACAACGATAGTTAAGAAACAAGATTACAGTTGTATACAGTGATTAGTAGCGTAGACACAAAGAAGCACCAAACAAATAGGTGTCTACGCTACTAATTAAGAAATACTTTATATCTGTAACTCCCATAGCAACTAATGTACTGATAGAGTATAACAATGAATAGGAATATTGTAAGTATGGATTCTTTGTATATGTAGGAAAAAGAGAGTGTATGAAAAATTGAAAAATAATGAAACAGAAGTGAACCGCAGAAAATGTATCCCACACTTACTACCCAGACTTCGGTGGACAATGGTGAAAATATTGACCATATATTGAGCTTCAACCTTTGTGGAGGTGTCAGAAGTACGGCATAAGTACGACAATATGGTATAGAGTTATCAAAAGATCTCAAACTTTTCCATCTTATAGCTTCCCCAGGAATTCCGACTTGATGATGACCACTAAGCATTAAGTTACGTATACTAATATTTCCAGATTGAAATGTTGCTGCGGCAGTTACTGACCAAGAAAAGTTATATTTCTTTGAAAACTCGGTGAATATTTTAAAGTCGATGCCGTAGAAAGTAGATCCTTTCACCATAGACTGTGGAGGGTATTGAAATAACACCATCTTTAAACTTATTCCTTGTAGATCATTCAACCTTTTCGTATTTACTATTGAAATATAATCCTTTAAATTTGTTTTGTCAGTGATCCAACAGTTTTGAATTCATTAGAGTTTAAGTAATCTCCGAGTGTCTGGTAAACAATGGAATAAGTTCTGCATGCATTGACAGCTAGATCTTTGTTATTAACATTTACAATGAGAAGACGAGGAAAATACTTTAATTCGGTGCAATTCCGCAATCCGTTTAATGAATTAGTAGAACCATGTTCGAGGAATATCAACTTTTGAACTCTTTTTTGAATTAATAATTTGTATGTTTTATTGATAGAAAGAAGTGTGTCACAAATATTGCTAGATGTAACAACGAATGATTAACAATTTTCATCCATAGATTTCACAAGACATTCGTCCAAACATGTCAGTTCTTTTCAGATTATCAATGTTTCCATTCACTAAAGCCACAAAGGACCTGTTTAGACTCTGATAACTATTTGCTACAATTATAACTTCATCTGCTAGAATTGCTGTACAAAACTGGGAACAAAATTCAGAATCCAGTATAATTTGTAATATGTGTTGTAGCGAGTCTATATCTATGCTGCCTTCTATCATTTCAGATATAATTTCAGAAGTTGATACCAAGTGGAACAGGGCAAATAAGCTGGACAGAATTAGAACCTAAAAAAGTAAAAAATGATATTTGAAGAAACAAGGAGCCTTATCACGAGTACACTACATCAAGGAGTTAGTTTTGTATTCCGTGATATTTCTAAGTTAATATTGAAAGTGGAAACTACTAATAGAATCCTACCAGTTTTGGTTTTAGTAGAGAAATTAGTGTACAGATGGGATATACTTGGGATGCTTAATTCATTGTAAAAAAACTGCATCTATTCTACATAGTCTGGGTACATGGAAAAATGACATTTTAGTCAATATAATGTTTATGAATAATATTTTCAACATAATTTCAATGCATAATTTGATACGCTTTGCAAATTTGAGGTGAACTCGATGGAATAGTTCTGAATTGCCGTCGATTTCGGCGCACTGACTGGTAATGCATTCTGTCAGGTTCTGTAAATTTCTAATCTTTATCGAGTAAATTTCTCTTTCAGCAAACCCCAGAAAAAGAAATCAAGGGGAGAAAGATCTGTCGAACGATACGACCGCTCAACATGACCTCTTCACCCAATTCCGTGAGGAAAATTGTCATTCAACCAATCTCTAACAGCTGCAGTAAAATGGGCAGAGACCCCATTCTACTTAAAGCAGTCTGGAAATCCCTCATCCAAACGCTCAATTTAAGAAATCAATTTGTCTCCCAGCATTTTCAGATAAGCCTCACCTATTACATGTTCATCAAAGAAGAAAGGTCCTAGCACATGAACTTTCCACAAACCACAGCACACCATCACTTCTTGGCAGCCCTGCTGTTTGGATGGACTCATCTAATGTGGATTGTCTTGAGACCAATATCGAACAGTTTGTCTATTCACTTCACCATTTACATAAAACACAGCTTCATCACTGAACAACAGACAGTCTTTAGTAAACTTTATATTTTCATCCAATTTATTTGCAGACCATTCACATATCTGCATGCGTCTATCGGGATGGTCTTCATTTAAATAATGCAATATCTGTAACTTGTACGAATGAAACTTCTCTGCCAGGATTTTAAGGATGGTTGACCTTAAAACACCCAACTCCGTGGATGTCCGACGAAGCGATTTCTTTCTGCTAGCATAAATCTTAGCGAAGACAACCTCTTTTGTTTCGTCTGAAGTCTTTGGTGGTAAGGTACAGTGTTTGTCCAACACACTAAATGTTTCTTTAAACTTGGTGATTGATTTCCCGACGACAGTAAAACAAAATGTACCAACTCGACTCGTTCTTGTTTAGACTGAGCCATCATTCAATCGGGAAAAGAAACGCAAATTATAAGAATGCCCTATGTACTCAGACTTTATGGACACACTGTATAGCAGTCTCCTTTAAAACCAATGCTTGATTTAGTCACTTTTGATATTAGTAGAGAGATTGGAGCAAAGATGGCCTATAGTTTGTAACCGCCCTGGAGTTCAGGTCGCTGTTCGAGCTTCAATTTACTTATAACCAATTGAAGTCGGGTCGCTGTTCATGGTTTGTGGTCCTACCAATAAGTATTCTCCTGAGACTGGAACTTACCTGGACAGGACGATGAAGGACCTCTCCAAGAAGAGTTACGAACTGTTTCCAAATCGCTCGACGGTCTCAGTAATGAGATCAGCATTAGGCGCCGAGAGGTTCGGGTGTCTCGTCTCAAAAACCTCACGGACGATCAAACGGTCATCCAGACCATACCGCACACAAACATCACTCATACAAACAACGAAAACACACTGGATTAAATGACAGTATACTTATTTATTAGAACACTATCATATATATATATAAAATAAAATAGCGAAGAGGAATGAACACAACACTGAACATGCAAAATAATTTTCGTCACTGAAATCACACTTTGCCTTTTCAGTGCGCAATAGCCCTTTAAATATATAAGGTTATAATTCGGATTTCACAGTAAATGCTTCTCTCACACCATTGACACACTTGGGGAATTAGCACTGGGGAAAAGTTGTCTGGATCGTCCCACGATGAATCCAGTTGTTACGCTGAACCATCCTAAAACGTAGCGGCGATAATTCAGCAAATTAAACAAGAAATTCTCCAAAGTAGAATGCTGATGTTGGAGGGCGCGTGTATAACACATGTACGCACAAGGTCGGCGGACCTGGGAATTCACTAGTTGGGGCTAGCCGTAAGAAAACGTCCTTCACCGGCTAATAGCTTGTGCCCCTTAACGCACAATCGTATTTGGTTCCCAATGCTACGTGCGTGGTGGCTACGTACAGTATCGGAGTCAAACTTCCTGAGCACCGAAGCTCAAGGTATGGGTTGCAATGGTCAACTGAAAGTGTTAGTAGTTCATTTCAAAAATCACTCAGTTAACTCACCTGTAGACACATACAAACAGAATATAGAAAACAATTTATGTTCATTTTAGTCAACTGCCCATAATGCACTAGACACGGCGATAACTTTGGCGTGAGAAAGTACAGATAACGAGTACGAAACAACGCAGTTGGTGCCACTTTGGTGGCTGGAACATCTGGTCAGACCGTATTTCTCTAATCTATTATAATGTTTCCATAAGCGATTAAAGAAAACACTTAATTCAGTTCCCAATAACTATAGAATATATACTGTGCATATAATAAGTCAGGGAGAAACACTGAAATGGTTCGTCGCTAACTGAAATGTTCTCATTAAAAGCAATGTTTTAAATATATATATGAGAAAACGATGAAAGACTTCTTTGTCCAATTGTGTGGGAAAGAAGCAATTCCCACCAAAGAAAGAACTTATATGCGTTGCAGAATAAAGTGTAAATCGAAAATAAAAATCACTGTCTTTACGAAATATACAGAATGTCCACAAAAAATCCTTCTTTAACCTGGTAGCGGTTATAAGTTTTGGGACTCTTAATTGATTGCAGAAAACAGTTTCTTCCTATCTGTTACCATTTAGCTCTATACTGATCAATGTTAAGACCGGAAGTCTTCCTTTCTGTCACTTCCGGTTCTAATACAGAGAGAGTTAGAGTGAACATGGTATATATTCTTGGGACGCTTAATAGATTGCTGAAAATTCCTTTCCGTTTTTTCTTATCATAAACCACACCACTGCTCCACAGCCACAGACACACTGCTTGCCGCCATGTTTGCAGCAACTGCTGCGCCAGCGCCAAATACGTCACGCCGGGCGCTAGTTACTCGAGAAGGAATACATTACGTCTCACACAGTTTAATCATGATCCGGCTATTCAAGATTATTTACGTAGGAAAATCCCGGTCAACCTTGAACGACCCTTGTAGATATGAGAGAGCACAGTTAGTGATAGGTATTAACATATTGAAGTAGTAAACACATAAGAGACAGATTGTTATGTTTTGCTTTTGTTAGTGAAGAAATCTTTTATTCTTTCCTATCTTTTAAACGTCTCCTATCTTTGACCGATTCCTTGCATATGACGCTATTTGCTAACTATCTTACTCGGAAGAACATACCAATCGCGCGTTCTTAAAAATTGTGTGCTGTTGCGTTGTCATGGGATGGAAACATTGCGTATTTGTCAACTATTAATAGAGTTCGGCTGTACACCAACTCAGTCTAAATTCTACGTTATTTGGAATTGTAACTATTTAGTATAAAACCTTTCTGGTAATAATTTCACATTTTGATAATTTACTATATAAACTTCAGGCACACTCTGGAAATCAACTTATAGTAGAATATAAACTTTTTCTATACATAAATGAAAAATAGTCTCTCTCCGTCTCTCTCTCTCTCTAACAGAAATTTGTATATTAACAGATGTGCAGTATGTGAAGTTGCGAAGAGGAAAGACAAACTTGAAAACAAAGTCAGTTAATTGTTGTATTATCATCATCACCTGTTTTGTAAAGTAAAACAAATAAGCAATATAATTCCTCATACTAATGAGATGCCTTATTTTGTACTTAATCTATCAAAAACAAATTTCTTTTAACTGTTATTCAAAAGCGTTTTGCAGGCAAAGTGTAAAGGCTATCAACTTTTTCATGTATGTCAACCTGAAATTTAATTCATAACAACTTTCAGATGTTTCTCAAGAAACGTGTATCATTAAGTATTTTTCACTTTCCACTCTTCTGGTCGAAGTTGACTATAATTATATAAATTTGTTATATTTTTCTCTATTTTTGACTTCAGTGTGTACGAAATGCTCGTCCGCATAGGTTTAATATGTGAAATAGTTTTTGATATATTTTACTTCAACAAACCTTTACTATAACACCAGACTGTGACTGAAGCTACGTTCTGATATCAATGGTTATTTTTAAAGTACGTACCGGTAACACTTCAAATGTCATTCGACATAAGACATGTTGTAATACGCTGTTTATTATTATCTTATACGTCTTCTTCGTTAACTTAAATAGAATAATTCACGAAAATTAGGAAGATATACATTACTACTCGAGAACAAAATAGATGCTGTATTCAATAACGTACAAAAAACGGTGTTATTCAAACCACATTTTTCAAACGTTAGAGGTACAATTCAATATTCTGTATAGAAAGACATGTTTATAAGGAAGAAATTTCTGCATGCGGCAAAATCAATTACTACTTTGTAAGTAATACAATCGCATTTTAAGTTTGCAAGTATAGCGTTAGTACCGTGAGAAAATGAAGATATGCTTTGGAACTCCTATCAGTGCGACAATCACGTGATTTCACTACCCCCACTTACTTGCCTGCTTCCTTCGGACGCACGCTACTCCATCTGCGGTCCCACAGTTTTGCTTTACCCTTACTCGATTAGAAAGCATTCGTGCCTTTTAGTAGCTACCTAGCACAGGTTGGTTTGCATAGTTTTTAAGATTAGTTTGTGTCTTTGCACTGGAGTTTGTATTCCATATACGCGGATGCTTTATTTATATATAAATATTAAACGCAATGTAATATTCAACAATTTCTTCTAGTGGCCCCATTGAACTTCATCTATGCTGAGTGAGGTAGTATCAGGTCTCCCAGCTCGAATTGTTTGAAGGACAATAAGAACCTAATTAATGAAAGAGAATTTATCAACCATTATTTCGAGTGGAATGCCCAAACTTGACCTGAACGCAGAAAAGAAACAATATATTCAAATTTGCATTCGGCACACAAATTCAGTTTTATTTGCGGATTAATTTCATTATATTGTCATAGAACTAATCGTCGCTCACTAATATTATGTTGTACATTCATAAATTAATTTTAAAATATATCCATCGTCAATAGAATAAATGGTTCACATAGAGTTGCCTACTACGAAAGAATTTATGATAAAATCAAGGGCACTTCAAAACAGGATGCAGGAATAATCATTACCAGTATTTGTATTTCTCTATAACTATAGAAGTGTTTCATACGCAGATGAATGTTACAAACTTTTCGAGAAATAACGTGGAATAGCTATTTAACGTAACGAACTATTATAGAGTTATCAGAGTTTATTTTTCTGGAATTAAAGTTTGGTTCGTTAAAGATCGTGGGCTCGATTGGTAAAAATTCAATTAATTAAATGTTTATGTCAATAACTAATAAACTCAAAAACTGCTTTACTCTCAACAAGTAACTAAATGTAATACTAACGATAAAATTGAACTTCTAGCCTACATCTGGATAATATTATTGTTCGACTAATTTACACGTTAACGTGAAATTAATTATACTTTATATTCTTCGGAGCACTTAAATTTCTTAAGTTTTCAAAATTTTGTGACCCCACCGATTATCCTTTCAGACCTAGCAACGCACCTAAGTACAATTCCTAAGCACCTTCGCAACTACATGCGGCGCCGCATATGAAACCAAGTATTTATGAGTCTGAGGTTTTACTAATACCTACGCCTTCTTGACAAAATAAGTAGTTTCACTCTCACTACGTCTTCTTGAACCGTTTTCTCTGGCGCTGACCAAAACAAAAGACAACGTAAATTTCAATATGAAGAAACAAATGATCGAAAAGGATTTCCTTCACCCTTTAAAGCGGAAAATTTCAGAAACAGAGAGCGGCGTATTCTTTCATTTTTAAATTATGAGTTTACATACTGAGTTTAATATTCCTAACTTTACAGAATCGTGACATACTGTAGCTTCACACAAATTTTGAACATTCTCTACCCCCTTAGGAGCACTTTTGAATCTAAGTAACATGATAAAAGCCTAGCCCAAAGTATATTCCAAAATACATTTCAAACTGATCAACCGTGTTAGCAGCACAAACAACAGGCAATATCGCGTTCAATGCGAAGATTGACACTATAAAAAATTTCCCTGTTCTCCCATTGAAAGGGAAATTCCCAGAAACGTTGACACATGTATCCAGTTAGGTTTGATTATATACCGGTGTATGATTATATATATATATACACATCAGGTTTCATCTTCCTAACTCTACAGGATCGTGAGAAACTCGATTTTTCGCATTAATTTTCACTCCCTTTCATCTTCCTTAGGTACGCATTTTAATCAAATGTTATGGGATACGATCTAGGGACCCAGCTAGCTTTAATCATTTTTGGGAAACAGTTGTTTAACAACCAAGAACCAAGCAGCCATCTACATTTTGAACTTGGAGTTTTTCTCATGGATGGTTATTAAGATCAGCCATTCATCCAAACGTCACCAGCGGACAGTTATATATTAACATGAAGGAAATGCATTTATTTGCTACTTATTGTTGTGCTGTATACAAGGAAATCCCTGTACTTGTAGAGCATTTGTAATAAACTATGGTAGGTAGCACTTTACCAAACCTTTACTCCTGTCCTCATATTCCGATTTGATTTATCATGCCTCATATATGTCACTTTTAAGTTTATTTATAACAGAAATCAAACGCTTTCTCAATAAATTTGTATAATTGTTTTTATGCTCATGACGTCAAAAAACAATCAAATCAAAGGCAATTTAAAAAACACAATCGTAATCATTTTATATCAGTCATTTGTAACTAGTTCATTTTCGTATGTCTTTAATATCAAATCAACCGTCATTCGTCAATGGTCGCCTTTTCACCCAGGCCACCCTGAAAGGAGTCACTACGGGCTTCAAAACAACAAAACTTTATTTCAATCTACAGCATCAGTAAAAATGAAAATGTAAACTAATACTTTAGTAAAACCGTTCTAAAGTTAAGTTACTTTCACAAGTTCTACCATCTTAGCTCTACAACCATCCTTATTACTACCATTAATATTTGTTCAAATCGTGCATTCCATTTAAATTATAACTCTTAACAATCCCACACCTTTTATTTTCTATCTTACTTCAAATAAATATATGCTAATATATGCTGTGTAAAGTCTCTGTAACATCACCTCAAGCACAATTATATTCTTTGCTCTACGCAAAGTAATATCATAAAAACCAAGGTCGTGATAGGTGATAACTATACAAGACCATTCAATTCAAATAACTTCGCCGTTTTGCTGTGTGCATTATTTCACAAGTCAAAACAAAGATATATATATATATATATATATATATATATATATATATATATATATATATATATATATATATATATATATATATATATGTGTGTGTGTGTGTGTGTGTGTGTGTATGTGTGTGTACCTTTTGAGTCCTAGTCTGGAAACACAAATTGCACTATGTGGCAACGTCGCAAATAAAGAACCATAGATTAGATCAACCAATCCATGAAATAGTTATATCGATTCTTTCCAAATGGCAGCTAAAGTCGGTATTGATTGACACTAGTGTTACTTATTAGTAGAGCAATCGATTCAACTGCTTGTTGTATTCTTAGAATAATGTTAATATATCCAAGTTAATCTCCAAGTGTCTCGTTTTAAAGAAAGCCAGTGCTCCAACACAATTATCATTTTAGACTGTTATTTCAACACCAAGAGTCTGGCGTTACGGTTAACACAAATCTGGTTTTACCGATTTCACTCAGAGACGAAGTTGAGTAGTGTGAAACTAAGTAGGTAAATAAACAAAGAAACCTGGAAATATTAACAGTGCTGCGGGAATCTCTCTTTGTATGCACCTTGTATTGTAAGTTTAACTCCAGCTAGCATAGCAAACATAAACATTGAGATATTAATATTAATACTCGTCAGCAGTTAGCGAACCGTTTATTTGATAAGAAGAATAACTTACCAATAGCATCATACTCCTGAGAATTACGTGTATCAGATAACGACACATAATTTGTAGTGTGGACATTGCTCTCAAGGACATAAAAGTTTCTAAATAACTAACCTTGAGAATTTGAATTTTCTTGTGTTAAGTTATGAGCAAGCCCTTGCGCTGTCTGATATTTATACCAAATGACAACCAATGCATTCTATTTTCTGTAATACCTCACCTTTAATAGTTTTTGAAAATATAGATTTTCTGACATTTACATGAGTAAAGTAATGCCATTTGTTGTTCCTATGTTCCTGTTTGTTGAAGACTAAATTTTGTTCCATGTATCCATTTATAAATAATTTATAACACAGTTTATTATCTCTCACACCAGTCATTTTCGTTTAATAAGAAAGAAAATATTTCAGTAAAAGTAGTTGATTGCAAAGTATATAAACAACACCAATGCCTTTAATGGTACATTACTAAAATGATTCCTCAACATGTCAGGTACTTTATTAATGATTAACATTTTAACATTTTTTTTTTCAAACTGCGATGGATTCAAAATAGTGCTAGTCATGTGTCAAAATTTAACACAACTAAGTTAATATAGAGCCATTCTGTTAAATTAACAGAACTATTTTTCCCTGTTTACATTTTATGCCTTGTCTTTAATATAGATCACTATGTAGAAATAAGCATAATTTGTTTGGTACATACATTCTTCACAACAGAATATCGGATATGTCTGTATTACTGATGTAAAGCAGAAACGATTTACTATTTTTACCTTGCTAAATGTGTAATTTAAGTTTCAATTTCAATTTAACTCATACCACCATCAAGGTCAATTCTTAATTCAGTGTTTATTCTAATAAAATGTATGATTTATGTCCTTGTATATTTGTAGCAAAAAATAATGCGTCTTGTATATTGAATTCATTTACAAAAATGTTTAAATAATTAATTAATGTATTTCTGATCAGAGTATGTACTTCTTTATTAAATTAAAATAAGTCATAACAGCTTTAATAATGTAACGTTATCTTCATCAGACAGTAATTGTCATATATAATTATATGTTCATATTAATGTAGGTAATACAAAAAAAAACATAATATTAAACTACACTGTTCAACAAATTTTCATCGAAAGGATGTAAATTGATTTAATTTATGATTTTTGCATTCATTTAAGCATAATATGAGAAAATGTAATAGTCGTGTACTATTCTTAGCTTTGGTTATAAAAAAATACCCTTGTACAACACTAACAGTATATTTCAAATGTATTAAAATTTATGAAAACATTTAACCAAAGTAGTTGTAAATACCGAGATTAACGTATTTTGACATTCATTTAACTGTTACTTGATAAGTTTGAATATAATTAAGACATACACTTACCCATAATTTTTATACCCTTGTACAGCGGGGGACACTTCTAAATGGTACAGCCATATGGAGATTTACGGCTAAGGTGTACCATTTAGAAGTGTCCCCCGCTGTACATCCATACTTTATAATGCGCAAATCGAGTTTCGAATATATAAAGAACTCCAAATTGTCGTAGAATACATTTGTACAAATATGTTTTGCTACATCAAGTAAAATTAGTACGAAGTAGTCCTAATTTCCTTATAGCTGAATAACAATTCACAATTAGCATAAACAAAATCCAACAGTTCCAAAACAAGCAAAGTAAAATACAATATAAATTTTCAACATAGGCAAAAGTTTCCTTTGATCCCTTATACAAACTAGATTCCTAAGGAATTCATTTTGAGCGTCTTCGCTTGGCCTGCCTTTGATAGAGTACATTTGGAGCATCCCTTGCAATAGTCCAACAGTAGTCTACTAACATGTTAGAACCCCACTTGCCCTCATATCTCTTCTCTATGTCCGCAATATCTTGACGAACACGCTCACCATGTTCGTCACTTACTGCTCTACAATCCTCAGGAAAAAGTCGAAATGGGAAAGAAGAAAGTGCAGTTTCAGAGACATATTGCATTCAAGTTTCTCGTAGCATAACAACAACTTAGCCACTATTTCTCTGTAATTTGTTGCTTGGTGTCTTTTCAAGAAGTGTAAATAAACACTTTTCAAGCTTTCCCACTCAGCTTTTTCCTCACCATGTAGAATTTTATCGAACTGATGATTTCTGAGTAGCTGTCGAATCTGTAGTCCTATAAAGACGCCTTTTTAAACTATGGCGTCACTTAAGCTAAGGAATTTTTCTCTTAAATACTTATAGTCCTCACCCTCTTGGTTCATGCTCTTAACAAAACTTTTCATGAGACCTAATTTAATAGGAAGCGGGGGAAGCAAAATTCTCTTAAAATCTACAAGTGGTTCATGTTGCACACTTTTCAACCCTGGCTGAAAAGTTTCTCTTGTACTATAGTCACTTTTGCCATACTGAGATGCACGACCTCTACTGTTCCACTCACAAATAAAGCAACAATGTTTTGTATACCCTAACTGCATACCTAACAGAAGCGTTATGACTTTGATGTCACCACAAATAATCCATTGAACATCATTATATCTAATGGCTTGAAGTAAATGTTTCAAATTTTCATAAGATTCTTTCAAATGAACTTCATAAAATACTAGGTTTGAAGGAAGTTCATTTCCAATATGTAAAAGCATACCTTTAAACTCAGCTTTGACGAATCTATGAAGATAATCCACTCTGTAGGATCATAATTAATTTTGAGAGCCTTCATGAGACCACTTATATCTATACATGCCACAAGTGTGTCTTACGTAGTAAAGAATTAGGTGAACTTCTTTTCCTATTTTTATACACTGAAACATTTACTTCTTTCTGCAATAAATTCCATTGTTGTAACCGTGACGCTAAAATTTTTGCTTTGCTTTATGTTAGGTTTCAATCCCTGATTAGATCGTTAAGCTCCTCTTGAGTGAGTGTGTGTAGTTCACTTGAGGGGTCGTTTACCACAAAGTCAGGGTCGTTCAAAGTTCTTGGTTCAGGAACTACAACTTCCTGATCATTATCGGAAGAAAGGTCGTATTCTTTGGGTGGCTCAGGAACAGGTAGTCCTTCTCCATGAGAAACTGGGGGCATTGCAGAAGGAATATTAGGATATACCAAGGTACACTTCTTCCTGCAAATTCCCTTCTGGACAGAAGGAGCCCTACAAAAGCAACAATCTACGATGTGTTCGCTTTACTGTTGCCACACTTGGTACAATTGTAAAACATTCAGCCCTTTTTGTCATTCATCGGCCCGTTGGTACCACGCTGGCATTTTCAGCCCCTTTTGTGAAAAAGTTGGTACAATTCTACCCATTTCAGCACCATAGATATCACTGTGACTTAAGATTATTAATAATGTGTTGTGATGTCTTTCAGGGAAGGCACTAGGACGCTGGACCGGTTTTACATTTATTTTTACAATTGTGAGTTTACTTACCTTATATTTTTCTTACAGTCTATTATCCGCCTTCGGTCGTGAAATAAGCGAGAATACGGTGTAATAACTTATATTTTAATGTTTTATTATAATGTATTGTTTACACACGAACTTGGAGATGATTTATTTATTTATTTTTTCTTATATGACCATAATACAGTTTTATTTTATTGGTCACTTTGAAATATAGGTGCGTTTGGTTTCCCTACAGTAGATACATACCGAAGATGACAACAGTTTTCCCTTTTAATATGCGGCCTCTATTATACTAAAAAAATCATCTACTTCCACGGTTGTTCGGGGTCGTAGATGACTATTTGGACGTTTTTAGAAAGAGTACTTTCTCGATTTGGACTCTTGGAAAAATGTACTAGAACTTTACCTTGTTTAGCTTCATATTATTGAGCCATGTATTACACTGGTATAAAATAATGAGTTCAGCCCTTTTTGTTTCAATTTGGTACTATTTTTCAGCCCACTCCAGACCTATGACTGTGGCAACACTGGTTCGCTTGACTCCCTCCAAATCATAGGCACTGCAAAAGGCATTGAACGTCTCTTCCCATTAATCCAGCTTCTCAGATTGCTTCCACAAGTATTACAAACAATGTGAGATACCCAAGCCTTATCCCGGTCTAGAATTTTAAAACCATAATAAAGTTCATAAGCTTTTCTTATTAATGGTATTATATCCTGCCTTTGTGAAGAAACTGTTACTTCTACACACACATAGCAGAAATTGTCCTCTCTATTCACACAATGTCGTGGCATTTTAATCTATTCAAACACTCAAAATGTCATTTCAAGCAACTCAGAGGAACTGTTCAAAAATATGCTTGTAAAACTGCGTCTTTTTATGTGCAACACTACAAGAAAATCACATCAATAATTCTGATAACTGCAGTAGCATTGTTGTCTTGAACAATCGCAGAACACGACTCTGATGAGGAATAGAAAGAAACAAAATGTTTGTATAGTTCCTCCAGTGTTGCCAGATCAGGAACATATTTACCCCAAATAAAGCGAATATATTCACTATTATAACGTTATTTTTATACATGGATGTGAAACCAAAACCAGAGCTAATATTCGATTTTCGCTTTCACATTTGTGATCAACACCACAAAATCAGAATTAGGTGATTTTGTTCAATTTACATTTTCATTGTTGAAGGGTGTTATTGATATACAATTTAATTGATGCTTTTCATATATTTTTATTTTTTAAATATGTAATAATAAGGTATTGTTATAATTTATTGTTTCATTTAAATCTTTTTAAAAATTTTAGGTAGGAGGGAAGATAAACGGGCCCTCGGATTTTCGGTTCAAAATTGATCACAACCTCTTCCTTAGGTCCCAAATAGTGTTTCCTGAAAATTTCAGAACGCGGAAACTTCAGAAAGGTGCCCAAAATTACTATAGAATTTACCAGATAAGGGCAGAGAAGATAAACGGGCTCACGGATTGTCGGTTATTTTTTGGTTGCGTGAGAACTCAATTCATTTTCGCTCTTGTCGCGCCAGGGTTTATCTGACCAACATTTCCAGGAAACACTATTTGGGACCTAAGGAAGACGTTGTGACCAATTTTGAACCGAAAATCCTAGGGCCCGTTTATCTTCCCTGCCCATATCTGGTAAATTGTATAGTAATTTTGGGCACCTTTCTGAAGTTTCCGCGGTCTGAAATTTTCAGGAAACACTATTTGGTACCTAAGGAAGACGTTGTGATCAATTTTGAACCGAAAATCCGAGGGCCCCTTTACTTTCCCTGCCCGCGCCTGGAAAATTGTGTAGTAATTTTGAGCACTTTTTTGAAGTTTCCGCGTTCTGAAAGTTTCAGGAAACACTATTTGGGACCTAAGGAAGAGGTTGTGATCAATTTTGAACCGAAAATCCGAGGGCCCGTTTATCTTCCCTGCCCATATCTGGTAAATTCTATAGTAATTTTGGGCATCTTTCTGAAGTTTCCGCGTTCTGAAATTTTCAGGAAACACTATTTGGGACCTAAGGAAGACGTTGTGACCAATTTTGAACCGAAAATCCTAGGGTCCGTTTATCTTCCCTGCCCATATCTGGTAAATTCTATAGTAATTTTGGGCACCTTTCTGAAGTTTCCGCGGCCTAAATATTTCAGGAAACATTATTTGGGACCTAAGGAAGACGTTGTGACCAATTTTGAACCGAAAATCCGAGGGCCCGTTTATCTTCCCTGTCCATATCTGGTAAATTGTATAGTAATTTTGGGCACCTTTCTGAAGTTTCCGCGTTCTGAAATTTTCAGGAAACACTATTTGGGACCTAAGGAAGAGGTTGTGATCAATTTTGAACCGAAAATCCGAGGGCCCGTTTATCTTCCCTGCCCATATCTGGTAAATTGTATAGTAATTTTGGGCACCTTTCTGAAGTTTCCGCGGTCTGAAATTTTCGGGAAACACTATTTGGGACCTAAGGAAGAGATTGTGATCAATTTTGAACCGAAAATCCGAGGGCCCGTTTATCTTCCCTCCTACCAAATTTTATACTATAACTCTTTTTATTATATATATAATCACTATTATTAGCTTTCTTCTTCTTCTTCTTCTTCTTCTCCAAATCTGTTAAACGTAACGTTTCCTCTTCACCAGTGGCGTCTCCTTGTGCAGTTCGCAAGAGCACGTAAACCACAAAATATTTTACGATGTTTTTTGCTTCTTAAGACATTTAATAATATTTAGAATATTATCATATTGTCGTTTCATTTCTACTCTTCGCTTATTTAGACCTTGCGTATATGCATTCCATCATCACACCACGTTTACAACACTACAACGACCGTGATAGACTGCTCTGTGTGTAGTACAGAAGGAAAACGCGGGCAGCTGAGGGGAGGAACTGCGGTCTCCTGATGTTCATTCAAAATTTGTACGAACAGCGTTGACAGCTATAGTTGACATATTTCCACTAATGTGCCGCCTTAAACAGAACCAAAGAATGAACTGTAATTTAAAATAGAAGAGCATAGTAATAATATATAACTCATTCTTTCAATCCGTTATCTACATTTCTTACTATCTCAATTGCTTGTAATGAAAATACACTAATAGAACAAACAAAACTACGGCTTTCCGAGGTCGTGCCAAGGGGAATGAGAGGTTTAGAACCCTTCCCCAGACAAGCTTAAGTTAACGCAGAACAAAATGAAACTTTATTTATTTTCAAGATATTTTCAAAATACGTATAATCTCTGTTTTTTCTTTAGGTTACGGTTTTCCTGCCTAAATAAAATAAATGTTTGTAAGAAAAGCGAATAGCTTATCAAAACATATTGTACTTGGTAACATTGTTACAATGATAAAATCTTAGCTTCTGTATTGTGGGAACCGGTAGGAAATTTTGGAACTGATTTTGTTCAACATACATCTTTAACACATGCAAAGTAAAAGAAATACAAGTAATGGTATTTGCAGTTACGTACATTCAGCTGCTTACTTACTTCGAAGATCGTACGTTATGCAAAGAAATATTATTCTCTCAGTGTATTTCAATGTGGCAAAAGTGAAAACGTGTTGTGTGGTGGCGTACTGATTAATTTGTAAATGTGTTTGCTAGGTTTTCAAAATTTCTTTTCAATAATTTCCATCATCTATGTACTGCTAGAATTTTTGGTAGATATAGCCTACTCTCGACCATTTTCAAAACTATAGCATATATTTATCCTTATACCTCCATTACATCTCTGAATTAAAGTAAATATATGCTGAACTATAAAGATATTAAGGTGGGTATACGCGATATACTCCCGTATACCCTCCTCGATAGGTTTGCAGTGTTAAGTTGTCCGAAAATATTTTCTCAGTACTAGTGAATCTAAGGCCTGTTCGATACAGAAGCATTTTTCGGAAGATTTCTTATAAGAAAAAGCTTATCATTATCTTACGTATTTTGTAGAGGATTCTGTTGAGTGATTGCCAACTACTGTATATCTTTTAGTGCACTGACGAATTGTGAAAGTTTTTAAAGAAGTTGGAAGATAATTGACCAAAGTTAAATATCATTTGGAGGTGAAAACTAAACTGTGTCGAAATTTCAAAGTTAATTTAAAACAATAAATGGCTGATAGATTTTGAAATAAAAATATCACTGTTTTGCTTTCCTCTCGTCTTAAATGAAGGGAATTAACTTTGGGCCTGAATTGTGTAGACCTAATATGTTTGGAATATTTGATTGAAAATGTAAATAAGTATAAGAACTGTAATAAACACATTAAAATTATGCTGTTTTTAACTGGTATGAACACCAGAGTCGTACCCACATAGATAATCTACCGGGTTCGGATCTCCCCATAAAACTTCTTAACTCGACATACGTTTGTACATTTTCATAATAAAGCTATAATTGTTTAGTAGAGAAATGACTGATACAGCCTAAAGATTTAATGTTACATTTCATTTGTATTCTTCTTAAAAAAAATCTAATTCTATATTTTTTCTTACAATATATATGGCGGACCTTAACAAATATACAGTAGAGCGTCGATTATCCGAAGTAATTGGGGGACATGGTGTTCGGAAAACTGGTTTGTTCGGATAATCGAACTGTACATGTTTATTTCCCAAAAAGAAGTACTGTACAGTAAATTTATTCATAAAAAGAAGTGTGCTGATTGTTGAAACACAGCGACTGGCGGCTTGGCCGGTCAGCAGCGCCTTATGAAGGCCCCATTAGAAGCGATGTTCCGCCAGCGGTGGCTCAGTGCGGCGACTACTGTGGGAAACTTGGTTTGGGAGTGAGGGGGATGATGGACGGTAGGGTGGGAGAGTAACAGGTGCGAGCGAGTACACAGTTCGGTTAAGCGGTCGTTCGGTTGACCGACGACGCTCTACTGTATATCATTTCTTGGCTGTAGAATTACATCGGATCAATCACACATAAATGTAATGTCTTATAGCATTGGATCCAAACACTTTGGACTCATCCAACAAAATTTTCTGAGTGCGCACCTGATAAGTGCGTCAAATATTCTATCATGATTCGTTCGCATGATCATTTCTATTAAGTTTTATAATAATTTTGCAGGAAAAGAAGTCACATTCGCTCACTTTTGATAGATTACATCAGATTTTGAAGTGTTTGAATATGCTGTAAGCTTCCATTAGGAATCCGAGGATCCTAGCAGTCCTGGTGTTTTCCGTGATTTGGTTGACTTCATGAAGTGTCGTGTCATCCTCATTTGTATAATGACTAGCGTGTGTCGTTGGTGGATTGGCCCCAAGTTCAATTCCAGGTGGGAGAGCATCAAACACATTACAGTAATCCCCTTTTTAAACTGTAAATCTCGTCTTATATAACCTAACCTTTAACAAGGAACGAAAATACAAAATAAACAACCATGAGGTGTCTTGAGACAACAGCGTTCATGTAATCATAATAATTTGATACATTGCATATACTGTTAACAGTTCATGAAACAGCATACATGACAATTCAGATATACGAGATAGCAGACGTTTGCAGTCTAATGGAGATTCCATTTAGTACACTGTGAATTTGATGAAGAGTCTGTAGAAAGAGAATACCATACAACAACATTCGTGAAAATCATAGTAAATAATCCGACCTTGACTTCAGAAACTGAAAATAATTTTTTACCATATTAAAGAATATAAAAACATTTAAAGGAGTAGAGTAGCTCAAAATAGTCTCATGCTCGAAGTATTCTGTTTTGGATATTTTACAGCGTTTTGTTGCAGAATTGCTTGGAAAAGATTATATCAATAATTTGGCTGTTTATGTGGTTATGTAGATATAAATGATGTTAATGTGTTTATTTCAATTGTTCCTAAAGCAAGAAAGTGATATTTGTATCAATAAATATTTGTCATTACTTCAATGGACCGATTAACGTAGCATACTTCAATATATTACTTATTTTATTCATCGACTTATTTATTAGACCCCCTACAGTTTGTGAATTGAAGAAATTTAGTTTTTAGTGGCTACTTAGTAGAGTTGGACATAGGAAGTTAAATTTACCTCACATTTAAGGTAATTATAATTATAAGATTCGACCTTGCTCAAAGACACTATCTTGGGGTCAATTATATTTTATGGCATACACTGCCACATTCGTTCATTTAACAGGTCTATTGGTATTTTAAATCTTTACAATTTTGATTGAATATGCTCTTGTATATTAAATACTGCAGAAATAAATGTGAAAAGAAAAGTAATAAGCCGAAGCAGAAAATTGGAACATTAACTTTGTATTGTAAGATTATTGAATATATATATATATATATATTAATGTCTGTAAGTGTATCCTCGTGTCTACTGTTTCCCAGGTGCGCTTGAGTACATCGCCAGTTTAACCAGCTATCGATCTATGTGGCCTGCACAGAAGAATAGCTCGCAACTAGAGATATACTCAATTACTCCATAGTCATGGGAGAAAGAACCGGAACTCAGAAGACCTGCTGTACAGGTGTAATATCTAAATGAAGTTTTGCGCAACGGAAAGAAAAAAAAAAACATAAATAAAGAAACTCGAAAATTTTGGAAAAGTAAAATTTAAAAAAAAAATCAGGATTCGTGACATTCACTGATGGGTTCCCCGTAACGTTTCTCTCATATCATTTTCCCTTCGATGATTTGTTTATCATATTGATAGGAAGACGCATTATTTTGATCTTGACCAAAATCATGTTATACTATCCAAGAAAAGAAAAAAATATTCTACTCTACTGTATACTTCTATCTGAAATAAAACATAATTGTCAACCAGAAGCTTTTATTCGTTTCACCGAAGGTCTTCGTTATACAAAACTGTTTACATTCACTTTAGGCACAACGGTACATTGCATTATGCTTTAGATGGCTACATTACCGTGCATGTCACAATTTGAGACCAGACATATTGAAATGTTACACGCACACAAACTCTCATAACATTCAATTTATTACATATTCCCGATATTCAATATTTAATTAATATTCACTTGTTTTCAACTATATCAACGAATGTGCCTCTTATTCTGGCATTCTTATCTTTCATTTAAAACATAAACCATACGTTTTGGCTCTTCTACGATTACCAGGCACTTTCCTTCACATATTTATTTATATCTTCCTTAATTTAACCTATTAATATTATTACAAGAAAATATACATGAAATTAGTAAAACCTTAACCTACACTAACCTAGAACACATTCACACTACACACCCACACCAACAAATTTGTTTATATGTCGTAAAAACGTTTTGGTTGGCAGTCCAGGCCAAATTTCTTTTAATGGGAATCGAAAATGTTACTTCGTATCTCTGCACTTTTAAAATGAATACTCGCACGGTGAAGAAAACCAGTTGCCCCTATCGAGAACTTGTGAAAACGACCTATTGTGCTTCTTTTTAATCAAAGCACAGATTCGGTTTATTTTCCAATATTCTATAGATACGTTATAGGAAAAAAACTTTAAAATATATATTGTATATATGTTCGATAACAGGGAACGTCATTCCTATCCCATGTCTAGCTTGGTTACAATAGACAGCCAAACGATGCATAGCCAAATAAAAAAATAACAATAATAAAGAATACTGCATATAACCTTACACAAGATTTAGGCTTTCTTTGAATTTCGGAAATTTAGATGGCCACTCTAAACGAAAATCTTACACTCACATGTATATTTTTTGTCAGTAGTTTGTTCTACCATTTATTTCTCCCTTTTTCTAGATAAGCTTAAGCCGTCACATATTGTCTCAGTAATTGTATAGATCCTACGGGAAAGGAATTACAAAGACATGGTTATACTATTATGATTCACTGAAAACATCATATTTGAAACTATGTAACTTGCTGAGGTTTCGAGGTTTAAAAAATAGTATTTCCAAATCCAGGTTACCAAGTTATTTCGATTGAGCCACTTCAGAAATAAAGCAAATCATTACTTACAGTTGGGTGAGTTCATATGCACAAACAATCCAATGGTTGTCCTTATGAGTACCAGTTCCTATTGACCAAAAATTTGAAGTTTTCTTGTTGAATATTTCAAGTTCCAGAAGAAATAAACATCACACAAACACCTCTTATAAAATGGAGTTAGAATTGATCCGGTAAATATCCATTAACCATATCGTTTCTTCAAATATTCAGAGCCCTACTCATGTAGTAAGCAGCTTCCGTCCACATATCTCATGCAGACGACAATCCACAACATTGGGCTGCTTCACTAATTCTCCTCGCTGCTCGCTCCGTTCCGTCCAAATATATAACACAAAAATCGCAAATTTTGCAACTGAACTCTTTTATATCTTTTAGTAGAAAAATTCGTTCTGCAGCGGCTTTCTTTACCACTTTATTCTTATAATATCTTATAATTTGAGTTTTAAAAAGGTTGCCCGAACAGAGCCGTGGGGAGGGGGGAGACGGGGACATATAACCTCGTTGTTGATGTCCCCATTATTCCCCCACTCATACTCGTATAACTGTTAAATACAGTATGATGGTGAGACACGGCAATATGATGAGTTAACCTAACCTAACCTTTCCTACTCTGCCCTATACTTCAAAATAATGGTTAGATATTGATTGTAAGGTAACCTAACTTAACGTAACATAACTTACTCTAGCCTATATTTGGAGCGCTTACCTCTGGTGGATGGGGTCCCTTGTTCGATTGCAGGCCAAGTAAATTTGTTTTGGACAAGATAGTGTCCGTGAGTTTTCTCAGGGTACTCCCGTTTCCTCCAGCATTCTCATTCCACGAATTCTTCTATCATTCACTTGTCTTCCTTAGCTTAAATGGCATAATTGTGGGACGTTAAACTTAAAGATTTCATTTCATTTTTCTGCCCTACATTTGGAAATGATGGTTAAACATTGAGCTAACGTAACCTAACCTACTCTACCCTACCCTACATTTGAAAATAATTGCAAATCATTGAGCTAACGTAATCTAACTAAACCTACACTACTCTACACTACGCTACCGTATTCTAGCCTAATATTCTCTACTTCTCCCTATCCTACCCTATACTTCAGTGCAAAAACCGAACGTTGGATTTTTGAGAAGAAGGTATTTGTGTGAAGCTTAGCGTAATTTGTAGCCAAACATTATTTAAGAAAAATGGACTACCCATCCTTACTTGAAAATGTCGCTTAACAGGCGGATAAAAGAGTTTGATCTGCTAGAACAGAGCTATTCTTCTATATTTTCTTCTCAATTTAATATTTGGGCCCTAGACATCTATATTTGATTTGGTTTAGAGTTTAGCATCCCTTTCAGCAGCGAGGCTATATAAGATGCGGCCCTACAGCTTCATGTAAGATCCGAACTACATGCGCTCTCGACGGCGGATCTTCCACGCCATCCCGCTTATCAAAAAAAGGGCTCCTATATATATATATATATATATATATATATATATATATATATATATATTGGAATATCTGAAACAGCTTCTTTTTTAGTATTTGATATGACTTTTTAATATTATTATTATTATTATTATTATTATTTTGTTAAAGGATATGTTTGTCCAAAAGCATTAAAAAATATTTGCCTTCCCGAGCAGTCAACTTCACCCGCTTTCTTCCCATATCTAGTACAAAAGTTACCACATGCTACGCGAATCAGTTTTCAGTTGTTACTGCATTGTTTTAGCCAATCAAATGCATGATATTGCATGACATCATGTCATAAACGTCATAGTTTTATACAGCTTCCGATTACTCGTGGATAAGTTAATCTTTTATCACAAACTGTTGGTGCAACGATGTAAGATTCTTATCCAAAGATAAAAATAATCAACGGATCATCTTATCTATTGTAGTACGATGTTTCTATCTAGAACTCCTGATATTTGTCAAAATATCATACTGTTGTTTCGTGGCTAAAATCGGATCTGAACTATCGAAAGTGGGGAGCAGCCGTCTTCACAATACACTTTACGATATAACATTTGTTTGACAAACGAAATTGGATTTGCAGATATTTTGCGAACACAGACAAATGAGCGTTTTCGTACGTCATATTTTCTCGTCACGTATCACTATCAGTTTTCACTCTTATCCAACTTCAGTAGCAGTATCTTACCCATTGCTATTCCTTAATTTGCCGCACAATCAGTAAAGGAAATTTCCGTGTGGAACTGTTTAGTCTGCCAATTCGTTTCATATGTTCTCTCGTTTTCGTATTGCTTCCATCAAAATTTTACTACAACGATTTATAAATCATGATAAAAGGAAACCTCTAACACACAATTATTAGACTGTTGTTTCGTACCCTCCAATTCGTCCGTTCCAAATGAATTTGCGTGAACGGAATGTCAAAAGCGATGAAAATATATGAATTTAAGAAAGGCTTTATTTAACGACTCAGTCACTCTTTCTATCTTTCTTGTTCTTTCTTTAGGAGAAAAGATACGGCGGGAGAAATGTGGCAACAGCGCGCTCCATTTACTCTGTACTGTAATCTAAGAGTGATACGCTTTATAGCATAGGTCTTTCTGGTTTTGCGCTTAGATATAATAACGCAAAAGTCAAGTAGATAGGGCATAATTTAGTCTTTGACAACATCGTATATTTGTATTTTCCTTTCCACAGAAATTGACCAGCCACTGCCACTGAAACTTATGTTGAAGTACTTCGGTTCTGACTTTTATGTCCCTATGTTATGTATATGTCACATGATGTATGCTTTACAATTCCTTATTCATTTTAAGGAAACACATTTTTCTATTTTAAATACTAAGCAAACACTACATTCTAAATTACTCGCTTTTAATAATAATGAAATATTTCCTTTGGGAACAAAATTATTATACGTTGACCGATTCCATTAGTTAGATATCATGCAACTTGTTTTCAATAATTTCTTTACTAAATTCATTAGCTTTTCCATAACAAAAACGACGAAAGAACCAATGGTTCCAATTAAAAGGATAATAAATGCTCCCATGATATCATTCAGCTGCAAGGGACGAATCAGTTCTTCTGCCTTAAGTTGAAAATCTGTAATGAACATATCATATAATTCTCTAGCCCAGTGTTTAAGTAGTCCTAACTCTATTACCTGTATAACATATGAGTTAAAGAGTTCAACAAGAGGTGAATTTACATTAAACATGAATGCGTAATAACTAGAGGCTGCAATTTCTTTCATTACATGTAGGCTTTTCAAGTTATTTATTTCTATGAATTCTGCAGCAGATATAAATTCACCAAGTGTATTTTCTATTGGAATTGCTAATTCACCTTTAGTTATTAAGTCGTTTAGCTGTTTTGGTTCCTGTGTCATTATTTGTCTTTTCAGAATTTGATTAATAGCATGATTAGTCGACAATGCAAGGGTATTCTCCCATCCGTCAAGATCACTACCCCAATTTAGACCAGAATCCAAAAGCTGTTGTAGCGTATCTATTGGAGTGTTATATCTAGGTATAGTAAGATGTGATACAAGGTTACAGTTGTATGCTGTTATTAGGAGAACAGATGTCATGAACATCCAAGTTACTAAATGCCTTAAACCTCCACGGTCCTCACTTGGAGTCGGAAATCCAATACTTATTGACACAGAATACAGAACACAATAGATGTAACTGCGATACGGATTTCTGATAGGTAACTTTAGTATCAAATTGCATATAAATGAAAATGTGTACAACGTAAAAGAATTGAAGATAATAAATCCCATAAACATTAGCCATACAACAGACGAAAAGGGACGAACTATTGACCATAAGTAGTACTTATTCTTAAAAATAGGAGTGAGAAACGTTATTTCAGATGTACCATGTACCTTGGAAAACTGAAAAATCTCATGGCGTTGGATACTAATGTACAGTGATGGTATTCCAAGATGATACTTATAGCCTCTGAGTCTACCAAAGAAACTTTCTGTAGTTGCATTATCTGTGTGGTCACCCCATACTTCAAGGACATCAACTTTCCATGTAAAATTATACTTCTTAGAAAAATGGTACATTATTCTATATTCTATTCCATCGTAAGAATCCTCATTCACTATTGTCCATGGCGGATAAGGATAGAAAGATAAGCTTATTGATATACCACTTAGATTTAAATTATGTTTTGCTTTCAAGTTCGTAGACTGAAATGTTGATATGTTTACTTCTTGTAATCTGAGAGGGTTCAAGTCATCGGTCAAAGTATGAGACAATAAATGAACTTCTGAGTAATTATGAGTAGCTTGCTTGTAAGGTAACAATAAAATGTAAGTGAAAGGAAAGAAACGCATGGCTTTACATCTAAGATAATTTTTCATTGTCATTTCGGCTTCATCTATTAAAATTAGAAATGTTCTTTGTTTTCTTTGAGTTGCTCGTTCTTTAGATTTAGATAAAACTAGAAACGTTTTACAGATGCTGCTTGTTAAAACGATTATGACATTGCAATTTTGATTTATTGAACCTATAAGTAACTTTTGTTCCTCATTTTCATGGAGGAACATTGAGTTAATGATATACTTTGAAGAAGCTGAGTGGCTAACAATGTCTCTTGTTTCCAAGACATTTTCTTCTATGGTTCTGCGTCTATTGTCGTAGATTACTGTGCACTCAAAGTCGGTATATTCCTTGATAAAAGGCATTATATTTTCCGTATATTTCCACTGATGAAATTTTCGCATCGAAATGCATCCTGTACACCACAGAAGTTGAATGTAAATTGTTGCCTTATTCATTATCAGATACATTTCCTGTAATATAAAGAATCATTTGTATAGTAATTAATTAATATTGGTAGAAAATTGAACTACACTATGTGTCAACAACATGAAAAGAGGTGCGTGACTATCTCACACATATATTCTAATTATAAAAAGTATAAGTCTATTATCTCTTTCGTTCTCTATGTTATGCCTGTTTATGTTTTCCTCATTCTTGGTGGAGAAACTGCATTTTTTTATAGCGTCGTTTAAAGGAAACGAGTTGTTAGTTGAAGGCAGAACAACTTTTTTTCGTTTGTATGATTGGAAAAGAATATAAAATCATATGTGTAAAATTTCATTAGTGAACAACATTCTTAACAATATTTAAAATGAAAATACTTATTCTGTTATTCGCATTTAAAGTCAGTAATTAAGTAAGAATCTTTTGTTAGAAATGTTTAGTGAGGTAGAATGCTTGCCTTTGGACCAACACCACAATTATACATTTCGCTGGATGTCCTAAATTGATGAATAGTATGTGTCCTTAAGATGTTCCTCCAGTCCATGAAGGACGCAAAAGTCGCTAAGTGCAAGATCATGGCTGTATGGGGGATATGGAAGGACAGTGTATCTAACCTTTAATATTGCGTCGGTTGTCAGGTCTCTGGTGTGGGGTACAGTGTTATCATGGATATGAAGAGAGTCAACATTGTCAGGCCTGGTGCATATCAGTCAAGCCTTTAGCTTCTTTAGGGTTACGATGTACCGCTCTAAGTTTACGATGGTACTCTTGTTAAGAAACTCCGTGTGAACAACGCCATTCACATCGTGAAACAATCTCAGTGACTTTTCTCGTCGATGCACAATTATTTATTTATTTATTTATTTATTTATTTATTTATTTATTTTCGGAGTGGAAGAACTGTGTATCGGTATTCCAGGTACTGCCTCATCATTATTGGGTCATAGTGGTGAGCCCACGATTCGTCGCCTATGTCGATCTTGCACAGGAAAGCGTCGCATTTAGACTCGTCCCGTCGCAAATTGTCCTCGAACATCCATTTCTTTCCTGTTTGCATCTCATCTGTCAGTATTCTTGAAACCCATCTTCCGTACGTTTCGTGATACTTCAGATGTTCCTTGATTATTAACCCGATTTGTTCCTTAAAAATTTCAAGTTGCGAGACAATCTCCCTTTGCTTGATTCGTCGATTTTTGCCGACCAAATAGTCAAACGCGTGTTGATTCACGTCCTGCAGTTACTGGCCTTCCAGAACAGATGTTTGTCAGTAAGTTTGGGTCGATACCTCTGACTGCGTTGCTCATCTTTTTACGATTCTTGTTCACGGATGTCTCAAAGTACACAACTTGCATTCGATGTAAACTTTGGGCAGCAGAAATTCCTCCTGCCGTCAAGAATTCGATTAGTTTTCTCTGCTTTAACTGCTCATCTACCAGTCGCCATCTTGGCAAAAACTGCTACAACTCTCGAAAACTGGCGTTGCAAGTAAGGAATGGAGGAACACTCACCAAAATTTCCGATATCTGCTAATAAAAACAAGAAGGATATTTTTTAAAAAACATGCAAAGCTTTTGGTGACTTTTGGTACAGTCTGCCCTCGTACTATGGTCCTAGACACTTTTCCGAAATTTGACGATGTGAACCAACGTACTAACTGCCAAATTTTAGAGGGGTGCTCCTATGCAGAGACCCACAGGCAGAAAAGTGTCCTCAACTTCCGCGTATACTAATCTGTTCCATATGAATCTAGTAGACCACTACTCTTTTGTTGATGTGACTGCTGTTCTTGTCTTCGTGGATGTAGACTTCTGCAGTCTTATTGTCACACAAAGCAGGTACATATTGCCTGTATACGGGATGTAAGGTTTTCTGTATATAGTAAGCAACATTGATCTTCACCTTACATGCCACTCTGTTAACGAATAGGGGGCTGCGATTTCTAATTAGTAGAGCGTTGACCTTTCGTGCATTTGGTCGCTGGTTCGATCCCTGCTCGCGCCAAGTGAACTTTGTTGTGAACAAAAACCGTGTGCGTGGGTTTCCTCGGTATTCTTCCAACTCGAGCCATGTGGACTTTGTGGTGGACAAACACCGTGCTCGTGGGTTTTCTCGGGGTTCTCCCGTTTCCTCCCACATTCTTCATTACACCATTTCATTCATTTCTCATAATCACCGTCCCCTTTAGCCTAACCGGCATAATTGTGGGACGTAAAACTCAAGGATTTCATTTTTCGGTATTCTTCCCTTTCCTCCCACTTTCTTCATTCCACCATTTCATTCATCACTCATCATCACCGTCTCATTGAGCCTAGCTGGCATAACCGTGGGACGTAAAACTCAAGGATTTCATTTAATTTTTTTCTGTTAACAAATGTTTGCATTATGCTCTTCGTTAGGTGATGTACGTCGATATTAGAGCATGGATCTACAATCTGTGTGTCGTTTTCAGGTCTAAGTCCTGTACAATGATCCGATTAACGGTTGCTGGTAACTTTCTGACACGTGTTGTTATTTTACGATGCGGAATTGAATTCTTTTGGTCACATATTAACGTACTATAACAATGAGATCTTGAGTGTTTTATACAGTTGGTTACTTCTTCTGCGGCTTTTGAACAAACGGCTTGGCCTTTCAAGGATGAATGTGTGTTACGATGGATTGCCGCATGTACTCTCGTATCAGATACTGTGAAACCTTTGCAATTTCCTTGTCCTTTTAAACTAGGACTATAGCTCTATCTGTTGGAAGTTGAAGATTGAAAAACGTATATTGTCATTTATATGATTAAAAATTTTAATTCATTCTTTCCACAATAAACTATATACTTTAGGTATTAAAGTATATTGTTGAATTCAATTGTGCATGTTGTTTCAATTCTGTGTAATCATATTTTATTGATACAAAATAATTGTTAATCAATTTGTGAAGGAAATATGTTAAGAGGAAACGCTGTTATGTGTTGACAAGTTCTTGACATTACACAACCCTTAAAGAGGTCAAGACCACTTTGTTGATAGGAGGTACTATTTACCTTACTGCTTAAGCACAATACAAAAGCGTACAGCACAACAGTGCTTACAGTACAACACAGCAAACACGTTCTTTAAAGTCGAAGAGGCCAAACAGTCCCGAGCCAGGTGCTCTTGTGTTGAAACCAAGACACTTTCCATTAATATCAACTCTCCATCCTTGTTATCTATATACCCTTGGAAGTACAATAAAATAGTATAACATACAAAAATCAGATGTTATGTATTAACACTCAAAAAGAATAAGAATAATAGTAACCCATTGCAGCGCTACAGCAGTTCAAAAAAAAAAAAAAAACTGTGTTGTCTCTGAAAGTATAAGATGCCATATTTTGCATTTACAACAAGAACTAGGAAATCAATAAAATTGAGGAGACAACAGAAGAAAACAATGATCTCTTCATTCACTTGTTTTCGTCCACATGGACATAGATTTTTTTTTTTATAAATTTCTGAAGCTTGTATAGTGTCAGTGACAACAGGTAAGATTCTAAGGAAATTTTCACAATACAGTCCATAACTGCTACAGTCCACAGCTTTAATATTAGGGCGAACTATGTACAGGAATTAGTCTATTTTATATTAATGGGATCTTTAGAAGATAAAACGAGAAGGAGTAACCAACCGTCTTTGTGATATTGCTTAAAGTGTGAAATGCATAAATAAAAAATAGTCTTGGATATTGTTACTAATGTGTTATTACTCTAGAACACAGTTTTTATCATATTTGTGAAACTCACTAATTCTTGTGATTTCACTACATTATAGAAAACCACAAGGCAGGAACTAATCAAGCATCAGCAATCATATTTTAATTATTTGTAGATACGTGAATAGCAATTGTTTTGTGAAGAATCTTCAATATACTCCTCTTGAGATATTTTAGGTTGAACATAGCCGATTTTTTTTGAAGAAGTCGCAATGCATGGAGATCCATAACAAAGAAACAATGTGATTTTCAGATATCAAACGTTTCATGGAAAGTAGTATATCATGACGGCTGTTTTTCAAAGGTAAATCTTATTTTTTCTATAAAATTTTAAATTTCAGAAATGCCTATGTGTTTTTCAAACTTTAGATTTCAACAAGTTTTTTTTTTCGTATTTGTAGTGTACTAGGCTTAAATGTGCACTGACTATAAAGTATTGTACATTTAATTTTCTCTCAGATGCTCTTTAATTGAGATCAAATCTTAAAAAAAAATAACGGTACTACATCATTCACCGCAAATCTTTGTAAAGTACAAAATAAGCTTGTTCGCTAATATAGGTATAATAGCCCCTCAGGAAAGAACAGAACATCTTAGAAATGGAAGAAGCTAAATAAACATTTGTTTTTATTTATTAAATATACTACAACTTTATGTACAAAAATTAGAAGATAATAATTTTCTTTTAGCGACCTATTAATTTCAAATAGATTGACCCTATATGGATACCATACGTGCCCTCAGCATGAGAGACCCGACTTTGATTCCCAGGAGGAGGTCATTTGTTTCAGATTCCATGTTAAGTTGTAATTTCACGTCTTATGTAGCTTCGATGATCAAAGAGACACTAAACTTCAAGCCAGCCAACCTTTCAAATATATTATAGCCACCGTGCCAACCAACCAATAGCCACCGTGTCCTCTTGCTCAGCGTGAGATCTGCAGATTTATGTATGACTTATTTTTGGATATTTTTCGTTAAATGCTTATGACATTGTATTGTAGATTTCGTGTTAATTTGTTTGGAATTTTATGTCCCTCTTATTATGATGCCAATTCGACAGTTGACGAACTGTTTAGAGTGGACTTAGAGACATATGTGTGGACAGAAGTAAGTCAGTCCGGAACTGCAGCATAAAAGAAAGGACATATACCACTTTCTCACTAATCAGCTTTGTACATTTCGTGTTCCCGTCATTGTCATACGCAATGAGTTTTCGAGTTTGTTTTGCCTCTTTGAACATGATATTATGACTATTATAAGTTCGTCACCGCAAAATAAGTCGTTATTGGTAGAGTTTTGAGACAAACCTTTATTTAAAAATGATTTGAGAAACATTCACGAACTCCAACTAACGTTTCGTGGTTCATAACGCGAAAACAAACAAACAAATATATTTCATAATACTGCATTCCACACGCTTATAGAGTAGGTCGAGCTTTATCCTTACGCCAGATTTGATTAAGATCGTTGTTTCTTTCTTTTCTAAAATATGGCTAAGTCAAAACTTCAAATTGATGACTAATTGCTCTCGAAATACAAAGTTAAAGGCTCCACAATATGGTATTTAACACACTTGTAGTTCATAAAGGTCTTACAACGTGCCAATTTTGATTCAGATCGGATGCCTTCAGCTCAAGTCGTATGATATATATTGTTGGAGTTTTCAGAAATTTTTTTATTAAGGAAATGAAATCAAATATTTAGAGCTTAAGATTATATTTTACACAAAAACCCCGAGAATTGTGAAATTGCAAACTTGTACTCCATTGCCCCTTGACAAAATTGTGGGCACGCTACTGATCCCAGCTTAGATTGTACATTATTATCTTAAAATTCATATTTTAAAATTTACCAAAAGTAACAAGAGCAAGAAGAATGTAAAACCTTATGTATTTTTACACATTTAAACTTCCAATAAATTATCCAGAAAAGATAACAAGGTACTTACATTGGTATATATGACAATGGATCTTATTCTGTTAATTAGTTTCTTTGTTTAGTCGTAACTTATATTTATCTTCTCCTCTTTAATAACAGAGCTGTCGCTTGAACTTCAGTAGGCCTTCGAGTAAACAAAGCAAAGGAAATAGATCCGTAAGACAATTTACTGAGAAACAAATTAAAGTAGTAAACGTAGAAAATTATCTTATTCGAATACTAGTGACATGCAAGGAATATAAAGAATAGAAGGCAATGTAAGGACGAACATGATGAACTATAATTACAGAGCAGTAAGAAAAGATAAGTAAACATCGTATGTTAAACTTTTAGGGACGTCGATATTAAATCAGCCTCTCTTCGTAGACGAAAAAAAAAAATCAAACTAAACTTTTATTATATTTCGACAATTAGAATGACTTGTTTGGCAAATTAAGCGTAAATAAAGTTGGCAAACTATACCCGTCCTCTCCATCTAAATTTTGTGTTTATATAACACGTGTCTTTAATGGAATTTCGTGTTTATTTACCACGCTCAAGTCTAACGGATTTTCCTTTATGGCCAGCTATCTGTTTCTATTCTGAGACAAAAAATATTGGATTCTGTGATAGTTATCCAAGATTATGATTAAGTATTGAAACACGTATTTGAGATTATACGCAACTGAGGCTTAGAAAAACACCTAAGATGTTCGTCCAGACAGTGTGTTTATATGGCAGATCCGTTCTAGACTGAACGTTGTATGTTTATATGCCATGCTATCTATGAAAAGCTAAGAAATATGCGCAACATCCATTTGAACATCATTTAGTATCAGATGAATGTAGATTTGCTACTCTTATTAATCTACACTCGTCCAAGATTAAAAAGATAAAAGAAAATGTAAGAATAATGAAAACATTTATATTGGAAAACTACAATACTAGTAGGAGATACCAATATGTAACGCTGATCACAGGAAAACATGTCTCATTATCACGGTGATCTAATGAATAAACTCGTGGAAATTACCAGCAATGTCACAGATCAGCAATGCAATCCACAGAGTGTGGCTGCCGTGTCATTCGAAAGCTTCATTCGGATGAATATGCTGGTTGGAGTTGCATGGTAACTCATAACCAATGTCTGAATAATACGTGTACTGGGTGAACAATGAAATGGAAGCAGGACAGTTCTAAGCCGAACTGAAAAAGTAGTTCAATATGTCTCGTCAAAATTATCTCCAGGATAAGGCAGCAGTTTCAAGAGTTTGTAACAATGACGAGAAGACCAGTGCAATGGCACTCATAGAAGAACAATACACGTACATGACCGTTATTAATATTAACGCCCGTTCGCCGTAGGCGAGAGTGCATCCCAGATCGCTCAGGACTTCTATGTTGCTAATCATGCTTCTATATCGCAGGAAACGGTGTATGGATACTTAAATGGCACATCATTCTATTCAAGGAGAGCAGTGGTTTATAACCCTTTCCTTCATTACAGAGAAGAACGGCACCGGTGGTGCGGAAACCATGTGTAACGGACCTTAGACCAGTAGTCACTGGTATTGTTCAGTGATGAATCTGTGTTATGTCCCATAGCAACTCCTAACGTTTTAACGTACAGGAACGAGCTGGGACGAGTTTTCGTTGCTCCGACATCCGAGAAATGGATCGCTACCATTTCAGTTTCATGGTGTGAGCCGAGATCAAAATCTATTGACGGAAGCATCTATATGTGCTTCCAAACCGTCCAAACCTATAGAGATTAAATCATTGAACTCATTGTGAGAATTTTCAACTAGTCCTCACACCATATTTCCGTTACATGTACAATAACGGCCATGCTCGTCGTGCAGAGTTGGGGCTGAATTCACGAAGCAGCAAGATATTTGACCTATTTCATGACTTACAATTTAAGTAGATTTGAGGGTCTTTGAATATGTATATAACGCCTTTGAAAGAAGGCATACAGCTGGTCACCTCTTTCTCAAACACTTCGAGATCTTAAAAGTATTCTACTGGAGAAGTTGAATGCTTATAATTATGTTCTTCTTACTACTTGCTTTCCTTCAATTGTACCTTCTATGGCAGTAAGGAGGCAATTTTTTGCAAGATGTCTCCAATCTAGTTGGCTTTCCTATGTATGAAACTGAGTGAGAGCGTTATCTTCTCTTGCCATTTTAACACATTTTTGCTTATTATTCTCTCTGTCCATCTTATTTTCTTCATCTTCCTCCAACACCACATTTCGAAACTCTCTAAGAATGTCTTCTAAAATATCTGGAATATCCAAGTCTCTCTAACATGCAATCCCTCGTATAGCACTGAAGCAGGTTCTTCCTAGCTCCAATATTAATCTTGTTTGCTAGGAGTGATATTTTCTTAGTGAATTCGTCTTTTGCCACAACAATTCTTAAACTGTTCTTTTTGGTGCAGTAAGCCTCTTGTCGTCATTTGTGTGTTACGTCATTCTTTCAGTTTGTTGCCAGCTCCTTATCCTGAAGAGCTTCCTCCCTTCTACTGGGATCAGAAACCGTTAATCACGAACCAATTTTTAGAGAGGAAGTCTGGTTACGGGCATATAATTTGAAGTACTCTCCAACTACCCCTATAATGTGTGGAAGTACCACAGGATACTGAAACATGGATATTTGGATAGGTCACATACTAATTCCTAAATGAAGTCTGGATCCGACTACTGTAGGTTCCATAGTTTTGAAGCTATGGGCCTTTAAAGTTGAGTTTTTCATGTTTTTGGCAGCCAGCCTGTAACTCCGAAAGGAAGCATTTGTGTACCCACGATGGTCTACACTTTTTGTCTTACCTTGGTGTCAGGAATCACCTCCCAAACTTTGTAGGTGTTGTTTTGAAACACACTGCATATATATATATAGTTGAAATATCAGATTTACTAACTCTATGTTCTAATTTGGGGGTGTTTTGTGAGCAGTACGACAATGAAAGAACTTATAAATCAAACTTAATGATGTTTCAATGGAATTTAATTTAGAGTTTGAATTCAATTGTCTACTTGTGAATTGTTTTATGCGCTGGGAAAAGCCTAGAACAAACAGATTTCTCTGATACACGCCTGTAGATCCTGATCATAAATATTCCAATTTCGTGCGCTTTGAGTATTAATCAGTTCCAATCTTGATATCGTCTTGATTGTTGGCGGATTATTATCTCACAAAGAAAATAACGATGGAACTAGTAATCCTTTACTATTCCTCTAACAATTGTGCCAAACAATCCCCGTTTCTGAGGCGTAACATTTGAAATGAATACTATTTCAAATATAGAAATATTAGTCTCTTTCCATTACAGTTTCAATCGAAGTCTGGTAAACGCATTGAATAGAACTTAAATTATGTCCATGATGACCACGGATATAAACCTTGCTTTGTTTATTTTCTAAGCACCACTGGACGCCATCTTCTAAAAGATTTTCTATCAGGATCTTTAGCTGAGATTAAGAATCAAGAAGGTCGTGGATGTGATGTATAGCCACGTTCAGTAATAAAAACTTATCCGAGTCCCGGTCCCAGAAGTTGCTGAACAAATGTCGGAATTTAGAAGGTAAGAAATATGTTTTGTGCCTGGTTTCTGTAATGAGTTCGAATTATGTAAGTAAAGCGAACAAGACGAATTCACAAACATGATTATATAACAATTTGTTAACAAGATGATCCAATTCTTTACATACAATATTAACAAATAATTTAGTTCTGTTATTTCTGATTTTGAGTAAACTTATATCGTTAAAATGAAAATTACACTTGACTCGAAATAAAATCTAACATTAGGACTACCGCAAATGCCTAGCTCCTACTGCTCCCCAAAGACTATATTATTTTTAGGATACATTTTATGTCATATCTTACCATTTCATGGCATGATTACATGCATATTTTCTAACTTCTTATGTTAGATTAAAAACATCCTTATGCTAATTGTTATTACTTCCTCCACCATCACCAATATTACGACATCTTTACGCTAACTGAGTCTTCGTTTTAAAACTTACTATCATTGAGCATCATGCGAATTAAATACTTATTATACAACGTTCCGAAGCAGAATCAGTTGGCAGAAATAAGTCTCTACTAAGCTACAATGTTCTTGTGTTATTATTGGCGTTGTTATGGTGATAATGAAGTACTTTTGCTTGTAGCGTGCGTGCATTATATTTCGTTCCTTGCTTCAAATATATTGATTTATTTATTGCAGACTTTCAGGAAACATAGTTGAATAAATTATTCTATAATGTAACCTTTTGAAACAAATAATATCTACCGTAAAGAAAATGTATACAAAAATACTAGTACACAATATTGTTACTCTAGCATTGGTAATTATTGTATTATACTTAACAATAAAGATATGCAATAGAAAAGATGAACTGAAATTCATGTTTACTATGCGTATGTAAATCGTTAGCGTTGTTGGTTTGCATTGAGAATGTCTAGAGTTACAGTAGAACTTCATCGACGGTTACCATGGTAACTTGCAGAGTGATATACACTGTATGGTTGTTATAATAATAGAATTGAAGTGTGAACTGAATGTCTCATCGGGCTATATTCAAAAATGTGTCCCCTTTAGAATTAATGATTTCCAATGAATGATGATAAAATTAGGTTTAAATTATCAACGGAGAAACTGTAGTGTAATGAGAAATTGATTATGTGAGCTTATGTAAGCCCTGTTGTCGATAGTTGTGGTTAGTTTATGTTTACAGAGAAGCAATGGACAGGGAACTATCTGGTGAACAGTGAGATTTTGTACCGCAAAAGTGGTTAAGACATGGCTATAGTTATCGTTGTGTTTTTTAATTGTTTATTGAGCATTTTTTCAAACAACACCTAAATCTCGTCCACGTATCGGGGAACTAAATAAAGTATTTGAACGTAACGGATCAATACGGAAATTTCCTCGTACATGGAGGAATAAACCAGTTTATAATAAATTGAATTTGAATGTCCTGGCGGCACAGTCACCAATAAAATCAACATGCAACGTGTATAATAAGAACGAAATGCTTGAGATAAGCCTACAAGGAAGACAGAAAACATTCGGCATTATATCCATTGTTTTAAAATTAAAACACATGTTTTATATCGTTTTTTTTTGTTTTACCTCCACCTTACAAAACGTTTTTGTCAATTGACTTATGACCCTCATTGTAGTTCAGACGATATATAGTAGTTAAATTTCAATTTACGATGACATATGAAGTTTCATAGCAAGCTTAGTTCCTACTTTCACTACATATGCAGTTAAGGTATAAATAACATATAAGTTGTATGATTAATCTGTCCAATTCCCATGCGAACTAAGGTTGCCAACCGTTCGGTATTTTACCTGATATTTCAGTTTTGAACAACCATCGCTGTCCGGTACGGCCTTAAAACCGGATGTTAAATGTCCAGTTCGAATGCATTACGAATCTAAATGGACGTTTCGTGTTGGTTCACATTTTCTTGTATTGAAGTCTTCGTTGTAGAAGAGTGTGTTATTGAAGGAAATAAGAATATCCATTATAAGTGAGGATTATGAATATAGTGATATTACATTTACTGCAATATTGCGTGTATTTGCGTTTTCTTGCAATAATAGTGAAATTAGTATTCTTTGAAAAATCGATTAAAGTGTTGGAAGGGAGGCTTGGTTTAGCTCTCTCTGATTCTGTTAGCAAGCAAATTACAGAAAAGTGCGTTAGTAATATTCGGAATCACATAATTATAATTGTTTCTGCATTTTTTCTCGAATTCGTGAATGTGGGAAATTGTGGATCTACGTCCCATTTTCTCATTTAAGTTTCTAATTGAATTGGGATCATTTAAATTGAATCCTGAGCATAACCTCACCTTACAGTGCATTATTCTTGTTTTGATAAGAGAGTCCGAGGCAATTGAGGGCAGAAAAACTACAAAAAGTTGAGGTAAAAACGTGGATTTTCAGAGGTGACTGTTTTTTCAATTTTTCTATTATTTCGTCTGTATACGTCCATTGTGTCTTTCCAGTGGGTTGTCTTGTTGGATTCCATTTGCCTAGATTTTCAGCGGATTATATATATAATTATCGCGAGTAAGCTCGTGAAATCCAGGGGAACAAAGGTGGAGGGATTGTACCCGAAACCTTTGAAATGTGCTATTTACCCTATGTTCATTACAGGTCTGAATTTCATGTTTTTGATTCAAGGAGTAAAATTTCGAACATCTTATTAATGCTGATTTGAATACTGAAAAACTGAAAGTAAAATTTGATTTTTTTTTAAAAAAGTAAAATTCGTTTGACTTGTTCGTTCTTTTTGGAGTATGTTTGACCGGTTTATGTTTGAAGTGTTTCGATGTTGCAACGCATTAAATTGGTTGTAGTAAAGTTAATTGCGGTTGTTATTCGTCGGGAAATTTCCATTTTCAAACTAAATTGCGATAAATTAATAAAAATAATTTCTCTTTATGATAAGTATTTATGTAAGCTTTTCTTCGGTTTGAAAGAAAGGGAAATTTTCACTCGATTAAAGGTACGAATTTATTTCTTATTTTTAAAGAAAGGAATATATTAGTACTAGACAAGAGAGGTCCTAGACTGGCCTTGAGTATTCATACTAGAGTTAAGTGTGAGAGGTCCTTGACTGGCCTAGAATATTTGCGTCAAACTTGAGAGATTCCTGACTTGACTGGAGAATATAGCTTATTATTCAATTTTTGAAGATTTACGATTCAGCGGACGATTCTTTTGGAATTATATTATTTTTTCTCTTTTCTCAAACTGAGAAATAAAATAATTGTTGAATCCAGATTTTGACTTGGCAGCGAGAAGACAGATTATTGTAATTTATTTGTAATAAACATTTATTCCTGAATTGGTTGTGTTGTTATTTGTTTATATAATTACTGTTAATTTATGAACTATTACTCCTCTGGATTTCCGAATTGAAATAACAGCCTGAGCTTTCCGGGTGTCTGTGCGTGTGAAGCTCCTTCTGTGGCCAGGCTGGATTGGTTTTTCCCACCTTGTCCGCTAGGCTACGGATGGGGGCGTTACAAATTCTTTGGTCCTTTCTTCCTACGATTCCTACGCTTGCTTTTCTTTCTACTAGTCTTTGCATCGGGTTTCACAACACTATCTTGATCCTTATCTGGCAACCTAGCATTGTTCGCCGAATGTTCACTTTGACCAAGTTCAACATTCAGAACTGCAGATGTTAAATCGACAACCAAAGGTTGACTCGAATTTTCTTTTGAACTACTTTTATTTCCTAATTTGTCCATTAACCGAGAATTCGTAATGCACTGTCCCGAATTCTCCAAGTTAATAACGGATATTTCATTTGCACCACTCTGATTTCCATGAAAACGATCAATTACTGAGACACAACTGCCCCTTGAAGATGAATTATTATACTGAGTCCCAACTGGATTTGTAACCTCGGACCTTTGAATCGCATCACCGAGTAATTTCCCAAAATTCGTACGACTTTCATCCTTCCACATGGATTCAATGGAATCTTCGATTTTTCGAACGTCTCCAACTTCTTAATCAATCATAGATCTCAGATGATTCAGCTGGATAGCACTAGGCGCTGGAATTTCTAATAATTTGGATTCAAGATCCAAATAATCCAAATCACACTGAATACTCGCATCTTTTCTCCGAAAATTAAATCCATCTTCACAAATAAAAATTTATACCATAAAGCTCGAAACAGAAGAACTATCTTGTTTATTAGAGTGATGATCAGTTAACATTTCAACCCTTTGGCCAGACTCATCACCAGATTTAAATCCCCTAAGATGTTCGTTATGTTGAATTATCATCTTATAATTTATTCTAACCCGTTTCTTTCCACCGCGTAGAATCAAACAGTTTCTAGCATAATCTATAACTGAGTTTGTTGATCGTAAGAAAGGCGTTCCCAGAAGACACATGCAGGGCAACTGTTCCACTATCTTAAATGATATTCTCTCAAAATGACCTGAGAAATTCAAAGTCAATATTATCTCCCGGTTCGTTGAAAAATTTAACCCGGACGGAGCATTTACCACCTTTTCAGGAGTCAATCTAATAAATTTTTCTAATCCACAAAAACGCACTAAGTCCAGTCGAATGATGATAAAACTTGAACCTCCATCCACACAAATGTCTGTTAAGTAATTATGTATTTTACCAACAACAAATGAAGCGACGGTATTATCCATTTCACTTGGAATAGTGTTAACTGAAGCATTAGGTGCTTTAAATTGATCAGACCGTTCATTCGGAAACTTGTTTTTTCCATGAACCTGAGGTTCTACTTTCAAATGATTCTTTACATTAGTAGGGTAAGAATTATTTAATCCTTTATTCAAAGAAAAATTTTTATCACCCACTGGAAATTCTCGGTTTTTAAAACCTTGATCAGGATTTAACATTACTAAGTTAGTCTTTTTCCGAAAAGAACCCATCTCCTTATTATATTCCAATTGATTTCGAAAATTTAATTCATGTTTATCAGCAATATCCAGTAACTCGGATCAGGTTGCTGGGATGTAATAATTCAGCATTTTATATCTATGATTAGGATTCATGCCACATACTATGATATTTACCATGTCTGACTCATTATCCATAAAATTTAATACATTCATGGCAATTACTATAGATCTTACATACTGAGTAACTGATTCAGACAGGCGTTGACGTCTATAAATTCTATCAGAAATAAGTGAATGCAATGCAATAGGTGTAATAAAATTGTTAACAAGCCTAGATTTTAATTCATTCCAAGCTATTTGATGATTTAATGCTAACAAAATTTCCTTTAATAACGAACCTTCACATTTCCCGACAAGAACAGAAAGAATCATACTCAAAGAGTAGCTAGTATCCATTAGAGTTTCCTCAATTTTGGCTAATATTTCAAAAACTAACAAACTATTACTGCCATCAGTTGTTTTAAATTCCTTAAAGTTTGACTCTAGAAAATCACTAGTTCTTTTAAATGTATACTTCATCAGGAGATTATGCTCAACATTTGAAGATTCATTAGTACTAGGCAAAGTTGGCAACCCTGTTAACACATTGTCACCCATTTGAGTTCTCCTAGGTGGAGCACCATACCGCGGATGTAACGAAGTCTTGGGAGTGGAATTTCTAATTTGAGAAACCCTTCGGTAATAATCTCTAAGATTCAAATACCTAGAAGGAACCTCATTCTTATCAGGACCTGAATTTCCAAAATTTATTGAATTCCTATCATTATTCGAACCAGAACTCGTTAAAGGCTCATTAAAAGTAACTTGCCTTTGATCTCGAAACGATTCATTCAAACTCCCAATATTAACAAATCTACTAAAATTGTATTCATCCGCAGGTGACTGCGAACTACCTCCACATTCAAAATTATTAGCTCTCATAGCTGGTTGTCTAATATGAAAACTCCCTTGAGTTGGCGGAGTCAGTGACATATTCAACTGTCCAAAATCAGATCTAGTATCTGTTTCAAGATTACCGGTTCTATCAACCGTTATCAATTCGGAATATTGCTCCGGAATATCAATACTGACATACTCCATCGGATTACACATAAGTACTATTATAGAACAATACAAGTATAAATACAACATAAATAATATAATTATAATACATACAAAATACAATACTAACTACGAACACTACTGCGACCCAGACTTTTTTGACCAAATGGAAATAATCCTAATAATTCCTTGCTTCACCTTAATTCAATTTATCAAACATACTAGTAATTCATAAATGAACAATAATTTTCAATTAGCAATCACGAATTTAATTCTGAAATGCAAAAGCAAGATGCGAAATTCCAAAATTAACAACGAATTTAATAAGTAGATCAAAAGTAATAACAAACGGATTTGAATAATTACAACAACAATTTTAACTAACGGACATGTAATACTTACAACAAAAAAATTAACGGACTTGGGCTGTGTTCCAAGTTGTAACGCCCCCATCCGTAGCCTAGCGGACAAGGTGGGAAAAACCAATCCAGCCTGGCCGCAGAAGAGGCTTCACACGCACAGACACCCGGAAAGCTCAGGCTGTTATTTCAATTCGGAAATCCAGAGGAGTAATAGTTCATAAATTAACAGTAATTATATAAACAAATAACAACACAACTAATTCAGGAATAAATGTTTATTACAAATAAATTACAATAATCTTTCTTCTCGCTGCCAAGTCAAAATCTGGATTCAACAATTATTTTACTTCTCAGTTTGAGAAAAGAGAAAAAATAATATAATTCCAGAAGAATCGTCCGCTGAATCGTAAATATTCAAAGATTGAATAATAACTATATTGTCCAGTCAAGTCAGGAACCTCTGAAGTTTGACGCAAATATTCTAGGCCAGTCAAGGACTTCTCACACTTAACTCTAGTATGAATACTCAAGGCCAGTCTAGGACCTCTCTTGTCTAGTACTAATATATTCCTTTCTTTAAAAATAAGAAATAAATTCGTACCTTTAATCGAGTGAAGATTTCCCTTTCTTTCAAACCGAAGAAAAAACTTACACAAATACTTATCATAAAAAGAAATTATTTTTGTTAAATTATCGCAATTTAGCTTAAAAATGGAAATATCCCGACGAATAACAACCGAAAATAACTTTACTACTTTCAATTGAATGCGTTGCAACATCGAAATATTTCAAACATAAACCGGTCAAACATACTCCAAACAGTACGAACAGGTCAAACGAATTTTACTTTTTAGAAAAAAAGAATCAAATTTTACTTTCAGTTTTTCAGAATTCAAATCAGCATTAATAAGATGTTCGAAATTTTACTCCTTGAATCAAAAACATGAATCAGACCTGTAATGAGCATAGGGTAAATAGCACATTTCAAAGGTTTCGGGTACAATCCCTCCACCTTTGTTCCCCTGGATTTCACGAGCTTACTCGCGATAATTATATATATAATCCGCTGAAAATCTAGGCAAATGGAATCCAACAAGACAACCCACAGAATACACAATGGACGTAGACAGACGAAATAATAGAAAAATTGAAAAATCACTCACCTCTGAAAATCCACGTTTTTACCTCAACGTTTTGTAGTTTTTCTGCCCTCAATTGCCTCGGACTCTCTTATCAAAACAAGAATAATCCACTGTAAGGTGAGGTTATGCTCAGGATTCAATTTAAATGATCCCAATTCAATTAGAAACTCAAATGAGAAAATGGGACGTAGATCCACAATTTCCCACATTCACGAATTCGAGAAAAAATGCAGAAACAATTATAATTATGTGATTCCGAATATTACTAACGCACTTTTCTGTAATTTGCTTGCTAACAGAATCAGAGAGAGCTAAACCAAGCCTCCCTTCCAACACTTTAATCGATTTTTCAAAGAACACTAATTTCACTATTATTGCAAGAAAACGCAAATACAAGCAATATTGCAGTAAATGTAATATCACTATATTCATAATCCTCACTTATAATGGATATTCTTATTTCATTCAACAACATACTCTTCTACAACGAAGACTTCAATACAAGAAAATGTGAACCAACACGAAACGTCCATTTAGATTCGTAATGCATTCGAACAACCAAAACCATCCAGATGTTGCCCGTTCGCAAAACACAGCCCAAGTCAGCTAGCCGAGGCCAGCTGCTTGCGGCCGCAAAGCTGTGACCATGCGCAGTCAACGACCAGCGCATAAGCCAAGACCTTGAAGTTCTTGGTTATGAAAGGCAAAGGAAATCTTCTAACAAGCGTTATTTTTACATTCAAATCTTTTTCTCCTATTTTTAAAAATTCGATGATAATTTTTTTTATAAGCTTATGTCTCCTTCTGTAACACATAATATTAAATACATTAATAGTAATTTTACCATTTTTCCTTATCGTAAATTTACATTATTTTATAATTTCTTTTTTTTCCTGTGACTTGTAACGGGCACGTTACAATAAACTGTAAAATGCACTAATTCTGAAACGCAATATATATATATATATATATATATATATATATATATATATATATATATATATATATATATATATATGTATAATTACATTATAGGCAGTTAACAATAACAGAACAGATAGTGCCCACTTGCACAGTAGCAATCCAATGGCCAAGCCATCCTCTTGAAGCACAGTTGTAGGGAACAAATGCCAGAGGCGCTACTAAAAAATGTACAGCTTTATTCCTGATTGTATACTCCTCAGTCAATACATTCCAAGATTTTTTTTATAAAGTGTGGATAAAATTTATAACCTATAGAACGTTTCTGAGTTTAATCACACTTTCAACAGTGAGAAAATCCGTTTGTCTTTGAAGGTTTGTCACAAAAACAGAAGTGAATCAACGATTAGAGAAAACGACACTTCTCGCAAAAATCTTGAGTTGAGTTGATTTTGAGTTTAACGTCCCGTTCAGCAGCGAGGCTATATGAGACGTGGACCTACTGATTAACGTGGAATCCGAACCACATGAGCTCCCGCCGGGAATTGAACCCGGATCTCCCGCGCCAAAGGCGCGTACGATAACCGCTTAGCCACGGAGGAGCTCGTGCAAAAATCTTGTTAAAGTTATACAGGTGTGTGTGACCAAAGCGTGAAACAATTGAAATTTTCATTAAAAAATGTATCAGCCAAGAATCATCATTCAACATTATTGGTTTCATTTATTTAACAGAAAACGCATGTCTCTTAGTAAGAAGAGAAATATACTTCTGTTTATGAAAATTGCAACACCAAGAACGAATGGTCCAAACGACTTCTAACTTTGTGAATATGTGTAAGAATATTGTATGAGAAAGCGCAAATGGCGTCCACATATGGCAGTCAGCTTCCTCTCGACTGTGAACGGAGGGGTACCACACAAGGTTCCTGGTGATAAAAAGTTGCTAGTTTTTGTAATGGATTCATTTACAGTTCGCACATGGTCAATAATGTTGTTTCGAATACTGACAATTTTGACAATAAAATTTTGCCTCGTTTGTAATCCCACTTTTCTTACTACTTTGGATATGCACATGAAAATGGAAAAAGCGTTCATAGCAAATTACTTCATGAGCTCACAATGGGGAATGAAGAGGCTCTTTGTTCTTTTCCTCCATGTTTCTTTAGGAAGCATGAAAGAAACAAAATATATTTTCAGAGGGTTTGCTAATTCTGTTTGGTTTTGTTTCCTCGACCAACGATCTGTAACTTGTTGGCTGTCACTATACGTGATTTGAAATCACAACATGTGTGTTTGTTTAGAACAGATATAATAGGGTTTATTTTCATTCTTCTTCTGTTTCCAGACTGACATTGTGTGTCTGAGGTGGTAGAAGTGAATATAGAAACCAGAAAGGTTCAGTTCCTATTCACCATTACAATTGTCATCATCATCATCATAGATTTCTGCCATTATTGGCAGATTACTTGCTGCAACTGAGAAGCTTCATTGATCCACGATCTTCCGTTAACCTCTTCATCTTCACGTATGATTTTTCTATTTTGACATCGTCCAGTAATTGTAATCTCCTTCGTCCCTCTCTTTTTCCTGCCACCACACCCTCTAGCACGCCCCTCATGATACAGTTCCTTCTTAGCCAATGTCCCAATAAGTTTCTCTTCTTCTTCTTAATAATATCTGAAATTGTTCTTTTGTCCCTTACCATTTCTAATACTCTCTCATTCGTTTTCCGTTCGACCCAGCTAATTCTCTCCATTTTCCTCCATACCCACATTTCGAAAACTTCCAGTTGTTTTTAATAATTTCTTTGCCTAATGACGATGTTTCTCACCCTTCCAGTACAATATTTCACATGAAATATTTTAGGAGTCTTTTTCTCAACTCTTTATTAAAGGTCTTACAAATAGACTTCCGTTCCTCCTAAAGGTTTATTTCGCTTCTCCTATTCTTGCTTTTAGTTCACGTTTACATTTTCACGCTTTTCGGGTTTCCAGTTACAGTCTGAATACATGGAAGGGATTTCACCTTTAAGTGAAAGCAACGAAAGTGATTAAAAGGTATTTAGCATGCGTTCTTTACTTCTTCTTTTATTTTACATTTATAAAACTTTAATTAATATTCACAAATAGATTTGTAATTTCTATTGTAGTGCGATGTTTCATCTCGACCTCCTGATATTTGTCAAAATATCATACTGTTGTTTCGTGGCTAAAATCGGATCTGAACTATCGAAAGTGGGGAGCAGCCGTCTTCACAATACACTTTACGATATAACATTTGTTTGACAAACGGAATTGGATTTGCAGATATTTTGCGAACACAGACAAAAGAGCGTTTTCGTACGTCATATTTTCTCGTCACGTATCACTATCAGTTTTCACTCTTATCCAACTTCAGTAGCAGTATCTTACCCATTGCTATTCCTTAGTTTGCCGCACAATCAGTAGAGGAAATTTCTGTGTGGTACTGATTAGCCTGCCAATTCGTTTCATATGTTCTCTCGATTTCGTATTGTTTCCATCAAAATTTTATTACAACAATTTATAAATCATCATTAAAGGAAACCTCTAACACACAATTACTAGACTGTTGTTTCGTACCCTCCAATTCGCCCATACCAAATGAATTTGCGCGAATGGAATGTCAAAAGCGATGAAAATATATGAATTTAAGAAAGGCTTTATTTACAGACTCAGTCACTCTTTCTATCTTTCTTGTTCTTTCTTTTGAAGAAAAGATACGGCGGAAGAAATGTGGCAACAGCGTGCTCCATTTACTCTGTACTGTAATCTAAGAGTGAGACGCTTTATAGCATAGATCTTTCTGGTTTTTGCGTTTAGGAAATGATAACGCAAAAGTCAAGTAGATAGGGCATAATTTAGTCTTTGGCAACATCGTATATTTGTATTTTCCTTTCCAAAGAAATTGACCAGCCATTCCCACTGAAACTTATATTGAAATACTTGGGTTCTGATTTTAATGTCCTTATGTTATGTATATGTCACATGATGTATGCTTTACAATTCCTTATTCAGTTTAAGGAAACATTTTTCTATTTTAAACACTAAGCAAACACTACATTTTAAATTTCTCGCTTTTAATAATATTGAAATATTTCCTTTGGGAAAAAAAATATTATACGTTGACCGATTCCATTAGTTATATATCATGCAACTTGTTTTCAATAATTTCTTTACAATTCATTAGCTTTTCCATAACAAAAACGACGAAAGAACCAATGGTTCCAATTAAAAGGATAATAAATGCTCCCATGATATCATTCAGCTGCAAGGGACGAATCAGTTCTTCTGCCTTAAGTTGAAAATCTGTAATGAACATATCATATAATTCACTAGCCCAGTGTTCAACTAGTCCTAACTCTATTACATGTACAACATATGAGTTAAAGAGTTCAACAAGAGGTGAATTCACATTAAACATGAAAGCGTAATAACTAGAGGCTGCAAATTCTTTCATTACATGTAGGCTTTTCAAGTTATTTATTTCTATGAATTCTGCAGCAGATATAAATTCACCAAGTATATTTTCTACTGGAATTGCTAACTCACCTTTAGTTATTAAGTCGTTTAGCTGTTTTGGTTCCTGTGTCATTATTCGTCTTTTCAGAATTTGTTTAATAGCATGATTAGTCGACAATGTAAGTGTATTCTCCCATCCGTCAAGATCACTACCCCAATTTAGACCAGAATCCAAAAGCTGTTGTAGCGTATCTATTGGAGTGTTATATCTAGGTATAGTAAGATGTGATACAAGGTTAGAGTTGTATGCCGTTATTAGGAGGACAGATGTCATGAACATCCAAGTTACTAAATGCCTTAATCCTCCATGGCCCTCACTTGGAGTCGGAAACCCAATACTTATTGACACAGAATACAGAACACAATAGATGTAACTGCGATACGGATTTCTGATAGGTAAGTTTAGTATCAAATTGCATATAAATGAAAATGTGTACAACGTAAAAGAATTGAAGATAATAAATCCCATAAACATTAGCCATACAACAGACGAAAAGGGACGAACTATTGACCATAAGTAGTACTTATTCTTAAAAATAGGAGTCAGAAACGTTATTTCAGATGTACCATGTACCTTGGAAAACTGAAAAAGCTCATAGCGTTGAATTCTAATGTACAGTGATGGTATTCCAACATGATACTTATAACCTCTCAGTCTACCAAAGAAACTTTCTGTAGTTGCATTATCTGTGTGGTCACCCCATACTTCAACGACATCAACTTTCCATGTAAAATTATACTTCTTTGAAAAATGATACATCATTCTATATTCTATTCCATCGTAAGAATCCTCATTCACTATTGTCCATGGCGGATAAGGATAGAAAGATAAGCTTATTGATATACCATTTAGATTTAAATTATGTTTTGCTTTCAACTTCGTAGACTGCAATGTTGATATGTTTACTTCCTCTAATCTGAGAAGGTTCAAGTCATCGGTCAAAATATGAGACAATAAATGAACTTCTGAGTAATTATGAGTAGCTTGCTTGTAAGGTAACAATAAAATGTAAGTGAAAGGAAAGAAACGCATGGCTTTACATCTAAGATAATTCTTCATTGTTATTTCGGCTTCATCTATTAAAATTAGAAATGTTCTTTGTTTTCTTTGAGTTGCTCGTTCTTTAGATTTAGATAAAACTAGAAAGGTTTTACAGATGCTGCTTGTTAAAACGATTATGACATTGCAATTTTGATTTATTGAACCTATAAGTAACTTTTGTTCCTCATTTTCATGGAGGAACATTGAGTTAATGACATACTTTGAAGAAGCTGAGTGGCTAACAATGTCTCTTGTTTCCAAGACATTTTCTTCTATGGTACTGCGTCTATTGTCGTAGATTACTGTGCACTCAAAGTCGGTATATTCCTTGATAAAAGGCATTATATTTTCCGTATATTTCCACTGATGAAATTTTCGCATCGAAATGCATCCTGTACACCACAGAAGTTGAATGTAAATTGTTGCCTTATTCATTATCAGATACATTTCCTGCAATATAAAGAATCATTTGTATAATAATTAATTAATATTGGTAGAAAATTTAACTACACTATATGACAACAACATGAAAACAGGCGTGTGACTATCTCACACATATATCCTAATTATGAAAAAGTATAAGTCCTATTATCTCTTTCGTTCTCTATGTTATGCCTGTTTATGTTTTCCTCATTCTTGGTGGAGAAAATGTAGTTTATTTTATATGGCGTTGTTTAAACGAAACGAGTTGTTAGTTGAAGGCAGAACAACTGTTTTTCGTTTGTATGATTGGAAAAGAATATAAAATCATATGTGTAAAATTTCATTAGTGAACAACATTCTTAACAATATTTAAAATGAAAATACTTATTCTGTTATTCGCATTTAAAGTCAGTAATTAAGTAAGAATTTTTTTTTGTTAGAAATGTTTAGTGAGGTAGAATGCTTGCCTTTGGACCCATACCACAATTATACATTTCGCTCGACGTCCTAAATTTATGAGTAGTATGTATCCTTAAGATGTTCCTCCAGTCCATGAAGGACGCAAAAGTCGCTAAGTGCAAGATCATGGCTGTATGGGGGATATGGAAGGACAATGTATCTAATCTTTAATATTGCGACGGTTGTCAGGTCTCTGGTGTGGGGTACAGTGTTATCATGGATATGAAGAGAGTCAACATTGTCAGGCCTGGTGCGTATCAGTCAAGCCTTTAGCTTCTTTAGGGTTACGATATACCGCTCTAAGTTTACGATGGTACTCTTGTTAAGAAACTCCGTGTGAACAACGCCATTCACACCGTGAAACAGTCTCAGTGACTTTTCTCGTCGATGCACAATCTTTATTTATTTATTTATTTGTTTATTTATTTTCGGAGTGGAAGAACTGTGTATCGGTATTCCAGGTACTGCCTCATCATTATTGGGTTATAGTGGTGAGCCCACGATTCGTCGCCTATGTCGATCTTGCACAGGAAAGCGTCGAATTTAGACTCGTCCCGCCGCAAATTGTCCTCGAACATCCATTTCTTTCCTGTTTGCATCTCATCTGTCAGTATTCTTGGAACCCATCTTCCGTACATTTCGTGATACTTCAGATGTTCCTTGATTATTAACCCGATTTATTCCTTAAAAATTTCAAGTTGCGAGACAATCTCCCTTTGCTTGGTTCGTCGACTTTTGCCGACCAAATAGTCAAACGCGTGTTGATTCACGTCCTGCAGTTACTGGCCTTCCAGAACAGATGTTTGTCAGTAAGTTTGGGTCGATTCCTCTGACTGCGTTGCTCATCTTTTTACGATTCTTGTTCACGGATATCTCAAAGTACACAACTTGCATTCGATGTAAACTTTGGGCAGCAGAAATTCCTCCTGCCGTCAAGAATTCGATTAGTTTTCTCTGCTTTAACTGCTCATCTGCCAGTCGCCATCTTGGCAAAAACTGCTACAACTTTCGATAACTGTCGTTGCAAGTAAGGAATGGAGGAACACTCACCAAAATTTCCGATATCTGCTAATAAAAACAGGAGGGATATTTTTTAAAAAAACATGCAAAACTTTTGGTGACTTTTGGTACACACTGCCCTCGTACTATGGTCCTAGACACCTTTCCGAAATTTGACGATGTGAACCAACGTACTAACTGCCAAATTTTAGAGGGGTGCTCCTATGCAGAGACCCACAGGCAGAAAAGTGTCCTCAACTTCCGCGTATACTAATCTGTTCCATATGAATCTAGTAGACCACTACTCTTTTGTTGATGTGACTGCTGTTCTTGTCTTCGTGGATGTAGACTTCTGCAGTCTTATTGTCACACAAAGCACGGGATGTAAGGTTTTCTGTATATAGTAAGCAACATTGATCTTCACCTTACATGCCACTCTGTTAACGAATAGGGGGCTGCGATTTCTAATTAGTAGAGCGTTGACCTTTCGTGCATTTGGTCGCTGGTTCGATCCCTGCTCGCGCCAAGTGAACTTTGTTGTGAACAAAAACCGTGTGCGTGGGTTTCCTCGGTATTCTTCCAACTCGAGCCATGTGGACTTTGTGGTGGACAAACACCGTGCTCGTGGGTTTTGTCGGGGTTCTCCCGTTTCCTCCCACTTTCTTCATTCCACCATTTCATTCATTTCTCATAATCATCGTCTCCTTTAGCCTAACCGGCATAAGCGTGGGACGTAAAACTCAAGGATTTCATTTTTCGGTATTCTTCCCTTTCCTCCCTCTTTCTTCATTCCACCATTTCATTCATCACTCATAATCACCGTCTCCTTGAGCCTAGCTGGCATAACCGTGGGACGTAAAACTCAAGGATTTCATTTAATTTTTTTCTGTTAACGAATGTTTGCATGATGCTCTACGTTAGGTGATGTGCATCGATATTAGAGCATGGATCTACAATCTGTGTGTCGTTTTCAGATCTAAGTCCTGTACAATGATCCGATTAACGGTTGCTGGTAACTTTCTGACATGTGTTGTTATTTTACGATGCAGAAATGAATTCTTTTGGTCACATATTGTCGTGCTTTAACAATGAGATCTTGAGTGTTTTGTACAGTTGGTTACTTCTTCTGCGGCTTTTGAACAAACAGTTTGGCCTTTCAAGGATGAATAGTATTACAGTGGATTGCCGCATGTACTCTCGTATCAGATACTGTGAAATCTTTGCAATTTCCTTTTCCTTTTAAACTAGGACTATAGCTCTATCTGTTGGAAGTTGATGATTGAAAAACGTAAATTGTCATTTATATGATTAAAAATTTTAATTCATTCTTTCCACAATAAACTATATACTTTAGTTATTAAAGTATATTGTTGAATTCAATTGTGCATGTTGCTTTGGTGTAATCATATTTTATTGATACAAAATAATTGTTAATCAATTTGTGAAGGAAATATGTTAAGAGGAAACGCTGTTATGTGTTGACAAGTTCTTGACATTACAACCCTTAAAGAGGTCAAGACCTCTTTGTTGATAGGAGGTACTATTTACCTTACTGCTTAAGCACAATACAAAAGCGTACAGCACAACAGTGCTTACAGTACAACACAGCAAACACGTTCTTTAAAGTCGAAGAGGTCAAACAGTCCCGAGCCAGGTGCTCTTGTGTTGAAACCAAGACACTTTCCATTAATATCAACTCTCCATCCATGTTATCTATATATATCCTTGGAAGTACAATAAAATAGTATGACATTACAGAAGATATTTGATTCTAGTGAGCAAATTCCACAAACAAGGTTTCTTCATAGATTTGTATCATTATCTCAAACAAAAATCAGATGTTATGTATTAACACTCAAAAAGAATAATAATAATAGTAACCCATTGCAGCGCTACAGCAGTTAAAAAAAAACTGTGTTGTCTCTGAAAGTACAAGATGCCATATTTTGCATTTACAACAAGAACTAGGAAATCAATAAATTTGAGGAGACAACAGAAGAGAACAATGATCTCTTTATTCACTTGTTTTCGTCCACATGGACATAGATTTTTTTTCTAAATTTCTGAAGATTGTATAGTGTCAGTGACAACAAATAAGATCCTAAGGAAATTTTCACAATACAGTCCATAACTGCTACAGTCCACAGCTTTAATATTAGGGCGAACTATGTACAGGAATTAGTCTATTTTACATTAATGGGATCTTTAGAAGATAAAACGAGAAGGAGTAACCAACCGTCTTTGTGATATTGCTTAAAGTGTGAAATGCATAAATAAAAAAATAGTCTTGGATATTGTTACTAATGTGTTATTACTCTAGAACACAGTTTTTATCATATTTGTGAAACTCACTAATTCTTGTGATTTCACTACATTATAGAAAACCACAAGGCATCAACTAATCAAGCATCAGCAATCATATTTTAATTATTTGTAGATACGTGAATAGCAATTGTTTTGTGAAGAATCTTCAATATACCCCTCTTGAGATATTTTAGGTTGAACATAGCCGTTTTTTTTTTTTTTGAAGAAATCGCAATGCATGGAGATCCATAACAAAGAAACAATGTGATTTTCAGATATCAAACGTTTCATGGAAAGTAGTATATCATGACGGCTGTTTTTCAAAAGTAAATCTTATTTTTTCTTTAAAATTTTAAATTTCAGAAATGCCTATGTGTTTTTCAAACTTTAAATTCCAACAAGTTTTTTTTTCGTATTTGTAGTGTACTAGGCCTAAATGTGTACTGACCATAAAGTATTGTACATTTAATTTTCTCTCAAATGCTCTTTAATTGAGATCAAATCTTAAAAAGAAAATAACGGTGCTACATCATTCACCGCAAATCTTTGTAAAGTACAAAATAAGCTTATTCGCTAATATAGGTATAACAGCCCCCCAGGAGAGAACAGAACATCTTAGAAGTGGAAGAAGCTAAATTAACATTTGTTTTATGTTCAAATATTATAAGATAATAGTTTTCTTTTAGCGACCGATTAATTTCAAATAGATCGATCCTATATGGATACCATATGTGTCCTCAGCATGGGAGACCCGACTTTGATTTCGAGGATGAAGTCATTTGTTTCAGAGTTAAGTTGTAATTTCCATGTTAAGTTGTAATTTCACGTCTTATGTAGCTTCGATGATCAAAGGGGTACTAAACTTGAATCCAACCAACCTTCCAAATATATTATAGCCACCGTGCCAACCAATCCAACCAACCAATAGCCACCGTGTCCTCTTGTTCAGCGTGAGATCTGCTGATTTATGTATGACTTATTTTTGGATACTTTACGTTAAATGCTTATGACATTGTAGACTTCGTGTTAATTTGTTTGGAATTTTATGTCCCTCTTATTATGATGCCAATTCGACAGTTGACGAATTGTTTAGAGTGGACTTAGAGACATATGTGTGGACAGAAGTAAGTCAGCACGGAACTCAGCATAAAAGAAAGGACATATACCACTTTCTCACTAATCAGCTTTGTACATTGCATGTTCCCGTCATTGTCGTACGCAATGGGTTTTCGAGTTTGTTTTGCCCCTTTGAACATGATATCATGACTACTATAAGTTCGTCACCCCAAAATAAGTCGTTATTGGTTCAGTTTTGAAACAAACTTTTATTTAAAAATGATTTGAGAAACTTTCACGAAGTCCAACCAACGTTTGGTGGTTCATAACGCGAAAAGAAACAAACAAATATATTTCATAATACTGCATTTCACACGCTTACAGAGCAGGTCAAGCTTTATCCTTACGCCAGATTTGATTAAGATTGTTGTTTCTTTCTTTTCTAAAATATGACCAAGTCTAAACTTCAAATTGATGACTCATTGCTCTGGAACTACAAAGTTAAATGCTCCAAAGGCTATTTAACACACTTGTATGGTTACAACGTGTCAAGTTTGATTCAGATCGGATGGCTTCAGCTCAAGTCGTAAGATATATATTGTAGTAGTGTCCTTAATTTTTTTAATTAACGACATGAAATCAAATATTTAGAGCTTAAGATATTTTACACAAAAATCCCGAGACAATGTGAACTTGCAAACTTGTGCTCCATTCCCCCTTGATAAAATTGTTGGTACGCTACTGATCCCAGCTTAGATTGTACATTATTATCTTAAAATTCAAATTTTAAAACTTACCAAAAGTAACAAGAGCAAGAAGAATGTAAAACCTTGTGTATTTTCACATATCTAAACTTCCAATAAATTATCCAGGAAAGATAACTATGTACGTACATTGGTATAAATGACAATGGATCTTATTCTGTTAATTAGTTTCTTTGTTTAGTCGTAACTTATATTTATCTTCTCCTCTTTAATAACAGAACTGTCGCTTGAACTTCAGTAGGCCTTCGAGTAAACAAAGCAAAGGAAATAGATCTGTAAGACAATTTACTGAGAAACAAAATAAAGTAGTAAACGTAGAAAATTATGTTATTCAAATACTAGTGACATGCAAGAAATATAAAGAATACAAGGCAATGTAAGGTACGAACATGATGAACTATAATTACAGAGCAGTAAGAAAAGATACGTAAACATCGTATGTTAAACTTTTAGAGACGTCGATATTAAATCAGCCTCTCTTCGTAGACGAAAAAAAAAACAAACTAAACTTTTATTATATTTCGACAATTAGAATGACTTGTTTGGTAAATTAAGCGTAAATAAGGTTGGCAAACTATACCCGTCCTCTCCATCTAAATTTTGTGTTTATATAACACACGCGTCTTTAAAGGAATTCCGTGTTTATTTACCACGATCAACTATAACGGATTTTCCTTTATGGCCAGCTATGTGTTTCCATTCTGAGACAAAAAATATTGGATCCTGTGATAGTTATCGAAGATTATGATTAAGTATTGAAACACTTATTTGAGATTATACGCAACTGAGGCTTAGAAAAACACCAGCTATGTTCGTCCAGACAGTGTGTTTATATGGCAGATCCGTTCTAAACTGAACGTTGTATGTTTATATGCCATGCTATCTATGAAAAGCTAAGAAATATGCGCAACATCCATTTGAACATCATTTAGTATCAGATGAATGTAGATTTGCTACTCGTATTAATCCACACTCGTCCAAGATTAAAAATATAAAAGAAAATGTAAGAATAATGAACACATTTATATTGCTAAACTACAATACTAGTAGGAGATACCAATATGTAACGCTGATCACAGGTAAACACGTCTCATGATCACGGTGATCTAATGAATAAACTCGTGGAAATTACCAGCAATGTCACAGATCAGCAATGCAATCCACAGAGAGTGGCTGCCGTGTCATTCGAAAGCTTCATTCGGATGAATATGCTGGTTGGAGTTGCATGGTAACTCATAACCAATGTCTGAATAATACGTGTACTGGGGGAACAATCTGACATATTGAACAAACTGAAAAAGTAGTTCAATATGTCTCGTCAAAATTATCTCCAGGATAAGGCAGCAGTTTCAAGAGTTTGTAACAATGACGAGAAGACCAGTGCAATGGCACTCATAGAAGAACAATACACGTACATGACCGTTATTAATATTAACGCCCGTTCGCCGTAGGCGAGAGTGCATTCCAGATCGCTCAGGACTTCTATGTTGCTAATCATGCTTCTATATCGCAGGAAACGGTGTATGGATACTTAAATGGCACATCATTCTATTCAAGAAGAGCAGTGGTTTATAACCCTTTCCTTCATTACAGAGAAGAACGGCACCGGTGGTGCGGAAACCATGTGTAACGGACCTTAGGCCAGTAGTCACTGGTATTGTTCAGTGATGAATCTGTGTTATGTCCCATAGCAACTCCTAACGTTTTAACGTAGAGGAACGAGCTGGGACGAGTTTTCGTTGCTCCGACATCCGAGAAATGGATCGCTACCATTTCAGTTTCATGGTATGAGCCGAGATCAAAATCTATTGACGGAAGCATCTATATGTGCTTCCAAACCGTCCAAACCTATAGAGATTAAATCATTGAACTCATTGTGAGAATTTTCAACTAGTCCTCACACCATATTTCCGTTACATGTACAATAACGGCCATGCTCGTCGTGCAGAGTTGGGGCTGAATTCACGAAGCAGCAAGATATTTGATGTATTTCATGACTTACAATTTAAGTAGATTTGAGGGTCTTTGAACATGTATATAAAGCCTTTTAAAGAAGGCATACAGCTGGACACCTCTTTCTCAAACACTTCGAGATCTTAAAAGTATTCTACTGGAGAAGTTGAATGCTTTTAATTATGTTCTTCTTACTACTCGCTTTCCTTCAATTGTACCTTCTATGGCAGTAAGGAGGCAATTTTTTGCAAGATGTCTCCAATCTAGTTGGCTTTCCTATGTATGAAGCTGAGTGAGAGCGTTATCTTCTCTTGCCATTTTAACACATTTTTGCTTATTATTCTCTCTGTCCATCTTATTTTCTTCATCTTCCTCCAACACCACATTTCGAAACTCTCTAAGAATGTCTTCTAAAATATCTGGAATATCCAAGTCTTTCTAACATACAATCCCTCGTATAGCACTGAACCAGGTTCTTCGTAGCTCCAATATTAATCTTGTTTGCTAGGAGTGATATTTTCTTAGTGAATTCCTCTTTTGCCACAACAATTCTTAAACTGTTCTTTTTGGTGCAGTAAGCCTCTTGTCGTCATTTGTGTGTTACGTCATTCTTTTAGTTTGTTGCCAGCCCCTTATCCTGAAGAGCTTCCTCCCTTCTACTGGGATCAGAAACCGTTAATCACGAACCAATTTTTAGAGAGGAAGTCTGGTTACGGGCATATAATTTGAAGTACTCTCCAACTACCCCTATAATGTGCGGAAGTACCAGAGGATACTGAAACATGGATATTTGGATAGGTCACATACTAATTCCTAAATGAAGTCTGGATCCGACTACTGTAGGTTCCATAGTTTTGAAGCTATGGGCCTTTAAAGTTCAGTTTTTCATGTTTTTGGCAGCCAGCCTCTAACTCCGAAAGGAAGCATTTGTGCACCCACGATGGTCTACACTTTTTTGTCTTACCTTGGTGTCAGGAATCACCTCCCAAACTTTGTAGGTGTTGTTTTGAAACACACTGCATATATATATATATATATATATATATATATATATATATATATATATATATATATATATAGTTGAAATATCAGATTTACTAACTCTATGTTCTAATTTGGGGGTGTTTTGTGAGCAGTACGACAATGAAAGAACTTATAAATCAAACTTAATGATGTTTCAATGGAATTTAATTTAGAGTTTGGATTTAACTGTCTACTTGTGAATTGTTTTATGCGCTGGGAAAAGCTTAGAACAAACAGATTTCTCTGATACACGCCTGTAGATCCTGATCATAAATATTCCAATTTCGTGCGCTTTGAGTATTATTCAGTTCCAATCTTGATATCACCTTGATTGTTAGCTGATTATTATCTCACAAAGAAAATAACGATGGAACTAGTAATCCTTTACTATTCCTCTAACAATTGTGCCAAACACTCTCCGTTTCTGAGGCGTAACATTTGAAATGAATACTATTTCAAATATAGAAATATTAGTCTCTTTCCATTACAGTTTCAATCGAAGTCTGGTAAACGCATTGAATAGAACTTAAATTATGTCCATGATGACTACGGATATAAACCTTGCTTTGTTCATTTTCTAAGCACCACTGGACGCCATCTTCTAAAAGATTTTCTATCAGGATCTTTAGCTGAGATTAAGAATCAAGAAGGTCGTGGATGTGATGTATAGCCACGTTCAGTAATAAATACTTATCCGAGTCCCGGTTCCAGAAGTTCCTGAACAAATTTCGGAATTTAGGAAGTAAGAAATATGTTTGTGCCTGGTTTCTGTAATCAGTTCGAATTATGTAAGTAAAGCGCACAAGACGAATTCATAAACATGATTATATAACAATGTGTTAACAAGATGATCCAATTCTTTACATACAATATTAACAAGTAAATTTAGTTTTGTTATTTCTGATGTTGCGTAAACTTATATCATTAAAATGAAAATTAGACTTGACTAGAAATAAAATCTAAGATTAGGACTACCCAAATGCCTAGCTCCTACTGCTCCCCAAAGACGATATTATTTTTAGGATACATTTTATGTCATATCTTACCATTTCATGGCATGATTACATGCATATTTTCTAACTTCTTATGTTAGATTAAAAACATCCTTATGCTAATTGTTATTACTTCCTCCACCATCACCAATATTACGACATCTTTACGCTAACTGAGTCTTCGTTTTAAAACTTACTATCATTGAGCATCATGCGAATTAAATACTTATTATACAACGTTCCGAAGCAGAATCAGTTGGCAGAAATAAGTCTCTACTAAGCTACAATGTTCTTGTGTTATTATTGGCGTTGTTATGGTGATAATGAAGTACTTTTGCTTGTAGCGTGCGTGCATTATATTTCGTTCCTTGCTTCAAATATATTGATTTATTTATTGCAGACTTTCAGGAAACATAGTTGAATAAATTATTCTATAATGTAACCTTTTGAAACAAATAATATCTACCGTAAAGAAAATGTATACAAAAATACTAGTACACAATATTGTTACTCTAGCATTGGTAATTATTGTATTATACTTAACAATAAAGATATGCAATAGAAAAGATGAACTGAAATTCATGTTTACTATGCGTATGTAAATCGTTAGCGTTGTTGGTTTGCATTGAGAATGTCTAGAGTTACAGTAGAACTTCATCGACGGTTACCATGGTAACTTGCAGAGTGATATACACTGTATGGTTGTTATAATAATAGAATTGAAGTGTGAACTGAATGTCTCATCGGGCTATATTCAAAAATGTGTCCCCTTTAGAATTATTGATTTCCAATGAATGATGATAAAATTAGGTTTAAATTATCAACGGAGAAACTGTAGTGTAATGAGAAATTGATTATGTGAGCTTATGTAAGCCCTGTTCTCGATAGTTGTGGTTAGTTTATGTTTACAGAGAAGCAATGGACAGGGAACTATCTGGTGAACAGTGAGATTTTGTACCGCAAAAGTGGTTAAGACATGGCTATAGTTATCGTTGTGTTTTTTAATTGTTTATTGAGCATTTTTTCAAACAACACCTAAATCTCGTCCACGTATCGGGGAACTAAATAAAGTATTTGAACGTAACGGATCAATACGGAAATTTCCTCGTACATGGAGGAATAAACCAGTTTATAATAAATTGAATTTGAATGTCCTGGCGGCACAGTCACCAATAAAATCAACATGCAACGTGTATAATAAGAACGAAATGCTTGAGATAAGCCTACAAGGAAGACAGAAAACATTTGGCATTATATCCATTGTTTTTAAATTAAAACACACGCTCTTTATCGTTTTTTTTTGTTTTACCTCCACCTTATAAAACGTTTTTGTCAATTGACTTATGACCCTCATTGTAGTTCAGACGATATATAGTAGTTAAATTTCAATTTACGATGACATATGAAGTTTCATAGCAAGCTTAGTTCCTATATTTGAGCTACTTTCACTACATATGCAGTTAAGGTATAAATAACATATAAGTTGTATGATTAATCTGTCCAATTCCCATGCGAACTAAGGTTGCCAACCGTTCGGTATTTTACCTGATATTTCAGTTTTGAACAACCATCGCTGTCCGGTACGGCCTTAAAACCGGATGTTAAATGTCCAGTAATTTTTCCTCTTACTAGTCCTATTCTCTGTTCTATTCAGAATATTGAGTGACGAAAGGAATGGTTTATCGATGAATATGGTTAAAGCAGACCTTGTAATTCGCTTTGTTATCGATCTTCCGCGAAATTTGCTGAAGATTTGAAGGCAAGAAATTTTACTGAACTAATCTAAACTGCTAATAGTCAACAAAAGTATATTTTAAAGAATGCAGCTAGTATTGCTTTATTTTCAGCTATTCAAGTAGCACTAAACGTCCACTCGCTAGCATAATCGCTGACATGAAAACGTTCCTAAACATGGAGCAGATTCCACATCGTTTTCGAGAAACAAGACTATTTGAAAACATAACACTTTATACCAGGTTGGCAATACTGATAACCCAGTAACCTCAAATGTTGATTAGTTTCATTCTCTATGTTAGTGTAAATATATTTGTACAGGCATAATTCCACTCCGAATCGCTCGATTTTATGTGAAGTAACTACTGTCAGATTGTTCATAGTTTTTACTAGCGATGATATCGCAATCTTATAAACATACGTACTCCAGGAGGGTATCCGGTATTTCAATTTTCAAAAGTTGGCAGCCCTTATGCCAACGCATGCACATTGGAAACTATCTATTGGCACTATTGAACTAATAAGGAACTTCTGGCAACTAACAGTAACAACTAGTTAATTATGAGAGCACCAATACAGGGACAATGACAAATGTATAATTTTAACGAGTATCAGGGTACAGCTTGTTGCATAATATGATGCAATCATTACGAACACACACCGTAACATGTATTGAAAACACCCATTTTCTTTAAAGCTATTTTTCTTAAAGAATTGAAATGCCTCAAAAGCACTGAGAGTTATCCGAAAAAGTATTCTGAAAATCTATATGAAAGTCTTTCATTCTCATGTCATACTATTTTGACACTCGAATTTCGAAATTAACAAACTTGAAAATTTGAAAGTTCTGATAGAATTAATATCTTTTTATTTTAATTTCAAGACCATTATTTTTACGTATTTCAGATATACTAGATATACTCGGAACATTTTGTGTACGAACTTTGTCAATTTGATTACAATTACGTATTTTTCTCTTTAAATAGACGTAATTGTTAAACTTCTTTTAATATTTTGAAAAACGACTCGGATTCTTAAGCGAAAGGAACTTCTTATTAGAAATATCTTGATTCGAGAATACTATTTCATGTAATTTTCTAAATTACTGAGATTGTATTTTAATTTCTTCTATTTCTAAATTTCCACTTTTACTAAGTGTAGCTCTACATAAGGAAGAACTGATGTATATAAACCTTATACTTGGAATTTAGATTGTACTCTGGGATATGACTCATTGATTTTTTTCCAAAGTTAACCCAGATGAATACCAGACGCCATCAACTCTAAACACATGAGGATTGATATTTCATATTGCATACCAACTCATATTCTTTCTACGATAGGTGGCTCAATAAATTAACGTGAACACATTCGAAAACATTTTTTTGTTTTTTATATTATTATATTTAGTACTAACTTATAAAATTTAGTCTAGTACAAAAAGTGATCACTTTTTGCATTGATAAGTTATTTCACTCTGTTTGACATAAAATACACTGGCAAACATATTTTCCCTTAGTTGATAAATCAGATTTTTGTCAAACAAGAGAGTGGACGCGTTATTTCAACCAGATCATATCACACATCAAATAGCCTAACTTTATCCTAATCATCAGAAGACACGAAGTGAAGAGTCGCACGGTTAGGAAACCCACCTCACGTCAATCCGACTGAGAATATTTGGTAATATTAAAGACGATGGAAAGAAAACAGGACAGTACTTCAAAATCAGAAACGGGTTAATGACTTTGAAGTGAAACATACAGATTCCGCCAGAAAAATGTATACACTGTTTAACAAAAAAAACTATATATGACATTTTTTAGTTACATTTAATTCTTGTTCAAACATGTGTTACAAACCTTCAAGTAAGCACATGTTTAAATTAGACGTTCAAAATGTTCTAAACGTTTCAAACTTTTCCAACACGACAGCCGACGAAGCAGGACTTGTTGCTGTAGGCCATCTTCCCGCTCTTCCTTTGTGAATATATATCAAATAGGTCCCTGCGCCACAAACTTGTCAACAATGCGTTTGATTGTTAGGCGGGTTGGTGGTTCAGTACCAAACTCTCTTCTCCATTGACTCTGCACTTAAATGGCATTCCCAAACCTCATAAAACACTACAAAACATACTTAAGCTGCTCGAACGTCAAGCGTGCTCCTGCCATTTTCTTATCTCACTAACCCTCCTGACAGTACCGACATCTGTTAAGCGATAAACCGTACTGCAACATACTTACATTTCAGATCAATTGTCAATGCCAGTATCCTGATACAGGGTGACAAAGATTGTATACATTTTTCTGGCGGACTCTGTATTGGCCAGAACTGTATTCTATGTGAAATAGAGTGAAAAAACTTACCAATGCAAACGGTCATTAAATTTCATACTAGGGTCATTTTTATAAGTAGTAACAACAATAATAATATATTAAACGAAAAGTATGTTTCTGGATCTGTGTCTTTGTTATGGCCACTGCGAAACAGCCTGTTCGACTTCGTTATCCGACAAAAACGTAGTCCTCGTAATTGTTTCTTCAGGTCTTGGAAGAGGAAATAGTCAATAGAGGCCATGTCCGGACTGTAGTGAGGATAATTCCAGGTCTTGTGCACTGGCACGTTGTTGTGGAGCAAGAGGATCACGTTGGCCAACTTTTCCCTGGATGTTGTTATGCAATGGCATTTCTGAAACGATACAGGGATGCAGCATAGACATCATCCGTGATTGTCGTCTTTTGAGCCATGTCCTCCACCAGCAGAAATCCCTCAAAATCACAGAACATGGTCACCATGATGTTCCCCGTAGACCGTTGTATGCGAAACTTCTTTGGGGACGGGAATCATGGTGTTTCCACTGCACGTACTCCTGCTTCTCTCAGGATCCCCATGGTAGATCCAGGTTTTACTAGCTAAGCACAAATTTGTTCTGGTCCTTCTTAAAGAAGTCCAATAAGTCTTAGGACAGCTGCATCTGAAATGCTTCTGTGCAGGCGTGAGCATTCTGCGGACCCAACGAGCACAAACGGTCATGCACAATCGACAGAACGGATCCTTTGGATATGTCACATACTACTGCAATCTAGGCGAGCTTCACACGGCGATCCTGCATGACCATGTCCTGAACTTTGCGGAACAGTTTCATGTGACTGTATCCCTGGTTCTCCCGAAGCGGGGCCCATCCTCAATGGACTCTCTTTTCTACTTGAATTGCTTTGACCAATGTTTGACATGCAATTCTGACGATCCCAGTACACTTTCACTAATCGCTCGTGTATCTCTTTGGTCACTTCTCTTCGTTAGACCGAGCGGTGCTAAAACTTCTGCAAATTCATTGTTCGCGGCATAACACCATCACTCTACTCACGGCCACTGACCTCAAAGTTCGCAGCGGGGTTCCCCACAGTGGGCTTGGAGTTCGTGTCAAGTGTCATTATGCTCCGAACCTCCCTTCTTGTCTAGATAGATAACTCATTCGACGACTCCCGTACCTGCGTCTCATTACCTACATAAATATGAGATTTAATTGTTGTAAAATCATTGGTTTAACATCTATGACTACGTGTTTATGGTTTTTAAAGAAAAGTATATATATTCTTACTTTCTACCACTAGCATATCTGTTTAATATTTACTTTGTCACATGAACAAATTTCTTCGAAAAAATCTTAGCCAGACAATTTTCCAATTTTAATATACGTACATTGGAGTGTTGTGCATTTATTCTTTCAACATTTCAATATGATCAAATTGGCTTCATGGACTAAACCATACACATATTGGTTGAGACGGGTGAGTGTGCTCATTTGTAAGTGTCCAGCACAATTTTTGCAAAAGTGATTTAGTTTTGATCACTTTTAGTGTCCTTGCCCCACTGCGTGGTATTAAATAAGATCAACGATGATTCACCTGACTATATCATATTTTGTACTTATTAACTGTCAACGTTACGTGCATGAGGCATCTGGTATCGGCAAGTTCGCCCAACTAACCCGATCTCAATTGCCAGTGGCGTATATACGATTTTGTTTCGGGGAGCTTTGCAAATTTTATTCCTGGAAATGTGAAACTTCTGCAAGATATTTCGTTTACTTAAAATAGTAAATACCATTTCGGGGGTCTTAAGCGCCCGGAAACCCCCTATTTACACCACTGCTGATTGCCCATGTCGTGTAACTGTGCGAACTGTAATTGTCGACTCAGGTCGTCGAAGGTAATGGATGAGTTCCTCCTACAGTTGCATCATACTTGTACCATAATTCTAAGTGATAATCCGCTTTAATGCTCGATGGATACAGTCATTAAGGGATGTCTGACTACTGTTCCTAATCGCCAATATGGTTTTTCCGTGAGTGTGGAAGGACGTCATCACATAAAATATTGTCCTACGCGATACAAACAACACACTTGCCAATATCGTCACGCTTGCACCACATAAACTAGCGCCAACAATTTATCGTCTTTGGAAATCAGGAATGTCGCCTAGTTTACACTATTATAACCATATGCTCAGTTTACATCACCCTTCTAGTTTACACCTTCCCATCTAGTGCGGAGTTTGCTCTTGCGTATCACCACTAACAACCGATGCCATGGTCGAGCCTGATCACTGCCAAACTAGACATTTAACGTGTTTCCATCATAAGGTTTTCCTTATTATGATAACGGCAGCCTAGTTTCCTTGACCTTATTCCAGTTTGCCTACCAGTCTGAGTATATCATTTGAGGGAAGAAGCTAACGTATGGTACACAGAAAATATACTGTATATATTGATTCAAAAATGTGTTAACAAACAATATTTAGTAGCTAATCAATATCCGAAGAACAAAGAAATGAGAGCACTGGTATTCGGAATCAAGGTAGATGTGAAGTTTGAAACCAACATTTCACAATATTTCTGTTTTAATTTTAATGCACATAGTACTGCAAATTCCTTAAATGCTAATTAAGTCAGGATTGTACATCGAAATTAAGTTGAAACATAATAATTTTCGTCGGAAAACCCGAATCGGCAATGAGAATTTGAGATTAGCCTATACGTTCGATAAAATGAAAAAAATGAAACCAGTGTAACCTAAGTGTTTGGCCGAGTGAGTAGCGAAGCGAGTTGTAAATTACATGTGTTGTACGCGGCAGTTCGAATCCGCCTCACTCCTTAATAATTTTTTAGACTTTTTAAATCACGAATTATGTTAGCACACACTACATGGGTGACAATTCCCATGACAGAAACATCAAGTTCACACGCGATAAAATAGCAGTCGCTATCTTTCTGCAATCCGGAAAATTATTTATTGATTTATTTTTCTTTCTTTTAATTCTTCCACATTCTTCTATTCGAAAAAAGTCACCAATATTTCTGTTATTAAAATCCTTCAATTTTCACTGTTATATTTCTTAAGGTATGTTATATACAAAACGCATGAATTAGAAAAAAAGCAACATGTAAAGGCTGCGTAAAGTCAACTGGAGTCCTGATCAAGTGAACTTGATGGAGATCAGCTAGCTTAAGCAATTTGAATCCACGCTGCTACTATTTATCGTAATTCTTAGTTTCTACTACCACTCAACACCACGTTGAGATTAGCAGTCAGATCTGGATAGGTATTTATTTTTATGTATTATTTTTGTATGTATGTTTTTATTTAATTTATTTGATGTGGCTTATGTGCAGTACGATCTGCATAAAAACCATTCAGTATATATTAATACATGAGATAATATTTCCAACGACCATACCACTATCTCGTTCGCCTGCTTTTGCGTAAAATAAACCTATTTTGTGTATTTTAATTGTTATATATATATATATATATATATATATATATATATATATATATATATTATAATTTCTATTTTTATGGTGATTTTGAGTGTAAAAATAACCCACATAGTTGACAATTCAATACATGATTATATTGTTACATGAGATACTTCCAACTACCGTACTGCTATTTCGCTTAGCCTGTTTTTACGAAAACTGTTTTTATCCAAAATGAAAACTTTTGTACTGTGATAGCTGCGAAAATTTCAACTATCCTCAAAATCCAAAGTCGATAGTATTTCATGCTTTATGAAAAAAACAGACTTATAGACAAATCTTTCCTGATGAATAGGGGCACACAAGTACGATTTTATCAGTTTTATTTCACTGAAGAATCACTTATATGATGAAGCGACAGGTAAATACATTGTAAGAAAAATTTGAATTGTAGTTCCCAAATTCTTACAGACTTTAACCTTAAACATATATGTATCAGATTGCCTTGTACAGAAAAGTCCAATGTGTTCTTTGGCTTTCTGCAGCCATCTGTCTGCAGCTCGAATACTTGTTCAAAAATAATCCACAACACTATTTATTTATTGATATCAAAAACTATTCTAGTAGTATGTCAGTAGTTAATAGCACATTTGATATATTCCACCAAAATGTTAACGGTTTAAAAACAAAAGTTAATAATTTTTATCTGAGCTCAACTATGTATGATTTTGACTGTGTGGCTATTACTGAGTCATGGTAACAAGCTGAAATATTTAGTACTGAACTGTTTGATAACAAGTATCAAGTTTTTAGGAAGGATAGAGATCTGGAACGTTGCGGAATGCGTGATGGGGGTGGTGTGCTCTTAGCTGTTAACAATAATTATACTTTAGAGAGATTAAATGAATTTGAATTACCAAACTATGAAGATTTGTGGGTCAGAATTGAGTTATCTAATTCAACTTTTATATACGTTTGTGTAATCTATTTCCCTCCCTATAGCAAAGAAGAGTATTATTTAGATTTTTTTAGAAATATTGAAAGATTCAAAGAACTATCATTGTCCCATAATGTTCTCATTATCGGTGATCTCAATCTTGGGCTCTTAACAGAATATATGAATGGTAATTATTTCGTAACTTTGTCTAATTTGGAAACTAATGTTTTACACAAATTGAGCTTCTTGAATTTTTCGCAATTAAATACTGTTAGAAACGTAAACAATAGAATTTTAGATGTAGTATTAACTAACATACCTAATATTGAAGTTGCCAAATCAGACGTTTGCTTTGTCCAAGAAGATAGACATCACCCGAGTTTGAGTATTAGTATTCAGTTTCTAAAACATTGTAAAACCTATAACGAACTTGGTGACGCAGTTTATAATTTTAACAAATGTGATTTTCTGAAGCTGTATAAGCTTCTTAAAGAAAAAAATTGGTATTTCTTGTACGTAATTAATGATGTAGATGAAGGTGTTAATTATTTTTATTCTGAATTACACAAGGTACTTGATGAATGCGCACCAAAAAAGGTTAAGAGTAAACGTTCCTATCCGCCTTGGTTCACTGTTGAAATAATAAAAAATTTAAAGAAGAAAGATCGCATTAGACGTAAATTTAAAAAATCTAAGCGTTATTCTGATTACATTCACTTTGTAGATATTAGGAAACAAATTAAGTGTAGCATTGAATTAGCTTTTCAAAATTATAATTATCAGGTAGCAGCAAATATTGCTAATGAACCTAAGGAGTTTTGGAATTACATAAATAATAGAAGATGCTCAAAGGTTAATATGAATCAATCTGTCCTTGAATATAACGACGAAAAATTATTGATACTAAGTTAAAATGTGAAGCTTTTGCTACACACTTTCAATCTATTTATAGTTGTGAACCATCTAATATAGATCTACATGAAATATGTTCTATTGAAATTCCTTCAAGTGTAGATATAATGATTTTAGACAAGATCCGCGAAGCTGAAGTTGGAGAAGCAATAGACAAAATGAAAAGTAAAAGATCGTTTGGCCATGATAGTATACCGTCTTATATTTTCAAGGGTTGTAAAGAATATTTTATTAAACCGTTGACTTATTTGTTTAACTTGTCTTTGACTCAATGTAAATTTCCTGTGAAATTTAAAATATCAGCGGTTTGCCCGGTTCCTAAACTTAATCCGGTAAGATTATTACAAGATCACAGACCAATAAATCTAATATCATCTCCTGCTAAAATATTCGAAGCAATCATTTATAAACATATGTTTAATTATGTATCTACGAATTTATCGGATTCTCAATATGGCTTCAGACGCAATAGATAAACTATTTCAAATTTGCTGACTATAAATCAAGTAATTAATGATTCGTTTAATAAAAGGTCTTAAGTAGATGTAGTATATACAGATTTTAAACGTGCTTTTGGTTTGGTTAATCATGGGGTACTTCTTAGTAAACTGAGAACATTTGGTATATCGCAAGAACTGGTCAAATTGTTTCATTCATATTTGAATGAAAGAATTCAATATGTTATTTTTAATAATATTAAATCTAAGGAATTCACAGTGCATTCTGGGGTACCTCAAGGATCAAATTTGAGTCCTTTACTCTTCCTTATTATGATAAATGATCTACCCAATATTTGCAGATGATACCAAATTATACAAAGAAATCCGCACGGAAAGTGATTGTATTAAATTACAAACAGATGTTAATAGGCTTAATGAGTGGTGTAGGAGACATAAATTTCAGTTGAATATTTCAAAATGTTATGTAATGACTTTTACTCTTAATAAAGCACGCACAATATTTGAATATACTATTGGCAATCAGACGTTAGAAAGAAAGGAAATTATAAGAGATTTAGGTGTTTGGTTTGATATTAATTTGAAATTTAAACATCATATAAATATAATAACTAATCAAGCTTTTAAAATGCTGGGTTTTATTAAGAGGTCAAGTCGTTATTTTAAAAATCAAGGGACTATTTTATCGTTGTATAATGCATTTGCTCGATCCAAACTAGAATATGCATCTATTGTTTGGGATCCATTTTATCAGTGTAGGAAACAGCAAATAGAGAAAGTTCAGAATAAGTTATTGAGATATACTGCGTGTAAAATATATGGTATTCAAACTCGTTATATTCCTTATGATGAACTTTTAAAAAAATCAAATTATTGTCACTTGAAAATAGGAGATTTATACAGCGAGTACTATATCTTAAAAAAATAATCGATAACAAGGAAGATAACGCATTCTTATTAAGTAGATTACCTTTTTATTGTCCTCGGCAAAATCTGAGAGGTAGACAGGTTTTTTATATGCCTGAAAACAGAATAATTGTGAACAGGAATTCACCACTGTTTAAAGTATGTGATGCAGGTAACAAAATTGAGTCTATGGGATTGGATTTATTTCAGTATGAATTTAAGACCTTTAAGTGAAAGTGTTTTCAGTTACTAAATGATAAATTGTAGAATATTTTTGTACAGCATATGTAAAGAGAAAAAAGATTCCTATTCTTGTATTATTTCGTGTTACCAATGTTAGTTCCATATTTGGACTTGGGTTGCATATCCTTCGATAATGATGTATAAGCTTTGTACTTTGTAATTGCCTTTGGGTGTAAAGTACAAATAAATTATTATTATTATTATCTTAATGAACGTATGATATATTAACAATCCTACTATGATTCAACACCGTGGAGGTAATTGGGATATAATACAGCCAGATCAAAACAATATGTTTTCAGCCTTTCTTAACTTTCATCTCATTCTTGTTGGACGAAATCGTTGCGGAATTGAAGAATCCAAGTCAATAATTTAGGTCTCATATCTGGGGGAAATGTCTACACATTAGTTGTGCCATTTCATCTAACACTTAATTAATAAAGACTTTATTTCGGCTTATGTATTCAAAGGTTCATCACTTCCTTTCTCATGTACTACGTGCCCAGTAGGTTGAGCCTCACAGTATCAACTGTACTTCCTACTCTCTCCAGCTGGCATAAGTTATATATTATATACCAGACATTTTTGGATCCGATCAACATATTGGAGGGCTTCATATCAGAAATAAAGCACGACCATGAATTTAAAATAATGAATGTTTGTAAAAAGACCTACATCTTCTCGGATATCAAATGTCCCAAAGAAGGGGCACGCAGTTTTTTCTGTGCATCAATAACCTAATCCAGTTCTCTACAAAAGACATTCAGTGCTTCTGTTTTATAACTCAATCTAACATCAGTTCTATATTTCATACTAACTCTAACGTATGTTTGCAAACCACTCTGCCGATGACTAGATCCAGAGAACACAAACTAACGTACCAATGTTTCTTAGAAAGTGATTGCTAGAATGTTAACGAGTTCAGAGGGTACACCAAGATTTAAGAAGTGACTGTTGCAGGGAACGAATACGGCAAGAGGATTTCCATTTCATATCAAAGTTTGAACTATATAATAGTGAAAGACGATTTTAGCGTGGTGAGTGTACGATTCATCTTTGGAATTGTGGATATCAAGACTATGGCACCGAAGTTCCTTTTTAATATATAGCAAGAAATGTTATTAACAATTTTTCACTCAAAAACAATGAAATCAATAAATTGTCCCAGAATTTAAATTAAGCTCCGCTGTATCTCCACAAATAGAATAATTTCAACAACTGTTCCACATGAGAGCCATTAGGAGTCGAAAAAAAATATAATACTGAAATATGTGCCCCTTTTCGCCTCTTCAAGAATGTGTTGGCGAACATGTTCTCCAAGATAGTTAACCAGTTCATTTTGAATTTCCTTTCTTTTGCCTTCTTTATGACTCTTAAATCGACATCATGCACAGATCAAATTTCGACACAAACTTTAGTAGAGATAAATAGTTTCCCGGATTCGAATTTTTAATTTGAAAAGATTCTCTATACACGTAAAAGCGGTAGGCTTTGTTCTGTCAGTAATAACGTCAGCGAAATAATACATTACAAAATGTCTCTCACCTTTCGGATGAGAATTTTATTTGTCTTTGCAGACTGTCGTGTATCAGTTCACATTTGTTCATGCGACGTCCTATGTCTTTCCATTTCTAAATGTTGAGCTATGACGGCCAAAACTGCTTTCATGGTGATAAATCTTCGGGTTTGCCTTTCTTCAATTATAGAAATCATCAGAATTACAAACATTGTTCCTTTTCATTCTCTCATAAGTGAATAAAATGCAACAGAAACCAAACAATACTTGCTTCTGTGGAGAATAAATATAACACACTTCTAGATGGATTTGCCCATTTGCCAGTTTTTGAAAGGGAACGTCTTGAGCTATCTTCTAGAAAACTAATCTTTATTGCAGTTTAATGGGCCAATCTAAACCATTGATTGGTTAAATGTATCAGATACCGAGAAGTTCCAGCATAGAGTATCATCGTTGCTTGCAACTAGTTTCGTTAATGTTCCTTTCGATCCCGGGATTGGTTCCCGCTTGTAACCCTTGTTGAAAAATGATGAAAAACGTTTTCAAGTTAGTCATCCTGAGTGTGTTTTTCCTAGCTTTTCTCCATTCACACCAAACAAATACTGGATGGTACCTAACATAAGAAAAGGTCCCAACGTGACGGGTTTTGTTTGTGGATGCCAATAATACCGTGAAATATAATTCCTAACCTGGTAATATTCCTATCTAACTCAGAACATAAGTCATGTAGATTGGGAATCGTATTTGAAAATAAAGCGTAGCCCTTAACTTGTTGAACAACATTTCTATGTGTTCATTGGAAATTTTCTTCCCACTCAATTCGAAGCAAGTGAAACTTAAACAATCATCTGAACTCATTGCAATAGCATTGAAAATAATGTATAATGTACACTCTAATAACATGTAGTAAATTACACAATAAACACTGATTTCAAATACTATATATAAAACGTGCCTATTAATTGTATATTTATTCTGCTGTATGTACACACTACAACAGAACAGGACATGCGAGAACGACATCCAAAATTTTAATCAGCAAATTAGTGGGATATGTGAAGCCAAGGATAGAAATAATCAGGATAGTTTGGGGTGGCCATGGATGACTCGCTATGTACAGCCAATTTCCTTTGTTTTGCCAACAGAGTAAGTTCCTTGTGGTTCTCTATGGGTACAAATCTTTCTCCTATAATTCGTAAAAAAGGATCAACCGACTCTAGGAGATATAAGTACATTTCATTTCCTCTCCATCGTAAATCAGAGTCAACAAATTGTTCAAAAGTGTCAATGGGTTCCTCGTATACAGGGATAGTCAGGTAAGAAACAAGATTACAGTTATATGCGGTGATTAGTAGCGTAGACACAAAGAAACACCAAACATAAAGATGTTTCATTATGGAGTACTTTATATGTGGAACTCCCATAACAACTAATGTACTGATAGAATATAACAATGAATAGGAATATTCTAAGTATGGATTCTTTGTATGTGTAAGAAAGCAGAGTGTATGAAAAATTGAAAAATAATAAAACAGAAGCGAACTACAAAAAATGTATCCTATAATTGCTCCCCAGACTTCAGTGGATAATGGAGAAAATATTGACCATAAATTGAGCTTTAAATTTGTCAGAAGTACATCATAAGTACGACAATATGGTATAGAGAAATCAAAATCACTCAATCTTTCCAATCTTATAGTAAACCCAGGTATTCGAACTTGAAAATTACCGCTAAGCATTAAATCATAGAAACTCATATTTCCAGATTTAAATGTTGCAGCGACAGTCACTGACCAAGAAAAGTTGTATTTCTTTGAAAACTCTGTCATTAGTTTATAGTCGATGCCGTTGAAAGTAGATCCCTTCACCATAGACTGTGGAGGTATTGAAATAAGACCATCTTTAAAGTTATTCCTTGTAGATCAGTTAACCTTTTCGTATTTACTATGGAAATATAATCCTTGAAATTGGAATTCTCAGTGATCCAACAGTTTTGAATTCTTTAGAGTTTAAGTCATCTCCGAGTGTGTGGGAAACAATGGAATAAGATCTGGATGCGTTGTCAGCTAGATCTCTGTTATTAACATTAACAGTGAGAAGGTAGGGAAAATACTTTAATTGGGTACAATTCCGCAATCCGTTCAATGAGTCAACGGAACTCTGTTCGAGAATTATCAACTTTTTAACTGTTCTTTGAATTGATAATTTGTATGCTTGATTAATAGAACGAAGTGTGTCACAAATATTGCGAGATGTAACAACGAATGATTCGCATTTTTCATTCATAGATTTCACAAGAAATTCATCCAAGGATTCCACATTTTTGATCTTCTCAGTGTTTCCATTGACTAAAGGCACAAACGATCTGTTTAGACTCTGATAAATATTTCCTCCAATTACTACATCTTCTAGAATCATTGTACAGTATTGAGAACAAAATTCAGAATCCAGTATAATTTGTAGTATGTCTTGTAGCGACTCCATATCTTTACTGCTTTCTATGATTTGAGTCAGAAATGCAGAAGTTGATTCCAAATGAAATAGAGGAAACAAGCAACACAAAAGAAGAAGCTGGAAAAGAAAGAAATGATAATTATTAGAACAAGTAGCAGTGCCACCTGTATATTACATGAAGAAGTTTGGTTTGTTGCCTTCAATCAGAAAGTAGTTGATTTATGTCACTTCCGGTTTTAATAGGCAGATTGGAGCAGAGATGAACTATATTTTTTGACTTTTAGTTAATTTCAGAAAACAACTTCTTGCTATCTGTTACCGTTTTACTCTATAGTGATCAACGTTAAAAGCAACAGTCGTTTATTTCTGTCACTTGCGGTTGTAGTAAAGAGTTTACAGTGGTCGTAGAGTATATACTTGAGACGCTTAAGAGATCGTTGAAAACCACTTCCCGTTTTCTCTTATTGTAAACCAAACTCCTTAAGGATCAATGTGTATATAACATAAGCTTATTCTACACATTGTAACAAAATTCATCAAGGGGCGAATTCTGAATCGGCCAGTGAGCTTAGAATAATAAAATACTCAAATGCCCACTACACAATCTTATTTAATACTCTCGGGTATAATTTTTACTTATACAAATAAAGGTGAAATGCGGATGTTGGAGGAACTCTAGTCCAATATCTTACTTCACACACGTTGTTTAAATTTTATATTAAAATACTAATTTCCATATACGTAATGCAATTCGAATGACTTCCTATCAATAATTTTTCTCAATCTAATGGAGTGACGTGGGTTATACTTGACAAAAATAAAATTTTTAAGAATTTAAAGGAGCCTTCTTTATAATAAAGAATCGTATCAATTGGATACAAACTATATATACAATTTCTCAATGATATAGTTATATTATTAGGGTATAAGTAATATTCTTGCAAAACAACTATTTCAGTTATACTTCTGGAAGTAATTTCAATAATTATAATGTGAACTAACCACATACAATGATATGTTTCTTATGATATATAATCTCATTATTTGAAACAACTAGTATTCAGAATTTCACTTATTGAGAAAATTAAATACAATATTAGAAAATGAAATGAAATGAAATCTTTAAGTTTTACGTCCCACGGTTATGCCGGATAGGCTAAAGGAGACGGTGATGATGAGAGATGAGTGAAATGGTGGAATGAAGAAAGTGGGAGGAAACGGGAGAACCCCGAGAAAACCCACGAGCAAGGTGTTTGTCCACCACAAAGTCCACACGGCGCGAGCTGGGATCGAACCAGGGACCCCAAGCACCGGAGGTGAACGCTCTACCACTGAGCCACCGTGCCCCCCAATATTAGAAACTAAGTCTTTAACTTACCTAATATATGGTATAGGCTAAGTTACGAACAGCAATTCTTCGTTACATAAGACTCCACTTTTTTGCCTAGAGAGTTATTTAAATAGCAGAGTAGTATCCCGAAGTGGGAGAGTAATTCCATAATTAACTCGTAGATTGCGGAAATAGCAATATTAACGAAACACTCTCAGATAACACTGCTCAACAACAAATTGTTTATCTTAATGTTTTTACATTTACCGAATAATTTTGACATGCTAATTACGAATCTGGTATTAGTTTTCGTCAAATGTCGATAGTTTGCAAGGTATTTTACAAAATCGTCTTTGTTCAAGAACGCCATTTTAGAGGAAGAATTTCAACATTTACTTCGGCTGTCCATAGATGTCAACACAGAACAAACTCTTGTGGATTAATTAGCTAGTTCACTTTCGTAACATATGCGTTCTATAATTACAAATTTTGAATACAGCATTTATTTTGAATGAAAATAACTGTCTAGAAAAATATAATTTCTTATTTTTCTACTTACTTTTACAAAAATTATTAACTTTTACTTAAGTAAAGTCAGTAAATTTCTATATGGTTCCACTTGGATAGCCAGCTGCCTACAGTATTGATTCACTTTAGTATTAAGTTAATACTATTAACCATGTTATATCAGTGGCATTTGATTTAATTTCACTAGGTGCTGTGTGGAAGATAAAATATCTACAAGTAGGCGCGGTAAAATGTCAGCAGATTCAGTATGTTATGTTTGTGGATATTACAAAAGCCCCAAACAATTTAAACATAACATTATGCTTGGAACAAAGTTCTGTGTTGCATATAACGCTTACGTTTTCGTGCCAGTAGATGATCAAGACAAACATTGGGCTCCGCATGTGTGTTGTGGTAGTTGCCGTTCTACATTCGAAGGTTGGTTACGGGAAACCAGAATGTATGTCATTTGCTATTTCTTGAATTTAGAGAGAGCCTACTAATCACCATAATGACTGCTACTTCTATTCTGTTGAGGTGACACACTATAGAAACAGAACGAATAGGAGAAACATAGAATATCTCAGTTTACCTTCACCCATTGCTCCAGTTCCATACAGTGACGAACTTCCTGTACCCAAATCACCAGAGAGAGATATTGTCATCGGAAGGAAAGCCAGAGGAATCTTCCGATCTTGATAGTAATTTTTCGCATGAAACCAGGAAAAAGGAACCACATTTGCTTAATCTGCAAGAACTTGAAGACTTGATAAGAGATTTATATCTTCCCAAATCAGAGACAGAACTTCTTGCTTCACGTTTAAATGAGTGGAATTTTCTCCTTCCAAGATGTAAAATATCAAAATATAGGAAAAGGCATAAGACTTTTTCACAATTCTTCCAAATGGAAGGAAGTTTGTGTTATTGTCATGACGTTAGTGGTCTATTTAAAGCTATCGGTTTCCCACATCAACCAGAGGAGTGGCGTCTTTTCATAGACAGTTCATCTAGAAGTTTGAAGGCAGTTCTTCTGCACAATGGAAATGTGAATTCTTCTGTACCAGTTGCACACTCAGTCCACATGAAGAAATACTATGAAAACGTGAAATTATTGTTAGAGAACATTGAGTACTAAAAATGTAAATGGAATGTTTGTGGAGATTTTAAGGTGATCGGTTTTCTTCTATGTTTGCAGAGTTGCAATACTAAATATTCGTGTTTTCTTTGCGTTTGGGATAGCAGAGCTACTGATCGTCATTATACACTCAAGCTGTGGCCAGAAAGGAAACATTTACTTCTTGGCACTCACAACGTCCTACATGAACCTTTAGTTGAAAGAGAGAAAAACCTTACTGCCACCACTCTACATAAAATTAGGACTTGTAATATAGTTTGTTAAAGCATTAGATCCACATTTTGCAGCTCTTTCTTACAGAAGACAAATGTTTCCATAGTTAACTGACGCTAAAATCACGGCTGGCGTATTTACTGTGATGCTTCAGTCTGAAGAACTTTAGAATAGAATTACTCGAGAGGAAAGAAGTGCTTGGGAAACTTTTAGGGCGGTAGTGCAAGGTTTTCTTGGTAAAAATAGAAGTGAAAATTATAGGGAGGCAATAGATTTTTTTTAATTGACGTATATCACAATTTGGGTTGTAGAATATCGTTGAAATTGCATTTTTTTGTTTTCCCATCTTGATTTCTTCCGTCGAAATTTAGCAGATGTGAGTGAAGAACACGGTGAACGCTTTCATCAAGACATTGAACAAATGGAAAGAAGATACCAAGGCTATTAGCTTTAAATTTCTCGATAAATATCAAAACCGGGCTAAAACTGCTGCTTATGTAGACTAACCATTTAATATTCACTTCTTCTGCGTACGAAAAGTGTTAGAAATATAATAAATTTTAATTGAGAATAGAGGTTAGGAACTATTACACGGAAATGAAAAATGAATTTATTCATTTTTCTTTGTCAAGTTCCAGTTGATTTCATAACCAAATTTCTAATTTTGTCCCCAACATTTTGTGTCGTCTCGTGAATACCAGTTTAAAACTTACAGAATCAATTTCCGATAAAAAAAAAAAAATCTGATGTAATTTGACTAACTGTACAAACAGTGTTGCCAACCGAAATAAAAAATACTTAATTTTGAGGAAAAATTAAGAATTTTCTCAAAATTTGTTGAATAAATTTTCTCTCGCATGTAATATTAGAAATAAACTTAGACAGTTTAAAAGCCTGTTCCTTTGCTTAAAAATCAAGGCATAACCGGTTGTGTTAGGGCAAATGGTTTATTAGTTATTACTCTTTAACAAAAAATGGAGGAAAAATTCGAAAAATTACCACATTTCTAAGGGTTAAAGACTAATTTTAAGGCGAATTTTGACATTTCGGGGAAACTAATGTTATGCACGTTATTAGTACCACCCAACGATATTTAAAAAAGAAATGAAATCAAATAAACATAAAGTTGGCCAAAATTTGTTACCCAGTGAAATCGGTATAATTACTGATTTCACTTGATCACCCACACGAACAAGCCACTCGTGGAAAATTCAATCCAATCAATAGATCGTCAAAATGGAAATATGGATGAACTAACCAAACAATTGAAGAAGGTACTTCCACGGTCAATCCATTATAGTGTAATTTAACACCATTTAGACTTCGGATTGCATTATATCTATATATCGATAATCATTGCCACAATACGATTTTACTTCCATAACTTAATAAACTTGTGGTTCACTTCAATATAACTATAATCTTATCCGACCTCATAGGTGAAGTGTTAGCCGTTCCCAATTTCACACTTGTATGCCCGTGCGAACTACAACGCGCTTCCTCATTTCAGCCAAGTTCGGCATTCCAACACCTCTTACAAGTGGCGCTCTAAGTAGTATTAAAATTGATAGCGCGCTAACCTCCTGATAAGTCAAAAGTAAACTATACATTTATACGCAGAAGTTGAGTAAATCCCTCTCTGCATAAATGCTCTTTCTTCTCTCTTTTATATTATTATATTTTAACGAGAATTCGTTACAACATAAATGGAAAATAGGCTGAATATTGTTGTATATAAAACAGAAGAGATGTCCAGTAAATGAATAAGTAAAGGAAGAAGATAAAAGTTGAAAACAAAATCAGATAATTATTTTGTTATTGCCTTATTTGTTATTATCTGTTGCGTGAAGTAACCAGACAAACAAGGTAATTCCTTATACTAATGAGAAAGGTTGTTATGTACTTAAGCTGTCAAAAACAATCTGTAAACGTCATTCAATGCCGTTTTGCAGGCAAGTGAGGTAACGGCTACCGACTTTTTCATGTATGTCAAACTGAAATTTCATTCAGAGCAACTCTCAGGCGTTTCTGAAGTAGGGATGGGCAAGAGAGAGTGCGAGCGAAATTTCTTGAAACTTGACACAATTTGAAACAGACATCTTTGAGCTCGACTCGAGAACTCGGGTTGAAAACTTTTGTCCAAGTCGACTCGAAACTCGACTCGAATTCGGGTCTCGTTTCGAGTCTAGTCGAGCCAAAACGAGTCAATTATTGTGTGTAGTTTCAAGTACTCTTTTCAAGTATACTACATAGACAATATAATTATTAGAAGTGATACTTGTACTACAATTTATAATAATAATAATAATAATAATAATAATAATAATAATAATAATAATAATAATAATTATTATTATTATTATTATTATTATTATTATTATTATTATTATTATTATTATTATTATTATTATTATTATTATTATAATAACACCATGTATAAACATGAAAGATGGGCGGCTTGTATATGAATACTAAATACTACATGACTTCCGTGCTCGGAATTCTTGAAGGCTAGGAAGCAAGGACATGGTTCACGAGGTTCCGGGTTTTTATTTGGGAGTAGCATCACACCCATTTCCCGTTGCCAGACAGTGTCAGGGGATGAACTCTCGCTCAAGTTTAATTGACGATCTGGGAACTCTGGGTTGAGGTAACCTGTGTTTGGGAATTTAATTATAACATGAATTTACAATAGAATGCAATAGAATAAAACATGCTTTCATGATTGTCATATAGTCAAGACGAGCAATATCCTATATGTATTTTTAAGTATTCTGGGCCAAGGAGAATGAAAGGGACGAGCATATGAAGGGTTAAGGATAAGACTCAAACTCAACGTCCATACTCCACAGCGCTGACGTCATCATTAAAGGTGAGGCGACAGGTATAGGAATTGAACTAAATTTATTTACAGCAAATTTAGATCTTGTCTTATGCCTTTGAAAAGAGAGGGGGAAGTTGCAGCTCAAACTTGAAATCTACGATATCCAGCAGAGAGGCAAGCCCATCTTTATTCCTTTGTAAATACCGTTCGGGAAAGGAAAACCTCATGAAAACAAACACTGCAAATAAGTTTTACAAGTAAAGATAGATTCAATGCATTTATAACTAAACACTATTTCGGGGCAAAATTTGGAAATTTTAAGTGAAAGACACTTCTGGTGTCCTTTTGTGTTATAAACAAATATTTTCTTATTCAAGATATTCTTCTACAGCCTTAGCCCTGGAAAGGACTATAAACGTTCGAACTCGTACGATTCAAGATGCCAACAGTACGAACTATTCAAATAAAGGAAATTTTAGAAGATATGCAGAAAAGACGACCAGACTAAATCGATGTAGGTATCAACCTTGAGGGTGAACAATCGTTTGTCCTCTTGATTTAGAAAGGGAATATTTGTTTTCCTTTCCTTTTCACCCACACGCTTTGAATAGATTTTTAAAAAGTTTTTTCTACATAATGTCATTATTATCAATGATACAAATAATAACAATATTAGAACAACATGTGTAAACATATCTGGACACTAAAACTTATATTATTTGTTTACTGGTTCACTGTCAACCTCTGCCATCGAGAAGTCTTCAGGAGGTAAGGACATCATCCATGAGGTTTTAGGTTTGAGTTTCGGAGGAGCAAGTATTCGGACCTAGCCAAAAATTGCTAAAAGTTATAAGGCACCGGCCGAACATGTTCAAAACTTCTCGGTCCGGGTTTAGGGTTGTCAACGGCTCGAGCGACTCAGCTTACAGCACATTCATTATTGAGTAACCGATAAGCTTAGCGAACCGAGCCGGCTTGAGCCCTCGGCTCCGTTGAACCGAACCGAGCTGAGCTGATGGCTCATTCATACCGAGGCGGCTCGAGCCATTGGTTCGATTGAGCCATGTCGAACCAAGGCAAAGGACTTGTTTCAACCGAGCTAGCTCAAGCCGATGGCTCGTCTGAGCCGATTCGAACCGAGTTGGTGGCTCGTCCTAACCAAGCCGGATCGAGCCATTGGCTCAATTGAGCCAAGCCAATGTTTCATCAGAACTGAGCCCGTTCGAACTGTTCGCTAGCCGAGCCGAGCCGATTGACATCACTACCTAGGTTGGGCTTCTGCTTGGTATCAAAAATCCGACCAAGCAGATCTCAGCTTTGATGGTAAGAACAACAATATATACTTATATTGGTGCTCACAACATCTGAGGCTATCTCATTATAAAAATCTATTGTTGTTTCTTTATTGAGACGAGATGAGATGCGAGAAGCGTCTCATTTCGTTGAAGGTATTCCACATTACTACTCAAATTTCTCATGGCTGTCGCTTTCCAGTCTAGTCAGGACATGAAATCAAAACGAGTTAAAACCAGGTGAATGAGCCAGCCATTTATCAAGCTTCGCTCGACTTGAAACTCTACTTTAAAAAGAATGACTCGGCTTGGAACTCGATTCGAGAAAATAACCTTGACTAGACTCTTATTCATCCCTTTTTCTGAAGAAACGTTTAACTTAAAGTATTTTTCACTTAAAGTAGTGTATCCTGGTCGATCTTCTGAATGTATGGATTCCGCATCATTGGGTGCATACCTGTGGATTCTGCATTCAGTTACTTATAAAAAGTACTCTGTATGGAAAGCCATGTTTATAAGGAACACACTTCTGCAAGCAGACGAATTAAATACTAAGTAATACAATTGTATTTTAAGTTTACAGGTGTAGGGCTTGTACTTTAATATCATTACAAGTGCTTTACAGCTTTACATCCTATAAAAGATGACTGATACCGATGACTGATGATCTGATGATACTATTTTCTACCGATCATGTATTTCTGCACAGTGTACACTCTGAAAGTTACTTGGCCAAGAAGAAAGTTACTAACCCACATCCTGCAATAGAAATCATTTACTTACCGTAGGTATGATATTAAATACTCGCCCACATCGATGAACCACTTGACCCGGGCAAGTGGAAGAGTGGTTATTTGCATCCCTGCATTACAGTGTATGATGAACAACGCATACACGATTTACTCGGATTCTTGCATAGGTGCCTTATAATTTCTCAAAGCGCAGATGAATCTGTTTGAAGCCATTATTTGATGCGAAGAAAGTGATAATACCTGACAGGGAATCGAACCGAGGTTTTCCATTTGAAACTCTAGTACGATACCACTAATCCATCGATTCCTCTACCCAAACTCTGTTTATCAAATCATGTTGTGTTTCTTTCTGAGAACTATTAGACGAAAAGTGTATACTGCAGATCAATTAAGTGTTTCGAATGTCCTAGTAGTTCCCTTACCCTTTCCCAACCAACACTCATAAATCGTCTCACGATACATGTAAATCAAGATACAGGTTTTTGATTCCACATTGTTAAGGATTGCTCGTCTAGTATGAGAAGTCGATTGTTCACGATTACTTTGCAAAAAGACGTGTTTGGCGTGAACGGGATTTAAACCTATGTTGGATAGTTGAGCTACTCGTAAGTACAACTCTTTCAGCCGACAAAAATTTGCAATTTCACCTTAAAATGTCAACAAAGGTATTTTTACTTGTCCCAATAAAATTCCACCTACACAACTACAAACCGACCACCATATGCAGGAGATAATCAACAGATATATCCTGACCTAAACTTGAGTTTTGTCCCGTTACGAGCCCTAGTGGGGCTTAGGACTCAAAGTGTGAACTGAGACGGGCAGACTCTAATTTGATATTAATATTTTATCTTTAAAAATAGATTAAGATGTAATTTTAAAACTTACCATACTTCTTTAGACCCCAAACTAAATATAGTTTAAACTATTCTTTTCTTCATATACATATATACAGCCTAGTTTCCAAAATGCAGAAATTAGACAGAAAAATCTTTCCTAATCTACTTCAATGGGTGTTTGGTTTGTTAATGTTTTTATGGTGTCAGTTAACTTGTTGTGTTATTATTCGTTATTTCTGTGTCTATATTATACATGTATTTTACATTCATTATTTATTTGTCTGCATTACAAAGGTGCTTCACTTATCGAATGCCATCAGCTACATAAAGTTGAAAAATTGAGTTTCATAAAGTAGCCTTGTGAAATAGATAAGACGAAAGAAAGAATAACATACAATGTTATGTATTATTCAGTTGTCAGTAGCACTTCATGAAACATCAAGAAAATATATCTAGTACACAAATAGTGACCCAAAACTACAGTGGAGTAACAGCAGATAAACATATTTACTGAAGAATAGATGATATACTCATATGAGGATAATTACTAGGAAGAGAGACCTACTCCCGTTCTCTTATCTTTTATAAACCCAATTATTCTTCGACATATTTGAGCTAATTATTAGCCTTCGTCTTTCGTAACCAAAATGTGTTGAGTTCAAATATTGTGCCTACTTATCAAGGTTATTTAAACATTCTTTGAGTTATGTTAGGCCAATGTTGAATTTTGAAACTTCAGATCAATTAATTGTACAAATTTAGTCGGGGTTCCTTCTTATATTTTATCCTTGATTCAAGCGAGCTTTAGCGAAGCTTCTACTTTTCGATTCGATTAACACTTGTATCTGTTCGTCTCTCCTTCTATCTGTTCCACGATAACTCTTCTGAAACTTATTAGATTTTAATGAAACTTGGTATCTCCTTCCTTACATTTCCAGAAATAACTCTATCCTTTGGAGTTGCAATCTGTCAAATATAAAGGGAAAAGGGGGGAATCTACCACATACAGCTAGGGTTTACACATATGCCTTTAAGAAATTTTCTAACGTAAACTATATTCATTTTTTCCAATTATGACAAAACTTAGTGTATATATGTTGATATAATTTCAAATATCCCTACATCTTCTCTGCAGAGATATATCATTAGTAAAGAATAGAGTGTTATATTTTCGCTCTTCATAAATACATTTTTCTTCATACTATCCAAAAGATTTTGAAAGTTCGTTTTGTTTATATACAAAGCGTATATTTTTCACTTATTTTCCTAATCCCTATTATTTGAGATTAAATTCACTCAAGAATGAGCGGTAAATTCAATCCACTAACATAGAAGAAAAGTGCGTTGATGATACACTCCGCATCAAAAATTTGTGACAGCAAACGCCATCCAATTTACACCTTTTTATCTCATAATCGTGTCTCGTAAAGAGACCTCCTTTCTCCTCCTTTCTTCTGTCCTATACTAAAATCAGCAAACAAAATTAGAGCAATTCTAAATTGAAAATTAACCTGTAGCAGTATCAATAAAATGAAAGAATATAACCCAGACAAAACAATATTCATAAGTTGATGTGGGAAGAAACTTAAACATGTACATTATGAAAAATTTAAACCAATGGATATCAGTTAGACACAGGTACACAAGTGAAACCGAAAAAGAAAAGAGGATATAGAAGAAAAAGGAAAGACAGCAGATTAAAATATGGAATTTAAACGTAGTATGAAAAGAACCTAACATTATAAAGTTCCATTTCCAGAAATTCAACAGCAATATAGAAGTAACGTTTGTCTTTTATTTTCTTGAGAGCTATTCGAATATATATAGAGAATGCTTGAAAAATCCATTCAGTCTCTTTAAAAAAGATAGCAATGTCAATTTAGATATTCCTCATAGATGAAGCAGACCTTGCATTATTCACATTTTAAACGTGAAACGCATTGAATTATAGAATGGAAACTAATTTTGTGTCAAACTAATAAAAATAAATTCTTCTTTTGAAATAATAGAAAATGAGGCCATTTCAAGTCCTGTCTGAAGATGTATGTGTTCCGGACATCCACTCTCGATTTCAGCTATTGCGAATGTAACGTTGTAAATCGCACAGATAGAATAAGCACGCTAGAGCTGAAACGGTTCGTTGCGTCAGTCGGGTGATGTGGGTTAGCTTGTGGACATGTCGAGAATTTGAACCTGTAGTGGCCAGGTGATTCTATAGAGAATCAATAACGCGGAGCACAAAAAAGAGATTTTACTTACTTCCTTGCATTTAAACAGTATTTGTTTCAGAGATGACCAGGACTGGAACTGTCATCCCCAGAGCACGAAAAACATGACACCGAAATTGCAAATTAATTAGGTTTTTCAGATCAGGCTAGTCTCCAGGTCATCAAAACTTTCTTGGTTTTAAGTCTTGAACACACACACGCACATGAAGTTTGTCAGTTTAAGAGGGAGAGAGAGAGAGAGAGGGAGGGAGAGAATGAATATAAATATGAAAACTAGTTATCATTACATTGTATAATGAATAACACACTCAATGTTTACTCAGATTGTCTACAGTCATGCCTTGCAAGCTCTCCAACCGCAGATGAATATCTGCTTTCAGCCTTTATGCAAAAAGATACTATCTGATGGGGAATGGAACCGAGATTTTCCATTTGAAACTCTAGCACGATACCAATACTCTACTGATTACTCTACCCGAAATTTGTTTAACATATCGTATAATGTTCTTTCTGAGAACAATAACACGAAAACGAATACTTCAGATCAATGAAGTGTTTCGAATTGTCTTGGTAATTCACATGTATACAAGGAGGTATCCGAAAATAAGTTTCCCAGACAACTGTGGACAGAGGTGGGGATGACGAACCAAAAAAAGCATATGACATTTACGATCAGACGTACGTTTTTTACACATAAGTGCTAAGTACGATCAGACACTTGTCATACCGATCTATAAGCCGAAAAGACCCTTCCAGGAATAATTCTAGGCTCTGTATACAGAAGAATTGTCGAACAGCTTCTGTGACTTGAGCATTGCTTGCAAACTCCCTACATCCGAAAGTCTGCTTCAGAGACGGAAACAGATAAAGTCACTGGATACGAGATCAGGACTGCTCTCGCTGGTCCTCATTGCTGATCGTTTTCCTGGGGACACCGAGAGGGGGATCATTTTTTGTACTCTTCTCGTATTATTTTCCCTTTCCCAACACCATCCGTAAATCGTCTCTACCGTGATACAAGTGTTTGCTTTTCTTATTCTCAAAGATTGCTTGTTTGGTATGTAAGTCACTCTTGGAATCTTCACTATCACTTTGTAAAAACGACTTTGGTTTGAACAGGATTTGAACCTATGATGGGTAGCTGTACTACTAGTAAGTTCAGTACGTTACCCCTACATTAATGTGCCACCTTAAACTATAATCCAAATATTACTAAGTTCAGCCCTGATCTTTGAAACGAACCGAATTCGTACTGTAAGCTTGATTGTACCAAAGTTTACTCCTAAATTTATTTATTCGACGACCTGGGGACAAATTAGTGCCCACTAATAAACGAAATAACGTAAAATCCAGGAAAAATAAAGAGATAATAACATATTATGCAGTAATTTCGCCGTGTAAGTTCAAAATTACGCTTCTATGTATAATAATAATAATAATAATAATAATAATAATAATAATAATAATAATAATAATAATAATAATAATTATTATTATTATTATTATTATTATTATTATAAATGTTTACCTCATTGTGTAGTTTTTACTTCAAAGAATAATATCAATATGCTCCTATACTTGCGAAAATACGTAGAGATACGTTAAATGGTGTCAATTTTGCGAATTTTTCTTTGAAAGTTAGACTCTTGTCCCATTTGCTTTTACTTTTTCAGAAAAGGTACGAACGTCTTGTTTATCTACCGTAAAGTTCACATTGCATGAGGAGGGATCGTTCTTACATATACATAAAATTCTGGAATACTTATTGTCGAACAATCTTTTGTGCAGCGTTACAAAAAGTATTTTCTTACATCTGGGTGGACGTGGACGTGGGTTCAGGTCAATTGAGGACTATATAACGGAATTCTCTTAACATACTTTAGCCAGACTGTAACGTACTTTACTTGATTAACTACTTTCCTGTTGTGTTTTACCTCAGTGTTACTCATTTTCCCAGTAACTTACAATGACAGAGACACGAACACACAAACATCAGACTGCTAAAATTACAAGGGCTCTACCACCGGGAAAACACTCGGCTATGCTGATTACGTCTAGTAGGATTCAATTTATTCAAGTTCTTTAACGCTTATAGCAAATTTATGTGGATTTATTTCGTTTCTTATTTCAGAGAACTTGATAATCTGAAGATAATGTTAATGCTAAGCGATCACTGGAAAGAATCCGAGTAAACATTGTGCGTGTTCTTTACCATAATGCGAATATATTGCACAATTTTTCATTCGTCTTTATCTCTTACTGATTGCTTCTCTCCCGCTTACACACACTCTCCCTTTACATGTTCCAGAGCTAAAACAGGGCCACCTTTCAAAACCTATTGATAAAGTGTAACGTTAATATAAGACATGTGTCCCGATTACATGTCCAACTTCTGTGGAATGTGGAAGAAAAACATCCGCATAAACTTGCTGCAATAGGGCAGGACAAAACTTGAATAAATTGAGTTCTACTAAATGTAAGTATCATGGTCAATGGTTTCAGGCATGTGGTTGTAGAACTTTTGATGCCTGTGAGTATATGTTAGAACCCCAAAACTTCCGCGTTTGTTTTCTACTTTTTGCAACTACGTTGGAACGTTAAATATTAGTTCCTTGCTAATTGCAATTGATGTTTACATTCAAAATAATAGTAATTATGGGCATTTATTTGAAATATTTTTTAACTAGAGAAAAGAATAAAAGCAATACGCAAATACAAAAGATATTACCAGTACTAAACATTATCAATAATAATTACTACGACAGACTAAAACGAACGACTGAGCTTCTAACGATGAGACTTACAATTTGTCTACAGTGTGTTAAGAATCACTGTGTTGTATAATCTCTAAAATATTTGAAGCCCTGTCCCCGAGATCCAAGACGTAAGTAAATATTTTGTGTAACTATGCACTGAAGTTTATTATTGTGTCGTACTCCTCTCGACTTTATGTATACCTATGATTGATCTGTCCTCATGCCATATGGATTTTGCGGTGGATAAACACCAAATGCGTAGCGTTTGTGAAGAGGGAAGAGAAAATGAGACACAAGCATAATCTTCAAAGAATCGTTCACGAGATTGATGTTGTGTAACGTATTTGTACAGGAGCATTATTCATATTATTATTCGTTCAACAGACAACTATATAGTGAATGTTTACATTTATTATTATGAAGATATAAATGTACTTTTGAACTTGCACGGTGAAATTGCTGCATAATATGTTATTATTTCTGTAATTTTTCCTGAATTGTAGGTTGTTTCGTTTATTATTGGGGACTAATTTGTCTCCAGGTCGGCGAATAAATGAATTTCGGGGTACACGTTAGTATAAATAACCTTACAGAAAGAAGTCGGTTCGTTCCAAAGATCAGGGCTGAACTTATTAATATATTCGTATTATAGTTTTATGTGACATGATTTTGTCGGGATCACGTACTTGGACTTACGAGTAGTACATCTACCAACATAGATTCAAATCCTGTTCAAACAAAAGTTGTTTTTCACAAAGTGATAGTCAAGAATCGAAGAGTGACTTCTCATACTAAATAAGCAATCTTTAATAATGTGGAAGCAAACATCTATATCATGATAGAAACGATTTATGAATTTGATTGGGAAAGGACAAATAATATAAAATCAGAATTACCAGGACAATTCGAATCACTGCATTGATATGAAATATCAACTTTTTATGTAATTGTTCTGAGAAAGAAACAGTATACCATATGTTAAACAAATTTTGGGTAAAGTAATCCGTTGAATATTGGTATCGTGCTAGACTTCCATATCAAAAACGTCTGTTCGTTTAACCATCAGCTAGTATCTTTTATCGCTAAAAATAATGACTGCAGCGATTTATCTGCAGTTGGAGGAAGTACAAAGCATTACTGGCGAGAATCCGACTAAGCAATTTGTCTGTTCTTCATTATGCAGTGTAATGATAAGTATTTTCAATATTTATATTTGTCTCTCTCTCTCTCTTCCCTCGTCTCTCTGTTTTTCTTGACGTTTCCTTATCATATTTGTATCTCCCTTTTGTTTCCCCCTCTCTTTTTGTCACACAAACACTTTATGGACATGTGCGTGTTTCATAGTTAAAGCCTAGCCAGTTTTGATGGCCTGGAGGCTAGCCGATCGAACCTGTATGGAAAGTATAATTAACTGGAATTTCGGCATCGTGTTTTTCGTGCTTTGGGGGATAACTTCTCCAGTCCTGATCGCTTGTGAAATAAATGCTGTTTAAATGCAAGAGAATGAGAATGAGTAAAATCCTTTTGCATTACCGAGTCTCACTCGAATCACCGGGCCATTACAGGTTCGAAACCTCGACCAAATGGTGGTCCATAAACTAACCCATATCACCGAACTGATACGATGACCCGTTTTAGCTCTAGCGTGTTCAATCTATTTGTGCGAATTACAACGTTATATCCGCAATAGGTGAAATTGAGAGTGGGTGTTCGGAATAGATAAATTTTCAGAAATGGCTTTCTTTTCGGTTATTTCAAAAGAAGATTGTATTTTTATTAGTTTGACACCAAATTTATTTCCTTCCTATAACTTAATGTGTTTTATTCTCGTTTGCAATGTGAAACATGCAACGTCTGCTACATTATACGGAACATCCAAGTCTCTTTTTTAAGATTTGTAACTTCAAATTATGATCCCGTTTGTACTTCTAATATAGATTGTTTCTAATAGAAAGTTAACAATAAAATAGCCCTCATTGAAGTTTTTTCCTTTCATTTTTTTGTTTTTTCTACTTTTGTTAGTAGTCTGGAATGGAAGGTATGACCTACGGTATCTACTGGGTTTATTAGAATTTATTTCTCATCAGTATGTCGAAGGAGCACTATTGAATTTGCAACCTCGGAAACAAAGCATGTGTGTTAAACGTTTGTCATTATCCTAGATATGCCTCGGAGCTCTTCAGTTCCACTGGAAATTGAATATTTAATTTGACCATGAAGTTTGCAAAATTGATACACATTATATGTGTGTTTAAGTTTCTCTCTACATCAAGTTATGAGTCTAGTTTCGTCTCGTTCGTAATCTTTCATTTTATCGATGCTAATATTGTATATTTTGAAATTAGAATTGCGGTCATTTTGTTTGCTGATTTTAGTATGTTAGAGAGGGGAGGAGGAGTAGAGAGAGAGGGAAGGAGAGAAGATCTCATCACCAGAGATGATTATGGGATAAAAGGTGGCTTAGCTGTACAGCGTTAGTTGTCACATTTTTTTTGCTGCGGCGTGTACATAAAATATACCATCAATGGTCACAATCCGATCGTGCATAACCACATAAGGTTCTTCTTGTAGCAAAAGAGAAACATATATCAAGAAATATAAAGGACGTTTATTATTACACGACTAATGCATTTGTTTGAAAATAAATTAATAATGGTGGACAAATACCGGTAACTAATAACTTTACGGAATCGTACAAATCAATCAATAACTTTCTCCGATGAATTGATTATATGTGTATGCCTCTGAATGACATCTTTGTTCAAATATCATTCACTCTCTTTTCATTTCAATGAGGTCTTTGGTCTCCAAAACTGTGTACTAGACGAGGTCTTGCCTAAAAAACAAGATGACACTATAAAATGGGTAGAAAATGACCAAAGTTAATAGCTAATATTTCGAAATTAAGTCTTATTGATTATTGTGTATCAATAGTGAAATGTGGGTATATATTATGTAAGATATGTGCATAATAATAAACGTTTGAGACACAACCACTTAAACAGGAATTGATTTGTCTTAGCAAGTGAGACATTTATTAGCATTTTATAGGGAGAAACTCTCAAAAAATCCCAAATTAAACAACATTGATAGATGACTATTGTTTTCTAACACTAGTGTAAAATAAAACAAAATAAATTGCCACTTAAAATACCTTTTATCCCAATTAGCCGGGTCAGAAACTATTACATTTTCCGCAAATATGTTCAAAATGAGATTCTAAGTACTGTAGTTAACTTAAAACACAATATATTTTATTCACTTATATATTCAAACTTGGCTCGTGCACTACCACGGTTGTGCCTTTTGAATCAAGCAGACCACTGTGTGTAAGCTAGAATTGTAGACTGAAAATGAAATCCGTGCTAAGTGTCCAAAATGGAAATGTTCACTATCTAGTATTCACTGTGGAAGTAGTTCAAATAATCGCCAGAAGAATGTCCCACCAGTTCTGAAGTAAAATCTGACCTTTTTCTGAACACTTTCACTTTGGCAGTTATGTTAGCACGGATTTTATAGTCAATCTACAATTAACTAATATATCACATTTACTGAGCATATTTTTTTTATTTAAGAGCGAAACATCATCTTTATACAAGTAGGCTTATACTCTAAACATATTCCTAGATATGTTCAAAATAAATATGTGGACCCAAACATAAAGTACTATAAAAAAGTAGTCAATCATTAACAACTAAAGAAAGATTGGTGCCATAAACAACAGCTTTTCATACACACATACATGAAACAACTCCAAAAGTACCTTATTATTGGAACAAAACACTTCACACAGCCTAAATAATTTCACTCACTATTGAGTTACAATATCAATTAACAATGTACATCCCGCTATAGGGGCTACCAATTAGAGGAACTCCTATTTACGTATACATGCAGAATCATTTGCATTAATGAATACATTGCCAAGAAATCTTGCACTGAATTGCTTTATAAGTGAATGTTGTGATATCCTCTGGATACGACGATTTCCACGTCATCAACAACAACAATAACACATAGCAGACGACAGTTGTCATCAGCTGACGAGTGATCCCACAGCGGATGAACACGTCACTATCCTGACGTTCTAGAGGGATTTATGAGGATAGGGTATATAAAATGCCGCAACACCTTCAAAAACATCAGTCTTCATTGAAACTGATCACATTATCTACTTTCTCTTCGCTGCACTGGGCACTGAGAGCTATTTACCACAATCTATCTGTGTCTGGGCTCTGAGATTTTCTACCACTATCTTGGCTGCATCTGCTACCTCAGAGGATCTAATTCTTTTCTCTTTTCTGCGACTGAATCGTGAGACTCTCCAAAACTTGTCACTAGATTGCGACGGGCCCTGGGACATTACTAATCACCAATTACTCTATTAAATAACTTTATTTTGTCTTCGAACAATCCTTAGAATTGTACTATACTGTATCATAGTGAAGTTTTATAATAAAACTGTCGTAGAAGGCAGTACAATCGTTTGTCACTTCCAACCTGCTTTCCGCAGAAGTTTACGATATACTACTTGCAACGGAATCTTGTAAAGAAAAAGTTTTGTAATCATCAAATGGATTAATCACCATATGTTTGAAAGTATGGCAATTACTTAATTTCTTAATGAATGAAAGATCTGAATATAAGCTTACCTAGCATTAATTAGTATATTAAAAATACACAAACACACGTTCACACACACACAGCGTGATTAAGTAAACAAACTCATCACCCTCACAACGCCGAATACGTATTTCAGACTTTGACCGTTTCTGATTTTGAAACCGCTCCTGCGTAAAGTATGTCATTTACTCGACATCTTGTATATCACATTATCATTAACAAATTAAAGTAATAAGTAAAAACTTGTTGTGACTCTTATTGAAACGTATAAATTGCGAGGGGAGCGAGCAAGAAAATTTTTAACAAATTTATTTCTTAGTAAACTGACAAAAAATGGATTTAGTACGGCGCAAATACTCATATCGTACGCCGGGTCGTTTGCTCTTTTCTAACATTTTTCTTTCTTCTTGCTCGTACGGCGCCCCCTTACTATCAGCGCCCGAGGCAACCGCCCCACTCTACCCCCTCTAGCCACAGCTCTGCTGGCATGTGATTCTACCAGGCTGTTCATCAATTTTGCTTTAAGATTCTTAAAAGTAATCCAAAGCACTAAATATACTGTATATCATATTTCTCTCTTGAGAAGTATATAAGTTATGGATCGCAATAAAATAAACATTTTGTTCTTTCTAAGTTTGAAATTGCTTGACTTTGTTTAAATTTCCGATAAAATAAGAAAATCACCAGATTGAGGTATATTAAGATACCAGAGGAAAGGATATATTTTCACAGTTTAAAGATTTTTTTTAAACTGTCAGTCTTTAACTGTCTTTGACCTCTGGAACAAAACGTATTATATTCTGAATAAACCAGACATGCAATTTACTCAATGGTTTCCTGCTGCGCAAAGTGCCACCTGGTGGAAGGAACAAGGAAAGACGAAGTTTCGTTTATTTTTCAGTAAGAAGAGATTTTTCACCTTCCCTACAGACAACTGAATTGAGTGAACCGACAATACGTAACAATGTGTAACTGGGCTCAACAAATACAATATTCTCGGCATGATATGGGCAACGCGTCATCGCGATGTGAGCTCCGTTGGTTCGTTAGGGGTTTAGCGTCCCACCAGCACCGAGGCTATATCAGAAGTGGATCTACACTGAACATGACATTAGAACCAGATGAGCTCATCCGGGAATTGAACGCGGGTCTGCTGTACCCGAAGTGCATAACTATTAGAGAATTCAAAGTGTGAGCTAACTGTATAGCCACCTACGATATGGTTTATTTTTTTAAAAAAATAAGAGAGCCAGTCGACGAGAGAATGCCAAATTTAAATGTCGCACAAAATCTCGGTTTCAGATGTTTCGGAGAACAAAACTGTTGAGCATACTTGGGTTTTCTGACAGCTGAAAGTAATAAAAAGTAATGAACTCAATGCTAATAGTAAAAACAAAAGCATTCGGGACATAAGGGTATTAATGAATTTATCAAAGGCTATCAACCTCGTTCTTTTACTTTAATAAAAAAGGCAACGGAACAATCCTTTTTGACAAAGATAGAACCTCGAATAGATGGAAATATTTCTTTGACGATTTAGACAACATGGAGACAAAAACTAATGTTTTTCGTAAAAAAAAAATGCATACAGAGGACTATATATTCCCAAACTTCACCGAACAGAAATAAAATTCGCTATAAATTAATTAAAGAAACATAAATTTCCAAATGTAGACGAAATTCCAAAAAGTCAATTGGAGGACAAGATACACAAACTCATTCTCTTTATCTGGAACAGTGAGGAATTGCCACAACAGTGAAATGAATCAGTCGATGTTCCAATAATTCACGTCGACAATGGCCTGGGAATAAAGGAGATGCCTTGTTGTCATTATTTTTCGAAAATTTGTTTTGTACCTTATAAAGTAAATCAAAGATAGCAACCAGGAATTAGAGGTGAATGGTATTCACCAGGTGATGGAGTATACTGATGATATAAATCTGATAAAGGATGATAAGTGAGCAATAGAAAGAATGCAGAGATTTTATTAAACACTTGCAGGGAATGGGTTAAAAAAGGAAGGCAAAGAAAACTAAAATGAAAGTTCGCCGGAATCGGAGTATTAGAAACTATGAATCCGTCAAAATATCAAATAATACTTTCCACAAAGTGGATAGTTTTAAATATCTAGTATCAAGATCAACAGACAAAAACCTTATCCTTCAAGAAATTAGGTGTCGACTGAAATCAGGGAATTCTAATACTATTCAGTTCAAAATCTTTTGTCGTCGTTAAAAAAATAAAAATGTCTGTTGTGCTGTAAGGCTGCGAAATATTATATCTTATTTTGAGGGAAGAAGGCAAACTGAAAGTATCTGAGAGGAATATTCGGACCCAAGAGGAAGGGGAATATGGGATGACAGAAACTTCATACTGAGGAACTGTATAATTTGTACTGTTAACCAAGCATTGTTGCTGTCATGAAGTCTGGGAAGATCACGTGAACAGGTAATGTAGCCAAAATGGAAGAAAGTAGGAACACTTTCAAAGTTTTAACTGGAAATCCGATTGGAAAACGACCATTAGGAGGACCTAGTCGCAGATTAAAGGACAATATTAAGATGTATCTCAATGAAGTAGGAACAAAAACTAGAAACTGGATCCAGTTGCCTAAGGATATTAGTCAGTGGAAAGCTATTATGAAGAGAGCATTATGCCTCCGGCTTTCATAGGTGATTTAGTTAGTAAGTCTGTTTACCATATTCTAATGCTCGCTTCAGGCGAGTTTCTTTCTGAGTGGGAAGGGTATATTGCATCACAGGATAAATTGATTGACGAAAATTGCTTTAGACAAAACTAGCGGAGTGGAAGGAGAATTATAAACCGGAGGTAATTAATCCCTCGAAGATAAAGTAAAGTTGTCTATATCTATCTGCAAAACGTGTATCAAAAATTTCAATCGTAACGTTTTGTATCAATTTCTGTGGCGCGGTGTGTACCAGTTCCTACAACATACACGCAACAGCTTTAAAGTAATTAGTGTTCCGTTTTGTATATGCGTTTCTTAAACAACATCTGCACCTTGTAACGTGCCTTAGATATGGCTCCGTCGTGGGCCACCGGCCGTTAATGATCAGGACAAATAACTATAGAGTAAAGATTGCCTTACAATAATAATGGTTTAATGAAGGAAATAAGGGAGTTCCTTATAGTGCTAATGTTAACTATATTTTCTATAATAATGCTCATATATAGGAGTTCTGTGTATTTCAGCTTAGCAAAACAAGAAAATATGATTTAAATAATCAAAAAGATGATCTGAGAATAATGAAATAAAAGCTTGTATATGTGAATTGAAAAATTTTATAACCATAAGACGATCAATCAATATATATTTTCATTCGAATCGAACAAGAACAGAATTTTTAAATATGTAAATTGATATATATATATATATATATATATATATATATATATATATATATATATATATATATATATATATATATATATATATATATATATATATTTACATCAGCTAATGCTTCTGGCAACAAATACTATTCGAAGCTTTCTTGCACCCACTGGAAAACGTGAAGTATATTAATATTTATTTGCATATATTGTTATTGTAGACTGTTCCCATAATGCCCACCGACTTCGATTTTACAAAATTTGAGAAATAAATTTCACTTTTTATTTAGTGGTCAATTTGAAGGCATTTTGTTATACTACCATTAAGAAACCCATATACATCATATTACGAATCAATCATTATTGAACAATCTCATTTGTGACACGCTGCAGTGGTACCAATCTTTGAAAGTTTCATTTACAACTTTTTTCTTTTTTCTTTTTTAACTGATTTTGTGAGTAATGGTGCATTCAGTATAAAGGTACAACAAGATATTCTCTTTCTCTCTCTCTGTCCCTGTGCGTGTGCGTGTGTGTGTTTGTTTCTTTCTAGTTTCCGGCGTAAGCGTGTGGATACTACCAGGTATACTTTCGTGTGTACAAATGCTAGTTTGTGTGTGTGTGGCGCGTATATATGAACTATTAATTGGGATCGCGTAGTGGAATTTATCAATATTAGTACGTACACACAAACGGCTGTTACTTCACACGATAACTTTGGACGAATGCGAATTTTTAAATTCTGCTTTTTGCAATAAATAAGTAGAGTGATTCCTCTCGAGGGAGTTCCCCTAAATGGTAGCCCCTACCATGTCCAATTAAATCACAAATTGCCGCAATCGTTTGTACATTCTTTGTACAGAAATGTACAGGCCAAACTTTCGTTTGTACACTATTAGGGGCGCCGCCAGAACGAAAACAAATTGGGGCTGTTTAACTGATACCCCCCCCCACCAACATGTTCTATTCAATCACTAATTATCGCAATCGTTTGTACTTCGTTTGTACAGAAATGTGCAGGCGAAATTTTCGTTTGTACACAATTAGGGGCGCCGCCAGAACAGAAAAAAATGGGGGCTGTCTAAGTGGTAGCCCCCCACCATGTCCAATTGAATCACAAATTGCCGCAATTGTTTGTACTTCGTTTGTACAGAAATGTGCAGGCGAAATGTATGTTCGCACGCAATTAGGGGCGCCGCCAGAACGAAAAAAATTGGGGGCTGTCTAAGTGGTAGCCCCCGACCATGTCCTATTCAATCACAAATTGTCGCAATCGTTTGTACTTCGCTTGTACAGAAATGTGCACCCGAAATTTTCGTTTGTACATAATTAAGGGCGCCGCCAGAACAGAAAAAATGGGGGCTGTCTAAGTTGTAGCCCCCCCCAAAAAAAACAATTCAATCACAAGTTGTCGCATTCGTTTGTGCATCGTTTGTACAGAAATGTGCAGGCGAAATGTTTGTTTGAACAAACTTAGGGGCGCCGCCAGAACGAAAACAAAGTGGGGAGCTGTCTGAGTGGTAGCTCCCCCCACGATGTCCAATTGAATCACAAAGTATCGCAATCGTTTGTACATTGTTTGTACAGAAATGTGCAGGCCAAATTTTCGTTTGTACACTATTAGGGGCGACGCCAGAACGAAAACAAATTGGGGGCTGTCTAGCTGGTAGCCTCCCACCAACATGTCCTATTCAATCACAAATTATAGCAATCGTTTGTAATTCGTTTGTACAGAAACGTGCAGGCGAAATTTTTGTTTGTACACAATTAGGGGCGCCGCCAGAACAGAAAAAAATGGGGGCTGTCTAAGTGGTAGCCCCCCCCACCATGTCCAATTGAATCACAAATTGTCACAATCGTTTGTACTTCGTTTGTACAGAAATGTGCAGGCAAAATGTATGTTCGTACAAAATTAGGGGCGCCGCTGGAACGAAAACAAAGTGGGGGACTGTCTAACTGGTAGCCCCGCACCAACATGTTCTATTCTATCACAAATTATCGCAATCGTTTCTACTTCGTGTGTACTGAAATGTGCAGGCAAAAGTTTCGTTTGTACACAATTAGGGGCGCCGCCAGAACGGAAGAAAGGGGGCTGTCTAAGTGGTAGCCACCCCACCATGTCCAATTCAATCACAAATTATCGCAATCGTTTGTACTTCGTTTGTACAGAAACGGGCAGGCGAAATGTTTGTTTGTTCACAATTAGGGGCGCCGCCAGAACGAAAACAAAGTGGTGGCTGTCTAAGTGGTAGCCCCCGACCATGTCCAATTCAATCAGAAATAGTCGCATTCGTTTGTACATCGTTTGTACAGAAATGTGCAGGCGAAATGTTTGTTTGTACACAATTAGGGACGCCGCCAGAACGAAAACAAAGTAGGGTGCTTTCTGAGTAATACCTCCGCACCATGTCCAATTGAATCACAAATTGTCGGAATCGTTTGTACTTCGTTTGTACAGAAACGAGCAGCCGAAATGTTTGTTTGTACACAATTAGGGGCGCCGCCAGAACGAAAACTAAGTGGGGCTGTCTAAGTGGTAGCCCCCGACCATGTCCAATTCAATCACAAATTGTCGCAATCGTTTGTACGTCGTTTTTACAGAAATGTTCAGGCAAAATTTTCGTTTGTACACAATTAGGGGCGCCGCCAGAACGAAAACAAACTGGGGGCTCTCTAAGTGGTAGCTTCCCACCAACATGTCCAATTGAATCACAAATTTTGGTAATCGTTTGTACATCGTTTGTACAGAAATATGCATGCGTAATTTTCGTTTGTACACAATTAATGGCGCCGCCAGAACGAAAACAAAGTGGGGCTGTCTAATTGGTAGCCCCCACCATATCCAATTTAATAACAAAATATATCAATCGCTTGTACATCATTTGCACAGAAATGTGCAGGCGAAATTTTTGTTTGTACTCTATTAGGGGCGCCGCCAGAACGAAAACAATGTGAGGGTTTGTATAAATGGTAGAAGCATTAAAAAAATGTGTCACATTTATGGAGTATTTTTCTAACAGGACTTAGTTCACACTATTGTGTGGTTTGGTTTGTTCACACTATCGTGTGATTCACTATATTGATCTTATCCTAACGATGATGGAATTAATTTTTTTTTGTTTTTTTATATTTATATTTATACTTACAATGATTATTGCTGAGTTAGTTTTTCACTCCTCGGCTCTTATTATTAAACTTATTCATTATTTCTTACGTGAACTGAATCCTTATGAGAAAAATGTATTTTTTTCTTTCTATCTTGCGCAGAAACCGTTATTCTCATCTCGTACAGGAAATTGATAAGTGGAAGATATAACAAATTCACAAAGTAGACTGTTAAAGGGAAAATTAGAACACAGTATTTTGTTTTATTTGATCATCTTCATTAAACTCATTTTGCAGAAACTATAGAATGCATGGTGAAGTATTTTGGTGCATTCAGCATTCTGATTTACGAGTAGAGTTGCTAACTGGCTGGTATTTGCTGTAATTTTGATTAAGGCCGGTGACCGGTACAAACTTCTTATTAGCCCCCTTCTGACGGGCATTTTGCAATCTGCAATCCAGAATATAACATTGAACATCGAAATTTTTCAACAGTGCCTTTACAAACACAAATTTCCGTTGTATTATACATTATCGATATTTTTTTAACGTAAGGCAGTTTTTTTATTTATTTAACATAACAAATTTGATAACACTTATATTTTATTGTAAAAGAATTTTATTCATTTATTGAGAGTAGAAAATGACTTTTTAAAGCAATTTCCTTTGTTTGAAGTGAAGTTTATAGAATAAATTTCATTTTATGAATCAACTATAGTTACATAAAGATAAATATCCAGTATTATTCATCTGTTTCGATAATTTTAAACAAGTGGCAATTGCTGGTAAATACAATAACGATCAATACAGTCTTCAGTTTCTCATTTGTACAGAGAATTTTGAGGGTGTGCCGGTAATTTTGTTTTCCTGAGTTGGCAACCTATTTACGAGGTTTTGTTTCAACTCTGCTACGTAGTGGCTCCGTACTGACACTCCGCATGCAAATAAGTATGTAAGGCTACCATACGCCCCGGTTTCTTAAAATTTGTCCCGGTGTGCAGAAATTTTCCTTCTTGTCCTGTTTTTTCTTTATTATTATTATTATTATTATTAATTACATATCAAAATTTCTGAAAAGATAATAAAATCGACTTATTCCTTTTGCTTTCAATTCCGACAATACTATAGCAACAATTGCATTCTAATCTTTATTATTATTGCAATCGTTGCTTCCCCGGATATAACATGCAATGTTTAAATCCTCCTAAGTAGCACTCTTATCACTAAAAGTAAGAATGTATACCCCGAGGTGGCAACAAATTCTTGTGACGTTGCAGACCAGCCCCGAAAACACATTTTTTTTCTGCTTCAGAAAAACAATTATGCAAATTGCTTTCTTTTAGTTCGCATTTTAGGTTAACAAAAATAAATCAGCCTATTGAAATTTTGAAACAACTTCATAAATCTGGATATTTTTCTTTATAGACATGTAGAGTATGTAAAGGTGGTATGCGTAATAATATTGAAAATGTAATTTTTGCCTAAATATTGTATGTTCACTGATTGCGTTTATATTGTATAACAGCTTCTAGCTTCTATAATAATTTTTAGCACTGTTGATTAAGTATGGACAGTGGCGTATTTACGATTTTGTTTCGGGAGGGGCTTTGCTAACTTCCGGGGGTGCTTTGCCTGAAAATATGAAAATTCTGCAAGATACTTCATATACTTTACTATAGTAAGTAAGATTTCGGTGGGGGGCTTGAGCCCGGAAGCCCTCCCCCTAAATACGCCACTGAGTATGGACTATATTAATACATTATTTTAAGTTGTATAACTAGTGCGATACTGTAGTAAAATTCGAAAGATAAAATTAATACAAAATGCAATATTTACTACTAATTTGTAAGATGTCCCGTTTTTTCTGTTTTCAAAAAGTATGGTAGCCTTAAAGTACGCTAAACCATACAAAATAAATTGTACTGTAAATAGTACCCCTCTGATAGTGCTCTCAAACGGGTCGGGTTACGGGTCGGGTTGTCGGGTCGGGTCAGTCGGGTTAGCTCGTGTCGGGTCACTCGGGTCGGGTCGTCACATTCTTCACTTATTTTCTATACGGAATACTATAAAGAGCTTTGTTGTGGAATTCAATTCGAAGTTGGTGAATGAATGATAAATGTCACTAATTGAAGGTGAAATAGTAATAAAATTTTAATTTTACCCTATATTAACTAATTGGTATTGTAATTGTAATTAATATTACTACTGACTTTTTTCCTTTCTGCGTTTCTATGTCAAGTTAAATGTCACATTAAGTGAAATTGAAAGGAAATATCTAGTTAACGTCCCACGTTATGCACCAACGCTAAGAGAGACAGTGATGATGAGAAATAATTGAAGTGGTTGAATGAAGAAAGTGGGAGGAAATGGGAGAACACCGAGAAAACCCATGCACATGGGGTTTGTCCACCAGAAAACTTACTTGGTACGAGCTGGAATCAATACCCATGGACCTTCGGGTCAAACATCTGCCTTTGGGCAGGACACATTATTATTATTATTATTATTATTATTATTATTATTATTATTATTATTATTATTATTATTATTATTATTATTATTATTATTATAACTTTAAGAGTGCCCAAGAAAGTTCCGCTGCCTTTTCACCAACACCTTCGAACATTGGTATGTAACCTAAGACGTACCTGGAATATCAAAAATCGTCTCCATCAGCCTCGACGACCTTCTGAAAACGTTCTGGAAGGCCATGGATTCCATCGCAGTCCAACTTGGTGGGACGTGAAGTGAAGAAGGTATCAAGTGCATATTGAACCTCTACTAGCTGTTTGAATTGGCGTTCTCTAAGGTGATTGTCCAAGGAATGGAACAGGTGATAATCGGACGGTACAACGTGGAGTATGGCGGATCCAATAGTGTTTTCCATCCAAGGCGTAGAATGATGTACTGGGTCATTTTAGCCACGTGGGGCTTAGCGTTGCCTTGTAACAAGAGGACCCCTTTGCGATTCAGAACTGCTGGATCCAGACAGTACACAGTTGCATTGATGATCTGACCAGCTGGTAGCAGTTCCCGATGGACGATACCTCGAACAGTCCACAAAATGCACAGGAGAACCTTATTCTGGCGTAGTGCTGGCTTGGGCTGTTTTTGAACCGATTCATGGGATGCTAACCAACAATGACGGCGCCGTGGAGCTTCGTACAGGACCCACTTCCCATCACATGTCAACACCCTGTTCAGAAATTGCTCCTTCCTCAGAAGAGACACCAAAGAAACACAGGTGTCTGCTCGCGTTGCTTTCTGGCTCCAAGTCAAATCATGTAGGACCTATCAACCCAGCTTGCAGTGCTTCCCAAGTTGATGGTGGTGGTGCCGAATGGTTTCTCCACTTACACTGAAAGGTAGTACCAGTTCCTCACATGTCTGTCTTCGCCTCAATTGCTGCCCGAAGATCTTTATCTTGAACATCTGTTTGTCTTCCGGCACGTGGTGCGTCTTCGAGTGTTTCGTCACCGTCCTTAAACCGTCATACCACTGCACTCTCCGCGTAGTCACGACACCCTCACCAAAGGCCTGTCATATCTTCCGCTCCGCGGAGCAGCAATTTGAACTCGTACAGCAAACAAGCCCTTATGACGCTCTGTGAAGGCCCCATGTTCACTCAGTCCTTACGCACGTTCACGGTGTATCTGAACAGCCACAACCAAGTAGTATGTTGGATATACTTACTAGTGTTGCTCACGAGACCTGGTTTGGGGCATTCTCGTTTCGAAAATGTGTCGTGAAGGTAGTCTCGTCTGGAAAACTGCATATGTTTCTATTGAAAGAGCTCTGTATCATCTCGTACCCTTTCATGAAAATTCTGTCTCGTCTCGTCTCGTCCAACAACTGACCTTCACCTTATATCCATTCGCATTCAACTCACGGTGTGAGGGCCAATTGAACACAGACCTCTACAAAGAGACAGACCTTTCTTGGTCACTTTCAGATTATTATTATTATTATTATTATTATTATTATTATTATTATTATTATTATTATTATTATTATTATTATTATTATTATTATTATTGCTGGGGTAGTGATTTGACTTTCTCCGCAATAAAATACTTGCTAATTTTATATAACGTTGCAAATATCTCCTAGATAAATTAATCAAGAAAAAATAAAAGGTAATTCCCTACAGAATGATATTTCAGTGCAATTAGTTCCTTATGATTCTATCAGACAGCAACGCTGTTTTTAAATAGAAAAATCGGAATGTTAACGTGATGAAATTGTTGTTTGTTACACAGCAAACAATATTAAAAGAAGTTCTATATACATTCCTTACTAGAAAATAATGTTGTCTTCAGAACTTTTATTCTTTTAGCCTTCAGAACTTGTCTTCAGAACTCAGTCAAATTGTATTTTGATTTTCGAAGTTGAATGCCTAAATTTTAACATTGGAAATTTGGGTGTGGAGTAAAATAAAGAAGGTTAGCAGGGTAGAGAGGAAAACGAATTAGGAAATGCTGAAAAAATGCAAGAGACGAGAGCAATATTAGACGATATAAGGAAGCGAAAAAATGGACGGATCACAAGTTTCGATCTTGCTAAGGGATTGCATTCTGAGAGATGTAGTAAAGGGGGTGATATCAGGAGAGCGAGAGTGTGTAAGAAGGTAGCAATTGATAGATTGTAATAAGGAGGGTGGTACTTTATGTTGGGTTGCGAGGCAGATATTAGCGGGAAATCGCAAAAATGGAAGCTTCTTACCTAGTTCACAGAAACTGGCCTGTCATTAATGGCAGAACACTGAGGAGGAGGAGGAGGATAATTATACTACAAATAAAAAAGCCGAAACAATGGTTTATGCATAAGAATTGGTCAGCATTTTTTTTTTTCTGGTGGCAGTTTTGTAAGGTTCTAGCTCTCTCAAACTGATTAGATTGTAAGGTCAGGTCACTCGGGTCGGTTGTCGGGTTAGGTCACTTCGGGTTGGTTCACTCGGGTCACTTTGGGTCGGGCCAATGGGGTCAGCTCTGGTCGGGTTGTCGGTCGGGTCAGTCAATTCGGGTCACGGGTGGGGTCGGGTCGGTCTTCAACACATATAATTTCCACGAAAATTACAATATACCACGGTTTATACCTCACTGGACTTCCAATAAAACATTTTCAATGATGTGTTCACCATGTCACCATTTTTGTATGAGGAAATTTCTAGAGGGATTTTGTGGGAATTTGATGGAGTGTAGATTCCTGTGTGTGTGTGTGTGTGTGTGTGTGTGTGTGTGTGTGTGTGTGTGTGTGTGATACGTTACAGGATACAAGATGTCGAGGAAGTGTGTAATAAACCGGACAATTTCTGTTATGTATGTGGGGAGCTGATATTTAAATCACAACGTCGATGTTTTACTCCACTTGTGAGGAAGTGTTATCAGTTATATTTTGGTTGCTGTGTAGGAGACCAAGATAAGAACTGGGTTCCTCACTGCATTTGTTGTACTTGCGTGAAACGTCTGACTGGGTGGGCAAATGGTGGACGAAACATGAACTTCGCAGTACCGATGATCTGGAGGGAACGAAAAGATCATTCTTCAGACTGCTACTTTTGTATGACACAGATAAAAGAAATAAGCAGTAAATCTAACCACACAGTACAGTACCCTAATTTGCCATAAGCAATTAGGCCAGTTCCACACAGTGCAGAATTACCTGTACCAGTACCTCTTCCTCATCTTACGGTAAATGAGGATTACGTACTTGAGGCAACTATTGAAGTTCCAAATGAAGATGATGATCCTACTTATGTAGGAAGCACATCTACATTGGATCCCCATCTGATAACTCCGGGTGAACTAAATGACCTCGTACGGGATTTAAAACTCTCCAAGACACAGACAGAACTTCTTGATACTAAACTTAAGGCTGGAATCTGCTCCATCGTGACACTAAAGTATGTATTTTTCGAAACCTTCATACAGAGTTTCAAAACTATTATTCTCAAGAAAATGATTTAGTGTATTGTAATAATGTCTGTGCTGTGATGGATACACTTGGACATGCACATAAGTACAGAGTGGAGATTGCTTATTGACTCTTCGAAAACTAGTTTTAAGGCTGTCCTTTTGCACAATGGCAACAAATTTCCTTCAGTGCCTTTGGCTTATGCCTATGAAAACCTATGAAAACATCGAAATAGTGTTAGAAAACATTCAGTATGAGAAATACAAGTGGACCGTTTGCTGTGATTTACGCCATTTCTTTGTTAATGGGTTTGCAGCTTGGTTATAGGAAATGTTGTTTCCTCTGCGAATGGGACAGCAGGAACAAAGCGGAACATTACATCAAGAAGGAATGGCCAACGCATGTATTAACTCCTGGACAGAAGAATGCTGTTTATTCCTCACTGGTGAGCCCTGATTAGATAATTCTACCTCCTCTTCACATAAAGTTGGGGCTCTTCAAAAACTTTGTTAGGGCAATGGACAAAAGTAATGCAGGATCTTGTTACCTCAAGGAAAAAATTCCTCGGGTTAGTGAAGCTAGGGAGTTTTGCAGACACCCAAATAAGTTGTTTGATTCGTGACCAAAAATTTGAGGATCTCTTAACTCTGGTTGAGAAAGTAGCTTGGTGTCCATTTAAATGTTTAACAGAGATTTTTTAGGAAACAAGAAAGCCCCAAATTACCGTGAAATTGTGAGTGATTTCCGGCAATCATTCAATGAAATGGGTTGCAACATGTCACTTAAAGTTCACTTTCTAGACTCCCACCTGCATTTCTTTCCTGAAAACTTTGGTGCTGTTAGTGATGAGTATGGGGAACATTTTCATCAGGACAATTCCTCCATGGAGAAGAGATACCAGTGACGGTGAAGTTCAAAAATGCTAGCTGATTACTGTTGGACACTTAAAAGAGATGTTCTAGAAACCAAACACAGAAGAAAGTAAACAACTAAAACATATTAGTTGAGGTAAGTAAGTGTCCATTTATTAAGAAGATACCACTCACTTCTATTGTATTATTTATTAAGTAGATATAAAATGCTGACACGGTGTATACATCATTGAAAATATGTTTTATTTCAAATCCAATAAGATATAAACCGTGCTTATATTGTAATGGAAGTTATATGTAATTTTATCTGCAATAATGAATATTGTAAAATGAACAGTACACATAGCATATTTTTATATAAATATGTTTATTTCTCTAGATAGAATAATGCTACTTAGAGGGCTTACTAAGTACAAATCAAGCTAACATACAATATAATTTGTGTGTTTATATACCTAACGTACCCAAGGTACAAGTGTGAAAATGGTTTTTAAAAAAAGAAAAAAGAAAAAGAAAAGAAATTTGAGGGGAAATTTTCCGAAAACACCTCTGTCACGGAAAAACTGAGGGTGATAGAGAAAAACTGATTGCAGATTCGAATTCTACGTGAAAAGGTCTATTAGAATCAGGTATTTTCTTCCGTGTGCCAGAGAAAAAGATTTTCTTTCGACTAATGTAATAGGTACCATTTTCAAACTCAGCAACCGTTATTCAAACCGGTTAACGTTGATCGCAGATATTAAAAATACTCACATCCGTATATTATTTAATACAAACGAAAATTTTACTTGCACATTTCTGCACAAACGATGTATAAACGATCGCGACAATTTGTGGTTCAATCGAACATGGTGGGGCTAGCACTTAGACAACTCCCCTTTTTTTCGTTCTGTCCACGCACCTGATAGCGTAGAAAAAAAAAACTTTCGCCTGCGTATTACTGCTCAAACGATGTACAAACAATTAAGATAATTTTCTTTTGAATCGGAGTAGGGAGGTGCTACCAATTAGGCAGCCTATACTTTGTTATCGTTTTGGCGCGCTCGCAATTGTGTACAAACGAAAATTTCGCCTGCAAATTTCTGTACAAAACCGTAATAAACAAGAGCGACAGTTTGTGGTTGAATTCGACATGGTGGGAGGGCTATCAATTAGAGAGCCCATAGTTTGTTATCGTTTTCGCGGGGCCACATTTATGTGCAAATGTAAATTTCAGCTGCACATTTATGTACAAAGGCGTACAAACAAGTGCGACAGTTTGTGGTTGAATTGAACATGGTGGGAGGGCTACCATTTAGACAGCCCCACTTTGTTTTCGTTCTGGCGGTGCCCCTAATTGTGTACAAACCAGGGCCGGAGCGCGGGGGGGTCGAGCCGTGCCACCACCCGGGGCGGCAAGTCTGATGGGCGGCAAAATTTGAAAAAGAAAAGAATACAGGGGCGGCAAAATTTGAGAAAGAAAACAATAAAAGGGCGGCATGTGAAAGAACCGCCCAGGGCGGCAAAACTTCTAGCGCCGGCCCTGGTACAAACGAAAATCTCGCCTGCACATTTCTCTATAACTATATTCAAACGATTGCGACAATTTGTGGTTCAATTGCACATGGTGGGGGGCTACCATTTAGACAGCCCCCCACTTTGTTTTCGTTCTGCCGTCGCCCCCTAATTACGTACAAATGAAAATTTCGCCTGCATATTTCTGTACAAACGATGCACAAACGATTGCGACAATTTGTGATTGAATTGAACATGGTGATTGGGCTATCACTTAGAAAGTCCCCCACTTTGTTTTCGCCCTGGCGGCGCCCCTAATTATGTACAAACGAAAATTTCGCATGCACATTTCTGTACAAACGATGTAGAAACGATTGCGACAATTTGTGATTGAATTGGACATGGTGGGGGGGGGGGGCTATCTCTTAGACAGACCCCCACTTTTTTTCGATCTGGCGGCACCCTTAATTATGTACAAACGAAAATTTAGCCTTCACATTTCTGTAGAAACGATGTGGAAACGATTGCGACAATTTGTGATTGAATTGGACATTTGGGGGGGGGGGGCTATCACTTAGACAGTCCCCAATTTGTTTCAGTTTTTACGGCGCTCCCATTTATGTACAAGCAAAAATTTCGCCTGCACATTCTTGTACAAATGATGTAGAAACGATTGCGACAATTTTTGCTTGAATTTGACATGGTGAAGTGCTACCACTTAAACAGCCCCCACTTTGTTTTCGTTCTGGCGACGCCATTAATTTTGTACAAACGAAAATCTCGCCTGCACAGTTCTGTACAAACCATGTAGGAATGCTTGCGACAATTTGTGATTAAATTGGACATGGTGGAAGAGAATACCATTTAGATAGACCCCACTTTGATTTCGTTCTGGCGGCGCCCCTAATTGTGTACAAACAAAAATTTCGCCTGCACATTTCTGTACAAACGATGTAGGAACGATTGCGACAATTTGTGATTGAATTGGACATGGTGGGGGGGGGGGCTACCATTTAGACAGCCCGCACTTTGTTTTCGTTCTGGCGGCGCCCCTAATTGTGTACAAACAAAACTTTTGCCTGCACATTTCTGTACAAAAGGTGTAGAAACGATTGCGATAATTTGTGATTGAATTGGACATTTTGGGGGGGGGGCTAACATTTAGACAGTCCCCCACTTTTTTCGTTCTGGCGACGCCCCTAATTGTCTAAAAACGAAAATTTTGCTTGCAGATTTCTGTACGAACGATGTACAAACGATTGCGACAATTTCTGATTCAATTGTACATAGTGGGGGACTACCATTTAGACAGCCCCCACTTTGTTTTCGTTCTGACGGCGCCCCTAAGTGTGTACAAACGAAAAATTCGCCTGCACATTGAGACCATTTCCGATTGAGTCTGATAAGGGGGGGGGCTGTCTAAATGGACGTCTCCTTTTCACCTCTACTGTAATTAAATTCTTCCTCGAGAAAATCTGTAATCAACACTGTCAGTAGCTACGTCGTCGACTAATATACCTTAACAAGTACAGCTTTATTTTCGTATATTTTACAACAGTTAACCAATTTAAAACTATCGCAAACAAGAATATGTAGTCAACTTCTTAAATACTTCGCTCGCAGGAACCCGTTCAGCGCGTGCAACAAGCAAAAACAACATGTTTGGCGTCTCACAAATGAAAAAGGGGAAAAAAGAAAAGCAAAAGCAGCACGACAGTGCCTTATCGCAGTCAGAGCTGACAACATAGTTTCGGTCGTTACTAACGCGAATAGACCTACTAGCGATGTACAAGAGTTATACAGTTACAATATACGTTGTGCCACAGTAGCGCTACAGGCGGAATGTGCACGAACTACAAATGAATATGTTCCCTTACAAGCATCAGACACTGTTGCACCCTCTTTACATTCTACACATCATTTTTTCTCCCACTTTTTGACCTTGACAAGCAGAAGTACCAGGCTTTCCGAGTTCACAACCATAAACTCTTTGTGTACAGAGTACGTTTTCAGTTCTTCCAATGACTCTGCGCGCGAAGAACAGGGGTGATGATCGGGCTACCGAATACGGAAGTCAGAGACACCCGGTTGCAACTTTAAATGTAAAATACAAATATAGAGCCTTGACAATGCCGTGAGGATGAATATATATATATACATATATATATATTTCTTTTTTATACTATAAAAAACTTTTTACAGTAAGTATATTTGATGAGTCTAACAGAGTAGTAAAATCTACCCTACCACAATTCCATAACAATAATTTAAAAAAATCATTTTCAAAATAGTTTTAATAACATCCTGTTAAATAATTTAAATAGACATACTGTATATTTGCTCCTAACTAATGGAACACCTTAAATCAGAGAATTGAACAAATTATTTTAACAACTCACCTATTTACAAGACTGGTATATAATCTATGCACTCCCGATTTAATTAAGTTGGTGTCACACTACAGCGAATTTCATCCACACAATATCGCCAAACAGAAATAACACATTTCGGAACTTAGTTATACATACTTCAGAAAATATCTGAATATAAATTTCATTCTCATGAATAAACTGTAAAATTCACTAATTCTGAAACGCGATATACGGTACATTATAGGCAGTTAACAATAACAGAACTGATAGTGCCTACTTGCACAGTAGCAATCCAATGGCCAAGCCATCCTCTTCAAGCACAGTTGCAGGGAACGAAATGCACAACTTTCCGCCAGAGGCGCTACTAAAATAATGTACAGCTTTATTCCTCATTGTATACTCCTCAGTCAATACATTCCAAGATTTTTTTAATAAAGTGTGGATAAAATTTATAACCTATAGAACAGGGGTGGACTGGCTATGTAAAAAGGGCGCGGTCACATACTCTGGGAGGGCGCCGTCCATCCGAGGCTTTCGCTTATATGGAATACCCCCTCCTAATAAAAGGAAGTGCCGGGGGGCTTTCCCCGGAAAATTAGTACACAAAAAACAACAAAAGATTAAATAGCTATTGTAGTTAATCACGATAGAATTATACAAATTCAATATTTTCATAAACAAATACAGAGACTTTGAGTACTAAATATATTAGGTCTATATAAATCTGCACACTTTAACTGAGACTACAAAAATCACACCAGTTGTTTAAATTCTTCGGCTACATTTGTTAACAGCCTAATTATAACTGAAGATTTGAGTTAAGTTTGGGGCTTATGCTATTTTTCATACTTCTGTCCTTTTAAAGCTATGTTCATCATAACATTAACTTATTTTTCATCTATTTTTAAAATCATTGATAAAACGTATACATGAAACATTTATTACAAATTAACAAAAGTAAATTTAGAATTATATACCTACCTAGCGAAAAAAGAAATTCAAAAACAAAACTGGAAAATGGAAGTAAAGTCACTGATTTATGCTTGAAGGAGCCTTCGCATCTCCTTGCTTTTCTCACACATTTTGTCAATAATAAGATTGTTGTCTATGTTGGTCAGAATGTTTCTTTCTGAGTTCACCAAGAACAATGATTCCAGATTTCATCTGTAAGCCTTGAACGGAGTTTTATTTTTATGTATCTGAGCTTTGAAAATGCTCGCTCACACGACACTTATGTTGTCTGTAATGTAAGGAGATACTTATAAACTTTGAATAATTCTGTGTAGAGTCTTGAGTATATATTGTACTGCAGAATCACATCGAAGGCGCACTTAAAGCAAGAATTGCACTTCACTCCATCATATTTTATAGACCTTAAAGCCACAATATCGTCAGTCGGCCCCAAATATTCCTCCTCATCCTCCATGAAATCTTCAGAAAACTTGTCCTCTTCAATCGAATCTTCAATCGTATGAACCTCAACAGCTTCTCGATTATTTTCTTGGTTCTCATAAGGGGATTTTGAAAACTCTTCCCACATTGATGAAAACGAAAGAAGCTCTTCTTTAAGTTTCCCCTCTTCACAATTAGGAATTAATTCTGTGATTCTTTTCAGTGACAACGAAGCCAGACTTAAACTCTTGAACTTCTTAGGATCAAAGCACTCTGAATCTAAGTACAAGCTTTGATTTTCAGCAAATCGTTCCTGCATGCTGTTAGAAATTTGGTCTAGAACACATGAAAACGGTTACTTCAAATCTGTATTTACAGTCTTCAATTACTTCATCAGAAGCTGGTTCCCCTCCCATTTTCTTTCTTTTTCTACATCTTACCTCAGGCAATTCTGTTTCTATAATAACTTGTTCTAGACTAGGAACATCAGTAATGAGTCCTTCAGTACTATTTGACATTTCTGTTGCAAAGTGTTCTGCTGCTTCGTAGATTTTGTCAAACTGATCCCTAGCTTCTTTCAACCTATTTTGAGTTGAGGATATCAGGCGCCATGCTTGGACATAGTCTAAGTTTTTTGTTTGCAAGTAGTCTGATAAAGGTGTGGTATGCTGAAAAATCAATTTAAAAAAATCATAGCCACAATGATAGTCTCAAAGGAGCACAACTTTTGAATGAGAGACATTGCATCATGTCTGACTTTGAAATTGAATTCTTGCGAGTTGCCAATCACACTTAAAGCTGCTACGAGTTCCACATATACTGGTTTTGATTTTCTTGGTCTGGCATCCTTGGTCGGGTGCCCAGTAATGAAAGTGTCCAAATATTTTTACAGCAGCGTTGCTTTTACTTCTCCATCGAGTTATCCTAATAGCTTCAAGACGGATGCTTGGGTTTTGTTCCAAGTACACCTCAAGTCGTTTCTGGGATTCTTCCAAAAATATCTGAATTTCCTGGAGAAGCCCAAAGAAAGATATACAAACACCCAAACTCGGCTAAAGGGCAAGGCCGTAGGCCGAGTAAAGACGGGAACTGGGGGCGGAGCAGTGGGGGTGGGAGGGTTGATATATAAAAATCATCCAAAATGACCGATATTAGAGTCAAATCTATATATTTAGAGGTAAATCTAATATCATTAATAGCATTCCCAGAAAGAGAAAGAGCGAGGCCACAGGCCGAGCAAATACCAGGCTCTGGGGTGGAGCCCTGGCTGGCCAAAGGCTAGCAAATTTATAAAATAATTATGTAGCTTTTTTTTTTTAAATTGTGTTCAGAGAGGAAACTGTGCGCCTTCCCGAGGCTAAGACGGGTCTTAGCCCCTCCCGCGGAAGGCGCAAAGGCACTGATGTGAGGAGGGCGCAGCGGCCATCGGGCCGGTACTTGATTATGGCCAGTCCACCCCTGCTATAGAACAACCTATAGAACGTTTCTGAGTTTAATCACAGTTTCAACAGTGAGAAAATCCGTTTGTCTTTGAAGGTTTGTCACAAAAACAGAAGTGAATCAACGATTAGAGAAAACGACACTTCTCGCAAAAATCTTGAGTTGAGTTGATTTTGAGTTTAACGTCCCGTTCAGCAGCGAGGCTATATGAGACGTGGACCTACTGATTAACGTGGAACCCGAACCACATGAGCTCCCACCGGGAATTGAACCCGGATCTCCCGCGCCAAAGGTGCGTACGCTAATCGCTTAGCCACGGAGGAGCTCTCGCAAAAATCTTGTTAAAGTTATACAGATGTGTGTGACCAAAGCGTGAAACAATTGAAATTTTCATTAAAAAATGTATCAGCCAAGAATCATCATTCAACATTATTGGTATCATTTATTTAACAGAAAACGCATGTCTCTTAGTAGGAAGAGAAATATACTTCTGTTTATGAAAATTGCAACACCAAGAACGAATGGTCCAAACGACTTCTAACTTTGTGAATATGTGTAAGAATATTGTATGAGAAAGCGCAAATGGCGTCCACATATGGCAGTCAGCGCCCTCTCGACTGTGAACGGAGGGGTAGGACACAAGGTTCCTGGTGATAAAAAGTTACTAGTTTTTGTAATGGATTCATTTACAGTTCGCACATGGTCCTTAATGTTGTTTCGAATACTGACAATTTTGATAATAAAATTTTGCCTCGTTTGTAATCCCACTTTTCTTACTACTTTGGATATGCAGATGAAAATGGAAAAAGCGTTCATAGCAAATTACTTCATGAGCTCACAATGGGGAATGAAGAGGCTCTTTGTTCTTTTCCTCCATGTTTCTTTAGGAAGCATGAAAGGAACAAAATTTATTTTCAGAGGATTTGATAATTCTGTTTGGTTTTGTTTCCTCGCTTAACGATCTGTAACTTGTTGGCTGTCACTATGCGTGATTTAAAATCACAACATGTGCGTTTGTTTAGAACGGATATAATAGAGTTTGTTTTCATTCTTTTTCTGTTTCCAAACTGACATTGTGTGTCTGAGGTGTCAGAAGTGAGTACAGAAACCAGGGAGGTTCAGTTCGTACTCACAGATGTTCTGCCATTATTGGCAGGTTACTTGCTGCAACTGAGAAACTTCCATGATCCACGATCTTCCGTTAACCTCTTCATCTTCACGTATAATTTTTGTATTTTGATTTCGTCCAGTAATTGTAATATCCTTCGTCCCCCTCTGTTTCCTGCCACCACACCCTCTATCACGCCCCTCATGATACAGTTCCTTCTTAGCCAATGTCCCAACCAGTTTCTCTTCCTGTTCTTAATAATATCTAAAATTGTTCTTTTGTTCCCTACGATTTCTAATGCTCCCTCATTCGTTTACCGTTCGACCCAGCTAACTCTCTCCATTTTCCTCCACACCGACATTTCGAAACCTTCCAGTCGTTTTTAATAATTTCTTTGCGTAATGACCATGTTTCTGACCCTTACAATACAATATTTCACATGAAACATTTTATGAGTCTTTTTCTCAAATCTTTATTAAAGGTCCTACAAATAGACTTTTGTTCATCCTAAAGGCTTATTTCGCTATTCCTATTCTTGCTTTTATTTCACGTTTACATTTTCACGCTCTTCGGGTTTCCAGTTACAGCCTGAATACATGGAAAGGATTTCACCTTTAAGTGAAAGCAACGTTAAGCTTAAAGAGCATGATCTCTTTATTCTTTTATTTTAAATTTATAAAACTTTAATTAATATTCACAAATGGATTTGTAATTTCTATTGTAGTTCGATGTTTCATCTAGACCTCGTGATATTTGTCAAAATATCATACTGTTGTTTCGTGGGGAAAATCGGTCTAACCCGCTGGAAGTGGGGAGCAGCCTTCTTCACAATATACTTTACGATATAACTTTTGTTTGACAATCGGAATTGGATTTGAAGATATTTTGCATACACAGACGAATGAGCGTTTTCGTACGTCATATTTTCTCGTCAGGTATCACTATCAATTTTCACTCTTATCCAACATCAGTAGCAGTATCTTACACATTGCTATTACTTAGTTTGCCGTACAATCAGTACAGGAAATTTCTGTGTGGAACTTTTTAGCCTGTCAGTTCATTTCATATGTTCTCTCGATTCCATACTGCTTCCATCAAAATTTTATTACAATGACTTATAAATCATCACAAAAGGAAACCCCTAACACACAGTTATTAGACTGTTGTTTCATACCCTCCAATTCGTCCGTTCCAAATGCATTTACGCGAATGGAATGTCAAAAGCGATGAAAATATATGAATTTAAGAAAGGATTTATTTATAGGCTCAGTCACTCTTTCAATTTTTCTTGTTCTTTGTTCAGAAGAAAACATACGGCGGAAGAAATGTGGCAACAGCGCGCTCCATTTACTCTGTACTGTAATCTACGAGTGAGACGCTTTATAGCATAGGTCCGGTTTTTTCGTTTATATATAATAACGCAAAGTCAAGTAGATAGGGCATAATTTAGTCTTTGACAACACCGTATATTTGTATTTTCCTTTCCAAAAGAATTGACCAGCCACTGCCACTGAAATGTATATTGAAGTACTTCGGTTCAGTCTTTTATATCCTTATGTTATGAATATGTCACATGATGTATGCTTTACAATTCCTTATCCATTTTAAGGAAACATTTTTGTATTTTAAACACTAAGCAAACACTACATTTTAAATTACTAGTTTTTAATAATATTGAAATATTTCCTTTGGGACCAAAACTATTATACGTTGGCCGATTCCATTACTTAGATATTATGCAACTTGTTTTCAATGATTTCTTTCCTAAACTCATTAGTTTTTCCATAACAAAAACAACGAAAGAACCAATGGTTCCAATTAATAGCATAAGAAATGCTCCCATGATATCATTCAGCTCCAACGGACGAATCAGTTCTTCTGTCTTATGTTGGAAATCTGTAATGAAGATATCACATAATTCTCTGGCCCAGTGTTCGACTAATCCTAACTCTATTACTTGTATAACATATGAGTTAAAGAGTTCAACAAGAGGTGAATTTACATTAAACATGAAAGCATAATAACTAGAGGCTGCAATTTCTTTCATTATATGTAGGGTTTTCAAGTTATTTATTTCTATGAATTCTGCACCAGATGTAAATTCACCAAGTGTATTTTCTACTGGAATTGCTAATTCACCTTTAGTTATTAAGTTGTTTAACTGTTTTGGTTCCTGTGTCATTATTTGTCTTTTTAGAATTTGTTTAATAGCATGATTAGTCGACAATGTAAGTGTATTCTCCCATCCGTCAAGATCACTACCCCAATTTAGGCCAGAATCCAAAAGCTGTTGTAGTGTATCTATTGGAGTGTTATATCTAGGTATAGTAAGGTGTGATACAAGGTTCGAGTTGTATGCCGTTATTAGGAGAACAGATGTTATGAACATCCAAGTTACTAAATGCCTTAATCCTTCATGAGCCTCACTTGGAATAGGAAATCCAATAGTTATTGACACAGAATAAAGAACACAATAGATGTAACTGCGATACGGATCTTTGATAGGTAACTTTAGTATCAAATTAATTATAAATGAAAATGTGTACAATGTAATAGAATTGAAGATAACGAATCCAATAATCACTAGCCATACGACAGATGAAAAGGAACGAACTATTGACCATAAGAAATACTTATTTTTAAAAACAGGAGTCAGGAAAGTTGATTCACATGTACCATGGACCCATGAAAATTGAAAAAGCTCATAGCGTTGTACTGTAATGTACAATGATGGTATTCCAACATGATACTTATAGCCTCTCAGTCTACCAAAGACACTTTCCATAGTTGCATTATCTGTGTGGTCACCCCATACTTCAACGACATCAACTTTCCATGTAAAATTATACTTCCTAGAGAAATGATACATTATTCTATATTCTATTCCATCATAAGAATCCTCATTCACTATTGTCCATGGCGGATAAGGATAGAAAGATAAGCTTATTGATATACCATTTAGATTTAGATTATGTTTTGCTTTCATGTTCGTAGACTTAAGTGTCGATATGTCTACTTCTTCTAATTTGAGAGGTTTCAAGTCATTGGTCAAAATTTGATACAATAAATAAACTTCTGAGTAATTATGATTAGCTTGCTTGTAAGGTAGTAATAAAATGTAAGTGAAAGGAAAGAAACGCGTGGCCTTACATCTAAGATAATTCGTCAGTGATATTTCGTTTTCATTTATTAAAAATAGAAATTTTCCTTGTTTTCTCTGAGTTGCTTGTTTACTTGTTTCAGATAAAGCAAGAAAGGTTTCACAGATGTTACTTGTTAAAATTACCATATGATTGCAATTTTGATTCATTGAATCTACAAGTAACTTTTGTTCCTCATTTTCGTGGAGGACCATCGTGTTAATGACATACAATGACGAAGCTGAGTGGCTAACAATGTTGCTTGTTATGGAGGCAATTTCATCGATGGTACTGTGTCTATTGTCGTAGAATACTGTGCACTCAAAGTCGGTATATTCCTTGATAAAAGGCATTATGTTTTCCGCATATTTCCACTGATGAAATTTTCGCATCGAAATGCATCCTGTACACCACAGAAGTTGAATGTAAATTGTTACCTTATTCATTATCAGATACATTTCCTGTAATATAAAGAATCATTTGTATAGTAATTAATTAATATTGGTAGAAAAATTAACTACACTATGATTCAACAAAATGAAAACAGGCGTGTGACTATCTCACATATATATCCTAATTATAAAAAAAAATAAGTCTATTTTCTCTTTCGTCCTCTATGTTATGCATGTTTATGTTTTCCTCATTCTTGGTGGAGAAACTGTAGTTTGCTTCATATAGCGTCGTTTAGCGAAACGAGTTGTTAGATGAAGGCAGAACAACTCTTCTTCGTTTGTATGATTGGAAAAGAATATAAAAACATACGTGTAAAATTTCATGGGTGAACAACATTCTTAACCATATTTAAAATGAAAATACTTATTCTGTTATTCGCATTTAAAATCAGTAATTAAGTAAGAATCTTTCGTTAGAAATGTTTAGTGAGGTAGAATCCTTGCCTTTGGTCCGACACCACAATTGTACATTTCGGTGGACGTCCTAAATGGATGAGCAATGTGTGTCCTTAAGATGGTCCTCCAGTTCATGGAGGACGCAAAAGTTGCTAGGTGCAAGATCATGGCTGAATGGGGGATATGGGAGGACAGTGTACCTAATCTTTAATATTGAGAACAAAATTCAGAATCTAGTATAATTTGTTGTTTGTCTTGTAGTGACTCCATATCTTTACTGCTTTCTATGATTTGAGTGAGAAATGCAGAAGTTGATTCCAAATGAAATAGAAGAAACAGGCTACACAAAATAAGAAACTGGAAAAGAAAGAAATGATAATTATTAAAAGAAGTAGCAGTGTCACCTGTACATTACATGAAAAAGTTTGGTTTGTTGCCTTCGATCAGAAAGTAGTTGATTTATGCCACTTCCGGTTTTAATAGGCAGATTGGAGCAGAGATGAACTATATTTGTTTTACTTTTAGTTGATTTCAGAAAACAACTTCTTGCTATCTGTTACCGTTTTACTCTATAGTGATCAACGTTAAGAACAACAGTCCTTCATTTTTGTCACTTGCGGTTGTAGTAAAGAGATTACAGTGGCCGTAGAATATATTCATGGAACGCTTAAGACATCGTTGAAAACCACTTCCTGTTTTCTGTTATTGTAAACCAAACTCTTTAAAAATCAATGCGTATATATAACATAAGTTTATTCTATACATGAATGATAAATAGACCGAATATAGTTGTATACAAAACAAAAGAGATGTCGAGTAAATGAATGAGTAAAGGAAGAAGATAAAAGTTGAAAACAAAATCAGATAATTATTTTGTTATTGCCTTATTTGTTATTATCTGTTGCGCGAAGTAACCAGACAAACAAGGTAATTCCTTATACTAATGAAAAAGGTTGTTATGTACTTAAGCTCTCAAAAACAATCTGTAAACGTCATTCAATGCCGTTTTGCAGGCAAGTGAGGTAACGGCTACCGACTTTTTGATGTGTGTCAAACTGAAATTTCATTCAGAGCAACTCTCAGGCGTTTCTGAAGAAGGGATGGGCACGAGAGAGTTCGAGCAAAATTTCTTGAAACTCGACCCGATTCGAAATAGACATCTTTGAGCTTGACTCGAGAACTCTTGTTGGAAAATTTCCACCAAGTCTACTCGAAACTCGACTGGAATTAGGATTGAGTTTCGAGTCGAGTCGAGCCAAAACGAGTCAATTATTGTGTAGTTTCAAGTACTCTTTTCAAGTATACTACATAGACAATATGATTATTATAAGTGATACTTGTACTACAATTTAATAATAATAATAATAATAATAATAATAATAATAATAATAATTATTATTATTATTATTATTATTATTATTATAACACCATGTATAAACATGAAAGATGGACCGCTTGTATCTGAATACTAAGCACTACATGACTGCCGTCTTCAGTAGTCTTAAAGGCTAGGAAACAAGGACATGGTTCACGAGGTTCCGGGGTTTTATTTCGGAGGAGCATCACACCCGTTTCCCGTTGCCAGACGGTGTCAGGGGGTGAACTCTCGCTCAAGTTTAATTGACGATCTGGGAACTCTGGGTTGAGCTAACTTGTGTTTGGGAATTTTATTATAACATGTATTTCCAATAGAATGCAATAGAATAAAACATGCTTCATGATTGTCATATAGTCAAGACGAGCAATATCCTATATGTATTTTTAAGTATTCTGGGCCAAGGAGAATGAAAAGAACGAGCATATGAAGGGTTAAGGATAAGACTCAAACTCAATGTTCATACTCCACAGCGCTGCCGTCATCATTAAAGGTGAAGGAACAGGTAAGGGATTTAACTAAACTTATGATAATTACTGCAAATTTAGAACTTGGCTTATGCATTTGGAAGGAGATGAGGGAAGTTGCAGCTCAAACTTGAAATCTATTTGGTCTAGGAATTAATTCGTGCGGTTGGTACGCACACATTGAAGCTGTAGTACAAACACAAAATACATAAATACCTTAAGAAAAATATTGTCCATCGCTAGCCACCACTTTCGCCCATCTGTCAGGCAATGTACGGATTCCGTGGCGAAAGAAGTCCTCATCCTTGGAAGCGATCCAGTCAGAGACCCATGTTTCGATATCTTCTGAAGAAGTAAACCGCTGTCCAATCAAATCGTTGTTCATGCAATCGAACAAGTAGTAGTCCGAAGGAGCAACGTCTGGTGAATACGGCGGGTGGGGTAAAACTTCCCATCCGACATTTTCTAAATAGGTTTTGACCGGTTTTGCGACATGTGGGCGAGCGTTATCATGTTGAACAATAAGTTTATCATGTCTGTTCTCCCATTCTGGTCGTGTTCTGGCCAGAGCTTGCTTCAAACGCATTAATTGTCGTCGATAACGTTCTCCATTCATAGTTTCACCCGGTTGCAGCAGCTTATAGTACACCACACCTTTCATATCCCACCATATGCACAGCATAACCTTTGCACAGTGAATATCTCGTTTTGGTTGTGATGGACCTGGTTCACCTGGTTTCACCCAGGCCTTTTTTCGTTTAGGGTTCTCGTAATGGATCCACTTCTCATCACCCGTAATAATTCGATGCAGAAACCCCTTTCTGCTCTGTCGTTGAAGCAGCAATTCGCAAATGGTTTTTCGTCTTTCAACGTCTCTGTCTTTCAATTCATGTGGAACCCAATGTGACATCTTTTGAATCATTCCCATGGCTTTCAAGCGTTTGGAGACTGTTGTTTGATCAACGCCTAATGCTGCTGCAAGTTGTTCCTGCCTTTGACACGAATCCTGCTCGAGCAATGCTGTCAATTCTTCGTCTTGAAATTTTTTTGGCTGTCCAGCTCGCTCTTGGTCTGCCAAGCCGAAATCACCACTTCTAAACCGTGCAAACCACTTCTGACACGTTCGCTCAGCTAGAGCATGGTCACCATACACTTCCACCAAAATACGATGACTTTCAGTCGCACTTTTCTGCATGTTAAAGTAATGCAGCAGGACACCCCGCAAAAACACTTTATCAGGCACAAATTGCGCCATGTTCACTTAACTACAAACTGGTGTTGTTGACGCTTTAATCCACTGCCCTATACTACGAACGATACGCGATGACAGGGGTTTGCAACACATGTGTGGATACACGGAACTGTGGGACGCTAGGTTCGTTGCGCCATCTCTTGTCCACCCGCACGAATTAATTCCTAGACCAAATACGATATCCCAGCAGACAGGCAAGCCCATCTTTATCCCTTTGTAAATGCCGTTCGAAAAAGGAAAACCTCATGAAAACAAACACTGCAATTAAGTTTTACAAGTAAAGATAGATTCGATGCATTTATAACTAAACACTATTTCGGTGCAAAATTTGGGAATCTTAAATGAAAGATACTTCTGGTATCATTTTGTGATATAAACAAATATTTTCTCATATTATTCAGGATATTCTTCTCCCAGCCTTAGCCCTGGAAAGGACTATAAACGTTCGAACTCGTACGATTCAAGATGCCAACAGTACGAACTACTCAAAGAAGGGAAATTTTAGAGGATATGTAGAAAAGATGACCAGACTAAATCGATGTAGAAATCAACCCTGAGGGAGAACAATTGTTTGTCGTCTTAATTTAGAAAGAGAATATTTGTTTTCCTCTCCTTTTCACACACACGCTCTGAAAAGATTTTTAAAAAGTTTTCTTCTATATAATGTCATTATTATCAATCATACAAATAATTATAATATTAGAACAACATGTAAAAACATATCTGGATACTAAAACTTATATTATTTGTTTACTGGTTCACTGTCAACCTCTGCCATCGAGAAGTCTTCAGGAGGCAAGGACATCATCCATGAGGTTTTAGGTTTGAGTTCCGGAGGAGCAGGTATTCGGACTTAGCCAAAAATTGCTAAAAATTGCTAGGCACCGGCTGAACATGTTCAAAACTGGTCGGTCCGGGTTTATTGTTGTCAATAGCTTGAGCGACTCTGCTCACAGCACATTCATTATCGAGCCTAACCAATAAGCTTAGCAAACCGAGCCGGCTTGAGCCCTCGGGTCCGTTGAGCAGAACCAAACTGAGCTGTTGGCTCTTTCATACCGATCCGGCTCGAGTTATTGGTTCAATTGAATCATGTCGAACCAAGCCAAAGGACTCGTTTCAACCGAGCCAGCTCAAACCGATGGTTCAATTGAGCCAAGCCAATGTTTCATCAGAACTGAGCCAATTCGAACTGTTCACTCAGTTAAGCCTAGCCGAGCCGAGCCGGTTGACATCACTACCTAGGTTGGGCTTCTGCTTGGTTTCAGAAATTCGACCAAGCAGATCTCAGCTTTGATGGTATGGACAATATATACCTATATTGGTGCTCACAACATCTGAGGCTGTCTCATTATAAAAATCTATTGTTGTTTCTTTATTGAGACGAGATGGTATGGGAGCAGCGTCTCATTTCGTTGAAGTGGTTCCACATTACTACTCAAATTTCTCATGGCTGTCGCTTTCCAGTCTAGTCAGGCCATGAAATTAAAACGAGTTAAAACTAGGTGAATAAGCCAGCCATTTATCAAGCTTCACTCGACTCGAAACTCTACTTCAAAAAGAATGACTCGGCTTGGAACTCGATTCGAGAAAATAACCTTGACTCGACTCGTGTTCATCCCTTTCTCTGAAGGAACGTTTAACTTGAAGTATTTTTCATTTAAAGTAGTGTATCGATCTTCTGAATGCATGGATTCCGCATCATTGGATGCATGGATGTGGATTTTGCATTCAGTTACTTATAAAAAATACTCTGTATGGAAAGACATGTTTATAAGGAACACACGTCTGCAAGCGGCAGAATTAGTACTAAGTAATACAATTGTATTTTAAGTTTACAAGTGTAGGGCTTGTACTATAATATCATTACAAGTGCTTTACAGCCTATAAAAGATGACTGATACCGAAGACTGATGATCTGATGATCCTATTTTCTAGCGACAATGTATTTCTGCACAGTGTACACTCTGAAAGTTACTTGCCAAGAAGAAAGTTACTGACCCACATCCTGCAATAGAAATCATTTACTTACCGTAGGTATGATGTTAAATACTCGCCCACATCAAGGGGGCCGCGGTGGCTCAGTGGTAGAGCGTTCACCTCTGGTGCTTGGGGTTCCGGGTTCGATCCCAGCCCCTGCCAAGTGAACTTTGTGGTGGACAAACACCGTGTGCGTGGGTTTTTTCGGGGTTCTCCCGTTTCCTCCCACTTTCCTCATTCCATCATTTCATTCATTTCTCATAATCACCGTCTCCTTTAGCATAACCGGCATAACCGTGGGACGTAAAACTCAAAGATTTCATTTTTTCGCCCACATCGACGAGCCATTCGCCCCGGCAAGTGGAAGAGTGGTTATTTGCATCCCTGCATTACAGTGTATGATGAAGAAAGCATACACTGTTTACTCGGATTCTTGCATAGGTGGTTTGTAACTTCTCAAAGCGCAGATGAATCTCTGTTTGAAGCCATTATTTCATGTGAAGAAAGTGATAATACCTGACGGGGAATCGAACCGAGATTTCCCATTTGAAACACTAGCACGATACCACTAATCCATCGATTCCTCTACCCAAACTCTGTTTAACAAATCGTGTTGTGTTTCTTTCTGAGAACTGTTAGACGAAAAGTGTATACTGCAGATCAATTAAGTGTTTCGAATGTCCTGGTAGTCCCCTTACCCCTTCCCAACCAACATTCGTAAATCGTTTCATGATACATGTAAATCATGATACAGGTTTTGGATTCCACATTATTAAGGATTGCTCGTCTAGTATGACGACCACTTTGCACAAAGACATTTTTGGCGCGAACGGGATTTAAACCTATGTTGGATAGGTGAGTTACTCGTAAGTACAACTTCTCCAGCCAATAAAAAATTGCAATTTCACCTTAAAATGTCAGCAAAAAGATTTTTTACTCGTCCCAATGAAATTCCACCTACACAACTACAAACCAACCACCACATGCACGAGGTAACCGACATGTATATCTTGAACTAAACTTGAGTTTTGTCCCGTTACGATCTCTAGTGGGGCTTAGGATTCAAAGTGTGACTGAGAAGAGCAGACTCTAATTTGATGTTAATATTTTATTTTTAAAAATAGATTAATCTGTAAATCTAAAACTTACCATACTTTATAGACCCCAAATTAAATATAGTTTAAAACTATTCATTTTCCATATACGGCCTAGTTTCCAGAATGCAGAAATTTAACAACAGACAGAAAAATCTTTCCTAATCAACTACAATTTATGTTTTGTTTCTTAATGTTTTTATGGTGTCAGTTAACTTGTTGTGTTACTCTTAGTTATTTATGCATCTGTATTATACATGTATTTTACATTCATTATTTATTTGTCTGCATTACAAAGGTGCTTCACTTATCGAATTCCATCAACTACAGAAAGTTGAAAAATTGTGTTTCATAAAATAGGAATGTGAAATAGATAAGACGAAAGAAAGAATAACATACAATATTATGTGTTATTCAGTTGTCAGTAGCACTTCATAAAACATCAAGAAATTATATGTAGAGTATAAATAGTGATCCGAAATTACAGTGGAGTAAGAGCAGATAAACATATTTACTGAAAAATAGGTGATATACACATTTGAGGATAATTACTAGGAAGAGTTCTTTTTCTTTTATAAACCCAATTATTCTTCGACATATTTGGGCTAATTATTAGCATTCTTCTTTTGTAACCAAAACATATTGAGTTCAAATATTGTGTCCACTTATCAAGGCTACTCAAACATTCTTTGAGTTATGTTAGGCAAATGTTGTATTTTGAAACTTCACCTCTATTAATTGTACAAATTTAGTCGGAATTCCTTCTTATATTTCATGCTTAATTGAAGCGAACTTCAGCGAAGCTTCTACTTTTCGATTCGGTTAACAGTTGTGTCTGTTCGTCTCTCCTTCTATCTGTTCCACGATAACTCCTCTGAAACTTATTCGATTTTCATGAAACTTCGTATCTCCTTCCTTCCATTTGCAGAAATTACTCTATCCTTTGGAGGTGCAATTTTCAAATATTAAGGAAAAAGGTTGGATTCTACAACATACAGCAAGGGTTTACACATATGCTTACGAGACAATTTTCTAATGTAAACTATGTCCATTTTCCCAATTATGACAAAACCTAGTGTATATATTTTTATATAATTTCAAATATCCCAATAGCTTAACACTAAAATCTGCGTTAATTGACATCATTAAATCCATTTCAAAAATTTGCTCCATGACAATTTTCACTAAATAAAATGTTCGATTTTGGCGTATTATGCCCTACATTTTCTTGGAGGCTTAGCAATCCTCTCCTCTACAGAGATATAACATTAATGAAGAATAGAGTATTATATTTTCTCTCTTCACAAATACATTTTCCTTCATACTATCACAAAAGATTTTGAAAATTCACTTTTTTCATATACAAATCGTATATTTTTCACTTATTTTCCTAATTCCTATTATTTGAGATTAAATTCACACAAGAATGAGCGGTAAATTTGGGTTCAATCTACTGGCATAGAATAAAAGTGAAATTCTGCGTTGATGATACACTCCGCATAAAAAGACTGTGACAGCAAATGCCATCCAATTTACACCTTCTTATCTCATAATCGTGTCTCGTAAAGAAATCTTTTATCATCTCCTTTCCTCTCTCCTATACTAAAATCAGCAAACAAAATTAGAACAATTCTAAATTGAAAATGTACATGTATTAGTATCGATAAAATGAACGAATATAACCGAGACAAAACAAGATTCGTAAGTTGATGTTGGAAGAAACTTAAACATACACACTATGAAAACTTTAATCCAATGGATGTCAGTTAGACACAGGTACACAAGTGAGACAGAGAAAGAAAATGGGAGATAAGAAGAAAAAGCAAAGACAGCAGATCAAAACATGGAATTTAAACGTAGTATGAAAAGAGCCTAACATTATAAAGTTCCATTTCCAGAAACTCAACAGTAAGACGTTTGTCTTTTATTTTGCTTGAGAGCTATTCGAATATATATTTAGAGAATGCTTGAAAAATCCATTAAGTCAGTTTGAAAAAGAATAGCAATGTCAATTTCCAGTAGAATTGTAGATCTTCGAGACATACCTAGGATAATGCCAAAAGCTTAATCCACATGCTTTATTTCGGGTGGTTCGGTTGCAAATTTAGTCGTGTTCATTGGACGTACTTATCACAAATACATTTTAATAAACCCATTAGGTAGCGTATATCAAATCTTCCATTCCAGACTACTAATGCAACTTAAAAAGAAAAAAAAAAAAAGAATGAGTGTTATTTCAGTGCTGAATTTCTATAAAAACAGTTTATGTTAACAGTCCAAACTGTATCTTAATTAAGAGTTGCAAATCTTCAAAATAATTTTTTTTTTTAGATATTCCTCATAGATGAAGCATTATTCACATTTCAAAAGTGAAACACATTGAATTATAGAATGGAAACTAATTTCGGATCAAACTAATAAAAATAAATTCTTTGTTTGAAATAATAGAAAATGAGGCAATTTCAAGACCTCTCTGAAGATCTATGTGTTCCGACCATCCACTCTCGATTTCAACTATTGCGAATGTAACGTTGTAAATCGCACAGATAGAATAACACGCTAGAGCTGAAACAATTCGTTGTGTCAGTCGGGAGATGTGGGTTAGCTCGATGATACTTCGAGAATTCGAACCCGTAGTGGCCAGGTGATTCTATTGAGAATCGATAAGGCGGAGCACAAAAAAAAAGAGATTTTACTTACTTCCTTGCATTTAAACCGTATTTCTTTCAGAGATGACCAGGACTGGAACTGTCATCCCCAGAGCACGAAAAACACGACACTGAAATTCCAAATTAATTAGCTTTTTCAGAATTGATCGGGCTAGTCACCAGGCCATCAAAACTGGCTTGGTTTTAACTCTTGAACAAACACACGCGCATAAGGTGTATCAGTGTAAAAGAGGCGGAGAGAGAGAGAGAGAAAGAAAGAGAGAGAGATATGAATATAAATATGAAAACTAGTTATCATTACGTTGTACAATGAATAACACACTCAAATACGGATGCAAGCGAGACGAGACGAGACGAGAAATAGAAAAGTCTCGTCTCGCGTCTCGTATCGTCTCGCAAATGTTAAGTCTCGTCTCGCATAAAATTTTGAGTCTCATCTCGCATCTTGCGCGAGACTTTCTCGCATGGTCTCGTAGTCTCGCATATGTTCTGGATCAAAATTTTGCAATGTGTTATTCTATGGCTATTAATGAATGATGATGTGATATTCTGTCCGAAGGCAGGTATTTGACCTAAAAGTCCCTTGGCAAGGTGAATCCATGGTGGTTTGCCATTGCTTTCCATGGGATGAATGTTCATAACATCCTAAGGAGACGGAACCTAGAGTTCAACATGCTATCCGAACTTGTGTCCCCTCCGCTCCAAATTAAAAGAAAAGTTGTACTGGAATTTGATTGCTGGACCATTAATTTTCGTCAGATTCATAGCATAATTTACAGCAGAACTAGCATAAATTGTTGCTGGATCCAACATTGTTTTCCAGCTTAGAGGTCTCCAGCAATATTTTCCAGTATGGCATACGGGCACATTTTTGCCCCGAAAAAGTCGCCAATGTAATTAGGATATAAAGAATATAACGTTTTCGTATATGTTTTTCTGAAATCATTGAACCAAAACCGGATACTTTTACTATCTATATGTAAATTGCTTCGTCTTTATTTAACCGGATTTCAACCTTGTCTTTGCCTGCTTCTAGTCCGAGGAATGCTTTAATGTCACAATATCCAAAATTGACACGGATTGTTCCCTTAGAATAGGTTTGAACTTTCTTCTCAGAAAGTTTAAACTCTCTAACATTAAAATTGTGGAAGCAGCAGTGAAAATATAAAAATACGTTACTTGTGTAGGAGAACAGTGCTGCCATCTATTGTCGCCTATTCCCCTGTACACCAACCACCAAGGAATAACATTACTTGTGTCAACGGACTTGTGGATAACGCAATATGTTAACAATTGCGAGAATCCAAATATCCAGCAAACTATACTTGATACGAAAAAAGCTTTCTGGATCAATTTCCAGATCATACAGTTGAACTAACTGCAGTGTTGCCAGAATTCGCATTTTATCAACTTTCGCTTTCAACTTATATAGTGTTGTCAGATCTAGAAAATAAATTTATTGACAGATATAGGGCCATTCCTACCATCTCCCACCAAACCTATAGGGCTATCCTACCAAGCCAGTGTTTGAATTAAACTTCCAAACTAGAGGGGGATGTTTTTGATAAATATATGGAAAGAAAAAATACTTATTCCATGTTAAAATATCATGTTATTTCTGCGAGCCAGGTCGGGGATAAACTTTGACGAGAGGGGATTTCCTGGCCATTCCCCAACATTAATCGCTAGTAGTAATGTGAGAAAGACAGAGACAACAGAAATATCACCTTTCGAAGCAATAGGGAGTCTTATTCGCTTTTCAGACCAAAAATATAAGTTCATGTATTCGCGCGCCTGCGTGTATGTTTGTGTCGCAAAATAAAGTCCTAAATCGATGCTGTAATAAATTTCCAATTTACAAAGTTTTTCTTTTCTAATGATGTTTAGAAACTAAAGAAGGCTTTAATTCTGAAAATCAACCTTGAATAATAATATTCAAGATAATAAAATAATCTTGAATAATAAAAAATCTCATAAAATGTCTATTACCCCAATCACTTTTTTGTTCCTGGAGGCATTAACGCTCAACTTAGAAAACTCAATAAATGTAAAATCACGAAATATACAATTAAATGTAATTCATAAATGTTGCGAGACTGCGAGAAGTCTCGCGGGACTTCTCGTGCGAGACTTAACCGAGTCTCGTCTCGCGTCTCGTCTCGCATGGTTAGTCTTATCTCGCGTCTTGCATAAAATTTTCAGTCTCGTCTCGCGTGCATCCTTATACTCAAAGTTTACTCGGATTGTCGACAGTCATGCCTTGCAAGCTTTCCAACCACAGATGAATATCTCTTTGCAGCCGTTATGCGAAAAGATACTATCTGATGGGGAATCGAACCGATTTTTTTCCATTTGAAGCTCTAGCACGATACCCATACTCTACTGATTACTCTACCCAAAATTTGTTTAACAGATGATATATTGTTCTTTCTGAGAACAATAAGACGAAAAGTAATACATCAGATCAATGAAGTGTTTCGAATTGTGTTGCTAATTCACATGTATACGAGGGGGAGTTCGAAAAGTTTCCCCAGGTAACTGTGGACAGAGGTGGGGATGACGGACCAAAAAAAGCATATGGCATTTACGATCAGACGTACGTTTTTTACACATAAGTGCCACTTACAATTAGACACTTTTCATACCTATATATAAGCTGAAAAGACCCTTCCAGGAAAGGATCTGCATACAGAAGAAGTGTCAAACAGCTTCTGTGACTTAAGTATTGCTTCCAAACTCCCTACATCCGAAAGTCTGCTTCAGAGACGGAAACAGATAAAGTCACTGGGTACGAGATGAGGACTGCTCTCGCTGGTCCCATTGCTGATCGCTTTTTTGGGGACAACGAGAAGGGAATCATTTTCGGACTCTCCTCGTATTATTTTCCCTTTCCCAACACCATTCGTAAATCGTCTCTATCGCGATACAGCTGTTTGCTTCCATATTCTTAAAGATTACTCGTTTGGTATAAAAGTCACTCTTCGAATCTTCACTATCACTTTGTAAAAACGACCTTGGTTTGAGCAGGATTTGAACCTATGATGGGTAACTGTACTACTAGTAAGTTCAGTACGTTACCCCTAAAGTACCCTTAAATTATAATCCAAATATTACTAAGTTCAGCACTGATCTTTGGAACGAACCGACTTTTTACTGTAAGCTTATTTGTGCCAACGTTTAGTCCTAAATTCATTTATTTCAAGACCTGGAGACAAATTAGTGCCCACTAATAAACGAAATAACGTACAATCCATAAAAAATTAAGAAATAATAACATATTATGTAGTAATTTCGCCATGAAAGTTCAAAATTATGCTTATATGTATAGTATTATTATTATTATTATTATTATTATTATTATTATTATTATTAATAATAATAATAAATGGTTATCTCGTTGTGTAGTTTTCACTTCAAAGAATAATATCAATATGCTCCTATACTTCCGAAACCGCACAGAGATACGTTAGATGGTGTCAATTTTGGGAATGATTCTTTGAAAATTAGACTCTTGTCAAATTTGCTTTTACGTCTTCAGAAAAGCTACGAACGTCTTGTTTGTCCACCGTAAAGTTCATATTTCATGAGGAGGGATCTATCTTACATATACATATAATTCTGGAACAGTTATTGTCGAACAATCTTTAGTGCAGCGTTACACAAAATATTTACTTACGTCTTGGTGGACGTGGATGTGGGTTCAGGTCAATTCGGGACTATAGAACACATTTGTTCTTAACATACTTTAGCCAGATTGTAACATACTATACTTGATTAACTACTTTCTGTTGTGTTTTACCTCCGTGTTACTTATTTTTTCGGTAACTTACAATGACAGAGACACGAACACACAAACACTAGGACAGATAAAATTACAAAGGCTCTACCACCGGGAAAACACTCGCCTATCCTGATTACGTTTAATAGGATTCAATTTATTCAAGTTCTGTAACGCTTATAGCAAATTTATCTCGATTTATTTCGTTTCTTATTTCAGAGAACATGATAATCTGGAGATAATGTTGATGCTAAGCGATCACTGGAAAGAATCAGAGTAAACAGTGTGCGCGTTCTTTACCGTAATGAGGATATATTGTACAATTTTTCATTGATCTTTATCTCTTACTGATTGCTTCTCTCTCTCTCTTACACACAATCTTCCTGTACATGTTCCAGAGCTAAAACAGGGCCAGCTTTCAAAACTTATTGACAAAGTGAAACCTAAATATAAGAGTCCCAGCGTACATGTTCAACTTCTCTGAAATAAGAAAAAAATTTGCATAAACTTGCTGTAATAGGGCAGGACAAAACTTGAATAAATTGAGTGCCATTAAATGTCATTACCATGGCCAATGGTTTCAGGCATGTGGTTGTAGAACTTTTGATGTCTGTGAGTATATGTTAAAACCCCAAACCTTCCGCGTTTGTTTTCTACTTTGTGCAACTGCGTTGGAACGTAAAATGTTAGTTCTTTGCTAATTGCAATTGATGTTTACTTTCAAAATAAGAGTAATTATGGGCATGTATTTGATATATTTTTAAACTAGAGAAAAGAATAAAAGCAATACGCAAATACAAAAGATATTTCCTGTACTAAACATTATCAATAATAATTACTACGACAGACTAAAACGAACGGCTGAGCTTCTAACAATGAGACTTACAATTTGACTACATTGTGTTAAGAATCACTGTGTTGTATAATCTCTAAAATATTTGAAGCCATGTCCACGCGAACCAAGACGTAAGTAAATATTTTGTGTAACTATGCACTGAAGTTTATTCGACAATAACATGTGTCGTACTCCTCACAACTTTTATGTATACCTATGATTGATCTGTCCTCATGCCATATGGACTTTGCGGTGGATAAACACCAAGTGCGTAGCGTTTCTGAAAAGGGAAGAGAAAATGAGACAAAAGCCTAATCTTCAAAGTCGTTCTCGAGATTGATGCAGTGTAACGTATTTGTACAGGAGCATATTTATATTATTATTCATTCAACAGACAACTATATAGTGAATGTTTACAATTATTAAGATATAAATGTACTTTTGAACTTGCACGGTGAAATTACTGCATAATATGTTATTATTTCTTTATTTTTCCTGAATTGTAGGTTGTTTCGTTTATTATTGGGGACTAATTTGCCTCCAGGTCGTTGAATAAATGAATTTCGGGGTACACATTAGTGTAAGTAACCTTTTAGAAAGTAGTCGGTTCGTTCCAAAGATCAGGGCTGAAATTATTAATATGTTTAGATTATAGTTTTAGATGGCATGATTTTGTCGGGATCACGTACTTAGACTTACGAGTAGTATATCTACCCAACGTAGGTTCAAATCCTGTTCAAACAAAAGTTTTTTTTTCACAAAGTGATAGTGAAGAATCGAAGAGTGACTTCTCACACTAAATGTGCAATCTTTAATAATGTGGAATCAAACACTTATATCACGATCGAGAGGATCTACAAATGTTGGTTGGGAAAGGACAAATAATATAAAATCAGAATTACCAGGACGAAATATCAACTTTTCATGTTATTATTCTGAGAAAGAAACAGTATACCATATGTTAAACAAATTTCGAATTGAGTAATCAGTTGAATATTGATATCGTGCTAGACTTCCCCATCGAAAACCTCTGTTCGTTTAACCATCAACTAGATCTTTTTTCGCTAGAAATAATGACTGCTGCGATTTATCTGCGGTTGCAGAAAGTACAAAGCATCACTGGCGAGAATCCGACTAAGCAATGTATGTGTTTTTCATTATGCAGTGTAATGATAAGTATTTTCCGTATTTATATTTTTGTCTTTCTCTCTCTCTTTCTCTTCCCGCTCTCGCTCTCTGTTTTCTCTTGACGTTCCCTTATCATATTTGTATTTTCCTTTTGTCTCCACCTCTCTCTTTCTCAGACAAACACTTTATGGACATATGCGTGTTCCACAGTAAAGCCTAGCCAGTTTTGATGGCCTGGTGGCTAACCGATCGACCCTGTATGGAAAGTATTAATTAACTGGGAATTTTAGCATCGTGGTTTTCGTGCTCTGGGGATAACTTCTCCAGTCCTGATCACTTGTGAAATAAATGCTGCTAAATGCAAGAGAATGAGTAAAATCCTCTTGCATTACCGAGTCTCACTCGAATCACCGGGCCATTACAGGTTGGAATACTCAACCAAATGGTGGTCCATAAACTAATCAATATCACCGAACTGATACGGCGACCCGTTTCAGCTCTAGCGTGTTCATTCTATTTGTGCGAATTACAACGTTATATCCGCAATAGGTGAAATTAAGAGTGAGTGTGCGGAACAGATAAATCTTCAGAAATGGCCTCCTTTTGGGTCATTTCAAAAGAAGATTTTATTTTTATTAATTTGACATCAAATTCATTTCCTTCCTTTAACTTAATATGTTTTATTCTCGTTTGAAACGTGAAACATGCAACGTCTGCTACATTATACGGAACATCCTGGTCTCTTTTTTAAGATTTGTACTTTTAAATTATGATACAATTTGAACTTCTAATATAGACTGTTTCTAATAGAAATTTAACAATAAAATAGCCCTCATTCAAGTTTCTTTCTTTCTTTTTTTATTTTTATTAGTAGTCTGGAATGGATGGTATGACCTACGATACCTACTGGGTTTATTAGAATGTATTTCTGATGAGCACGTCCAATGAACACTACTGAATTTGCAATCAAACTACTCGGAAACAAAGCATGTGTGTTGAACTTTTGTCATTATCCTAGATATGCCTTGGAGCTCTTCAGTTCCACTAGAAATTAAATATTTAATTTGACCATGAAGTTTGCAAAATTCATACACATTATGTGTGTGTTTAAGTTTCTCTCTACATCAAGTCTCTCTACAATCTAGTTTCGTCTTGTTTGTATTCGTTCATTTTATCGATACTAATATTGTATGTTTTGAAATTAGAATTGCGGTCATTTTGTTTGCTGATTTTAGTATGCGAGAGAGGGGTGGAGGAGGAGAGACAGAGGGAAGGAGAGAAGATCTCATAACCAGAGATGAGTATGGGATAAAAGGTGTATATTGGGTGGCCTAGCTGTACGAACGGCTTTAGTTGTCACTTTTTTTTTTTTTTTTTTTTTTTTTGCTGTGGCGTTTACATAAAATATACCATCAATGGATACAATCCGATCGTGCATAACCACATAAGGTTCTTTTTGTAGCAAAAGAGAATCATATAGGCCCTATCAAGAAATATAAAGGACGTTTATTATTACACGACTAATGTATTTGTTTGAAAATAAATTAATAATGGTGGACAAATACCGGTAACTAATAACTTTAAGCAATCGTACAAATCAATCAATAACTTTCTCCGATGAATTGATTATATGTGTAGGCCTCTGAATGACTTCCTTTGTTCAAAGATCATTTGCTCTCTTTTCATTTCAATGAGGTCTTTGGTCTCCAAAACTGTGTACTAGACGAGGTCTCGCCTGAAAATCAAGATGACACTATAAAATGGGTAGAAAATGACCAAAGTTAATAGCTAATATTTCGAAATTAAGTCTTATTGATTATTGTGTATCAATAGTGAAATGTGGGTATATATTATGTAAGATATGTGCATAATAATAAACGTTTGAGACACAACCACTTAAACAGGAATTGATTTGTCTTAGCAAGTGAGACATTTATTAGCATTTTATAGGGAGAAACTCTCAAAAAATCCCAAATTAAACAACATTGATAGATGACTATTGTTTTCTAACACTAGTGTAAAATAAAACAAAATAAATTGCCACGTAAAATACCTTTTATCCCAATTAGCCGGGTCAGAAACTATTACATTTTCCGCAAATATGTTCAAAATGAGATTCTAAGTACTGTAGTTAACTTAAAACACAATATATTTTATTCACTTATATATTCAAAGTTGGCTCGTGCACTACCACGGTTGTGCTTTTTGAATCAAGCAGACCACTGTGTGTAAGCTAGAATTGTAGACTGAAAATGAAATCCGTGCTAAGTGTCCAAAATGGAAATGTTCACTATCTAGTATTCACTGTGAAAGTAGTTCAAATAACCGTCAGAAGAATGTCCCACCAGTTCTGAAGTAAAATCTGACCTTTTTCTCAACATTTTCTATTGGCACTTATGTTAGCACGGATTTAATACTCAATCTACAATTAACTAATATATCACATTTACTTACATCCTTTAAGATCGTCACAACATCTTTATACAAGTAAGCCTATACTCTAAATATATTCCTAGATATGTTCAAAATAAATATGTGGACCCAAACATAAAGTACTATAAAAAAGTAGGCAATCATTAACAACTAAAGAAAGATTGGTGCCATAAACAACAGGTTTTCATACACATATACATGAAACAACTCCAAAAGTACCTTTTTATTGGAACAAAACACTTCACACAGCCTAAATGATTTGATTCACTATTGAGTTACGATATCAATTAACAATGTACATCCCGCTCTACCAATTACATGAACTCCTATTTACGTATACACCCAGAATCATTTGCATTAATGAATACATTGCCAAGAAATCTTGCACTAAATTGCTTTATAAATTGATAAACCATATTATAAGGACCTCGAAAATAAGTGAATGTTGTGATATCCTCGGGATAGGACGATTTCCTTGTCCTCAACAACAATAACAAATAGCAGACGACAGTTGTCATCAGCTGACAAGTGATCCAACAACGGATGAACATGTCACTATCCTGACGTTCTAGAGGGATTCATGAGGATAGGGTATATAAAATGCCGCAACACCTTCAAAAACATCAGTCTTCATTGAAACTGATCACATTATCAACTTTCTCTTCGCTGCACTGGGCACTGAGAGCTATTTACCACAATCTATCTGTGTCTGGGCTCTGAGATTTTCTACCACTCTCTTGGCTGCATCTGCTACCTCAGAGGATCTAATTCTTTTCTCTTTTCTGCGACTGAATCGTGAGACTCTCCAAAACTAGTCCCTAGATTGCGACGGGCCCTGGGACATTCCTAATCACCAATTACTCTATCAAATAACTTTATTTTGTCTTCGAACAATCCTTAGAATTGTACTATACTGTATCATAGTGAAGTTTTATAATAAAACTGTCGTAGAAGGCAGTCCAATCGTTTGTCACTTCCAACCTGCTTTCCGCAGAAGTTTACGATATACTACTTGCAACGGAATCTTGTAAAGAAAAAGTTTTGTAATCATCAAATGGATTAATCATCATATGTTTGAAAATATGGCAATTACTTAATTTCTTAATGAATGAAAGTTCTGAATATAAGATTTAGGAATGCATTCGAGTCGAGTCGAGTCGAGATTTAAGACTGTCTCGACTCGTCTCGAGAAAATGTCTCGACTCGTGTCTCGACTCGAAAATATGTTTCTGTCTCGACTCGTGTCTCGACTCGACAGTCTCTGTCTCGACTCGACTCGAATTCGAGTCGAGACGTCTCGAAATTCGAGTCGAGACAAAATATACGAGTTAAAATATGCGCACACATCAGCCAGACCATCATGACCACCTACCTAATTGACAGTATGTCGACTTTTGGCATGGATAAAAACGGCCACACGTCTTGGCATACACGCAATGATCCTTGATAGGTCGCTAGCGAGAGCTGGCACCACATGTGCTCACTCAGGTCACCTAATTCCCATAAATTCCGGGAAGGGGGGCGATGTGTTCTGACGTCACGTTCAATCACCTCCCACAAGGGACATCACTCAAATGTCCGGCTCCAATTTCAATGAAACTTTTTTTTGCTGATAGAAGGCATGTATGCATCATTACTTGTGATGACAAATTTTTGCCATGGTGCATGTTTTCTATTTTTTAAATTAACTTTTAAGAGTTGTGATGTGGTTATTAGAGATTACTACAGAAGTCCCTTACTACCCTTTGTAAACGGAGCGTTAATGAAGAAAAGTGAAGAAAAACCATGTGGATACATATAAGTCCTGGGGGGAAGTCGTATGGTAGATATGACCTTGATGGCAGCCATCTTGAAATCCGCCATTTTGAATTAAGGTTAAGTTTTCAAAATGGGAATAGGGTAATTTCGGGCTAGAATTTAATTAGAAAAATAATGGTGAGGTTAGTTTTAAGATACACCCATTTGGGGGAAAGTTACAGGCATAGTAATTGTTTTTACTTACTGTGTGCGTAAGTCCCTTCTTACTTTCGTCTCAAGACCTGTAAATCGATCGCAACGGCAGAGCCCGGTTTCGCACTAGTGTTTAGAAATCTTTAAACTCACTTGAGGCAATATTTGTGGATTATTGTATTGTATTTTGCCTTTAATTAAATTTGAACCCACTTCATGATCTTGTGTAAAGTATCACTAAAAGAGAATTTCTGTTTTTATGGAGAACGTAAGCATAGCAATTATAAAAGGTGAGTGAGGTGCGTATGTATTTATAAGAAAGTTTATTTTACGAGTCTTTTGTGGTTCCGCCAACCTATTCTTTAGTTGTTTTTTTTTAAATACTCATATCTCATAAATAAAAGAGCTATTATAAAATCTCTTACCACTATTCTTTAATACTTATAAAATTTTATTTATTGTAAAAGCACTGGCGAGATATTTCTTATCGCCCACTAAAATTATGGTGGAGCTCCTTCGTGGCTAACGGTGAGCATACTTGCCTTTGGCGTGGGAAACCTGGGCTTGATTCCCGGTGGGAGTTCATGTGGTTCGGATTCCACGTTAATCAGTAGGTCCACGTCTCACATAGCCTCGCTGCTGAACGGGACGTTAAACTCAGAATCAATTCAACTCAAAATTATGACTTTATTATGATGTCATTAGTTTAAACGCCCAACTGCCCAGTAATTATAAACATTGACTACATTATAAAATTGTAATTTGTGACGACTAAAATATCAGAAATTAAAGATTATTCTTTGGGTTTTGGAACATTTTGAAAAACGTGAAAAACTGGTACTGCACCGATACAACACACCTTTTGGATTTGTCATTGTGTAAAGTGATACAAACTAAAGAAGAATTACAACTTTATGAAATTGTATTAGGACTTATTATTTAGAAATAAACACCAAATAGGTGCAAGTGAATTCTTTACAAAACTAATCATGATGAGAAAACTCTTGAATACTATTATACAAACAAATATTCTCTTTTGTTTAACACTGTAATGTAGGGTATAAAGATCCAATAGTCAGAGAAATAAATATAATAATAATTGTGTTTGAACATAATTCACGGTCGTTTTCTACAATCCTAAAACACGATTGTCTAGTTTGTTCAGCATTGTTTATTAAACGAATACTTAAGAGCCTGACCCTAAATGATGTCTGTCCGACCAAATCTTCAAGCCTGATTACGGCCATGGGTGTCAATATGTTTCCCATACTAAAAGAATAAGCCTTCAATTTAATTATGATTTAATTGTTTTTTTTAAATGAAATGAAATCTTTGAGTTTAACGTCCCAGGATTATGTCTGTTAGGCTAAGGGAGATAATGATTAAAGTAAGTGAATGATGAATGAAGAATTGTTGGAATGAAATTGTGGGAGGAAACGGGAGTACCCCGAGAAAACCCACGAGCACGATGTTGTCCACTACAAAACTACTTTGCCGGGAATCGAACCACAGCCCCACGCACCAGAGGTAAGCGCTCTACCACTGAGCCATAGTGCTCCATCTAATTTGTTTAGATAATAAACTAAGTAGTAACAAAGACTATCCACTGGTTATTTACTAAGTAGTATTTTGTGCTCGCAAATATGATGTACGCAAATGTTACCACCTGGTCTCAAAGGGTTAAACATGCATTTCGCGGTCTGCAAGCCGATTTCCAATAGTGATTCTGGACAAACATTCATCTACCAAGAGATAGAAACACGCAATGAACCCAGGAACATTGTCGAACATGATCGTTTTGGTGTACATGTGTTCTTGTGTGTGCGATTAAAAAAAGAAAGAAAGAAAAGAAAAGAAAATGAGTTCGTGGCTTCTATTGCTACTAGTGTCGCATTTAAAATAACATATAGTAAATAACTATTAGTCTTGTAATCTTTTCTTTAACTGTAAAAATTTGAACTGCCCAGTAAGTTTGTCTAGGGTAATTAACAAGCACAGAGTAGTACATACCACATGTTTAAGGAAACTTGGATAAATAAAGCATTTCCAGTCCATACAGGATATTTTGGTGCTTAAGAATGGTGCTCTGATTTGAGAAGAATTTCCTTTAACTGCCATGAAATAAAAGACCAACTTTTCAGACCGGAGAAGAAGTCGCCTACTTAAGCCTTCATGAAACTATAACTTCAAATCGATTTTCTTTAACGCAGCTAAGCTGTGCTTCAATCATGAGAGAGCAGAACATGTGTTTTCTTACATCATACTCCCTCACATCTAAAAGACAATTTCAATAATCAGAAAGCTGTCTGGCCTAAAGTCCTAAACATGGAATGGTCTATAAACAGACTCTCCATCAAAAAGGCTAATTCTGTTACTTATAGGATTGAGTTGGTTGAATATATGAAAATTCCTCTCACCAGAGAAGTAAAACGCCTTCAGCAGAATCTTCGTTTGAGGTTAGGTTCGCATCGAGAACTAGTCCAGTATTCTATAAGTTCACACTCAGTTGAATACAGTCAGACTGTGGTTTAAAAACAGTCTTTGAACCTCGTAAACAAGCATCCTTCTTGCTCACAATTCAAATAAGGCTCTCACTCTAAAATCCCTACGACTTGCTCCGTTACTCTGGAAACCAGGTATTGCTAGAAATCTTAAATATACGTGGAAATGTCAATATTCATAAAAAGACACTGTCACCCGTGAAAATGTTAGATGTTCCCCACTAAGAAATAACATAAGAGTAATCTATTTCTCTATCCGGGGATTGATTTATTTTGCCTTAACTAGAAACAAGTCGAACTGACTCAAAATAGTTCTGAATTCCACTCATATTCTCAGAAATAACTTATTTCAACAGATATGCTGCCTGCTTCAAAGTTTGTTATAGAGAATACTGCTCCAACTCGAGTTGTATATCTGATATATCCCAGATAATCCATTATTCTCGAAGAGAAACCTTTAAGTCAGGGTTGCCACTCTTGAGACAATCGATGATGCCAAACACGGGCCTGAATTACCATATATTTTTCTAAATTATGCCAGATTCTTTACTAATCTTTCCACACTAGTTTTAAAGACCAACCACCACTTATTTTCATTAAGAGGAGCTAACTGTATTCATGTACTTGTATTAAAGAAATACATATATATATATATATATATATATATATATATATATATATATATATATATATATATATATATATATATTCATATTCAATTTTTGTTTAAAGGTATTTGAATGACTTAAATTTATATTTGTACGTTTTTAGTTCATATCCGTATCAAATACCAATTTTATGATCCAAAAACGCTCATTGCAATTTGTTCCATCCTTCAGACGAACCAGGAACTGAAACATAAAGAGTGACATTTTCTTTTTAAAGATACTTTGTCCAGCTGAGTATTGTGAAGGTTTATGTCAGTAGAAGGAATTGCATTCCATTATACAAGCGCAATTTCACAACTTTATGTACACATTACTAAATATCGAACACCCTTGTTCATATGATTAGCGTACGCGTCATTGGTGCGGGAGACCTAGGTTCGATTTCCGATGGGAACTCCTGTGGTTCTGAACCCACGTTAATTTGTAAGTTCACGTCTCATATAGCCTTGATGCTGAAAGGGACACTAAACTCTAATCTAACACTAAATACAAATATTTAAAGAAAAATGATGACGCACCAAGATGACGTGAATTTGGCTATCAAATCCATTTTGTGTTTTCAGTTATTTTCTAGTAGTATTTTTTCTAGGGATCCTTTCAAAAGACAGTGATGCAAATTTCGTAACTGCGAATTCCTGTTAGAAGCCATGAAATTATCCGATTAGATGCAAAATTTCCCGTCCACTAAAATAGATACCGTAAATTTACAATATCTAACAATAAATAATTTTGAAAGATATCGCTTTCAAGGGAAAAAATGAAGTGAAATCTTTGAGTTTTACGTCCCACGGTTATGCCGGTTAGACTAAAGGAGAGGGGTGATGATGAGAAATTAGTGAAATCGTGGAATGAAGAAAGTGGGGGGAACGGAAGAACCCCGAGGAAACCCACGCACACGGTGTTTGTCCACCACAAAGTTCACTTGGTGCGAGCTGGGATCGAACCACGGTCCCCAAGCACCAGAGGTGAACGATCTACACTGAGCCCCCGCGGCTTCGCTTTAGAGGGGCCATGACGTATAGTTGAACTCATTCTTGTAGCATGAAAGGCATTATTTATAATTATGCATGATAGGATCACAAACAAAATTTAAAAATATTATGTGCACTTTCTTTTAACAAACATTAAATTGTCTTTTATGATGTGGAAGGGAATGTTATGTTCGAAAAAAAAAGTCCTTAACACGATTCTTGTTGCTACACACTGCATGTTCCTAGCCACAGAAAAGATGCAGCGATAGGTAGGCTATTTTTCAATTGCTTTACATTAGCTTGATGTTTCAAGTCTTTTGTGTGTTTCTGAAGTTCACTTTTACCACAAAAGAGCTCAATATTAACATGTATTACATAGCTTTGGTTCGATTCTCAACACGGACTGCAATTACCCGTTAAATTGTGCATCCGAAAGGCACTCTTTGTTAAACCTCGCTTATCACCGCTCATCTTAATAATATATATAACTTCACCGCGAAGCAAATGTTGCATTTCTCTCTTTCATCCTAACACAAAACAAAACTAGCCACAGCTGTGACACGAAGGAGCTATTTCAAAAAGAAACAAGCTGTGCTTCATAGAGATGTGTACCAAATGATAGAAGTATAAAGTATTGTTTTCTTTCCTGTTTATTGATATCAGTTGGTGTTCTTAATGAGTTTTCTCATTAGTTTAGAAAGAGTATATATGGAATTTGAACATATGTTGTACGTATTCTCCTGAGAAATTGATGAGACCAGAAAAATTATAAGGACAGATGGAATAGGTTTAAGCGCATCTACGTGACTTTATCAAATATTTATTCTCCATAATGGTACCACGCGGAAAACTTGGTATAGGCCTACTTTTATCTTTACCTCCCTCTGTTAGCTGTTTCGTATCATATATATCGAATGGTTTTGATATTTCTTCTGATCATTAAAACAACAATGGTACCTGTGTGCGTGCAGAAATGCAAAAGCACAAGGTAACTTCCTATTTGTTTTGAAAACAACAAACCCATTTCACGTGTGCGAGAGAAATTGAGCACAGCGAGATCGGGTATTTACTCACGGTCAGTTCGCAGCAGGAGTCCATGGTAAAAGATTTGGCTATCTCGAAAACACTCGCAAAACCTTACAAATACAAAAGACTGCGCTTCAAAGAAAGTTTAGACACAGATGTTTCAATTTTCTTTTAGCATCTTTCTTCAGCAAAAGAGTCGGTTCATTGTATTCGAAAAAGGCCAGGGAGAAAGGGTGAATTTATATTTTATGTGGGGGGTAACGTTGTAAGTAGTATAAACAATACATACCACTTCCGACTCCGACTCATCCCACCTCAAGTTGTAAAGTAGAAAGGGACAGAAGTATTCAACATGACTGCGCACTTGAGTTTCAGTTCACAATACTAAAACCAGTGAGCAAGTAAACAGTCTTTTGTAGGATCGTGTTTTACTTCTTGAATTTATTTTTGATCATTTCTGTGAATTCAACAACAGAACGCAGTAGAAATACGGACTAGTTTTTACTCCAACCATTACTTTCGCTCCAACCCAGGGATGCCACATTTATGATTTCGTACTAGATTTAATGATTTTACTATTGAACTAGTGATCTAGTACGTACTTGGGTAAATAGGCACATTCTAGTGATTTTTTTGCATTTTTTTTCTGATGCAGACAAATGAGAAGGAAATGGTTCTTAAAATAAAAGGAAGAAGTATATTGCAGTTCAAAACAAATGTAGAAACCTTAAATTATTTTTTCTTTTCCCTCTGACTGAATGAAACCCCTGCTGTGTAACGACCTTAGGTAAACAACGGCTATCTTTGGTCCGCTACCTCCTTTGGTTAGCCGACATGAGATGGGTTACTTTTTTTTGGGGGGGGGAAGAAAGTGAATAAATAATTATCCAGTACATTTACGTTTTGTCAGGCACACAAGCGCAGTCTGTACTTGTTTCCTAACGAATTTTAGCAACATAACATAAATGAAACATATGTACCAGAAAATAAAGGAAGTACAAACGGAAATTTTCATCTGTGACACATTTGATGAGAAATATAGTTAGATGTCACGTGCAAGCACCCTAAACATGTCCTATCCTGTAATTCTATTCGTATGTTTATGTAGGTGAGACTGAGAAATCAAGAAACAATAATAACTGGTTTTCTTCCAGGGGAAAAATCTAAATGTGAAGGGGTGTTACACTGGGACTTTAATTGCGTCCTTTGTACAAGATTAACAAGTAATAGCAATTTTTTAATTTATCTTAGTTCTTGGGGAGAGGAAGATGGAAGCGAACCTTCGTAAGGATCTCTGCAAGGAAACATGAATACTACCCGCCACTGTTTGTTACATTACACAAAATAGTTTTATATATATATATATTGAGTTTTAGTCAGGGTTTTCATTCTGCAGGAGAGGGGGGGATAGTAATACCTGACGAACATTTTCTATTCTCAGAGTGTTGCAATGATAGCATTTCCTCCATTATAACTTGGCCAAGCTATTGCATTATATGTAAGGATTAAGTTAGCCTAAAAAGCTTAAATTTCTATGGCTGTTTTACTCTGTACCCATGTTTCTCATTTTCGGTCTACGGGACTCTGTGCCCGGAAATTTTCGATGGCTTCCAAGTCGGAAAATATGTGTATCAAAGGCATATATATTATATCTATGGTTATATGAGGCATGAATCTACAGTTTAAAGTGGGATACCGGTAACAACTTCATGAGCTTCCACCGTAAATCGAACCAGAGTCTCCCGCGATCAAGGCGTATGTGTTAACCATACATCCACGAGGAAATTCACATAAGCACACACACATATATATATTGTTGAGTTGATTTTGACTTTACCGTCTCTTTCAGCAGCGAGGATATATGAAATGTAGACCTACTGATTAACGTGGAATCCGAACTACATGAGCTCGCGCCGGGAATTGAACCCGAGTCTTCCGCGGCAAAGGCGAGTACACTAGCCGCGGAGTTCACACACACACACATAATCAGAGTCCTCACACACCAAGGGTGAGAGCTGTGCCACTGAGTCACAGCGGCCACGGGGCTAGGTCGAGTCCACTTTACGTTCATAGTTTCTTAGTACATAAATGTTACAATTATGAAATAGATTTTCCTTAATGAGCTGCATAAAAACAAAAGCTTTCGAAATGCATTAAACAATTAGCTGGATTTGAGTGTGAACTTAAAGTTATATCAGAGTGTAAATACGGATACGCACCAAAGCTCGAAAACTTAATACACTATTTCGCCTATATAGTCAGCATGTATCAAGCAATCGTTCAGCTTGCATTTGAGAGGATGGAAATCGAAGGCCCCTGAACAACTATGTTACTAATGTGCGGAATGTATTTATCTTACAGTGAACTGCTTTGATGCCAAGTGGCCTAACTCCAAAATTGAAATTTTCCAGGAGTGAAAGTTGAAGTTCAATATCTCATGAACAATCCATATTTCTTTTATGTTGGGAACCAAAACCATAACTACTGTATGTAGTTCATTGTTTTATAACTTAGTGTTTACAAAAATCCTTTTAAAAAATACCTATTCATAGAAGTGAATGGTACTTATCTGTACTAGTTCTTGGCATCCAAGCAGTCCATTTATTGTAATACTAGCTTAATATACCCATTCTTCGCATGGGGGCTGTATTTGGAAGTCAACACCTGTGGAAGTATCACCATTCATTTCATTGACCGCGAAAACATGGATTTGACACTAGTATCAATCAATATGGGCTATTTATACATGTCTCGGTATTCCTCACCCGCTGACACCCTGCCCGCATACAGTAGTAGCTGAATTTGCAAGTCATCGCTGATGGAAGTGTCACCATTGATCTCAGCGACCGTGAAAACTATGGATTTGACACTAATGTCGATCAATTTGGATTACTTTTACTACATGTCTCGCTAAACGTCCCCCCTGAGACCCCCTGGTTCCAATTTTGACAAAAACGCTTCGCCTTAGACTGGGACCTGGACCAAGGTATCCGTGACCAAAATTTGGTAACTCTCGGTCAACTTGTCTAGTCCCCAGGTCGGTCCCAGTAAACGTCCCCCCCCGAGACCCCCCTGGTTCGAAATTTAAAAAAAAAACGCTTCGTCTTGATCTTGGGCCTGGACTAAGGTACCCGTGACCAAATTTTGGGAACTCTCGGTCCACTTGTCTGGTCCCCAGGTCGCACACAGACAGACAGACAAACACACAAACAAACTCTTTATTTTATTTATATTAGATAAGATATACTATGTAAAATAGTCTCGTATCATAATATGTGATGTTCAACAAATGTTACATTATATATTCTCCGTAGCTCGTGATATGCTGCAACATATTAAAGCCTCAGAATAGTTGGGAAAGCGAATAATCCAGAAGTTACGTAACCCTATTGCGTTCATGGGAACGAAAACACAATAATTATAACTATGCTAAATTACTATAGACTACCAACTGCTCATTCAGAGAATTTATGAAGTTCACTTTATCGCAATAGTTTTATACAAACTAGATTTAGACTACGGATAATAGTTTTATACAAACTGGATAATCAATTATTATTATTATTATCATTATATTTGCAGTACAACCAAATACAACGACATTAACTATTAGTTCTAATTAACTGAATTGACCTGAAAATTAAATCTTGATCTTTAAAGATTAACTATTAATTTTATGCGTTCTGTACCTTTCTGAAGGAATAAAAGCTGGAATTGGTTTCAAGGCTGTTTCTGAGTGAATACTTTCTTCAAAATAATATTAAAAATTATAGAAAGATTTTCGAGACATTCGAGTCGAGTCGAGATTTTTAAGAGCCGTCTCGACTCGACTCGTGTCTCGACTCGAAAATTCGAGTCGAGAAATACGTTTGTCTCGACTCGTCTCGAATTTTACAAAGTGTGTCTCGACTCGAATCTCGACTCGAATTCGAGTCGAGTCGAGATTCGAGACATGTCTCGACTCGAGCGCATCCCTAATAAGATTACCTATTATTAATTAGTATATTAAAAATACACAAACACACGTTCACACACACACACATTATTAATATATTGTATGTACAAATATGTAGATAGATAAACACAACTAAATACGTATGCACAGAAAAATATCATGGCGATACAAGTAGTTGATGGAGAAATGATCCCAATAAATTCCTTCAAATTGGAAGCATTTTATATGTTAATGGAATAAAGAAAAATCACTCGTAGTTATCAGTCTTTGAAAAAGATGAAATTAGTTGGGTTAAATTCTGACCCCTTAAGTCCCTATTCTACAAGTTCGAAAATGTCTTTATTACCCTTGTTTACGTTCATTTTTAATATTTCCGCGCAAACAGCAGCTTGCGTGTGTCTCTACACTTCCTTCATTCTCATACCTTCATTCTGACCATCGTGATTAATCCGATTGGATAGAAAAGCGTGATTAACTAAGCAAACTCATCACCATCACAACGCCGAACATGTATTTCAGACTTTGACCGTTTCCGATTTTGAGACCGTTCCTGCGTAAACTATAAGTCATTACTCGGCACCTTGCATATCATATTGTTATTAACAAATAAAATAATAAGTAAAAACTTCTGAATCTTATTGAAACGTATGAATTGCGAGAGGAGCGAGCAAGAAAATTTTTTAACAAATTTATTTCTTTCCAAACTGACAACAAATTAATTTAGTAGGGCGCCAATACTCATATCGGACGCCGCGTTGTTTGCTCTTTTCTAACATTTTTCTTTCTTGTTGCTCGTTCAGCGCCCGGGGCAACCGCCCCGCTCGCACCCCTCGAGCTACGGCTCTTCTGGCATCTGCCTCTACTAGACTGCTAAGCAATTTTGCTTTAATATTCTTAAAAATAATCCAAAGCACTAAGTAGGGTAAAGCATACAGTCATTGGCCATCAAATAGTGATTGGCCACATTGCGATTAAAAGTACAATAATAAGGACGTGCTTCGAAATTTCTCGTAATTATGTTGCTGAAGCGGACGGCGATTGTCTTTTCTTTGTTTGTAAATCGTCATTCTTCCGCAAGATTGCACCTTTGTAATGCTAGAGTTTCGGAAGTGAAGACATGTGCGGATCAGTCTGAAATTCTAGGTAAGTCTTATGAAATTCTTAAGGATTCTTCTAACAATAAATCAATCGCTTTCAGGATTTAAAGTTGTTTTTCTTGTGGTGATTGATGATAATGGATTTCTTAAGCTTTGAGGCACTATATAACAGAATTTCTGATATCTATTTTTTTATTTTCTTCATTTTCGAGGGGTGGCTAATAACTATAACCTGATTACTCTTCATTTACAGTCATTGGCCACGTATGCCAATTACTATGTATTTGAACAGTTAATAAATGTGGCAATTTAAAATTATTCTGAGCCTTTATTATGCACTTTATGAAACATATCTTTTTCTCACGTTAATCTGAATGTATTTACCAGTTGTTGGCATGGTGGCCAATAACTAAATATATCGGATGGCCAATCACTATGTACAGTTCTGATTTCTCGATTTTCTGTTTCTGTCTTTGCAGTCGTAATCGCAAGAATGCCAAAAGTTGCTAAAATACCTTACGATAAGGATATTATAGAGAAGGCCCTCAGTGAGTTACATGAAACAAAAGCATCTCAGAGATCCATAGCAAAGAAATATGGAATTCCAAGAGCCACGTTACAATATGAGATAAAGAACTCCGATTGCAACAACAGGTTTAGTCTTTCCCCTATTTTATCTAAAGAGGAATAAGAGACTATTGTTCGGTAAGCCCAATTGATATCTGCATTAATATTTATGTTTCTACTTAGGTCTACTAATCTATGTATTCACTTACAATAACGGAAAATACAGAAAACTGCATTAATATTTCGATATATTATTATTAGCATTCACTCTTTCATAGTATTCTTCTCAAGCAACTAATTGGAATCATTAGCTACTTTTTAATTAATATCTTTTTTATATTCCAGGGTTTATATTTAATAAAAGTTGAATTAGCATGCTTTAATATCAATCTAATTCAAACTGCATGGAATCAAACATTAGTCGACCACTAAGAGATGGCAATAATAGTATTGGTGACATTCATAGCATTATTAAACGCGATTTCTTATGTTGTTGTTGTAGTGTAGAAATTTATATCGGAAACCTAAAATTTAAGGATAGGGCCTATATTTCTAAACTTTATTTCTAGTTTATTAGAGCAACTAATTTATTTTCTTTTTACAATATTGCAGGCTTTTCTAAAGAGACATCCGGAACTGAGTCAGCGCAGTGCAGAAGATGTAACGTACACCAGTGCTTGTATAAGTGAAAAAGACATTCGCAGTTGGTTACAGGAAATATACAGTTATTTACAGGAATGAGGACTGCAAGACATCCTAACACAGCCATGGAGAGTGTTCAACGGAGATGAAACTAATTTTCATGTCTGCCCTTCGAGTGGTAAAGTTCTTGCATTCAAAGGTGATAAAAACGTCTAAGACGTAAAAACGTCCTCTTCCAAAGAAAATCTGACAGTGATGTTCTGCTTCGCTGTCGCCGATGATTGCCGATGTAAGTTGTGTCCGCCGATGATTGTTTATCCATATAAAAGAATTCCAAGTGTAATAATAAACTCTGTTCCTGAAGGTTGGGGTTGGATGAAATCTGAAGTGTTTTATGAATATATAGCAAATATATTTTATCCTTATATTGTAAAAGAAGGAATTCAGCTCCCTGTCATCCTCTTCGTTGATGGCCACAAAACTCACTTAACGTATCAGTTAAGCCAGCTTTGCAGAGAACTAGGAATAGAACTTATTGCCCTTTACCCAAATTCAACATGTATTTTGCAACTAGCTGATGTAGCTGCTTTTAAACCAATAAAATCTGGTTGGAAGAAAGCTGTTAGCTATTGGTACAAGAAAAATCCTAATTGTGTACTCACAAAGGTAACATTTGCCAAAGTATTACAGAATGTAATACAAACTTATTTAAGACCTGCAATAATCATTAACGGTTCTAGAGCATGTGGGTTGATACCTTGGGATCCTAATGTGTTGATTATTCTAAATGTCTAACAACTTCAGGAACAAAAGTAAGCACAAAGTTAACAGAAAACACTCCCGTTCTTTCATTTGAGAAATTTTGCAGTATTGTAGGTAACAATAAAATTCAAAAATTTGAAGAAAACGATACAAATGGCCTTCAACAGAAAGATGTAAATGAAGACAACAAGTTTGTCATCTTGTACAGACACGAACATTAATAAATGGAGGCCGAAGGCATTATTTCTTATAGCTCTAACCTCCATTTATTAATGTTCGTGACTGTACAATATATGGAAATTTTACAATCAAAACCATTTGAGTGTAACTAATATTGCTGATGTGGAAAGGAGCCCGAATGCAACACAATAAATACAGACGAATATTGAGAACGATGGTTATGTGCAAGATGAAAGTGTTCACGAACAGAGTGAAAACATTGGAATAATCGATCCTTTACCAAGCATTAGCAGTGCAGTTTCACCTAAGAAACAGAAAGCCCTCTTTTGGAAACCCAGCATTCCCAAATAATTGAATACTTAGCCTGGCCCGAAACCCCTAAAAGAAAAGGAAAGAAGAACATAGAAAGAATGCCTTATGCAATAACGTCAGAAAGATACAGGATGTTATGTGAAAAGAAGCTAACAGAAAAGGCTAAATTAAATAAGGACAAATAACGCAAAAAGAGAGAACGAGAGGAAACTAGAAAATCCAAAGCAACGATGAAGTCACTAGTCCCAAAAAAGAGAACAAAAAGAAAATTAGATCTCAGTAACACTTTCGAAAGTGGTAAGAAATGTTTTGTTTGTAAAGGTAGCGATTCTAAGCATCTGTTAATCTGTAGCGAATGTGATAATGCGACTCATGAATCATGTATCCCCAGAAATCATCAACCAAACATTCCACTCTCATCAGATGATGATATTTATGTATGCCACAAGTGTTTCCACATTGATGATGAAACTGATGTACCTAGCAACTTCAAGACTGGTGACAGTGATACAGAGTCATTGGCTGAAATATTGGAACTAATTGCAACAGCTAATTGAAAGAGTGTTACAAAAAGTATGATATGAAAGAAGGACTAACTGTAAGAACTGTTTATTGTTTTTATATTATTTAGGCCTAATTTATATAATATTCAAATATTTTTCAAGAAAAGTTACTTTTGTATTTTTCATAATTTCTACATTGTAAACTTTTAAAACTGTAAAAGAAACATAATACATAGAAATTAATATTTTGTTAACTAGAAATTTAGATTTTTTTAAAAAATAGCCACAAAATGCATTGTTTCCTTTTCACAATCCTAAACTACTTTTGTCAATATAATAAGTGACCTTGGTGTTTAATTTCTAGCCTGTAGAACAAAATTGTACTCATATTAAGCTCAAAAATTTTTGATTGCGTTTAGTGGCCAATCACTAGTACAAACCCCGGCCAATCACTAAAAAATGTGGCCAATTACTGTACATTTTCGCATATTTTTACACAAAGAGATTCTGTAAAAATGCTGTATAACTTAGAGCAAAAAGAATAACCGAAATCGAAAGCTAATATCCCTATAAGTCCACTTAAAAAAGATTAGTTTTAAATTGCAAGAAATAAGGGCACCACTAAACACCAAAGTCAAAATTTTCCTTAAGTGGCCAATAACTGTGCATTTCACCCTATACTGTATATCATACTTCTCTCTTGACAAGTATTTAAGTCATGGATGGCAATAACATAAATATTTTGTTCTTTAAGTTTGAAATTGCTTGCCTTTGTTTAAATTTCCGATAAAAAAAGATAATCACAAGATTGAGGTATATTAAGATACCAGGGGAAAGGATATATTTTCAGAGTTTAAAGATTTTCATTTTTAACTGTTAGTCTTTAACTGTTTTTGACCTTTGAAACAAAACGTATTATATTCTGAATGAACCATACATGCAATTTCGTTAATGCTTTTCTACTGCATAAAGCGCCACCTGGTGGAAGGAACAAGGAAAGACCAATTTTCGTTTATTTTTCAGTAAGAAGTGATTTTTCCCCTTCCTTACAGACAACTGAATTGAGTGAACCGACAATACGTAGTAATGTGTAACTTGCCTCAACAAATACAATATTGTCGGCGTGATATGGGCAACGAGTCATCGCGATGTGAGCTCTGTTGGTTCGTTAGGGGTTTAGCGTCCCATCAGCACCGAGACTATATCAGAAGTGGACCTACACTGAGCATGACATTAGAACCAGATGAGCTCATCCGGGAATTGAACACGGGTCTGCTGTACGCGAAGTGTATAACTATGAGAGAGTTCAAAGTGTGAGCTAACTGTATAGGCACCCACGAGCGAGTTATGGTTTAATTTTTTAAAGGAGGAGAGAGCCAGTCAACGAGAGAATGCAAAATTTCACCCTCTAGCACGCCCCTCATGATACAGTTCCTTCTTAGCCAATGTCCCAACCAGTTTCTCTTCCTCTTCTTAATAATATCTAAAATTGTTCTTTTGTTCCCTACGATTTCTAATACTCTCTCATTCGTTTACCGTTCGACCCAGCTATTTCTCTCCATTTTCCTCCACACCGACATTTCGAAAACTTCCAGTCGTTTTTAATAATTTCTTTGCGTAATGACCATGTTTCTGACCCTTACAATACAATATTGCACATGAAACATTTTATGAGTCTTTTTCTCAAATCTTTATTAAAGGTCTTACAAATAGACTTTTGTTCCTCCTAAAGGTTTATTTCGCTTCTCCTATTCTTGCTTTTATTTCACGTTTACATTTTCACGCTCTTCGGGTTTCCAGTTACAGTCTGAATACATGGAAAGGATTTCACCTTTAAGTGAAAGCAACGTTAAGCTTAAAGAGCATGATCTATTTACTTCTTTTATTTTAAATTTATAAATGTTTAATTAATATTCACAAATGGATTTGTAATTTCTATTGTAGTGCGATGTTTCATCTAGACCTCGTGATATTTGTCAAAATATCATACTGTTGTTTCGTGGGAAAAATCGGTCTAAACCGCTGGAAGTGGGGAGCAGCCTTCTTCGCAATATACTTTAAGATATAACTTTTGTTTGACAAACGGAATTGGATTTGAAGATATTTTGCGTACACAGACGAATGAGCGTTTTCGTACGTCATATTTTCCGTCACGTATCACTATCAGTTTTCACTCTTATTCAACTTCAGTAGCAGTATCTTACCCATTGCTATTACTTAGTTTGCCGCACAATCAGTACAGGAAATTTCTGTGTGGAACTGTTTAGCCTGCTAATTCGTTTCATATGTTCTCTCGATTTCGTATTGCTTCCATCAAAATTTTATTACAACAATTTATAAATCATCATAAAAGAAAAACCTCTAACACACAATTATTAAATTGTTGTTTCGTGCCCTCCAATTCGTCCGTTCCAAATGAATTTGCGCGAATGGAATGTCAAAAGTGATGAAAATATATGATTTTAAGAAAGGCTTTATTTATAGATTCAGTCACTCTTTCTATCTTTCTTGTTCTTTCTTCAGAAGAAAACTTACAGCGGAAAAAATGTGGCAACAGCGTGCTCCATTTACTCTGTACTGTAATCTAAGAGTGAGACGCTTTATAGCATAGGTCTTTCTGGTTTTTGCGCTTAGATATAATAACGCAAAGTCAAGTAGATAGGGCATAATTTAGTCTTTGACTACACCGTATATTTGTATTTTCCTTTCCAAACCAACCACTGCCACTGAAATGTATATTGAAGTACTTCGGTTCTGTCTTTTATGTCCTTATGTTATGAATATGTCACATGATATATGCATGACAATTCCTTATTCATTTTAAGGAAACATTTTTCTATTTTAAACACTAAGCAAACACTACACTTTAAATTACTCGTTTTTAATAATATTGAAATATTTTCTCTGGAATCAAAACTATTATACGTTGACCGATTTCATTACTTAGATATTATGCAACTTGTTTTCAATGATTTCTTTAATAAATTCATTAGCTTTTCCATAACAAAAACAACGAAAGAACCAATGGTTCCAATTAATAGCATAATAAATGCTCCCAGGATATCATTCAGACGCAAGGGACGAATCAGTTCTTCTGCCTTATGTTGAAAATCTGTAATGAAGATCTCACATAATTCTCTAGCCCAGTGTTCAACTAGTCCTAACTCTATTACCTGTACAACATATGAGTTAAAGAGTTCAACAAGAGGTGAATTTACATTAAACATGAATGCGTAATAACTAGAGGCTGCAATTTCTTTCATTACATGTAGGGTTTCCAAGTTATTTACTTCTACGAATTCTGCACCAGATGTAAATTCACCAAGTGTATTTTCTACTGGAATTGCTAATTCACCTTTAGTTATTAAGTTGTTTACCTGTTTTGGTTCCTGTGTCATTATTTGTCTTTTTAGAATTTGTTTAATAGCATGATTAGTCGACAATGTAAGTGTATTCTCCCATCCGTCAAGATCACTACCCCAATTTAGGCCAGAATCCAAAAGCTGTTGTAGTGTATCTATTGGAGTGTTATATCTAGGTATAGTAAGATGTGATACAAGGTTCGAGTTGTATGCCGTTATTAGGAGAACAGATGTTATGAACATCCAAGTTACTAAATGCCTTAATCCTCCATGAGCCTCACTTGGAATAGGAAATCCAATAGTTATTGACACAGAATAAAGAACACAATAGATGTAACTCCGATACGGATCTTTGATAGGTAACTTTAGTATCAAATTAATTATAAATGAAAATGTGTACAATGTAATAGAATTGAAGATAACGAATCCAATAAGCACTAGCCATACGACAGATGAAAAGGGACGAACTATTGACCATAAGAAATACTTATTTTTAAAAACAGGAGTCAGGAAAGTTGATTCACATGTACCATGGACCCATGAAAATTGAAAAAGCTCATAGCGTTGTACTGTAATGTACAATGATGGTATTCCAACATGATACTTATAGCCTCTCAGTCTACCAAAGACACTTTCTATAGTTGCATTATCTGTGTGGTCACCCCATACTTCAACGACATCAACTTTCCATGTAAAATTATACTTCCTAGAGAAATGATACATTATTCTATATTCTATTCCATCATAAGAATCCTCATTCACTATTGTCCATGGCGGATAAGGATAGAAAGATAAGCTTATTGATATACCACTTAGATTTAAATTATGTTTTGCTTTCAAGTTCGTAGACTTAAGTGTCGATATGTCTACTTCTTCTAATTTGAGAGGTTTCAAGTCATCGGTCAAAATTTGATACAATAAATAAACTTCTGAGTAATTACGAGTAGCTTGCTTGTAAGGTAATAATAAAATGTAAGTGAAAGGAAAGAAACGCGTGGCCTTACATCTAAGATAATTCGTCAGTGATATTTCGTTTTCATTTATTAAAAATAGAAATTTTCTTTGTTTTCTCTGAGTTGCTTGTTTACTTGTTTCAGATAAAGCAAGAAAGGTTTCAGAGATATTACTTGTTAAAATTACCATGTGATTGCAATTTTGATTCATTGAATCTACAAGTAACTTTTGTTCCTCATTTTCGTGGAGGAACATCGTGTTAATGACATACATTGACGAAACTGAGTGGCTAACAATGTTGCTTGTTATGGAGGCAATTTCATCGATGGTACTGTGTCTATTGTCGTAGAATACTGTGCACTCAAAGTCGGTATATTCCTTGATAAAAGGCATTATGTTTTCCGCATATTTCCACTGATGAAATTTTCGCATCGAAATGCATCCTGTACACCACAGAAGTTGAATGTAAATTGTTGCCTTATTCATTATGAGATACATTTCCTGTAATATAAAGAATCATTTGTATAGTAATTAATTAATATTGGTAGAAAATTTAACTACACTATGATTCAACAACATGAAAACAGGCATGTGAGTTTCTCATACACATATATCCTAATTATTAAAAAAAATAAGTCCTATATCTCTTTCGTCCTCTATGTTATGCATGTTTATGTTTTCCTCATTCTTGGTGGAGAAACTGTAGTTTGCTTCATATAGCCACCACAATTGTACATTTCGGTGGACGTCCTAAATTGATGAGCAATGTGTGTTCTTGAGATGGTCCTCCAGTTCATGAAGGACGCAAAAGTTGCTAGGTGCAAGATCATGGCTGAATGGGGGAGATGGGAAGACAGTGTATCTAATCTTTAATATTGTGTCGGTTGTCAGGTCTCTGGTGTGGGGTACAGTGTTATCATAGAGAAGAAGGGGGTAAACTGCGTTTCAGTCAAGCCTTTAGCTTCTTTAGTGTTACGATATACCGCTCTAAGTTTACGATGATACTCTTGTTAAGAAACTGGGTGTGAACAACGCCATTCACATCGGGAAACAGTCTGCGTGACTTTTGTCACCCATGCACAGACTTTATTATTTTTATTTGGAGTGGAAGAACTTTGTATCGGTATTCCAGGTACTGCTTCATCATTATTAGGTCATAGTGGTGGGCCCACGATTCGTCGCCCATGACGATCTTGCACAGGAAAGCGTCGCATTTAGACTCGTACCGTAACAAATTTTACTCGAACATCCATTTCTTTGCTGCTTGCATCTCATCTGTCAGTATCCTTGGAACCCATTTTCAGCACATTTCCTAGTACTTCAGATATTTCTTGATTATTAACCCGACTTGTTCCTTAGAAATTTCAAGCTGCGGGACAATCTCCTTCTGCTTGACTCCCTATAACTGGCGTTGTAGGTAAGGAATGGAGGAACGCTCACAAAAATTTCCGATATCTGCCAATAAAAATAAGAGGAATATTAAAAAAAACATGCAAAAACTTTCCATTCTGCCCTTGTACTATGGTCCTAGTCACTTTTCCGAAATTTGACGATGTGAACGAACGTACTAACTGCCTAATTTTAGAGGGGTGCTCCTATGCAGAGACCCATAGGCAGAAAAGTGTCCTCAACTCTCGCGTATACTAGTCTGTTCCATATGAATCTAGTAGACCACTACTCTTTTGTTGATATGACTGCTATTCTTGGCTTCGTGGATGTAGATTTCTGCAGTCTTATTGTCACAGAAAGCAGGTACATATTGGCTTATACGGGATCTAACGTGTTCTGTATATAGTAAGCAACATTGATCTTCACCTTACATGCCACTCTGTTAACGAATAGGGGGCAGCGGTTTCTCAGTAGTAGAGCGTTGACCTCTCCTGCATTTGGTCGCTAGTTCGATCCCTGCTCGAGCCAAGTGAACTTTGTTGTGAACAAAGACTGTGTGTGTGTGTTTCCTCCGTATTTTCCTCTTTCCTCCCACTTTCTTCATTCCACCATTTCATTCATTTCTCATCATCGCCGTCTCCTTTAGCCTAGACGGCATAACCGTGGGACGTAAAACTCAAAGATTTCATTTCATTTTTTCTGTTAACAAATGTTTGCATGATGTTCTACGTTAGGTAATGTACATCGATATTAGAGCATGGATCTACAATCTGTGTGTAGTTTTCAGATCTAAATCCTGTACAATGATCCGATTAACGGTTGCTGGTAACTTTCTGATACGTATTGTTATTTTACGACGCGGCTCGTAAGTTATAATGACACTATTTGCAGATATGTGGAACAAAATTACCCGATAGATACTACATTACATAAATTGTACTAGTTTTCGAGTACTCCATCATCTTGAGCTTGAGTACTTTTATTTCACAATTTATTTCATCATTCTTACTTCTTGATCACTTCTCAACTTCTGTCATAATCTATAAAACATAATTGCTGAAGGTAAAGAAAAATTAACGAAGTTCTTGAATATTTACTATGTTACGCCCCGGCAACATCTACATACTAGTCCCGATGACTAGTTCAAATTTGTTTCTTCTTTAACAAAAAGTTAGATACGTAACTGGGAGCGAAAGTACAATACCTGATTATTAAAAGTAGTTAACGTTTGTAGACGCACACGTTTGCTATCACTCTACCAATACTCGAATTCCCTGTCGAATGAAGTCGGATTTTGCAATGCAAAACAAAGTTCTCCACCTTGTAAATCCCGATTATCAGTGAAGAATTTCTCCCAATTATATTGAGGGAATACTCTCGGTAAGGAAGAGCTACACACTAAACCTCACGGACAACCTGCACTTACAGAGAAACTCATACGTAAATCCGTCCAGTTGTCCCGAACACTTCTCGGACTTAGTATTGAAAGTATTAATTGAGAAGCACAAACTCTAATTTAATATTAATAGTATTTTAAAGAAAAAATTTTAAAAAATGGGTTTCATTTTAAAACTTACGATACTTTATAGACCCAAAATTAATGTTTAAAGCTATTCCTTTCTTATATACTTAAGTTTCCAGAATACAGAAACAAAAACACAAACACGAAGGGATTTGTTGTTCAAGTAAAATAAAATTTGTCTCTATTCGATATTATTATGGCGACAATTAGCTTCATTGATTTCTAGCATGCATTAATTATTTATATTTTCCAAAGGTGTAACTTGACTTATCTCATGTCATCAGCAAGATAAGAGTAAACATGTATAATTTCCTGAAGTAATACTGAGTAACAATTCAAACAAGAATAGGAAATAGAACATATACAATATTACGTGTTACTTAATAGCCGTCAACACGTTACGAAATACTATGAAAAATATCCAGTACAAAAATAATGGCCTAAAACTACAACGCAATTAGAATAGACAATTATGTTTATTGAAAACAAGTGAGACACTCATTTGAAGATAATTATTATGTACAGAGATCTCCTTTTGGTCTTTCTATTCTAACCGCTTTCTCTCTCGAGATCTGTAGGCAAATAATTACTTTTCTCGTGTTTCAATTACAAGACATTGAGTTCAAATTTCGTGTCTGGGTATCGAGGTTTATGTAACGTCTCTCAGTTTTGGTTTTCAAACAGTTGAAATTGAAATTTCAAATCTACTCTTTATACAAATAGGCTATAGTCAGAAATTACTTCTCATGTTTTATTATAAATGTAATTGCATGTGAAAGGGTTCGGTACATGAACCAGAAACAAATTCTCATCAATATGTACTTGTGTCGCTTCCATATGCTAACTAATTAAATGTTATCTGTTTTGTACACTTACCAATCCGTAATACTGTAACGGTATTGTGTAATTTTTATATAATATCTTGTATTTACGAACAAAATGTGCTTTTAAAATATGCGCAAGCTGTTGAAAAGAAAGAAGAAGAACATATAAAAAGAAATAGATCTAATTTCTTTTCTGTTATTATGATTGATGTTCTGTTGTGATAGTGATATGACATGTTTTGTAAGTCGTCATAGCAACGAAAAACATATAATATATAGAGAATATAATTTGTTATATATACTTGTACAATATTTAAAAGTGTGTAAATGTTTAATTTATTACGTACTACAATAAAAAAAATTATACCTAAATGAAGTGTTTAGATGGATTTTGATAAAACAGTAACCTAGATTATATAAATATACGGACTGAGGGCTATAATGACATATAAAATATGCAAAACAAGCATTAAGCTAATTACCAACTGATGTTTTTTTATGTAATACATATTTAGTGGTCGTTATAAATTGGTGGTTTGCCGCCTCAGGAATTCAGGAAATTTGTGATAAGTAAACAATCTCCTAAACAAATAACTGCAGACTGATTTTAAGGTTACGTAGTAATTTTATTAAATACATCAAAACGGAATACACCTTATTAAGGAGTGGAAGAAACATTTTAAGAAATACTGAAATGTGTCTTCCTGGTAGTGAAAATACACCTGAAGCAACTGGTAATAGGGAAATGTACACTTTTCTGACCTAGCTGATCTTATTAAACAGTAGATAGGACAATTGAAGCAAGAATTGAAGCAAGATTTTGGTAAGCAAATGAATCAGCAGATTGTACAATTGAAGCAACAACTCGACAGTAATAGTCAACATTTATCACAACAAATTGAGAATACAAATCAGCGAATTGAACAGAGTGATCACAAAATGAAACAAATACTACATAGGTTCACCGAAGTGCAAAATTCAGTTGAAGTTGTAGAAACTATAATTAATGAACACAGTAACCAAATAAGTGAATCTGAACCTTTCGTGGAAACTATAGAGAATGTAGATCCTAAATTTGCATCGACGAAGGAATATGACGTCATTGATTGAAATGTGTGAATGAAATTTGCTGAGTGTTCGCAACAACATACTGCGGTATTGGTTGAATTAGATTATCCCGACTTCTCTCTTTATTTGAATGTTTTTGGTGGTCTTGCTGACGCTACGTGTAACGTAGATTTCAGTATGCATCAATATGCGAAAAGTTATGGTCATCTTCGTCTAATGAATGCTATTGGTTGCTTGTATTCACAGTGTATTCAACATGATATTAATTGTGGAGATGAAGTAATTGTAATAGAATGGTTTAATGATATGTACATGACCTGGTTTATGTAGCAGGAAGAAAATTTATTCCAGTATTTGTGAAATTCAGAAAGAGAACGTGTGTTCCCACCAATGCTTGTAGTGATTGGTCGATTGAGTTGGAGCTGTTGAAATGTTCACTCAACGAAAAGACTAAAATGATAATAGTGAACAATCCGATGGTGTTTTTACAGAACGTGATGCAATGCATTGGCTTCAATCATCTAGGTATGACATTGCAAAATTTTGAAAATCCATCAGTGGTGCAATACAATACTAACCTGAACCAAACTAACCTTAATCGAAACCAAATTCGAAGTATCCATGGGAGATTAAAGTGTGATTCCTATGTAAAAAGTAATGTTAAATTCACGTGTACCGATAATGTAAACGAATCTAATCTTAGTAACAACAGTAGTAGTAACCGTACTACACTTAGGAACCATGTAATCATTCAATCTAATTTTCCTCGAATTGGATTTCGTAGAAATTTCCTAGATGGCATAAATTCTCGAAATAGGAAACAGAAGCTTATAACCGCTGCCAGGTTATAGAAGGATTTTTTGTGGACACTCTGTATATTTCGTGAAGACAGTGATTATTATTTTCGATTTATACTTTATTCCGCAACGCACATAAGTTCTCTCTTGGTGGGAATTGCTTCTTTCCCACACAATTGGACAAAGAAGTCTTTCATCATTTTTTCATATATATATTTAAAACGTTGCTTTTAGTGAGAACATTTCAGCTAGTGACTAACCATTTCAGTGTTTCTCCCTGACTCATTATATGCACAGTATATTTTCTATAGTTATTGGGAACTGAATTAAGTGCTTTCTTTAATCGCTTATGGAAACATTATAATAGATTAGAGAAATATGGGATGACCAGATGTCCCAGTAGCCGAAGTGGCACCAACTGCGTTGTATTCCAGCCCGTTATCTGTACTTTCTCACGCCAAAGTTATCGCAGTGTCTAGTGCATTATGGGCAGTTGACTAAAATTAACAGAAATTGTTTTCCATATTCTGTTTGTATGTGTATACAGGTGAGTTAACTGAGTGATTTTTGAAATGAACTGCCAACACTTTTCCGTTGACCATTGCAACCCGTAGCTTGAGCTTGGATGCTCGAGGAGTTTGACTCCAGGTCTGGAAGCCGTAACCACGCATCTCGCGTCGAACTTAAACATAAGTTGTGTTAAGGGGCACAAGCTATTTAGCCAGTGAAGGACGATTTCTTACGGCTAGCCCCAAACCAGTGAAATCCCAGGTCCTCAGACCTTGTGCGTTTAAAATGTTATATACGCGCCCTCCAATATCTGTATTCCATTGTGGAGATCTTCTTTTGCGTGTTTGCTGAAGATTCACCTTTACGCTGCAGGACTGTTCAGCGTAACAACTGGATTCATCGTGGGACGATCCAGACAACTTTTCCCCAGTGCGAATCCCCCAAGTGTGTTAATGGTGTGAGCAAAGTATTTATAGTGATATCTGAATTATAATCATATATATATAAAGGGCTATATTTCCCGAAAAGGGCAAAACGTAATTTCAGCGGCAAAATTTATTAGTGTCCAGTGTTGTATTCATTTCTCTTCGTTATTTTTTTTCAAAATAGTGTTCTAATAAATAAGTATAGTGTCATTTAACCCAGTGTGTTTTCGTTGTTTGTATGAGTGATATTTGTGTGCGTTATGGTCTGGATGACCGTCTGATCGTCCGTGAGGTTTTCGAGACGAGACACCCGAACCTCTCGGCGCCTAATGCTCATATTATTGAGACCGACGAGCTTTTTGGGAAACAGTTTGTAACCTTTCTTGGAGAGGTCTTCATCATCCTGTCCAGGTAAGTTAAAGTATCAGGAAGATACCTATTGGTAGTACCACGAGCCAAGGACAGCGAACAGAACTCCAGGCGGTTACAAGCTGTAGATGTAAATAACGCGCAAGATTGTACTCGGATTTATGATTTTCAATGCAACCTAACGAATTCGTTGGTCATGTAAGTTAAAATTTCGGCATCCGAGAAAACTATAATCAATTGATTTTTGTTTATTTTCACTGTAAATATCGTTATGATTTAGTTTGTTATTTGTACTTTATTTGAATTGTATGAAGATAATATAAATGTTCAAATAAATTATTTAGTCTTTGTAAAACTACACCCTCAAAGCGATGCGTCCTTAAAAAGGATTTATAAATTTTGTGATTTATTTGCTGGACCATATTTATGTATAAAACAAGTTAATCCTAAAGTTTTCAAATAATGGACGTGAAGACTGGAAAACTTTTGGGCTTACGCAATATTGGTGAACTTAAGTTTTGGCGTCCTTCGAAGTATACTAAAAGCAAGTGGATGCAATTAGTTAAGACTAATCCTTCGGAAGTTGTAACAAAAGTTAACATGTATGACATTTAATCTTTGAACTAACTCTTAATATGATACTTTCTTTATTTATGTTAGTTTATGTTATGATGTTGATTATCATGTTTTGTTTTCGATATTGTCGATATTTCAATTATAACTTGCATTTTGTTTGAATATATAATATATTTGATCCTTTCTCATTTAAGATTACAATCCTACAAACATCATAATATCCTTTTCGCAATCTTCTTAGTTTTGCCCAAGAAAATGACATAGATTTTGTTAACTTTCAACTTGTAACACGTATCGATGGCCTCGAAAGGACTTTACATTAAACAATTTTTATAACGTTATTTGAATGTACCTTCTATTGTCGATGTTGAATTGTATAAATTGTATAAATTGAAAATAATTATAAGAATTGAAATAAATATGAAAATAATATTGATATAAAAGTAAAATATGATATATGATTGTATGAATTGTAATTATTGCATATACGAGGGTTATTCGAAAACTCAAATAACCAACATGTCGTATCCAACGGTCCAGGATTTCTTTTTCTTATTTTTAAACAAGAAAGTTCCATTTTTCGGCCGACATTATGTAACGGTATTGTGTAATTTTTGTATAATAATTTGTATTTACGGGCAAAATGTGCTTTTAAAATATGCACAAGCTGTTTAAAAGAAAGAAGAAGAAAATATAAAGAGAAATATATGTAATTTCTTTTCTGTTATTATGATTGATGTTCTGTTGTAATAGTTATATGACATGTTTTGTAACTCGTCATAGTAACGATAAACATGTAATATATAGAGAATCCATCTTGTAATATATACATGTACAATATTTAAAAGTATGTAAATGTTTAATTTATTACATAGGGCTACAACGACATATAAAATATGCAAAACAAGCATTAAGCTCATTACAAACTGGTGTTTTTCATAGTAATACATATTTAGTGGTCATTATAATACAGAAAGGTTAGTTGGAGCAAAAAATGCTCACCTCCCCACAAAATATTCTCCCTATCAGATAATTGCAGCCAGGATTCATTGTACTTATCTTTCTGTCATCGTGAGTCATGTTACATTCTTACTTTTTCGTCAACACTAAACTTTCTTCCCATCGTCTTCTTGTAGAATCCTTTACACCCAGTTATGTACTCGTATTTCTAACGCAACGAACTAGTTTCTCTTATCTTAGACCTCTCTATCTTATTTTACATATGCTTTACATTGTTTGTAACATGCTTTCCTCTTATTTCGATCTTTCTTCTTTAATTTTCATACTCAATGGCGTGCAAAAAGGGGGAATTTCTTGGCTTTAACCCCTCCTTCTTTAACTAGACAGAATTACCATTTCACCATATTAGGAAATGTATTGAAAAGATATAAAATTGACAGCTTAAACCATTCTCTTGATAAAATTCTGTGTACGCCACTGTTTGTATAAAATATTACTCTCAAAGTTATGTTTTTTCTATTCTTTCCTTCAGCGTATCTTCTAGCTTTCATATTCGTACAACACAATGAACGGAATAATCTTTGTAAAGTTTTATTTTTCATTTCTTGAACACCATATTTTTAAGACAAAAAGGGTTTTAAGTGTTAAATGAAATAAGTCCTTAAAATGTTGGCAAAGTACTAACTTTTAAACCTTCTTCAGTTTAGAACTTGTGCACCTCTGCACAGGGATTCTACATTTTAGAACTCAAGCAGTCAAGGACCTGTATATGTAGTTAAATGTGAGAACTTCTGCACTTTAAGACTTCTGCGTGCTTCAATCGTTTGCTTTGTTTTTAAATTCTTCACCCAACAGAATTACGACAGTGTTATATTTACTATAATATTGTTAAGGACGTAGTTAGCTAATTCTAACGATAACAACTATATTAGTAATACTAAAACTATCATTATTATTAGTACTAGTAGTAACTCTTGAGTTACAAATGAATTATACATATGTTTTACTTGTTAGTAAAGACGTGCTAAGGTAGTTTTTTTCATATGTAGGTTATTTTAAGTATAAATTTGTAAATGAAATGAAGAATGACTTACTAGGGAAGGTCGCCGGGCATTACTCTGACTTTATATCGATACTATGCTCATTCAACTCCTTTTACATATGAAACAATTAGGCAACCGGAGAAATCCTCGAGTGCAAGCGTGTTCGAGTTGCCAGCGTTCAAAGTTCAAAATTGGATAGATTTTGCAAAGTAACCAATTCTTAAATAGAGTTTCATTTTTAGCATCAGGGAGTCTTCTTTGGTCCTCAATATAGTGATAAGGTCAAAACGTAAGCATTTTCAAAATAAGGGCATTTATTGCCTAGGGGGTGAAGGGTATTGATGCTCTATAACTTGCAAATTGCCTCCCGTTTCACACAACTGGTCATTATGGTAATAAAGAAGCATTTGCCACCCGTAATCTATGGTATTGTCATCCAAATATCACTTTCCTATGTGGCAACCTTCAAATTGAAGTACGACATTTGACACCGAAACAGTTTGGTCAAGTTATAATAATAATCATCATCATTACAGGTATTCTGCGATTATTGGCAGGTTTTTTACTGTAACTGAGAAGCTTCCATGCCGCAACGATCTTCCCCTAACCTCTTTGTCTTCGCGTACGATTATTCAGTTTTGATGTCATCCATTAATTGTAGTCTCCTTCACCCCTTCATATCTTTCCTCCCACCGTACCTTCTAGCACATTCCTCATGATACAGTTCCTTCTTAGCCAATGTCCTAACTGTAACAAAAGCCGCTTCTGAATCATTGGAGTTGGAAGAAGATCATCAGAACGCCTTTTATTACAAACTTAAGAGCATAATATAAATAGAAAATCAATCGATACAGTTTGAAAACAAGATAAATTGTTGTAACATTTTCTATTCTTTAGGGAGAAGAAATAAAAAAGTGACGATTAAAACGATTGTGAGAAAGTGAAATTTTTGTAAATAGTATTTCCAGCCGGCAACACGGTCTTCTTCCTTCGATCGAGCGTGTGTTCTGCCCGGAAGTTCCGTACAATATGTCACAGTGTAAGGAGGTCTGATGGAATCTTGTGTAACATGGGAAATGCGGATTCTTTTCACGAACACGAATTTGTTTTTCGTGATTTTTAAAATACTTCGTCTTACTTTTGTTTAGAATGTATAAGAATGTAAAGGAGCCAAGGTATGAATAGTTTTATCAGTCACAAAAATATTGGAAGAAAATATAATAGTGATAATTATTTTGCTTTAATAATTGTCGGAAAGTGGGGGAGAAAAGTCGAGGTTGTGAGAGTGAAAGAAAATTAGTGGTATTCGAAACCGAATAATCGATTCTCGTAAAGGAAATTGATTTAGAAAGTGAATGATTAGGAAATTGATTTAGAAAGTGAATGATTTTTGTAATTAAGTTAATTACCAGATCGGTTATTTGTGAATTAATCGATGAAACATCGATCGCTCCACTTCGCTTTGTTCTTTCCTGGTCACGTAATTACTTTCTGGAAACAACATATTTCTTCTATCTCTTGACTTTTCTGGTTGTCTTGTGGTAAATGAACTGGTTTAGAAGGAGCTAAGTGAGGGTCACAATTCCGCCCCAAAAGGTGAGCCGATTGGTAAGGAAGGTAATTAGGATCTTGGGTTTTATGGGTATTTTTTTAGACTTTCAGTCAAGCAGCTACTGCATCATCACTAATTACACTAGGATCATGGTTCATACCTCATTTTCTTTAGAATAGAGCAGGCTTTCAAATGGTACCACTTACATGCAAATGTCATATACCAGGAGAGGGAAAAAGTGATGTCAACGGGAAAATTTGGAGGGAATTTTTTCACATTTTTGGCGCCTCTGGAACAACCCTGTGTAAACGTAGAGATCTCAAAAAATCTGATAGATACTACTCGGTAGACTGAATGTGTGTGTCAAATTTCAAGCTTCTATCTTGAATAGTAAGGGCGGGAGAAAGTTTATCATGAATCCCCACAATGTCCCAGATTACCGCAAAAGACCCTGATCTCAGGTAAAAAAAAAAAAAAAAAAAAAAAAAAGAATTCTGAGACATCCATATTTAGCCTACATAATAATTAGCCAATCATTCTCTTCAGAATAGAACTACCTTTCAGATGGTACCAGTTACATGTCTCCATCATGTATCAAAGGCGGGAAAATCCCGAAGAAAGGGAGCTTTTGGTTAAGATATCCCTTTTCCAACTTTGTGTCCCTCTGGACCCTCCCAAGATATATATGATACATACTACTCGTTGGACTAAATATTTGTGCAAAATGTTAATCTTCTAGGTGCAAAAGTAAGCCCGCCAAAAAATATACCGACAATACTCCATATTCCCCTTACAGAACGATATTTTGATAAAAATTCCATGAGAAATCCCTACTTACCCTAGGATCATAGTTCGCACAACATTCCCTTCAGAATAGAACTTACTTTCAGACGGTACCACTCACGTGTCTCCATCATGTATCTGGGGCGGGAAAATCCCGAAAAAGAGACTTTTTGGTTAAAATATCCCTTTTTTCAAAATTTTTGCCACTCTGGACTCCCCCTTTTTTAACGCAGAGATCTGAAAAATCTGATAAATACTACTCGGTGGACTGAATGTTTGTGCAAAATTTCAATCTTCTAGGTGCAAAAGTAAGCCCGCCAAAAAAGGTATACTGACAACACTTTTTTCCCGTATACAGAAGGACATTTTTAAAAATTCAATGAGACATCCTTAATTACGCTAGAATCATGGTTCGTACACCATTGTCTCCAGAATAGAACTACCTTTCAGACGGCACTATTTATATGTCTCCATCATGTATCTGAGGGATAAAAATATTGAAAAAGGGATTTTTTGGAAAAAATATCCCTTTTTTATCTTTTTGCCCCCTGGACCCAGCTTCTGCTTAAGCAGAGATCTGAAAAGAAATCTGGTAAATACTACTCAGATGACTGAATGTTTGTGCAAAATTTCAATCTTCTACGTGCAAAAATAAGCTCGCCAAAAAAAATTGAACATAGGCCTAATAAAAGAAAATATATTGTTTAAAGTTATGACGTCATTACCTCTTATGTCTCAACGCAAGAATGAGTGAAACCATACGTAACGTGTTCTACAATGCCTCTGGACTTGAAAAACAAACAAACAAACAAACAAATAAAATGGACGAAAAAGCTCAAATAGGAGAGTTATGACGCAATGTACCATGGAACACCCTTATGATACAAATTATACCATAAGATCCTGAAAGGTTAACCATTATTTCAAGGTGTGCACTACTTTAATTTTTGTGTGTCCCTGTGTCCTTTGTCAGTATTAGGGAACAAATTCTTTTCCTAGATTTGAGGTTTTCTCCTAGCTCGTTTTTCATGGTTAGGAATTGGCCGCCGTTGACTGGTAAAAAATTCAAACAGTGCTCGAACCATTTTGTCCTTTTGACAGCTCTCAGCTCCATCCTAACGAACGTTATTTAGCTTTCAAAGGAAGAGGAAAACACTTGTCGCTAGAAATACTATCAAATTATTGAAAAAGAAATATTTTCTAAATTGAAATTAAGGTACGGTTTTTGACGGGATTCATCCCAGTGCTTTGTAAATGTGAGCACGTGGCGTGACCACTAATAATGATTGCACTAAAAATTTGGTATTAATTGTTTCTTTGATTGAGCGTTTTTTTTTAAATTTGATTGAGAAAAATTAGTACTGAGACTAAGGGTAGGTGGAGGTCCCTCCCAAGTTTCTAATATTAATAAACATTTTGAGCGTTATAAATTCAATTGCGACCTTTAGGTAGCTTTGGAAGTATAGATAATATAAACATATAAAAGATATATACAATTTAAGTATTGTGGAAGGACGAGAAACGAAGGAATCTTTATATGGAATTTTGTAGATCCACGTCACAACAGTATATGACATTACACTGTTATAACATTCGTTACTATTCACGACTATTTATATGTTATTCCTTTTGGATTATAATAAAGTTGCAAAACAATAAAACCTGAGTAATTATTTCTTATGTTATATACATATATGTATATGTCACTTTATTTATTTCAGTTAAAAGGGTTGTTTACAGTATACTCAGTTGAAGGTTGGTGGAGTTTGACACTGGTTGATGCTTCATAGCTAAGGTTGTTGTTGAGGGAATGAGCTGAGATTAATTACACGAGTATTCTCAGGCTGCCTGCACCCAAAGCGCCCTATTGATGAAGGATGGTTTATATTTTATTTTTTAAAAAAAAAAACTGACGGGATTCTTTACGGGCGCGTTATACAAGCAGTTTCTTTTGCTCTTCTTAACAATATCTAAAATTGTTCTTTCTCCTCAGCATTTCTAACGTTTTCTTCTTCGTTTTCCACTCATTCCAGCTAATTCTCTCCTCTCTTCTCCACACCTAAATTTCGAAATCTTCCAGTAATTTTTCATCATTTTTGCTTAATATCCATGTTTCTGGCCCATGCAATACAATACGTCACCGAAGCATTTTATAAATCTTTTTCTGAACTCTTTATTCAACTCTTCCTACAAAAATTATTCTCTTCCTCCTGAAAGCTTATTTCGACATTCATATCTTAGTTTTTATTTCATGTTCACATTTCATATAATTACTAATAGTACTAAAACCCACTAATAGTACCCAGGTATCTAAAACTAGTCACCTGTTCTATTTTATCCCCTCCTACTTCTATATTTGACACCTACTACTTCGTTCCAATTACTTTGGCTTTTGTCCTCTTAACATTTATTTTCATCCCATATTCTTCACAGTCCTTCTTCAAGTTTTCTAACATTTAATAGATTTTCTCGTCACATTCCGCAACAAGCGCCATATCAACTGCAAACCTTATACATCTAATTATTCTAGCTCCTACTGACATGCCGTCTCCGTTTTGTAGACTCTTTTTCACTATTTCTTCTAGCTAGATATTAAATGAGGGAAATGAAATCATTTTCAATAGTTTGAGAACAATCTTCGCCACTCTCCTCTTCCCATAGAACGTAAGTTCTCGTGAAAAACTCAATATTATGTATATACTGGATAACCACGATCATATTTTGTGTAAATGTAACAAACACAAAAAAACTGATTCCTGATTACAAATATCATGTTAGTGTTAATACATTATGATCTTATATCAGATTGCTAGTTGAGTACGATATTTGTGTCACATTGGTTTCTCTGTTCAGTTGTCTCGTTTTGCAGAACACGTTCTTCATTTTTACTATTATACGACTGAGCGCAGTATCATGTGACCTGCTATAATTTTGATTGAACAATCAATTGTCTTTTTAAGGGAGATAGGTTAACATGTAATGCCTGGTACAATCCCTCGTGGATCACACAGGCTTGGAAAGAAGTTAGCAATACCTCAGGTCACACTGCGATATTAAATTCGCTATTTTATATTTTCAGAATTGTGTGAAGTAGTGAAGATATCAAGGGAGGCCTGCGGAGGAAATTCTATCCGTCCCCAAAAGCTACGAAATATTTCTCGATACATATCTCCGACTATGCTCAACGTATTATCAGTATTTTCTCAGTACCGTTTCTCCCCCCTCCTAATATAAGATAGTGGTCTAATCTATGAGTTCATACTACTGGTGACAAGTGTGTGCCTTCTACGTCTTAACATATGTTACGTAGAAAACATATGAATTAGTTGTAAGAAGGATGTAATGTTACACTTTATACAAAGGTGGCGTAAACCCAACGAGAGTCTGGAGCAAGTGAACATAATCAACAGTCAGTTTGCGAAAGCAATTTGAGTGCATACTGCTACTATTAGCCGGAATTCTTATTTTCTGTTACCATTCATCACCTCATTAATGCTAGCACTCAGATCTGGATGGGTATCTCTTTTTATGATTTTTTATTTTTGTATGTTTTTATTTTATTAATTTTTATGATGCTTATGTATCTATCTGCGTTCAGTGTATATTAATATATGGGATGACATTTCCAACGTCCGTACCACTATCTCGGTAGCTTACTTTTGGGTAAAATATACTTATTGTGTACTTTTGAGTGTTTGTTTTATTTTATATATATATAATTTGTATTTTTATGGTGTTTATGACTATTGAGAATTATCCACATAAATGACTATTCAATGTAGGAATATATTGTTACATGAGATATTTCCAACTGCCATATTATTACCTCGCTAGCCTATTTTTACGTTTATATCCAGAATGAAATATTTGTTTTGTGGTAGCTGCGGAATTTCAGTAATAACCTCAAAATTCAAAGCTGATGATATTCCTTGCTTTCTGGAAAGAACATCCAGATTTATAAATCTTTTTAGCACAGAGTGCCACACATATACGATTTCATCAGCTTCATTTTACTGAAGGACCATTTATATGGTGATGCAATGTATATATATAGACATGTAATCAAAATTTGAGGTACAGCTTCCAAGTTCTTACACGCTTCAACCTTCAAGGTATGTATTTCAGCATGCCTTGTTGGGACAAATCTAATGTGTTCTTTGGCTTCTTGTATCCATCTCAATAAACGAATGTTAAATTAATAATTGTTGTATAATTCTACACCATCGAGGTAATTGGGACATAATAACACCATATCAGAACATGCTTTCTGTCTTTCTTAGCCTTGGACTGGTATACGTCTCTGATGCTACACTGTTGGTGTACGTGTGAGCGCCGCGCTCACATCTGTTTTTCTTGCTTTTGGTATTGTTGTTAGCTTCTATCAACCATGGTATTTACAGAAAGATATGAGAACTATTAGTAATGTAATAAAAGCGTATTTTAACAATATTACTTTGTTTTACAGTGTTTTAGTTATGAGAAATGGTTTTACCATGTACCTAAAATCAGAAGTCACTTAATTTTTCAAATACTTTTATATTCACTTAGAAGCTCTTATTCACTCAAAAATATTAGTCAACATAATGTAAGGTAGTCCAACATTTTTCTTTGACAAAACCAAATAATTGTTTTTGTCATTAAATATACTCAGGTTCATATTTAAAAACACGCTATAATTTTTAGATATTGCAAACACAAGTAGTTTTAATGCTATAGAAAATACTACTTGCGTTTTATTCACCAAATGATTTTGTCTGTATCAAGAATTAGACATATTTGTAGTTAAACTAGTGAATATATAAATAATGCTAACTAACACTTATTGCTACATAAAATAAACAGAATAACTACTCACTAAGGCGCAATTGTATCTAGTAATCTTAGTTTAACCACAATACTTAAACCCGTTCAAAATGACACATTACGGTTCAGTGACTCTATCTAACCATGCTAGGACTTCCTTTTGATTACTCATATCACACGAAAGTGCAAAATTACATAAGTGTAAAAAGAATAACAAACTTTGAGTCTACAAAAAAATATTATCGACGTTGGCATACGTGTGAGCGCCACGTTCACTTTCACTACATGCTAGATTTTAACAATTCTTGAACTTCAACTGACGAGGTTGCTCCATCACAGTAGCTACATCCATTGACTACAGATAATAGAAAAGACAGCTTGAAACAATTTCGCAATGCTGCAGCTAGTAATATATGAGAAATAAACGAGTTTTCACACAAGTGAGCGCCTTGCTCACACGTATAGCAATCCAGGGTTAACTTTCATCTCATTGCAGTTTTGCGAAGTCGGCGGCGGTACAGAAGAATCCAAATCAGTCATTTAGATCTCACATCTGGGGGAAAATATTCATACATTAGTTGTCTCATTTCATCTATAAGTTCATTAATAAAGCACTTTATTTCGGCGTGTGTACTCAAAGGTTCATTACTTGTTCCTTCATCTACTGCATGCTCAGTGAGTTGAGTCTCCAAGTATTAATTGAACTCGCTATGCTCTCCAGGTAGATAAGAGCATGATTGAAGGGCATATACTTAGATTGCAGACATTTTTTTGGATCGGATCAACATATTGGGGAACTCCATACCAGAAATCAAACACGACAATGAAGTTAAAATAATGGATGTTCCGATGAAGACCTGCATTTCCGCGGGTATCAGGCGTTGCAATAAAAATATCACGCTGTTCTTCCAGTGCATCAATAACATAATTTAGTTATCTAGAATATATATACAGTGCTTCTCTTTTATATTCAATCTAATATCAGTTCCGTGTTTCAGACCAACGCTAACATGCGTTTGGACAGTACTCCACTGATGTGTGTCTCCTAAGAAGAACACAAACGAACGTACCTTTCTTTCTACAAAAGTGACTGCTAGAATGTTAACGAGCGCAGATTGTAGGTCAACAAGATCCAAGAAATGACTGCTGGATGGAATGAATACGGCAAGAGGATTTAGATTTCGTATAAAATTTTGAACTATAGAATATTGAAATACCATTGTAGCGTGCTTGGCGTGCGATTGATCCCTGCAATAGTGAATTGCAAGGCTATCGCGTCGAAATTCTTTTTCAATATATCAGCAAAAATTTTATCAACAATCTTCCCATCAATAGCAATGAAATCAATGAATGCTTCCAGAATTTGAACAAGCTTCACTGGATCTCCACAAATAGATAAAATGCAGCAACTATTCCACATGACAGCCATTAGGGACTGAATCAAACATAATACTGAAGTATTCCGCGCTTTTCCCATTTTCAAGAATGTGCTACGAATTTTTTCTGCAATATAATTGACCAGTTTATATTGAATAATCATTGTCTTACTTATTTCTTGGTTGTTGAATCGATATATGCATTCATAGTCAGATCAAATTTCAAGAGAAACTTCATTAGAATTAAGCGTTTCCAGTATTAGAGCTTTTAATTAGAAACTTTCTACGCCAGGAATGCAGAAATTGAAATTTAAAAGTCTGCAAATAATGCCATCAGTAAGATAATATGTACAAAAAATGTCTCTCAACCTTTCGGATGAGAATTTCATTTGTTTTTGTGGATTGTTATTGATCAGTTCAAATTTTTCATGCAAAAACCTTGGTCTTGCCATTTCTAAAAAGTTGCCCGATGACTAGAGCTGCTTTCATGATCTCCAACTTTCGAATTTACCTTTCTTTATTTCAAGAAACCGTCAAAACTACAAAACAACTGTACCTTTTCAATTTCTCATCAGGAAATAAGACACAACAGAAACCAAACAAGATTTATTCTCTGAAGACAACCAACTTCTGGAAATTTTTGTCTGTATATATGTTACTGTTGTAGGAAAACTTGTAACTCTAAGTATCTTGAGAAGATTTAATATTTGATTTGTACTAAGTTTATAATTAGAGGGGTTTTGAGAAAACGTTATAATAATATATGGTTACGTAAATAAAGCGAAAAAAAGGAAGATTGGTTAACTGATTTTTCTTATAATTTTTCCTTATAAATGAGTAATGAAAATATTGATATGTAGTCGCATATAAATAGCCATGAATTTAGATAATATTCGAGGAAGATCCAATCTAATAAATTTTGCTAAATAACATGGTATCAAAAGATACAGCAAATATCTACAACTACATGATTTACGAGAATATACAAGGTATAAATTATACTTACTAAGTTTTACAAATATTCCTAGTAATGGTATTTTACACAAAGCTCAATGAAGATTGATGATACTAAAAGTGGACGTAATCTAATCAATATTGCCGAACATATTGACAATAAATGGATTTAGCAAATATAAACGTATAAATAATTTACGAGAATATATGATATATATTCAATTATTTACAAGTTTTCCAATTATGGTGTTTTTGAACCTACACAACATTTTAATCTAACTTTCGATAAAATAGGAAATAATTATGACGACGTATTTGAAGAAATTCCACCTGTAAATGCATACTAGTAACTGACAATGATATGGAAAGATACAAAAATAACAGATAAAAGAAACAAATTAGAAAAGAGTGCTTACCCAAACCTAGAAGAGCATTCAACAGGATGTTAAACGATGTGATATTTACTTCAGAAAGCCATCTAGATTTTATCATACATTTCAATGAATTAAATAACAATGTTATGAGTTATAATAAAACTGACTTGTTGAAACATACAAATCTTCTATTTTCTACAAAATAACCAATAGGAAGTATTATGTATTAAACGATATGGAAGAAGTAATAGATATAAATAATACTGCTCATCAATGTGAGACCTTTAACATTGATAGATCCGCTATAAATGAATTAGAATGTTATATATAATGAGCAACCAATCAGATAATAAGAAGATTAGAAGAATGGTAGAAAACACAAAATACGGGTTTAATAAAATAAACTACCGGTACACTATTCGGAGTAGAGATATGCATCACCCAATAAGAGATGGAACGTGGATAGCAAAGAAAAATGTTGTATTAATGTAAATAACGTAAAGATATCAAGTTAAGTGCATCAAACAAGAAGATTGACAGTACTTTGAATATGCACTAGAGAGTATATTAAAACTACATACAAACACAAAGAATCCAGTAAGGCAATCTCATTACAACGTTTCCAAATGTAATGAAATGATTGTAAATTATCTAGTTAAAAATACACTTGAAAACATTAAAAATATTATGAGGTTCTGAAGATATTTATTAATGTGTATGTGATTGTTAATACTAATGGTAAAGAACATATTGAAAGAATGTAGCAAAGTGATTGCATTGATTTTAAAAATAAAACAACATGGTAACATACCAGCATTTAGTAATGAAAATAGTAGAGAGGAACTTCCAACTAATCATTGTGTAGGAATAAAAAATATTAGTGGCTTAGTTAGTGGAATAATTCATTATAGAGATAAGAACTTGCATATGTGGTATAAATGTCGTAAAAGATTTGAAAACGAGAATAATTATAACGATAATATGGTCAAACGTAGAAAAAGCAATACTTCAAATTCTTTTGATGGAATCAAAATACAAATACCAACAGATGAAAATAAATTTCAAAAATATCGCCCATATGGAGCAGGAATATTTCAGTTTTATACTCATACACCAGATAAGGAAAAATAACTAAAATGAAAGCAAATTTAACTGATATAGCTAACAAAGAAATAATATCTGAACATATTTCAAACAGTTATTTATTTATGCACACCTTTATTAATCAAACATCCATTTATTGATTACAATTATAACATATTAGAAAGAAATGATAAAATCAACTTATGTAACAATTTAGTGAGGATTTTATAAGTGTAACAAAAGAGTGTCATACAAACAATAAGAATAAAAATATATTAGATATATACTGTAAATAATGACAGCTTCAATATAACTATAAACAAACTTCAATCAGAAAAATAGTGTCTTATATGTGATGAAGAATTTAAAACTGATTGTAGTAAGTAAATAACTATTGTCATCGTACAGGTGAATTTATTGGAGCTGCAAATCACAACTGCAATCTGCGCTTAAAGCTTCCAAAAATGCATACCAGTATTTATACATAACCTTAGATGGGCATTGAATGGATTTTTAACTTACGCAAAAGTGAAAATGATATACGTATTCTTTCAGACACAAGCGTAAATTATAAATACTTAACTCTGAAAGTTGAAGTTGATGAATGTAAACAAAAATATAAGACAGGGTGTAAAATATGCGAAATTACGCTTAAAGAACTGCTACAAGAGGCTGAAGAACTGATACAAGTTTAAAAAAATAGCTAAGAAAAAATTGACTTGATTTTCAGTTTAACGTCCCGTTCAGCAGCGAGGCTATACGAGACATGGACCTAACGATTAACGTGGAATCCGAATCACATGAGCTCCCGCCGGGATCGAACCCGGGTCTCCCACGCCAAAGTCGCGTACGCTAACGGCTTAACAGCTGAGAAAAATGGAGTAACCGAAAAGTATATATTGAAATTAGATTCATTTACACAACAGTTTCCTTTCTTAGATTAGTTTCTTAACTACAACCTTCGATAGGAATAAAAGATAACTTTGATATTGACAGAAGATTTCATTCTACTTGCAAAAAACGAAGAAACTTAAAAGATCCCTTGTTGAGAGTTGTTCGTAAATCTATTATCTTGTATGGCAATTGTGAATTTTGTGATAAGGAAATAAATGCAATATGTAATTATAAAAAAGTTATCGTTATTTAAAGAAGTATACATACATTATAGGTTGGAAAATATGTGCCACCTATTAACGAAAGATATATTTATATGAATGGGTAGGTAATTATATGAAATTTTTGTGTACGAAGTTATCACTATAAGAATGTTTTATTTCAAAATTATGTAGCAGGAAAATTAGCGATAAAAAATATGAGTTCATTAAAACAATGTGTGATCAGCTTAAATTTAAAACTGATGAATTTATTGATCTACATCTAAAACTGGACACACTCTTTTTATACAATATATTTAGAAACTTTAGAGAAACGTGTCACGAAAATTATAAACTAGATCCTATGTATTTCACAATTCACAATGGCACTGCCTTAAAAACCACAGGCGGGGAGCTTGGGCTTTATAAAGATGAAGGTATGCATCATCTAATAATAACAGGTATAAGAGACGATATTAGTATGTTGAGCAACTCACAACACATTGCAAAGAACTATTACTTTTACGACCAAAAGCATGATAAAGTTGTTAAACTATCAAAAGAAAAATCAGTAAAAAGGTATTTACAATTCTGGAAAACATATTTTATATCTTGATACTAATTATTTATATGGATGAGCTCCCAGACAGCACAATGCACGTACAGTACCCGTATAGTATATGTACAATTGCACGGGTACAACATGTGCATCATCTGTATAAATGCACGCCTGTACATGTGATGCACATATACATCACAAGTCCTATTCAACATCTTCACGTGCACAGGACATGTGCAATGCACACGTACACGTCCTGCACAAGTGATTTACACCTACCGCGCAGGTGATTTACAAGTAGCACCTATGCGATTTACATGTAGTGCACAGGTGATTTACAAGTAGCACATATTCGATTTACATGTAGTGCACAAGTGATTTACATGTAGGAAAACGGTGATTTACACGTAGCACACAGGTGATTTGCATGTAGGACAGAGGTGATTTACACGTAGCACGCAGGTGATTTACATGTAGGACAGAGATGATTTATACGTAACACACAGGTGATTTACCTGCAGTACTTAGATGATTTACATGTAGGACAGAGGTCATTTACACGTAGCACATAGGTTATTTACACGCAGTACCCAGATGATTTACATGTATAACAGAGTTGTTTTACATGCAGTACCCAGATGATTTACATGAAGAACAGAGGTGATTTACGCGCAGTACCCAGGTGATTTCCTCGTAATGCAGAGGTGATGTAAAAACATATTCGAGATGCAACGAAGAAAAGAGTTTATATATTTGGCGCCTTACACAGTAACATCATATATAACACCAAAGACATCACCTTCAAAATATATCACAAGTAACTAATAATTGTCAGTGAGAATTTTACTTTTGGAGTTCATTATTTGCAACGAGTAAAGCTTTAGGTAGTATATTTGACATGTTTGCCAAGTAAGAAAATAACACAACATGTTGTCCTGTAGTCAGTCACGAAAATAATTTTGTAAACCTATAAACTGTCAGGCAGTAGTTACATCAGTACAGTGCTGGCACCTGTTTATCTTGTATCCTAGCTCAGCAGACGTTATGGAATTTTTACAATCATTCAGCTGTTATTCGTCGAAAAGTCTCTATAACACCGCCTGGTGGAAAAACGACTACCAGAAATGGAGGTTACTTTATATTGTTGATGAGAATGAGACTAAAAGAATGAAAGTAAAAGTATACATTTGCACGGTATTATGGATGTGTCATACACATGTACAGTAGCCGTGCAAATGCACATGTGCACACAACGGCTTAAGCACGGGTAATTTAAATTTACTTCATCTATACAAATGCACTTGTGCACACGCACGGTTCAAGCATGGGTTATGTACGTGCGCTGCATCCACGCAAATGCACATGTGTACATAACGGTTACCGCACGGTTTATACAAATGTGTGCTTCATCCATACAAATGCACATGTGTACATAACGGCTTAAGTACTGGCTACGTACGTGCGCTGCATCCACGCAAACGCACATGTGTACATACCGGCTTAAGCATGGGTTATATACATGTGTGCTTCATCCCCGCAAATGCACGTGTGCACGTAACGGCTTGGGCACGGGTTATATAAATGTTGGCTTTATCCATGCAAATGCACATGTGCATGTGCACGACTTAGTCACGGGTTATGTACGTGTGAACAACCCACGCAAATGCATATGTGCCCATACAAGGGTTATGTATGTATGCTTCATCCACGCAAATTCACGTGTACGGCTTATGGGCGGGTTATGTATGTGTGCATCATCTACATAAATGAACATGTGCACATGTACGGCTTATGCGTGGATAGTGCACATGTGTCGTACACGTACGTGTTGTCTGGGCTATGTTACAAAAACTCCTTGTTAGAAGTTACATGTGAATGACATCGGAAGAACTAGAATATGTTAACAATAACATAATGATTATTGATGATGAAAATGATATATGTTATACAGTTGTGCATTTATACATTCCAAAAGAACTTCATGGTTGTTTTTTATGATTATTCACTTGGACTAGAGCATTGTGCTCCGAAATATGATGAGTTATCGGAGTATCAAAAATATATGATTGAAAAAAGAATTGAATCAGATAAAAATAAGAAGGTTATATTCACCTTAATTGATAAATCATTATACATTGTTGACTATCGCAATCTTAAATACTGTATTAATCTACGTATAAAATTAATCAACATACAAGAAGGAATTGAGTATGAACAGAAAGTTTGGTTAAAGCCATATATTTTGAAAAAATATCAGACAAAAAGCAAACGATGATTCAGAAAAAAAGATTTTTTCAAATTAATGAATACTAGTCTATTTGGTAAGCAGATGGAAAATGCTTTAAAGAGAGCAAATTTCAAATAACAAGACAGGTAACTAGTTTCTAAGATTAACAAATTCAGATAAGTATCAGCACGGAACAATCATTAATGAAAAACTCTTATGCTTGTGCATAGCAAAAATATAAAAGTGAAATTAAAAAACAATATTTGAAGGAATTTTGTATATTGGAATTATCAAAACTACTCACGTATAGATTGTACTATGATTATCTGAAAAATAACTCTTAAATTTTACAGTTGAACTGGATTTTGCAAAAATCTCTGTTCAATTTTACAGGAATATTTAAACTCAAATGCTAATAAAGTGTTTCATATTACAAACAAATTAAAAATAAATGTTATCCGTAGTGACATAACATAACAAATACTTATATCATTATCATTACCTTAATATCCTTAACACTGAACAGCACTAATTGATATAGGAGTTTGAAATATCTTCTCCTTTCAACATGATATTTTCAAGCGATTACATTATGCATATTCACATATCTAAATTGAAACAGAAGATTATGCTGCAAAATTTTGCGAACAAGAGCATTTTCAAATTACCTTCTTAACATGCTTCGCATAATCAGTCCCCTCCTTGACTTATGGAGAATCACATAATTTAACCTTTACCAAATAGATGTTCGCGCAAGAAATCTTGCGTCTGAAACATTTCAGGCTCTCGTAGTTTCCGGTAGAAGAAACATGATGCGAATGTCACACGTATTACTTCCTCTCGCAAGGATCCTTGCGCCATTTCTAACTTGCTGGTCTGTTTTGTGGAATTAGTTGTGAACAATGTTAAGAATAAAAATAATAATATTGATGGTTAGATTGGATAGTGAGAAATAGTATAAAAAATCTGTTTTGCCGGCGAAAACGGATACAACTATTATAGTTCTTGAAATTGTGAAGACTAGAAAGTCTATCCCTCAGAAAGTACAGGCAAACGTAGAAGTAAGTTCTCAGACAAGCACAATTATTGCATCCTCAACCAGCAACGAGTTAGTATATTGATTATCAAGCAACAAATCATTTGCGTCAATTACCGCCGGAAGCTCTTTAGAAAGTAGGACAGGGGGCGCCGCTGGCCTCCTATTACGCCAACACTCCTATTACAATCCAGAAAATACTCTAGTTCGGGTACGCCACCTTTAGTTAGTCTATTGACAAGTAATCATAATGCTTCTTTGTGAAAAAAACTCTTATTCTTATGCTAACGTAAATGACACAAAAAATATAGTTTCAAGAATAACGAGTCTTTTGTAAAAAGGAGAATATAACTAGTGATGCTAGTCAACCGATTCGCTAGATCCGTTAAAATATTTCGAGTTCGCAGAACAGTTTGTTATACCAAGTTAAACTCTCTCTTTCACATACAGGAAGTTGGAAGGGAAAGCTTGTTGAATAGAAATTTTTCACAGCCATAAACAATTGACCTATCTAAAGAACTTTGGGTAGCAGGCGAATTTTTTTCGGAAATCATCTGAGAGAGACAATTAAGGTGTCAATCGATTCAATCGAGCCTAAGCAGGGCCTTAAAGTTGGTCTAATCATTTGCTGATAAATAGTTCATAAGATATTCAAGATCAAAATATAAGGGTAGGGAGCCATAGGCAAATTGTGAAAATCGGTTCAAAAGCGTACCACATACAACAGACGCGAGTGCAAGGTTGTAGAGCAGTAAGAAACTGTAAGTCCGAGTTTAAATGAGAAAGCGTACGAATAAGTATGTGATGTTCCTAAGAAAAGCACCACCTACTTGTGGTTAGGAACAGAAACGGTTAGAAACCGGGTAAACGTGCTCATCTATAGGTAAGGAGTGCTTTAGTATGTCTGTTAATTTGTGTCTATTTACAGACTATGTGTGTATGTGTTTGTGTCATTCTAATGTGTCGAGGTCTACAATTGCTGCGTATGTATAACCGAAAGTGTATATACGCTGTGCGAAGGACGTATCTCTAAATTAAGTCTAGTGCTGAACTCTAAAATTTTCTCATTGTTCCACAAAAAAATGTTGCGCTCGATTCTGCTGGATGCAGTACGCGTTAGAGCCGATTTTCACAATTTGTCTATGGCTCCGTACTCTTATATTTTGATCTTGAATATCTCTGCAAGCACTCATCTACAAGTATGAGACTAACTTTAATACAGTCCTTAGACTCTACTGAATCGTTTGACACATAATTGTTCCTCTCAGACAATTTCAGACAAAACCCGGTCTTAGACGAAGCAAATATATCTGAAATTACTCAACAGCAAGTGATGCGACCAAATTTGATACACTCCTTAATCCCTACGGAATCGATTGACACCTTAATTGTTCCTCTCAGATAATTTACGACAAAATGTGTCTTTTACCTAACCTTGCTTTTCTCTGCACACACCAGAAGATTAATGGCAAGGTGGGAAATGGTAAACTTTATTTTAAGTGTCTTTGTTTGTACACCCTTCCTATTAGGGAATACGACACTCCTGTTTCACAGAGGTCGTCCCCGGCAGTGGAGGGAAACAAAGCAGGACCTCTCGGTCGTCATCAAACGGAACCCCTGCAGGATAGAAACCTGGAATGTGCAATCGCTGTTATAGTGTGGGAAATTGGAAAAGGTGAAGAAAGAAATGGAACACATGAAGATAGATATCTTGGGAATCAGCGAAGATATGTGGCCTGATGGATGGGACATGTGGAGCGTGGATTTCAGAATTACTTACTCAGGAGCTGTAAACGGTACAGCACGAGCCAGTTTTGTGTTGAATAGGAAGATAGGATACAACGTTATAGGCAGCTGGAGATACAATGAAAGGATAGTAATGTCGAAGATACCAGCAAAACCGAGGAATATGAACGATAATCCAAGTATATATATCTACATCAAGCTACACAAATGAGGAATCAGAAGAAACCTATGAGCAAATAGAAGAAGTATTCATGAAAGTTCAAGACCAGGACAATTTAATCATCATGGGTGACTGGAACGCAGTAGTCGGCGAAGAGGAAGAAGAGAATGTAACTGGGAATTTCGGCCTAGGAGTAAGGAATGCGAGAGATGCACGATTAGTTGAGTTCTACAAAAACTATAATCCGACTGTAACGAACACTCTCTTCAAACAACCACTAAGAAGAAGGTACACATGGACAAGACCAGTGGGAAAAGAAAGATACGAAATAAACTATATACTGGTCCGACAAGCAGTTAGAAATCAAGTGAACAAGAATAAGAGTAACCCGGGAGCAGACGTTGACTTAAACATTAATTTAGTTTTGATGAAGAGCGAACTCCGACTAAAGAGGAAAAGAGTGGAAGCACCAAACAAAAGATGGAACACAATTATGCTAAGAAGAGATGAAAACATGGAAAGAGATTTTACAAATGTGACAGACAAAGAGACGCCTAAGGTAGCTTTAGCAGGTGATGACATCGACTCGAAATGGAAGCCATGAAAGAAGGGATTACAAAAGCTGCCGACAAGCACATAGGAAGGGAAACGAGAACCCAATATAAACCCTGTATAACAGCAGAAGTATATTGAGTTGAGTTGATGAGTTGATTTTGAGTTTAATGTCCCGTTCAACAGCGAGGCTATATGGGACGTGAACCTACTGATAAACGTGGAACCCCAACCACATTAGCTCCCACCGGGAATCGTGCAGAAATATTAAAAGTTATGGCGCGAAGAAGACAGTTCAAAATAACAAAGAAAGAAGAGGAATACAGAAGGTGCAGAAATCACATCAACAGAGAAGTGAAGAAGGCCAGAGAAAAATGGATAAACAACTTGTGCAAAGAAATAGAGGAAAATATGGTCAAAGGCAATAAAAGATAGCATATAGAAAGTTTAGAAAACAGTCCGGTGAGAAAAAGAAACGTACAGACATTATCATAGACAAGGACGGGACAACGCTAATAGAAGGGAAGTAGATAACAAGAATATAAAAGGAATCCATTAAAAGCTCTATAAAGGAGACAGAGTGAACGAAGAAGAGAAAGGAAAGGAAGAAGACATCGATGAAAATGAATTAGAACCATCAACTTCACAGTGCGAATTTGAAAATGCTTTGGAGAAAATGTAATATGGTAAATGCCCGGGAATAAAACAAATACCAACGGAAGTGATTAAGAATCTCGGAATAGTAATAAAGAAGAATATATTAATATCATTAATGAAATGTAGATCTCGGAAAAAATACCAAGAGACTTCGAGAAAAAACATATTGGTACCTATCCCCTAGAGAAAAGGACACACAACGTTAAATCTGCTTTCCCATGCATCAAAAATTTTGTGCAAAATTATAGCACAACGAATAGAAGGGGAAATTGAAGAACGGCTATCGGAGGACCAGTTTGAATTCAGGAGAAAAAGGGGAACAAAGGAAGCAATAATGAGTCTACTGTTGATCATGGAACAGCACATCAGAAAAACAAATCAATTGTGATAGCATTTGTGGGTATAGGGAAAGCTTTTGACAACGTAGATTGGTATATTATGTTCAGAGCGTTGAAGAATCTGAAAGTAGATTACAGAGACAGAAAATTAATACCAACTTTATAGGAACCAGACAGCTGTTATAGGAAGAGATCAGAAGAAAGCAAGAATAAGTAAATGAGCGTGGCAAGAATGTGAACTATCACCTCTCCTGTTCAACGTCTATGTAGAAGAGACTATGAAAAAGATCTTTCATAAAAACGAGAAAGGCGTAAAAGTAAATGATCAGACTTTCAGTACAATAAGGTTTCCTGATAACATAGTATTGTTATAGTGATAACGAAAAGGACTTGCAGGAAGCACTTTCGAACTTGAACGATCAACTGGAAAAAACATGCAAAATAAGAATAAATAAGAAGAAAACCAAAGTGACAAAGTGCACAAGAGCAGGACAGGAAGAGGCAAACGTATGGCTAGTTGGAGAGAAAATCGAAGATGTTAAGACGTCCGCCTATTTAGGAAATCCATATAGAGAATGCCACCTCGGAGGGAAGAAGTGAAAAAATGTAAGTTCCAGAATAGCGCAAGCAAAACAACCATTTAATAGGAAAGGAGGACTACTAAATGTATCGTTGGACGTTCGCAAACGATTTATTAAGACCCTGGTATGGAGCGTGGCTTTTTACGGGCCAGAGACGTAGACACTGAAAAGGCTGAATTATCCAAGCTGGAAGTATTTGAAATATGGTGTTGGCGCAGAAAAGTAGCACGTAGACCGCAAGGAAAAGGAATGAAGACGTACTAAAAGAAGCTAATAAAGGACGACAGGTCATGAAGATAATAGGAGAAAGAAGAAACAGCATGCTTGGCAATCTTATTTGGCATTCCGATTGGAACATCGTATTGATAGAGGGAAAGGCAGACGGAAAACCAGGGAGAAGGAATACAAAGTATACAATATCTAGATGCACTTACAAAGAAGAGGCCTTATTAAAATATAAAGCAGCTCACAAGGGTGAGAAAAGTTTTAAAATTTCCATATTTCCCACCAACCTATGGTTGGGGTGAACAAGAAGATGTTTCTAGATATTCTTATAACTACACGGTTAAACATATGATCTCTCAAGAACAAGGTATACGCGTTTATTCGTTAATTTCAAATGCTCAGTTATCAAGAATGAGAACTAGGGTTATATGAGTGAAATGGTAAGGATTATTTATATTTGAAACATATACCGTTATCAACAGTTGTCGACCCATTGCTCGATGAAGATCTTCGAAATACTGCTTGACAACCATCTATCTTGGACAATTCGTTCCCAATATATTCGTAGTGCTACATAATTTCGTCACACCACCTTGTACTACGATGCTGTGTAGGTCACTATTTGTCACTATATTGTATGCTTTGTTTCATAAGAGAATTATATTTATATATCTACCTATACATGTATTGTCTCTCTCTATAGGGCGAACAGTAACTACGTGGACAAACTTCAGCAGGTGATTCCGGACACCTGTACGAGTAAAACGTCTTGGGAACAAATGTAGTCCGATCAATAGTTTGAATACTACAGGGTGCGAAAAGCATGGGAATATTAACTTGAGAGCCTGATGTCTCCACTATTTTGAATGGAAGAGCTTGGTCAAGTCAAAGAAGCAGAAGCTGCTCTATCCAAAAATGTCTATGCTGCAAGCCTGATATTCGTGCTAAAGGGAATCCACAAAGGAAGTGAGGACTCCCCGGAAAGACTCATGGTTCAACGGCTAGATGAACAGCAAGCAATGATTTGTTGTTGGAAATGTCATATCGCCAACATTGTCAATATGGCGCAGGAATTTACATTTATGGTGTGGGGTTACATAACTGTAACAGCAGGCAGGCATTACGTAATAACAAGACTATATTCTTGAGTGACCAGACCTAAGAGGGGGAGTCGTTGGAAATGAATAGAAGTAGCACATTATGTAAACAACTGCAACACGTAGACACAGGAGTTAGTCGTAACACTGATGAAAATTGGGTGCAAGAACTCGAAACTATGAAATCTGAAAGACCACTACACAAGAGAAAAGTTTGTATTGGAACGTGCATTCATACAATACCTTATTGCATGCCATATCTATTGTTCTCTCGTCTGGAAAGTTCACAGGAGTTGTTGGAAGTACCCTTCTTGTGCGCCAATGCATCCAGCAACTCGTCGCATCATGGATTGCCGAACTCGCTCCATTCGTCCATCTTGTACCCGAAGTTCGTCAAATGCTATACGGATACGTTGTTGAAGCATCTGAATATCAGTAACCAGCTGGGCATACACGAGACTTTTCACGTATTCCCACAGGTGACCAGGCAGGCCATGCAACAGGACCTGCGCGATCAATCATCTGCCGGGGAAAATGGTGTTTAGATATTGTCGGATGGGACGTCGAAAGTGGGCTGGAGTTCCATCATGCATAATCCATATGACCTCGAAGTGGAACATCTTTAAGTTCAATAGACAGAGTGTTCCGTTGAAAATCGAGAAAAGCCTTCCATTGAGGCGCTGTGGCAGAGATACTGGTCCAAGTAGGTGCTACCCTAGAATCCCTGCCCAAAAAATGACTCTGAACCGTTCCTGATGGGACAATTCAACCATTCCATGGGGATTTTCTGTATCCCGCAGATAACAGTTGTGAAGGTTGATGACGCCAGTCCTACCAGAAGTCACCTCATCTGAGAAGGGGATTGACGACAGAAATCCAACAACAGTGGTGACCCTGTATAGTAACCATCGACAAAAACCTTTCTCGCACAGGCAAATCCACAGGTGCCAATGTCTGGACACATTATAGGTAATGGAGTTAGTAATAGTTGTCGTGGAGAATACTTAACATAGTCGCTTTGCTTATATCATACTGGCAGGCCACTTGCCTAGAGCTTGCACTGGGATTATTCGCAATCACTTGTAGCACACTTCGAGATTTGGTGCTCGAACATATTCAACACGGCCTCCACGTTCACGCATTCCCTCAAACGATCCTGTTTCACGCAAATGACGAAATATTGCAGCAAATGTTTGGTGGCTCGATTGCTGTCAATGAGGATACTTATTCGCGTAAACTCTTGCTGCTTCCCGACCATTGCCGTCTGCTTGACCATACACAAACAACGTATCAGCCTATTCGCGGTAGGAATACCGGACCATTTTACCAGCACCACACAACACACGTTTACTCACGAGTCACACTCGTATAGTAATCATGATCGATGTGCCGTAACTGAAAAGCAACATTACCGAGTGCCATCTATGTAGTGTATTACGTACTACGTTTACACCATTCCACTTTTTGTCACTTCTTCTGTGTGCTCTGCGTTGCGGGAGTCAGGTGTGAAACACTGTACTGTCTTGCTGCTGTGCATTGGGCTCGACTTTCCACGCACAATTTATTATGATTGCTGTTATGATACATATTATTATTATTATTATTATTATTATTATTATTATTATTATTATTATTATTCATAATAATAAAAACATGTTAATAATAATAATGCTAATACTCATACTAAGTATAGTACTAATAATAATAGTAGTAATAATACTACAAATAATTGCTACCATAGTTCTTCTCGTCTCGAGAAACAAATTCATTCTAATAGCATTAAAAGTAATGTTTGAAAAAAAAATAAGCATTAAAAATAAAATTTAATGCTTCTTTGAAAATACAACTATTTGTCTATTTGTTTATTACCTATTATTCGAATATACTTGAATATCTTAGGACAAAATTGTAGTGTACTAATTTGCAAAATTATTGACATTGTTTGCAACCTGAGGTAATAAATTAATTAATGTTGTCATGTTTGGGTGACCGACTGACCTTACAATCCGAATTTTATTCATTTCTACGAGAAAATCAACAATATAAAAGCACAGTGATTCGATAGTAGAGTGCTAATTTTTCGTATGCTATTTCGTTGTGGATTCGATATTATGCGTTCATGGGCATGCCCAAGGAAATGCAAGCACACGAAAAACCGTTTCCCTGAATAAAAATAACCTAAGTTGTTTACTGACTTGTGGGTTCAACACAAGGATGAACAAACATAAGATGATAATCATATCTATGAGCTTTCTGAGAATTCACCAGTGCTATTAGTGAATTACTTTACATATTAATAATATTATTTCACCATTATCTCCGGGCTTGCTGTCGTATTCTTTATCCCATGAATATTCCCGTAAATTGTTTATATTGATCCATGTAAACATTTACAGCTCGACTGAAGTGTTTTGAACACATGAATTAATATTTAAACTAACAAATAAACAGATATATAATAACACCAGTAATTATAACAAACTAGTTACAATTGACTTCTTACTGAATAAAATAAAATAAAATTTCTACTTTTATGTTTTATGAATATGTCATGTAGACAAAGGGGAAACGGATGAATAGTGATAATGAATAATTATTAAAGATTTGATTCTTTCTTAGTTTAACACCACTTTCAATAGCGAGGCTATATAAGAGTAGATCTACAACTTAAAGTGAAATCTGAACCACATGTGCTTCCGACGGGAATCGAACCTGGGTCTCCAATGCCAAAGGTGCGTACACTAATTGCTTAGCCACCAGGGAGCTTAAATGATTATAAAAGAATCGGTAGAATGATCATGTGGGAGGAAACGTGAGACTTGCGAGAAAACCCGCGGACACCATGTTATCCAACAGAAACTCATATGGATTAGGTTGGAAACAGGGAGCCGTCTCACTAGTGGTGAGTGCTTCAACATTCATCAACCACGTCCTCTGATAGTGTATGTTTGTGATGTCATGACGAGTAGTAAACACAGTATTCAATTCTCATAATATTCTGTGAATAAACCTATATGAATGAAATCAATATACTCGGACGAAACTTGACAAAGATTTGAACTCTTAGAACTTTTACTTTCATGATTTTTTCCATTGTGGAGCTCGGAAAATACGAAATGCAATACTTCCACGATATATTCTTTTGCATATGTATCACCATATACCAAATATCAATCACCTCTAAGCTGATGAGAGAAAGAGTATAGATAAACTTGTGTTCGTATGTTTAGAACATTATTTCGTGTAAGGTTTCTGAAAAGAAAAGTTGAAGTTTCAAAGGAACAATACACGTAATTCATAATGAATTTCTGTCAATATTGCTCTTGTTCAGGCCCGAAAAATTCCGGGCGACAGGTAGACAAGGCAATTGGAAATACGAGTCTGGCGTCTAATTAATCTAAATCCAAAACAAAATTACGTAGGCCATGTATGAAATTGTATTACTATGGTTCTAGTTTTGACAGCCAGCGCCTAGGTCACAAGAAAAATTTACGAGCACTTCTCTTGTTTATGATGCAGCCTAACTATCTGTCTACTTCTATTCGCTACAGCTTTCTTGAGTTTCAAACCAACTCGGTGACCATGAAAGCACTTGTAGAGATATAGTAAAAAGGTGAAACACAATATAATAACATTAAGATAAGAATAATTTTAGCAACGGTGTGGGGTGACCAATTGCTAATATGTATAGTAAATAGTAGGAAAAATGTAAGGATGTAATAGAATACGGATTTGGAAAAGGCATTAAGAGCCTTCTGGTGTAGAAAGTGCTTATTTGTAGCCATAGTAAGCATGGAAATTTACGGTAAATCTTCAAAATAAAAAAAAATATTGTGGTTTAAATATTGTCAATCTGTGCATGACTTAATTTGAACTGATATTTGAACTTAATTTGAACTTAGATTCCTGATATTTTCGGTGTAATACAGTAATGAAACAATCTTTAATTATTGTATTACTGGTGTCTAAAATATTTGCAATGACAGATAGAACTCTACAAATGACGCTTAATGTATTTTAACTAGGAGAATAGTATTATTAACACGTTATGTTTATATACAGAAAGTGTTTTATCTATTTTGCCACTTTTGCTTTCACTATTTTACTAAATTTATTTGTAGTTTACAGTGAGAAACTGTAATATGAAAGGATTTCTTGAAGCATCCAATACGGTTGAAAGAGGAATACTGATCTGTGACGTCATGTCAAAACGGTTGATGTTGGTGCCGTAACGTAAGCAGCTCATTTTTGTATTATTGTATCTCCGTAACGAAGATATATTCTTCTGAGATTTTTCATATAGGGTAGTTTGAAGAATAGTTCTACATGATAGTGTCTTTAAATTACAATCTTTGGTCAAAAAGTAAATGTTCATTGTGGAAGAAGATACACAAACTCGTTCTCTTTATCTGGAACAAGGAGAAATTGCCACAACAATGACAAGAATAAATCATTGTTCCTATTCATGTCAACAATGGTCTGAAATGAGATGAGCTGCTGCCATTATTTTCCACCATTTTTCTTCAGTACCTTCAAAGTAAATCAAAGATAGCTTCCAGCACCTAGAGCTGAATAGTATTAACCAGGTTATGGTGTATGATGAAGATATAAATCTGATATAAATGATAAGGGAATAATAGAAACAAAGCAGTGGTCTCATTAAACGCTTGCATTGTTAGGGTCATCAAGTCTAAGAAGTTCAGGTGGGCAGATCATGTAGCAAGAATGAAAGAATGTACTTTCTTCACTTTCAAAGTTTTGATTAGAAATCCAATCGGAAAACACTGTTTGGAAGTCCTAGACGCAGATATGAGGACAATACTAAGACCAATCTTGGAGAAATAGCAACAAATAGTAGGAACTGGATCCAGTTGGCTAAGGACAGACCTCATTGGAGAGCTATTGTGAATACCGTAATAAACCTCCGGGTTCCATGGATCATAGAGTTAGTTAGTAAGTCTAATGAATACATTCTAATACTCGATCAAGAAATCGTTTCAGATTAATTTCCTTCTGAATGGAAAGAGTATACTGATAGTAGCAATTAGTAGCAATTGATTGACGAAGTTTGCTTTAGATAAGTCAAGCGGAGTAGCAGGAGAATTATAAAACGGACGTAATTAATCACTCGAGGACAAAGTAATGTTGCCTATCTACCTGCGAAACAGTATTTTCAAAAATTTCAAACACAATGCCTTATATCAATTTCTGTTGCGTACTTTGACCGAGTTCGTAACGCATACAAGCTACTACACTGAAGTAATTAGTGTTTCGCCTTGGATATGCGTTTCTTAAACTGTAATTCCGCCTATAGAGCGTTTCTGAGTTTAATCGCTCAGTCATGCGAAAATAAGTATTTCTGGAAATATTTGATACAAAAAAAGAATTCAATCAATGAGGAGAGGAAAAAGACACTTATAGCAAAAATCTTGCTAAGTACTTCAAAGTTATACGGGTGTGTGTGATAAAAGCATGAAACTTTTCTTTTTAAAAAAATAAGTCTAAAATTACCATCCAACCATACAGGTTTTATTTATTTAACACAAACCGTAATCTCTTACTAGGAAGGTAAAGAAATATAATAACCTAAAATCATGAAGATAAGGCATAATTTAGTCTTTGAAAGCCCTGTATACTTGTATTTTCTTGTCCAGACGAATTGAAAAGTCACTACGAAATATATATTAGAGCACTTAGGATTTATTCTTTCACATCCCATGTATATGTCACATAATGTATGCTTTACCATTCCCAATACATTTTAAGGAAATATTTCTCTACTTTAAACGATAAGCACACACTTAATTTTAAATTTGTTTTTAGTAGTATTGACGTGTTTGCTTTCGAGGACAAAAGGATTGTAATCTGATTGATTCCATTACATACCTATGTGCAACTTGTTTTAAATAATTTCTTTACTAAATTCATCAGTTCTTCCATAAGAAAAACAAGAAAAGAAACAATGATTCCAATTAATAGGATAATAAATGCTCCCATGATATCATTCACCTGCAAGGGACGAATTAGTTTTTCTCCCTTATGTTGCAAGTCTGTAATGAAGATCTTACATAATTCTCTAGCCCAGTGTTCAACTAGACCTAACTCTATTATATGTACAACATATGAGTTAAAGAGTTCAACCAGAGGTGAATTTACGTTAAATAAGAAAGCGTAATAGCTAGTGGCTGCAATTTCTTTCATTACATGTAGGCCTTTCAAGTTACTTACTTCTATGAATTCCGCACCAGATATAAATTCACCAAATGTATTCTCAACGGGAATTGCTAATTTCCTTTTTGTTATTAGGCTGTTTAACTGTTTTAGTTCCTGTGTCATAATTTGGCGTTCCAAAATTTGTTTAATAGCATGATCAGTTGACATTGCAAGAGTATTCTCCCATCCGTCAAGATCACTACCCCAATTTAGACCAGATTCCAAAAGCTGTTGTAGCGTATCAATTGGAGAGTTATATCTAGGTATAGTAAGATGTGATACAAGGTTCGAGTTGTATGCTGTTATTAGGAGAACAGATGTCATGAACATCCAAATTACTAAATGCTTTAATCCTCCATGGCCCACACTTGAAGGGGGAAATCCAATACTTATTGACACAGAATAAAGAATGCAATAGATGTAACTGCGATATGGATTTCTGATAGGTAACTTTAGTATCAAATTGCATATAAATGAAAATGTGTACAACGTAAAAGAATTAAAGATAATAAATCCTATAAACACAAACCACACAACAGATGAAAAGGGACGAACTATTGACCATAAGTAGTACTTATTCTTAAAAATGGGAGTCAGAAACGTTGTTTCAGATGTTCCATGTACCTTAGAAAACTGAAAAAACTCATAGCGTTTAATTGTAATGTACAATGATGGTATTCCAACATGATACTTATAGCCCCTCAGTCTACCGAAGACACTTTCTGTAGTTGCATTATCTGTGTGGTCACCCCATACTTCAACAACATCAACTTTCCATGTAAAATTATACTTCTTAGAAAAATGATACATTATTCTATATTCTATTCCATCATAATAATCCTCATTCACTATTGTCCATGGCGGATAAGGATAGAAAGATAAGCTTATTGATATACCACTTAGATTTAAATTATGTTTTGCTTTCAAGTTCGTAGACTGAAATGTTGATATGTTTACTTCCTCGAATCTGAGAGGGGTTAAATCATCAGTCAAAATATGAGACACTAAACGAATATCTGAGTAATTAATAGTAGCTTGCTTGTAAGGTAATAGTAAAATGTAAGTGAAAGGGAAAAGACGCGTGGCCTTACATCTAAGATAATTTGTCAGTGATATTTCGTTTCCATCTATTAAAAATAGAAATTTTCTTTGTTTTCTCTGAGTTGCTTGTTTACTTGTTTCAGATAAAGAAAGAAAGGTTTCACAGATATTACTTGTTAAAATTACCATGTGATTGCAATTTTGATTCATTGAATCTACAAGTAACTTTTGTTCCTCATTTTCGTGGAGGAACATCGTGTTAATGACATACATTGAGGAAACTGAGTGGCTAACAAGGTTGCCTGTTATGGAGGCAATTTCATCGATGGTACTGTGTCTGTTGTCGTAGAATACTGTGCACTCAAAGTCGGTATATTCCTTGATAAAAGGCATTATGTTTTCCGTATATTTCCACTGATGAAATTTTCGCATTGAAGTGTATCCTATGCACCACAGAAGTTGAATGTAAATTGTTGCCTTATTCATTGTAAGATGCATTTCCTGTAATATACAAGAATAATTTGTATAATAATTAATTATCATAGGTAGGACATTTAAGTATACTATGTTTCAAAATATAGAAACATACGTTCGAAACATACACACACATCCTAATTATAAAAAAGTAAGTCCTGTTATCTCTTTCGTCCCCTATATTATTCCTGTTTATGTTTCCTACATTTTTATTGAAACACATGTGTGGATAAACTGGATTTCATGTATCCTCGTTCAGTGAAATGAGTTTAAGAGGGGGTTGTAATGTGTAGTAACAACTTCCTAAGATTATTTTCTAAATGTTTTTTATGTGTTTCAAAACCAATGAATATTTCTTTAAAATAATCAATATGAAATGGAAGTAATCGTTTCGTTTGGATTTTATGTCGAAATACGAAAGTTGAGTGTAAAGGAAACTTTACACCACTGGTGGAGTCAACTTTAGAATGACAGCCCAGGATCGGTATCGCTATATATAGTCGCAGTAAGGAATTCGCAGTGGAGCATCCAACAGCAAATCCGCGCTCATGACACTGTTTATCTTCGCACCAAGAACTGAAGTGTGCATACAAAAAGTGCTGAAATATAGTCTTCTACACTTTCGACGCCACTAAGGTTCGCATAACAGGACTAATTGCTAGTACGCACATCATCCAGCATCTCCTAGGCAGTGCAACTTGAATGCTTGTACGTTGAGCCCTCATCATACCAAGACCTTTATATTCCATCTATATGGAAGTCTATGAAAGTTTGGGATGTTAAATATAAGAACCCTGCGGATAATATTCGGCGAAGCGGAGTAAGACATCTTTAGTAACAGATCCCGCAGACCATTACAGCGATTGTTACTTCAAACTTTCGTGCAACTCTGATGCAAGTAACAAGGAACTCAAGTTCCACATCCCATGACATGTGTTTAAGATCATTTTCCGCTGCAAGGTTCAAGACATTAGGTATATGGGATCGAGTTATGCGGGAGTCACAAATGATAGAGATAATTACTCTTTGGTGCTACATCAACGATGCATTGAATATGTAACATGGACAGCTGATTACTAGAAAAGTATGATATGATCAACTGATTCGTCGTTAACCTCATTACAAACAACAAGCCATGTTTATATCCGGCAGACACCAAAGTTTATAAAGCACAGCCTACATTCAACCTTGAAAGATGCTGTGATGCTGTGGGTTGCAATGTCCTAGTTTTTAGTGGTTCTGTACTGGCGTTTACCGGTCGCTTCAATGTCTGTGAATGTGCAACCTATGATCGAGATATTGGTTTTGAGTAATTACGCTATATTATAGGATGATAGTGAACATACACAACTAAAATTTTGTGCCAGGTTCGAGATACATCAGAATGGAGTTGAACACCTCCACTAGACGTCCCAATCCCCAAACTTGAACAAAATTTAATACCTGCATTTGATTCTGGAGACACGAATCTATCGCGCGTTTTCGCCTTCACCTTTTGTAATGCGGAATGGTGTACCATTTCACTTGTTACCATTCACGACCTCTATGACTGCATCCCACATCATGTTTCTGATTCTTCGACGTGGCAACTATGGTCATCCCTCATAACAATTTCTTTGTTGGCACTTGTCTACAAATTAATGTGTCTGCACGCGAAAACGGCTGCGATCGAGGGAAAGTACCGTCTTGTGTGAAAAACTTTGCTCTTGGCTCAAGTGCAAAGGGAAATAAGTATTAATAAGACTCAATATTGTGCAGGTAACATTAAAAGATAATGGAAACGCACATATAATAATATTTAAGATTGATACAACACTAATAGGTGGTAAAATCAGTGGCGTTTCCTGACAGTAGTGACGTAGATAGAAATTTAAACTTTAGCGTTACAAATTAAACAAAACAAATACTGTAGAACTTTGCAAAGCGTATACAAGAATTATACATTAGTTAAGGTTTCTTCCGTTACATTATAAAGATAAAATTTAAATATTTACCGATATAATTTGTCTCAAGAGCCTCCACTAACGTCAACGTTATAGTTAAACTTGAATTCAAACTTACTTTTATACTTTGCGTAACAGTTTCAAGTTAAACTCCAGATATGGAAATTAACAGAAAACATAATCCTTCCTTTCCAAAGCCCACCGAGCAGTTTGCATGTGAATAATTTCTAGCATGCAGATGAAATTAAAATAAATAGACTGTTCAGTACCCAAGCTAGGTGCCTTTGTTTGCTTGCCCAAGTTGCTACTTTGTTTCGCGTCCGTTTGGCGAAGGACTTCAGTATAATATTTCGTGTTGTTAACTATACAAGAGTTCACAATTTCGTAAAACATTTCAAGCTAATGGATATTTGTTGTTCGGTTAATGGCATTTTTTCCATCTTCGGTTATCATTTCAATAAATCTATTCATATGAGCATGTGCTTTTACACCTAATGCCCCTTTTTCACATATACACACGTCCATTAACTAAAAAGAAAAGTCATAGAAAAAAAACAATATTACCTTTATGGCACATATGAGCAACTAATGACTACCATTAAATACAGAATGTGGGTCAAAGCTAAAAATTTATGTATTGATCACGGACTTAATGTGTCCTCGGCAATCGGCATACGCTAAGCCAGCGTTTCCCACCCGGTGTGCCGCGGCACACCAGTGTGTCGCAAATGAGTCGCTGGTGTGCCGCGAGGAAATGAAACAAATTATTAATTATATACAACCAAATTACAAGACAGGAAAATGTGTATTTGTATTTCACATTACTATGAACCTCTACAATGGAAAAAATACTGTAATTGTAATATATTATTGTACATATATTACTACTCCATAGATTGTAATTAGAAAACAGAATTTTATTAATATTTAAAAATTGTGACGTATATTAACCATGTTAATAAATTAAAAAATTCACACTGTGTTACTTATCTGTACATTTTTAATGTTGAAAAAAGTATTTATTATCATTGTTATGACCATTATTGCTTCTTTATTGTTACAGGTTATTTCGTAAGTTGAAATTTTAAAATCTCATTCTATTATTCCGACAAAGCAAACACTCATACAAATTATCGGGATTTGTTCGTTCGTTATTTAGTGATCTTCCTTCTTAGCGAAAGGTTGGATACAGTCTTCGAAAGAGAAAGTGTATTTTAAAAACCTGAGTCCTATATTTCATTGGAATTGTTTCCTATTTTTGATTAGAATGAAAAATAACCATATTGATTTACGATGGGAGAAAACCAGTGTTCAAGCTTTCTTCTCTGTGAGGAGGTCAGTAATCACAGATAAAAATACGACGATATTTTCTATTTACAAATAATAATAATAATAATAATAATAATAATAATAATAATAATAATAATAATAATAATAATAATAATAATAATAATATCTATGAGTGTGCCGCCAGAATTCAAGTTATACCCGTCGTGTGTCGCAAGTTGAAAAAGGTTGGGAAACGCTGCTCTAAGCTATACACTTACTTCTTACATCTAAATGGGACTATTTAAATGTAATCAATTTTCTCCACCATAAGGACGGATTTTCATGCAAGCGTCCGTTGACTTCGTTGCTTGCGATTTCTATGTGTTGCACGTAGAACCGTACTTAAACTACTTTCTCAATTGGCTATTCAGCCACATCGCAAGCGAAGAACGCAACGAACGCTTGCATGATAATCGACTTTTAAAGTAACTAAAGTGCAATTTCAAAAATACAAATAATTCTCCGTTAGAGGTTAACATTGTTTTAACCCAAGTCTATACACGCTTCCAAAAGAGTAATTCTAACTATACAATAAATTACTATGGTTGGATGGTTGGATTCGACTTTAGCATCTTTTTTAGTACCAAAGCTATGTAAAACTTGGATCAACAGTTGAATGTAAGCCTGTAAAATGTTTCAAGTTCAACTCTCTCTCACCGGGACTCAATCCCGGACTCCGTACACCAACCCTCTAGATCAACCTAGCCACTAGATCAACCTTCAGGGACGATTCCTTATTGTGTTTAATACGGACGTCAGAAGCGACGTTATTTATCATTGTCGTGAAAAGACCCATAGTTTACACATCATTCTTATAAAATAATTCCTAATATAAACAATTATCAAAAAGACATTCACAAAATTTTATATCAAATACTAGCTGAACCTGTGCTCTCTACACAGCGCATCATTCGCATCTGAGCATAAATCTCCTTCTCATTCCTCACAACATATGTACATGTCCGTTTACAGACATAAGTGAAAGACCTCGTGATTTAAAAAAATCGGCAAGGGGAATCATAAAGGGGAGATTTTTCGATTATTTTTTCTCAACATCTCGCACCGTTTGCAAGATTTGAGCCTACTGCCGGTTGAAGTTTCTAATTTATGTATGACCAATGTTTTCTTTCTTCTTCCATACAGTATGTAATAAGCAAATACATTACATATACAATTAATTATAATGTCAGTGATATATGGTGTTTATTGGGCAAAACACTCAAAAAACAAAGATTTATCTTAGACTCGAGAAATGGTTATCTTTCCTGTTGCATTATTATTTGGCCATGAAACAAACGACTGAGACATATAAAACCCCAATATACATAAGTGTGGTGTTGGAATGTATAACACATAGGATATGATGCTTTAGTTTTTTTTTTTTAATTTCAACGCTTCCAGTGTACCCTAAAAATGTAATAAAAAATAATGGTCATGTTTTTCGTAAAATATTCAGTTAGAACTGGACAATCTACGCAAAATTTCCAATCGATCAGTGAAAACGTGATCTTTCTAGAGCCTGTAGTTTCCGAGATCTCATTGTCGAAAGGATTGACCACAAACATATAAACTCCCTCAACATATAGTTTGAAAGAACTTGGAAGATGGAAGCACAATTCACATGCATTGATTTTAGAGAATGCTTATTAAAATGAAATGAAAAGAAATCTTTAAGTTTTACGTCCCACGGTTATGCCGGTTAGGCTAAAGGAGACGGTGATGATGAGAGATGAGTGAAATGGTGGAATGAAGAAAGTGGGAGGAAACGGGAGAACCCCGAGAAAACCCACGAGCACGATGTTTGTACACCACAAAGTTCACTTGGCGGGGGCTGGGATCGAACCCAGGACTCCAAGCACCAGAGGTGAACGCTCTACCACTGAGCCACCGCGCCCCCCAGAATGCTTATTAAAATACAAAGGCTTTGAACAATAATTTTATATCATAAACTTTATGAAAAAGATATAGTTAACTAATTTAGACTATTTAAAGTACAAATACTTAAAATGTTTGTCTCTGTTAAACGTAAAATCACACATAACCGTAAATGAAAGATTTGAAAGCTAAAGTTATAGGTTGGAGCTCAGGCACTTTTAATTGCTGTTGTAGAATTTTAATATATAGATAATGTCTGTGATATACAAGCCTAAAACGCATTTACAAGTGTAAGGCATAAGCGGAGCCCGGCCGTTTATGCACTTTCAACTCCTATGTACGTAAATATGTAATAAAATGTTTGAAATATAAAGAAAACTAAATTCATTCTGAAATATGTATTGTACTAAATATTTATCTATAATGTTCATTCTCGTTTTTTTTTTTTAATTTCTTTTCTCACAAAGGTATGTGTATATTTTAAAAATTCAAGTTACAATATTAGAATAACTACATCATGAATTCTTGATCATCTGTAATATGCACACGGGAAAGAAAGTATTTAACAGTTGACAAATTTTCATTTGCCAATAACTCGGGAACAAACGAATTAATTTGGATCTTTTTGTTGCTATGCTTAGAATAATTGTAACTTGTGAACTTGACAAAATCGATACTCTAATAGGTTATTTTGTTGTCGAGTTATAGGAAAAGAAATTTTGTCAACTGAAGAATACTTTCTATCGTGATTGTACACTCAGATATTAACCACAGTTTGAATGTATTTAATTTACGTCGTCAGCAGGTACATTTTAAAATGTTCAGAAATAAGTATTCGTTGACCTCATTTTTTCACTCAAAAAGAACTTACAAAAATTCAACTTACCTTTAATGTTGGGTCAGACACTGTTTGAGTTGGTTCTACTCTAGACTGAAGAAACGGTATAAGTCAGAAAAACACATGTTTTCAGGAGGCGTTTTTTTGTTTTACCAAACATAAGTACAAATCACTTATACTAACATGATCGGGATGCAATTATTTAACTCACGTATAGAATTGACTTATATCAAGTTAACCGGAGGTGGAGCATGACACAAAGATCTCCAATTTTCACGTATCTCATTTTGGCCAACCCGCGCACTCTAGGGTTGTTTAACTTACAATATGTCACTATGTACATTTCCAACGACTCCTTGGGAGACGACTTCGGAGAGCTCGCTTCCGGAGGTGTATGTGATTGGGAGGAATATCATTTGAAGGGTTAACTGTTTCACCATTGAGAATTCTGCTCACTGTCAATAAACTGTTGTAACCTGGGTTCATTTCAGTCAGATTTTCTTCGTACTGCTTCTGCCAAATTTCCATCGGCAGCTGCCAGTTTCTTTCTTGCATCTTCATTTATATTTATTGCTTTCAGGAGAGGAAGTCCAACGGTTTAAGCTTGTTAATGCTTGTAGCAATCCAATGGAAATTGCTGTTAACTTATGATATTGCAAATAAGTTTGGGGTCCTTGAAAAGATTTTGGACAGTGCATACCAATGCAGTTGACGCCACTAAAAATGAATCAAGTGCAGAGTTGCCTTCTTCAAACTGTTTGTTGTAAAACTGACTTCTCCGTATCAAAGTGTCCAATCTAGTACTAATTGGTTCCAAAGGAAGTAGTACGACGGAGAGTTGTTCCTTGTAAACTTGCACACGTTGTGATGCCTTCAAAAACGCATTTTTCAAGGAAGATATAAGTTGGTTGATAACCGGAAATATGGCTCTCATCTTCTCATCACACAAATCGTACTATAATGGTGTAATTTGAACTTTGCTGAATTTTTCAGGTAATGAGACTTAGTGTAAATGGAGAATCAGTAGTTAGCTTTCCAACTATAAAATTAGCTACATACCATCCCGAAGTATCCGCTGTCTCCTTGGCGGAAATCCATACACAGGAACTGCCTACTTCTGCCCTAACTAATTCTAAGATTTCTTTATAGTAAAATGGAAGATATCCTTTTCGAGGGATTCTCTCGTCAGGTACTTTACGGGTATAATATTTTTGAAGGAATTCCCTAAATTCGGTGCCTGAATTTTGTTCCAAGGAATATTTGCTGCAACAATTGCTTTACACATTCCCTTGTAAGACAATTCTTGTATCTGGGTCAGTAGAAATTGCTTCCTTTCACTTCGTAATTATTTCATTTTTTACATGAAATGAAATACAAATATGCAGCTCTAATTGCGACTTTATTCTTCACCAAACCTTATTTGTCACACACTCGACTTTGTTATCGGTAATAAATTCATCATTGATGGCTTCCAGGATTACAGTGTGTTTTACTGCCCCGAGATTAAAGGTAAGTTGAATTTTTGTAAGTTCTTTTTCAGTGAAAAACTGAGCAACGAACATTTACTTATGAACATTTTGCAATTTATTTGGTGGTGACATATTGTAAATGAAATAATTAAATATATTCCAAGTGTTGTTAATATCAGAATCTACATTGCACATGATCAAGAACACTTAATATAAACTTTCTAATATTGCATTTGAATTTTTGTAGGTCCTTTTAAATGCAATATATAACTTTGTGAGGAAAGAAATTTAAAAGAAAATAAGAATTAATATTAAAAATAAATACTTATAGCACACATTTCATAATGATTTTACCTTTATTGTCATATTTCAAATCATTTTTGATACATATTTACGTATATATTTTAGGAGTTGTAGTACATAAAAATCCAAGCTCTACTTATGACCTATCCTTGTAAATACATTCCAGGTTTATTTATCATTGTTTCATATTGGATTTAAAGTTTCGTGACTGTCTTTTTGATCATTGTTTATGTTAGGAATTATTTATTAGAATGATGTGTAAGTTATGGGTCTTTTCGCGACAATAATAAATAACGTCGCTTCTGACGTCCGTACTAAACACAATAAAGAATCGTCCCTCATGGTTGATCTAGTGGCTAGCGTACAGGTTGGTGTACAGAGTGCATGTTTTGAGTCCCGGTGAGAGAGAATTGAACTTAAAACATTTTACAGTGATTCAGATTTCACCTTAAACTGTAGATCCACTTTTCATATAGCCTTGCTGCTAAACTCGAATCTAATCATAATTTATTCTGTAGTCAAAATTACGCTCTTTTACAAGAGTGTATTGATTTGGGATAAAATAATGTTAATGTCTGTCTATAATTATATGGGTTTGGTATTTTGCCTTAAACAAGTTGTAAGGTTTCATCAAGTGTTTGCTGCAGAACTATCGGTGTTTTTAAGCACCTTAGTTAATGTTTTGATGAAGAATATTTATTTCATTTAAATAGTCCCGTGTGGATGTAAGAACGTAATATATGGTTTAGCATAAGCCGAGGAACATTGTGATTAAGATATAAATTGTTAGTTTTTGATGATGTTCATTATTTGTTAATGATGATGATGTTCGTTATTTGTTATAGTCCATAAAAGTAATAATTATAATGTTTTCCCCTCTGGGACCTTTTTGTTAGTGGAGTTAAATATATCAAAAAGTTATAAAGTGAAGATGTTTTTTATAAATAAATAAATTTATTGGAATGATAACTGAAGACAGGAAAGTGCCATCAACCAAAAATATCTGTCCATTAATTTAAAAGTTTTTTTTAGAGAATTGTGAAATATTATGTAGTTAATCATAATGTTCTGAAACCACTTGCATTAAAAACCTTGCTAAGGCACCCAACTGATGTGAAATAATAAAGTTCAAACTGTCCAAGCAGATAAAGATATCTAGTTTGCTTAGTCGACAGTCTGTTTACTTTAATTTCATGTACATGCTAGAAATTATTCACACGCAAACTCCTTTGTGGACCTCGGGAAGGAAGGACTATTTTTTTAAAATCTATTTCCCTATCTGGAGTCTACCTTGAAACTGGTTTAAATGTAAATGTGACAAGTTATATTTCTTATCGGAATTATTAGTGATGTTATTTGTGCTGAACACCAGTACTAACACTGTACGTAGTTTATTGTTTGAATACGATGGTCGTAAGCGGTTTTTAATAACAACTGAGCAACTGGGAATAGCAATTGGGAATAACTGGTAACAAATGGATAAACGATTAAGTCAGCTGTTCACATATACGAGTTGGATAGTAATTCGAATGGGCAGTTGGTGTCACGAATGGAAAGTTATCAAAGTTAAGAGAATTTATTCTACGTATGATATGTAATTTATACGAGAACTATTTCCTGCAGTTTTAATATATAAACGGTATATCTAATTAAATTCTTAAAATCTAGCATCGAAATTTCTACGAGTAATGATAATTGTTTGGAAGTGCTATTCAAGTCTCTGTTATACATGAGTGTTCAGTGTGTCAGATATGACAAATGTTATGAAAGTTTAATTAGTGCCTATTATATGAAATCAGTTAAAAGATATCGCTGGGATTTGTAGAACTGAATGTACTAGTTAGGCTGTAAATGGTTCTGATTTCGTTACTTCGATTGGTGAATCGAAAATTTTGATTTAGTTAAATATCATACGACTCTTCTTATCCGTAAGAGATATTCTAATTTCTTTTAATTCAAGGAAGTTTTTTTTATATTGTCGTATATATATTGCTCTTTATCACCATTTATAATTATCCGATAATCGTAGTCATTGGTCCTTCCAGACATACTTTTGGGGGGCACTGCCCCCCGTAGTAGGTCAAAATAATACGTCTATAATATTGTAATAAATAGAATAGTACCGTGTGAAAATAACATGCTTCCCTTTGGAGTGCTAAGTGAATTCGGTCTATAATCATAAGGTCTGAAAAAGATAAATGGTATATTACTGGAATTTAATAGCAATTTATGTATCATAAAATATCCGAACATAGAAAGGTGAAACAAGTGCATGGAAAAACAGTGAAAGTTAAAAATAGCCTCACAAAATACCTCATGGGCTTTATGAGGCCCATACATGTAAACATATGCCTGAAGAAACAGCCCTACTTGCATGAAAAATGATAAACCACAGGCAAGTTGATCGTGTATGGCCTCGTTCATTCATGTTGCAAGTTTTCAAAATCTTCTGAAAACATGGTTGATGTTTTTGCCGTTCTGCATGCATGTTTACCGTGTATGGGCTCGTTCATCCAAGGTAACTGTTTTATATTTAGGTCCGCCAATCACGACAGCGGAAGAAATCACGTGACTCTCTCCTCCGTCGCATGCCAAGGTCGTTGAAGATGAATGGTCTGCGTTGACAAGGTCGTTGAAGATAGATGATCTGCGTTATATAACAAGGGATTCTGTGCGTGAATTTATTCAGGTGTACAAAGAACTACCATGTTTGTGGAAAGTAAAATCAAAAAAAGACTATTGTGTGGGGAAGGAATTCTGCATATGAAAAACTGTTAGAAAAGCTGAGAGAGTTTCAACCAGACGCCACAATTGATGCTGTTTCAATATAACTTCTACAAAACGAACAACATTATTCATTACTATGATTAATGTTAGGGGTCTAACCTTTCTATTTATTTGTTTTGTAAATTTGTTATTAAATAATCTGATTACACTGTTTTCCAGACAGAATTTTGAAATGTTCATGAGCAAGGAATCAAATCTCTTCTTACACGTTTGTTCTTTAAGAGTGCAAAGTGATATAGTACCTACCTCCGTTGCTCTTCCCAATTTACTTAATAAAATAATTAATACGATATGCGGTATTTTAACCGAAAAAGATAGTATCCTATTAGTTATACAACCTTTCGTCAAACAAAGTATTAGAAACAACCAGGAAAACTAACATTGATATACAAATATTCAGATCATGTCTTGCGCCCCCCCCCACTTTTAACCTCCAATCACCGCCACTGTATTCAGATGTGTGTTTGGTTCCAAACAAAAGTCTGAGAAGGTATACATGAGGATTTTAAGACAAATTGAATGCAGAATATGTCAAATATTGTACACTCATATCCTAAATGGTTGTCGCATATCTATAACTGTCTTTTTGTAAGAATATAATTCGATAATGATTTTGCAGGCTACTTTTAATACTAATACTATGTGTATAATCGGGAAATGTATATATGTGGTAAATTTCATAGGAAAAGAATTATAAATACGAAAATTAGAATGAGTAAAACAAAATATTGCTAAATGGACAAGAACATTTCATTTCTGTTTTATTGTTCTTTTTACTGCTCTTTTGACATGAAATTTGTCATATACATGTTTTTGCCGGTTATACACATACCGGGCGAATACGTTATCAAATTATGTTCCTACAACAATGTATTTATAGACATGCGACAATAATTTTGGACATGTAACAATAAAAAAAAAATACATATAAAAAAGACATATTCATAAAAATACATGGGGCACACATGAGCATTGGGGGGGGGGGAAGGATCGGCGCCCTTGTACACAGTTAAATTGTACATCATAAATCGTCACAGTATTTATTATTTAATGTTTGAAACTAAATATGCTACGAATTATATAATAAGAAAATTTCTCTCCTCTGTAGCCAATCTTTGGTCCATTTTGATCGCTTCCTTTTTATTTTTTTCTTATTGCACAACGCTAGTGCAGCTGCAGAAAGAAAAGGCACGCGTTTAATCGTCCTCTACATTTCTCAAACTACTTTCAGTAAGTTGGACAGCATGTTGGTACGTGTGTGGGCAAAAAATTCTTTCAAGATGAAAGAAACATTTCATACATGTTGGTCATGCAAGTGCGTGCGTCTATGGCGCGCTTTAGACTACAGTTAGTGTTTCTTTGAGGAAAAGTACTCTGGGGAGCACAACTAGTGCTCTGAGAGCCACATAATATTTTCACACGATACTATTCTATTTATTACAATATTATAGACGTATTTTTGATATATATATATATATATATATATATATATATATATATATATATATATATATATATATATACAGGGTGACCGCGTGACTATGTTACAAAATTTAAGGTATGATTCCTGACACGGAAACAAGAAAAAAAAGTTCAAATAAACTTTTGTCCAGCGTACATAATTTCGGAGCTACAAGGTGCCGAAAGCGTGGGAAAATGACATTCAAAGCTCTATAGCTTGACTATGGTGAATGATAGAGCTAATGCGGCATGGTCACGTCAAAGACACCGAAGCTGCTGTATTCAAAATTGCTTAGGTCGAGATCGTGCAATTCGTGCACAAGGGATTCCCGGATAATCTGTCAAGAAAGATGGGTCGAAAAGGATACGGATGAATAGCTGTCCCAACTGCTAGCAATAATGCGTCTGTACTAAGACGATATCTCGCACAAACACAAAATGGCGAACAGTTTTATACGTGCCATGTGTGGTTGCATAACGTGCACTAAATAAGAGTGGGAAACATGAAAGAAAAATGTGAATAAATTGGTACAAATGGTAAATACGTGATATTACGCTGTCCTATTATTGAACAGACGCTTTTAATAAAAGGTAATAGTCATGAAACTTACTAAAATGTTGTAAAAGGATTACACTATTAAAGTATTTCTTCCATGTATTGTTGTCATTGAAAACAAATAAACAAAACTGAGCGAAACAACCATAATGCAAAAGAGGTTGTTTCCTATAAACAAAAGTCACAAGAATGGGAATAATGTCTTCAATCAACATTTTACAGCAGGATTGAATGCAGCCAAGAACATCATCAATTACCTGTAAACGAGACAAATCTCCCAATTATCCTACAATAGGTGATGGACATGGCGTCCCTCTACTTCAACACAGGCGTTACAGCGTCGCAGTAAGTTCTGACGCATCCGCTGTAACAACCCAGGAGCTGTTCTTATAGTATCACAGGCAGCGAGTATTCGTGCTAATAGTTCTTCTGCGTTGTCTATAGGCGTTTCATAGACAAGTGTTTTGACATGACCCCACAAGAAAAAATCAAGTGGAGTCAAATCTGGGGAACGTGCAGGCCAAAACAAGGACCGCCTCTTCCAATCCATCTGTCACGAAACGTTTGATTCAAATACTCTCGAGCACTAGCTGAAAAGTGGGCTGAGGCGCCATCATGTTGAAACCACATCCGTTGACGAACACCGAGAGGGACATCCTCTAATAACTCTGGAAGTATGTCTTGTAGGAATCTCGTATACACTGGTGCAGTTAATCGTGGTGGTAGTAAATATGGACCTATTATCTGATCACTGATAATACCCGCCCACATATTTATGGCGAATCGGTCTTGGTAACCCCTTTCCACAATTGCATAAGGATTTTCGTCTGCCCATACATGACTATTGTGACTATTAAATATCCCGTCTTTCGTAAAACAAGCTTCGTCGGTGAAAAGCACGTAGGAAGCAAACTGCGGATCAATTACAGAGCGTTGGAGAAACCATTCACAAAACTGAACGCGAGGTTGAAAGTCAGTTGGACGTAAGGCCTGAACCCTCTGCGGATGATAGGGGTGTAACTGCTGCTCGTGTACTACTTTCCAAACAGTATCTAGTGCTACTCCCATTTCACGTGCTACTTTCCGGGTACTTACTGTTGGGTCTTGGGCGAAACGATCAAGAACTTGTTCTTCAAAGTCCGGAGTCCTTGTGGTTCTTCGTCTTCCTTGGTCGTAGTATTGAAGTTGTAAATTCCCCGTGTCTCGTAAGCGTTGAAAAAGTCTGGTAAACATAGTATGGGCTGGATGTCTTCTTTGTGGATACTTCAGTCGATATAACCTATCAGCTTCTCGACTGTTGCCATTTGCCTGACCGTATACAAATATCATGTCCGCAAGTTCTGCTATCGAATACTCCATTTGATCTCACATTCGAACAAGCAAAGCACAAACTACACTAAGGAACTCGTACGCTACGAACAAACCACATGAAGAATGACCTTCCACCTTCCACAACGCCTTCTAGTAGGGTTGTCTTATACTTTCCTTACCTTCGATTGTTTTCTACGACAGAAGGAAGAACAAATGCTTGTGATCGAACCTGAAAACTGTGGCGTACTTCAGGTGATAACACCGTCTGTGAAAACAAAATATCTTCTAAACGATAACAATATGACGACATGTTAAGCATTCTAGACAAAATCTCGGAATCAGTCCTGCAAAACATCGGAAGCAGCGACTAAAACAAACGTCCTGATAAATTGTTTTTCCTTGTTCTTTTTCAATGTTCGGGTAACGCACATTACGGCTAATGATAAGAAACGGATATTTTACTGTTGTTCTCTGGCAGTGGTCACATTAACATGGGATGGCGGAACAATCCCCCTCTCGTAAAAAGTATCCTCGGCTCGTATCATCAAATAAAATAAGATTTCTGCCTGGAAGAAAGCACCCATATCTCCCGGTTTTTCCCCTTAGTTTTACTTGCTTTCAATGACAAAACTACATGGAAGAAAACAATGTTAGTGTGATGTTTGTATAACATTTTGGTACTTTTCATGATTATTCCCTTTATTAAACGCGTCTATACGTACAATGAACAGGACAGTGTACTATCATGTATTTACCATTTGTACCAATTTATTCACATTTTCCTTTTTATTTTCCCACTATTATTTAGTGCGCGTTATGCCACCACACATGGCACGTATAAAACTGTTCGCCATTTTGTGTTTGTGCGAGATATCGACTTAGTACAGACGCATTATTGCTAGCAGTTGGGACAGCTATTCATCCGTATCCTTTTCGACCCATCTTTCTTGACAGATTATCCGGGAATCCCTACGCTCCTTTGGGGAATCCCTTGTGCACGAATTGCACGATCTCGACCTAAGCATTTTTGAATAAAGCAGCTTCGGTGTCTTTGACGTGACCATGCCGCATTAGCTCTATCATTCACCATAGTCGAGCTATAGAGCTTTGAATGTCATTTTCCCACGCTTTCGGCACCTTGTAGCTCCGAAATTATGTACGCTGGACAAAAGTTTATTTGAACTTTTTTTCTTGTTTCCGTGTCAGGAATCATACCTTAAATTTTGTAATATAGTCACGCGGTCACCCTGTATATATATATATATATATATATATATATATATATATATATATATATATATATATATATATATATATATATATATATATATATATATATATATATATATGTGTGTGTGTGTGTGTGTGTGTGTGTTCTAGAAATTTCTCTCAGTTTTTATTGTCGTATCTCGAATGCTATTGAAAGAAGTCATTCGAGTATATTACTATTAGTATCTTCTTGCAGCCTATGAAATCTGCATTTATTGTAATATGAAGGGAGTTTTGCATTTCCCTTACCAATACCAAGGCCGAAATCCAATTTTTATTTAGCAGGCACGTTACATACGTCTGGATTCAAGTTGAGCTCTAACACGTTTTTCACAATGGCGGCTCTTAAAAGAAATTACATCCGTAAATATTTAAATTTGATATCTATAATTTGAGGGCATTTCTTTAATACGTTTTCTGAAGTTCCATGAAATTTCTTTTTTCTTAGTTTTGTAATGCTAAAATTTAAATTTCTATCTACATCATTTCCTTCAAGAGACACTAATGATTTATGAACTAGAAGCATAGTACCAACGCGGAATTATCTCTATTATTTCTGTCGCCCGCGCAAAAACTCGATCTCATTTATGTAATGTCTTGAAACTTGCAGCAGGTAATGATCGTAAACACCTGCCGTGGATGGTGGCACTTGAGTTTCTTTGTTACTTGCATCTGAGTTGCACGAAAGTTCGGAAGGACAATCGCTTTAGTGCTTTGTTGGATCTGTTATTGAGGATTTTCTTTCTCTTCTTCACCGATTTTTTGCCGTGAATTTAATATTTATCACTCCAAACGCTGATACGTTTCCATATAGATGAAATACAAAAGTCTCGCTATGGCGAAGGTTCAACGTAAAAACATTCAAGTTGCATTGTTGAGGGAATGGTGTGTGATGTGCGTGTTAGTAATTAATCGTGTTGTGTGAAACTTCATGGCGTCGAAAGTCAATCAATTCCTGGAAGAATATATTCTAGCACTTCCCGGTACACTTGAGTTCTTGGTACAAAGATAAATAGTGTCACGAGTGTGAATTTCAGGTTGAACGCTCTACTGTGAATTCCATACTGCGAGAATATACAGTGAGACCAATATTAGGTTGGCATCCTAAAGATAATCTTTGATTTGATTCTAGCGGTCTTCTGAAGAAATAAGATATTGACGACGTCGTGGAAATATCCGACAGAGTGTACTTTGTATACTGGGTTCTTAGCGTGCCAACCAAACACCCACAATACCATTTGCAAACTTTTCAACTATGATATATATACATGTTACTATGGATAATGGTCTGTAGTGTATGATATCAGATTCCTTTATGGCCAGATCTGTTTATTTCTGTTATTTAGTTTGGGTCAGACATAAATATCTATGCTTTATACAGTTAGTTTAGAACATAGAGAACATGCCATTGTGAAGGAGTGTATATTCGTTTAGAAAATGAGGCATTTAAAAAAAATATGACGGTAAATGATAAAGTATTTACGCAAAATATAGGGTTATTATAAATGATGGACCCATTTTTAAAAATTCGTAGTAATCAAAGTACAAATCCGAAATGAACAATCTTTATACCAATGAAAAGAGGAAGGTTGAACGTTTCGGTGAGCAATGATGGTTCTCGAAGCGGCCGGTAGAGTTTGCGCGGCAATAGGCCGCCATTCGTTTCCCTCTCAGTTGTGGGTGAGATGGCTACAATGGAGCACAAGGTTTTCTGCGTTCTTGAATTCGCAAGATATGAGTCACAAATTGTACAAAATTCGGTTATGTTAAGGAAGCTGTTTACGTCCCACCTCTACCAATAACTCTGGACGATCTGCGGAACCGTATCACAGCTACCGTGCACTCACAAGTAAACCTTACGTTTGGGTGAATCGAGTTGCTGACTGAAACATATATGAGAAAGTAGTATTAAATGTGGTCAGTATTTCAGTGAAGTTGTGGGTGCGAAGCTCCAGGGGTTTAGGAGATCCAGCTACCAGAACATCACATGGAAGTACAGAATAGTCTACATACAGTTGGGGGTAAAAGCTATGTAAGACGTCTTGTAACGACAAAAGGTGAATAACAAATATAAGGGTACATATTAGGACTAGGAAGAAGTCATATAGTAAGGAAATGCCTGACGACGCCCATCTTGAAATCCGCCATTTTGAATTAAGGTTAAATTTTAAAATAGGAAAAGGGTCAAGTGATACATGATTTAAGGCGCAAATTTAATCAGAAGAACAATGGTGACGTTAATTTTGATTTACGCAAAATTAGTAAAAAGTTACAGGGAAATTAAATATTGTTGTAGCATATGCATTAGTCCTTTGCCGCACCTTGTAGATGTTATGCTAATTATAATAATTAAATAAAAAACAGGTGAATAAATATTAGGTCTATGGTAAGAGTTGCCTTGATGGCGGCCATGTTAAATTCCACCATTTTGAATCAGACAATTTTTTTTAAAAACGCATAACATTGACACCTTGTTAATAACAAGTTTTACCATAAATCCTACGGTATAACGCCACCATTGTATTTCTGATTAACTTCTAGCCCGAAATCATCTATTGCATTACTCTATTCCAATTTAATTTTATGCTGGTTAATGATAAAGCAAAAATGGATTTATGGTAAAATTTGCTATTAATAAGGTGTCACTGTTAGGCGTTTTGTTTAAAACTTTTGTCTGATTCAAATGGCGGATTTGAACATGGCCGCCATCAAGGCAACTCTTACCATAGCCCTAATATCTAGTCACCTGCTTTTTATTTAAATATTATTATTGACACAACATTTACAAGGTGCGGTAAAGGACTAATACATATCCTGCAAGAATATTGAATTTCCTTGTAACATTTTACCAATTGCGCGTAAACCAAAATTAACGTCAACATTGTTCTTCTGATTAAATTTGCGCCTTAAATCATGTATCAGATGACCCTTTCCCTATTTTAAAAACTTAAACTTAATTCAAAATGGCGGATTTCAAGATGGCCGCCGTCAGGTATACTCTTACTGTATGACTTCCTCCTAGTTCTAATATGTACCCATATATTTGTTATTCACCTTTTGTCGTTACAAGAGGTCTTAGATCGCTTTTACCTTCAACTGTATGAAGACTATTCTGTACTTCCATGTGATATTCTGGTAGCTGGATCTCCTAAACCCCTGGAGCTTCGCACCCACAACTTCACTGAAATACTGACCACATTTAGTACTACTTTCTCATATATGTCTCAGTCAGCAACTCGATTCACCCAAACGTAAGGTTTACTTGTCAGTAACAGTAGATACACTTGCTCGTGTGTGGGACGAGCTCAGCTACTGCATAGATGTTTGCCGTGCAGCAAACGGTGGATACATTGAAGATTTATAATGTATTGCAGAAAACTATGAAACTTCCACTTTCCATTGGTATAAAGATGGTTCATTTTGGATTTTAATAAATACACATCTTTAAAAAATGGGTCCATCATTTATAATTACCCTGGACATAAATTCGCATATATGGTGTTTTGTGCTGTCATTTTGAACACTTAATTAGTGAATTACGTTACAGTGATCAATTTAGTACATCAAAAAGGAACTTATGGCATATATATATATATATATATATATATATATATATATATATATATATATATATATATATATATATATATAATTATAATAAAGTGTGAATAGAAGAGAACGTAATGTTATAACGTTAGATCTCAAGATCCTCCATAAGACGAATGTTGAAGGATTCGAAGCACGTCGTGTAACGAAAAGCCAACCGCAGAAAGCTATACAGCAGCGGTAGGAGTGGAACTTTGCAGTGATAATCATTAAGGCAGTGGAATTACGAATTATGGAAATTTTCGAACAATTACACATAGAAGTGTCGATATACAGAAACGAATCAATAGTATACGCTTTAATAGATACATTTAATTGCTTTTAGTTATAATCTCTTCTCGAAAAGAAGTTCAAAGAAATAAAGACGAAATGGTGTTCAACGTTTGAGGAACAATCCACAACATTAGTGTGAAGTTTCCAATACTCTTAACCTTCGTATTTAGATAAAGAACCCAAACGGAAAATGTGTTTATTTTGAAGAAAAAGTATTTGTTTCCAAAGACATGAAATTACATTTAAAAATAGACTTAAGCAATCGTAACTTCACATTTCCACACCACTTCAAAATTTCGATTCAAAACTCTAACGAATCATTTGTCATTGACTACTACGAAAAACAAAATAGGGGTTGTTTAGAGAAATATGAAAATATATTAGGAAACAAATTTGGGGACTAACATTACACTAGTCAAACTTCTTTCAAATTTCGACCGAAAATCCAACGAATCGTTTGTCTTTCGTATGTTATTGATAATTTGAAGAAATAAGTTTCTTTCGAAAAACATAAAGAGATATTTAGAAAATAAAATTTGGGTGAAACCAATTTCGCACCGCTCTAAACACTTAAACATTTCTTTTCAGAACCAAAACAAATCATTAGTCATGTGTTTACTATTGACTGTTTTGAAGACAAAATAATTTATTTGAGAAATATGGAGATATATGTAAGAATAAAGTTTTATAATTAGGATTTGAGTATGTGAAAACTCACAAACCTATTTTCATGTTGAAACATAGTATAGTTAAATGTCAATATCTATATTACTTAATTACTTAACCACTGATTCTTGTATATTACAGAAAATGTATCTGACAGTGAATAAGGCAACAATTTATATTCAACTTCTATGGTGCACAGGATGCATTTCGATTAGGAAATTTCATCAGTGGAACTATACAGAAAACATAATGCCTTTGGAAATGCGTTTTATCGGGGCATACATCAACTTAAAGTGCACAGTATTCTATGATAACAGACACAGTACCATCGATGAAACTACTTCCGTATTAAGGAACATTGTTACCCATTCAACTTCGATGTATGTAATAAACAGAATCTACCTCCATAAAAATAAGGAACAAACTTTACTTGTAGATTCAATGAATCAAAACTGCAATCACATGGTAATTATGACAAGCAATATCTGTGAAATCTTTCACACTTTATCTAAAAATATTAAATGTGCAACTCAAAGGAAACAGAGAACATTTCTAATTTTAATAGATGAAAACGAAATATCATTGAAAAATTATACTAGATGTAAAGCCATGCGTTTCTTTCCTTTCACTTACATTTTATTATTACCTTACAGGCAAGCTACTCATAATTACTCAGAAGTTCATTTATTGTCTCATATTTTGACCGATGACTTGAAGCCTCTCAGATTAGAAGAAGTAAACGTATCAACATTTCAGTCTACGAACTTAAAAGCAAAACATAATTTAAATCTATGTGGTATATCAATAAGCTTATCTTTCTATCCTTATCCGCCATGGACAATAGTGAATGAGGATTCTTATGATGGAATAGAATATAGAATACTGTATCATTTTTCTAAGAAGTATAATTTTACATGGAAAATTGATGTCGTTGAAGTATGGGGTGACCACACAGATAATGCAACTACAGAAAGTGTCTTTGGTAGACTTAGGGGCTATAAGTATCATGTTGGAATACCATCACTGTACATTAGAATTCAACGCTATGAGCTCTTTCAGTTTTCCAAGGTACATGGTACATCTGAAATAACGTTTCTGACTCCTATTTTCAGGAATAAGTTCTACTTGTGGTCAGTAATTCGTCCCTTTTCATGTGCTGCCTGGCTAGTATTTATGGGATTCGTTATCTTCAATTCTATTACTTTGTACACATTTTCAATCATAATTAATTTGATACTAAAGTTAGCTATCAAAGATCCGTATCGGAGTTACATCTATTGTGTTCTTTATTCTGTGTCAATAAGTATTGGATTTCCGACTCCAAGTGAGGGCCATGGAGGATTAAGGCATTTACTAACTTGGATGTTCATGACATCTGTTCTCCTAATAACGGCATACAACTCTAATCTTGTATCGCACCTTACTATACCTAAATATAACTCTCCAATTGATACGCTACAACAGCTTTTGGAATCTGGTCTAAATTGGGGTAGTGATCTTGACGGATGGGAGAATAGCCTTGCATTGTCGACTAATTGTGCTATTAATCAAATTCTGAAAAGACAAATAATGACACAGGAACCAAAACAGCTAAACGACTTAATAACTAAAGGTGAATTAGCTATTCCAATAGAAAAGACATTTGCTAAATTTACATCTGGTGCGGAATTCATAGAAGTAAGTAACTTGAAAACCTTATATGTAATGAAAGAAATTGCAGCCACTAGCTATTACTCTTTCATGTTTAATGTAAATTCACCTCTTGTTGAACTCTTTAACTCATATGTTGTACAGATAATAGAATTAGGACTAGTTGAACACTGGGCTAGAGAATTAGGCGAAATATTTATTACAGACTTTCACTTTAAGGCAGAAGAACTGATTCGTCCGTTGGAGCTGAATGATATCATGGGAGCATTTATTATTCTATTCATTGGAATCTTTGGTTCTTTCATTGTTTATCTTATAGAAGAACTAGTGAATTTAAGAAAGAAATTATTTTTAAAAAAGTAGCAGAGTAGCTAAGTTTTGTTCCCAAAACAAATACGTCTAGTATTTGTTTAGTGTTTGAAGTACAAAAAAACATTTCCTTAAAATATATAGGGAATTGTAAAGCATACATGTGGTATATACATGGGATATAAAAGAATGAAGTGTAAATGCTCCGATATACATTTGGCAGTCGTGTACGATCAAGTCCTCTGAAAGGAAAAATACAAGTATATGGAGCTTTTAAAGACTAAATTGTACTCTATCTATGTGACTTCTGCGTTAATGTATTTCTATAACTTCCTACTAAACGATTTGAAATTTCTATTAAATAAATAATACCAACAATGTTCGGTGGTGACTCTTCGCTGGTACATTACTTTTTAATGAAAATTTGAAATGTTTTAAGCTTTTCTCACACAAACCTGTATAACTTTGGAGTATTTACAAAATTTTGCGATGTGTTTTTTCCTCGTTCCTTGGTGATTCACTTCTGTTTTTGTGACAATTCTTTCCTGTAAACTTATTTCTTAACAACTTGAGTGTTGAATTAAACTTAGAAACGCTCTATAGGTGCAATTATAGTTTAAGAAACGCATATCCAAGACTGAACACTGATTATTTTAGTGCTGTAGTGAGTGCATGATAGGAACTGGTACAATGCTCACCACAGCAATTGATACAAGACATAGTGATTGAAATTTTTGAAACACGTTGTTCTGCAGATAGATAGGAAAGCTTACTTTGTCCTCGAGTGATTAAATACTTCCGGTGTTTCATTTTCCTCTTGCTCTGCTTCTCTTGTCTAAAGCAGTCAATCAATTATTTCTTTGATGTAATATACCCTTTCCACTAAGATAGAAATTCACCTGAAACACATTCACCATCATTACACTGTTCATCGATTTGCAAGTTAACTAAATGTAATAAGATTCTGTCGTGTTTGAGAAGCTGTTTCCGAACAAAGCAGGTCTGTTTTGGAAAAACACAGTCTATTCTAAAGTATAAACTCAAGAAAAAACGTATCAATCAGTTACTAAATGTGTTTATATATAAATATATATATATATCTTAACTGAATATGAGTGAAGATAACATTAACTGAATATAAGTAACATCTAAGGAGCGGAATTTGTTAAAAATACCTATTTTGACCCAAGAATGAGAAACAGTTTTCTTGGTAATAAATCCGTTGGGTGTCATTAAATCAATGTTAGCTTCCTGTGAGGAAATTATTAGAGGAAATTTAATCCCTGGTGGTAATGCATGTGGTCTAGATCCAACTTTAAGTTAGTAGGTGCCGTCTCGTATAGCGTTACTACTGAAAAGGGTCGAGAAACTCAAAAAAGAGAGAAAAATGAACAACTTTTACCAGGTTTATGCTTCTAAAATGTCTTCTTCGTTTGTTCATTCTTACATGCCTATTTAGAGTCTAAATAAAACTTTAGTTATAAAAAGTTTATATAACTTCAAAAATATCTTTATTTGCATTTTCCCCTTTATTCAGTGACGTCGTTAGAGGGGGTATAAGAGTGCACCGGTAACCCTAAAAATCACGTTTGTATTCGCAAATTAATTTTGATTTATTCATTTATCATTTGTTGTCTTAAATATAAGAAATCAACAATAAATGACTAAAGTTCTTTCTGTTTGGTAAAATTTATTTTAGGAATGACGGTAGTATGGCTGGAACAGTACAGAATATTACACTCGTTTTATTTTACTGAAAACTGTACTCAAATTGTACTTCCATTCTAAAATTATTTATTAAATTAATTTCATCAAATGGAAAGAACTGTTGTCGCTGGCTGTACAAGAAGGTGAAATTTATGTAACTTTGGAGTAAACAAGGGATATTAGGCGACTGTAGAAAATAAGAATGGAAAGGTATTCAGCGAGAGAAGTGAAGTTTTAGGAAGATGGAAAGGACAAGTTGAGTACTTACATGAAAGTAGAGATAGACCGTGTGGCCTAGATGTTGAAGCAGAAAATGAAATACGAGAGTGTTCTTCGGAATGAGTTTGAGAAAGCTACATCCAGGATTAGGAACGGAAAGGAAACTGGGATAGATAATATACCAATCAATTTCACTATGAATAAGAGAGACAAGAGCAACAAAGAATTGTTCCGACTTGGCAATGAAATATATGAAACAGGAGAGTGGCCAAATTTTTTCTTGAAGATGATTATGGTACTGGTTGCTAGGAAAACAAACGCAGAGAGATGTAAGGATTATAGAACTTTTAGTCTTATATTGCATATAGCAAAATTTTCACTTTGAATACTGCATTTTGGTAGGGTTGTATGGAGGCACAAATGTTAATGTAGACGAGGAACAGTTTGGATTCAGGAGAGGAAAGAGTAGAAGAGATGCAATCGGATTATTAAGAATAGTCTGTGAAAGGTTTGTAGAAAAAGTCAAAGATATATATATATGTTGAATACATTGATCTAGGAAAGGCATTTGACTGCGTGAATTGGGAATTGTTGTTAGGAGTTCTAAAAAGGTTGGGTTGGAATAGAAAGATCGAAGAATTATAAGAAACTTATAGATGAACCTACAAGTAATTGTTAGAGCAGGACAGGAAATTGTAGAGGAGAGAGCAATTGAAAGGGAAGTTCTTCAGGTATGCTGTGTCTGGCCATAGGAGTTTAATACTTATCTAGAAGAATTAGTGAAAAAGAGCTTATATAATGAAGACGGCATTTTGATAAGATGTAGAATGAATAAGTGTATACAATTCGCAGACGACATGGCGCTTTTTGCTAAATCTGAAAAGATGTTAGAAAACATGAGGAATAGCTGTGAAGAATGTGGGATGAAAATAAATGTTGAAAAGGCCAAAGCCAATAGGATTCGAACAAAGCTGTTGGTGTGAAATATAGAAGCAGGACGGAAGAAAATAGAAAGCCATTTAGTTTTCGATACATTGGTAGTGTTATTAGTGATGATATGAAGTGTGAACGTGAAATAAAAGCAATTATAGGAGTGGCGAAAAAATCCTTTAGGAGGAAAAAACTCTATTTTGTTTATCCTGAATAAAGAGTTGAGAAAAAGTATCATAAAATGGTTTGTTTGTATTGTATTGTTTGGAGCAGAAACACGGAGATTATCTAAAAGTGATTAAAAACAACTGGAAGCTTTTGAAATGTGGTTGTGCAGAGGAAATGAGAGAATTATCTGGGTGGAGCGGAAAATAAATGAGAAAATGTTAGAAATGGTGGAGAAGAAAAGAAGAATTTTAGATATTACTGATAAGAGGAAGAGAAACTGGTTGGGATATTGGCTAAGAAAAAACTGTATCGAGAGGGACTTGTCAGAATTTGCGGCAAGTTAGTTGCCAATAATGACAGAATACCTATCGTGAGGATAGTGACAATAATTCGCTCTATTATATATATATATATATATATATATATATATATATATATATATATATATATATATATATATATATATAATTCATTATGAGTGTTTACGGGTAAGGGGCAATTGTTCCAGTACTTTCTCTATTTAATGTTTATAGGTTGATCTAGTCTATTAATTTTGGGGGTCGTGAGTTTTGTTTTAGGGAGACTTGAGAGGGTAACAACTATAACTTCAATTTATTCCATCTGTTTAATCCTTCCTGAAAATATATGGAGCCCCAGAAGATACAACTTATATATCATTTGGAACAAAAAATGAGGTTATATTGTGTTGTGCTGAAGAAGTGGAGCAGGTTATTACTACAAAATCAAATTTAGGTGAGAAATTTAGAGCTATAGCTGATGAAATTTGTGATATTAGTATCAATGAGCGGCGTAGTGTATGTGTAAGATATATTAAAGATGATAAGCCAGTGGAAATTTTCTTAAACTTTGTAAAACTTTAAAAGTTAACTGCTACTACGATATCAAGAGCTATTGCAAATGCCTTGCGTTATTTGGGAATAAAGACGGAAAATATATAGTGGGTGAGGCCTACGATAGTGCAAGCGTTATCAGAAGTTACAATTTAGAAGTTCAAGTTACTTTAATAGAATATCGTTATGCATCCTAAACACATTCTTACAGCCATCAGGTTAATCTGGTATAATTACATGTATGTTTACCAGGGAAAGCAAAAAGATTTTTAAAAAGACCTTTTACAAACTATCCATAATTATTTTTCTTCTGTACTTTCTCGTAGATGCATTTATGATATTGAAATATCACTTTATCTGAAACGTTCTAATATACCAAGTTCTTGATCATTGCGTTATTTATCCCACAGTCAAACTGTAGCAGCAGTGTTGAAAAATTGCTGTGTAATTCTCGAGTCTTTACGGGAAGATACAAAACAGCATTCATTGTAGGATTCTATGTGTCTATACATGCAACTGACATCTCTACACAATATCTTCTATTTGTTTTCCTTCACACATTCGGAATCGCGGACAGGCTGAATACATTTCAATAAGGTAAGAGCATTACTCTTGTACATACTCATGTATTCAGTACCTCAGTAGATAAACACTACAGTATATACGAACGGAAGGAGCATCTTATCCAGAAGATATTTAAATTTGCTTAGGAAAATATCATTGTTGTAGCAGACCACGTGTTTAAGAGGAAGTTTGGGTTTGCAAGCAATATATTTCACAATTTCACAATTCCAACTAAAATCTCAATCTAAAGGCGGTACATCTTGATGAAAACAGTTTCTTTGGCTTTATATTATTTGAACTGGGTTAGATCAATTATAAATTATAAAGAAGCTGATTGAGCGTCTTAGTGATGAAGCCAAAATTATCTTCCAAGGTCTGCAAGCTTACTATCATAAATCATAGATTTTCTTAAAAACACATTGCACACGTTCTGGAGATTTTCTTTTCTAAGGGGAATTAGATCATGTAGATACTCAGATATCTATTGAAAGACGGGAGTTTTAAGAAAATGTTGCACGTTAGAATTCTGTTTCATTACAGCTCTAGTGTCACAAATTCTATCAACATTTGATGCAGTTAACAGTGTGTTACAAGACAGAGCAATGAATCTAAGAAAAGTAGATCAAGTTGTGAGGTCTCATCTGTCAGTTTTAGAGCAGAGAAGAAAGTCTGGATTTGACAATATGCTTACTACAGCCAAAGACAAAATACGGAATATTTACACTAAAATATCAGATTTGTGTCTTGTTCTTTATGGCTTTGGAACTATTCCACAACATAAAATTTGACCAAAGCACCGAATATATATGAATAATATTATATATATTACGTGATTTGTTCACTTTTGTTTATTAATAGTGTATAATATCAGATTCTAACATCCTTCCATTCAAGCGAATTTAGAAGATGCACCTGCCATTAAAATGTAACTCAAGATGATCAATTTACCTGAAGCTATTTTTCAATTAGGTATTCGGTCATACAAAATTGGAAACTTCATAGAAAATTGCAGGAAATGATGAAAAGAATATGAAATCCCTCAGTGGTTTGTTGCAATATTCAGAAACATTTTTGAACAGATCTGAAGTGTTGCAGCCATTCAATCTCTAAGATGTAATCAGAAAGCTTTGAAATTAAGAGCTGAAATTGTTAAAGAAAATATTTTATTGAACAAGAGCGATAGTAATATTTAAAAGATCTAATCTATGTATATATATATATATATATATATATATATATATATATATATATATATATATATATATATATATATATATATATATATATATATATATATATATATCTGTGTGGACATGAAAAGGTCCATAACACGATTAGGATTCAAAACTAGTAAGTAAAAAATTAGGCAACTGTTGTATTTGAGAACGAACAGAAGACGTGCAGCCATCTGTTCTGCTTATTTCTTTTGTTCAACGTCACCATGATTGTTCACCGAGGATAAGAGAGACTCTCATAATTGAATATAGTGGTGGAGTAACGGAAATGGGAGAAAACTGGGTAATCCCTAGAGAACCCATATACACGATGTTTGTGCACGACAAAGCCCAGTTGGCGGAATATATGATTGAACCAGGAAGCCCACCTGCCAAAATCGAGCGTTCTATCACTAACCACATAGAGCCCACGCTCATTTTCAGTGCGGAAGTTATTTATTATAATGCATTATTTTGTAATCACAGTTAGTAATATCCTAAATTGTTAGTTGCTTTATTTCTTATTTCAAATTTTCCGTTTTTCTTCTTTATTAATAAGTCTTATTACAGCAAATTCCTTTGCATTTATTTATTTATTTATTTGTCTTTTGCTTGAGTAAGTTGAATAGATATATATGTAATATATAGCCTACTTATATACTATAACCATAACTATATGTGGAATAATAAATATGAGGAAATAAATTCTCATTTTTAAATAAAAAGAGAACTTATATTTTAGAAAAAAAAGATCCACATAAACGCAAACTCATACAAACTTCTTTTAAGTGTACAAGTTGCACGAACTTAAATATCGGGAAGCACGCAATGGCTGAATGAAATAAATCATTCAAAGTGTGCTTATTCAAACATAATATTTATTTGTATTGTTCTCAAAGAATTTTGATAAATGACTTCCTTATTACGCTTTTGACAAACAACGTTTTCAACACAAATAGATAATTTTACTGCTAAAACAACACGTTTCGTGTCTCCTGGGAATTAATAACTTTTCAATACTCCCGGAGAATGAATATCCGTTTATGTTTATAATGCCACGCAAGCAATAAATACTCTTGATATTATAACAACCATATTCCAAACATAACTTTTCGACCTTACTTACTTTCATATTCTTTTTATCGAGATTTACCCAAAATGAAATAGGTGTCTCTGGCGGGGCAACGAGAGGGACGCGTCCCCCAATATTTTGAAGTAAAAAATTCAATATTTTATTCTAATTTAATTTATTTATGAAAGAATGAAATCTTTGAGTTTTATGTCCCACGGTTATGGCGGTTAGGCTAAAGGAGACGGTGATGATGAGTAATGAATGAAATGATGGAATGAAGAAAGTGGGAGGAAACGGGAGAACCAAGAGAAAACCCACGCACACGATGTTTGTCCACCATAAAGTTCACTTGGCGAGGGCTGGGATCGAACCCGGAACTCCAAACACCAGAAGTGAACGCTCTACCACTCAGCCACCGCACTTAATTTATTTACTAACGACAGATTAACATATAAATAATAATTATTATACAGTATTTATTTGGAATGTAATATTCAGGTTGTGAAACGTTTATAACAAAATTCTTGATATACTTTAGGGGACCCGTGAAGGGAAGCAGAAAGTTAACAAATAGAATCGAAGATAATTAACAGGTTGTGCTAGGTAGTACCATTTAAATCACTTTCTTTGATGTACCTCCAAAATTTACATGCCAGAGACGCCAGTGCAAAAAGAGGTGTAGATTTCACAGATATTCCATAAAAAAAACTGTGCTTTGAAGTCCTTTTATAAATTATAGTACGTCTGAAATGAATTTTGATTAATTTAGTGAGTGTGTGTGTTTTTTATTTTCAAAGTCAAGAGAGATTATAAACTTTCCACAACATGCCTGTCTTTGTAAACTACATTGCAATAATTTACAAAGTCTGGTAATAGCCAGGGGTAAAAGTGAGGGAGAATGCGGGGGACGCCGTTCCCTCACTTGCAAGAATGTATCTAAGGCGTCCCTCCATTTCCTGAAAAAAATTACAATGGGCAAAGATAGGCACGGATAACAGCGTGACGTCATGCGTCCCCCTACCTTTTCAGATCCACTTTCACCCCCTGGTAATAGGTATATTACAAGTATAATTGCACAAACATTAAAATAAACAATACTGTATAACAATCAACATGACTTATTATTACGAATTATTTAACCTTACTCTTACATATACATTTAATTTATTAACAAAATTACAGTTTAAGAGTTATTGACAATTCAAAATTATGTCTCGTTAACAATAGCTTATTCTGTTACATTTCTAGTGCTATAATATGCGACTTTATGGATTTATATTCCAGGAGCAGTTTCATTCTAATACGTGGCATGGTTCTCCTATACCGTCCGTTAAATATTTTTCGTTCAGTTTTCTCGAAAACTACACATGATAATTTGTCTTCTAGATTTCATTTCCCTTAACTCGGGAGATTAATCGATGAATAAATTTCTTGTCTTGGAACATTTCTTGTCATATTAAATATCTATAATATTCTTAAATTATAGACTTGGCAGACGATGACTCACAAGCAAACGTTCAGATGTGATCAAAAAATAATAATAATAATAAATAAAAAATAAAAAAAATAAAAATAAAATAATAAAATAAAATAAATAAATAAATAAATATATATATATATAACAAAAGTTTCATCTTTCATTGTATCGATAATCATTATCATCATTATCATAGATATTCTGCCATTATTGGCAGGTCACTTGCCGCAAGTCAGAACATTCCATACTCCACTGTCTTCCGATAAACCTCTTCGTCAAGGCGGAAGCACTTCCATGCACAGGCACTGTTGCAGTTACTTGTCGCGTACCATTTATCGTGGAGTCTTGCCCTATTATTCTGCCCTTGGAATACACGTTTGTTTTCCCCGAGCTTTCTACACTTCATCCCGTCCATACCATCATACATATGTTTTTCGCGGTTACATAATTGGTTTTCCTTTTGCATTTTACCTTACATTGATATATCATACACCCCGCTTCTCATTTCAATACCTTACGCTATATCCAAGATGGCGGCTTTCAAGATGGCCGCCAAGTCAGTGTTATAGTATATCAAATATCTTGATATCCTGGTGCTGCCCATCCTTTCCGTTTAAAACATAAACGGGTATTTTGCGACGTTTGCCTTATATCATATTGTCGCGTGGTGCGTTATGTTGCGGAGCATATCTCCGGTGTTTCTGGATGGGGGCAGCTCTAATTTGGCAGTTTTTCTTCTTTTCTATTATGTATTCTCTGGGCGAAGTTAGAGTCGGATAATATAATAATATAACTAGTTATCTGTTGTATTTTCTCTCATCTTATTTTTTATATTTGATACCGACCGCTTGGTTCCAATAAATTTGGCTCTTGTCTTTCTAACATATGTTATTCCCACAATCTTCACAGCTCTTTCTCAAGTTTTCTTACATCTTATTCACTTTCTTTTCATATTCCGCCACAAGCGTCATATTATCTGCAAGCTGTATACATCTAATCATTCGTCAAAATAAATTCCCAGGTAATAATTTATGGCTCGACCGCCATAGGTTTGAGAGGGCGCGATGGCTCAGTGGTAGAGCGTTCACCTCCGGTGCTTGGGGTTCCTGGTTCGATTCCAGCTCACGCCGTGTGTCTTTGTGGTGGACAAATACTGCGCTCGTGGGTTTTCTCTGGGTTCTCCCGTTTCCTCTCACTTCCTTTATTCCAGCATTTCATTCATTTCTCATTATCACCGTCTTTTTTGCCTAACCGGCATAATCGTGAAATGCAAAACTTAAAAGATTTCATTTTTTCATTGGTTTGACAGAAGAATGTATTCAAAATTCACGCCTTTCATAAGATTATCTTTTTCTGACAAAATCGTAAAGTCACACACACACATATATATATATATATATATCAAACCATGTTTAATGAAGGAATCCGATTTAATTTGTAATTTACTGTCCTTTCTTCAGTTATAAGTGTAGTTTCTAGCTCCCAAATAGTGATTATTTCAGAGAGTGGCTCGAGGAGAGGTACCTTCTCGCATATATAAAAATTTCATCTAGATATTTTTCCAATCAAATTGAATTTGAATTACCAATATTTTTACAGTACTTCTTTAAACTGCCCCTATATGTTCAATTCAAAGTCCGAGAGGAGGGGGAGGACCAGAAATCATCCCTGCCCCCAAAAACAGGAAAATAAGGGAGGAAAGTAAAGAAACTTTGCTCACGAAAATGTTTGGTTTCTGCTTTAAGCCGCATATGTATAACTTGATATCACTGCTCAGGGGTGAACATAAAAAAAGCTGAATCATACTCTATTATATTTCGGAGTCGCGATGGCTCAGTGGTAACGTGCTTACTTCTGATGTGTGGGGTCCATAGGTTCAATCCCAGTTCGCGGGAAGTAGACCTTCTGGGGGACAAATACAGTATGCTTTAGGTTTCTCAGGGTTATCCCGTTTCCTCCCACTTTCTTTAACCATTTCATGCATTTCTCAACATCACCGTCTTTTTTAGCCTACATGGCATAAACGTGGGATGTAAAACTGGAAAATTTCATTTCATTTCATTTCTATTATATTTCGAAGATACTCTGTGAATGTTGTGTTTATCGTTTCAATAGTACATGAAGAAAAATCAGTATGTCCTCGCTTATAATGTAATGAAAAACTAGAAAATTCAACTTAGCAAAGTGAAAGCTAATGTTTATTCATCCGCGTTTTAATTGAAGTGTAAATACAATCTATGCCTTCTTTCAATTCCAATTAAGTGTTCTTTCATTCGGCAAAAATCTAGTGTAGATATCCTCAAAAGCAGGGAATAACAGAGACACATTTAATATTTCTCGACAAAAAGGCTTGTTTTCTGGTTTTATTCACTTATGACGAGTCATTTTTAATACACATATTGAAAGTATAATAGTTTTGTCAAGAACGGCGTAAACACTACATTTTACTTTAATGATGCAAAAAATTCAACTTCCAGTGATTACCTCTCGTCTTCTCTACGGATAATTTTCTCACAAATAGGCAACGTACTCGTAGTGCAAAATCCTATAATTTTTTTCAGCTATTGTTAGAGTTATCAACACAATTTTTTACATGATTGTAACACACACCAATGAAAGAATTCTTTTTACGGTATTCGTTCCGGTAGTTGGTATGTGTCAGTTGCTGCTCTCTTGAATGGCTGTTCCAGGGTCTGTGATAGTTCAATGGTAGAGCATTCACATTTGTTCCGTCGGGTTCCTGGTTCAATCTCAACTTTTGACTCAAGTAGGCCCTGTAGTGTGAAACAAGTGTGTATGCGTTTTGTCGGAGTTCTCCCCTTTCCTCCAGCTTTCCCCATTTCATTCATTCTCATTACCACCGTCTTCTTTATCTTACACGATATAATCGTGCGACGTAAAATTGAGACAGATTTAATTTTCATTTTTTCGAGTGGCTTTTCCGATATATATTATTTCTTGTAGTGTGATGTAATCCGTAATTTGTGCATATTATTTGTGATACCGATAATGTAATTGATCCTGACCCCATAGCCATTCTTACGAGCCTTAGGCAGAGATACTTTGGGTTCTGTAGCTGTTATTAAAAAGTGTAAATCTGCCTTATCAATGGTCATTGTCAGTAGAATCAGAAACTTATTTGCTTTAAAATACGGAATAATTATGGACAAGGTAATAACCATCCAGAGTTGTGTTTCTGCATGATAAAGGTGCAAGAGGCAACGAGCAAGGAATATTCAATTCAATCATACTTTATAAAGTGACTACAGAAATACCTGAAAAATAAATAGTAGGAATGGAATGATTGCCCCGCGTAGCGTAATCGCTGACGCTCTTTTCTTTGGTGTCAGCGGTCCGGGTTCGATTCGCAGTTGGAACACGCGGTCGAAAATGTGTAATAGCTTTTAGGCCTGTGATGTTTTTCCTGGATTCCCTCATTCACACCACACAAATGCCAGAATGGTACCTCACATAATGGTTCCAGACCGTTTGCTTTCATCTCCATTCTTTCTTCCTCTCCAATGACCCTGGCAGAGTGATTGCCAATTGACGTTATCCCTCATACGTGACGAGTTATTATTGCCATAGATGCTAAAGGCTCAGAAATCTAAATTCCTAATCCTAATACATGTCCTGTAATAGTTCCCGCTATAAAGAACTTATACCCTTACAATACACTTTATTTTCCTATATTCCATTGTATTTTCCTTTTTTTTTTCTATTGTTTCTTTATTTTTATACATTTTGCAAAATCTTCACAAAATTTTAATATTCCTCAGTTTTAGTATTTTAGTGGATATAATTCCGTTCTGCATTAGGCTATGTAACTAGTATTTTCAGTAAATGTTAGAATTTAATATGGCAATAACTTTACAGATTTAAGTTTTTCAAGTATAAAACGCTACTTTACCGGTATTAAAGAAATTCATTTTAAATCAGCAAATATCAAACTAATGATGCTGTGCATTATCGAAACAAACAATGCTTCATTAATTCCAACCCCAAACTATAGCAGTAAGTCTTACCCTAATTTCCACCAAATACATATAATATTCTATAGAAATATGACTGTTTTTAATACATATTTAATAAATAATACAGATTATATAAAATTGTGAAGTCCAAAAAATATATATAATATTCCCTGAGAATCTAATATTTTAACGAAAGAAATCTTGAATTATATTTTTTTAATCAGAAGGGAGAAGTAATTCATACAACATTAGCGAGCTAACTTCAACGCTTATTCATGATAAATTTTAGTTTTGCAATCTTTCAGTATAACATCCCACAATTATGCCCGTTAGTCTAAGCGAGACGATAATTGAAGCAAATAAAAGATTATGGAAGAATGCTTTTTGATCGGGATTTGAAACAGGGACCCCACGCACCGTAAGTATGGGATCTACCACTGAACCACCGTGGCCCCTTGAATAATTTTAATCCCAAGCACTACGAATTACGGAAAGGACTAAAAGAAATAATTCTGTATCAAAAAAAAAAAAACAAATGAGTTTTATTTAAGTTCTCGCAGAACTCTAGAAAACGTAGACTCGTAAACTACCGACGGATATCGATCAAATTTTCAACATACGTGAGATTCAGGCCATGTATGCTTTTTATAATATCATCTCGACAATGCCACTTAGGGGAAAGATACATAATAATGATCGAAAATGATCGATATTAATGTCGAATCCATAGTTTTTGGGTCACTGAGACATTTCCGATGCGGTTTAATCCAAATTCAGCTCTGTAACTTGGGGAGGAAAGTGGAAGATATATGAAAATGATCGAGAATGACTGATATTAGTGTCAAATAGTTTTCGGGGTCGCTGAGATGAACAGTCACACTTCCCATGCCGTTTAAATGTAATGTACCATTAGAATCGGTGTAATGAAATTTTTGTTTGGAGTTACCCAATATTTTTTGAACGTACTGTGTACTGTAGATTTTTTAATATATATTTCTCGGTTCATGTAGTATATTCATTAGTCCTTTATTTAAATCAAACTTAAGGTGGAAGCTTTGAATAATCTAGTAGAAATTATATTTCGGGGATTATTATCTTTATCTATACATTATTTTTATGTAAATCCTGTATACGGCATTTCAAATGGATTAGTATTGACGTTATACACTTAAATGCTATACGAAAACATAGGCCCGCAATTGGACAGAAATTCTTGAAATTATCCACTAATCTGATATTTAGCAGAATAAGTTAGACCCCTTTCGTTCCTCTGAGATTCCCATATGCTCCCAAAATCCAGTTTCATCCAGCTTTTACTATTTTTCATTCGCTTTATATTTTCCGCTGCCAAAATTGTTTGTTCTGATTGGAACTATTTTCGAAGTGTTAGTATTAAGGCGTGCTTCCTCTCATTCTCTACTTGGGACACAACTGAACAAGACCATGTCTGTTTCCGTTCCAGAAATATTTAAGATTTTGGTATAAAAACAGCAAAACAACGTAACAGTAGTTCCAAATAAGGACTAAATAGACAGGAAGCATTTGAGAGTCTCAACAGACCGAATTTTTACTCTAAAACAGTTAGAAAATAATAAGTTACGGAATCTCAAACCAAGGACGCCATGTTTCCATTAACAAGTTGCTGTGGACAGAACAGAGAAATTAGTGTATTGTTTTCTGTGTCTGTGTGTGTTGTGAGTTTCTCAGTTTAAGATTTAGAATGAACATTTAAGCATTTAGAGTATCCTCTCTACCCCTCCAAATTCGTGTAGGGTACGATAGGCCTGTCCACTTATAGTTCTGTGTACGTAGCTAATGTGATTTTTCTACATGGCGGTATATAATTTTGCTGTAGTTAGAAGGATTCTTATGATGTCAGTGTAAACGCTAATATCGAATCTAATTTATTCCTGAGTTGACAAAAACTTCCAGCGATGATGGGTTAAGTCTATAAATCATAAGGGTTTCTTTCCCCTTCAGAGAACGAACCTTCCTTCTATCAAATAGTTTCAATATGTCCCTCCTGGGGCATTGACAATACTATTAAAATTTAAAAAAATGGTTTAGTTAATAGAAGGGCTACTTGGCTCCAATTATTTCGTTCCCATTTCCAGTTCACAGAGCCGATTATCGATGTGATGAAATTAGTGATTTGTTCGGTGTACCAAAGACGTTGGACCAAACCTCAATTTTGTTACAAATATACCATTGTGGCAAACTGCTAATATGAGAATAAAATAAATGTTTAAGAATGATGGTTTTACGAATAAAATAAATTGTTAAAAACGTTACAAAATGATTTTACTTAAGCAGTTCAAACAAGGTGAATGGTTCGAAATACATATAAGAGAAAAGCAGTTTCTTTCCTTCTTCCAAAAAAGCTACATAATGTAAAGGTTTGTTATAAAAAACCTAACAGCACAACTACAAACATCTACAAAAAACGGAGAGACAAACACAGACTAAAGTACACCGCTATCGTAGCAGACTTGAGGCCCTCCCGTGCAAGATAAAGGCATGGGATCGTAGTTGTAAACCAAATTGTTATAATAATAATAATAATAATAATAATAATAATAATAATAATAATAATAATAATAATAATAATAATAATAATAATAATAATAATAATAATAATAATAGGCCAAAAGGGATGGAAATCTCCGAGAAAGAGAGGCAAAGACTATGATAAATTGTAGGTCAAAGTTCGAAGCACTTGGTTTTGAAAGGTGCCTTCTTGTTTCTTGTTTTTCCTGAAGAGAAAAGTTTTGGCTCCTAAGAAATTAAAGTATATAATATTGCAAATTTGTAAATAAATTTATTTACATTCCAATTTGTAGTAATAAATAAATTGTCATTAAAATACATTATTGTAAAAATCAAGTTTTCTTACTTCATCTATCTCAAGTCTTAGGATCCCCTAATACCTCGCTCCCGCCTCCCCCAGGGAAGATTGATATCGAAAATTTAGAATATGGATTATACTTGAATCAATTTCCGTACCTAAGGTTCAGGGGAAGGCGTGAACCTGAACAAACATTTTAATTTAAAAAATTGCTAAAATAAAAGTAGTTATACTTCCCCATTAATAGAAAACTATTACCGTAATAATATCTTTACCACTTTTTCTGATTGTGATTTGAAATCAGCGAGAGTACATATACTTTACACAGTGTAGCAATATACTGTATAATGTTTCAACTACTAAACAAATCGGAAGATGAATTCTTCAGATAATAAAGTAGAATATTCTACAAAATAATCATAATTCATTTTCTTTATTTCTGTGAGTAATTTTAACACATACTCAAAACTACAAGATTAATAAGACTAGAAATGAGAGATTTAATTCCTTTCTTCTGTCACACTAAAAGACATCTGCATTTTGCTAAGTTCCCTATCCGGGGCTAATTCTGGCTACCGGGGTTTCGAGGTAATCGGTACAGGAAAGTGAAATCTTTGTCGACTTCGAAATCTTGACAGTTTGTTAAAGGAGATTTCACATGTTATATTAATTCTTCGTTACAAAAACACTTCTGATTGACTACCTTCGTTATGAATTACTCAACTTATACACTCCACATAAAAAGCGACAGCTAACACCTTGCAACTGGACTAGCCAATATATACCTTCTAATCCCAGAATCGTATCTGCTAGAGAGACCGCCCTCTCTCTGCTCCTTTCCTCTCTCCCATATTAAAATAAGTAAAAACATGAGCACAATTCTAATTTCAAAATATACATGTATTAGTGTCACTAAAATGAAAGAATAAAAATGAGATGAAACGAGATTCATGAGTTGATGTACAGAGAAACTTAAACATATCTCAATGAAAAATTGAAAACAATAGATGTCTGTTAAAGGTAACGGAAGTGAAACAGAGAGAGAAAAGGAGATAGAAGAAGACGAAGAAAAGGAAGCACGGATAAAAATGTTGCATTTAATAATATTAAGAAAATAACCTAATTTTATACAGTTCCGTTTCCAGAAATCCAACAGTAATATAGAAATAACGTTTTTTTATTTTTGTCAGAAATATTCGAATAAATACGTACATGATGCATGAACTGAATTAAGTCACTTTCAAAATAAGTACAAACTTCGTGGTTAAATTAAGTATTCACTTTTGGGTGAAACTGAATAGTTTTGAGACACATCTAGGATCATGCCAAAAGTTTAACACAAACCCTATCTTTCCGCGTGGTTCGGTTGCAAGGCCGGTATTATTCATGAAACGTTCAGATCAGAAATACATTATAATAATCCTAGTAGGTAGCGTAGGTCCTACCTTCCATTCCAGAGTACTAATGCAAACTAAAGAAAAAAAAGAAAAAGAAAAGAAAAATATAAGAAATAGACAGAAATATTTAATATGTCCTGTTTTACTGCTAAATCTCTATCAGAAAGAGCCTACATTAAAAGTCCGAATTGTATCATAATGAAAAGTTACACATATTTAAAAAGAAAAGTGGATGTGGGTTCCTTATAGAAGTAGCTAATCTTGCATATTTCGCATTTTGTACGTGGATAAAATTATAGAATGGAAACGAATTTTGTGTCAAGTTAATATAAATAAAATCTCTCTTGATATGACTAAGGAGGCCATTTGCTAGTCATTTCAGAACATTCGTCTGTTCCGAACATCCACTCTCGATTTCACCTATTGCGGATACAACGTTGTAATTTGCAATGATAGAGTGAACACGCTAGAGCTGAAACGGGTCATCCAGTGACACGGTGATTCGATTGAGACATGGTAACCCATAGGAAGAAAAGAGACTGCTTCTTCGGTAACAAATAGGAAAAAAAAATATAGTACCTGATAGGGAATTCGAACGGAGATTTTCCGTTTCAAGTCTAGGAGGGTACCAATACACTCACCGGTACTCTATCCGAAACATATTTAACAAAAGGTATAGTGTTTCTTTTTTAAGAAAAATAACATAAAAAGTGGATACTACAGGCCAACGAAGTAGTAACGTCCTATTCGAATTGTCCTAGTAACCTCATAGTTATTACCGGCTCATTCCCAACCTATATTTGTAAATCGTCTCTATCATAATACAGGTGTAACTTCCACATTGTCACGGATTACTCGTTTAGTATGAGAAGTCACTCTTCGATTCTTCACGATCTCTTTGTGAAAAAATACCTTTGTCTTCACCAGGATTTGAACCTACGTTTTGAACCTATCCACTTGTGAGTCCAAGACGTTGCACCTATACTACCCTGCCACCTGAAACTACGACTCAAATCTTACCAAGTTCAGTTCTGCTCTTTGGAACGAACCATCCTCTTCCTGTAAGGATACTTACAACAAAGTTTAAGACAAAATTCACTTATTCGATGACCTAGAGACAAATTAGTGCCCATTAATAAATGAAACAACATACAATCCAGGAAAAATTTTAGAAATAATAACATACTATGCAGTACTTTCGCCATGCAACTTCAAACGTGTTGTCTGTCACATAAGTAACTGCATATTTTCCGCGGATAATCTTTTGGCCCTTACTATGAGAATGATATTGCACACATTCTGTGCTACTACCTCGCGATTTAATTAACTGTTTTAAAAGCTCAGTCCCTAACCAAATCGATAACTGCATGATCTCTCTCTTTGCAGTTCATACAAGACATTATAGGAATAACTTAAAACTTAATAAAAAAGAACGTTGTTTATAGCGTGAAGCTTACGGTTATTGCCATATATTTATAGAGTAGATGACTTGTGTATCTTATTCCGTAGCTCTTTGGTCCAATGCAGAATTCCCATCCCCGCGACCCGAGTTTGAATCATATCATACTACTATTTTTTTATTTTTTCATTAATCGGGTAAGATTCCAGTAATAAG